>NC_090939.1:193721666-195104999 GCF_040938575.1 Ambystoma mexicanum
ACACAACAAAGCGCTTTGCAGATTCAACATTAGTGAGGCATTCAACCTATATTGTACCCTTCAGCAAATACCCTCTTTACCACCAATGAGCTACGAAACAGTCTGGTGTATAGTAAGAAATTATATATACTATAACAACCAAAACTTCACCCACCAACGCTGTGGCACTACACAGTATCCCAATTTCAAATGACTTGCATCAATTGACTGAATTATATTTCTAATGGACTTTCAGATACCACAACACACAGGTAAAATTTAGAGATGGGCAGTCATCACTTTACATCAGAGTTCTTGCAATTGAACCCTATGAACAATATAACTCACACAGTGATTGCTTAGTATGTTATCAGGCTCTTTTCTCTCAGCAACTCCCGCCCCCAGGCATCTGTGATATATGACCCCTTAATTCAAAAGCAAGGTACAGGAGTGGGAATACACTAGGAACATTGTTTTGGCTTGGGATTTGGGAAATTAACTCTCTGGGAAAAACACCCAATAAAGTGCAATGCAAGGCTTTGGGAATTCTCGTTCGAGAATAAATGTCAATAACTGAGAAATTTCATTTTGTACCACTGTTTGAGTATACATGGAAATATGTGGGGAATTTCGTTTTTCACCACTGATGCAAGGGAAATGCAACGGTTTAGTATTCTTGTTTGAAATGAATAGGAACATTAATTTTACACACACTACATTCAATTGAAAGGCAGAGTTTTAGGGTTACTTCTTTTTGGGATTAAAGACACCCCCTTCTGTGCCGAATGTCAGGGTTTCAGAAAAAATAACCATTCAATTATGTATTGGCTATACTGGCTCAAACACACTGGGCATGAGCTTTGTTAGTTTCCAACTCTAACAACACTCATCTGTGTTTTTTCTATACGGGAATTAATTGATTTAACTTTTATTAAATGTGCTATTGGTTTACACAGTTTCACCCCCCACTCCACAATTTAATGGAAATGATTAAGGCAGGCAGTTCCCAACACAAATCAATTTAAACATATAGGGTGGTTTTCTATGGGGGAATTAATTTGAGTTATCTTTAACAAAATGTGCCAATGGTCTCCCCAGTTCCACCCCTCACCCACTATGCTAGATGGAGATTAAGGCTGGCAGATTCCCCCCCACACTTTTGTTGGCATTTGGATTAATCTACTTACATGGGAGGATTTGGTTATGGGGCATCCAGGGAGACAGCAGGGCTCCTCTGAGGTCAGCACAGACCTGGTAAAAGGTTTTGGTCTAGGATAGTCCCCAGCATCCAGTCCTCCTCTTGCTCATCAAATGACAGGCACAGCTAGGTTCTAGATTTTCCAGTCTCTGTCTCCCATGAAAGGATTACGGCTTTTCCAGGTAACCAGCTTTTCTCCTGGCAAGGTGTACCCTGAAGGCCTTGGTAGCTCTCCTTGGCTCTCTGCTAATTGTTGCTTGCAAGAATCCAGAAGTAGACTACCTCCAGGAATAGAGTGGAAAATTCAAGTCAAAAGTCCTTCTCAGAATGAAAACGGATCTCTTATAGGGCTGGTGACACTCCATTATTGTCATAATTCCCAAAATACAGATTGGCTAGCTTTCTTCCTGTCCCCAATACACCGGCTGCCTGCTGATAGGACAAGGAGTTGGGAGGTGTTAATGATGGATGCTGAGGGAGGAGAAAGATTCATCATCTCAAAATGACAAGTGGGTTTCATTTTTCAGTGTTCCTAACAATCTCACAACGTAGCAGCTACCTAATTTTTCATATAACTGCAGCCACATACATTTGTGAGTTCTATATTGTATGGCAAATCAGGAAATGCTAATCTTATTTTGGCACCCCCTTCCTTTATTTTGATTTGCTCCTGAGCCACAATAGTTACAAATCTGACCATTCATGATTGAAACCTTAAGTTCGTAATCCATCACCACATCAACTTTCCATTTCCTCTGAATTATGAGAATCCCGGAATCATAATTCTCTTCATGACTTCAAATTGTATACATCACACAGAATTCATATTTACATGGTACCGACAGGCTTCTTATTCCCTTTGATATATGTCTGCGATGAGCTCACTGCGACAGACAATTCTTTATTAATTAAAGAAAATGTGGCTCAATGTTAATCTATGGAACTGCACCACATGGGAGTTCATGGTTTTATATGAAGGCCACAAGTTTTTTTTTTAAAGTTTTGTTTCTGTTTTGTGACCTGATGTGAACATCTGTTTATCAGCAGGGCCTGTTTTTACAGGGGTTGAAGACCCATTAGTGGCTCTCGAGGCATTTTCTGTTGATCACTAATGGGGAGGCCTGACCTTAAAACTCATTTCTGCTGTCCTGCTTATCTGAGCCCTCCACAATTCAGATCTAATTTTTTGTCATTCTTAGTATTTAAACTGAAAAGCGGGCTTGCTTTTCCTGGTTGGCGCACCCCAAAGGTCTTGAGGTGAAAGTTTCAGAGGCACCGACCTTTCAGTACAGTGGGGAAAACAAGCTACATGCATCATTCTAACAGAATGGCATTTTCAATGGAACAGATGTGTTCAACATGACATTTTTGTATCACATCTGGTCCTGCTGTTTTTAACTAGAACACAATCTTTCTGTACATGCTGTTTGAAGAGATGTTCGCTTTTGGTATTATTCACATAATGGCCACATTGACATAGAAACCAATGTTCATTTTTACGCAAAAACAAAATAAACCTTTCCATTTAAATGTTGTCATTTTATATAATGAAAATAAGCCCCTTTATCATTATGAACCAATGCAAAGTGCTGGGCTCCATTTAAGGCACAATTCCTCCCTCATATTTTTCTAATGAACAGCATTTCAATGTATCTTTTCCCATGTGTGCTGCTGCAGTTTTGAATCAGTGAAAAACCGCCTTTTACCAGTTTACATGAAGTCAGCATCTGCAGCACCACCTGGCTTTTCGGAATTCATTGGACACAGTTTGCACTATTACAGTTCTGAGGCACACCCCTTCAGCTCAGTGCCTTTACATTTTGAAAAAGTTGAGGGAGGCCCATTTTTGTTCCTTCTGGAAGCCTTATGTTGGAAATCACTGTGTGGTGCTCGCTTTCATATTTCATGGGACTCTACATCAGCCAGCTTCACTCTCACAATAGGGGCCAAGCATGTACTCTCAATCTCTGTCACTCTGGGTCTGTACTTTCACCCCACATCATCTAATACCCCTTGCACCCCTTCCCCTGAGCTACCAATGGGGCAAGAACAAGGCAGGTACACAGGAAATATATCTGTATTTACTTTTAATTACAAGTAATAGAAATCACAGTAACCTACACACAACACCTTCTTTGTGGCTCACAATTAACTTCTTGTTACACAAATAAATCACACACATTACACTATTCTTTTTTACAGATTGCACTTCAAAAAATAATCAAAGTTGTCAATGAACAAAAGTAATTTTCATGTGTACTTCTGTGCAATTTCGATTTTCCTGCACACTTAAAAGGTGAGCAGTTGGGTTTATAGATTGGTACAAATGCATATGGCAATCATGATTTCATCCACACTTTAAAATAAATGCAGTGTGATTTAGCGGTTTATTTTCAGACCCCCCTCACTGAAAGGTCTCTGTTGGGGAAGGTGGACAGTAAAAATAGGGATGATTTGAGAATTTTTAATTCCAGACCCCCGTCAACTTATAGGCCTGTGTGGGGGAGGCTGAACAGAAAGATTACCCAATTAAATATCAGTCTATAGTCTTCCGTGCACACTGGGAATGAGCTTTGTTAATTTCGAATTTTAACAAAATTCATCCCGTGGTGTACTGCCAATGGGAATTAATTGCATTAAGGCTAAGTATCTACACAGTTCTGCTGTCCCCTCCGCCTACTATACAGGCAAAGGATTTAAGGCATGCAGATTCTCATAAAAAACATATGTTTTTAAGTCAGGAAATCCAGCTGCATGTCAGGGTCCTTGGGAAGGACAGGGCAGGGGTCTGGTCACTCCACTCTGAAAGATGGCCTCCAACTCTCCACCATAGGACCCAGTCAACATTTAGGCCTTCCCAGAAATAGACAGCTCCACCCAGAGGCAAGCTCTGCAAAGTCTCCTTTTGGTATTTCCTGGCAGATGTCGGATGAACATTTTCAGAAGCTCTCCCCAATTGTAAATTTCAGCAGCTCTGTCCTTTTACTCATAGTGAATCCACATTATATAGCAGGAATTACACCATCAAGTTTACAATCTTGGGGAGAATCCTGCAAGAGCTCTTGCAAATGGGATTGGTCAGTTACTCTTCTCTCTCCTACTAACTCAAGCCCCTCTCTAAGAATTGGCTTAGTAATCTGGAGCAGACATGCATCAATTCCCATTTGCAATCCCCTTTGATTTCATGTCAATTTTTGGGGAAAAACTAGTTATGTGGCAAAACTTCACAATTTTACTAGCAACTGTCATAATATATATATTTTCTGATTCTGCTCATCGGGGGTAATTTAATAAAACAACATCCAGGTCTGCAACATGTTGCACAGCCATTTGCCAATTTTTCACCATTTTTACAAAAAACATTACAGTTAGGAGCATGTAATTTATTACCCATATACCTAATTTTAAACTCCACCAGCACGTCAACTCTTGCATTCAGCACATGTTAAAAGCAGCCAGGAGCACATGTTAGATTGCTTTTACAATCCCCTAATCCACAGATGGAGGAATTTGATATCACCAAAATAACCTTGACATTATTTACAAAATAAAAAATACATGTATAAAGTGTTATTTTAGTTTCTGAGGAAAAGTCTGTCATGATCTCTGCTTCCAAAAGGTCAGGGTTTTCCCAACTCCCTAGGAAGCAGATCCATAACCCAGGTTCCGAGTGCCAACCAGTCCCAATTGGGACCTTTTGGACCCAGTCCTGGCGCCAGTGGCACCAGGCTCATAAATATGCCCAGTCCCAGCGCTGGAAGCGCCGGGCTCATAATGCTTGGGTGGCTATTTAAACCACACCCGGTGGATGAATCTTGCTTTGCGTTATTCTGCACCCTCTGCAGCAGGACGCTCATCGTGTCTTCTGCATCCAGTCCTGGGCCTAAGGAAAAAGGCTTACCATCCTGAATCCAGTCTTCAGCAACACCTACAAAGACAAGAAAGAACAGGTTAGCATTCCGGCATCGGAAAGGCAAAGGCTTACCTACTCTTCGTGCGCTCCGGAGGTCTTCATACTGCATTCCGGCATCTGAAAGACAAAAGCTTACCAACTCTTCGCACACTCCGGAGGCCTTCGGCGCTGCATCCGCATCTGAAATACAAAACAAGGTGCGTTTAAAGACATTGGGGAACTTTAATACTCACGTGCCATTACTCCTTTCCACATCTAATCCAGTGGGTATTCCGGCACCCTGCAGCCGCTCCGAATTCGTGCCTGCAAAATAAAAAGACAGTTAGAGCGCATCGTGAAGCAGGCAACAAGCGCTTACTCACGTGCTTCCAGGCGCTTCTATTCATCACACGGGCTCCATCTTCAACTCACTTCAGCCCGTCATCCGCCATCGCCGGAACCCTGCAAAACAAGAGACATCATTACTAAAGACTTTAAAAAGACATTCGAATGACTCGAAACTTACCGTTCGTGCAGTAAACGACGGACAGCAGTCCTCTGAAGTCTCATTTTTGGCAAAGTTGCTGTCGGTCGGCTCAAATTGATGTGAGACTATCGACCAGTCACCACCCTCAGACCGACGGACAAACCGAGAGGACCAATCAAACTCTGGAACAGTATTTACGCTGCATGCTGCAACAAACTGAAACAACTTGGAAAGATATCCTTTGGATAGCCGAGTATGCCTACAATAACTCTGTCCACTCGGGAACTGGGAAAACCCTGTTTTTTCTTTTGTACGGCAGTCACCCTCGAACCTCGGAGTTGGATCCCCTCCAAGATCTTGAAACACCAGCAGTAGACTACCTGCATTCTACAATCACCCAAGCCTTTAAGGAAGCTGTTTCTCACCTTCAAAGGGCTAAAGAACAATACAAGAAAGGAGCAGATCAACATCGGAAGGAAGCCCCTCACTATCAAGTAGGGGATCAAGTCTGGTTATCCACCAAATATCTATCTCTAAAAGGGCCACGCACATTCAACCCAAGATACCTTGGTCCCTATTCCATCACTACCATCGTAAACCCAGTAGCGGTCAAGTTGGACTTGCCCCCGCACATGAAGATACATCCGGTCTTCCACGTCTCTCTATTAAAACCCGTGCAACCTCAAACCCGACTAACCAAATCTCCAAAACCTATCCTAGTGGATGGAGAACTCGAGTTTGAAGTCAAAAGCATTCTGGACTCCAAGATCTCCAAATCTAAACTATTCTACCTAATTGACTGGAAAGGCTACGGCCCCCAAGAGAGATCCTGGGAACCTGCTGAATATGTCCACGCTCCTCGCCTAATCAAAAGATTTCACCGAACATTTCCTGACAAGCCAAAACCCCCGGAGAAGCCCGGTTTGGGAGGGGCCTTGAGGGGGGGTACTGTCATGATCTCTGCTTCCAAAAGGTCAGGGTTTTCCCAACTCCCTAGGAAGCAGATCCATAACCCAGGTTCCGAGTGCCAACCAGTCCCAATTGGGACCTTTTGGACCCAGTCCTGGCACCAGTGGCACCAGGCTCATAAATATGCCCAGTCCCAGCGCTGGAAGCGCCGGGCTCATAATGCTTGGGTGGACTTACCTGCAGCAGACCATGCTGCTTACTTGCCTGCCAGTTGAGCCTCTGATCCTCTTCTGTTTGGAACTACTTTTCCTGTTGGGTGGGGCTGGAGCCACTCCCTAGATTTAGAACACTGGAACTCTTCTGGAAGGCAGGAACTCTTTTCTTACCAGGAACTCTTTTCTTACTTAGGCGTGGCTGTGGAAGGAGACACCTAAGCACTACAGGAGGCTATTTAAACCACACCCGGTGGATGAATCTTGCTTTGCGTTATTCTGCACCCTCTGCAGCAGGACGCTCATCGTGTCTTCTACATCCAGTCCTGGGCCCAAGGAAAAAGGCTTACCATCCTGAATCCAGTCTTCAGCAACACCTATAAAGACAAGAAAGAACAGGTTAGCATTCCGGCATCGGAAAGGCAAAGGCTTACCTACTCTTCGTGCGCTCCGGAGGTCTTCATACTGCATTCCGGCATCTGAAAGACAAAAGTTTACCAACTCTTCGCACGCTCCGGAGGCCTTCGGCGCTGCATCCGCATCTGAAAGACAAAACAAGGTGCGTTTAAAGACATTGGGGAACTTTAATACTCACGTGCCATTACTCCTTTCCACATCTAATCCAGTGGGTATTCCGGCACCCTGCAGCCGCTCCGAACTCGTGCCTGCAAAATAAAGACAGTTAGAGCGCATCGTGAAGCAGGCAACAAGCGCTTACTCACGTGCTTCCAGGCGCTTCTATTCATCACACGGGCTCCATCTTCAACTCACTTCAGCCCGTCATCCGCCATCGCCGGAACCCTGCAAAACAAGAGACATCATTACTAAAGACTTTAAAAAGACATTTGAATGACTCGAAACTTACCGTTCGTGCAGTAAACGACGGACAGCAGTCCTCTGAAGTCAAGAGGCCTGCGCTACCTATCCAGTGAAGAAACTGGCTACAGCACCCTGCCCCGAGGCAGATGGAGAGCTCGGCATTCACTTACCTAAGATGAGAGCGTTAACCTTTGGGGTCTACAGGAGAGGAGAAGAGGAAAGAGATAGGGACACCCCAATAACCCCAGTTCATTAACCCCATATTTTCTATCTGCAGACATCTTACTCTACACGTCAGGCATACAGTGCACAGAGGTCCAGCCCAAAGAGCCAACCGGGTGCTACACATCACCTTTGAAGATACGGTAGGCGCCCAGTCAAGACCGGCGCCTCTGCGAGAATCAGGTGAGCGTTACAAAGTCAGAATTGTGACAGTCTCTTTAAACAGAGGGAATCCTCATCTGTGCAATTATGAAGTTCCATTCCTCCAAGCTATTTGTCTCTCTGGGCAAGCCTGATTGCTTAGTCTCTTGGTTGTTTGAGGTTAGGGTGCAGATCATAACTGGGAGATGCATTTGCTACACCGAGATCCACCCACTGCAGCCATCTGGCATTGTGTCCTCTTATCTAAAAAGCTTGTATTTTCTTGTATTGTTTTCTCCCGAGTTCAGCCTTAATAGCCTCTGTGTTCAGACTTCCCTCCTACTTTGGTCATGCACCAGCCCAAGCATTTGGCCTGCTCAGAACAGACAGTAGGTCTAGGGTAAGACTGTTTTCAACACCTGTTAGCAGGAAACCTTTTATTGCAGTTGTAAATAGTTGGGGTGTCTACCAGGCTTTCAGTGGGGGAGTTCTTTGTGAATTTTAGCCAGAGCACCACCATTTGTCATTGGCCGAAATGGATTCACATATTGTATTTTCTAACATCAACCTTGATTCCTTGGCACATGGTGTGTTTTCACGGCTCACTTTGCGTTTTCACTAAAAGTACAGGGCTACTTCTTTCAGTCATTAATAAAATCCTCTTTTAATTATCTGCTGTTCGTTTTCCTGCCGAAAAGTGTGAGCTTAGAGCCTTTTAGGAACATGCATATGTAATGGTTGGGATCACACAGATTAATTCCGAATCCTAATAACCGAACCAACGCAGGAAGATAGCAAAGTACTGTTTTATTAACAATTATCTAAAACAGGAAGTTTACAACAAACATCAACAGATGTACGCTCAGTTTCTCTCAGCAATCATCACACACTGTTAGCGGCATGGCTAACCCCATACTGGGTACCGGGTCTGGATCCTTGAATGAGGAATTACCGGGCCAATCTGACCTTGGAGGGCCTGGTAATTCCTCATTCAAGGAACCCATCCCCATTCCCATTCGAGCCCCCATACAGCTCAATGGGAATGGGGAGGGTGCTAACAACGGGCCCGTTAGAAACAGGCCCATTGTTGGCACCCAGGTCTGCTCGTGGGACCCGCTAAGGACACCTGGTTTTGCCAGGCGTCCTTAGCGGGCCCTGCAAGTAGAACTCGTAATGAGGCGATAAGGGTTGACGGCTCCGACACCTTTCCCGGCACCGTTAACCCCGTCATAATGACCTCCTATACATTTTCCCCAATCAGTATCTCGTCGTGCATACTTTGCATGACATCACTGGATTCTTTTCTCTGCTCTTTCTCATATTCCTTCAGGGAGTTCCTCCCTTAGGTTCTCATCCCTTCGGGCATACATTCGTAGGGTTGTCTCAATGGGTATCTTCTCTCGAACACACGTGCACAATCGCAGGTGTCCAACATATGGGAGGAAAGTTGGAGGGGTTTCCTGCAGAGGCATGCAGCTGCTCCTCTACAAGTGAGTCTGAATTGTCACGGTGCACCACCTTTTGATGGGTGCCAGTTTCAGTGAAAATGATGGATTTATTTCTCAGCCAGTAATATGATGTGCTTTTCCAATCTGCACTTGCATTACATTTTTGTTTTAGTCTTCGCTGGTTTTCCTCTGCAGAAAGACACCTGAAAAGTCTGCCTAAATAGGCTTACAGGAACTCGTCATGGCAACCAAGCGGCCTTTTCTTTTCAAATCTTTTGCTGGTATTTTGCGTTTGAAGCATATTCTACCTTATGTTTTCCCTGACAACTTTATGTTGGCAGAGGGACATTTTTATCATGTCTTGCTTTAACTTGCAAACATGGCCCTTCAGTTCTGATGTTTTGGGGCCTTTGATTACTCCCCACACAGTCTTATGTTTTTATTCAATGTAAATTTGCATGGTAGAGCTCTTTAGGTCATACTCACAAAGGGAAACCATTATTTTGACCATTGACCATAGAAAGAGCTGTCTACTGACCATCTACTAGTCTAATTAGTTGTTTCTGCTAATCAGGAGTGTGATGGAATTTGGGGGCAGAGGTGACGAGTGTGAAACACTGCTCAGACTTATGATGACATGTAACTCAATTTTTCGTGGAGTCTGTTTTTTCAGTGTTCCAGACTTTCACTTAATTAAGTTAATGCATTCTAGGAGTTGTAATGTAATCTGATTTGAATCTAAGTGCCTGGATTCAAAGGTTTGGAAAGGCAGAGTAGAGATTTTGCAGCCCCAGGGACCAAGTCACCTGCACCCCCTACCGATTGGTTTTCTCAGTAAATAATAAGCCATTCATGATTTTCAACCAAAACATCTTTATTCCAGTAAAATGCGAACAGCTCGGAGTGCTGGAGAATTTCCAGACCCAAATCTCCTTCTTTCTTCATAATCTTTACATTGTGCCACCCTTGCTGGTAGATCAGGGGTTCACTTTTCATTTGCTAAAGACTTGCACTCCCACGTTGCCCTTTGTCGGGAGTGACTAGCATGTCAGCCCTGCTATTATTCTTTGCATTCTGAGACATGTAGATTTCCATTTCCTGCTTTATTGCATAACTACTGTTCCCATAATGCAACAGAAATTAATTTAGCTGGGTGATTAACTTATGCGTGTTATGGGGATCTGCAAAAGATAGTCCTTTCCAGAGCGCTAAAATAGAGCAGCTATATGGACCTCAATCATAGTTTGACCGTGCAGTAAAAAAGTGGTAATTCAGTTACCACCTTTTCTTTTGGCATTAATGGATCTACTACCATTTTTACTGAACCCTTGAAATTTGAGTTTTGAGGTAAGGTGAAAGATTCCCCTCCAGCAAAAAGATGGAGGCAAATTCTCTACTTTTCCTCCAAAAATCTGGAGATTTACAGTGGCGGAATTACTGCTGTCAGTAAATACAGCCACAAACCATGGAGAGCTATGTACTCCAGAAATGGGGAATTACACCACCCTATCACCACTCATAATCCTGTGGTAAGCACATGGGAGTGAGTGGCGGCAACAGTAAATGATTTTGGTGGTAATTTGCCAGATTTACTGCCAAACTACCACCAAACAATGACAACGTATGTAATTAATGGTATCAGAATTTGTCTAAGTTTTCATGTTACACCTTTGACTCTTCACAACAATAATCAAGCTCTCGTTGCAACATTTAAATGTATGTTTTTGCTTACTGATACAAATTCAATGTTTAACACAAAAAAAGAAATAATGAATTTCATATTAAATAAACGGCACATGTAAAGCTCCAAAGCAAGCAAAATAGCACTGGAGCACTGATCTCTATGGTCTTATTGCATTTGTATATTATTTATAAAGCGCACCAGGCCCGAGGGCATCCAGGCACATCACTTGGTTACAACATGGTAAAAGGCAAACAGAACATTACATTTACAATTTAAGTTACAGTTATATACATAAGGCACTAGGTAACAACCTGGTGAAGGCAGGCAGAACATTAGGTTTACAGTTTAAGTTTGCAGTTATATCAATAGGCGACTTACAAAATAAGCAGAATAAGCAGGGCTCTATATACAAGTAGTGAGGCTGGTGGCTATTGTATAGAAGGAGGTTGGCAAGTGGGGAGAAGGGAGTCCTTGGGCGGATAGCCAAACTTTGGCCATGTTTTTGAATCTATGTTAGGAAGGTTCTGCTCTTAGCAGGTTAGGGAGTGAATTCCAAAGTTTAGCAGCCATTACTGGGAAACTAGCCTGATCGATGAAGGTTGAAGCGTGGTATGGAAAGGCAGTTAGTCTGAGCAGTTCTGCGGAGTCTATTAGACTTGTGGAGGGCAAATCTATTAGCTAGGTAACGAGGTGCTTGGTTGGAAAGGCATTTGTGGGTGAGCAAGTGGGTGAGCAAGTGTTTTCAGAGAAATTTGTTGTGAGACTGAGAGCCAGCGTATATTACATCTGGTGTCTGAGATGTGTTGGTTCCTGGGGATGTTGAGAGCTGCTCTGATGGTATTATTTTTGGATAATTTGTAACTTGTTTAGGTTACAATGGTTAGTGCCCAAGTAGAGGACATTACAATAATCAATTTTAAACAGCACAAATGTTCTGGCAAGTGTGATGCAGTTAGCTGGTGATAAGCAGGGGCGACAGGCTGTGATAAGCTTATAGGTGTATGTCGCTGCAGAGGCGACTGCATTAGTTTGTCTGGCCAAAGATAGTGTGGAGTCAATGTAGATCCCTAAGGTTTTTGTGTCCTTAGAAACCTTTATGGTATTACCATCAATGGTGAAAGATTTAAATGCGGGGTCTAGTTTGGTTAGTTTTTAGGGAGAGCCGAGAATGAGGAGCTCTGTCTTTTTGTCATTCAGACAAAGTCCATGCTGCGCCATCCAGGCTTGAATGACTTGGTAGATGGCATTCACAGAAAGAGAGTCGGATGAGTAGTCTCCTGAGATCGGGATGAGAATCTGTGTGTTGTCAGCATAATTGGTGTATGAGACACCCAGATAATCAAAGATATCGAATAGTGGTTTTGTAAACACGTTGTACAACGTAGGGGAGACTCAAGATCCTTGTCGTACCCCGCAGGTGACAGAGTGAGGCTGCTGCTAAAGGGGAAAAGACACGCATCCATCTGTTGTGAAGGAATGAGCGGATCCAAGCTGTGGCTTTATCCGAAAAGTGTGCAGCTAATTTAAGGTGTCGACACAGTATTTGGTGATTTACGAGATCAAATGCCACAGAGAGGTCAAGAAGGAGTAGTGATGCAAGTTTACCCTTATCTCTTAGGTCTCAATCTGAGTTTTGAGATCGATAAGGGCAGTTTTGGTGCTGTGTCGCGGTCAAAACCCAGATTGCTTTAGTCCCAAGACTTTATTAGATTGCAGGAACGAGGTTTATGCATTTCAACATGCCCCAGGTCCTTTACGGAATTTATAGTTTTCTTTGCATACTCTTAGCTGTCTTTCTACTTTTGTCATTGTCAATCAAGGACATCAAGTCCGAGAATGCAAAGAAAAAACAGGACGGGGTGAGCATCTCCCAGGTGACGTGGGGCATACATGGCATATTTGTATCCTGACAGGTTTAATATAGCCCTTGAGTCAGTGGTGGACTGGCCTAAAGGGAACTCTAGAGTTTTCCAGGTGGGCCTCTGCACCATGGGCCTGTTTTGAGCAGGATGAAGTAAAGAATTATTGTGATTTGGTTTACATAAAACCTTACACAAATTAGAAAAGACATACAAGAAAAACACACAAAAAATCTACATGGACAAATCAGAAACATAAAAATACAAAGATAAATCTCCTATAAAATTCATGCAAATTTACAAATTAAGATCGATTTCATTCAAAAATCGAACCAAAGCAATGATTAATGAAATATTCTCACCCCACATAAGTGTGGACCATAGCAATTCCCTAGCACAATTACATGTGAAGTTATTGAACTCCTTGGAGAAGGAATTAGCACGCATTGCTTTAAAAGCCAGGCATTCCACGATCCAGTGTCTTAGAGTTTCAATAGAGGAAACAAAATTGCAGAAGCAACAAGTTACCCGAGTTCCTACCACAGGAACAGACGACCAGTGTTTGGTTCTTTCTTTGGCATGAATTTGATTCAGTTTAAATTTCAAGTAGATGTTACGAAACTCTTTACAAGGATAACACCTCAAATACGTAGATAGATGACCTCTCTTATGCAGGAACCTAGCATATTCGAGGTAAGAATTATAGACAGACATGGCTTCAATGGTCAATCTCCAGTCATCCGTGTAGAGTTTAAGTTTGGTCACCTCAGGATTCGCTATTGATTCAGACTTCAAAGAATCTAATTGCCCCAACAGACCCTGCAGAGTATCTGTATAAAGAGTTACTGATTTTGCTGTACGGTCTGTCCACATCCTGTGCAGATCTATGTATAGGGACTTGAAAGGGGGATAGTTTTCTAGAGGATGCCAAAGAAGTGGAGCCTGCAGTGAGGTTAGATTGAGTTCATGGCGAATAACCGCATTAGGAATGGAAGTAGAGAGCCGCAACACATCCAAAGCCCTGGAAAGAGTCAAGATACGGGACTGGATTTACAGTCGCCATGTCTAGCCCACATAATAATATAGACTCAATCTTACCCAGATAGTACTTCAGTACAGGGAGAATATGCTAGAAATGGGACAGGTCTGTCTTTTAAGGCTGCCTTCCAAATGCTTAATGCCTAGGCAGCAGAGAGATACCACCAGCTCAACCATTTCAGCCACCAAGTACCAGCACATAGTGTTAGGTTTTTTGTTTGGAAAAGATTACTACCTTTGATTTACCGCCGTTCGCAACCAGATTGTTACTTACCGTGTACAAATGAAACATATTGATTTCTTTTGGGAGGCCAGGGGCGGTCCTGGCAAGCAATTTAATATTAAAGCCACCCAGTGAATCTTCAGGTGTCCCAGCTTGACTGGTATCACATCGTAGATGCACCATCGATCATCTATGTTGCATATATGTTGAAAAGGGTTGGAGCCAAGATGCAGCCCAGCCTGAGAACCAAGTTCACCGGAATGGGTCTAGTGACCGCACCTTCCCTAGTTAGAAAAACTCTCAATGATGGTGTTTTAATACAAAAGGGCAATAAGCTGCACTAATTTCAAGGGGACATTATACCTAATCAATTTCCCCCATAGAAGTTCCTGAGCAACACAGTCAAATGCTGAAGACATATCCAGTGATGCCATAAATATATTCCCCGCCTCATTGCCTTTAGTGTTTTGCAATAGTAGTAGGTGTTTTATGTTTTGCAGCAGTAATATGGGGCCACTTTGAAAAATATTTTCAGGGCCACATTTGGTTCCCAGTCCACTCCTGCCTTGAGTCCTATTAAATTGGGTAATAATAACCCTGATTAGTATAGTGCTTGGAAGTGTGAGGAACATGGCATGAAGCGCTATATAAAACTTCTGGTAAACAACTTCATATATTGGCAAACGATGTTCTGTTTTACTTTTGCTGTCACCCCCGAAATGAAACAGACCTTCCGAGCTGAATGTGCAGGAAAGGCAAGCACCTCTTTCTGCATACACATCAATAAAGCTCGGGCATAAAAAAGCTGGCAAATGACATCTATTTTTCCCAATCAAGGAGAGAAGTCAGGATTGCATTGATGCGGCCCAAGGCATTTTTCAGTCTGCTCATCTACAGTAGCAGTCCCCCCCTCCCTTCAAGGCATTATGCTAATAAGTGTTTGATCAGATGATTAAATTATAATTCGATTAATCCAGTGTTCTAAATGCTTTGAATGAATTTCCCTTTGCCTCGATGCTCTGTGTTTAACCATCAGTGTGCGCAGACTGATGGGACGCGGGCCATGTTTTTTTATAGCCTGTTTCTATTTTTAGAATATGGAAGATTCTATTTGAATCTTTTTAACGGCTGGCTGTGCAGCATTTCACCCCACTATATAAAAAATAAATAAACACTATGCACTGTCATATCCTGCACCACCCCAACAGGCCTTGAGCTGATAAACCACCTGCCCTCTTCAGGAGTCAACAAAGTCACTGGCTAAGCAGGGGCTAGCTTCTATAGGTATTACACGGCTTTTGATTTTTGGTCTCCCTTATATTTTATAGTAATGTTTTCTTGTGTTTTTGTTTTTAGGCATATAGTTAATTACTCAGTTTTACCATTACAATCACAATCATCTCAAGATCCCATCACTAACGAATCTTTGAATTCGACAAACGTTTTTTTCCAGAAATGTTGCCAAGGCACAAGTCAACCCAACATTTTCTCCAGTATACAGTACCTCTCACCAAGTGTCCGCGTTGAGTCCGCATTTTTGGCCAGGCGTTTGTAAAAATACAAGGTTGTATATGTTCTTAAATCTGGACAAAACATAATTCATTTTGCAGGGGTCTGATTTGGGCGTTACATAACCTGCATTTGGTGTTTTCTGTACCCAGGCCATATCTACATAGGGTGGTCTTAGTATGTTTAACCTGAATCTGAGAAACAAGCCTCGGTATCCAGCACTTGGTAACCTCTTTAGGTATGACGGTATCACATTAAAAGAGGCTACCAGATTTATTGAGAGCGAGTGAACCTTTGAATTTGCTCTTCTGATTTCCGTACCTCTCCAGTCATCAGTCCACAATATTCTTTTCACATGTGTTGGGTTACGGCATAGTAGAGGTGTTAGTGTTGTGGGGTGTGATCAAATATACATTGGCCCTCATTAGGACCCTGGCGGTAAGGGGTTTGCGCCAGCGTTAGCTGCGCCGACCCCTTACCGCCAACTACGAGTTCCCATAGCGCCATGGTCATTTTTCCGCCCGCTTTTTGCGGGCGTAAAAATCCATGGCGCTATGGGACCTTGGTGTTAATTACGCCACCGTAATTTACGGTGGCGTAATTAACTCCTTCCCCACTCCCATTGAGCCCTATGGGGCCGAAATGGGAATGGGGAAGGGTAAATGGGTCAATGGGGACTTACCGCCCCGCCGACCTCGGAATGGGGCGGTAAGTCCGCCATCCGCCATAGCGTAAAGGGACTTTGCGCCATGGCGGAAAAGTCCGCCGACGGCGGTAAAAATCCGCCAGGGTCCTAATGAGGGCCATTGTCTATTTTTGTTAGTTGCATGTTTGTTGGCATGGCATGCAGTAAAACAACCTATATACAATACATACTTATTCTAAGGCATCCTGTATTAGTAACATATATCTTATCATATTGTGACCAATTGTGATGAAAGAATACCGAGAATCAAAACTTTGCAGAAAAAACAGATAGTAGGAACCATATAGCAAGCAGCAGCAAGGTACCGCACAGCATGACAGAGCAGTAGTGTGGGCCTTACTGCACTGCGGGGTACAGCCCAAATAGTGGATTGATGGAGTGTGGGTGGATGGATACACCAGAAGGTCATTAAAGTACAAGAGAAATGACTCCACATTGTAAAACACCCTTAGAAGATGGTCAGCTGCTTGGATAATCCTCCATGGTTATAGAGGCAGAAGAGAGGAGTCTGGCACTATCTGTAAGGAGTGGCACATAGACATGTTGTCCTTCTAGCAATAATGTTTATGAATAATTGCTGGTCATGTGCAAGGCAAAACACCAGGGTATTTGGCCACAAAGTAATCTTATTGAGTCTATAGTCTACTCCCGTCTACCAGAGCGGGTATGGATATTATCTCCTGTACCTCCAAGTCCCAACATTTCCATGCATAGGCCAAACATTTATGCTGCCTAATGCAAACTATCATACTACCTACTACTCCTGCTGTAGGGCCAGAGTTACGGCTTGGATGGCCAACGCGGGACCCGCTGCCGCACATGCTGGTGGTGTCCTAGGTTGCTCGCGTGGTTGTCTTGCAGGAGAACAAGGCCTGTGTGTGAGAGGCCCTGTGCACGATTTGAGTGCAGAGTGCTTCTATTTTACTATTGTGAGGCACACCTTTCTGACGTAGGCCTGGCATAGTTCAAACATGGCGGCTACTCATCCACCATGTCACTCGGGATGCTGGACCTGAGGCATGCAGTCAGCTGACAAAAGTGAGATTTTATCTGAAGCTCCAGTTTTATGCAAAGAGAAACCAATGCTGCACTTATGAGTCTCAGCACTGTCCTCGATCACGTAAACTGAACTAAAATATGGCAGCTGCTGGAAGATACCAAATGCCCTCAAGATTTCATAGCACGTTTAGTCCCTTTGCACAATGGAAATGAAGAATGTGTAAACTCCAGCAGCCATGGCCATTGCGCCCCATGGTTTCCAGCTAAGAGAGGTGTTAGGCAAGGCTATGTACTAGCCCCCCTAGATTTTCCATTTATATCAACGACCTATCTTACTATTTAAATCATTGTGAAACTGATGTTCCTCGAACTGACAAAGCGTTTATTCCGTTCTTGACATACGCTGATGACCGGCATCTCCTGCCCTGGACAATGAGGTACTTGCAAGAACTAATTGATGCTTACACAGATTTTATGCAAGGACTAAGTCGGGTAATGCCCCTTAGGCCATAGTTAGAAGCCCGAGCGAAACAAGGGCGAAACAAGGGCATTAATGGAGCCCTGGGGTATTACCCAACTGGTAATGCCCCCCTCCGATGGTCATATTACAATTAGTACCCCGGCACATTGTAGCGGGGTACTGATTGCAATTTATTTCGAGTTGTGAAACAGCACTGAGGCTGGGCAGGTAAGACCCGTGCCTGCTTTTTACAAGCTCCTGGCCAGGTACTAATTTTCAAAAATAAACTTTAATGACTGACAGACATGGGGAATTTTATAATTCATCAAGTACTAGTGTTTACAAACATTCAGACTGTTTTCTCATGCAACTTCCTCTTTGCAGCGTGGACCTGGTCTTGATACTCCCTGTGTAACTAAAGGAAATGAGCTGCTCCATTCAGGAATACTACATGCAGTAATTATCATTGCGTCTGGTAAATGTAGTGGTATTCTCCCACTATGCAGTTGCCTCTACTAGGCCAGTAACACCATTGCACAGATATATTATTTGAGACATGCCTCATGTGGTATTGTTGGGAAATATACCATGCCCACATTTCTAAAAATCTAAACAAATGTATTGCTATATTCTTAAATGGTGAAAGGTATGAGGGACAGCAGTGGTTGGTTGGAGGAAAAAAACATAGAAGGGCCATCACCTGCCTTCGCAAAGGAGGTGGGAATGCGAACACATGAGGGTGTCAAGTTCTCACCCTGCTTATGATTCCCCCAAATCGTTTGATGCTGAAAGTGAAGATGATGATCTAGCACAGGGCAGTCCAACTCCAGGCCTCGAGGGCCGGAAACCTGACAGGTTTTCAGGATATCCCTCATTAATATTCATGAGCAAAAATGTGCATCATTGTATGTAAATTTGTCTCATGAATATTAATGAGTGGTTTCCTAAAAATCCAACATGGATGCAGCCTTCAAGGCCTAGATTTGGACAACCCTGATCTAGCACATCTCTTTATTAATCAAACAAAATATCTTTGCAAGCAAGATATGGGATGGGCTGGAATGGTGTTACTTATCCCCTTTTGGGTGGAGGAGATAGAAAATGTGGGCCAATACTTCTGATTTCTGGGAGGTATTTTAACCGCTGATGAGTATTTACCACGTGCAGTATTTTTCCATACTCCATGAAACTTCAATACTCATAATCAGCATGCTCAGTAGAAGCAGGTAATATTGACCAGACCATGAGCAGCCTAACCTAGGATTTTAACTATTCATTTGCTGTTGGTGTGACATGTACGATGACTGCAATTGTTTACACAGTGGGTTAAACTAGCAATCATTTAGGAACGATTCAGAGACACATGTTTAAAGAATGCCACCTCGGGTGTTATACAGGGTATGAAAGCATGGGCAGGCCGTGCAATCATGAAAAGTCCTCAGGAGAAAGGATGAAAGGGGGAGCTTGATGCAATGGGCAAATCAAAAGCTCTTTCTTTATCAAGGAGAGAGCTCATTCTGCCGAATCCATAGAAGAGAGCTAAGGCTTTACCTAAACAGACCTAATCATGTAGTGCCATTATCATAGTCTCTGATTCACATGCTAGAACAATGATTGGATGTTTTTTTTCTTGGTTTCTGTGTGTTTATTTGTCTTACCTAGGTTTTTTTTAGTAGATGTGGAACATTTTTGTCACTTTGATGGCCATGGATCTACATGGCCAAAATCAACTCAACCTTTATTAAATGAACATCTTTGGGATGATAAATATTTTTGACTTCAAAACAATTTTGTAACCCAATGTTTGCAGTAAGTTTCTTTTGTAATCAGAACCACGTCATCGCTACAAGTGGCATGTGCATGCCCATTTACTGTATTAATTGATGTTTCCCAGTGCACTATGTTGCAATATGCTTGATTTAAAGACATTGGGAGGGTCCACAGAAGAAGCAAATGATGGGTGATTTGCAGCTGAGCCCGGAGGCCCCACCCTAGATTCTGAGTGAGAGTGGAATGGTAAAGGGACAGCAAGAATGTAAGAAAGGAGAGGCCGGGAGATTATCGCCATTCACAACTAAGCCTCAAAGCCGCATTCCGAGGCCTGACTGAGTGAGGAAGGGAGTAAGAGGAGTGAGAGGGTGGTTGCTGAACTTCAGGTTCATATTAGCATACAGTGTGGCACAGCAGTCCAAGTCTGTAGGTTGACTGCACCATTCCATGCCTGACTGAGTGAGGAAGAGAGTAAGAGGGTGGTTGCTGAACTTCAGGTTCACATTAGCATACAGTGTGGCACAGCAGTCCAAGTCTGTAGGTTGACTGCACCATTCCATCCCTGACTGAGTGAGGAAGGGAGTAAGAGGAGTGAGAGGGTGGTTGTTGAACTTCAGGTTCACATTAGCATACAGTGTGGCACAGCAGTCCAAGTCTGTAGGTTGACTGCACCATTCCATGCCTGACTGAGTGAGGAAGGGAGTAAGAGGAGTGAGAGGGTGGTTGCTGAACTTCAGGTTCACATTAGCATACAGTCTGGCACAGCAGTCCAAGTCTGTAGGTTGACTGCACCATTCCATGCCTGACTGAGTGAGGAAGGGAGTAAGAGGGTGGTTGCTGAACTTCAGGTTCACATTAGCATACAGTGTGGCACAGCAGTCCAAGTTTGTAGGTTGACTGCACCATTCCATGCCTGACTGAGTGAGGAAGGGAGTGAGAGGAGTGAGAGGGTGGTTGCTGAACTTCAGGTTCACATTAGCATACAGTGTGGCACAGCAGTCCAAGTCTGTAGGTTGACTGCACCATTACGAGGCCTGACTGAGTGAGGAAGGGAGTGAGAGGGTGGTTGCTGAACTTCAGGTTCACATTAGCATACAGTGTGGCACAGCAGTCCAAGTCTGTAGGTTGACTGCACCATTCCATGCCTGACTGAGTGAGGAAGGGAGTGAGAGGGTGGTTGTTGAACTTCAGGTTCACATTAGCATACAGTGTGGCACAGCAGTCCAAGTCTGTAGGTTGACTGCACCATTACGAGGCCTGACTGAGTGAGGAAGGGAGTAAGAGGAGTGAGAGGGTGGTTGCTGAACTTCAGGTTCACATTAGCAGTACAGTGTGGCACAGCAGTCCAAGTCTGTAGGTTGACTGCACCATTCCATGCCTGACAGAGTGAGGAAGGGAGTAAGAGGAGTGAGAGGGTGGTTGCTGAACTTCAGGTTCACATTAGCAGTACAGTGTGGCACAGCAGTCCAAGTCTGTAGGTTGACTGCACCATTACGAGGCCTGACTGAGTGAGGAAGGGAGTAAGAGGAGTGAGAGGGTGGTTGCTGAACTTCAGGTTCACATTAGCATACAGTGTGGCACGGCAGTCCAAGTCTGTAGGTTGACTGCACCATTCCATGCCTGACAGAGTGAGGAAGGGAGTAAGAGCGTGGTTGCTGAACTTCAGGTTCACATTAGCATACCGTGTGACACAGCAGTCCAAGTCTGTAGGTTGACTGCACCATTCCATGCCTGCCTGAGTGAGGAAGGGAGTGAGAGGGTGGTTGCTGAACTTCAGGTTCACATTAACATACAGTGTGGAATAGCAGTCCAAGTCTGTAGGTTGACTGCACCATTACGAGGCCTGACTGAGTGAGGAAGGGAGTAAGAGGAGTGAGAGGGTGGTTGCTGAACTTCAGGTTCACATTAGCATACAGTGTTGCACAGCAGTCCAAGTCTGTAGGTTGACTGCACCATTCCATGCCTGACTGAGTGAGGAAGGGAGTGAGAGGGTGGTTGCTGAACTTCAGGTTCACATTAGCATACAGTGTGGCACGGCAGTCCAAGTCTGTAGGTTGACTGCACCATTCCATGCCTGACAGAGTGAGGAAGGGAGTAAGAGCGTGGTTGCTGAACTTCAGGTTCACATTAGCATACCGTGTGACACAGCAGTCCAAGTCTGTAGGTTGACTGCACCATTCCATGCCTGCCTGAGTGAGGAAGGGAGTGAGAGGGTGGTTGCTGAACTTCAGGTTCACATTAACATACAGTGTGGAACAGCAGTCCAAGTCTGTAGGTTGACTGCACCATTACGAGGCCTGACTGAGTGAGGAAGGGAGTAAGAGGAGTGAGAGGGTGGTTGCTGAACTTCAGGTTCACATTAACATACAGTGTGGCACAGCAGTCCAAGTCTGTAGGTTGACTGCACCATTCCATCCCTGACTGATGAGGAAGGGAGTAAGAGGGTGGTTGCTGAACTTCAGGTTCACATTAGCATACAGTGTGGCACAGCAGTCCAAGTCTGTAGGTTGACCGCACCATTCCATGCCTGACAGAGTGAGGAAGGGAGTAAGAGGAGTGAGAGGGTGGTTGCTGAACTTCACGTTCACATTAGCATACAGTGTGGCACAGCAGTCCAAGTCTGTAGGTTGACTGTACCATTCCATGCCTGACTGAGTGAGGAAGGGAGTAAGAGGAGTGAGAGGGTGGTTGCTGAACTTCAGGTTCACATTAGCATACAGTGTGGCACAGCAGTCCAAGTCTGTAGGTTGACTATACCATTCCATGCCTGACTGAGTGAGGAAGGGAGTAAGAGGAGTGAGAGGGTGGTTGCTGAACTTCAGGTTCACATTAGCATACAGTGTGGCACAGCAGTCCAAGTCTGTAGGTTGACTGTACCATTCCATGCCTGACTGAGTGAGGAAGGGAGTAAGAGGAGTGAGAGGGTGGTTGCTGAACTTCAGGTTCACATTAGCATACAGTGTGGCACAGCAGTCCAAGTCTGTAGGTTGACTGCACCATTCCATGCCTGACTGAGTGAGGAAGGGAGTGAGAGGGTGGTTGCTGAACTTCAGGTTCACATTAGCATACAGTGTGGCACAGCAGTCCAAGTCTGTAGGTTGACTGCACCATTCCATGCATCTTTTAATAAAAGAAAGAATGTGAGAGGCTGTTCCAGCTGTTCGTGTTCAGACTCGGACTGACCTATAGGGCAATTGGCCCATAGCTGAACCAAAAACACAAAATGCTGGTGTGGACCTGTTTTTTTTTGTCAAAGTGGGCCTTTCGTGGCCAGTTTGGGCTAGTTTGATGAGCTAATTTACTCAGCAGCTAGTAGTTTTGACCATTGTTGCTGAATAAATATTCTTTAAAATACACAATTTGCATCACACTTTATCCATAAACTCCCCCTTGGGTACTATTCACAAAGTGTCACAGAAGGCATGAGTAGCCATTTGCAACTGTGGGCCACATTTTCATTGGTGCCCGAGACAATTTTATGGCCGTGTCTGACCCTGTTAGTGTTTATCAGAGAGGCGTGTCACACGCCCTTTTAGTCGGTGAAGTTAGTCTATTGATGTAGGAGCAAATGCAGAGGCTCCAACCATAGAGGGCGTAATAAGCATGAATCTTCTGCCGCCATGATGTGAGTCTGAAAGTATCCTATACATCATGGAGGAGACGGTGGCCCAGCAGACTAGACAGACATCATCCTTTGCAACCTGCTGTTCACGGGGCTGCCCGCTCCTACTGTAATTGTGTAATGTGAGGCCAGGTTACTAAGGCAGCAGCCAGCCAGCGCAAGCCTGCTGCCATTGATCATAGAGTCTTGGAGGTATATAAGGTACCTCAGAGGATGGTGTTGATGGTTGGAGAACTGTTTCTTAAAGACGGTGTGTGCTGGACCTACAAAGAGAAAAGGTTAAGTAAGATTAATTTTCATTTTACTATTCTTAGGAACTGTTGTTCACCCAAGAAAATGTATTTAAACCTTAAAACAAATCCAAAGGATTTCTTAGTGACACTGCACTGAAAGTGCTGTGTGTCACCATGCAGAAAGCTGATGCCTATGGAGTTTGTCAGACTCCAAAAACAGTGAAAACACAAAATCCAAATCAGGGAAAAACACAAAAGAGAGTGAGACGAAGGTCCCATTCACTCAGGAGTTAAAATTAAAAAGTCCTGCAGCCAAGCAAAAGAGCTGGGGGTCACTACGGTTGAAGGGAATTAGCAGGGACATAAACATTCTCCCTAACAGAGGGTCCCTCTAGAGCAAGAGCTCTCTCAGGCATACCTACAAAGGCAATGTTCTGCATGCTGCATCTGTGAATTGTCACACGCTGCACGTATTTCCATTACGCAAGCTTACTATTAGATATATAAGCAAGAGGCAGCCTCAACATACTAGTTATTTGTATTATGCATCATTTTAGCAATGGTCCATAGCATATATTTTCTGTCCGTAGGTCATACATACGATTGTTATTATATCCAGGTTAGCAAGCTTGGAACGCGTCATGGTTTTCTTCATTTCGTTCAAGTCCCTGGGAATGCAGTACCCGAGTATGGTGGTTATCACTAAAGAGTCATGACACAAAGGAACGTTGCATACATATATAGATGTACCTGAACACATGAAAAATACATGGCTTTGCAAAGTGCTTTTCTTTCACCTGGAGATGTTGGCTTGAAGAAAAAAAACAATAACGATTGTTCATTTACAAACTACCAGACATAATATATCAAACAGAGTTTCGATAGAAAAACTTCACCACATTTTATTTCACAAACTTTGATTTTCAAGGGCTGCAGGTTAGTTATTTTCCAAAGACGCGAGATGACATCTAAACACACATTTTGTAGAGAGCCAGATAGATGGGGGAAGAGAAAATGGCTGCCAGGGTAAAAGTACCTCCAAACCCATAACCGATGAGATGAGTTTTGTCATCGCTTTAATTGTCCTCCACCTCCCGCTCTGCCATGTGTTCCCCTTTCTGTGGGACTCTGGAATAGTTTTATACTGTGTGCGGCACTGTTGAAAGATCAAAAAATAAAAAAAGACAAAAATACCATATTTATTATCAATATTTCTTAGATGACAAATTATTTTAAGCGAAAACGTGACGATTATGAGATCTCTGCCATCTAAAGAAGTCATGCGGAGAATAAGAGACATGTTCTACCATCATGGCCAACATTAGCATCCTCCACAGATGCCCAGAAGAGTGGTTCCGCTTGCCCACGCCACCAGAGCTCCCCTGACACCAACCATGCACTGATCATAGCATCCCAGATGACATCAGTGATTGCATCACATATTAGATCAGCAATGACATCATTGACAGCATCACCAAATAGTCCGAACATTGCTGAAGGGGAGGATCACAATAGTGTGATGTGGCTGTGGACAATGGCCTCACACTATGCCCAGCAGGTACACAGGGTGCGAGCATTGAGTCTGGCGCGTGAACGTGTGCCATGTGCGTGATGCAGTGTCCATGGGGCATAGATGCTGAAAAACACTTGAGATAAAGGGATGTTTTGGGCACCATACAAAAGCCAAAAGTAACTGTAAAGTGACAGTTATTGATACCAAAGCAACCATAATTGACCACCCTCCATCCACTGCTCATGATGTCATGTATGAGATAATGTAACACATTGATGACTTTGCTTTTGAATTCCCAGATGACATGCCCAAACACATCATTGATGACATCACAGATGATATCCTTAATGGATTCACATTCTTTTGCAAAAAGTGGCCAGTAGTAATGTATTTAAGGTGGGCAGCAACAATGGCTTCAAGCCATCCTAAGTGGTTAGAGGACATGGGTACTGTGTCTGGAGGAATGGGCCAATTGCATTGTAGCCATTGAGCGAGACCCTATGGAGTTCTTTAATTAAGTAATTGATGTCATTGCTGATGTGACTCCTAAAGTAATCTGTGCTGCCATGTTTGACATCCTGAGCAGTGCATTGTGGGATAAAAGAAGGGTGGTTATAGTTGAATTGTTAACAATAAATTCCCAATTTCAATAGTGTTAATAACAGGGACACGTAAGACAATGTTTTTTCACTGACTGTATATAATAAAGATACAACTTCACAGTAGTGACAATAATCATATAATATTTTAAATAGCGCTTTGTGCAGCATTCCTTTAGCACTCAAGCCCTGTAATACTAGGTGTTCTTCTTACCCAACTTAGTGCTGGGTCCAGCCTGCCAGAGTGTGGACCTTTGTCCTGCAAGATGACTGGAAACAGTGCTGTATACAAGTGTGCTTAACTTGCTATATAATGACTCAGGCATACATAGGGCCTCATCAAGAGTTGGGCGGTTCCTGGCGGTAATACCGCCGGGATACCACCGGGGCTATTATCATTACCTCCAAACCCCCAGCGCTATTAGCACCGGATCACAGGTTTGGTGGAACAGTAATTCCCCATTCCCCACTGGGCCCATTTGGGAATTCCCCATTTCCCATTGGGCCCAAATGGGGAATTTTCAGCGCTGCTATCGCCGGTGGTAATAGTGCTGAAAATTGGCAAATTCACAGCGGATTTACCCTTGGCTCATAGCTGGGGGTAAATCCTGCCAAACCCGTGATTTGGCGGACACTTAAATGCGGCAGTAATGGGGTTACCGCGTTACTGCCACATTTAAGTTACCGCCAAACTCGTGATGAGGCCTATAGCATAATGCTCCAAATGAGATGATATGACACCATACACATGCGTTTAACACACTGTTTCACTGTGGTATTTCAGCCTTTACCCAGATGCTCAATCAATAGGAACCTTCAACATATGCTGGATAAAGATAGTCACTGTGCTGGCCAACCACCCACGTGAATGAAGAAACTGCCTGCAAGCGTGATAAAGATAATCACTGTGCCGGCCAACCACCCACCCAAGTGAATGAAGAAACTGCCTGCAAGCTGGATAAAGATAGAGCCACTGTGCTGGCCAACCACCCACCCAAGTGAATGAAGAAACTGCCTGCAAGCTGGATAAAGATAGAGCCACTGTGCTGGCCAACCACCCACCCAAGTGAATGAAGAAACTGCCTGCAAGCTGGATAAAGATAGAGCCACTGTGCCGGCCAACCACCCACCCAAGTGAATGAAGAAACTGCCTGCAAGTTGGATAAAGATCGAGTCACTGTGCCGGCCAACCACCCACGTGAATGAAGAAACTGCCTGCAAACTGGGTAAAGATAGAGCCACTGTGCCGGCCAACCACACAAGTGAATGAAGAAACTGCCTGCAAGTGGGATAAAGATAGAGCCACTATGCTGGCCACCCACCCAAGTGAATGAAGAAACTGCCTGCAAGCTGGATAAAGATAGAGTCACTGTGCCGGCCAACCACCCATCGTGAATGACGGAACTGCCTGCAAGCTGCATAAAGATAATCACTGTGCCGGCCAACCACCCACGTGAATGAAGAAAGGGCCTGCAAACTGGATAAAGATAGTCACTGTGCCGGCCAAACACCCACGTGAATGAAGAAACTGCCTGCAAGCTGGATAAAGATAGAGCCACTGTGCCGGCCAACCACCCACCCACATGAATAAAGAAACTGCCTGCAAGCTGGATAAAGATCGAGTCACTGTGCTGGCCAACCACCCACCCAAGTGAATGAAGAATCTGCCTGCAACTGGATAAAGATAGAGCCACTGTGCCGGCCAACCACCCACGTGAATGAAGAAACTGCCTGCAAGCTGGATAAAGATAAAGCCACTGTGCCGGCCAACCACCCACCCACGTGAATAAAGAAACTGCCTGCAAGCTGGATAAAGATAGAGTCACTGTGCTGGCCAACCACCCACCCAAGTGAATGAAGAATCTGCCTGCAACTGGATAAAGATAGAGCCACTGTGCTGGCCAACCACCCACGTGAATGAAGAAACTGCCTGCAAGCTGGATAAAGATAGAGCCACTATGCTGGCCAACCACCAAATGAAGGAAGAAACTGCCTGCAAGCTGGATACAGATAGAGCCATTATGCTGGCCAACCACCCACGTGAATGAAGAAACTGCCTGCAAGCTGGATATAAAAACGTCAGGCACCATTTTCAATTTTGTGTTATTCTAATTCCTGGTTGCAGGAAAGGTACCTGGACCAGAAGCAGTGCACCTTTTGCAATCCTAACCAAATGCAGAATTCCAATTGAAGGCTTCGAGAGATCATTTGGTCCTTTAATACACAGCCTTGGTGGATATGATCATGAAATAATGATCCACTACCAATTTAACCCCCGTGGCAAAGCCGACGGTCATAAATTGGAGATGGGTCATTATCCCAAGCGATAATGATCGCGTGCGTGGTCGGTAAGGCTATTAGCGCATAGTGGTAATAACAATACAAGTTTTGGAGTTTGAGAGTTTTATAGTAAGTAAAATAAATAGACAAACTGAGTTAGTGAGTTAAAAAAATTCTTGTTGTGTAGTTTTAAATAACATGGTTATCTTCATAAGGTATACATTTTAATTGC
The DNA here is from genome assembly GCF_040938575.1 of Ambystoma mexicanum. Classification (NCBI taxonomy): domain Eukaryota; kingdom Metazoa; phylum Chordata; class Amphibia; order Caudata; family Ambystomatidae; genus Ambystoma; species Ambystoma mexicanum. The sequence goes on from NC_090939.1 coordinate 193,749,701, forward strand.
AAACTTGGTTGAACTGCAACGGGTGTGACATGAGCATGAATTACGGGTAAAGTAAAAGCAACCAGCCTCTTTATAAGAGAGTGAATACGTTTTCCAAGTTTTTCCTTTCTCTTTGGTGTGTTACATTGAATGATGCAATACAAAACAGAACCTACAAGAAAGGCAGTGGGCCTCATTACGACCTTGTCGGCCGCGGTATGAACGGTGACGGTAGGATACCAGCACCGTTCATACCGTGGCCGCCACATTCCGAGTTTGCTCGCGGGTGGTGGTATGCACGTCTGGTCTGGCCAGACGTGTATACCGGCACCCGCGAGCAGACCAGGATGCTAACAACAGACCCGTCATTAACGGGTTCATTGTTAGCATCCTCCACATTCCCATTGAGCCCTATCGGGACTCAATGGGAATGGGGACGTACCGGGTCCGGGTAACGAAAATGGGAATTACCGAGCCGGCAAAAGTCGGAATGGCCATGTAATTCACTTTTTTCGGGACCTGGACCCAGACACGAGTTTGGAGGTAGCCATGCCGGTAATGGCAGCATGGCTACCTCCAAACTCGTAATGAGGCCCAGAGTCTTTTTTTTTTTAAGAGAAGTTGTGCGTTGAATTTGCCTTGTTGTTACCCTGTCTGCTTTTGAAACCGGTATGTCCAGAATTAAGTCAATGCCATCAGTCACTGACGGCACTTCTCAAAAGAAGTAAATAATCATCTCCTTGTGCTAAAAATATGTATTTTGTATCACTTGCACAGTGCATTGTAACCTTGACCTGTGTAGACTCCTTAAATATTGGCACCTTGAATCAATCTAATAATTAGAGTTATTATGTATTTGTTGATTTTGTTTTGTATATAGTTTTTAATATTTGTGCTCCCAGACCGTGGTGTCCGGTGAAATTTCTAATTGGAAGGGTGTAAATGTTTACCACAAATGTGTAGGAGTGGCCAAGCATGGCGAGGGAGCCCAAATCAACCAAGCGCAGAGAATTTTTTTTAAAGAATGGGTTAAAATGGGGTCTTTTACAGCACGCTTTCTGGTTAAAAAGCAAAATAGTTTGCAATCACTTTGAAGGGTAATCCATGAAACAATCCAATTAGTACAATCCACCAAAAGTGCACACTAGCATTTTCCAACTCATTTTGATGCTGCCTTTGCCTACAATATATTTCAGTATACAAATGCATGTTCATGTTCATGCTAACCTTGCCCATAGATGCCCATCATGGCATTGACAATGAATGCCAGTATAGAAAACATTTTCATACCTGCTTTGTCCATATATGTTCATGGTGGCAGCAATCATATTAGCCAGTATGACTGTATGAGAACATAGTCCGATTGGCCTTGCCAGTAAAGAATGCCATTCCACAATAATAAACATGTCCAGAGTGGCTGCACTAATGTTGGCCAGCATGGCCATGTAAGAACATTGATCATGTAGGATTTGCCCTTGATGCCAGTAAACAATTCCATACCACTGCAAAAAAATAAATACATGCTATGGTATGTTAAGTTGATTTATATCCACAATGGCAGCATCAATGTAGCCAGGCAGAGCCATATAATAGCACATATAACATTTGCTTTACCCAAAATACTGAGTAAAATGACATGCAACAGTAAGAAAATATATCCAGAATGGACGCACCAATGTAGGCCATTTTAGCCATGCAAAATACACATATCATGTTTGCTTTACCCTCAATGCCTAGGAAACAATGCCTTGTCACAATCAGACAATATATCCAGAATGACTGCCCCAATGTAGGCCATTCTAACCACATGATAACATCATGTTTGCTTTACACACAACAAAAATGGCATGACAAATTTAGAAAGTATAACCACACTTGCACCATTTTAGCCCATGAAAATACTGACAGGCCACAGGAAAAATGTATATCTAGACTGGCTACACCAATTTTGGCCAGTCTATTCATTAAATAACACTTATCATATTTGCTTTGCCCTTGATTGCCAATAAAAAAACAACGCCACAGTCAGAAGTTATATCCAGACTATCTGAACAAATGTAGGCCAGGCTAGCTAGATAGTAACTCCTATCTTGCTTGCTTTACTTTAAATACAAAGTAAAAAATGCGATGCCAACCTAAGAAAATATATCGACTGGCTTCACCAATGTAGGCTATTCTAGCCATGTAATAACACTATCCTGTTTGCTTTAGCCATTCTGCTAAAATTTGAGGCACACTCTCCATCCCTTCACACATGGAAGCAGACATATATTTATAGATCGCAACCACTGTCATTCATACACGAACATAACATACACACTCATTCACCTGTGCATTCATGCAGCATTCAAACATGTCTTGCATGCATGCATACATTAAACAAGCTCACAAACATACACATATTCAAGCTCGGACACATTCATGCATGCACACTTTGGCAAACCTCCTTGCATGCACATATACATACAAGCAGACAGACATACAGATTCATGACTATTTGACTTGCCTGCTTGCACCCCCAGCACGCTGTTGAGCAACACATGACTGGATGGCCCACTAGCATGGTTCTGCCACACGCATATGACGTTAGCGCAATATCAGAGGCAACTTGGTCAGACTCCCTACACCGCAATGGTCTCTCATTATGGTGCCCTATATCTTTTGCAGGGAACCCAAAAGGCTTTACGTTGCAAAAGTTAAAAAAGCATATGTTGCATGTGACACGCCCCTGCTCAGAGGCAAGCAGCACAGTCCCCCATGCAAATAAAGTACCTGATCATCTGCGTTTATTGTCACTGTGCTTTTGGGCGAGGGATGATGTGGAAAGTTGTGGAATATATTTGACTGTAGTCCAGATATTGAGTCCATAGGCTTGGCAAAACAACTCAATGTTCAGCCCTCACCTGAAGTTTATAAAGTCTGAGTAGTGTAGGAAGGAGAATCCAGAGTTCATTATGATTTGGATGCTATGTCTATAGCATTTCTTGAGGTAATGCAGAATGTGTCTTTTTAAGATCTTGTTGGATTATTGCTGATAACTTGGTACTTATACAAACCACAAGCGAGATTTAGAAATCTGTGTGAGACTAGAGACCTCCCAGGATCTTAACACTAACATTGGAGTATGTTCTGTCTTCATCACCCTGACTGCTTATTCGCTTTCCCATTTAAACTCATCCACTGCTGTATTGCAGTGTGCTAGCTTTTTTTAGTTCGTCTTAAATAAATCGTTTCATGATGCATACTAACTAACCCAAAAAAGAATCTAAAGCTAAGAGCAATAAAATCATACAAACACACAAAACAGACAAGCACTTCAACATAAACATTTTTAGTTTTTCAATTGGCCAATGCGGTCTCTTCAATCCTAGCTAGACACTGGTCCCCTACAAGTTTCAGCTGTATTTTTACTACAATACCTTCCTCAGGGGCTAAACACGTTTTATCAGGGGATAATCAGTAGCTGCCTGTGCAGAAAAACACAAGGCACAAAAAAGAATGGTTCAATTATTGGGCCTCATTACAACCCAGGCGTTAAGGGTTTAACGGCGCCGTCGGCGCCGTTAAACCCTTAACGCCCGATTACCATTTTAATGCCTGCTTTTAGCTGGCGTTAAAATGCAAGGCGCTAACCCGCCTTGGTGCTAATTACGGCACTGTAATTTACGGTGCCGTAATTAGCGCCTTCCCCACTCCCATTATGCCCTATGGGGCAAAAATGGGAATGGGGAAGGGTAAATGGGGAATGGGGATTTACCGCCCCACTCACCTTGGAATGGGGTGGTAAATCCGCCATCCACCATGGTGTAAACAGAGTTTACACCATGGTGGTAAAATAGGGAACTTACCGCCTGGGTTGTAATGAGGCCCATTGAGTTAATGGAGTCCATGACTTCTTTCCTAGCATCTATGTAAGCAAGCTGCAAACCAATCTGACCATATGACATACAATTAGGCACCATCAATTATTAAACAAACCGATTGTATGAATTGCTTTCCTTGTTTGTTTTCACTACGCCATCAATATCCACTGAAATAAACCTTGTATTCTTAAGAATGTATGAAACACAAACCACATGAGTGAGGGAGGGAGCGATTTTACATTTTTCATTCATTTTGCCACATTTCACTGTGATGTACCTGATCAAACCTGATCATAATGTTTGGAAAGTAAGAGGTCAGCCCATTTCACAGTGACTAATAATATATTGCAATTGTTTCATGCAGCATCAATAGACTTCACTCTTCTGCTCCACAACACAACAGTGTTCAAGCCCATTGCTCTTTATGCAATCATCACAATCCAGGCGTCATACCTCACATGGGGCCAAGCTTCTGTCTGTCTAGATATGCATGTTATATTTTCACTATTCACTGACCAGAATATGAGGGTAAATGGTCAAAAGAGAAGAGAAAAGCCAATGCAGTTAAATGTATTGTGAGGGGTCAGAAATACGAGATGGACAGGTAGATCGTTTTCTCACAAGCAGACATTTTATTAAATAATAAGGGTGAGACAAACACCTGTCTTTCCCTAACCTAACAAGGATTTCCCTACCTGGCAAAGTAAGGCTAAGGAAAATGATCTAATTTCCAAACATGGATGTCCCTCACACTCATACATACAACAACATCATACTGAGATTATTTGGGTGTTTAAACTTCACAAAATAACATGTAAATTTAAACAGAATATGTATGAACATGAATCCTTATAACCAGGGTTGAATCCCCTTCCCCGGGATCAATTCAGGATATTTCAAATCAAAGTCCAAAATCAAGAAAGTTCTTTATATATGTATATTACCCGTATATGAATCCACTTCTCCACCTCTTCATATATTTACCCGTATATGAATCCACTTCTCCTCCTCTTCATATATTTACCCGTATATGAATCCACTTCTCCTCCTCTTCATATATTTACCCGTATATGAATCCACTTCTCCTCCTCTTCATACTCATAGCGTACGATTTTTGACTTCATTATCTGCTGCTGAATCGACACCTATCAGCCAAAACCTAAAAGGTTGAACAGATATACAGAAATAATTGCAAAGGGGAAGAAAGAAAAATGGATTGCATAAAAAAGATGAATTGACAAATACCTTTTTTGACTTCTAAAATGTGTTGCTTGTAAATGCTCTCTATGCAGGAGTTGTGCATGAAATGTTGTCTGTAAAATGGTTGCACAGTATTCATACCCAGAGTGTATCTTTTATCGCCATTGTTCTTCATGTTTTCTGTTCGTTTTCCATTTAAACATGACGCCACTTTTAAAATTACCGAAGCTAACAGAGCTGTGTTTTGCCTAAAAATACCAAGCCCAATTCTGTGTGCTTGGTATTTAAAATTACCTAAAACAACAGAGCAACGCATCTTTCGACTTAAAAGGTACTATGCGCAATTCGATAAATTCAGCATTTAAAATTACCTAAACCAGCAGAGCAACATGTATTTGTTTTTGCCTAAAAAGGTAACATGTGCAATTCGGTATGCTTGGTATGTAAAATTACCTAAACCAACAGAGCAACATGTCTTTGTTTTTTGCCTAAAAGGTACCATGCGCAATTCGGTATGCTTGGTATGTAAAATTACCTAAACCAACATGTACTTGTTTTTGCCTAAAAAAGGTCTATGTGCAATTCGGTATGCTCAGAACACAGGTTTTTTCACTGAAGTGGACAGCTCGTCTTCCGCTCACCTCAGACATGGGGCCAGCCTTTGCTGTTTGAGTTTCTTAATTGGGTAATGTTCACCCTGAACGTCTGGCACCCCACAGCACGTAGGCCCCGGTGTGTACTTTGCAATAGCTGTAGGAAAAGCTGCAGACCAATTGCTGCATTCTGTTGGCATCAAGGAAGGAATTAGGCTGGTGCTGTGCTCTGGCAAAAATGGTCTTGCATGGGCGGCGTTTCATGGAGGCCCAAACCCCTCACTCAAGTTGAGGATGCTCTCTGCACCTGGCTGCCTCGAGTCTCCTGAACCCTGTGCTTTTGGGAGAGGTGACATGCAAGTATTTATAAGCAGCCTCTGCAAGTCACAATTTCATCAATAGGACAGCCCAAACTCAGCCAAAGAAATTCACCAAAGTTGTATATTTGTCTTGTGCTTTGCACACATGTTACTGTCATGCTGAATAGTCTGCCAGATGAAATGAGCGCCATAACCCAGTGTGCATTGCATGATCAGAAGGACAGTGTAGTAATTAGCCCGTGACTCCCAATACACGAGCGTGGAATTCGTGCTTCTGGGGTTTGAAGGGTTGTTTACGTTGAGCTGGGGGCGTTACGGGAGAGATGGAGGGAGCTGTGGGTGTGGACAAGGCTGTTACAGGTTGAGGAATAAAGACACTTTACTTACCGTGTGTCTCTCGTCATTACACTGGCGACGAGCTTCAACCTGCGAACCCACGCGCCTGAGCCAGCCGTGTGTCCTGCAGTCCCTGGAGACTCCGTGACGACCAGACTACACGTTTGAAAGTCACAGACAAGTTTGATAAGTTGGTGCTCATTCTTAAGTTCCCAAAATGTACTTTGTGTACATGCAAAGTAGCCAGCATCCGATATACAGGACATCCACATTATTGAACACATAGTTCTGCCTCTCTTCTCGCCCACACCACTGACAATCCACCTCCCACAGTGCAGGCAATGGGCCCAAACAAGACGGAGTAGCACTCTGGCGAAACATATTTTGCCAAAGCCCCGCCTCTCGCAGATACTGTGGCTTATGAGGCAGAACATTTTCCCGAAGCAGTCTGTTCATCTTGTTTTCTTCTGAAACAGTGTGAATACACGCCCAGAAATGCAAATACAGTTTTGCAGTTCTTCTTCTTCTTCTTCTTAATTATCGAAAGCGTGGGCGGACCCACGCATGCGCTTCCCCATCCTATAGGATGATGTGCACCGTACCCACTAATTATTATTTGGCTCCATTTAAGCTCACAACTCCTCCCACCTCCCCGTCTGTCTCACAAAATCCAACATCACACTATTCCTTCTCCTGCCTCCCTTCCCATCACCTCCCAGTAAAATCCTCTCATTCAGCTCAGCCACACCCAACGCAGTCAACCGAACCCTCATCAATTCTCTCTGGTATTTATGTACTGCGTTTTACAGACTTCTCTTTATTAGGGTGAATATTGTGACCAATCAAAACAGAAGAATCCATTATTAACTCAAAAGGTTCTCTTAATGAATCACTATAAGACATGTTTAACATTTATAATTGTGGACATTATGTTGTTCACATAATGCTCTTTGCTTTTATGCAAATCGTCGGGATTGGGTTCTATATAGAGATACTGTGTTGCGCAATCTGGCCAGGGCCCCGCCCCTTGGCCTTGCCCCCTCCTTCCCAAAGCCCTGGCCCACCTCCTAAGAAGTGACTGTTCCCCCAATAAATGTTTTCCATTTCCACCACTGATCCCCCTCCCCTGTGTGAAGGGGGAGGGATTTCCCCCAGCAAATTAGTAATTTTCCAGCACTGGTTGGCATAGGGTCATACCTGACCACATGTGAAGGATCTGTTTATAAGATCATAGCTCGGCAAACTATAATGACTTCATGAAACAGAGCAACATGCACGAAAGCTGAGTAATGACCAACGCTGGTTTCCAAACCATGATATTCATTTCCAGTCCATTTCTCGCCTTGTCTCACTGGCGCCTCTTTTCAATGTATTCGTATGACATGCCGAACAGCTGCAAATTCACTGTTTGCCACTCCGGGGATATTGTGTGCCCCTGACACAACCAGAATGACACACGGCCTGCGTTTAATTGGACACCCTGTGAAATCCTGTTTGCCATTGCTCTTAATTCCCCATCACACATCTACGAGGAAAACCTGCCAATCAGCTGCGCGCTTTATCTCATGCGCACAGGGATTCCCTGCACCTCCTTTCGAGTGAATTTGCCTTTCAAATGTAATCGTTTTAAAGGGTATTTCACTACCACAGAGCTTTTCGCGCCTAATTAGGAGCAAGAACGTTTGCGCTCGTCAAATGTGCTCGGCAGCTCTGTCGCCAGCGCGCCACTGCGGCCTTGCAATACTCCTGAAACTGCGTGTCCAATGTCATTTGTTCGCGGGAGTACATGATTGGCCCGCGGGCAGAAACCTAGCTCTGCGCCTCGGCCTGGTATTTGTCTGATACCAAGTCCTAGAGACCAGTGCGCTCCTGCCTGTCACATCGATATTCAGGCACTGTTTAACGTTCCTCCTTACCCATAATCACATCCCTGCTGAGGACCTCAATGGTCTCTGTAAACTGCTCCAGTCAAAAAATAGCTGCCTTCCTTTGTGACGTAAATCATAAGCGACATTGCTTCACAAAGGAAGGGGGCTATTTGTTGATTGGTGCAACCACTCCGTGGCGGCTTCCTGGCTGTGTACAGTAGATCCGCTGTTAAGGGCTGGTAAAGATTGGATCCCATGAACCTTTTCAATTGTCGGCTACCAGGCTGTAGATTTCGCTTTTTTTCCATTAGCAACCTTGAGTGAGGACAATAGCAAGATTCACCTCAAGTTTTAAAATATCTATCTCCACTCCTCACTTCATCTGCTGCAGACAGAATTCTCTCCGCCCCCTTTCCCTGATCCGCAACTACAGTCTGTAACCTCTGGCTCAGCAGATGTTTTGGACTACAACTCAGTTCACTGGCCAGCATAATAATTGGTGAGCGATCATGGAAGTTGTAGTCCAAACATCTGCAAAGTCAGAGGTTGCAGACTACTGAACTCATCAAGATCCAGACAGATTATGAAGGATAGATCCATTTGCCCTAGCCCCTTTCATCGATTTTCCCTAGCCCCTTTCATCTGCAATAGTGAATTAATATCTGCCCAGGTACTCTCACAGCATGCCAGGTATTACTGTAGTAGGGGTAGCTGCCCACAGAGTATGGCGGCTATGTGGTACTGGCATCAGATGACAAGATACAGAGAAAACTTGGCAGATTTGACATTGAGTGCCATGGAGCTCACCCAATAGACCAAGTATTGATGTGACATTGACAGCAAGGGTATTGCTAGGTCTGGAAAAAGAACTGGGGCTACGCTAATATCGGGACTGTCGGGACTCGGGGCTAGCCAGCCTTTTGGTTGTAGCCCCTGAGCTTCTATCCAGGGCTACAACTAAAAGACCCGGGGCGATAGCCCCCTCAGCCTCCCCTCCCCACCCCAGCAATGCCTCTGGTTGACAGGCTCTATGGGAAGCACAGTGGTAGTTTGTTTGTTTGTTTGTATTTATTATTTATAATGCGCAAGTGTACCGGGGGTATCAGGGCGCAGCCTTTACAAGAATTTTCGAAACTTGGTTACATTGCAGAGAATATACATAAAAACAAGAATAAGACACACCAATGATCTATACAAATCAATAGGAAGCCTGCAGGCCAATTATAAACAGGTAAGCAGGAAGGCACAAAGCAGGTAAGCAAGAAGGCACACGTGGTTACAGTTGTGCAGGTGGCGCTGGGCACTTCATAATCTTAGTAGGTCTTGAGTTTCAACCATGAGATTACCAGTGAGCGGAAATTCTGATAGGGCATGTCAATTCTGAGGTTTGGAGGCAAGGAATTCCACAACAAAGCAGTTTTTACTGGGAAGCTGTTGCCCCCTATTGTGGCCCGCTTGTAGTGGGGAACAGATAGACAATTTTTGTATGCGGTTCTGGTGGGTCTTAGTGAGGACTGTCGGTGGAATCTGTTGATCAAGTAACTTGGGGCAGCATTGTTCAGAGATTTATGAGTGAGTGATGCCGTTTTTAATAGAATTTTATATTTAGTGGATAGCCAATTGTTCTGTTGGCTAAAATCTGAAATGTGTTCCCTTCTGGAGATGCCCAGGGCTGCTCTGAGAGCATTGTTCTGAAGGGTTTGCAGTTTACTGGTGGTAGCCTTGATGGAACCCAGGTATAGGGCGTTGCAGTAGTCAAGGCGAGACAAAATAAGAGCTCTGGCGAGTGTCAGGCAGCTGGAGTCCGACAGGAAGGGTTTAGCTGCACAGATTAATTTGCATGTGAAAGCCGTGGAAGATGCAAGGGAGCTTACTTGTCTTTTGAAGGAAAAATTGGAGTCTAGATAGAATCCCAGTGTTTTGACGTCCTGTCCAACTTTGATGTTGTTTCCATCAATCATGAAGGCATTGTAGGCTGGGCCGAGTTTCTTTAAGTTGAGTGTGGTGCCTAGAATAATAAGTTTTGTTTTATCATCATTCAGGCATAGTCCATGAGTGGCCATCCACGCCTGGATGATGATCTACACCCTATTTAACAAGGCCAAATCCTTTCCATAATGTCCAGAAAGCGGAAGGAGGATCTGAGTATCATCTGCATAATTAGTGTAGTGATACCAAGATGATCCAAATCATCGAAAAAGGGCTTGGTAAATATGTTGTACAGTGTGGGGGAGACACAGGAGCCCTTAGGAACACCGCAGGTAATCGGTATGGGGTCTGCAGCAGTGAACAGATATTGGAGAAAACACAATGTAGGCAATAGAGAGAAACCCTTGGTCACAGGGTGGAGAGCAGGATGTTACTGCATATTCTAAGGGCCAGAGGCTTTCTCATAAGACTCGTGTGTCAAATACACAGGTGAGGCCTCATTACCAGGTACATGACAGTAGGTGCGTTCTCATATAGCTAAGCACTGCCATCTCGTGTCTAATTACTGCCATGAAATGTACAGGTCGTTTTTTTATCAAATATGCAAATGCTCAAACAGGTCAGACATTGGCATTAAATATCTATTACTCACACAATGTTACAGATGTCAATTCCTCAGTGCCTCCATTATAGGTCAGATATTGTCATGATGTACCCATGATGGGTCTGTGGCTCAGTGGACGAATGCATCCACTACAGGCACCTATGTTTGACCTTGTGGTCACAGGTTCGAATCCTGGCAGGTCAATTTACCCCTTCATCCCTCTGAGGTCGATAAAATGAGTGCCATTAAGTTAGATAACAATAAATATCTGTTGTCTGTCAATAGCCCTCTGGGGGTGAACATGCACTCTATAAATACACCTGTTATGTTGTACTTCCATCAAATGCCCATATACTGCACGTGTTACCACAAAATGGGAAGTAATGACGTTATATGTCTCAGTGTGCCAGTTAGTACTCTAATATCTATGTGGAGGATTAGGGAGTGTGTACATGAGTGATGCAGAGAGGGGGTGGACTATTGGGAACCAGAAAAGGCACTGAAGATAATGTTCAAAGTGGACCTATATTACACATTTTGAGCAAGCCCAACTCTTTTCCTATGAGAACATGTGGAAATAAAATAGATTACCACACAAAAGAGGCCCAGTGTGCAGAGGTGTACTGGGAAATCTCCAGCGTTCCCTACAGTCCAGACCTCCCCTGGGGGAGGACAGGAAAGGGTGCAGTGTGAGGAGCACGGGCAGACAACATACATGTAGCAACACAAAGTCACACCAATGTAGTCGGCTGTGTAAAATAAGCTGACACTTTCCCCACCCATGTACCCTCACACACCTATCCTTGTGCACTGACTCACCCACCAATGTGTCAGAACTGTGGTGGCTGGGAAAGGTGGTATGTTTGGGCGGGGGGGCAAAAGTGTGAACAAGTGGCAGCTGGAAACAATGGAGCTGGAGACAGTATCTGAGGAATGGGACGATGCGATATATCAGGGGGGGGAGAAGAGGAGCCGACAGTGGCCCAGTGCGAAGGGCAGGTGGACACAGCGGCTGGGGGAATGGGCAATAGGAAACATAGACTTGAGTGTCTTACCTTCCATCCACACAAAGGCCGCTGCTCTTCAAGTCCGAGTAACACCTTTTCATAGGAATAAGGATGGGGAACATAGCTCGCCATGTGTAATACTTGGGCTCTATAGAACAGGTGGTGGAACCGCATTGAGGGTTCTGCACTGGACAAGTCTATCTTTACTCACTTCCAAAGAAACATGTGTGTGTGCTGTTTGGAGGGTCTGAGAGGTTTGGGGCCACCTTACAGCGTTTCTTTTGTTTTCCTATGATGTGCCCTTTTCTTAGGGGATTTGACATATCTAACAAGCTTCAGAAACGTCTTACTTGTTTACCCATATTCTTCCTCTTAACCCCTCTTGACACCAACACTAACCTTGCAGCTGACCCTAACCACATCCATTGCCATTAGAATGTGAAGATGCAGATAAAGCAAAAGCAAGAAAAAATAAATGTACGGAGAAGAAAATGTCTGATAAATTGAATGTAGAACCAGTAAGTTAAGCCAAATGTTGCTGGGCGAAGTAATGGGTCGATACCATCCTGGATCATACAGACACCTCGCACCTCTCTTCATCTGGTAGACTGGCCCAAATGGGATCTGGAGGGAATTCCTAGTGCAAAGCTCCTCAGAGGCTTCTTTGACTGGGGCATTTCACTCTGCCTGACATATAACTAACTCAGTCCTACTGGTCTCTACCGGTTATGAATTCATGTTTCCCATAGGTCATGTCCCATAGGACCAAACTATGCTCACCTCTCACACATCCTCATTACTCCTCTCCAAATCCCAAATATGCACCCTAGTCTTCTATTTTATCAGCAATGATTTCAGACAATTTTTAATTCCATTTCTTTTTGCAATCTGAACTCCACATTTGCCTCTCTGAGTTGTCACATTGCATCAAAAAGAGAAGACAAAACAATTTTGGCTGGAGCCGCATAGCAAGATATTATTCCTCCGGAGCCGAAAAGCTATTTATCAGCTGGAATTCAGGCGAATACTTACTCAAAGCAGAAGTTCAATACACCCCTAAGTATAATGAACAGGTGTGGACCCCACACACAACAATCATATTATGATTCTCCATCTCATACAGGTTGTTGCGCCCGCATATTGCATTACACTGGTCCTTGGACTGGGCACGATATGCATTACTGGATGATGCCCAGCCGAAGTTTCCAAATGCCTATCGCTATAGCTGGTTATTTACATGCAAATGGTAAATCGAATTGTTTTTTAGATGAGTTGAGATCTGTCTGAAAATTATAGGTTGACTAACTGCTTGCCATGGGGAAAATCAAAATTTGACAGTCAGACAGACTTGACTTAAATTTGACTTGTAATCATATGTGAGTAAAGTGCCCACATTCAATGACACCTATCACCGCCTTGTGTGTGTTCACTGCAAGGCAGATTTTCAGGATATCAACATTAAAATATAGAGAAGAATTATTTACAGAACATGTATTATTTGAGAATATGTGCATGCTTCGGGTAATTTCGAAGACAGAAATTGGATTTTACAGGGCCCCAGCCCTTTAAGGCATCTTGCAACTGCTTACTGAGAACAGTGCTGGACCTGCAGACCAGTGGCGTGCCATTATTATGCACAATGACTCAATGTCTTCTGCATCAAGGCTGCTTGTCTGCTTCTTTTGCGCCCGTTACGGATTATGATCTTAACGCAAGTCGACGTCCAGTGCGTGCTTCCTGCAGACGCGTCTCAAGATGGCGTCTTCTGTTTCTAAGGAGTTTTACTGCACTCTCTCTGGGAAATCAACACATCTGTGGGCTATAATGACTCACACCCGGAGACCCATTCCAAATTAGCTTCGAAGTAATTGCCAGTCAAGGTATACTAGCTTTGCCTCAAAGGCAGCCGAACCGCTGGGAGGTCTTTCGGCTGCATTTTAGATTAGGAACAAGGGGGAAGGGTAAAGAGTTAATGAGAGGGAAATCAAATGCTTGATAGAATGCTAATCATATTGGGAACATGTTTTTTAATTCTGAATCAGAAAAATGAAGCCATTTCCGTGGCCCCTTTCCACATGATTGCAACATGATTGCCAGCTTATGTCATATGGTGTTCCGTCATATTCAGCTCATAATCATGACCACTTGCTCACTGATAAACCAAGATGCACACATGGTTCAGGGGAAACCCAAACCCAGCGCATGCCTTGTAAACAAAGTAATGAAACATAAAACTATAACTGTGTTCTGTTTGCGTTCACACTCATTCCCTTTTGACAGTAGAGCAGCTTGTAAAGTCAGACAGAAGCAAAGAAGCAAAAAACAATCATGAAAGTAACAGATTGAAACAAAAACATATTTTTCTTTGAAAGCTTTCAGGCCCCTAACCATAGATGAAACTTCACAGAACATTCCAAAAATGGAATTTAGAACCCACTTACGTTTTTTGGGGCAGCAATGTGAAGATTCATCTGGGGATGGCAAAGTTATACAGTGTGGTCCCAAATAAAAAATTCCCTTAGGAAATTATTGCTAAAGCCTAGATCAAAACCACTGGACACATTGATACCAAACGAGGACTGGTGCAGCTTGCACACTTGACCAGACGTGCTGAAACTCCTTCCAGCGTTTTCAAAACAAAACACCAAAAGCAGTATATTTTGAATTTCTTTCAGTGATTCCAAGCTGTAGAAAACTGCTACAATTTGGCACCTTTGGGAATGCCACATTACGATGTAGGTGTTACATTGGTTGTCCTTACCTGGAGATACTGAATCTGCTCTCCACCTTTTCTGCCTGGCATGGTTATCATCTGCCTGGGATATTCAAAAGTCTGTTCCTGCGCGTCAGCGTGCGCGCTTCCAAAGTATAGAAGCAGTGTGGCAGTGCGGCTCAGCGGTGGAATACTGAAATAAGTTCCAGCTTTTGACCTGCGTGATTGCTACTTTGATTATAAGGCGTTAACACTCCTATTTATTTCATAACATTAGCCATTTGTTACATACAATCATTAATTACTGATTGAACATCAGAGCTGTATTATTTCTGGTAAATCGAAAGTTCAGGCCAATACATACTATTTGAGGCGGAGCGATATCGCCGACAAGGAAAAAGGCAAACGGTTTACGGGTCCCACTACTAAAGGAACACTTCGCGCCCGAATCATGGAATTATTCACGTGGAAAATGGGGTACTTGCGCGCCAAACTGCATGCAAATCCGTGTACATTGAGTCATGGAATCGATAGTGCAGTACTTTTCAAGGACTTGTGTGAAATTCACACAGGCTCGCATCTCTCGGCGAGCCATCAAGTGCATTGTGCAACACACCACACAGAGCATGGCGAGGCCTGCGCAGAGGGCAAAGTAGGGGGCAGAAAATGGAAAATGTGGAAGAACATGCAAAAAAGTGGGCATTACGAGCAACGGCCCGCAAGCAGTCCATCACACACCCAACATTATGCGGCACTAGGCATGTTCATGGATTGCAGCGTCCAACCTCTTGGCAGGGAATTGGCTATGCAAGTCCTTCATACTATCTGCCACCCAAAGGCAGGCATACAGGCACTTGCGCATGGAATCGCTGCACGATGGTAAGATCACAAGTCGGATTATCTGGTGCGTGCATGCAGTCGGGGTTCCTATCAGACTTAGGGGTGCGCGTATGTATAGTATCGCAGTGCAGGAGCAGTTTGCGAGGGATTGCATGCATATTTACCAGCTAATGTCAACTTTTACAATATGTAGTACACATTTTGAGGGGGGTGCTGGGAATAGTTATGTGGGACCCCACACACCCCGGCAGGATGCTGGCCAGCTTGTGGGGGTTTGCAAGTGGATATTCAGGGGTGCATTGAATAATGCACGAGGAGTGCGCAAAGGTCTGTTTCCATGGCTGATATGGCTCTGCGTGTCAGCGTGTCATGGGCGTTCCTCACGCAGCCTGCACATATGGTGGTTCTGCATGGGTAATTCCATGAATATGCGTGCGTGTATATTTTATACTGGGCACAGGCAGTTGTGTCGCAACTGTGTCGTTCTCGGCACGCAGCAATTGCAGGGAAAATGCAGTTGTCCATGAATTGGCCCTTAATGATAAACATATGCGTGACAGCGCAACTTTTACAGACACCATCACACGCACACAGTGGCTCTGAACAGCGGGGCAAAATCACGATTTCTTCTTCCAGCTGGAAGACGTTTTAGTGGTAGTGGCAGCATGCACAGATGTTCAAAT
Organism: Ambystoma mexicanum; assembly: GCF_040938575.1. Taxonomy (NCBI): domain Eukaryota; kingdom Metazoa; phylum Chordata; class Amphibia; order Caudata; family Ambystomatidae; genus Ambystoma; species Ambystoma mexicanum. Next base: position 193,765,636 of record NC_090939.1, read on the forward strand.
TGATAAGGGGGAAGAAGCACGCTTAGGAAAATGGAATTTTCTCATTCCTAACACTGGATAGGAATGAGAAAACTGAGTCACCCCTGGAAATAGGACTGCAAATGGGTCAGGAGAGCAGTCAGCGATTTTCTGCCTAGACTAAATTATATATAGAAAGCAAGGAGTGAGAGCAGATTTGTATGGAAAATGATGATTTTGCAGAAATACACTCCCTCATGATGGCAAAACAATTTGCCTTGAAAATAATGCTGAAATTGTGTGAGATGATAAATGAGGACTACAAAAAAACACAGGAAGCTGGCAAAACGGATAGAGCATTACTTTGGTGCAACCCCTTTTAAAAAAGCCAGATGCCTTGGTATTTGAAGAAACACCTGAGCGATTAAACTCTAAGAGGGAGTTAGCAAGACTCCTCCCTTGCATGTAAATGAGTCCCAATTTTCTAAAGATTCATCAGTTATTTATTAACCCATGAGCAAAGGCGTAAATTGAAGCACCAAAAGACAAAGCGTGTTCAAAATACTCAACAATTAAGTAATTAGGAGGCTGATGCAATGCTGAACCTAAAACCAACTTCAGGCACTAAGAAACTGTCTAAAAAACAAGGAAGAAAGCCAACCATAAGAATAAAAGATGAACTAAACGTGCAGGAACCCTAATGAGCTGACTAGTCAAGGATAAGACGCAGATTCTAACAGTGATTCAGAGGAGTATCCTGCAGTGAATCACATGATTGCTGAGGTGGGAATGAATGGTGTGATTCCTGATGGCAGGTGTACAACACCTACCCGTAATAATGCAACATCTGTGCAGAGACGCACTACCGTGTCTGCTAAATTGGTCTGTGAGGCTCAGCAAGGGTTTGGTTAATTCATTGTCAGAAGCCAGTCAATCACTCTAAAAAGTCTATTCTCTAACTTATTATCGCTGCTGCAATACCACCTCCTTTACGTGTGGTGGATTCTTGAGATATTGATTTTATTGAACCTCTAGATGAAGTAGACAGTTATACCTCATGCATACATTAATATTTGCTGGACACAAGAACACCTTGAAAACTTTTTTAAAATTAGGCAATGACTTAGAAAAGATGATTCCCAGGCTAATTTAGAATGTGGTGAGAAAACTGCCATGCAGGACTATCTACAGGACAATCTACAAATAACAGCTAAAGATAGACTATATCTAAAGACACATTGTAGGACAATGCCCATCATGGTTGGAACTGGTTGTTTTTTTTGCCGGTGAAAGCAGCAGTAAGACCATGAAGTTATAAAATGTCAACATGGACCTCTCTCTAGGATGCAGCCATCTATTAAGTATATCTGGTTCCCTGGAATTACTTCTGAGAAACGAGATATTCCTGGTGCAGGGGCCATGGCTTTTGGATCCATTTTATGTAGATGGTTATCAGAAAGAGTGTACTGAAAGGGGAACATGGCCGACCATACGGTGGTCTTTTGATTGGCATAAATAATCATTTTAAGGCTACTAAGGTATTTCAGCTTAAAGACTAAGGGAATGTACTAGCGATCAAAATAATTTTACTGTTGATACTGGTTTCAAGCAATTTCTACTCTTTAACATTAACAGACTGAAAGCATAGCATATTCGCCAGCATTTCTGAACTATTTTTTATTTTTTATTTATTTGTTTTGGTTTTTGAAAACCTTTACAAAATTCATATGAAGTACTATTATTCTTTCACAATTTCACAAATTCAAGTAAAAAATCCAAATTGATGCTCGTATATGATACATAAACAACTAAAACACCACTAAGCAAGAATAAAACCTAAATAAACAGTACAAAAGTTGAATTTGAAACTTAAAACAGAGCACAAATATTTCTTAGAAATGTTGCTACCCTGATATTTAAATTGCCTTTACTATTGTGTAGCATTTTGTACCAGATGAATTCTCTATCCACCTCCTCCGTGTTCTGTACATATTGACCAAAGTATAGAAGTCTTTTTTCTCTTAGGGCTGGACAGACCAGAAGTATGTGTTTCAGGTCCTCAACCATCCCTTCTACACAACAATATCTGCACCATGGCCAAGATCCTTGTAAAGTCAGTCTAATTGAATTAATCTGATTTGTGGGGATTACATTGAATCTAAAATGCATAAAATCATTTCGAATGGTTTTGCTTGGGTACTTAACTCTCCATCACTGGGAACCATTTTTTAGAGCACACACTTGTTGATGCAGTTTGGTATTAAGAATAGCATTTTTCGTGTGCATCCAATCGAAACCCAGAACACTTTCTTTCACCATAGAGGGGTTGTTCATAAGAGAAGTGACTGACATACCCAAAAACTTCAAACTTTTTAAAATCTCATCATTCAATACAGCAATGAAAGGATTTCCCATGTCCTGACCTGCATGACTATACAATGAGTTGATCTCTATCGAGTTACATTTCCTCCATAACATCATTCTTTTCCAAGTTACCAATGCCTGAAGGGAATTTAGGCCCAGTTCATACTTGATCAGATGATGGGGAATACATTTCGGTAAGTGGTACAGTACTGATTTCCAAATATATCTTTCTATATAAAACCACTCTCCTTCATAATTTTCGGGTTGAAATTCAGCTCTGTATGTTAAGCGGGGGATAACTTTTTTTATATAGTACTCTCTCAGCGGCATCATTGAGAATTTCCCAAATTTCGAATCTAGGGCATGCATTTGACCAATAGCAATATCAGCCATAAGTTTAAGATATGTCCTCAGCAGGGGTCTCGAGTTCGCACCCGCTATTAAAAAGCCGAGGTATTTAAACTCCGACTGAGCCTTCAGTCGAGTGGTACCAGAAAACCAAGATAACATTTTTGACTTCTTATTTTTCCTACCAAGTCAAACTATCACTGTTTTAGCTGGATTGATCTTTAACGCTATCGAATCAATGAACCCCTGAAAGGCTGTAAGCATTCTTTGTAGTCCTACCTTAGTGGTGTCTATGAGGAGAAAGTCATCAGCGTATGCTAACCAGGCCAGGCGGGTGTTCATAAGTTTAGGAGGCACTAGTCCTTTATTTAAGAGAGCCAGGTTCGCACCACTAACGTAGAGGTTGAAAATTGTGGGTGCTAATCTGCAGCCCTGACGCAGGCCATTATGTATAGATATTTCATCGAAAAGGGTGCCCTCTGAGTCTTATCTGACTTTCACACCTGTCTGGGAATAAATTGGCCTTACTATATCTAATAGAATTGCTGGCATGTGTAGTGCTCTTAGTCTTTTCCACAAAATGTTCCTGTCCACCAAGTCGAACGCGGAACTCAGGTCCATTGAAGCCACATAGACCGACGAGTCGACCTTTTTCATTGCTTCCGCTTTCAGACAATATAGGATAAGCCCTCCACATTCATTACCCATGTTTTTCCTAAATCCAAATTGTCTCATGTCTAATATCTGTCATCTATCCATTTCTGGATATCTATTAGAGGGTCAGCCCTGATTTCTTAATTTGTCTGATCTTTCCTCATACAATGCTTTTTATCCCTGACTTCCATGTCAAAAGTATGTGATTTCGACTTCGTAGCCAATTTGGAGGGATTACTTACAACCTCAAGTTTTGTTAGTGAGCGACTGATGTAGTCAGTGAATTTACTGACCGAGTATGTCATCAGTCTCTGCTGATCTGTAAATGTCTCTAAATCTTCGATCATGGATGCGGTGAATCGAGTGGTTTTTTTCCCTGTCCAAATAACTCGATTCCCTGAACAGTTGACTTTCAAATTATGATTTAAATATTATTTTTGGGTCATTTGATACTGTTATGCCTATATCCAAGGTTAGCATACAGTGATCACTAAATACGGTCTCAATAATGTCCAATTTACCTGAACGGTTAAACAGATCCAATGAACATATAAAATAGTCAATTGTCGAATGATAACCTCTGGCTTTCCAAGTTGGCAAAATATTTACAAGTATTTCCAAACCCCACACCTCTGAAAAGTGAGCCCAAATTTTCCCCCTACACTTCTGATTACCTACTGATTGCGAGGATGCCTCCATATTACTGATCAGTGCCTCCCCAATTGAAGGGTCTCCATGAATAACTGAATTAAGATCACCCGCAATCACAATCTGTCCCCCTACATTTACAAGCAGCCAGTTCTCCAACAGGGACCCCAAATTGCATAGTTCCAACCATAGTTGCCTGTCCGAATGTTCGGCGGGATTCCAATATATGTTAACCAGCAGAAAGGGTGTAACCCTATTGTGAAACAGTAATGTGAAACCCACGGCCAGGAAATGATGTGCAAATGCCCATTCACCCATGTTTTTGGGATTCAAAAGATTTTTAACAGCAATTAAAAGACCGCCTTTCGGATGACCTCTCGCACCCCCTTGTGCACACAATGAACATACCGTAAAACCCTCCCAACACAATGGCACCATTGACCAGGTTTCTTGAATAAAAAGTAAATCATATTGCGCCAATTCCTTCATTAAGGTCACATTATGTAGGAGGTTAATCAACCCTCTTGAGTTCCAATTTAGAAGTTTGAGGATTCGATTTTCATTCGCTAGAGTGGCTTCCCTAGTTTTTTAAGAGTATCAATCGACTCTCTCAGCGTCAGGGCAAGCCATCTCCAATCTTGTTTCTCCCCATTCTCTAGCCCCTCACTACTGACCTCCGCCTCCCTATTTACAGATTCATCCCTCGGGGGTCTATTATTGTTACGAATTGATGCTGATATATTGGGTTGAGACTGAACATAATCAAAAATATTGAAACCTCTACGATGAAATTGCTCCGCATCTTTCATCATGAGGTTTCTAACCAAAGGTGAAGGGATCACAAGACGAACATAATCCAACCTCTGCCTATGTATATAGTCAACCAGATAGATATCTGACAATTCAATCAAACTTAAGTTCGGCATCTGACCCAGAAGAGACAATATGAAGGGTCTATTGAGGGAGATGTAGGTCTGATCTGTGAATAGTGTTGTCAGGACCAGCCCTGGTAGATCCGGTCTTACCGGATCTTTTACATCATGTATCGGTTGTGAGTGGAACATATCCTTCTCTCTAACACCCTTACTCTTGTTGAAACCTCCATAACCATCCCCACTCGAACCCTTACAATATTCTTCATATGTAACCTCCTTCGTAATATTCTGACACTGCTCAATACCAATTTTAAGTGTCTCCTGAGGATGTTTCTCCCTTAACACTCTGATTATTGATTGATAGAGGGCGTCATCATTGTTATTGTCGTTCATTTTCTCTTCAATTTTCTGATATTTCTGCTGATCAATCGTTTCCTTCGAGTTACCACCTTTGCCATCTATGCTCACTTCGTACGGGTTATCGTTGGCGTGCCCATTCCTTGACTTTGGGTCATCCTTATTGCTCGACCCCTTATTAAGCATAGTCCATAGTTGAGGGTCTATTGGCCCAAGAGGATCAATAAATTCGTTGTTGGCCCTGCTACCCCTGTTGTTCACCCCCACATCAACTTCATGACCCAGACTAAACCGTCTCATATTGCCCTGGGCCACATTTTCCAATCCCTGCTACCCGGATCAGTATTAACTGCGATTGGGACCAAGTTCCTGACTGGCCCTCTTTCAGTGACTATTACATTCATCCCATTTGTCTTCCATTTTATCTTGGGTCCCTCCATTAGGGTGGAATGAGACACCTCATTAACCTTAGCAAGTCTCCCTGGGTCTGTCATATTTTCCTGCGGCGCCGCCACATTAAAGATTTCGTAAAGATCATCCCTATGTTTTTTATTTTTCATTGCTTCCCATAATTGTTTGTCCCCTTCTATATATGCACTTTGGGTGGATTGATCTGTAACCGTAATGGCTCTCTGGGACTCCTTCTCTAATACGGTTTTGTTTTGTTGTTGTTTAGTAGCCCTATGTGAAGATTCCTCAATTTCTTCCACCTCTATGACATTTCTCAAAATCATTCTAGATGTTTTGGCTGTGCCTCCATTTTTATTGTTATTTTTCTTTTTTTGCTTTGCAATTTTCTTTTCCTATCTTTTTTGTCAGTTTAAATTCCGGCACCTCATTCTCCATCCCTTTAGGGATTGTTTTGGTTACCTGGGTACTTTGCACAGTCACCTCCCCCACCTCGATAAGCTCCTGAGCCTGATCTTGGGAGGCTTCTATAATAATTATCTCTTTTATAGGAGATACCTCTGTTGAAGTCTCTGACCCCTGCTCCCCCTTCCTTTCCATATTAGTTTTGAGTGTCTGTATCAGTACCTCTGACAATTTGTTTGGTAAAGCTTTAAATTCGATGACAAAATTAGCTAGTGAATCAGTTTGCTTATGTAGTTCAGACAGAATTAGACGATTAAATATAGCCATCATTACAGGAAATTCTGAGGCAGAAGGGTCATTACTACTCTTAATGGCTTTCTCCCCTCTGAATGTCCCATTAGAAAAATCCAATAATGTGTCATAGTTCAAAATACATTGGGGTTCATTCACATTCCCATAAAGGGTGTTATCATATTCTTTATTTGTTTTCAGTACCTTCCCTATTTCCTGCACATAGTTTAATGGATCATCTTCTCCAAAGAGCAGTTGGGAGGGATCCATATTGTCCTCGCTCTGTTTATCAAGCAGGGAACGTTCTTGTGCATACTTTAAAAATTCGGCCTTTTGCGAGGGATCTATGTTATCCTCCATCTGTTTGTCAAGTAGTGAACACTGTTGCGCACAATGTAGTAATTCGGCCTCATCCTCGTTGGCCTCAGGCAGCGGTAAGGCTGCTGCTCGGGCGAGGCTCGCTCTTCTGGTACTTACTGCCATAAAGAAGTCCGCTCGCGCATCTTTGCGGGGCGGAAGTTTGGTTTTCCCCATTTAACTGGTTATGCAGATTTGACCCCCAATGGCACCCCAATAGCTCACTGGAAAAACCTTTAACAAACTTATCACTGGGACCAATAGCTCCTACCCCATACGCCCTCCGCCAGCCGAACAGCCCAACAGCCACACTTCCAAGCACTTCCGGATGCGCGAGCACCAGTGCTTTAGTGGAAGTGGCTGTGGGCGTGTGAGCGGGCGGTAGGCGGGATCAATGGGCGGGGCTGAAACCAAAGAGAGAACAGAGTAAGTAACGCTGGTTAGCAAGCTAGTAAGACCCGCGGTAAAACCGCGGTCAATACCAGGAACAGGAACAAATGAATACAATATATACCGTCCAGTAGCAAGTCCACAACAGTCCAAAGTAGTGCGTGTTACGCGCATTGATGAAAATGATGGGCTTCCCCTTGCTGACGACGAGGCTATCCCCGAGACCTGTTTCAGCAACAAAATGCTCAGCCCAACAGCCACACTTCCGAGCACTTCCGGATTTCTGAACTATTAGTGAATTGGATCAGAGGTGATCATTGCAAAGTAGTGCTGCTAGGAGGGGATTTAAATGCATGTTATGAGGATACAAACTTAATCCCTCTCACTAATGAGGCCCATGGAAAGAGTGACATGATGCAGAACAGAGGGAATAAACAGATGTACGTGATTATTTTGAATACGAAAATTTCATAGACTCTGGCTCGATTTCCTCAGCGATTGGGATTTAATTGTTCTGAACAGCCTCAATAAGAGTGATCGACCAGGCAGTTATACACTCACGAATGGTAAAGCTAGGGCTGCATTAGACTGTTTGTTAGTAACAATCTTCTTTCAGCAGTGCATTAATTTACTGTTTTAGATTATAAATAGAGTGATCTTGCAATGTTAACTATTGACATGTTATTAGAATCAGAGCATAACGAATCTGTATCAATTGGAGAATGTGACTCATGTAGTAAACCACATTGGTTGGACTAGGAAGAATATAGATAGGATCAACGAGTTTACAACATAGAATAGTTGTGGTAATCTCCAATGTTTACGTGAAATGTCTGCCAACAAAATTGAAGATTGGTTAAGTATTATGACTGCTCAGTTTGGTGTTAGTAAAGGTAAATATGCAATAACAGATGAACAACATGAGGGTAAAGTGTTTGGCAAGAAGATCAGAGATGCAAAATTAATAATTCGAAGAGAAATTAGGGCACTTACAAACAAGGTAATGACAATTCCATCAAAGCTAAAGCCGATAAGGAATATTAAGAACACATATAGGAATTGTGTAAGAGGGTGGAAATGTACCTCTAGAAACTTTACATAGCAAAAGACGATATCGGTATTATGTAGAAGGGATACCAGAAACGTTTGGCAAATTCTGGGGACTGCTAAGTGGACAAAGGCAAAAAAGATCACAAATCTTATTGGTGCCTCTCTATGGTATAACCATGTATGTAAGACCTATTATTCCAAGGATATTGAAACCCAAAGAACAATGGAAGGCAAACATTGTAACTATATGCCACAAACGGACAGGAACAGTATTGAAATGGTGATTAGGAAACTCAAAGTTTCAAACGCCCCTGGCTCTAATGGCTTGGCAAATTGTGTCCTTAAGCATGATCCCGAGACATGGGCATGAATATTAGAGGTATTATTTTGAAGGGTGTGTAAAGAGGGAATATTCCCTGACTCTTGGCACTGTTCAATACTAATTCCTGTGTTTAAAAAGGGTCTCTGTTCTGAACCCTCAAATTATAGACGTTTGTCTATGTTAGATGTCACAGGGAAATTGTTTGTCTCATTCCTTTGGAAGGAGTTCCAAGACTGGGGTTCGGGTGAACAACTACCTAATGCTTTTCAAATGGGCTTTAGGGCTGGGTCCGCTACAGCTCATAATTTAAGATTAGTTGACACAATGATGTATAAAGCAAAAAGTGGTGGCTGTCCATATCTATAGGCAGTTTTTGTGGACTTCTGAGCCACCTTTGACTCTATCAGTAAAATTAAGCTATGGCGGAAGTTAGAGGCATGGGGTTGTCCAGAAAGACTAATATTTATGTTAAAATCGATGCATACAATTATGTATGCGCAAGTGAGGTTGAGTAGTGGGGGGTTGACACAGCTCTGATATCCACTAATAAAGGGGCGAAGCAGGGCTGTGTATTGGTCCCCCTTCTCTTTGACCTGTATTTGGCAGATCTATACCTACGGCTGGAAAAGGTTCATAATTCCCCCCCCACCCAAAGATAGAGCAGTCGCACGCAGTATATATTGCTTACGCTGATTATATAGAACTACTAGATCATACCTTCTCAGGAATGTCAAGAACTGTTAGAGAACTCTTAGCTTATGCTGATGAAAATGATTTGGCTGTGAATTTAGACAATACAAAAATGATGCAATTCATTACCAAGCACGCATGCATTTAGTATGTTAAAGGTTATGTTTGATTTTACTAGTACGCTATGGTAATTGACTCCAAAAAAAGAAAAGCCAATTTACTCACTCAGATTGTTGATAGGTTTGCTAAGCATACGGCTGGATATAGCCTAGATGATATCATCAGGTTATATAAGCAGATTTTTTCTCCCATGAAATTATATGGTATTTGAGGGATCTAAAATGGCTGCAGGTTTTGGAGGGTAGATTCTGGAAGAGGACACTTAGATTATCCGCGGCAGTCCCTATGGAAATGTTGAGATTGGAACTAGGGTTGATTTCATTGCGCAGCCTTGCCCTTAAGAGACAAGGAATTCTATATTTAAAATCCATGACTAAGCCTATTTGTCCAGTACTTTCCCAACTAGGGGGTGCATTCAAACGAAATGTGCAATTTGAACAACAGAGTTTTCAAGAATTAATATTGAGCTCTTTTGAAAACATTGGCTGGTCCCCTGAAAAATCGGCATTCGTGAAGAAATTAGGAAATTGGGATTGGACACACATTTTAGTGCATCTTGCAAAACTGAAAATGTATCTTGATTTGGTCAGCAAAGTATATAGCTCTATGACCCCCCAGTCTTAGTCATTACTCTGCCCTTCTCCAGCAGTGCGAAAATGTGTGCTTCTGTTCCATATAAACCAATTTACTGTCTTGGCAAATCATGGACCCCAGCTTAAATTGCCTCGGGACAAAAGATTCTGTCACCTATGTTAACTGGAAGACATGCTTGAAAGTCAAAGGCATGTTATGACTGAATGCAAGTCGCTGGGACCAATTCACATGTGCGTGTTAGGATCATTTGTAGACGATTACAAATCTATAAAGAGTGATGCGTTCTGGCTCATATGTTTCCAAAAAGCAGTAGGTATGATTGAGATGTTTATATAACCTGTAATTAGATTTTAGACAATTAGGGTCATTACAAGTAATCCGGTCAGGATAAAATGCTGGTAAAACATATGATACTACTGTCTCCGGCATTTTTTCCAGACTAGATTACTCTGAGTCTATGGAATGGGAACTTATTGTCGGTAACACCGGGATATCAGTAAGAGGAGTTTGTCAGTAACCTGCCAGTAACACCGACGGCTTACTGGCAAACTCCTAATGAAGGCCAACGTAACGGTAATGGATTTGAGTTAATTTTCAATTGGCTCGGGGTGTTGATTATATTAATGACCATGTTTTTCTATACAAAGTATGTTGTATATGTATTGTGTGATTTGAATATTTTAAAGTTGTTAATATATGTGAAAGGTTTATTTATAAACTATACGCATTACCTTTAAATAAAAAAATAAGGTTTCATATATAACTAAAGAAGGTAGTTCATGCTTCCTATTTTAATAGTGTTGTGTTTGTGATTGAATAAGTGGGTGAATTGTTTTGGAAGAATACATAAGCAACAGACAGAGAAATATAATATGACTTCTCAGGGTTTATGTTTAAAATATGTAGTTGCAAGTGTGTTTTGGATTTCCAGGTTATTTTACTTTTAGTAATTTTACGAAGGCATACTTGGTAATTTGGGCCGGTGGGATAGCTCAGGGGCAACACACTCACCTTGGAAGCAAGATGACGAGAAGAAACACAGGTTCGATCCACAGGTCCGCGCTTAGAAACCTCTAGGTATGAAGCGCATTATAACTAACCAATTACAATTTGGTGTCTAGACAGCATGGCTCCTGTAATCCTTTAATGTGAGCCTTAAATTGGTACTTTAAAGTTATGAGTTTATTAATTAAGGCTTGTTATTCATTTGTATTTGTTAAATGTGTAATGTTCAATCATTTGTAATATATTATTTTATTTTAGGTTTGGAGGAATCTATGGAAACAGGCACCGACATTTCTTTAGTTTCGGTATATTCTAGTGGTGTGTGTGCATAATGGAATTTTGCAAGGTTTACATTGTTATATGTAGATTTGTTTAGTTTGCATAAGCAGGTGTTGAAACTATTTTCTCAGGGTCGAAATATGTTTAAATTAAATGTATGTTTTTCCCATTGTAGGTGTGGACACATTGGGCTTGTTACGAGTTTGGCGGTAATTCGGCAGTACATCGTTGGAATTACTGCCAAGCTTTAATACCATTACTTTCACTTCATGGCACGGAATTACCTTGGGATCACGAGTGGTGGCATGGTGGGGTTACTCTCCATTTTTTGGGTCCATAGGATACCTGGGATAATTTTTCGGAATTACCACATGCAGTAATTCTGCCATGGTAATGTTGATGATTTACACTAGTAAAGTGGATGTTTACATCAAGCTTTTTTTTGCTGAGGGGGATATCATTCATTTTATGAACAAAACTCATTGTACTACGGTACTTTGATGTGACGGAAAAGTAGCAGTAACTGCATCATTGCCACCATAGGTAAATTCTTCCCTGCACCACTGTACTCACAATGCAGCCGATTGTATCCGTACATTTGTGGAATTACAATGCATGCTCTGCATTAGTTGTGATGTTTTGACATTGGAAATATGGAAGGCTTGCTTGTGTGAGGTTTTATTTTGTCATGGTATGCAGGTTGTTCAGCGTGACTTTTATCATGTTTGCATAACAATTTTCATTCAGGTATGAATATTGTGGCTAGGAAGGGTTTTAACATTTGTCAGCTCCTTCGGGTGGGACATTTTCATTTTGAAAGGTGAATTTTCAAACCGGTCAATTTTTGGTTTTAGATTTTTGGGTGATTTAATGAGAATAGGTTTAGGATTGATGACAGCATATGGATTCTGGGTGCAAATCATTCCTCATACCAGTGGGACTTGACCTGAAAGCGTGAACTAAAATAAGGCGAGTGACTTTTATTTGTAATATGGGGTATGGATTTCGTGTAACTTTGTTGGTTTTGTTAGTTTTGGCCAGGGAAGATTGTACTTTGTTTGCAAGCCATGCTTGTATAGATAACCAAAGCTAACAACAAATAGACCTCTTATTATCTATAATGTTTTCTGTGGCTCTTCACTGCCACCGAATGATACATCCCCAGCCACACCTGCCTCTCTGAAGCGATGGTCTGTTGCTGGATTCACTCCCACCAAAGCACTCCTAGCTCTTTAAAAGTGTTGCCCCAAAAGCTTCCTAGATGCTGGGGAGTGTTCCTGTTCCATGCCAGACCGATGTAGAGAGGCACGCTGTCATGCTAGCATTAGCCTTCTCGAATCATTCTTAACAATTCAAAGGCACAACACTCAACTGATTGCCCCCCTCTTTATTGGCTGTTGGGGATGGACCCCTAGATATGCCAGAGGGACACTGGAAGTCCACAGACTTGGAGAGCCCAACTCCCTTCTTCCCAAGATACACAGAGGACTCAGTCAATGGCAAGTTCAAACTGTTGTTTATTACAGGCAAAAACCAATAGGGATTAGCACAGGAACACAGAAAAAACATGCACATCTCGCTCTTCCTTGGCTCGTAGGCCGGTTTTAATGCAATATGTCTTTAGCATGACATCACAACCTGGGCCCTTCTCCAGAAAACATATTGGGCTACCCAATTGGGTATTGAGTATTATACCACCTATAGTGTACTGTAGAGCTGTTATTCTACTGACTCTCTCGCATGTCAGGTGGTCTGCCTGGTCCATCCCCAAGTTACTATCTATAACAATGTTGCAGTGAGGTGGACTTACCATTGGTTTTTAACCATTGCTACTCACCCCTCGGGTACTAAACTGTGATTGGGTAGAGCTGACGTCCCCCAGGTCTGCGATCTGCAAATGTCCTCAGCTCTCTGTGTACCTCTTCAATGTAGCTACAATGACTATGTGTCTGCATTGTAACTTATGTACACCACCTTAGCTCATGAGTGCTCTCCTGTTCAGCACAACACTTGTAGCACATTGTTGCAGAATTTCATGTTGAGGGTGGGGCGTAGATGCTTAATGGTCATTATTTTTAATTACACTTAGAATATCCTAGATTGTTTTTAATCCATTCTGATATTTTTATTTCTAACCCTGTCAGAGTTATAGATTTCGTGTGTAAGAAAGACATTTCAATTAAACCTTTTATGAAAAGGTTTAAAACATGAAGTTTAAATCATAGATTGTGAACATTGTGGGCAGATCATCCATTTGAAGACATCGAGACATACTTGGGGTAGGGAATGCTGTAAGCAGGAAATGTATGGTAGGGAATAGCATCAGCGGCAAAATGACCTTTCACCTTGGATGGCCAAAGTCCTTCCACCGACCCTTCACTGGATGTGGATCAGAGTGCTAAGGTAAATTACATCATCAACTTGTGATAACATTTACCACAATAAAGCAACAGTAGACGCAACAGGCATCATTATCAGTTTGGTGTTCACAGTAAGACGTTGATATTGTAAGTACTGTAAGGAAGGCATGGTATCAACAGTAGGACAGACACAATTGATCACAGTTCAAGGGTGTTAATTGAACTTGGGTTTGATAAACGCCTATCTAAGCCTAAATCTACAGATGGGAGCAAGCTACAACCATAAAATAATAATGTCCTAGTGGCGTCTTGTCAAAATAAAGGGCCTATATGCAAAAAACTCATTGCCAATCCTTACCTCTAAATACAAATAGTGTGCGGAACAATGTTATGAAAAAGAAAAGTGTTCAAAATGATATGTCAGGTTGTTCAGGCCTTGGCCTCCGTTCTCCATGTTTTCAGCACGGGCAAAGTGGTTCACTCAAGCGTAGCACCGTCTCTGGCTTCTTAAGCAGGAGGATACAGTTAAATCATTAATATCAGGGCCTTCTGTGCGTAAGTCTCCTTGCTTTTACAGATCTCTTTCACACGATTAGCCTCCCTCGGCCGGGCTCTGACCAATTTCAATTTACTTCAAGAATCGAAGGCTTTCGAATGTGCACAGGGTTTGGCTTGACCCATTGTAGGACCACTTCGATTTCACAATTCCTCTTTTTTTCAACATTTATTTTGGATACCTAACAGAGACTTTCGAATGAGCACCCACATGGCACTGGACCACTCTGTCTATGGTATTGTATCTTAGCTTCAAAGTTCAATCACTCATCTGCTGTTTTAATGATATTTTCATGGCTCATCACTTATGCTTCATGCACAGTTCTCTTCAATATTCTTTATACAATGTTGCTGCTTGCACCTCAAAGATCGGTCTGATATCAGTCTTCCCAACTCACCAGCTGTGCTGCCTTAACTGGTGCTGCTTTGTTGTCGGAGGAAATGACAGTACCACAGTGGCAAACTATTCTCCCCACCTTGACTGTTGACGTGGTAGAGCCCCGGGTACCTGCGACACACAATGCAGGGTTCTTCCAGCTCTTACATTTCCTCTTCTCGAAGGCTCATGAAGATACAGTCTTTCGGTGAAAAGGTCAAGGGCACTTCCCTCCTTGCAATCCTCTTTGCTCTTGCCATCTTCCATCTTGTACTAAACTGCCATCTTGGACCAGCTGCTTCTTCGCATGCTTTGTCTTGCTCAGTGTGTGCTTTTGTGCTCCACCTTTTATCTATGTGGGGAAGTGTGATGGAAGTCAGGTGCATGTAATGATCAGTAATTCCCCCGAGTCTGCCTAGTCATGGTATTTGGACAATTCAGGTATACGGCTCGGGTGTTAGTCCATTTTTCACAGTGAGCTGTCCATGAGAAAGTGTGTTGGAAAGGGGGTCGGGGAGCGAATTCCTAGCATCCTACCTGGTAGGATGGGGTAAAGGTGTTAGAGGGAAGGGGATACTGTGTCTAGCCATCCAGTATCCTACTCCCACTCCCCGAAGACCCCTCATCCAGGTGATGCCCCCGCACTGGTCCACCCCAGGTACTGGATCCAAAGTGATGGTCATGTCCTGGCCACCTGGATGACAGATCCCTGTGGGTTTCTCACCTTCGGGTTTCTCACAGTACCTATTGTGTTTAAAATACCTTCTGCTAATGAGCTGGGATCAATTGAGATATGTATGGTTTTGGGTATATAGAAAGTACTGGATATGGTATATAAAATGTATGCATGTAATGTTAAACACCAGCAATAATGCCCCTTCTCAAATCACACATTATGTGATGGATTTGATTGAGCTAGCACTTCTGAACTACAGGGGGTACCCGAGAGTAGCATTTTCCATTGCTTTAACTCTTGTCTGTTATTATTATTATTATTATTGTTTTTTTATTTTTTTTATTGAGTGTGGACCTAGCTTTGGAAAGCAGCAGAGTGCTTAACAAATCATCTCTGCTATTACTCAAGGTATCCAACCTTAAGGCTATGCGCCTCATTACGATTATGGTGGTAGCCATGCCGCTTTTAGAATTTCTATTAGAAAAAAGATCTGTATTTCCAGTGAAGTGTTCTGAAACTTCAGAGTGAAGTGTTTGGCAAATTAGTTTGGTATTGGTTCGTGATGGACCCAAGAATTGCTCGGGCATTCTGCATTAGATCAGATGGATATGTCCAGAGTGGGACTGGGCTGAGTGGCCTGAGCCCCTTTGTTTATTATCACAGGTAAAACCAACCACGATGGACATGGAAGTTGTGATGCATTTAATGTGGTTTAAGAAGCAGTAGCTAGAATATTGCCATTGCATTATTTGTTTTCCAATTATTCCACATTTGTTCGCTGACCTGGGTGTCTCTTAAAGCACAAAAGAGGTATTCTTAGTTGCATCATTTCATTATGAACTACACGAAGTTTGAAAACTAAAGCTAGTGGATGAAAAGTGTTGTACCTTGCTTGTTTAGAATCTGAAATGCTGGACAGGTTGCTAGGAGGACCAATGGAATGCTATGGGAGTCGGTTGGAGGGTAGTTGGAGGGGGCAGCCATGTATCACTTGTGCTGCTGCACTGTTTAACCCGTACCTCATTAAAACAGTTGCTACGTACCCTTGCCTGGTGGTTACATTCACATTGGCAATGAGTGGTCAAGAGAACGGAATGGAGAATAGCCCTGCAGCCTGCGGGACCTTCTGCACAAAGAAGGCAGGTCTGGACCAAGCTGGAAGTTGAGCAGCAGTGGCAATGTGGTCACAATGCAATAAAATGTGGTAGGGGCTGAAGAATACACAGGCAAGGCTCTGTGAGATGAGTGCCTTGAGTGCATACCATCATTGAAGGCCATACGCTGGGTGCTAGAGGAAATAACCCGAAGGTGTCAGAACGACACAAGCGCCGCATGGAAGGGAGCCATTGTTGATGTTGCTAAGAAATGACACAAGGAAACATTCATATGGCTACTTTCCGTTTGGAAGAAAGTGGAATGGAAGAGTGACAAACAAATAACACGATAATTAACAAGAGAAGAAGCAGGCCATCACAATACATCCCCTGCATGTTTTCTCCCCAACTCAGGAGAACCATCAATTCCCTGGCGATATTGGAAGGGATATTGGGACAATTATCTGGTAGCATTAGAACATGAAGGTATGACAGCCAATTGTTATTGCATGGACTAGGTCTTGATGGACAGAGACAATTTAGAGAACTCACTAATTTGTCATTGGCTGAGGCTGGTGATATGAATGCCTACGAGACTGAATTGAATCAATTGGCTGTTTATTATGCCCTGAGAGCAAACATATTGATTACTAGATTTAACTTTTACTTGTCGAAGTAGAGGCAAGGAGGGAGCACAGAGAAATATGACACAGTTTTACATAGTTTGGCAATGTTGTGTAAATTAGTGGCTGGAAACACATCAGAAGAACATATATATGATCAGATCTTCATAAATATGAATAATGCTCTGATCCAATAACGAGGGTAGATGTCTGGGAACCCCACTTTAGAGGAGACAGTGTCAATTGCGAAAAAGGTTGAGCACACTGAACAATGCGCAAAAGTAATCAAGTAAAAGAAAGAAAAAATAAAAAGGAGGGGCTGAAGTGGGTCAGATCAATCAAAAAGAAATCTCCTCACTAGTGTAACTAGTCAGAAAAAAACAGAAGGAAGAAAAGGATAGGATAAAGGAAGGGAGAAGATCTAAAACATCAATGACAGCAAATAAAGAGAAGATGAGAGAAACTACACATGTAGAATAGGACAAAGGGAGATGCTACATATGCAAGAGATTAGGGCACTATGCGCCTTCCAAGAATTGCCCAGTACTGACTCACAAGTTTCCAAATTGCAGGATCAGAGGGTATTTTGCGATAGTGTGTTGGAAGAAGAAGGTGGCTTGCATGGAAGGAGAAGAAGAATCGGATGAAGGAAGGGTATGGAAGTATTCCAATTTCTATACTGGTGGACAGTTGCTCATCATATATGATTAGAACATCTGAAAAATCAAAGGAACACAAGGAAGTTGCAGTGAAGGCAGATATACGCAGATCAGATATAATGAATGCAGGATATTTTGAAGGCATCAAAGTACCAATAGGGAGATTCTTCAAGCATTGACAGAGTTCAGAAGTATGTTGGCAGTGGTAAATGTTTACATTGCAAAGAGGGGCTTGAATGTCTTAGGGTGACAAGATCAGGCAGCTTCAGAGATAAAGCTGGATCCCACTTTAGATTAACCTGTATTGAGCATACACATGCCACAAAACAAGTTTTAAAAGAATCATCCAACATTGATAAGCTGTCTGAAAGGGTATGCACATCGAATCTTCTTGAAGGAAAGAGCACAACCAGTGATGCATTAGGGCCGGAACATACCGCGGGCCTTGAGGAAGGAAGTTGAGGAAGAAGTTTATCGACTGATTCGTGAAGCTATAATATTACCAAACGAATCATCCGAGCTGGTGAGTCCAATAGTAGGGCCCTTAAGAAGTCAGAGAAGATATGCATGTGTGTGGATCTCTGGGTGTTAAATATGTATAAGCAAGTATATCCTATAGATAAGTACCCACTACCCCACAAATCAGAGATGTTGAACTGCATAAATGGGGTGAATGTGTTTACCACACTCAATCTTTCAGTGGTTTATCAGATCAAGTTGACAGAGGATTGGAAGAATCTCACATCGCTCATCGCCCCCTTTGGAATGACATATCAACAAGCAGTAAAATATGTGTTATCCCAGAGTGGAGCCTCAATATTGCGGTGGTTTAATAATTTGAAGAGTGAACTACAACCTCTCGGACCAACCGAGAGTTAATTTGTAAGGGGACTTAAACCCGTATTGTAAGCACCATTAATGTGAAGAGGGAAGATGAAATACAGGGGGGGGGGCGATCCTCTCCACCCAATTTACTTGTTTCTTGCAGCTTAAGCAGTCACTGGCTTTCAAGGCTGTTTAGATATCACACAGCCGAAGCAGCTGAGAGCTTTGTTTATAAAGGGCCAGTTGAGAATTCTTCCTTCGGCAGTTACCAAAAAAATGAGAACACTATGCCGCATCCATTTTGTCCCTTTTGGATAGAGCATCATAAAGATTTACTCCATTTTGTTTCATTCTGCCCTTGTTATATCAATCTGAGAAGAAGTTTGTTAAAACCTTTATTTAATTCCTGTGAGGTCAGAACGATTACAGAGGCAATACTGGTGTGTTTATCTGCCAGGGATTCCCTAGCTACCCATTGTATGGGTAACTATTTACTCGGAGCAGAATGAGTCTTATTTCAAGTACATGATGACGTGGGATGGTCCTTGACATATGATGCACTGGTCGTATGTAAAAGATTGCATCCCAAAGTGTTGGAATAGTCCTAATAAGATTACCTGCCTTGGGCTGGATCAATGGATTGATTGTTTTCATTATTGCTACATTTGCTTTTTGTGCCACAATAATAATGTCCTTCACAAGGCTTCTTATATTCTTGTCAAATGCACTTTTTATCATTTGTATTGAAATGCTACTTCAGTGTACCACTTTTGATCTTACTGCTATTGGGTTCAACTGTGTTTCCATCATGTTTTGTAATTCTTACTTTTATGACTCGTTTGTTGAAATAACATTTGAAAGAACAAATGATAATAACATGAACATTACATTTTGGATGGCTTCACACTCTCTGATGTTAAACTCTACCAAAACAGAGATGTTCTTCTTCCCTGCCAAAAGCTCTCTCTCATCTCTTTCCAGTTACCACCTGACACTGTCCCCTACTCTTCTTCAGCTAAAAGCCTCAATGTCATCAATGACCTTTCTTACACCCTCTCTACTTTTATCTCCAAAACTGACACAGCAGCTCACCTCACCCTCATAAATATTAGGAAAATCAGGCCCCTCCTTCCTTTCAACACTGCCAAGCATATTTTAACCTCTCTTGTCTTCTCTAAATTGGACTACTGTACCTGCACCCTCTTTAGCCCAAACTATTCTTTCTGTCCTCTTGACAAGATCATTAGTTTCACTACCAGGTCTCTCTTTGAACTCCCTCACTTCCTTGTACCATAACCAAGCTGGATGGCTGACAACGCAAACGAGGGCCAGATTTGCATTAATTCTCCTGGTTCACAAATCTATCCACAGTAAGGCACCACTGTATCTATCTTCCTCTATCCAATTCTAGATGTCTTCTCATAATCTTTGGTCTGCCTTTTTGACTACCCTTGTGGCTCCTTCCCCTTCCTGTGCTTCCTCTCGCTTCTGCTCTTTCCCTCTTCTTACTCCACTTGCATGGAATTCTCTTCCCCCGGACATCTGAGAAATAGTCCTCATGGAGTTGTAAAAAAACAAAGTAAAAGCCTACCTCCTCGCATCCAAGTAACCCTCTTAAACTACCACTCGTATACCTGCTAGCTAACATTTTCCCTTTCCTCCAACCTGCCACTGTCTTCACTTCCTCTGCCTCCATGCTAGCACTTCACCCATCATGGTCACATCCTGACCCCAGCTGGCTGTATCGCCTACTTGCACTTAATAATGTCCAAAGTTAGTTGTTATTAATCTATGTATGTCCACTTATGTATTGTCCCTGGTGACTGTTCCACTTACTCCCCTCCACATCTTAGTCAGAATGTCCCTCAAACTCACCCCATTGTATGAAGCTCACTGCTTCCCATCAGATCTGATTTTTCACCTATTGTACCTTCTTTTTTTATCAAAAGAGCATTGTTCCTCCTGTATATATAAATAAATAGTACAAACCTAAAAATAAATAAATAAATGGGAGGATATTCATGTGGATCCACCCGAAGGAATATGGGAACAGTTAGGTATCGACATTTAGGGTCCTTACCACATGTTCGGGCCAAGGATTACATTTCTTATAGTTATGGTGTAGCATTTCCCATGTTGACCTGAAGTGAAAATAGTGACGTGCACACAGGCGGATTATGTTATTGCATTTTAAAGCACATATTCAGAAGGGAAGGATACCCTAACGTAATAATGGGCCACCATTTCGTAATGAATTGGAGGATGTTGGAGGTGGCTGCTGTGTGTCACTTGTGCTACTGAGACCTTTAAACCTTCTCTCAATAAAGTAGTTGCCACTTACCCTTGTCTAGTGGTTACCTTACAAATCTATAACACTGCCACTCTTCTGAAGAATGAATGTAGTGGATGAGAAGCCATAACACATCGCTACGAACCTAAAGAATGTATGTAGTGCATGAAACACCAAATCATGGCCACTCATGTGAAGAATGAGTGCAGTGCATAAAAAGGCAAAACACAGGCAATCATCGGAAGAATCGGTGTAGTGCATGAGAAGGCACAGCAAGGCCACTCATCTGAAGAATGACTGCATGAGAAGCAAAACACTGCCACTTATCTGACGAATTAGTGTAATGTATAGAAATCCAAAACACAGCCACTCCTCTGATCTGAAGAATTAGTGTAATGTATAGAAAGCCAAAACACCGCCACTCTTCTGATCTGAAGAATGAGTGTAATGTATAGAAAGCCAAAACCCAGCCACTCTTCTGAAGAATAAGTGTAATGTATAGAAAGCCAAAACCCAGTTACTCTTCTGAAGAATAAGTGTAATGTATAGAAAGCCAAAACACAGCCACTCTTCTGATCTGAAGAATGAGTGTAATGTATCGAAAGCCAAAACCCAGCCACTCTTCTGAAGAATAAGTGTAATGTATAGAAAGCCAAAACCCAGCCACTCTTCTTATCTGAAGAATGAGTGTAATGTATAGAAAGCCAAACCACAGCCACTTATCTGAAGAATAAGTGTAATGTATAGAAAGCCAAAACCCAGCCACTCTTCTGAAGAATAAGTGTAATGTATAGAAAGCCAAAACACAGCCACTCTTCTGATCTGAAGAATGAGTGTAATGTATCGAAAGCCAAAACCCAGCCACTCTTCTGAAGAATAAGTGTAATGTATAGAAAGCGAAACCCAGCCACTCTAGTGAAGAATAAGTGTAATGTATAGAAAGCCAAAACACCGCCACTCTTCTGATCTGAAGAATGAGTGTAATGTATAGAAAGCCAAAACCCAGCCACTCTTCTGAAGAATAAGTGTAATGTATAGAAAGCCAAAACCCAGTTACTCTTCTGAAGAATAAGTGTAATGTATAGAAAGCCAAAACACAGCCACTCTTCTGATCTGAAGAATGAGTGTAATGTATCGAAAGCCAAAACCCAGCCACTCTTCTGAAGAATAAGTGTAATGTATAGAAAGCCAAAACACAGCCACTCCTCTGATCTGAAGAATGAGTGTAATGTATCGAAAGCCAAAACCCTGCCACTCTTCTGAAGAATAAGTGTAATGTATAGAAAGCCAAAACACAGCCACTCTTCTTATCTGAAGAATGAGTGTAATGTATAGAAAGCCAAACCACAGCCACTTATCTGAAGAATAAGTGTAATGTATAGAAAGCCAAAACACAGCCACTCTTCTGAAGAATAAGTGTAATGTATAGAAAGCCAAAACCCAGCCACTCTTCTGAAGAATAAGTGTAATGTATAGAAAGCCAAAACACAGCCACTTATCTGAAGAATAAGTGTAATGTATAGAAAGCCAAAACCCAGCCACTCCTCTGAAGAATAAGTGTAATGTATAGAAAGCCAAACCACAGCCACTCTTCTGATCTGAAGAATGAGTGTAATGTATAGAAAGCCAAAACCCAGCCACTCTTCTGAAGAATAAGTGTAATGTATAGAAAGCCAAAACACAGCCACTTATCTGAAGAATAAGTGTAATGTATAGAAAGCCAAAACACAGCCACTTATCTGAAGAATAAGTGTAATGTATAGAAAGCCAAACCACAGCCACTCTTCTGAAGAATAAGTGTAATGTATAGAAAGCCAAACCACAGCCACTCTTCTGAAGAATAAGTGTAATGTATAGAAAGCCAAAACACAGCCACTTATCTGAAGAATAAGTGTAATGTATAGAAAGCCAAACCACAGCCACTCTTCTGAAGAATAAGTGTAATGTATAGAAAGCCAAAACCCAGCCACTCTTCAGATCTGAAGAATAAGTGTAATGTATAGAAAGCCAAAACCCAGCCACTCTTCTGAAGAATAAGTGTAATGTATAGAAAGCCAAACCACAGCCACTCTTCTTATCTGAAGAATGAGTGTAATGTATAGAAAGCCAAAACACAGCCACTTATCTGAAGAATAAGTGTAATGTATAGAAAGCCAAAACCCAGCCACTCTTCTGATGAATAAGTGTAATGTATAGAAAGCCAAACCACAGCCACTCTTCAGATCTGAAGAATGAGTGTAATGTATAGAAAGCCAAAACCCAGCCACTCTTCTGAAGAATAAGTGTAATGTATAGAAAGCCAAACCACAGCCACTCTTCTGAAGAATAAGTGTAATGTATAGAAAGCCAAACCACAGCCACTCTTCTGAAGAATAAGTGTAATGTATAGAAAGCCAAACCACAGCCACTCTTCTGAAGAATAAGTGTAATGTATAGAAAGCCAAAACACAGCCACTCTTCTTATCTGAAGAATGAGTGTAATGTATAGAAAGCCAAACCACAGCCACTTATCTGAAGAATAAGTGTAATGTATAGAAAGCCAAAACACAGCCACTCTTCTGAAGAATAAGTGTAATGTATAGAAAGCCAAAACCCAGCCACTCTTCTGAAGAATAAGTGTAATGTATAGAAAGCCAAAACACAGCCACTTATCTGAAGAATAAGTGTAATGTATAGAAAGCCAAAACCCAGCCACTCCTCTGAAGAATAAGTGTAATGTATAGAAAGCCAAACCACAGCCACTCTTCTGATCTGAAGAATGAGTGTAATGTATAGAAAGCCAAAACCCAGCCACTCTTCTGAAGAATAAGTGTAATGTATAGAAAGCCAAAACACAGCCACTTATCTGAAGAATAAGTGTAATGTATAGAAAGCCAAAACACAGCCACTTATCTGAAGAATAAGTGTAATGTATAGAAAGCCAAACCACAGCCACTCTTCTGAAGAATAAGTGTAATGTATAGAAAGCCAAACCACAGCCACTCTTCTGAAGAATAAGTGTAATGTATAGAAAGCCAAAACACAGCCACTTATCTGAAGAATAAGTGTAATGTATAGAAAGCCAAACCACAGCCACTCTTCTGAAGAATAAGTGTAATGTATAGAAAGCCAAAACCCAGCCACTCTTCAGATCTGAAGAATAAGTGTAATGTATAGAAAGCCAAAACCCAGCCACTCTTCTGAAGAATAAGTGTAATGTATAGAAAGCCAAACCACAGCCACTCTTCTTATCTGAAGAATGAGTGTAATGTATAGAAAGCCAAAACACAGCCACTTATCTGAAGAATAAGTGTAATGTATAGAAAGCCAAAACCCAGCCACTCTTCTGATGAATAAGTGTAATGTATAGAAAGCCAAACCACAGCCACTCTTCAGATCTGAAGAATGAGTGTAATGTATAGAAAGCCAAAACCCAGCCACTCTTCTGAAGAATAAGTGTAATGTATAGAAAGCCAAACCACAGCCACTCTTCTGAAGAATAAGTGTAATGTATAGAAAGCCAAACCACAGCCACTCTTCTGAAGAATAAGTGTAATGTATAGAAAGCCAAACCACAGCCACTCTTCTGAAGAATAAGTGTAATGTATAGAAAGCCAAACCACAGCCACTCTTCTGAAGAATAAGTGTAATGTATAGAAAGCCAAACCACAGCCACTCTTCTGAAGAATAAGTGTAATGTATAGAAAGCCAAAACACAGCCACTTATCTGAAGAATAAGTGTAATGTATAGAAAGCCAAAACCCAGCCACTCTTCTGAAGAATAAGTGTAATGTATAGAAAGCCAAACCACAGCCACTCTTCTGAAGAATAAGTGTAATGTATAGAAAGCCAAACCACAGCCACTCTTCTGAAGAATAAGTGTAATGTATAGAAAGCCAAAACACAGCCACTTATCTGAAGAATAAGTGTAATGTATAGAAAGCCAAAACCCAGCCACTCTTCTGAAGAATAAGTGTAATGTATAGAAAGCCAAACCACAGCCACTCTTCTGAAGAATAAGTGTAATGTATAGAAAGCCAAACCACAGCCACTCTTCTGAAGAATAAGTGTAATGTATAGAAAGCCAAAACACAGCCACTTATCTGAAGAATAAGTGTAATGTATAGAAAGCCAAACCACAGCCACTCTTCTGAAGAATAAGTGTAATGTATAGAAAGCCAAACCACAGCCACTCTTCTGAAGAATAAGTGTAATGTATAGAAAGCCAAAACACAGCCACTTATCTGAAGAATAAGTGTAATGTATAGAAAGCCAAAACCCAGCCACTCTTCTGAAGAATAAGTGTAATGTATAGAAAGCCAAACCACAGCCACTCTTCTGAAGAATAAGTGTAATGTATAGAAAGCCAAACCACAGCCACTCTTCTGAAGAATAAGTGTAATGTATAGAAAGCCAAAACACAGCCACTTATCTGAAGAATAAGTGTAATGTATAGAAAGCCAAAACCCAGCCACTCTTCTGAAGAATAAGTGTAATGTATAGAAAGCCAAACCACAGCCACTCTTCTGAAGAATAAGTGTAATGTATAGAAAGCCAAACCACAGCCACTCTTCTGAAGAATAAGTGTAATGTATAGAAAGCCAAAACACAGCCACTTATCTGAAGAATAAGTGTAATGTATAGAAAGCCAAACCACAGCCACTCTTCTGAAGAATAAGTGTAATGTATAGAAAGCCAAAACCCAGCCACTCTTCTGAAGAATAAGTGTAATGTATAGAAAGCCAAACCACAGCCACTCTTCAGATCTGAAGAATGAGTGTAATGTATAGAAAGCCAAAACCCAGCCACTCTTCTGAAGAATAAGTGTAATGTATAGAAAGCCAAACCACAGCCACTCTTCTTATCTGAAGAATGAGTGTAATGTATAGAAAGCCAAAACACAGCCACTTATCTGAAGAATAAGTGTAATGTATAGAAAGCCAAAACCCAGCCACTCTTCTGAAGAATAAGTGTAATGTATAGAAAGCCAAACCACAGCCACTCTTCAGATCTGAAGAATGAGTGTAATGTATAGAAAGCCAAAACCCAGCCACTCTTCTGAAGAATAAGTGTAATGTATAGAAAGCCAAAACACAGCCACTTTTCTGAAGAATAAGTGTAATATATAGAAAGCCAAACCACAGCCACTCTTCTGAAGAATTAGTGTAATGTATAGAAAGCCAAAACCCAGCCACTCTTCTGAAGAATAAGTGTAATGTATAGAAAGCCAAAACCCAGCCACTCTTCTGAAGAATGAGTGTAATGTATAGAAAGCCAAAACACAGCCACTCTTCTGAAGAATAAGTGTAATATATAGAAAGCCAAACCACAGCCACTCTTCTGAAGAATTAGTGTAATGTATAGAAAGCCAAAACCCAGCCACTCTTCTGAAGAATAAGTGTAATGTATAGAAAGCCAAATCACAGCCACTTATCTGAAGAATAAGTGTAATGTATAGAAAGCCAAACCACAGCCACTCTTCTGAAGAATAAGTGTAATGTATAGAAAGCCAAACCACAGCCACTCTTCTGAAGAATAAGTGTAATGTATAGAAAGCCAAAACGCAGCTAATGTAAAGAAAGAAAAACACTGCCAATCATCTACAAAATGGCTGCATGAGAAGCCATAACACTGCCAGTCGTCTGAAGAATGAGTGTAATGTATGGAAATCTGAAACACCAAACTCAACACCAAACATTTTTATGCACTGAGTAATGAGTGGAGTGCTTAAAAAGCCAAATCACTGCGCCTCATGTGAAGAATGAGTGTAGTGCATGAAATCCAAAACACAGCCACTCATGTGAATGAGTGGAGTGCATTAAAAGCCAAACCTCGGCCACTCATCTGAAGAATGAGTGTAGTGCATGAACAGCCCTATCACTGCCAGTCAGATGAAGAATGAGGGCAGTGCATAAAAAGCCAAACACAGCCACTAGTCTGAAGAATGGTTTTAGTGCATAAAAGCCATAACACAGCGACTCATCTGAGGAATGAGTGTAGTGCATAAAAAGGCAAAACACGGTCACTAATCTAAAGAATGACTGCATGAGAAGTCATAACACGGCTACATGCCTGAGGAATGAGTGTAATGTATGGAAAGGCAAAAACATGGGCACTTACTGAAGAGCGAGTGTTGTGCATAAAAACCCCAATCACGGCCACTCATGTGAAGAATGGGTTTAGTGCATAAAAGCCATAACACAGCCACGTGTGTGAAGGATTAGTGTAGTGCATAATAGCCATAACACAGCCACCCATGTGAAGAATGGGTGTAGTGCATAGTAGCCACAACACAGTCACTTGTGTGAAGAATGAGTGTTGTGCATAAAAGCCATAACGCAGCCACTTCAAGGCCTAAGAATGACTATGATATCCCTTTGTTCCCATCCCGCCTTGAAGCACTTTGAAGCATTTCACTTGTGTATAAGCACTTTACAAATAAACAATTACTCATGTGAAGAATGAGTGTAGTGCATAAAAAGGCAAAGCACAGCCACTCATCTCAAGAACGACTGCATAAGAAGTCATAACACAGACACTTATCTGAAGAATGAGTGTTCTGCATAACAAGGTAAAATACGCCCACTCATCGGAAGGAGTGTAGTGAATAAAAAAGCAATATAACAGGCACTCATCCAAAGAATGAGTCCACTGCATGAAAAGTCATCACATGGCCACTCCTAAGAATGAGTGTAGTGCAACACAGCCATTACACAGCCACTCATGTGAAGAATGGGTGTAGTGCATAAAAGCCATAATGCAGCCACTTCAAGGCCTAAGAATGACTATGATATCCCCTTGTTCCCTTCCCGCTTTGAAGCACTTTGAAGCATTTAACTTGTGTATAAGCACTTTACAAATAAACAATTACAATTACTCATGTGAAGAATGAGTGTAGTGCACAAAAAGGCAAAGCACAGCCACTCATCTCAAGAATGACTGCATGAGAAGTCATAACACAGACACTTATCTGAAAAATGAGTGTTCTGCATAACAAGCTAAAACACGCCCACTCATCTGAAGGAGTGTAGTGCATAAAAAAGCAATATAACAGCCACCCATCTAAAGAATGAGTGCAGTGCATTGGCAGTCATAACACAGCTTGTGCCCTATGGTCGCCTAGACCCCACTTGCATTGTGTTGTGCCCTATGGTCGCCTAGACCCCACTTGCATTGTGTTGTGCCCTATGGTCGCCCAGACCCCACTTGCATTGTGTTGTGCCCTATGGTCGCCTAGACCCCACTTGCATTGTGTTGTGCCCTATGGTCGCCCAGACCCCACTTGCATTGTGTTGTGCCCTATGGTCGCCCAGACCCCACTTGCATTGTGTTGTGCCCTATGGTCGCCCAGACCCCACTTGCATTGTGTTGTGCCCCATGGTCGCTTAGACCATACTTGCATTGTGTTGTGCCCTATGGTCGCTTAGACCTTACTTGCATTGTGTTGTGCCCTATGGTCGCCCTGACCCCACTTGCATTGTGTTGTGCCCTATGGTCGCCCTGACCCCACTTGCATTGTGTCGTGCCTCTTGATCGCCTAGACCCCACCTGCATTGTGTTGTGCCCCATGGTCGCCTAGACCCCACTTGCATTGTGTTGTGCCCTATGGTCGCCTAGACCCCACCTGCACTGTGCTGTGCCCTATGGTCGCCTAGACATCATTCGCATTGTGTTGTGCCCTATGGTCGCCTAGACCCCACTTGCACTGTGTTGTGCCCTATGGTCGCCTAGACCCCACTTGCATTGTGCTGTGCCCTATGGTCGCCCTGACCTCATTCGCATTGTGTTGTGCCCTACCTATAACGCCTATGCCCCCTTCACGCCACTCCCCTGTATATTACCTTAGCCCCAGCATGCTACTCTGCCTGACTGCGATCATGTTCCCTTTCTGTGTCATGCAAAGTAACATACCCTGCACTGGCAACAATTACCTAGCCTATAATAATGGTTTAGTCAGACCCGCCTGCCCAAGACACCACCCGATCACCTGCCCTACACCATTCCTGCCCACCACACCAGCCTTCCCCCCCGGATACCAAGTCCGCCCTTCCCACCCATAGACATGCACACGTTCCGCATGTCGCAGCTAACACACACCTAGCTGTCTATAAGCAGAACCCCATCAACACGAGAGCATCTTGCCCTACCATTGACTACAACACCTCTACATTAGCTAACCCAACCAACTCCCGTAACACTACCCTCATCCCCTCCGATCGGAATTCTAGACTTGGCGCCAGAACCCACCACAGACCTAGCAAAGGCCCTACCAAATCACTCAATAAGATCAACCCTCACACTGTAACACCCATCAACACTATCCATCCCAGTCTCAAAGGAGCTCTCCTAAATGTCAGATCATTAATCGCCCATGCCTCAGAAGTCGCTGACATTATTCTAACAAACAACCTGGACTTCCTTGCGGTAACCGAAACATGGCTGCACGATGCTGCAGGTCCATCTCTTACCCTAGCCATACCTGACAACTACACCATCCTTAGAGCAGATAGACCGAACGCTCGAGGTGGCGGCGTAGCTTTCATCTTTAAATCCATGCTTGACATCAGACTATCCTCTGCTCCCCCACTCAAATCCTGTGAACACATTACAGTCAAATTTCAAACTTCCCCTAAAAGTACTATTACGCTGCACTTAATTTACCGACCCCCGGGCCCTCCTGGCTCATTTGAGGAAGACATCACTTCACTAGTTGCTGAAAGTTCCAAACCATCAGCACAATTGATTATACTCGGAGACTTTAACCTTGGGTTTAACGACCCCCTAGACACCCCAGCCACTGCCCTGGCCATGGCATTAGAGGAGCATGGCCTCCAACAACTTTGCTCCAAACCTAGCCACTCGAAAGGCAGAATCCTTGACTGGATAACTACCCTTAACTGCAACATTACTATGAAAGATCCCACACAACTTATCTGGACTGACCACCACCTCCTCCAGTTTGACATTCTTACCAGCAACTCAGCACATAAAAGGCCTATCATGGCACCTGCCTGCCCTACTAGGAAAAAGAGCAATATCACAGCGGAAGCCCTAATACCTCTGGTGATCCCTACTTTAAACGCGCTACCCGCCACAACGGACTTGAACCAACTGGTCAACGCCTACAATGAGTCCATGGCCAAAGCCATTGACATCATTGCCCCACTGAAACTGCGCAAAGGAATACCCAAAGCGCACCTGAACACATGGTTCACCCCGGAGCTCAAAACCCTGCGTCAACAAAAAAACAAACTTGAAGCACTCTGGAAATTAGTGCCTTCTATAAATAACAGAACCAATCTCACCAACATCTCCACCCTCTACAAAAATGAGATTATACGGGCCAAGAAAGAATCTCTCAACACTAGGATCTCCCAGGCAAGCTCCAGTACTAAGGAGCTCTTTAACATACTAAAGGAATTAGAAAACCCCATTACCCCCACTGACTCTTGCACTAAGGATAAACCCTGGTGCACAGGGATCCAGAATGCCCTAGCTAACAAAATCTCAGGGCTCCAAACTAAAATCAACAACAAACGACAACAACTCACTCTCGATCCCACCTCCTTCCCCACGCCCCCTCCACCTACTGCCACTAATTCAGGCTTCACCTTCAAAAAGGTATCCATATTGGAGGTTCAGAAAATTATAGCATCCCTTAAACCATCGAATTGCAAGGGGGGCAGCTGCCCCGCACAGATCATAAAAGATGCAGCTAGGGATCTCTCCCCATTTATCACCAAATTAATAAACCTGTCCTTCGCCAACAACATGGTCCCCAGCAATCTGAAACAGTCCTGGGTCCTACCGCTACTAAAAAAAACTACTCTCAACCCTGACATCCCCACGAATTACAGACCCATTACCACCGTCCCATTCCTACTAAAAATCTTGGATAGAGTGGCTTATTTACAAATCCAGGACTACCTTGAGGCCAATCACCTACTAGGAACTCGCCAATCTGGCTTTCGACCTCAACACGGGACAGAAACGGCCCTTGTTGATCTCAAATGCCAGATAGACGAACTCAAAGACAAAAACAAGGCTGCCATCCTTCTACTCCTTGACCTCTCCGCTGCCTTTGACCTGGTCGACCATAAAATCCTGTGCAACCATTTATCTCTGGCAGCACACTTCTCCCACTCTGCAGTCACATGGATCCAATCTTTCCTGGACAACAGAACCATGCGGGTCTTCTCCCCCCTAGCAGCGGCTGACCCCATCCCCATCACCTGCGGTGTCCCACAAGGATCCTGTGTCTCACCTACCCTTTACAATATTTTCACTAAGCCCTTATTCGACAAGCTGGACAATCTGGGTGTCACCTATACTAACTACGCAGATGACACCCAGATACTCCTCACCTTATCAGGCAAATACAACAAGGACGCCAAATGGATCAATGAAGTCTTTTCCATCATTCAGGCATGGATGGCCACACATGGCCTATGCCTGAATGATGACAAGACTGAATTGCTTCTTGTCGGCTCACCGAACACTATCAGTAAACTCTGTCCCGGCTACACTAGCTTCACTATTGACGGTAATACCATACCCATTGCCAAGAGCGTAAAAACCCTCGGTTTCTACCTAGACACGAACATCAACCTAGCTAAACAAATCAACATGACCGCCTCAGCCACTGCCTACACCGGTAAACTTATCAGGGCCTGCAGACCACTGATCTCCCCTAGCAACTGTCTCATCCTAGCCAGAGCACTCATTCAATCTAAACTGGATTACTGTAATAGCCTCTATGTAGGTGCCAACAAAACAGTAATCAATAAATTGCAAGTTTTACAAAATAACGCACTCCGTGCCGCCCTCAATATTCCTAGAAGGGAACACATCTCCGCCACCAGAACTGCCTGCAAATGGTTGTCCATCCAACAGAAAATTGATTTGAAAACCATATGCCTTACTTACAAAGCCCTCAATCATCTTGCCCCACCCTACCTCTCGAACAAATTTACACTAAGACAGAACACTAGAACCACCAGATCGTCCAACTCATTACAACTAACAGTTCCCAAATACTCCCTCAAAAGAGCTGGAGGATCCAGCTTCCCAACCTTGGCATCACAACTCTGGAATTCCATCCCACTGGATATTAAATCCACACCTACTTTCCAACCCTTCAGAACCAAGGTCATTTCCTGGTTAACCAACAAATAACTGTCCCACCACATATGTATGCACTCCGAATGTCCAATTTTATGTATACTGTTTGAATACTATTATCTATGCCCTATCAATACTGTACTATTGTCTTTTACCTGTAACCTGATGTTCAAAGCGCATATATACCCCCGGGTCAAGAGCGCTATATAAATAAATAAACAAACAAACAAACAAACAGCCAGTCATCTGAAGAATGAGTGTAGTGCAAAATAGCCATAACACAGCCACTCATGTGAAGAATGAGTGTAGTGCATAAAAAGGCAAAGCACAGCCACTCATCTCAAGAATGAATGCATGAGAAGTCATAACACAGACACTCATCTGAAAAATGAGTGTTCTGCATAACAAGCTAAAACACGCCCACTCATCTGAAGGAGTGTAGTGCATAAAAAAGCAAAGCACAGCCACTCATCTCAAGAACGACTGCATAAGAAGTCATAACACAGACACTTATCTGAAGAATGAGTGTTCTGCATAACAAGGTAAAATATGCCCACTCATCGGAAGGAGTGTAGTGAACAAAAAAGCAATATAACAGGCACTCATCCAAAGAATGAGTCCAGTGCATGAAAGGTCATCACATGGCCACTCATAAGAATGAGTGTAGTGCAACACAGCCATTACACAGCCACTCATGTGAAGAATGGGTGTAGTGCATAAAAGCCATAATGCAGCCACTTCAAGGCCTAAGAATGACTATGATATCCCCTTGTTGCTTTCCCGCTTTGAAGCACTTTGAAGCATTTAACTTGTGTATAAGCACTTTACAAATAAACAATTACAATTACTCATGTGAAGAATGAGTGTAGTGCATAAAAAGGCAAAGCACAGCCACTCATCTCAAGAACGACTGCATAAGAAGTCATAACACAGACACTTATCTGAAGAATGAGTGTTCTGCATAACAAGGTAAAATACGCCCACTCATCGGAAGGAGTGTAGTGAATAAAAAGCAATATAACAGGCACTCATCCAAAGAATGAGTCCAGTGCATGAAAAGTCATCACATGGCCACTCATAAGAATGAGTGTAGTGCAACACAGCCATTACACAGCCACTCATGTGAAGAATGGGTATAGTGCATAAAAGCCATAATGCAGCCACTTCAAGGCCTAAGAATGACTATGATATCCCCTTGTTCCCTTCCCGCTTTGAAGCACTTTGAAGCATTTAACTTGTGTATAAGCACTTTACAAATAAACAATTACAATTACTCATGCGAAGAATGAGTGTAGTGCACAAAAAGGCAAAGCACAGCCACTCATCTCAAGAATGACTGCATGAGTAGTCATAACACAGACACTTATCTGAAAAATGAGTGTTCTGCATAACAAGCTAAAACACGCCCACTCATCTGAAGGAGTGTAGTGCATAAAAAAGCAATATAATAGCCACCCATCTAAAGAATGAGTGCAGTGCATGGGCAGTCATAACACAGCCAGTCATCTGAAGAATGAGTGTAGTGCAAAATAGCCATAACACAGCCACTCATGTGAAGAATGAGTGTAGTGCATAAAAAGGCAAAGCACAGCCACTCATCTCAAGAATGACTGCATGAGAAGTCATAACACAGACACTCATCTGAAAAATGAGTGTTCTGCATAACAAGCTAAAACACGCCCACTCATCTGAAGGAGTGAAGTGCATAAAAAAGCAATATAACAGCCACCCATCTAAAGAATGAGTGCAGTGCATGAAAAGTCATAACATGGCCACTCATAAGAATGAGTGTAGTGCAACACAGCCATTACACAGCCACTCATGTGAAGAAGGGGTCTAGTGCACAAAAGCCATAATGCAGCCACTGATGTGAAGAATTGATGTAGTGCATACAAACCATAATGCAACCACTCATGTGAAGAATGAGCGTAGTGCATAAAAATGCAAAGCACAACCGCTCATCTGAAGAATGACTGCATGAGAGTGCAGTGCATGGGCAGTCATAACACAGCCACTCATGTGAAGAATGAGTGTAATGCATGAAAGCCATAACGTGGCCATGTGTGTGAAAAATAAGTGCAGTGCATAAAAGGCCAATTCACTGAACTCATTCTTCATATGCGTGGGCGTGATTTGGCTTTCTATGCACTGCCCTCATTCTTCAGACGAGTGGCTGTGACTTGGCTTTTTATGCACTGCACTCAATGACTGCAGGAGAAGCCATGTTATGGATTCTCATGCAGGCATTCGTCAGATGAGTGCCCATGTTTTGGTTACTCTGCCCTACCCTCATTTTTCAGATGAGGGCAGGGCTTTAAGTGGGGTAAGAAATCGAGGGGGGCCCTCATTTGGGGGCGTGGCTTGTGGGGGGCGTGGCCTAAAACGTACGCAAATCGTAAGGTATGCACACACATATATATGCATGTCATATATCTGTGTGAGTTCCTTACTATGGTTTGTGTTCTTTGCAAGCACTCTTTTCTAAACATAGAAATATGTATTTCTATGTTTAGAAAAGATGGCTTGCAAAGAACACAAACCATAGTAAGGTACGCACACAGATATATGACATGCATATATATGTGTGTGTGTGTGCATACCTTACGGTTTGCCTACTTTTCAGGCCATTTTTTTAAAAAAACATTTCGGTTTTATAAAAGATGGCTTTGAAAGTACACAATTCAAGCCATATTTTATAAAGCTTTGACTACGGACAAAATTGTCCGTCGGCAAAGCTTTATAAAAGATGGCTTGAATTGTGTACTTTTCAAGCCATCTTTCATAAACCTCGAAAAATATCAAGGAATCCCCAGGTTCGCCGAGGGTTAAAGACGCCTCGGCGACCTGGGGAAACAAAGGGACAGTAACTGCCTCTGGTGACCCCTCGCGCGAGAGGTCACCAGAGGCAGTTACTATGATTTACAGAAGTGGCAGCCAGGCACAGCATTGCTGTGGCTGGCTGCCACTTCTGTCAGATCGCCTGACTTCATGGCAGGCGCATATCCCGTCGCGGCTGCTGCCGCGACGGGATAATGCATCCCGCCAATGTTGCGTGTGGTGGGACGGGGGCCCCGGCAGGGCCCCGGCTCAGTCCCACTTTTTGGAGACTGCCGGGGCCCGGCCCTGGCAGGCCCCGGCCCACTTAAAGCCCTGGATGAGGGGCTGTGTTTTGGATTTCATGCACTACACTCATTCTTCACACGAGTGGTTGTGATTTGGCTTTTTATGCACTGCACTCATTCTAGCCTCTCGTGTGAAGAATGAGTGCAGTGCATAAAAAGCCAAATCACAGCCACGCATGTGAAGAATGAGGGCAGTGCATACAAAGGCAAATCACGGCCACGCGTGTGAAGAATGAGCGCAGTACATAAAAAAAAGCCAAATCACGGCCACGCGTGTGAGGAATGAGCGCAGTGCATAAAAAGCCAAATCACGGCCACGCGTGTGAAGAATGAGGGCAGTGCATACAAAGGCAAATCACGGCCACGCGTGTGAAGAATGAGCGCAGTACATAAAAAAAAGCCAAATCACGGCCAGGCGTGTGAGGAATGAGCGCAGTGCAAAAAAAAAGCCAAATCACGGCCACGCGTGTGAAGAATGAGCGCAGTGCAAAAAAAAAGCCAAATCACGGCCACGCGTGTGAAGAATGAGCGCAGTACATAAAAAGCCAAAACACAAGCACTCATGGAAGAATGAATCGCACGTTTGACATGAATTACGTATGATTGTGCATAAATATTGCTGACAATTGGGACATTTTCTTAAATCCTTTGCAATCGTTGCTGAAGTTGTTGGTGTGTCTCCACAGTATATGGAAGCAGGAATGCAGCCATCGCACAGGCAGCTGGCCGCCATTTGCCCTTTCGAGCAAGATGCAGTGATGGCTTGGCCTCCTGAATGCTGGAGAGCCTCCTCTGGCTCCTCATGCAGCTGCTTCTTTGTTGTGAATGCAGGATGTGGGAGTGAGCTCAATTACAGACTGAAATGCTCCTGCCAGCTGCCTGTTTCCCTTCACAGATGGAGAGTAATGTTCTGTGGGCCGATCTTTTGCATTTCTTGATAACAAGCAAGTGATCTGAGGGAAGCACTAGAAACCGAGACAATCATTTTCAGATTTGCATTTCTTTGCTGTGCTTTTAGGAGTTCATGGTGTTCTCTGTGAAAATCTAAGCAATGGTAGACTAGAGAAATGAAAGAACTTAGGTTTCCATCTAACAGAGCTCGCACCTTGAAACCAGGGGTGTTGCTAGGTCTGGAAAAGATTAGGGGCTAAGCTTATGTCGGGATTGGCGGGGCTCAGGGCTAGCTATAGCCTTTTGGTTGTAGTCCCTGAGCTTCTATCCCGGGCTACAACCAAAAGACCCGGAGCTACAGCCCCCTCAGCTCACCCCCAGCAACGCCTCTGCTTGAAACACTTGCGTATAGGCGCGTTATAAATGCCATAATCATATCACATCATAAAGTGCATACCATGTAACATTCACTCATATGTATTAGATATTCACCTTCTCTTGTAACTCGTTTCTGGTTTGACTTTCTGAATCTCACTCAATTTCGTAGTTTGCAAGTGGCTTTCAGTGTTATTAGAACATACTTCTGGTCCCTTCTGCGTTCACAAAGTTGTGACTAAAAGTATATTTTTCCCCCGTTCCCCTGCCTATAGAGACATAGGAGCTAAGGCTATGAGTATACTTTTGAATGGTGCAAAATCTTGGACAATGTTCTACATGTTTGCTAATTTCTTAGCAAGCTCTTTTCGGGCAGCAAACCTGTCTGTATTGCTCTTTTTAAGAAGGTGTGGTGGGTCGGAAGAAGGAGACGGACATGCTGAGGACATTCTAGATTATCTCTATATATAAAAGTGAAAATGTGTTTTTGTTTGTGGCAGGATTTTTGGCGAAGCGTTGTTCCTTATACAATTCGACACTGTTTCACCAATTTGCACCAATTTTTGCATAGATACCTGTTAGGACGCTCTGGACATTACTGACTACATGGCATTTGGACAGCCCACCCCTTTCCCTGGATTTTAACAAAAGTCAAAAAATATTTGTGGCTTGGTGAAGCATTGTTCCTTATACAAATCCTCACTATTTCACTAATCTGCACCAGATTGTGCATAGCTAACTGTTGGAACCCTCCAGACAGTACTAGCTACATGACATTTGGAAACCCCAACCCTTTCCTTGGATTTCAGCAACTTCACACATGAGACGGTTGCCTGAAATCAGCAAAACATAAATGTGGTTGTATGAGGACTGGTCCCGATACGAGGAACCAAACGCCAGGTCCAGGCCCTAGGATGCACGGTTTCCAGGATATCTGCACTGCAATGCACCACAACCAATTGCACCACTCCAGGGTGAGGTGAGAGGTGGGGAGAGAGCACAGAAGGTCCCAGTAAGCAGCAACACACCATCTCTCGCCTCCCCCCAGCTTCTGCTGTGGGGTATGTCAGCCAGCCACATGTGCACATTCTCAGTGCCGCTTACTTTAGGGTGCAAAGCACATCAAACGATAAGCGAATCGGAACAGCGACCTACAGGATCAGTGTTATCATGTCTGTCTACAGAGCCCGTTTGGAGAACAAGTACTTCTGCTAGTCTTTAATACAATTATAAGAATAAGGCCTATCTTTCCCGATAACTAGAGGGAATACCCTACCTATCTAATGGAATTAAAGGAGCTTGTCAGATGTCAGGTAGCCGAAAGAAAAATATCCTCCTTCCAAACTAACTCTACCTGACCCAACATATATATATTAAATAGGGCTAGACAATGTCTTTCCTTCCCCTGGTCTTCTCTTCTGACAGTCTTTTTGTAAACAGGTTTCCTCTTGGTACAGATATTTCTTAACGTAATCTCCTTTGATCGTCTCTGTTATCAACTCTTGTAGTTCTTTAAAAATATTCTTGGGTTTTGTGCTTTCTGTGGTCCTATACTTAGAATATATTTCCTTCAATTAGTTCCTTACACCCTTCTCATCACATATAGACTCTTCCCAGTCTGTTAATTCAGGCTTTCCTAAGTTGGGTTTAGCTGATCCTTTTTAGGCTTTCCTTGTCAAGGATTCTCTCTTGTAGGCTGTATCCTCTTTTATCTTGTTCAGTTGCCAGTTTTATTTTCTCACTCTTTTTACGTGTTTCTAGGTTTGACTTTCTCCAGTCCTCAACTATGAAGATATAGGATGTTTTCCCTTCCTCCCAGAATTTTTCTTTCCAGTCTCGGTTGGCTCCCCACCTGGGTTGTTTAGATCAGTCTTTTGTGTTTTTCACATTTCTTGTTACCTGGTTTCTTTAATTATATCTCGCCCTCAGAATTGGGAAAAATGTCTCTCTTCATATGATACCCGTCTTTCCCGACTGGGTTATTTGTTTTCTCTGGTTTATACAGTTCCAGTTACACAGTCTGATGTTTACTCTTTCATTGTAAGGACTTGGATGATTTTATTCACACATATAATAATCCCCCAATGGCCTCCCACTTTTTCCAGTTCTCCTTGTCCCTCTCGTTATGCGTGGAAGGTTGCAGGGCTCAGCTCTCGCTCGGGTGAGGTTTCTCTTTTATCGCCCGCCAGTCTCCCACTCTCACTTCCACATTGGGTTCCTGCGGCACACGGGCCCTGGCGAACAAAAGCTATTCAACTGCCAATCATGGTAGTCTCAGCATCGTTATTCAGGTGTCCTGCCCACCACTCTGCAAGTGTGGTCACACCACCATCAGGCAAATTGTTCCTTTCTTCCTCCTCATAACGCTTTTTTCTGGGCTGTACCCATTGGCCCTCTGATGTCTCACACTGGCCTTCTGTGTCTCGTTGAAAGTTGATGGCTCCGTGGCCTGCCTCGGCTCCACCTCCATAAATTGTGATGATGTCAGGGTGCTTCCACTGTGCATAGCACTCTTCTCTGACTCATCCCAGTTAAATATACCTCTCTCTTCCTTTATTTTTTCCTTATGGGTTTCTTTTTACAATGCCTTCAGATAAATGTAAAAACACCACACTACTTGTTGTAGCAGACAGTCCCATGTATGCAGCTATGGTAGTTGGTTTAGGGAGTTCCTCACAGGAACCGGATTCCTTATCTCCAAAGGGGGACTCTCTCCCATTGAGGTCCCACTTGCCTCAACACTGAGTGAGGGTATTGCAGAGCAGGCTGCACTTTTTAGCCTCACAGGGGGAGGCTCCCTCTTGGGGGGAGGGGACAAATACCTGCGATTCATCACAAAATATTGTTTCAGGAATTCTATCATGGCAGGCCATAGATTTTAAATCGAGATGTATATAGATTTTTACATGTTTAGTTCCTCAATGGACTGATGATTTAGGAATTGATATCACTGTGATATAGTCGTTGTTCATTGTTGTGCATTGTTGCTTTATACAATTTCTATTCTATTTCTGCTGACTTTTAAGAACTTATTGGATATGATATTGGAATAAAGTGAAAAGCTTTATGGATATAAGTAAGTTAAAGGGTCTACGAGACCCATCTCGGAGACCCCAATCAACAGCAGTTTTTCAAGGTAGCCACTGACTAGGTAAACAACCCTGTTTACATTCCCTCTCTTCATACACATTTTGAGAACCTTTGGTGAAAACAGATGGGGGATCTTGACCTTCAAGGCTGAACTTGTAGACTCCTGAAGTAAGCTAATAATTTTTATTTGTATGTCAACGTGTGCTGATTGATAATCTTGCATACTAACAATACAATAATGTTGGACTGCCACACCACCGAATGGTAAAATCCACATAGGTTATCAGGATCAACACAATGAACACAACGCAAAAAGAAATTAACTGTCTAATATTTGCTTATCCTATTGGTCCTTCTTTTAAATCTGATTGGATTTACTATACAGTGGTTCGGCAAGGCCGTTCCTTGCCAATAGCTTAGTAACAGCCTTAGGCCAGTATCAACAAAGCTCTGGGCAGCCGAATGGTATGGATTTCACCCATAATGTTGCTAGGTGACTTCAGGTCAATCAGATACTATAATTTAGGTGTGGGATTTTTTTTTGCTGGCAATCTGGCGTTATCTGATTTGAGAAAATCATCAAATTTAAGAACCTCATACCAATGATTTGTAAAATGAAAGTCGTCCAGGATTGGAAACCTGTCTAGTAAACACTTTCAGCAACTGCTTAAAATAGACTTACCCCAATTTCAACTAAATAACTGGATAATTTGGAAGCGTGGGCTGAGTTCACCAGCCAGTGGGTATCATTATGACCCTGGCGGTAGCTGTGCCAGTAAATACCGGCACGGCTGTCGCCGGAGTCATGAATTT
Organism: Ambystoma mexicanum; assembly: GCF_040938575.1. NCBI lineage: Eukaryota > Metazoa > Chordata > Amphibia > Caudata > Ambystomatidae > Ambystoma > Ambystoma mexicanum. The sequence goes on from NC_090939.1 coordinate 193,805,600, forward strand.
ACTGGCACCCAGCAATGGGGATGTCCGGGGGCATTACAGCCCCGGCGGACCCGGTACATCCCCATTGCCGGGTGCCAGTAATTATCACTCCCCATTCCCATTTGAGTCCCATTGGACCCAATGGGAATGGGGAGGCTGGATGCACCGGCACCATTCATGAATGGTGCCAGTGTATCCGTCGAGGTCTGCTCGCGGGTGCTGGTCCGCCCGCCAGGTCAGACCTGGTGGCCATAAAGGCACACTCTAGCAGAACTCGTAGTTTGCCGATCCGGTATCAAGGGTGCCGGTAGTTTACCGGCACTGTTGTTACCGGACCAGCAAACTTGTAATGAGGCCCAGTATCTCTTGAAAATGGATCCTAACAGTTTACGGAACAAGAAACAACAGTTTGGTAAAACCACACTTTTAAAGGTGGAACTAAAAATAGTATGCATTGTTTCACCAAAAGGTCAACTAGGATGCCAGAGCAATCTAGTCTGTTCTTTACACACGTTTCAGAGTATTTACATCATTTTAGTATTTGAGAGTTCCTAAATTTCTTCACCTGTCTCCTCATTCTGTGAAATGAAGTTCTCCATATATAAATTAATTGCATATTATAATTGAAACCTATTATTTGCAAGAGTAATGCATTAACTGCAAGCATGGTTCTATTAGATGGGGTCTATCAACCATCAAATACAACTTCCTTTAGCAACTTGTTTGCGGGACAAGTAGGAGAATGACATAAGCATCTTATTTTCAGATTCAAATGTAAGCGCCTGGATGCTTTCTAATGATGCATTAGGTTCAGCTGTGGCCTCCTAGCTCTGCAAATTAACAAGGGGGGTCCTGGGAGTCCCTCTGCCTGACATTAGTGCTGGTTACGAGAGACTTACCCAGAGTCTTTAGCTCACTATCTTTCACAGAGAAGAAATATCCCAAACATATCAGTCTTTGTCCTGCCCTGGGGCAGTCGAGCACCGAAATGCTAGGCAATTCTCCTCTGAACAAGAGTACCAACAGAAACCCCAGACACGTGTTTCGGTCTGGTTGGACCTCATCAGTAGGGTGGATCTGTGCCTCTCTAAGAATAGTGAGCAAGGGGTCCACGTCCTAGCTCTGCAGCCACTTATGTAGGGAACTAAACTAGATTTATGGAAGGACATAGTCGGGGATAGCATAATCTACAACCCATGCATAGTGATAGTGCGATCCAATGTTAACGAGCAGTCCCAAGACTGACCCGTAAATAAAATGGCAGGCACCAATAGCCACGTTTTCAATGAGACCGGAACTCTGGCGGTGCGCACCATGTCCTCTGTGTCTAAACTGCCAGATTTTTATCAATATCTGGTGGGAGTCATGAAAAGGCACAGCATAGGGTCTGTTGCTAGGGTTCACATGTCTTTTACTTCCCTGAATAGGAAATAAGTGGCAAAGGTGGCTGCGACGTACGCGCAAGATGGCCGCCATTGCTATTGGTATCCATGGCTTCTGCCTGCTTTTTAGGGATTCAAGCCGCTTCACCCGCATGAAACCTATACGCAGAGATTCTGTCAGTTTCCCTTCATGGAGTGGTGAATTTCACAGTGTCTGCTGCTCCATGCCCAAATTTGTTAGAGGAAATGAGATGCAAGTGAAACAAAGCACCTGGAGAGTTTGTCACTTTGTTGTTCACTGTTTTCGGCTAATTCTGACTAATGTTGTTTGTGTCAGTGGTTTATAATCGGTGATAAAACATTGTTAGACGTTAAGTGACAGTGCATAAAAAAGGCACCTAGTAAGAACTTGAGGGGGGGGGTGGAGTTTGAAGACGTAGATTACACACAAAAAATATGGGTACTTCCGTGTGCACAGTCCCCTCTGGGAAATTTGATTGCTTAGACTATGAAGTACAAATATTTCACTAAAAATGCAGCGCATTCCAGGTTTTTGTGTAATTTTACTTCTCGTATTGCAGGATATACTAAGTGTTTTTAATAGTGGGTTATTAGCATTTTCTTATTTAACTAATTTAGGAATGCTCTGGTGTTTTTATTGTGTGTTTTTGGGGTGATGTTTTACTGTATTGAGTTTCTTTTTATCATGTGTCTTTGCTGCTTGTATTTTATTAAGCTATCACGAAAAAGCTTCAAAGAGCCGAAAGTGCAAAATAAAATCGAATCCTCGTATTGCAAACAATCGTGTCAACCTCCCAGCGTGGACATTAACATGGATTATTATGGAACCCGCCTGCTCTTTACAGAGCGAAAAGGTGCAAAAAGCAGGCAGATGCCATAAGAATCCACAGCATCATCGCTGGCCTCACCCAAATCCCATCCGGGCGAAGATATGGGTGTAGAGGATTCAGAAATGAGGCTCCATGCCGTGCCAACACACATTCTTCAAAATCATTATTCTAATGGTGCCTCAGAAGCAGGCACACAAGCCTTTATGCATGCTTTTTACACATAGTTTAAGGCATCCTTGGTAGTGTGCTTGGGGATGGCAATGGTGGGGTCTGCTTTTCACCACCTCTATAGTAAATTAAACTCTTTCTTTCGATCCTCCCGACTCAATGTATTTTCTTTTGCTCCGCCTCAATTGATGTGTTGGGTGGCTAATGCACTTTTGCTGCATTCATATTTTATATTATAGGTTATTTTAATTTATAGTATGTATTCATTTTGCAATTAGATATCTGATTAATATTAAGTGAAAGGAATATTTGTACTTTCTTGAGAAACATATGAAGCCTCTGCTCTGGCTGAAAGCAGTAGATATTCCCTCAAAGGAAAGCATGCACAATTTGATTGGCTGATTAGGCAGAGGTCAGCCGAAGAAATTGCTTAGTTTTGCTTACTTCTTTGGAAATCCACTGCATTTTAGACATGGATAAAAGGTCAATTTTTCCAACTGGTTAAATAATATACATTGGATTAGTGCTCTAAGTAGGTCCATGTCATAATCTATTTCTCAATGAATAACATAAAATGGTTAGAGACTGGCATTAGATGACCATGTTGAATACAAAATGTAGAATGTGCATAATCAGGCAATAAGCCCAGACAGTGCAGGCCATTACCGCATAAGGTAATGCCCCCTGGGCTTATAACGTTATGCAGTAATGGCCTGCAGGCAAGGGGCTTATTGCCATTAGTTCCCCGGCCTGTTGGACCGTGGTACTAATGTTTTTTTTCTCCCGCTGCGTTACGTTTCGCAGCCGGAAAAAAAACATTTGAAAAAATGGCTGCCGTGTACAGGAACATGTAGTCTGTTTTCTATTTCTGTGGTGGCCATAGCAAAGAAAGAAAATGGCCACTATGAAAGGCAGAAGGGACTACACACAGTACCTTCTCCCTTTCTATGGCAGCCATTATATCAAAGGGGAAAACACGTTTTTAAAAAATGGCCACCATGGAAAGGGAAAAGGGACTACATGTAGTTTTTCATGGTAGCCACATCGGGAAGATGCAGTGCAACGTGACCGGGCTTACCATAAGGTAAGGCTCGGAAAAGCACCAATCGGTGCTTCGATTACAATGAAAGTTCGGTGCGCTGGGTACTAATATTGAATAAATATTGAAGGGCAAAAAAAAGAAACTGAAAAATATTTAACAGAAGTCTGGCTAAAGTAGAGGAGACCCGCGTCTTTGAAAAATATTTATTTTCAATGTAGGTTTTGTAGATTTAGGGGCCTAGAAAGGAGATGTTCGGTAGGTGGTATGGAAGTGGGAAGGTTTGCATTGTGTCTCTTAGGTGGTTGTGTTTTATAATGCAATGTATTACTCTGTTTCTGATTTAATACTGTATGGCTTCAACATTCTTTTCCTCATTCAATCTTTCCTGCTTGAGAATGTTACTAATCTTGGCTAGAAAAGAGCACGTACACAGACAATTCTAGGGAAATGAAGCATTACCTTATCATCCTAAAGCCCATGAACCCTATGGAATGACTGTTATTGCAGCAATTTTCTGTTAACATCCTGATCATTTGCCTGTTTAAATCTGTATACCTGTTGCAATGTTGGAAATATCTTAATGGTAGGGTGAGTGTTGTGACAAATGAAATGAGCACCAAGCACAGTGGACATTTTGTTCAACCACACAGCCATGTTATCACAAACATACTTTTGCAAAGCAGAGTGGAACCCACATTGGTGCTATTGTTCACATTCTCTGCCCTCATATGGATATTTAAAAAGAGTGCAATAGGAGTGTACCAGAATGTCCATTTTGGACCAATAACTAATCAGAAAATAATGTATTTGCTTGGTGTACATTTTGATCATGTGCGTTGCTCAGTAAGACAATTGCAGCATTCTTATGTTGCAGCACATAACGGAAGTGATCATTAGAGAGAAAGCTTGTTAGTAGATATACATACTTCCGTTTTCTTTTAATAGGTGCTTTGCAACAAAAACAGCCCACCGCCCAAGATAGCTATTTGCTTCTCTGGTTGCACAGCTGGGGTGCTTCCAGCAAATGAGCACTTGACCACACGATGATCACCCACAGTTAGAGAGAGAGAGAGAGACAGAGAGAGAGAGAGGGAGAGAGAGAATGAAATAGAGGATGAAAGAGACAGGCAGCAGAGAGAAAGAAAGAGGGAACACTCTAGATGACATACCCAGTACAGTTTGTTTACTTTAATTCAATAGGTTCTCAAATATTCTTTTATGATGAGTAAAGTTCTCATTACAGTCAAATGCCTGCAGCCTGTAGGACACAGATTTGAATCCCAGCAGGGCCAACCCAGGTGTTCATTCTTTAGAGGTTGAGAGACTGAAAACCATCACATCGAATAATGAACACAACATTTTTACAATAGTTAACGCGTTTGTATTTATTGTGTTTATTGAGGTTATCGGGATTTTCCCCAAGGAACACTTACAAAAGGAAATTAGCAGTCAACAGGGCATTAATGAGTCAGTGCTGTATTGTAGTGTTCGAGTTATTGATCTAATAACCCATCCTCGGTGTGGAATGCAGCGTTCTGAATCCATGGGAAAGGCGGACATATGACAATACTGTATAGTATGTACAATTGGATTAGGAGCTAAATGATGAAACGGGTAGAGAAAAGTGGGAGTATGCAAAGGATGCCCCTTCTTGGTTAAGGATCTGGAGTTGTGCTGCAGATATGAATGAGTGGAGGGTAGTAGTATTTATTTCAAGAATTTCAAAGGAGTTCCACTGCAGTGGCACAAGTAATAAAAATGAGTGGAGGTGAGAGGGGGCACAGGGTCCTCAGGGGATGCAGAGATTAGGGGGTCTACTGGAGAGGAAGATGCAAAGAAGAGAGAAGCAGGAGATAGTGTTAGCTAGCTAGGGGCGTCGAAGTTCATGCAGGGATTTGAACAAGTAGAAGGGATTTAAAGAGGTACTTTATTTCATGGGCAGCTAACCATCATGGGGGTGCCGTTTTGAGTTGGGAGGAGAGCATAAATGATTTTTGAGGTGGTGATGTTGAGAACTTTGTCAAATGGAGAAAAGGGGTATAATGGGAGACCAAGGAGGAGGCGAGTAGCAAGGTCAGTATAAGAATTTTTATGTTATTGTAGGTAAGGAGAGCACAGATTTTCCTGATATTAAACAAGTTAATCCTGGGCACAGTAGAGGTAAAAGCAATACAGTGGTGAACATTAAGATAGAAAACAAAAAGGACCCTATTTTTGTATATCTTTATAGGAAGGGGAACGTAGGTCAGCTGAAAAGGAGATGGGTGAGGGAAGGAGAGGGAGCACTGGATACGTGCTCGACACAGGCTCACATTTTGGCTGCTTTTCTCTTTTTTTTCTTCCTCTGCTCCTTAACTTCTCCCTTCCTTACCTGCCTCTCTCCCAGTGCCCTCCTCTTTAAAAGCCTTGTATTTTGTATTGACCATGTTTGAATTCAGTTTGGCTTGTTCTCTGGCTCTTTTCTTCTAGCCCCTGCTACTTTGACTGTAGCCTGCCTCCCCTGCCCCCCTCTTTCTTCCACCCTCCCCCACTCTCTGCTCGTAAAAGCCCTGCATGTTGTGTTGTCCTTGTTTGACTTCACTTTGGCTTGTTATTTGGTTACTTTCTTTCTTTTTTCTTCCTCTGCCCTAGTAAGTGTTTCCTCCCTCTTCTATCTCCCTCTGTGTGGCTCGACCTCTCCCTCTTTGCCTTTTAAAAGCCTCCTCACTCGGGCGCCCCTTGCCCAGGCAGCATAAGCAAAGTTCTGATGAAGAATAGGGCCATATACTAGTGTTGTAGTGTCTAGAAAGGGCCAAGGGCCAGAACCCCTGCACAACACACCCCAGAGAACCCTACCAATGTGTGCATCACCCATTCTCCACCTCAACCTACCCCTTACTCTCACAAGGAAACACTCTGCACAACCCAGACACCATCTGAATCCCAAACCACAACACCTCCTCCACTCACAACCATGCAACATACTCTCCTCAAACACACACACTATCTTATGCTCACTAGCACTTGCTCAGATGCTCTCCATATGGCAAACATTGCTGATATCATCACCAAGCACAACCATGCAGAACCTTCATGCACTCTAAAGAACAGAAACATGACTAACCCCCACCTCCTCCCACATCCTGGACGTCATTATCCAATCGCCTACAGCATCCAGCATGTCGACCTTACATGTCAACCTTACAGAGACCTGTGCAGAGGCGTTGCAGTCTTCCGGAAGACCTCGTGGACATGTACACTCCAGAATCCCTTGACCCTCGAATCCATGGAGCTTCTGACATGTCACTTTCCACACTCCCAAATTGCAAATTCTACTTTCCATATGATCTGCTGCCCACCTCTGAGTAGCAAAGGCTTCCTGACCTCATAACTACATCAACTTTCAACCATTCCATCAACACCATCAATCTGCCAGGAACGCAGTAGTCAAGTAACTCAAAACAGCTCACCTTGAATTCAATAAAATGTCTCCCACTCTCAAGTAACTACTCTGGTTAACCATTCATACTCACATTACCTTCAAGACATCCTGCATCATACAGAAAACTCTAATGTTGAAGATTCCATTGTACTTAGCTGCTGAAAGGAGTACCATCTTAGAAGGCTAACACAACAACAGGAGCCAAGATACTATCAGGCAGGAACTCAAGGAGTGGCAGAAAGAGACGACTAGAAAATACCTTTTTTCATGCTATGCTCCCACTCTCTGGACCAACCCTCCTGCTAACAGAAGTATTATAATGATTATAGTGCCTTTCATGTCTAAAATAAAATACTTTGAATGTAGCTGTCAGTTGTAACTGCAATTATATTGTTGTAGTCCTTCGTACTTTCTTTTATCTTGTTGATAGGTTTTACATACATGGATGACAGCCATGACATTAACAAACTAAATAGAAAAGAGTCAAAGTAGCATCACACTTTTGACCTTTTGTAGTACGTCTGTAGGGCCGGATTAGTGATATGAAGGATGGCTAGTGATCCAATTAATGGGATCTACACTAGGTATGCCTTAAAAGGTTGGGAATAAGTACCTACCCAGCAAAGAGAGCAAGCACTGATTCTGGACTCCCGTCTCATCTGCAGGACAGTCTTTATTTTATTTTTATTTAAAGCAAAAAAATACATAGAATCTTGCAGCAATGATGCCTTTATAAGGGTAACCCCCTATATTTATCTACTAGCTGAAAATACCCCCTAGATCCTCTCCTCGGGCACAACCCATTTGGATTCCACGCTGGCAATAGAAATATGTAGTTAGTTGGTCCAATAACAGTGATATCGCTGCAAGATCCAATATTGATTTTTATTTTTAAATTAATAAATAGTAAAAACACAACCAGTTTCTGGCTAGCATATCATCTGTGACGTATCAGCAGAGCAAAGGGCTCAACTAGCGAAGTGCACCATTGCCAGGCTTTTGAGAGTATTTCATGTGCTTTTGCCAATTCTACCTGATAAGTATTTCGATGCTCTGCCACCAGTGTCGCCAACAAGTGAGAGTATTAATTCTGCTGTGAGGCTTTTAATATCCTTCTGAATATCAAGGTGTTCCACAAGAGCGCGCCGCTGCCGAAAACCAACCAACCGTATAATTCACTGAATCAAAATGTGGGATTGGCAGCCTGGTCTGGATGAACTGTAATGACCTGATAATGAATTCAATCAGAACTAATAATATATTCCTCCATTCTCCACACTCCCCCCCCCTTTCTCCTCCAAGGTCAGCTGATCTGCAACAAAGAATATTAGATGCATCTTGACAGACCCAGATTAAATGAAACCGTTGCTGATTGATTTCATATTGATCAGCATTAAGGATTTAAACTGCTACCATGAATTTGCAATTTCAGCATGGTGGAGCATAAACCCCCACAACAAATACCCTTCAGCCAAAAGATGTGCTGTGGGACCAGCCGCTGATCTGAAAAAGAAGCATCATGGTGCAGATGGACTGTGCAGGAATCCAAGAATTATCTCTTTTCAAAGTTGTAGTTTATCACCATGGATTTGGAAGATTTATTTTAATTTAACAACATCCTCATTGGTCGAGTTCATTTCAAAAAGGACAGTTTAAAAGAATGTCACGACATTTCAGAAAGTGGGGGGCACACATTTGTAAAATAAGGGAAGGGGACATTCACAATTGAATTGAAAGCCTGTAATTAAGCCTTTAGTAGTAGACCTGGGGGAGTCAGACCCAATCTAAAAGAAATGACAATGTTTTTGCCTACTTTACACCTGCCATGCCTGCTAAAGATACAAACAGAATTTACCAAGAAATCAGGTGCATCTTATTACTGTCTGAAAAATCCCAGATACCCATGGCACGACGTTCATTCATTTCCGATATGTTTTTTGCCGAATTGTGTTTGAAAAAACTCAATTAAAATATAGGGGGTTGTGGGTAAGGGTATATGAGTGGTGGGGTGGTCTTCGATAGTCTAAAATTAATACAGGGTTTGGGAGTAAGACCCCAAAATAAAAAATACAATATCCGATGAGTTTTTCGAGAAAAATAATGTCAGCAAAAAAAACTACGAAAAAACAAAAAAACACTGTTGATTAATGAACATAGAACCATTCCCATAAATGCTGGTCTGATATGATGCAGCTTTATAACTGAGGAAGTTCTTGACATGTTAGAAAAGAACATATCAATCTGAAAACAATGTTGAAATCATGTATTGTTTTTATTTTTTATTTTGAGTAGATGTCTCTACAAAAGTGGGCATGTCTAGAGTGAGGACGAGGTTCCTCTGAGAGAAGGGTCTGATACTCCTCAGACTTGACTCAAGAATGCATTCTTCCGAGGTTGTATATTGAGTACCACAAATGTGGGTTAGATTGCAGGGAATGGTTAGCACCTGTTACCAAGTGCACTGAAGCTGGAATCTCCTGATTGTGGCGCAATACAAAACACCACATATCATTGTTATAAGTATTGCTGCGCTTCACTCCCAACACATGATGTGTATTTGTGTTTCCTTTCACATCTCACAGGCAGCACTTACACCAGGAATATTCAAGTCTGTTCACAAAAGCCTCGAAGACAACCTCTAGGAATACTTTCTTTGCACAAATAGAAATATTAAAATGTAATAACTAAATGAAAATATTAATCCTTTTTTCTTTTTGTTTTGTCAAATCGCACGGTAAACAGTGGTAAAATAAAAGTACACTGCATGGACGTTTGCCACTGATCAATTTCTATTTTTTTTTCTGCCTAAAGTAGATGCTTTATATCAAATATTTCACATGAATTTGGACTAATTAAGTATTTGTTTCTGCTTGTGGACCACTTTGTGGATGGAGACCCGAAGCAAGTTGTTTAATATCCACTGAAGAGCAATATGAGAGCAAAACAACAATAAAAACAAGGATGCTTGCTAAGAGACACTTGTGTAGTTCATAATTATTTACCATTCTCACACTCCCCTCAATTTGAAGGCACAATCTCGTTGTGCCTCTCATTGAAGCCCTCATTTGCTTATCTAGTTTAGTTGCTTGAGTTTGACTACATTAGTCATTTCTACGGGATTATTACACTCTTACTCCTGGGAGAAACCTTCTTGTTTGGCCCACATCTGCTCTCCTGGTTGTCAATGGTAGCTGGTGAGGACTATGCAAACTATAGATGATGTCACATCTACCTCTCCTTGCTGCTCTTCGCCCTTCCTGCTTAGGGCATCTGTTGCCTGGGCATCCAAAGTGAAGGGTGGACACAGACGAGGGTGACTTCTCCTTGTCCCTGTTCAGCATGAGAGTTTCCAGGACCTTGCACCAGACCCTCTGGAGAAGACACACACTATGTACCTCACTCCCCTTTCTTCACATTCCATCCCTACTCTCGTCCAGCAACACAAAGGACACACAACTCCAGAGCCATTCGGGCCAACACATCACAGCAACTCCATACACATTCGCCTCAAGCCAACACACACTGCACATCCTACCAACATGCAGAAGCTGCATCTGATGCTTGTCAACGTGCCCGCAGGCGTTGCACATGCAACTGATGTTGCAGACACCATAACCACCCTCCCATGGCCTGCAAGAACTCGTCATCACTGAATCTTGAGCCCCCCCCCCTGCTTGATTCACATACTAGATGTCCTCATCCCCAACAGCTACAGCATTCAACTCAGGGACAGGCATATGAAGATTGGCAGAGGGTTCCCTTTCATCCACAATCTTCCTGGCCCTGCACCAGACTAGAAGTAGCCAACATCAGCTCCTTCAATGCTCTCTCCTGCCACTTCCCGAGATCCCCTACTATACCAGTCACCTTTAACATTAGCTAAATGCCACCAAAACCCAACACATCCTTCATTGATGACTTTGTCAACCTAGTCACCACCATGTCCCTCACACATCCCGAAAACATCTTCCTCTGGCTGTTCAACCTCCCAGGCAGCAAGGCCTCAAGGCTTTGCAGGAAAGACTGATCAGCGTATTAGACACACCCAAAATCACTCAGCAAACATCTGATCCAACCCGCAGCTAAGGCAAAATCCTAGACGTATTTATTTTTTTATTTATTTTTTTATAGACGCATGAGTGTCAGGTAAAGTCATTTTGCTTTGGTTGAAGGTGCAGCGAAGCGAGTTGATGTTGGTTACTGGGCAAGCACTGGATGCCCCTGAGAATAGGATGAATTGGCTGAATTTGGGGCTGGGGACGCTGCCCTTTGTAATTTGCTGTACAGTGGGTCTAAGATCTCTCGTAGGCATGTTAGAGTGGCAACAATCTACAGTGCCTTGTAGGCCATTGATGTGATAAGGGGTGGAATTTAAAACTAATTGATGTATTAACTACTCATTTATGTATTTACCAAACCTATGTTTCCCTTCAACACACTGGGGACCATTACAAGTTTGGCGGTCTGGAATTAATGTGCCTATAATTCGGTTTACTGGCATGTTTTGGGATCACCAAACTACAAGTTTGTCGGTGGGGGGTTACCTGACTTACCTCCAGCAAAGAGCTGGAGATAAATCAGGCCCCCACCGGCCCACAACAGCTGGCGTTACTGGCAGTGGTATTAGCTGTGCCGGTAATACCGGCAATCCCCTCGATGGAGTCTTATGGAACTCCATGGAATGAGGAATGATCGCGGTTGCTGGCACTTGTAATATCCCAGAAATTCTGGGATATAAGACGACGGTAATGGTAGGTCTGTTTTCCGGTATCCCACTGGTAATTCCGGCGGGATACCACAAACTTGTAATGACCGCCATTATAAATGTAAGCAAAATCGATGGATCAAACAGAAACCAATGTGTTTTCCTGTTTGTTAAGAAAGTTGCGCTTCGCTATAACTCATGGTAACATGCATGGATGAAAGCGACAGATGAAAACAATATTTTTGCATTCCTTTTTTAAACAAACCGATCCTTAAATATCTCAAGATAGTACTTAGTTGTGATTATGTTGACTCTAAAGGAAGGATCTGTTTTAGTTGCACTATAGCGGCCCAAAAAGTAGACCTTAAAAGGGAGACGTCAATAATATGAGTGTTATTGCCTGTGTTATGTTTTCGTTTTGCTTCATTTCATAAAATCATAATTTTCATCAGCAGTGTATTATTTCTTTTTATGGAGAACCCCGCGTATATTGAATTGGAAGCATCCTGGGAAAAAAGCAAACTCCTAATTACGAGTCACAGATGTTTCTACGCCGCTATATGTGCTCATGTAAATGTATTCTCTTCCGTGTATCAAACATTAAAAACACTTACATGTTATATAATTTGATTAGGATTTGTATGGTGCACCAATGCCATTTGCATTGTCTCTGGGTGCTTTGGCGGTTCTGAAGGAGAAAGCCTGGGGCTGGTTAGCGGGGAGAGAGGAAGTAAGCAAGAACGTTTTGCAGTTGTGTTGATGTGTGCAGACCAGAAGTACCCTGTTGTCTGCAGGCAGATGTTTCTGGGTGAGCTGTGTCAAGTGCATGGATGCATGTGTGTCCAAAGAGGAGCCTTGCACGCCTGTGGTCCTGATGATGAACTTGCCAGGAATGTGTTATACATTTTGAGTTTAGAGGTGTAGCATTCAGTTGTTTGATGTCTGTTGGAAGGTTAGTTCAATAGCCATGTGCGGGTGGCTTAGTTGGTATGAGCAACGTTGTGTTTGAGCTTAGAGGCTGACATGGTCAGTGTATGCAGGATTAGTCGAGGGGTGAGTGAGACAATTACCTGCCCATCCAGTGGCCATGGCTACAGGGCATACTGGTGGTGGGGGGACCCTGTGTGGGATTTCCCTGAGGTGGTAGTGGGGAGGGTGGAGCTGGTATACCTTTCTCTTGTAAAGACTAGCTGATGGTCAAGTGATACATAGTGTGTTGTTCTCCAAACCGAGTTGTTGGTTGTCCTAGAATACCAATCACCTTCTGGTTGCAAGGAGGTGTATTAGTTGACTAAGCATTGAGAAGCCAGGTCTCTGGCATTTTACTGACAGTAAGAAGGTCCTCAAATTTTGCAGATTTCCTTTGTAAGAGAGTTCCAGAGTATAGCTCCCACATTAGAAACTCCTGATCCTCTGTGTCTTTCTCTGCTGTAGTGCAGGGTTGCTAGTAGCACTATAACTCTCAGCGGCGTAGCCAGGATTGTCTGACAAGTGGGGCATGGCGCTAATGTAGTTGGGCCCACTGTAGGGACATTAACAACTGCACAGTGGGCATTTACAGATTTTGGGTGGGGCTTGCCTGCTCAGGCCCTATCATGTCTATTAACACTCAACCTCAGAGTCCTTCTGGGCTGGCATTGCTTGATCTTTGCTCAGTTCACTGGCCCTGCTGAGATCTGTGGGCAATGCTGAGCGTTGGATGTGTATTTTGTTCTGTATCCCCTGGAGAGCACTGAATGTTGGAGTTCTGTGTGCCCCTTTCTTGAGTCTGAGCTGTTGTCTTGTTTCTAAGTTATGTGTTCGTTGAAGCTTCTTGATGAGGTATACAGCATTCCAATGTATAAGCGGTTATCATAGTTGATTATTAATAAGACCAAAGCTATGACAGCAAGGGTGCCCTTAAATAAATAAATAAAAACATAAATAAACAAAGCTATGACGGCAAGGGTGTCCGTAGGAACACTGCGATTCTTCATTACTTTAAAGGTTTTTTGGCACTTCCATCGGCTACTTTAGTGGTGTTTGTAGTGATGCGTTGAGTGAGACGATCATACATTCTGTTTTGGCCGGGTTGTGTTTTAAATTGTTTTTTGTCATCCGTGCGCTCACTTGTGCAAGGCAGTTGGGAAATGATTTTATTTTATTTGACTTTTAAACCGCCTTGCACCAAAGCGCTGGACAAAACGATGAGCGGCACAATAACAGAACATGCCAAATTAGTCTGAAAAGTCAGGTGAGGAAGATGGAAGGTAATCTTTGAGGTGGGCTTTAAACAGAAATAGGGGGTAAATATAGCAAATTGAAAGGGGGAGAATATTTCAGAATTTGGGAGGAAGCAGAGAGAAAGATCGGAAGCGAGCGGGCACGCCCGGAGGAGCAGGTAGGATAGATTGAGCCTGTGACTGAAGAGTGTGGGTGGGGGAGTAAAAAGAAACAAGAAGAGCAAAATAAGCCGGGGCAAGGTGGTTCAGGTATTTAAAAACGATACAAGTAAATGAAACAGTAAACGGGATTCAAAGGAAAGCCAGCATAGAGAGAGCAGGGCGGGCCACATAGATCACCATGCGATAGAGAGAGGACATGACCAATAGAAGAGTTATATATTGAGTTGAGAGGGCCAAGGTTGCAGGCTGGAATGCCAAAGAGGATAGAAGAGCAATAGAATACATGGGAAACCGGCACCAGTGAGAAGATGTGTAGGTTAGTGGCATTAGTGGAAAGATATGGGCTAGCCTCGTGTATATCACACAGCTGGTGCTTGTGTTGTGCGTGCCTTATTGGTGCCATTGTTGCTTGGAAGCTTGAAAATGGCTTGTGTGTGTGTCCGTATAGCTATTGTGAGTTTCATGAGACTCAGGAGGAACTATGTGGATGTTGAAAAGAAGGTGTGACAAACCAGATAGATGCAGGCTATGATTCTGTTCCTTCCATTGGTCTGAAACCTGTATGTGTGTGATCTGGGAGTTGTTTGACTGTCCTAGATCAAGCCTTTCTGATTGAACTGTCACCCCCCCACTTCAACTATAAGGAAGCACAATGAGGTGATATGATGTAATTATTTAAGAATGAGTTTACAGAGATGTAGCATTTCCCAACTGGCAGTCAAGATTTCTATGTCATTTAATCGGATTCAGTGGCAAATTACCAGAGGGGAGGATGCTTATTTATACTTTCTTTCAAAAGATGTGTTGCTTTTGTCATGTGTGCTGTGATTAGTTGCTCCATTCGTTTCGATGACTTTGAACTCTATCACGAGATTGACGATATCCTAACAGTAATTGCGCCGGGCTACCGCCAACTCAAATAATGTTACCGGTACTCGGTCCGGCACTATTAGCACCGGATCACGGGTAGTGGTAAGGCAGTAAATCCCCATTGAGGGTGCTATTAGCAGCAGCACAATTAGTGCCGGCGCAATTAGTGCTGCGCTAATAGCGCAGAAAATGGGTGGAAAGGGCCCATTTTTGACTCCCGAAAACTGTTGGAGGTAAAAGTCCCACTTTCCACCCAACTCATGATTGGACAAGCCCTTAAATGCAGCAGTAATAGCGTTACCGCCGCACTTAGGGCTACCGCCCAACTCGTGATGAGGCCCTTTATTTCTGGTGTTCTATCCATAAAGGTCAGAGAAAAATATGCGCGATAAAATCACAACATATGTCACATTAATGCTATAAAATGTATACTAAAAGAATAAAAGAAAGGCATCTAGCATACATCTATTAAATTACACTTATCTGAATGTAAAAGCAATCTCCGGCGGATACAAATAGCAGTCATTGACAAGCGAACAGCCAGAAACTCTTAGGATCATCAGCTTGCATCAGCTGCAGAAATCAAGGTCTACTTCTAAAATGCATATTATGCAACAATGGTAACACATATTTGTTCCATTGACCAATTTACACAAAAGATTTAAAAAAATGAATATTTGTTTCTAGAGAGATTCGATCTCCGATGCATGTAAAATTGGCATGTTTTGACAGGAGGCATAACACACGGCTATTGGAAGCTGACCAGGCTGAACCTTGCAATCAACTGTCTCATAACGTAGGTAGCTAAGAGAAGCATAGGAAAGAAAGGCAGAATATCCATCTACCTGCCATAGCCGGTGCATCAGTGGTACAGACAAGGAAGTGACTTGCCAAAGCACTTCAATAGAGAGTCAGTAGAAGTGCTGCAACGTGCCATTGTCGACCCCCCTATTTTACGGGAAACAGATCAGAACACCTGCCATGGCTCCCACATGTTACAAAAGCCTGAGTATAGTAGGTGGTGTATTGTATTTAATTGCACTGTAGTGTATATATTTCTTGAGGGCAGTATGTGTTTCACCTAGAAGCACTTAACAGTCAGATGACAATCCTGAGCCGGTGCCTCTCATTAACTAGGGGGATAATGAGCATCAGAGCGGTGGATATTGGAGCACAGGTGGGTCATGAACTGAGGCCATAACAGACATTAGTTCCGGAGGTGGGGTAAGCTGATCTAATGCTGCAAAATCAATGTATTTTCCAATACGTATGAAAAGTGACATAACACTTCAGCAAACACTGCAGTTTTGTTTAATCAATCTCAATTTATATTGACGAAAATATGATAAATATATTGACCTTGATGCAAAAAAATAGATTTACTATCTGATATTCTATTATCTACTTTTGCACATTGTACGCAGCTTGTAATCTGTTTTTAAATGTGGACTCAATCCTGCAAATGTCTCAGGAGGATATCTCAGGGGTAACGTGCTCGCCTTGGAAGCAAGACAACATGGAGCAAGACTGGTTCGATCCCCAGGTCCACGCTTAGAAACCGCTGGGTATTATGCGTGTTACAAATAACATATATCATATCATAATGAATCAAGAGAGGATCTTGGTTTGAACCCTTGAGGGAAGCGTAAGAGGTACAAGAATCAATCCTTTCATTTATTCCACTCTAGTCCAAGAGGACGGTCTATATCTGGGAGACTGTGCATTTTGGTGTTAGGTCCAGAATACCCAAAGAGGGACAGCAATGTGGGACTAGGCAGAGGGAGCGACCTTCCTGATTGAGGGGGTGGAGATTTAGTGCAGCTGTGGCGTAGTTGACCATAGAAATTATTTTTACTTGGGGCAGAATGGGGTTCTGGTAATGGGAGGACAGAAGAGAGAGGAGTGAAAGTCAGAAAAGGTGCAGGGTGGTTGGGGAATGGAGAGATTAGGGAGTGCACTGCAGAGAAGGGTTCATGGAGTAGAGTAGTACAAGATTGTGTTAGCAAAGGAAGGAGTGGAAGCTAATGCAAGGATTTGACTGCAAAGAGTATGAACCTATAGCAGGACAAGTTATCCATTAAAAGCCAACGAGAATAGAGGCAATGTTTGGAGGTGGGAGAAGAGTGGAAGTGATTATAAGGGGCTACCTGTGGAGAAGCTCAGTACTTCGTCAAGCAGGAAGAAGGTGCAGAGGGAAACACCAAAGAGGAGGCTGCCACGGTAGACATGGTGAAGGAGTCTTACGCTCATTATGAGGGTTTTAGTGGGAATTGGAATTCAGAAGGAGGCTGATTTGGAGGCAGGTTTTTCCCAGAAGCAGTAGTGTTAGAAGTGATAAAGTGGTAGAGGTTACGGTCACTGTCAAAAATGACCCCTATCTTGTGTGCCTTCGGGTGGATAGTAGATCAGGTGAAAAGATGGGAGAGTGCAGGATGGGAGGCAGTGCAGGTAGAAAGACAGGTTGCTATGGTGTCTGAGGAGTTGATCATTTGAGTAAAATATAAAAGGGAAGAGGACTTTTGTGTCTTCCCTAAAGAAGTGGTATGGAAACCCAATTAGCTGAGCAGCTTATCAGAGGAGGAGGTGTAAAGGGTGTTATGTTATGTGGGCTTGCACCACACACTGCAGCCTCTTCCGTGGTCTTGGCGCTCTATCGGTTCTGTAGTGGAAGGAGGGTTGGCAGGGTGAGTTATTAGGATTGAGAGGGAGAAGAGCAAGAAAGCTTTGATATGCTGTTGACAATATCAGTTTGGAAAAAAATAGTCACATTGAGCGCTGGTGTGTTTTTGGTTGGTAGCCATCATGTGGTGTTAAGGTAGATTGTGCATAGGATCTTTGTGTGTACTTGTGTTTAGATTCATGTAGGGTGTTGTGAAGTGTGTGCAGTTTGCTGTGCAGTAGTGGTACGGTTTTGGTTTAGTTTAGAGTTTGATGGTGATCATGCAGAATATTTAATTTTTAGTACGGTTAGTTAAGTACAACACATTTCCTACCCCCAAAATACATCTACTGTTTACACATTTCCTACCCTCAACACTCCATCTAAGTGCAACCTTTTTGTACCCCAAAATACAGCTAAGTGCATCACATTTTCCAGCCCGCAAAATACAGCTATGGGTGAGACATTTCTTACCCCTAACACCCCATCTATGTGCACCACATTTCCTACCCCCAAAATATAGCTAAATGCAACATATGTCCTACCCTCTAACTACAGCTAAGTGTGACGCACTTCCACTCCAAAAAGTCCACCCAAGAACAACACATTTCTTACCCCGAAAATACAGCTAAGTGCATTGTATTTCCTATCCCCAAAATACAGCTATGGGTGACACATTTCCTACGACCAACACTCCATGTAAGTGTGACACATTTGCTACCCCATAATACAGCAAAGTGCATTGCATTTCCTACCCCCAACAATCCATCAAAGTGTGACACGTTTCCTGCCCCCAAAATCCATCAAAGTGTAACACATTTCCTACCCCAAAACTACAGCTAAGGGTTACACATTTCCTACCCCAAAATCCATCTATGTGTAACACCTTTTCTACTCCCAAACTACAGCTAAGTGTGACACACCTCCACCCATCAAGAAGTCCACCCAAGTGCAACATATTTCCTACCCCCAAAATACTGCTAGGTGCTATGCATTTCCAATGCCCGAAAGTCCATCTAAGTGCAACAGCCTTCCTACCCCAAAATACAACTACGCACGACACATTCCTACCCCCAAGAATCCACCCAAGTGTGACACATTCCCCACTCCCAAAATCTGTCTGATTGCAACACATTTCACACTCCCAACAATCCATCCAAGTGTGACACACTCCGTACCCTGAGAACACAGCTAAGTGTATTCTGGGTGACACATTTCCTTTCCCAAACAATCCATCTAAGTACAACACATTTTCTACCCCAAAATACAGCTATGAGTGACACACAGATAACTCCCAATAAATCTATCTGGCTTTATAGGGAGTGAGGCAGGTAATCTACACAGTGTTAAATATGATGGTGGTAATGTAGAAGAGACATGGATTTAATTGAGCACAGTAGTGGCTGTGTTCACTGCCCGTGCCACCTTATTTTGCTTGTAGCAGTAGGGTACTTGTCGGTCATCCATGGGCGAACAAGGCCAAACAGGGAGATGAACAGCCCAGAAGAGGAGCTGCCCTTTGCCTCTGACCCTTAGCCGACTGGCTGCCTGTGAAAGGCTGCCCTGTGGAAGTTAGAAAATAGGGCCCATTCCGCTCATGTGGGGGGGGGGGCTGGCAGCTAAAAGGCAATTGTTAGGGTTGGAGGTCAGCATTGGATGAGAGAGGAAACAGAACAGAGGGAAAAGAGCACAAGACAAAGGAAGGAAGACAGCAAGAACCTCAAAAGAAAGACAGAAGGCCGAAGGCCAGAGAAGGACACTTAGCCTCAGCTGCGCTCAGCATGGAGGGGTGCTGGAAAGACCCAGTGCTAGCAGAGTTATAGGATAAGATCCCTGGCGCTTGTGCCTATTCCAATCACACGGGGGGCTGGCAGCCAATAGTCAAGAGTTAGGGAGGGAGTTGGCATTGGATGGGAAAGGAAACAGAATGAAGGGGAAAGAGCACAATACAAAGGAAGGAAGACCGCAAGAGCTGCAAAAGAAAGAAGGATGGCCCAAAGGCCAAAGAGGGACACTTACCCTCAGCTGCGCTCAGCACGGTAAGGGGGCAAGAACAGAGCCTTTCAGTATGCCAACGCGGGGAGAATTAGCAGTGGGGTTAGGTTGGTGGTGGATGTCTTCCAAGAGTTAGGGAATTAACTATGGGAAAGGTAAGAGAGAAACCATGCAACAGTGAAGTTCTGAGGTCACTGAGAGTTACAAAAAGAGTGTCAAAGGCAGCAGAGAGCTCAAGAAGATTTAAGATAGAGGAAAGCTTGGAGTGATGGTCACATTGAACTGTTACTTTTCCAAACAGTTGAATTATTGTAGGGCACACTTGAGTTACACAGAGTTAGGCCAACAGCCGGTGTGTTCTTATTTTCACAGATTGCCTTCCCAATCCCATTCTCTCTTATTCACTTCACTACGGCTGATCAATGTGACAATGTCAATAGATAAGTATGACTGCATTGCAGCGTAAATAACACTGCAATCATCTATTGAATCACAGTAGTGTAGCGCTTCATCTGTCTCCACATTTTTTACGTACGGCTCGTGAATCTTTAAAATCTCTCCAAAGTATTTTACAAATGGGCTAGGTAATCTGTGTAAATAACACCAAGTGCATTCACTGACCAATAACAAATATCATGTACAAATCAATGTTTGCATTATGCTTTTTAGGATGAAGGGTGCAATTTGACCCTTCTCCATTGCTCCTACTTTGCCATTCAGAGGTGGTCACTGTGAGGGGTCGCAAGCAGGTCTGCTATTCTATGCTTGATCCTTGATGACGTGTTTGAAAGGAGAAGTGGATTTTGCAACACAAGAGATATTCACACAGGTTATTAAAAGATATTTTATAATTACTGTGAACGCCTCTGCATTAGATACTGCCTATTGATAATGGGAGTAGTACAAAAGATGCTCATGTTTATAGATTGCTTCCTTTCAATAATGGCTTAATAGTCTATTGGTCTTAAGTAACTGTAAAGGTATTGATCTAAATGCATTGCAAAATTAGGGGAATAGTGCAGACATTTTCTGTGTAAGTGCAAATCCCAACTGCTGCATCCGGAAGCTCCCATAGAATCCCTGTTATTGCCCCAGTGAATCATGGATTAAAGGTCTCAGTAGCGGCGTCAAAAACAGAAGACCATCTGCCATGTTTACTTTCTTCAGTGTGTTCACTTTGTCGTGTCCATAGTTGTTCAGAGCCTCCCATTGGCTGCTGATGAGCCTGGACAGCAGCGGGGGGCGGGGTCAAGTTCTGCAGCACCATGAATCAGGAAGACTCTAAAATAAATGAGACTGGAGGAAGACATGATAGGTTTTTAGAGATCTTGCACCTGGACATAATAAGCCCTACCTTACATACGACAAGGAGGATTTTCTGTTAACACTGTTTTATTATTGTATTCGACAAAAATAGTATCTTGTCTTTTATATGCCACTGAGATATGGGGAATTCATTTTAATCACAAATTTAATATGTTTAAAGCGAAAAGTTTAAGACAGCTATTTAGAATGCTGAAATTTTTATAATGTGAATACATTTTATTAGAACGCCATTTAAGATATGCTAGTGATATCTTAGAATATAAAATGGCAATGCTATATAGGAAATTGTGCACTCTTAACAACAATACATTTTTAGTTGGCTTGATGAAAGTATGTAACGAGATGGAGAATCCTTAGAAGCTAAATTTTATCAATGCATGGAATATTGTAAATCGCAGATGGGCTAAAGTTAATGCTTCCTGCTGGCTCCAGTACTCTTATGCAAAAGTTAAACACTTATTGAAAGAGACAATCTAAGCTAGTGCAAGAGAGAGAGACATGATTAATTTGGCCACTAAGAGAAATAGTGGTCTATTTTTGGAAAACTGGACTTAAGATGACAAAAACCCCAAATATCAGAGTGTGTTCCCACATTGTACTACCATTAGAAGTAGTTTACTTTTTAAATTTAACCTTTTAACTGCCATGGGTTTCCCCCCCCTCCCCAGAGCCAAGGCCTTTTTTGGTGATTTCAGTATTTCACCATGCAAAGCCTTCTAACATTTTCTCCTTCATTAACCCCTTAAGTGCCAAGGACGAGCTATCTCGTCCTTGGCACTGGGGAGGTAATCCCAAGGATAAGATACCTCGTCCTTGGCACTTTTAACAGGTGTGATACGATGGAAATCTTGGCCACTAAATATGGGATTGTGAGACAGATGAGATTATATCGATTGTGTGGAACGGTGACTATTGAAACTGCGGAACATCTCATGTGCCACTGTGAGAGTCTTAACCAGCTAAGAAACAAATATTTGAAAAGAAATAACAATGCTTGTAACGCTAAAAATATGGATGTGATATGGAAAAGTCTTTTATGCGGCAATGATATGAATCTTATCTTTCACTTGATTCATTTTTATGAGCTTATTTTATCTATTCTTAGAGACTTGACGTATGACACCCTGGTCTGATTAATACTACGTCAAAGTGATTTTAGCTGTAAAATTGTGTGAAATATATGATGTGATGGTGATATATGTAAAGCCTTTGTTGGCTATGAGCATATTAATAAATAAGTAAATAAACATATGATGGCCGTACCTATCATATAAGGTTTTCATATAAGGTTCTAACTGCTATACACAGACTGCACTTCAGATGTGAGGCTACACTTCGACTGCATCTGAGGATGTACTTATATCAATATGAATATCAAATATGCGGCTTTGCTATGAATGGCAGGATATTATTTGTGCATATGAGGCTTCACTTTGCATTCGCCTAGCAACATGTGTGCAGCTTTTCCTTGAAGATGATCATTATAATTGCCATATTACACTTTAGCTGGCATATGATGATAGAGCTTGCATATTTGAGATTGTGCATAGCACATGTTAGCAGCACCTGGATATGTGAGGATTTACATATACTTGACATATGTAGCGGGGCATAAGAGGGCATCATTTGGGCATGAGAGGCTGCATGGCATGGTAACAGTAGGTCACGACTATATCTAACAGTGTATGTAAGGCTATAACAGGCTTAAATCTGCAGCACATGGGCTTAAGAGTTTAACCTTGCTATATTGTGACCACACGTGACTATGGGCCTCATCACGAGTCGGGTGGTAACACTGGCGCTATTACCGCTGGTGCTATTAGCCCTACCGCCAAACCCCCGGCACTATTAAGGCCGGGTCATGGGTTTGGCAGAGCGGTTGGTGTCCATTCCCCATTGGGCCCATTCAGGAATTCATCATTCCCCATTGGGCCCAATGGGGAAAATTTGCGCTGTTACCGTTGGCGGGTTTCCCGCTGGCGGTAATAGCACTGAAAAGCGGCATATTTGCCACAGATTTCCCCCCAGCTCAGAGCTGAGGGGAAATCTGCCAAGGCCATGATCTGGCAGACCCTTAAATGCGGCGGTAATAGCTCTACCACCGCCTTTAAGGGTTACCGCCAGACTCGTGATGAGGCCCTATGTGAAGATGTATTGATCATATAATGAATATTGGCTGTTTGAGGCTATAATTAGAAAATGAAGGTCCTAGGTGGTCATGTGAAGATGTCAGGGTATGTGTAGGCTGGTCTATGATGCTTCGGTTGGTTGTGGCCGCTGCATATCATGGCTGCAGCTCCTTCACTAATATATGCTGGGAAACTGAAATTACCTATAGTCTGCTTCACCAACAATGTACTATGTTATTCATCTCATGGCAACTGCACAACTTTCACATCAATAATGCCACATGTCTAATGTAATCAAGATGAAAGGGCTTGTGAAATCAATGACATCGAGGATTTTGCAGGTGCCAAATGTCATTCGATAACAATTTGTGTAACGTCATCAGGCCAATGTTGTCTCTTCCGGCAGCCCTGGCATTTTGGTGAACAAACTGATATCCGTGTCTCCATGCGAATCATTTGCATAGGCTGCCACATCACTATTTTCCTCTTTGTCAGTTTCATTTCCTGGTGAAAGAAAGATGGCGACAGGGTGAATATAGACAAGAAACAGTGACAAACCACTGTGGTGTGAAACTTGCGCTCTAATGAGGATGGTCTAATGCCCATCCCACAGGTAGAATAAGCGCTATATACCAGTAAATTAGGGTGTTTTCATGAAAAGAACAAGGCTATTTTAGGAGAGCATAGTAAAAAAACTCATGAATGTATGACCAGCTTCCTGGTTTGTGAATTGACCTATTGGGACATCAATTGGGTCATTAATTATACTTTGACCAATAGACAATAGTGCCACACTTTGAGAAAAGGGTTGCAAGACAGATTATCCTTTCCACAGGTTCAGACTGGGTTTAGAAAAGGAGTCAGGACTGCGGTGCTTTGCCTTTTGCTCTATCCATTTTTAGTAAATCAGTGGCCTGAAAAAAAGAGTTATGCAGTAATTCTGCAGTAAATCCACCAAATTACCATCAAACTCATATAAAGGTACTGCCATTCCGCACTGTGGGTTTACCATGGGATGACAAGTGGAGGTAGGCGGTGCAAATCCCCATTTTTAGAGTCCAAAGGTGGAAGTACCACGAGCGGTGATTCCGCAGCAGTAATTCTGCCGCTTTCTGGAGGTAAAGTGCAGGAATCACCCTGGCTATTTGCTGAAGGTGAATCCTCCATTTTCCCTCCAAACTCTGAATTCAGAGGTGCAGTAAGAATGGCGGTAATTCTGTTACCAACAAAAAAGTGCCTGTAACGGAATTACCACCAGTTTATTTATTACACCGCTGACTGTGCTTGACCTTTCTTTTGTCAGCAACACCTCTAGTCTGATTAATTGGCCATAGGGTGAGCCATGCCCTGGTAGGAGATATCCGGACCCCTTTACAAACAAAGCAACAGTGGTGAGTGTCAGTGAGGGGGTGAGTGTTAGCAGCCATTTCCTCTTATGCAAGGCATGAGGCCTGGATTTGTGCTAGCCTATTAATACAGCACTGTTAAACTGTTAACTCATAATAATCTTGGGCTATTATCTCAATATTTCAATCCATTACTTTTTTAATTACTTGTTCCACTGAAACTTGGCTACATCGACAGATGCTTCACACCTACTGGTGTTTTTTCAAGGCATAATTATGCAAATAGAAAAGCTGCCTGATATGTATAATAAAAACAATGTTAAGAAGAGTAAAAATTGGCAAAACAACTAGATAATTGAATTTAAACTAGTGTTTTCGAAATGTAATTCCAATAATAAAAACATCTCATCAGTTGTCATATTTTCCAGGGATATCTGTGTGGCCCCTTTATAAATGTTAGAGAGGAAACCCTTGAAATACCCCATATGTGTAGCTGTGGAATAGGTGCACCATTCTCTAGAATGGCATTTGAATTCTGCATCTAGAATGGGTAAAGCTCATGGTCAGACTTTTTTCACAATTGGTCTTTAAAACGTATATGTTTAATATGTTGATATTGGTAACCTGCGCCTATCACTGATTCTACCACAGTATTCAGTTACTTTATGCTACATTTAGGTTACATGGAATGGGGAGAAAGGCTATTTTTTATTGCAATGCATTTAAATAATGTTTTAGTACAGCTATTTGTAACTTTTGAATCCATTATGAGATGTAGTCAAAATGTATTACATTCTATTTTAAGCAAATATATAAAAGGGCCATCTTCTTAACAAATTACCCAAAGATTACAAACAGATGGGCATTTTATGATCTGTATTCAATCCTCATTAAACTGCTTGGGCATCCTGTATCCACCAGGGTTCTTGCCTTCCTTGGTGCAATTCTCGGTCACTTCATGTGTGATGTTTCTTCATATGATTAATTTACATCAATCATATTAATTTCACACCTAGAAACACTTGTGTAGAGGCGTGTTATAAATACCACATCATATATGATATCATGTATTTTCCTTGATGACTATATTACCATTGGTGATTAATGAATAGCACTGATCTGTATTTTTCCTAGACCACAATGCAATGTTTTGAGGGTATAATGGAAATACCCCTGTAAGTTATTTTGCAGATACACATAATTATATAGATTGCAACGGTGTACAATTTATGAATAGTTATAGTGTCATTTTGTGGTGCTCACAGTTTACAATTCCTTCATTAGCTTGGGCTATTAGGTGTCGCTTGCGACACCTATAATAGCCCAAACTATTGCATTCAAATACTGATTCATGTATGCATAGGGAGAAGGGCTTCTGGAGAGGGGCATACATGAATGACATGAATGATATTTGAGGAGGGATACAGTGTTGTTTGGTTATGAGCTGTCCCATTCCCTGACCCTAGCCATGCTAATCCTATGGCTATTCCCACCCATTCCTGCCTATCTCCACCTAAACTCCTCCTGCATGGGAACCATTTGAGCTTGCTCGGCAGTGCTGGTGGCCATTTTATCGTTGAGCTCTTGGCTCGATGTGAATCAGTGACCCCCACTGGCAAACTTGGAGTTTTGTGGTGCAGTAAAAGTGATGGTCACCGAATTCCCTGCACTTTCACCCGCACTTTTCCCGCACCACAACACTTGAAATGAGGCCCATAGCATTATTAATGCTTCTAAACTAGCCGACACATAGAAGGGGAAAACTTAGAATATTCTTGAAAAATAGAGGTTGAGTCCTGGGTCAATGGCCATGCTGTTTCTCAAGGAGGTTGGATCTGTGTGTTTCCATCGCATGAGTGAACAGCGGGATTTGCTCTGCTATTGGTCCCTGCAATGACATGCATCACACCGTACTGGGGACTTGAACCATTGTCACCAAGTTTGCAGACTGAGTACTTCACCACTGTGCCAGATAAGCAAAACCAGCAAGCAATTAAAGGTGAAATGTCACATTATGGGACTGCATGTCCCAGGAAAAACAAGACTGAGAATGCTTTTATTGGTTTTTTAGATGGTGTAATGGAGGTTGCTACAAACCCGACAAAAATCTAGTGCACTGACTTTGCTGCCAGTTTTGAAACAGTTGTTCTGCATGAAACTATATCTCCCACAATGCAATACAAGAGAGCACTACAGCCTTTCATTAATTATTCTATGATGAAAACGAGGATTCTTCAACTGCTTAGAGACAGGCAAGTATCTGTGCCAATGCAGATTTCTGAATGGCCCAGGGGGAAGCTCTGTGCAAAGAGGGCTTGCAGTAAGCGTGTGTGTGTGTTTTGTTGCTAGTTTACAGGTTAATTTATCTCAGGAGTAGCATTTTTGTATGGTTTAAATAGTGAATAACGCGTGTAGTGGTTCTTTTTGACTGGCTTTGGTTTTATCTGGGTGTGTGTTTGGCCGGAGAGGTTTGTAAGTTTTTGTTATGGGGTCTCTGATTTACTGAAGATGCTTTTGGGAGGGTGTTGGGGGCACAGAGAGGAGAAGGCATCCTGAATGAATATGGATTATTTGGGTAATGATGGGTGTAAAGCCATGACTATTAACATGACAGTTCCGTTCAGGAGTTATTGGACAGACCTGTTTATTTCTTTGCATTCTGGGAATCGCAGTGCTGTAATTTTAACGTGAACGTCAGTACTGCAAGTCTTGAAAGTGCAAAGAGCAGAAAGTGATGTGTAAGCCCACCTTGAGTGGAATGGGGTATGTGACTTGTGTTTTATAGCTGAGATAGGCATTTAGGATTGTTAATGTTAGCAGTAAAAGTAAGTTGGATGGAGATGCAGAATATACTCAAAGATCAATAATCAAACTGACTCAGGAAGCTGGCAAAGTGCATCTGTTTTAATATCAATTATCTAAAACAGGGAGTACAACGGACATCCACGAACTCGCTCGATCTTCACACTCAGCGAATTTCATGAACAATACAACATTTCTAGAAAAATGTGTCATCATTGACATCTACCTACGTTGCAAACTACAAAAACCTGCCTGGGAAGGTGATAGGCTTACAGGCAACATCTAGGTATACGCCATCCTCTAGTGCAGATTTCTATGAATGTCATCAAATAGACAACGTCCCATTGGTTATAAAAACTATAGGGCTCTCTATTATGTGGCCCACTATAATTGGTTGGCACCCTCGTACCCCTCTGTAATATTCCACATGTGTAAGCAGCACGCAGCCTGGCATCTAGGTGCTAGTGGGCTGGTCATAACCATAGCTTTCCATCAATTAGCCTTTCATCTATCCATCTATCATCACTCTCGCAGCATGCTAGACAATTTAGGTTTTGAACTTGGCCTGGGAAATAAATGGAGAATATGATGGAGTATAGGCATACTTTGTCTTCTCTGTTTTGATACAGCTCATCCCAATGTCTATTTTAATCTGACCACATGACTGCAGACCACGTTTTAGAGTTTTTCTGTATTTAAAATACTATTAAGTGATGAACCTCTGATGCCTTCGATGTTCTTGCTCCTCACTTAAGACAGGAGTTTTGTTCTTTTCACACGTTCTGTAACCACTGCTCGAACATTCAAGCCCATGGTGGCCTCGACCTCCTAGCCTTGGGCCAACCAAGCCTTTCTTTGATTCACCTCCATAATTCAGTTTTCGATTTCCAACTGCGACATACTGAAAAATCTGTTCTGTTCATGGGATTCAGCTCTTCTAAAGCATGTTGTGGAATCATTCATAGTCCATACATTTCCTATGCATATATGTTTGCGCATCGCTGCAATCTATTCACTACATAGTTATTTCTGTAGCATGAGCATCTTCACCTCGAGCCCGAAATGTTGCTCATCTTTAACACCTCCTCTTTAGAGCCTATAGAATATTAATGTTCTCGTCTCTGCATCTCTTCTCAGTGGGTCAGCTCTGCTTCTTCATGACGTCACCAATCTTCTCTTTTGCTCAGTTTTTCCGGGATTTCATTCAAATGACCATCATAGTTGTGAATGCATGTATGGTTTCCTCAATGGGAAATTTACTTCCAAGATTCTTTTTGGTATAGGTACATTCACTGGTACTACACGTCTTTCACACGCCAACATATAGGCAGCATGGGGGAGGAGCTCTGGGTGGGGGTACTTGGCTCCGCCTCCACAGTGCATGCACGTGTGTGTATGTGTGTTTCTCTTTTGCAAATGTCCCTATGACTATAATGAAAGACACATAGCACTCTTTAGGGTTCCTGGCTACATTGCATGAAATCATAGAGCTTTCTGGGAACATACAAATGACCATAGATCTTTGTATTTGACGAATAGAGTTGGAACCGTACGGTTGTGTGCTCCAATCACTATGTAGATAATTGCACAATAACCTTGATGCTCAGTCCATTTTTCATAACTACCCCCTTTCAGTAAAGTGTGGGTCACCACAAGACATATATGCTCATTCAGACATGTATAGGCTTAAAATATGATGATAGAATGTCTGAGACTAGTTTGGCGATAATTGTCTCTCTTCCTAAAACTGAACTGGGGATGCTGACTGTTGGTAGCCTCACTGATTCTCAGAAGAGCAGGGAATGGGTTGAGATCAGAAGCTGTGCCTCAGGTTAGGGCGTCAGTGTTCATGGTGTTGGATACATGCACATGCCCAGTCCCCAACGCACAGACATCCTTAGAGAGTTAGGTATGAACGATGGTACTATTTGTATTTTATAAAGCACTTTAAGCAGTACCCCATCCCCTTCTAAAAACTTTAACAGCGGTTATTATTGCCTCCTTTTTGGATACTCAATTTCTCCCACTTTGAAGGAGGAAGGGGTGGGTCAGCCCTGCTGGGATTTGAAAATGTGAAGTGCCAGCTCATCGCATGGCAGAGGCAAGCACTTTACCTGTTAACTAGCCACCCTTATCTAATTGATAATAAAATGTATCAAGGTGGTGTAGACTGGCTGAATGGGGGCACAGAAAAAAAGTAATATGTGGATGCACACCAAGTTTGTTAAGTGAGAGGTCAAAAAAGAATTGATTTTTAAATTATACATTTCTTTAAGGTGCGGGGGAGGAAAAGTGGATCTGTGGGGGATGTCTCAACCCACTATTCTAGGCCCTACAACATACTGTGCATTGCTGGCAGCAGAAACCTCAGAAATGGCCACTGGAAAGCATGCTGCTCACTAAAAATCACCCAAAATTGCGCGGAAAAAACTGAAAAATAGGCTGCCATCCACTTTTTGCCTATGTCAGTGGTAACACAGGAGACCACTACCAAAACCCACCATTGGGCTACACACAAAGTAGCTTGAAATCACTTGAAAAGCAATACTGATTGCCGAAAAGAGCTGTTTGGAAATCCGTTTTCGTGATTGTCAAAAATGTGCAAGAATCATGGCTCACAAACCACCTAAAAGCTCCAACCTCCTTGTTGGGTGTTCCATATTATTCTACTGCAAGAATCCACATGAATACAATGTCCACAGAAGTACACTTATCAGAGGAAAATCCACACTGAAGATTGCTTTCTGAAAGAAATCTGTCAAAAATGGGTGTAGTACCGTTACTCACCTCTGTCAGAAGCCGGTGATTTTAAAACCATCATGTAAAGTGAACATTGAGCTCAAACTATGCCAAAGAAGAGATTTCCATCAAAATGCCATATAAGAGTGCCAGGCATTGATTGTCATGTTAAAAAAAAAACTGGAATTAAAGAATGTTTGCTTATTTTAAATTTATAAATGCTTTTTTTCACAAGGAACTCTGTTACAATTGACCAGAAGGTAACCTTATTTAGCTAAAACTCCCAAGAGGCATTTTTTCCCTGGGAATCTCACACCTTGTTCATTCCCACCAAAAGGAGAGGATTTCGCATTGACATGTTAATCAGAAGGGGAGGAGATTTCCCCGGCTGCCCAGAGCAAGAAACAATGGATTCCTTGGGCTGAATAGGAATGCTAATTCGGGTGTGACCGACAACAAACTGCTCTGGCAGGAAGGCAGGCCATGTGACCCTCTAACTCAGCCCAGTTCTGGAGGCGGGCCAGACTGAAATTGTTGATTTGACATTGAAGTAAATGTATGTTTTATAAAAACGCTTATAGCAAAGTGTACTGAACTGACAAAAATATGAAACTTAGAGATTGTTAAAATGAAAAATTTGCTCACAGTTTAAGACTAAGCTGGAATTTGTATGAGGTTCTGAGACTGAACCCCAGAATGTATTCATATTTTAGCCATTGTGTTTGTTAGGAACATGAAAAATTACAGAAATGTGCCCATATGGGATATGCATGCATGTCTAAAAATTGGTGCAGAACGAACATTGAGAAACCCACCAAAAGTGCAAAAAAGTTGTCATTTAAGAACCAAAGCTCATGGAAACATGGGACTTGAACAGAGACGTGCCTTAATTAATCTGGGATGTGTATATGTAATATTAACAAGTTGTGCATATTGTAAATATGTTTTTTATGAAAAATAAGATATACTGTAGGGAGACAAAGGGGAGGGTTTTTCCCTAAGCCATAAACATGGCACATGATGACACAGGATGACACACTGCTCCTTTCTCAAATCAGGGGACAGGAAATTCCCTGACCTATCCAATCCTTACAGGGTTGGGCATAGAGAATCAGCCTCCCCACCCACTTTGGAAATACATAAATAGGGACTGTTGAGGACCCAGAAACACACTTTTTCCACACCTCAACTGATTTCTTGGCGAAACACCCTGCAGGAAGATCCAGGCTCCAGACAGAGATCCAGATACCAGGCTCTAGAACCACACTCTAGAACTTTGAAGCAGAGAGGCCTAACCCAAGAAGCTGAACCCTTTTTCAGTAGGCCTCCTAATCTTTTGCAACCTGATTCTAACCTGTAAACTTCCAGGGGGCTCAAATTCAACAGCCGGGCTGTGCTGTGTTGCTGTCCTAGCTAAGAACCTCGTGCTAGAACCAAGATCCAAATCCATAGATCAGAGCTGTATCCAGAACCCGTCAGATCCAGTCCAAGAGGCCGCACAGACCAGATTGCCATGCTGAGAGCAGAACCCAGTGCCTGAGACCTGTCCGGTGGCAAGCGAATCCCAGCCAAACCCTTGACCAGATCTTTGACGTGCCCATTCCATAACCATAGGAGTGAGTATTTAGTCTAGAACTGTCCTTAGTCACCTCTTAGTATTAAGTAACCCATTCCATCCATTTCAACCTATTCAGAACTGCATTATAGAATCCTATGTCCATCCTGAATTCTTCTCATTATATTGTCTGTGATAATTGTAGCATCAATCATCTTTGCGCTGGTATTTTTCTGAAGAGGGACGAGTGTTTTGATGGACAGAGGTCAGAGCAGAGGCGCCGCTGTTCTGGTGGCTGCCCGTTGAGTGTCTTGCTTCTTCATAGCTCCTTAGTATAAGCATATCGTTGTTGGTAAATCTTTAAAGCACATCTTTCATTTTGAAATCTTGACTCTGTTTCTGAAAAATGTACCTTCACAAAAACCTCTAACTTTTGAACCGTGCGTCCTAGAAACAAAATTCAACTGTCATTTTGAAGCTAACATCTTCGGCTTTCTGGCGAACCCAACTCCCTATAGTTTGGCTGTAATCATGTTTCCCGCACATGGAAAAGTTGCCGCGAATTGCAATTTGGCTCAATTTCACTTAGTGTAAAATAGCTATTCCTTGATTTCAACTTCTGAATCTCGTTTTCACTCTGATAATCATTCATAAATCATTGCTAGTGTTGACCTGAACCAATCCAAAACCACTCTCACTAGTTCTGAATCTTAGTTAGCAAATTAGTCATTTTTAGCATTTTTTCCATACCTTACATATCACATTTAAAAACAATTGACCTGTTTTAAAAGCCTTCCTGTTCTCTCTAAGCTTGCTGGGGGAATCCGGATTGAACTGCATTACTGACTGTAATTCCTAAAACCTGTGTTCCCTCTTCCACATCTTCATATTGCATACTGGGGGGAGTGAGCAACAGGGGGAAAGAGTGATCATATTATCTGTTGATTGAAGTCATGTCAAGTCTTATTTCTGTGTTGCATTCTTTCCTATCATTGCATTTCCTTGAACCATACAAAGTATTCTCTGCTACCTTATTCTTCCCATTCCTACTCCTAATTGATTAAAGAGATTGTGATATTGTAATATTATCCATTGCTGATCATTGTTCATATTCATAAGTGTGCTATTCCGATATTATTCAGATTCATAAAAGTGTAATCTATATATTGTTCAATTCTTCCAATAAATCTTTTAATTTGCAAAACAAACCTTCTTCTTGGCTCAGTGAGGCCAGGGAGATTCAAAGAGGGGCATTATATAAGAGTACATCATCCAGAATTAAATGAACTTTGACATAAAAATATATAAA
Organism: Ambystoma mexicanum; assembly: GCF_040938575.1. NCBI lineage: Eukaryota > Metazoa > Chordata > Amphibia > Caudata > Ambystomatidae > Ambystoma > Ambystoma mexicanum. Next base: position 193,838,262 of record NC_090939.1, read on the forward strand.
TAAGGGTTTCCATTAGGCATCCCATACTAGGCATTGACTTAGTTGGAGTGCTGGATTGACATCACTTACAGATTGGGGGCTTGTTCCGGGACTTCTAGATTAGATCTACCACTTGTGCAGCTTAATACAGTGTGCTAACTGACAGGATACATAAATCCTGTTGGATTACCATACTGTGTTACACTGTAAAAGCACCCCTCAAAAGGGAACGCTCTAAGGAAACTGTCTGTTTTGCAAAATCAATTTCCAGAATGGTGACATTAGTAGACATCAAGATAGCTAGAGAGCACCTTTTACATAAGTTATTTGTGAGAGGTGAGTGGACTGAGCAAGACCAGAATGTGTGGTTGCAGGCGATCACACCACAGATCACTTCAACAGGGTCAGATACATGGAGAGACCAGGGTCCCTTACATGTGGCCCTGAGCAAACTATATATGTGGCCTCTAAGGCCAAGGATGAGCACAACAAGATTGCCAAGATAGTGACATATTTATATTTGTCTATTGAAGCCATACAGGATCAATATGCTGAAGGCCAAGATCTGGCAAGTAGGCAACTGATGGCATTAGAGCATGCCCAATCTGATCTGGACTCTTCTGAGCAGAGGAGCCAGGAGCCAGAAAATGAAAGCAGGCAATATTTGATTAAAATAAGAGGACATGGGTATCCTGCAGCAGTAAAAGGCAGACCAGGATACCAGAATTCTGGCCTTGCAGAAGGAGTGCCAAGAATGTTTGGACTCCCTATTGCAGAGCCAGAAAAATCTGGAGCAACAACTGGTTTTCCATAGGGTATGCGCAGAGCAGGTAGTCACCCTGCAAAGCCACCTAGATAGAGAGAAGGCAGAGGGCAATACATTGATCTTGAAAGACCTGGATACCCAGGCAGAGTTTGATGAAGAGCGCCAGAAAGCTGGTACTCTTCAAAGGCAGAGGGACGACCTGGCGGCACAGAGGTAGGTTCTTACTTTGGAAAGGGACACCTTAGGCCAGGAAGTCTGTCACTTAAAAGGGAAACTGGAAGAAAATCACCTGGCCCTCCAGGGACTGGGTGACCTCCAAAAAGAGCATGATAACTTGTTAGAGCACACAAGGAGGGTGGGAGATGCTCTGGCAAAAAAGGAGCAGGCCAGAAGGGACGGGACTCAGGAGGTAACCCTCCTGCTGCAAAGACCAGCCCAGTACTCCAAGACAAACCAGGAAGCTCAGAGAGAAAATGAGGCTCTCTGTCAGCACAATGATAGGCTCCAGCGATAGGTAGCCATGCAAGAGAGACTGATAGAGACTAGTAAGGCCTTGATTGAGGAACAGAAATCTCAGGTTCTTGCATGGCAACAGGGAGCAGGGGCTGATAGAGATGAGGTTCGGTGGGAAAGGGAAACACCTGAGCTTAACCTCAGGAACCCTAGTACCAGAGGCCTCCATCTCTCCCAGTCCCTGGACTCTGCCACCCCCATGTCCCCTGGTGCACATGAGCCCAAGGCCACGGGGATGGCAGATTACTATCCAGTCAGAAGTATGGGGCTCATAGGCCAGTACCTCCCAGGAATGGATAGGCGGACATCAGGGTATGGGCACCCAAGTGCTGTGAAGTTTAGTGGGGAACTCCAGGAGAGTAGGCCCACTAAGGGCATCCTGAAAACCTCTGCCCAGTTAGGACAGTGGGGTGGTACCCATCAAATCCTGGGAGCATGGAGGAATCAGAAGACTCCTCTGAGCGCCCCAGGACACAGGAGACTAGGTCCCCACATTCTGCCAGCCATTCCCAGGCTTGCAGAATCCAGGAGAACCTAGCAGACCAGACGGGCACCTCTGGGAGCAGTGCCTCTGAGTCAGAGGATGAATGCACCAGGGTTACTCGAACCAAGAAGGCCAATAAGGCAAAAAGGGCCTTGCTTAAGGACCCCTTAAAACAAACCAAGGCAATAAGGAGTGTCATCACACCTTATCACAAGAAAGCTAAGTATTCTGTTTGGGAACACTTAGAGCTCTTTGAGAAAATGATGGAGACTTTCCATTTGAAAGACAGCAGTAGCTGCATGCAGTATGTGAAATGGACATTCTCCCCAGAATATTCCAGTTTCTTTGCAGGGCTGGAGAACCAAAATCATTCTAGATGGTCCACCTATCGGGCGGCCATCTTGAAGCATTTTTCTGTACACAGAAAACCCCAAGAAGCTTGCAAGGCAGTCTACAACTTGCAATGTGGGGAGGATCAGGCCCCACAAGAATTTGTGCAGGAACTAAAGCGTGCCTTTGCACAGACTACCAGAAGGGTGTGCACGGACAGCAGAGAATTTGTTAATACTTTTTTCCATGCTCTACAAAAATACATCATGACGCAGCTAGTGAGAGATTTTCATGAGAAAAGTTCACTAGACTGGGTCATTGAATAGGCCACCCGGATCTGAGGTGCAAAAGCCCATAGATAAGAATGCTCAGAAAAGCCCCAAAACAGCCTACCCCCCTGCTGCTGCTAAAGTGGCAGAGGTAAAGGTTGCTCCCATTTTGGATTTGGAGATGGGGGGGCCTGAAAACCTGCCTGCCCAGCAGAATAATTCCAAGCCCAGAAGGCCCTCGGGCCAGTCAGACAGGGAGCCAAGGAGGTAGTCCCACAAATGGGATCCCTCACTCCCCTGACTATGTACGTCCCCGCTACAAGTGGAACAGACCCATCCTGGGTTATGTGTGGACCCCTCCAGCCCAAGGGGGGGAGGGAATCCAACCAAGCACCTAACCCAGGGAACTTCCCTCCTAACTTCCCCCAGGAGGGCAGAAATTCCCCAAATCCTGGGCAGAAATGTTTCCCCAGGTATGCACCAAACTTTCAACCCCAAAATCATCCATCCTTCTTTCCCCAATTTCCTGAGCCCAGACAACCTAATCCAGGAGAGGGGAGGCCAAGGGTGGAGGGGTACCCAAATCTTCCCAACCTGGGGTATTACCAGAGAAGGGATAGCTACTCTTCCTGGGATCAGCCCAGGGGAGAAAACAGAACCTTGTATCAGCCCGAGCGGGTTTCACAGTTAGAGCGCCAGGTCTAAAACATGGCACAGGATCTGGGTCGCATGCTGAGGGCTCAACAGAACCCTCAGATGAGCATGCCAGCGCAGAATGCCCCAAACTCTGGACCTGGTGCTCCGGAACAATGACGGGGCAGCACCCTGATAACCCACCGGTTCCCAGGGAGGAGGCACAAGGGGAAGGGGGGTGTAAAGCCTTAGAGGAAGCTTACTTCCCCACTTGTAAAAAGCCCATGGAAACCCAGGAACCAGAAACAAAATCTCCCGCCCCTGAAAGTCTGCCTCCTAAGGAGCAGAGGGGGGGTAGGAGAAACAAAGTGCCCAAACAGACCCATTTTGAGGAGGAGGTACAGATCTTCCAATTGGAAGGAGAAGGGTCCTCGGAGGATCCTGGGAAAAGGATCTTCTCCTTCAGAGATGGGGGAACTCCTCCCAAAGAAAAATGGGTCCCAAAGGATTCAAATCCAGACTGGGTAGATGTGGGGACTGAGCTAGCGCCGCCCACCATCTAATCCCAGAACCAACAACATGAAAATCCCCTGGTTCAAAACCATCCTGGTGACAGCCTCCAAAAAGGGGGGGGGCAGCCCAGAACCGGAACCAGGGGAACTCAAAACGTCTCCCATCTCTAGTTGCCACCTTTTTTCTTTCAGATTCCCAAGACTCCCCACAGAATTCTGCCCAAATCTCTTCTCTCTCAATGTTCTAAACTAGAAAATTAACCCACCAGTTGTCCAAAAATGTGCATTATCTGTGCCCCCTTGCGGAGAAGGAGGGAAGATACTATGCCCTGGTTCAAGTACATTGCCAGGATACAATTTTGGCACTAGTGGACACTGGATCCCAAGCTACCCTTCTGTCCAAAAAGGCCTTTGATTAACTGAATTCAGGAAGGGGGGAGAATTACAAAATTCCTCTCACCTCTCTTCCTAGACAATTTCAGAACTTTGACGGGAAGGAACTTCCTGTCAAGGGGACTGAGGATTTGGACATTAAAATTGGGCGATACAAGTTGAAACACGCGGTCATAGTTGTGACTCCAGAAGGCACCCCTTGTTTACTGGGGAATGACCTCCTGAGAAGGTTGTCACCCCTAATAGACTGTCAAAACAAGGTCCTCTGGACCCAGACTAGTCGACCAATAAAATTGAAACAGAGCGTCAACCATGTTAGTTTAAACGGCACATGCCACCCGGTTGAACAGAAATCTGGCCAAGTAGAATTTCACTTCCAGAACAGCCAAATTCCAGACGTGACAGTAATAGCAGTAGGACAACAGACTGGTGATCGGGGGGTCCTCTCTATTTCTGAAAATCAACCTTCCTTCCAGTCTAATGTGGCATTCCACACTGGAAGGAAACACTCTGAAATTCTTTACCAATCCACAATCGGACATTCCCACTCCTATAGTCCAGAGAGATGAGAAATCAGCTCAGAGCCTCGCTGATATTCAGCAAATTGGAGAGCAGTTGTTCATCCCTGTTCAGTTAAATGAAGGGAAGGACTCTCTTCTCGCCCGAGTGTGTGTGAACAATGGTAAGAGCTTCATCAGCGAAGCGTTCGGCCAACTTCCAAAAGATTCAGCCATTCCCACATTTAGACTGATAGACAAATGGGAAATGGATCTGGAAACACCCAATTCCAAACATCTCCTGCCAAACAGGTGTATGCTCAAAATCTCCATAGGCAACAAGAGCATAGTCCATAATTGTTGGGTCGTGCGAGACGTCACTGCTGCCTTTTACTTAGGCAGTGACATTCTCAATCGCTTTGCCATTAGTTTGGACCTAATAAACTTCAAAGCTTGGTCCCGATTAGCGGATAATCCCATGGGCTTTGATGATTCAGAGAAAGCATTAGGTCAGCACAATTGCTGCCTTATGCAGTTGAAATTCAGATTGGAGAGGAAGTCACCATCCCAGAAAGGACCCGACAATTCTCCCTGGAAATGAAAGTTAAGAGGACAGAAATTGAAAAACACTGATGCCTATATTCATCTAAATGCTTCTCTCCAACAGCAAGGGTTGGGGGTAAACCCAACACCACTAGTCAATATAGAACATGACACCATTCCAATAGAGGTGGATAACAGCGACTTAAAACGTATCACTCTAGCCGCAGGCACCATTATTGGAATGGCGGTTGATGATGGACATTTTTCCATAGATTTAGGCAATGGACTGTTAGGACCAATCCCCAAGGACTGTTTTGACAGTGACGGTGATAACGTAACACCAGACAGGATCTTTACCCGGCATGGGGGGGAACTTCCTGGTGTACACTTCCTGCCCTTATGGTAAGGAAGATGTGACTTGTGACTTGAGTAGGGATGAGGTGATTTTCCAGGTCCATGGAGGCTGCCTTTCACACCTGAAGCCACCAGTCCAAATCAGCACTCTGACCAGGGACTTCTCCACCCAGCTGGAGGATGCTGCTGAGATAGCAAAACCAGAAGTCTTTCCAGTCTTCAGGCAGATGGTTGAAGAGAGAGTCAACCTAGCTGATGCCTGTGAGACTCTGGAGCAGAAGCAAAAGTTGAAACAAGTTTTCTTGGATTTTCAAGATCTCTTTGCGGTGGACTCCTATGACTGTGGTCGCACCGACATCCACACAACAACAATTCCCACGGACCCTGGCATGACTCCAGTGTTTGTGAAGAAATATTGCTTGCCTCTCGCATCAATGGAGTCCCTTACTGAAACAATTAAGAACCTTGAGTCCCGTGGGATAATCCGTCCAGTCCACAGCACCTTCAATAATCCGGTGCTGGGGATATTGAAGCCAGACGGCCAGTCGAGACTCTGTGCCGACTTTAGGGAGCTCAACAAATGGTTCCATACTTCCCGATGGCCTCTGCCCTACATTAACCAAGGGCTGGCCCAGATCCAGGGGTCACAGGTATTCACTGCAATAGACCTGACCAATGGATACTGGACTGTACCTGTCAGTAGTGAGGACCAATACAAGCTGGCCTTTACCTTCGGGGGGCAGCAGTACACATGGACCCGGACTCCCTTCGGATACATCAACTCCGGCAATGAATTCAACATTTTTCTACATAAGGCCATGCCCGACCTGGGTGAGAGGGGTAACCTGGCTTATGTAGATGATGTCCTCATAAAAAGGTCAACTGTGGGGGAACGCATAGCGGAGATCCGTTAAGTTCTGACATTGAGGGCCGCCGGAGCAAAACCTTCCTTCCAAAAGGCACAGTGGTGCATAACCCGTGTCAATTTCTTGGGGCATGAGATTACTCTTCAGGCTCTCTGACCCCAGGAAAAGAAAGTGGATGCACCCCAGAAATTGAAAGACCCCACAACTCTGTGGGAACTCAGGAGCCTCCTGGGACTGACTAATTACAGTAGTAGTTCATTGAGGGCTATGCAGAGATCGCAAGACCCCTGATTCAGCTTTTGAAGGGGGGGTCAAGTGGTAATGGGGTCCAGAACGAGCCGAGGCAGCAAGACAACTCAAAAGAAGCCTCTCACACGCGCCTTGCCTAGCGTACCATGTCAGAAACAAGGAGTTCTTCTTGGAGACAGGGTTCTCTAATACATGCATGAATGCAGTATGATACCAAAAGCATGACAAGGTCAATAAAGTAATCTCCTATGCGAGTAAAACTTTATCCACTGTGGAGGAAAAATTCAACGATTGTGAGACGTCACACCTGGCAATGGTGTGGGCATTGAAGAATTACCGCCCGTTTTTCTAAGGGGAACACATCATAGTGGAGACTCCACACCAGCCTCTGCAATATCTCCAAAGTGACAAAATCTGTGCCGGAAATGTGAGTAATTCCCAAATTACTTCCTGGATTCTGTCTATGCAAGGCTTTCCTGTGGAGGTCAGATATGGCCAAAACAAGAAGAGTCCCCTCGTGCAAGGTCTGGCTTACCTGCATGATTGTGCCAGAGAAATTTGTCTCGAGGACAAGAGTCTAAAAACCAAGGACAACATGGAGGCATACCTCAATTCCCCACACAAAGTCTTTGAAGAAGACAAGTGTGATGGAATGCCCACTGTCTATGTGGATGGATGCACTTACCATGTTGACAACAACGGAGAAAAATAACTTGTGACCGGCATAGGGAATGCATGGATGAATGAGTCCCCAGAACCCTCCGCTGAGTACAAGATTGGTCCCGGAAGTAGTCAAGTGGCAGAGTTGATGGCTGTGCATCAAGCCATCTTCACTGCTGTCCAACATCAACTCCACGAACTGGTCATAATCACAGATTTGGATTATATACGGAACGGGTTCGTGGAGCACCTGTTTAACTGGAAGACCAGAGGCATGTTATGTGCTAACAACAAACCATTGAAACAAGGGAAATGAATTCAAAATATTGATGATCTGGTCATCTCGAATGGGATGACCATCTACTGGAAAAAGATCAAGGGTCATTCCAAAGTAGAGGGACCAGACAAAACTGGAAATTACTTGGCTGATCAGCTGGCCAAAACCGGGGCCAACCAAGGGGATCTACTAGAGATCGAGTCCCTGTTGGGGGAAATCCAGGTCACTGCTATCACTAGGTCCCAGACAAATGCTCACAATGATCTTTCAACTGCACAATGGAGTAAGGAGACCCCAGATGCTGATTTGATTACGGCTCAAAAAGGGGTTCCAACAATTGGTAAGTTTTATCAACACATTGAGGACCTTGAGAACCTTCCCCTGACAGATACCGATTAGATTGGGAAAGAGGACCTCAGAGTGGTGATGAAATAATGTCCAAAAATGTTCTGAATCCAAGACGGTTTGTTGGTAAGGAGATCCCTAGCTGGCCATGATCAGTGGGTGGTCCCTACCTCATGCCTGATAAGTCACGCCCATGATGCGGCCACCGCCGGTCATAAGGGGTTTCATACAACACTTGAAATCTTAAGAGAGGTTGCATACTGGCCACACATGGGGCAGGACCTCGACCAATACTTGAAGCGGTGTCTTGTGTGTGCACAATTTCATCCCTCACACACCGTGCGCCTCTCCAAAAGAGGGGGATGACACTGACATGGTCAGATTTGCAAGTCAACTTTATCGGGCCGTGATTTGCCCCTCTAGGGCGAACAACTACATGTTGACCGTGACATGCTTGTTTACTAAACTGGTGGAATGTCTCCCGGCCTCAAACTGCAAGGCAGAAACAGCAGCTGCCCTGATGATCAACCACATATTTTTGCGTTTTGGACTACCCCAAAGGATCGAGTCAGACAGAGGTAGCCATTTCACCAGCAAAGTAATGACAAAGATGTGGGAGATACTTGGGGTTAAAAGGAAGCTACACATTGCTTACCGGCTAGCCTCTAGTGGTGTAGTACAATGATGCAACAAAACCATTGTGAGCATATTAAAAAAGTTTGTGGCAGATTCTGGGCCAAGTTGGGATATTCGATTACCTCTTGTCCTAATGGCCATCAGATCTACCCCTTCATCTGCTACTACAATTTCACCGTTTGAGCTGATGACTGGACGCAGGATGGTGCTTCCCCAGCATCTGCTCTACAGCACCCAAGAGCAGACATTGATCAATGCCTCCACAACTCATGAGTATGTTGAAAACACCTTCAACATTCTTTTGCCTATGCTCAGCGAAATCTAGAAAGATCAGCCGATAGCATGAAGACCCACTATGACTTGAAGACTACCAGAAAAGAATACAATATAGGAGACCGGGTCTACTTATACAATTTCCAAAGGAAGCAGGCCAAACGCAAATTTCTGCCTACCTGGAAGTGACCTTTCGAAATTGTAGACAAAATCTCACCAGTCGCCTACAAGATCTGCATCCCCAAAGGCAGTTTGGCAGAAGGGGAAGATAAGTGGGTCCACATTAATCAACTAAAGTGTTGCCATCCTAGGCACACTCTGCAGCAACTGGAGGAGTCTTCTGGAACCCCAGAGGGGGCCACTCCAGATCCATAAAATTCCAACTCTAAAATATTCCACATATAGTCTATAAAATACAATAATGCAAATGTCTCCTGATTTCTAAAATTTATATGTCCGCCCCACTACAATTAATAGTGGTGGGGAAATGTCTACAAATATTTTTTTGCTTTGTCATCCTAAGAGATAGAGAAATAAACCATGGAGACTAACCCAGGAGGATTACCCGGGGACTGGGAGCAAAGATCAAAGGGGCCCGGAGTATCGCTCAATACTCCCATCAGGACTGGCGAGGAGAACCGATCGATCCACCCTCGATGGAGGAAAAGATGCGGAACTTTGCCATTTTTGGAATAGGAAGGGATGAGGCTGACATCACAGTCTTGCGAGTTTCCATTGATCGAAGATCAACGTTAAATCACAAGAGGGGGATTGTGGGATGTCTCAACCCACTAGTCTAGGCCCTGCAACATTACTGTGCATTGCTGGCAGCAGAAACCTCAGAAATGGCCACTGGAAAGCATGCTGCTCGCTAAAAATCACCCAAAATTGCACAGTAGAAATCTGAAAAATAGGCCACCATCCACTTTTTGCCTATGTCAGTGGTAACACAGGAGACCAGTGCCAAAAGCCACCTTTGGGCTACCCACAAAGTAGCCTGAAATCACTTGAAAAGCAATGCTGATTGCCAAAAAGAAACACAGAGCTGTTTGGAAATCCGTTTTCGTGATTGTCAAAAATGTGCAATATCATGGCTCACAAATCACCTAAAAGATCCAACCTCCTTGTTGGGTGTTCCACATTATTCTACTGCAAGAATCCACATAAATACAATGTCCACAGAAGTACACTTATCAGAGGAAAATCCACATTGAAGATTGCTTGCTGAAAGAAATCTGTCAAAAATGTGTGTAGTACCGTTACTCACCTCTGTCAGAAGCCGGCGATTTAAAACCATCATGTGTAAAGTGAACTTTGAGCTCAAACTATGCCAAAGAAGAGATTTCCATCAAAATGCCATATAAGAGTGCCACACATCGATTTTCATGTTAAAAAAAGACTGGAATTAAAGAATATGTTTGCTTATTTTAAATTTATAAATGTATTTTTTCACAAGGAACTCTGTTACAAGTGACCAGAAGGTGAACTTATGTAGCTGAAACTCCCAAGAGGCATTCTTTCCTTGGGAATCTCACACCTTGTTCATTCCCACGAAAAGGAGAGGATTTCACATTTACATGTTAATCAGAAGGGGAGGACATTTCCCCTGCTGCCCAGAGCAAGAAACAATGGATTCCTTGGGCTGAATAGGAATGCTAATTCGGGTGTGACTGACAACAAACTGCTTTGGCAGGAAGGCAGGCCATGTGACCCTCTACCTCAGCCCAGCTCTGGAGCCGGGCCAGACTGAAATTGTTGATTTGACATTGAAGTAAATGTATGTTTTATAAAAATGCTTATAGCAAAGAGTACTGAACTGACAAAAATATGAAACTTAGAGATTGTTAAAATGAAAAATTTGCTCACAGTTTAAGACTAAGCTAGAATCTGTACGAGGTTCTGAGACTGAACCCCGGAATTTATTCATATTTTAGCCATTGTTTGTTAGGAACATGAAAAATTACAGAAATGTGCCCAGATGGGATATGCATGCATGTATAAAAATTGGTGCAGAACTAACATTGAGAAACCCACCAAAAGCGCGAAAAAGTTGTCATTTACGAACCAAAGCTCATAGAAACATGGGACTTGAACAGAGACGTTCCTTAATTAATCTGTGATATGTATATGTAATATTAACAAGTTGTGCATATTGTAAATATGTTTTTTATGAAAAATAAGATATACTGTACAGAGACAAAGGGGAGGGTTTTTCCCTAAGCCACAAACATGACACATGATGACACAGGATGACACACTGCTCCTTTCTCAAATCAGGGGACAGGAAATCCTCCGACCTATCCGATCCTTAGAGGGTTGGGCATAGAGAATCAACCTCCCCACCCACTTTGGAAATACATAAATAGGGACTGTTGAGGACCCAGACACACACTTTTTCCACTCCTCAACTGATTTCTTGGCGAAGCACCCTGCAGGAAGATCCAGGCTCCAGACAGAGATCCAGAGACCAGACTCTAGAACCAAACTCTAGAACTTTGAAGCAGAGAGGCCTAACCCAGAAGCTGAACCCTTTTTCAGCAGGCCTCAGAATATTTTGCAACCTGATTCTAACCCCTAAACTTCCAAGGGGCTCAAATTCAACAGCCGGGCTGTGCTGTATTGCTGTCCTAGCTAAGAACCTCATGCTAGAACCAAGATCCAGACCCATAGAGCAGAGCTGTATCTAGAACCCTTCATATCCAGTCCAAGAGGCCGCGCAGACCAGAGTGCTGTTCTGAGAGCAGAACCCAGTCCTGTCCGGTGGCAAGCGAATCCCAGCCAAACCCATGACCAGATCATTGATGGGCCCATTCCATTCCAAAGCCATAGGAGTGAGTATTTAGTCTAGAACTGTCCATAGTCACCTCTTAGTATTAAATAACCCATTCCATCCATTTCAACCTATTCAGAACTGCATTATAGAATCTTGTGTCCATCCTGAATTCTTCTCATTATATTGACTGTGATAATTGTAGCATCAATCACCTTTGCGCTGATATTTTTCTGAAGAAGAGGGACAAGTGTTTTGACGGACAGAGGTCAGAGCGGAGGCATCGCTGTTCTGGTGGCTGCCCGTTGAGTGTCTTGCTTTTTCATAGCTCCTTAGTATAAGCCTATCCTTGTTGGTAAATCTTTAAAGCGCATCTTTCGTTTTGAAACCTTGACTCTGTTTCTGAAAAATCTACCTTCACAGAAACCTCTAACATTTGAACCATACGTCCTAGAAACAAAATTCAACTGTCATTTTGAAACCAATTCCTTATAGTTTGGCTGTAATCATGTTTCCCACATGCGGAAAAGTTGCCGCAAATTGCAATTTGGCTCTATTTCACTTCATGTAAAACAGCTATTTCTTGATTTCAACTTCTGAATCTCGTTTTAACTCTGATAATCATTCATAGATCATTGCTAGTGTTGACTTGAACCTGTCCAAAACCACTCTCACTAGTTCTGAATCTTAGTTAGCAAATTAAAGTCATTTTTAGCATTTTTTCCATAGCTTACATATCACTTTTAAAAGCAATTGACCTGTTTTTAAAAGCATTCCTGTTCTCCCTAAGCTTGCTGGGGGAATTGGGATTGAACTGTGTTATTGACTGTTATTCCTAAAACCTTTGTGCCCTCTTCCACCTCTTCATATTGCATACTGGGGGGAGTGAGTAACAGGGGGAAAGAGTGATCATATTATCTGTTGATTGAAGTCATATCAAGTCTTATTTCTGTGTTGCATTCTTTCCTATCATTGCATTTCCTTGAACCATACAAAGTATTCTCTGCTACCTTATTCTTCCCATTCCTACTCCTAATTGATTAAAGAGATTGTGATATTGTAATATTACCCATTGCTGATCATTTTTCATATTCATAAGTGTGCTATTCTGATATTATTCATATTCATAAAAGTGTAATCTATATATTGTTCAATTCTTCCAATAAATATTTTAATTTGCAAAACAAACCTTCTTCTTGGCTCTGTGAGGCCGGGGGGATTCAAAGAGAGGGGCATTATATAAGGGTACATCATCCAGAATTAAACGAACTTTGACATAAAAATATACAAATAAGAGTTTCCATTAGGCATCCCAATTAGGCATTGACTTAGTAAATAAGAGTTTCCATTAGGCATCCCAATTAGGCATTGACTTAGTTGGAGTGCTGGATTGAAATCACTTACATCTGGCACAGGTCCACTGCTACAAATAAGTGAAGAGGAAAAGATGGTCCAACATTCTGGAGCCCTCCTGTCCCCTGCACACTTTTAGTCCGCTTTGTGAACAGATTTAATAATTATTCATAGCCAAGTATTGATATTTAATAAGCGTATTTTGAATATATAAGCTTACAAGAAATATCTTCATAAAAAAACAATTATTAAATACACTTCTTTCACATTAGTTTCATGAATGCAGAAGATCAACACAAAGAAACAAAGGATTTTGTAGGTAGATAAACAGTTAAAATGGCTGATGCGTTTCGAGAATCCATTCTCTTCTTCCTGAGCCAAATTTTATAACTGAAAAGCAAAAATAATCTTGTTTAACAATCATCCCTAAGAATGGATACAACTTTGTCTAATGTATCCGAGAAATTAACAGTACATAATAACCAACCCTGTCCATAACCACTTAAAAAGATGTCATAGAGGATGGCAAAATCCACTTAAACATTTGATTGGTAAGTGTTCAAGGGGGACTTAAGTATGCTAGTGTGAATCAAAACAGCATATACATAGAATGTGTTCAAGTGAGATTAAGGTATGTTAGTGGCTATTAGGAAGCCGCTGCTACTGTGTCACATGAAGTGTGTAATACTAAATATAATGCCAAGATGTCTCTCTCCACAGCAATTAAAGAATGATTGCCAGTGAGTAAAAGGAGTGATACGGGTATCGCCTCTGCAACAATTATCCCTTTGGTCATGCTTAATAATTTGAGCAAGAGAATAGAGTGAAGTACCTTGCTAATACTTGATCTCTGTTGCTTCTCTAAGCCAGGAGTGTAAATCCCTCCATAACGTTTCAGGCAATAGATGAAAGCATCTTCTCACTCTACTGCATCCTGTAAAGTTCAGAGAATCGAATTAAATATGTGTATATCACATCTAGGTATTCCCATATAAGCGATCTATATGTGTGAAAAAATGAAAAACATTCTTGAACTCACCCTTTTGTGGGGATAGATCCTGTGACTAGTCAGTGTCCGTTTATCCAATATATCCGGAACAAAAAGAATGGGGGCACGGAGCCAGCATGTGCAGCCGAGGACATTGGCCCAGCGGGTTCATGGTCCCAGGATGTGGAAAAGGGTAAACTGACCCATTGAGTGTATGGCTCCAGCATTCCCTTGGTTATATATTGGTCCAGCGGGTGCATTGCCAATCCATGTACTGGGGTTTACGCTGTTCCAATGGATGCTTAGCCGCTGCATGTTCTGGGGTTCTATATTGGTCCAAAAGGACCAAGTCCTCAGCATGTGCCAGCACATACATTTTGCAGCAGAGCAAGGGCTGCTTAGCTATAGATGTGCCAGTCCTGAGCGACACCACCACTGCCACGTTCAAATACACCTGCGTGAATCCAGCACTGGGCAAAGTACAGCACATGGTGAGGGCATTGCATGCCTTCCCACTGCCGCTGCCAAGGTTGGCAACTGTTCCAGAAGAATGCCTGGGTGATGGGCAAAAGATTGTGAAAAGCAGAGAAGCATCAATGTTGGTTTTCACAGATCCCTCATCGGGGACCACGCGCTATCTTTCCTTCAAGTTCCACTTTAATTGCCACTTATTAAAAATAATGAACTATCTTCTAGTCGCCCTTTCATGCTGCAGATTTAATTAGCATTTTTTTCTTCTTCTTGTGCCAGGCTGAGGGAGCCAAGAGAAGGGAAACTGCAGCAATTTGAAACCTACTTAGAAATGTATGAAGAGCTAAAATGTTTTATTCCCAGAGGATCCTTTGCCAGCTGTCACTTGGATGCTAGTCTCTGCCCGCTTTTGACTGAGAGGGGATACAGTCTGGTTGGCAGGAGGCGAACTGTCAGTCCCTTTGTGATGGTACTGTCTCATGGCTCGTTATCGGAGTAGCCTGTGTTGTGCGCCTAATTCAAATCAGGCCAATGGCAAGCAGTACAACAGAGGTTGTCACACTCTTCTTTAGAAATGAATCTCAGCGACATGACACAATCATTTCTCTCTGTGTTTTGAGTTTTCTCTGTGTTATCTTGATATAAACATTGAGTCATTCAAGGCTTTGTCGGATCTTTTTCTCTGCCCATTTCTCATGATATGATATGATATGATATGATATGATAGGTTATTTAGAACGTGCTTAATACCCAGAGGATTCTAAGCACGGAGACAGGGATTGGACCTGTGGTGCTCCGTTTCGTCTTGCTTCCAAGGCGAGCACGTTGCCCCTGAGCTATCCTCCCAAGCGTAATCCTATTTCTGTCGCTAGAATTACTGCATACCCTTACTTGACTATTGCTGGCATCTGCTCCTGGGCCTTCCTCCCTACTCTTTCCTACCTACAGACAAAATCCACAACTTCTCTACCCGCACTCTCTATACAATCTACCCAGACCCCACCCACTTCTACCTACTGACGCCATGCTTAATGGCTCACCATACACAGCCACTCCTTTTTCAAGTCCCTTCTCCTAGCCCATAAAGCTATCAACGGTCTAGCACCTCAGTACCTGGCAGACTGTATCTCTATCTTGTTTCCACCATTCCCTGTCTGCACTCAACCTCACAGTCCTATTCCTCCGCATGCCTACTCTCCCCATTACATTGGAACCCACTGGTCATCACAATCAAAGCCAGCCATCTCTGGATCTCATGAAAGTTTGGCTGAAACTTCACCTACTGGCCAAAGATGGAGCTTGCAGAACCTGATTCCTCATCCTACTTTCCTGACCCACGCACGTACTTGCGCTCTCTCTCCCCTCTCTCTCTCTCGATCTCTCTCTCTCTCTCTCTCTCTCACACACTCTCTCAATCTCTCTCTCACTCTCTCCCTCTCCCTGTCCCTATCACTCTCCCTCCCCCTCTCTCACACTCTTTAAATCTCCCTCTCTCTCACACACTCTCTTACTCTCTCAATCTCTCTATCTCCCTCTCCCTCTTCTCTCCCTCTTCCTCTCCCTGACCTTCTCAATCCCCCCCTCTCTCTCTCTCACCTTCAAATATTGTAATTTTGAATATGTGTACAGTTAGTTTGCAGCACTTTCCCCATAGGTTAATGTTACCCTTGGGAGTCACATTTTGTTTTGTCCCTGGTTTATGTACCACATTGTTCAGCCTCGTGTAAGCTGGCTCACCACTTGTTCTCATCTTTGTGCTACTGTACAGGAACTGTTTGACGAATGCTTCCACCATCTAGAAATGTGGTATTGTTAATAGTCCGTCTCCTAAATACATCCCATGGGGTCGATTCACACAGAAGTAGCTCTGACTTCAGCTTGACTTAAACCTGTAGAGAGCCATTTGGATAGACTGTGCCTCACGTTGACTCTACCAGGGCGTGGCCGACTTAGGGAAATAGTATTTGTTGTATTTTTTGCTTGGGACCAACCACAATAAAAGTGTGCCTAGTAGGATCAGTGGTCTGGGAATCCCACTGCAGGTTTGTGGTGAGATTCTGGACAGCCACGTGACCTATACTTTTCCATAAGCAATTGCATTTTTATGGGTGTTAGCTGCATCAACACAACACAGATACATTCTTAACAAGTTTTCCCATGCCTACAACAGGCTTGGTCTTCAGAAACACACCTGACAAAATAGCTAATAATGCTCAAAACAAATATATGTATAGTATGTGTTTTCTCTGGAAAAGGGCATGTCGGGAAGACCCAACAAGCCATGAATGTAGCATCCTCTCTGTACAGACCTATTTTAATTTGTTCATGTCTGAAGCATCTTGAGGTCTTAGTTTCTGATCTCTTGTTCTTAGACTACAGTTCCAGATAACCTAAGAGCCATGCTTTTAGTAGACAGTAGAGGGTGTTTTTTGCAACAGGTTTCAGGTAAACACCTTACTTCTACTTTTTTTATTCCAACCATAAACATTCATGTCGGATTTTATCACTAATGTCAGGCATAATGGTTTTCAGATAAAGAGGGATACATGTATGAGTGAGAACGGTAAGGGTGCAGAAGTCAACGCATAACACAGGGGTGACGTGTGTGGGCATAAACCTTTATTTCACAGAAAGTAAAATAAAAAACCCTGTCTGTCCCTATTAACTAAGAGGGGTTTCCCTTCCTAAAATACACTAAGGTTAGTGTTTGAATGTCCATCAAAAGAAAACATTTCCACTGTCCTATGGCCCAAACCTATTTCCGTCCTTCACACATCAAAAGACAACTAGAAAACTAGTTCAACCCTGACTCCAGAAAGGTAATTCCTTCCTTCTGGACGGGGCTTTGTCAGTTTGTGACTGTTTCCATTCCCCAAGCCTTTCCCACGCTCTCTTTTAATGTTCCCAATGATGTTTGTGGTTTTGTCAGAGGATGTCTTTCTCTTCCCCTGGTCTGCTCTTGACTTTGTCAAAGGGTTTCTCTCTCGCCGTGGTCTTCTCTTCCAGATGTGTGGGTCCCAGACCACCTTCTGGGGCTCAATATGTCTCTCACTCAGTTTCAATTCACTATCCGGCCAGGAATTGTTTTGCACATAACATTCTTCCATCCTTTCAGCATTCAGGTACCAGACCCCTTTCTCAGGTTTATAATGTCTTTCAATCAGGCCGGTGCACTAGCCTTCCAGCCACTGCTTTGAACATACAACTCTTCAATCCCTTTTGCATTAAGGTCCCACACCGCTTTCTTGGGTTTATAATGTCTCTCAATCAGGCCAGACACTGTTTGACACACACACACTGTTTGACACACTGTTTGACTGTTTGACAATTCTTCCAAGCATTGGTATGAAGAAGATGACAACTCTTGTACTCAGATTGATTATTTTCAACAATTACCACGGGGATATCTCTCTTCTCCAGACTTGGTTCATCTCCAACCCTCAGGGTCTCAACAGGATCTTTGCTCGGTCCATTGCTTCATAGAGCAATTCCCCATTCATTAACGCAGGTCTCTTTTTAGCTTCTTCCAACCCCAGGGGCTTGCTCCTTCCTCCTGCTCCTCGGTTGCTTCTCTGGCCAGCTCTTATCTTCTCTGGGATTCTCACTGCAAGAAGACATATGGTGGTTCCACAGACCTGGGTCCCTCACAGGTATTGCGGTACCTTCTTCCGCTCTACATCTCGCCACCGGGTACCTGATTCTCCTGCTGTGGTCTGTGTGTCAGCGGCCTATTCCGATGGGACGCACCTGCTGCTAGCGTCTCTGGGCTTTTCTCGCCTCTGGAAGTTGTGTGGCAGTTTCCCAACCCTGGGTCTCTCACAAGTACAGTGGTGCCTTCTTCTGCTCGCCACACGGCAGCTCCTTCCAGCTTGCGGTTCCTTCAGGGAGGACCAGGCCATGAAAGAAGTCCTTCCTCTCTTTTAATCTTCGTCCGGCTCGTATAAGAGCTAGTATGTTCACTTTGTTTCTGCAAAGGGCTCTTTACTCCTCTGTTCTTCTTATCTGTGTCATTATCCACAGATCCATAGCTTTCCAAGTCTTCCTTACTCTTCCTAGTCACAGTATGGGTGTTCTCATACTCATAGACAGGTCCACTCTGCCTTAAGTAACTATGGGCCTCATTATGAGTGCGGCGGTAAGGGGTTAACAGCACCGGTAAGGATGCTGGTGCCGTTAACCCCTTACCACAGCATTCCGAGGTCCCTTAACGGGTTCCACTAAGGCCGGCTGTTAAACCAGCCGCCCTTAGCGGGAGCCGCTAAGGGACCAGGGAGCTGATAACAGGCCCTCTATTTGCGGGCCTGTTATCAGCTCCCTCTCCATTCCCATTGAGCCCTGTGGGGGCTTGAATGAGAATGGGGAAGGGTTTTGTGAATGGGGACTTACCAGGTCCTCCAAGGTTGGAATGACCTGGTAAGTCCCCATACAGAGAACCCGCACACAACTTTGGAGGCAGCCAACTAAACTCGTAATGACCCCCTATGAGTAGAAAGAGGAGGTAAAGAGGATGGGAGCGTTTTGACCTAAACAGTGTGGGGGTATGTGGTTTTGGGGGAAGAGTGGTAATTGATACACTGCATTCTCCCTCAATTGTCTTCACCTCTCCAAAACAGGGGGGTCCCCTAACATGGGATCCTCCCGCTGAGTACCACCCCAAGGGTGACCATCAGTAAGTGGCCTCACCTCCCTGGGAAGGGTCCCACTCTGGGGGAGAAGTGATGGCACTGAGGGATTTGTCACAGAACACTCTGGAATATATGCAGACCTTTATCAAAAAGGCAGTGAACAGATGTGTGAGCATATAGGCTTTCCTCCGTGGTTTTAATCTGTGACATCACAGCCCTGCTGCTCCCAGCTTCACACTGGCTAACTATTAGCCCATCATATAACACTTTCAGATTAGTAGGCAATCTTAAAACAGAGTGTGCACCTTTTCAAATCAAGATTTCTGTCTGAAGAGGAATATAAAAGGGTTGCAATACATTAGGTAATCAGTGTTTATGGTTCAGTGTACAACCAACCTCTCCACATGTGTGTTGGGGTGTATAGGAATACTTTCGGAATTACAGGAGACTTTTTATAGAAATGCTGTTTTTTATTTCTAATTTGAGATGGTCCACACAAGATGGTCCTAGTTTCAGTGCAAGGTCAATAATGTCATCAAGGATGGGTCTGGGTTAGCAGAATAACTACTATTGAATTTGGATATTTCTGCCCATTTCCAAGGGCTCCTTTGTAGGACTTTTTGGTTGATGAATTTTCTGGCCAACCTTCTCTGGACCGAATTACAATGCTTGTCCAATATCTCAAAATTCTCTCCTTTGTTTACAATTCTAAGGTGTTGGTCAATATCTTCAACATTTGTGAGTAGAAGGATCCCATGTGTGCAGTTGACTCCTGTTATCACATTTTGTTTCTGTTTTCACCACTTCTGAATACAGATCATTTGTAGAAACTGCTATGAGGAGAATGAACATGTACTCTCAATGGAAAGAGGACAGACTTGCACCAGTATTCGGTACATTGTAATATTTCCATCCAATACACCAGGAATCATTTACAGCATTGAAAAGCCTCTTCACATAGACCTCTGAGCAAATGAGGATTTATTGTAGGAACGTGGGATTTATGGGGTTAACGGTCACGAAGAAGAAGGATTATGAAACCAAGGTTGCCTGAGAAATTGTTTAAGTCATTTAAGACATTTTGCTCAGCTGTTTCTATCCAATTCAATGTTTCTTTGTTGGGATGAAGAGTTTGATGTTGGAGCACGAGTAATCCAGTTTGAGGTGAGCCAGTCTTTTTTAGTATGATTGATACCCTACTCCAGGCCGACTTCACGAGTGTTGGGATGAGAAAGGGGGCTGTTAGAGCCCATTCTCTGTGTATTGGTAGCAATTAGGTGATTAGGAGGAACACAAAAGACCTGGAATTTAGACAAGTGCATGGATCCTTGCTATGACGTGAAGAAAGGGGTCTTTACATGGCATTTCTAACTTTTCATCAATGTTTATGAGTAATCTGAGTTTACATCATACATTCTTTTAACAGTCTTTTGGAACATGTAAAAAGCCCCCTCTTTACGGCTCCGAACATGGCTTATTTTGACTCGAGTTACAATCGCATCACATGAAAGACAACAGAGGATCTATAGATTGCAATGTTTGTGTAACATGAAACAGCTTGTGCCCTCAAGGTCCATATTTTAGGGTATAATATCAAGATCCCAATGTATCAAGGCTTTCCATGAAACATCGTGTTAGTGAGATACACGTGTTCCCCATTTCTAGCGCCACTACTTTAGATGTGTTCCACCCAATAAAAACATGGAACATGAACATCATAGCAAGCTGGGACCATTTAAATAACGTTTGGTGAAACAAAGGCAGGAAACAAGTGCTTTGGAGCATTTAGCAACCCTTGGAGAATGTGTTTTCTTTATTCCTGGAGGAATGTTTTCTCATGTTGACATTGAGGAAAGAGGTCAACCATGGTTAACAGTGAGGACAGGTGAGTGCAGCAGCATGCTCAATACATGTTTTGCTGATTCACACTAGAGTGGGGGTGGGTAAGGGTACAGGAAGGCTACTATAGAGGTCAATGAAAGGGGGAGATGGAGGCCCCGTTGTAGAGTTTGCAGAGAACTGTGGAAGGGCATGTGTTGAGGAATGAAGGACATTTAGTTTGGTGGACATTTGGCGATAATAGAATAGGTACTATTTTTTCAGTCCTTTGCCCCCTGCTCGTTTTACACTACCCCCTTTCTGCCTTCTTCCATCCTATAACCACTTTACTTCTTCATACCGATGACACCCACATTTTCTTTTCTGTCTCTTCCTTCAATAACATTTTGCACTCTGCTCTAACTGCCTTTTTGCAGTTAAAAACTGGATGTCTTCACAATTTCTTCATCCCAATCCATTGAAAACGGAGGTTCTATTCTTTCCGGCCACTAAGATACCTCCTACTATTCCTCCTCCCTCCTTTTCCCCTTCTCTTTCTTTCTCTACTTTTGCTTGTAACTTGGGTGTAATCTTTGACCCATCTCTCTCCTTTTCTCTACATATTTCCTCTACTCTTCAAGTCTGTTGCTACGCTCTTTTTAATATTCGCTGTGCCTGACCCTATCTTTCTTTCCATGCCACTGTGCTTCTTATTTCCTGCCTGGTCTTCTCTCTTTTCGATTATTGTTTAGCTCTTCTCTTTGGCCTTCCTGCTTGCCAGCTTCTTCCCCTTCTCTCTGTCTAAAACTCCTCAGTTTGTCTCCTTGTCTCTCTTTCTTCTCGATCCTCGATCACACTTCCTTACTTTCTCTATCTCATCTGCCGTTCGAATCTCATTTCCTTTATCATTTTCTCTCCATTGTCTACAAGTGCATCCATGGTATTGCTCCTCTTTAACTCTCTTCACTTATCTCATTCTATTCCCCACCCGTATCTTCTGTTCCCATAATCCGTTTCTCCTCTCTGTTCCTAAACCCCCATGTGCATCCTCTCGCTTCCGTTCCTTTGCCTCATTTGCCCTCAAACATTGGAACTCCCCCCTCCCCCTGTCCACTCTTCCTCTTCTCTCTGTATTTTTAGGTCCAATCTTAAAACTCATCTTCTATCTGCTGTCTCCAACAATTAAACATTTTCTCCTCTTTTGATTTATTTACCCGGAATGTACCGTTCCTATTTTTCCTTGTATTAGTGCTTTTGGCGAAAAGCGCTTTATAAATTAAATAAAAACACAAATACAAAATGTAAGGATTTCATTTTAAGAATCGCCATAATCACAAGTGATTGGATCGCCCTTGTTACTGTGAAGTTAATGATTCTGGTTTGGTGGAGTTATTCCATGAGGTGGGGAGGCTGAACGTGTCTGATGGATAATCTGTCCTAGTGTACACAATGTCGTTGATGAGAAAAAGGATGGAAGGATGGATGTGTAGTTGGACAGACTGACGGACGGATGGATGGACGGGCGGATGAGTGGATGGATGGACGGATAAATAGTTGGCTGGATGGATGAATTGATGGATGCCTGGAAATGCTGACATAGCAAAGCACCTCAGATTCCTAAGCAGCTATTTTAGTTTGCTTGTATACGAGCATGGAGAATGCAGAACATTTTTAAATGAAGAAATGTGCTTTGTTTTGTTGTCAGTGTGCATGGGGACCCTGTGGCCTTTGACCACTGCAAGGCCAGTCACATCTGCGTGTCTCAGTTTCAATGTCAATGTTCCACGTTTCGTTATGCTCTGGGAAAATGTGTACTAGAAATCTGTGAGATATATAGTTGTCTGAACAGCTTACACCATGTGTACTTACACTTCTTTGGCATGATGCAACCATCCCAAGTGACATCTGAATATTTAAGTGTCACCCAATGAAACCTCAGTGACTTCCACCAACCTTATCGCCACCTGTGAGATATGTTGCCTCTCTACCTGACTTCATCAGTTGAGTCTTGCAGATGCTCCAGCCTGATGCCTTAAAAACATGCTATCTAACTGTAACTACCTGTGCTAACAATGGAAAAGAAAGCTGGTGGTCAAGCCCACCGCCGTGCATAATAATAGTCTTATTTCTATTTCTACCGTGTGCTGGATGACACTCCCTGGACATTTAAAGTAACAGTTTTCTGCTTTCATAGGGCCTTCTCTTAGTAGAAATGTCAACAATATATGTTAAATATTTCTTGCTTTAGCGTGTCAGCTCGCTAGATGAATGGAAAATAGATTTTTTTTTTCTTTTTCTGCCACAGTCTAGGTGGAAAAAGAACACTTATCTTTCTATTTACAGCTACACAGCACACAGACTAGAATGTGTTTAGTTTCCCCAAACTAGGTAGAGCAACACTGCTTGTCAGCTCCTGTATGCATCTCAGCCGAAGATTGGTGGCGGTATTGCATTAAGGTTCGGCATAGGGCTACTTGCTGTTCTTGCAGCTGGGATCTGAAACAATCTTCTCTGTATTCTACTCTCAAATCACAACGTTGCCTGCGCCTCTGTATTATTATGATTTGTCTTTTACTGAAAGAGTTACTGAAAAAAAAAAGATGAAGCAAAAAAAGAAAATGTCTACCCAACTTGAACCAAAAAAAGAATCTCGCCTGATATCTGATTTTCTGACCAGCCTGCACATCGTTTTACTCTATCACACCATACCTAGCAAAACAGGAACCTCTGCATGACCAGATTGCTGTGTGATTCATGCCGCCATCTTTGACTAGTACCATCGTCCTAATCATTATGACGCTACTGCTGTTGCTTGTTAACACATTGGTTCACTTCTGTATCATTTTTTCAGATTAACACACTGTTGGTTTTATCAGATGTTAATGTTCTGAAGGGTTAGTTTCCATTAACTAATAGACTTCATGCACTTTTTCGATATGCTTGCAAAATATTCCCCAAATATGTTTGGTGGATCTGATTGCGGAACGTGTGCGGTACTAGAGAGCTTCTTTTATTTTGCTTCATATAATAGTACTTACCTTCATATACTTATATGAAACTCTTTTTGAGGCACGTTGCAGGCAGCAGCCTTTACTCATGTCCTACCCCCACACTTGCAAGTTGCACGTGTGCATGCTATCTTACTATGGAACTCATGATACGTTTGGTAATCGACCCTGGATAGCATCAATGCTACACAGGTAACCATGAAGTAACGGAAAAGGTCCACATGATTCTGAGTCATGTGGACCATTCAATTATTCCCCATCTTGGACTCCATGGGAAATGCCATATTAGTGCATGAGGGATCACTGCATGTGGTAATATCGTCTGCATGCAGTATCACTCGTGTGTGCAGGAAACGTCCTCTAAAGGAAAGTAGTAGGAAAAGGTGGCTTCCACTTCTGAACCTCATAATTGGGTGAAGTGGTAAAACATTCAGCATTCTTCAATGGCGGAGGTTTTGCTGCAACATTTACATACAGCGTACAGACATGTGATGGTGTCACTATTTTTTACTAACCATGGTGGACTTTTTAAAAACATATTTACAAGTACATTTCAATGTACTGATGACTAAGTGGTGCCTGCTAGTATTTTCTAAACTTTATAAAGTTGCATGAAGAGAGAATTAATTGGTGTTAATGTACTGTAATCATTGTAAAATGAAAGTTTGGAAATGTAGTAAGTTGAATTTTAAGCAGTAGGAACACAGTTGTTGTCATATTTTAATTTATTGTTTGCTTGTTAGGCGTTTATACAGCAAATACATTCTGTTTGAAAGTTCCCGGCGGGCAACAGGGAGGGACCATAGGAATGAAAAACATTAAATACATACAAATATTAAATACAGAGGAGGGCAAAAGGATGTACGTACTATGCCTTGTGAGTATTCAGAACATGCAAGTGCAGAAGGGACGGGTAAGAGGGGCTAGGTGATGGGTGCTCGTGGGTGAGCAACAGATGAAGTGCAGGGAATGGTAAGTAGGGTGTGGTGAGGCAAGTGCTGAGGATAGACCAAAGCTTGGGGTGATTCGGTGTCGGAGGTCAGATCCCCGAGAATACATAAGGGCCCCAGACACCAATCAAAGCAACGGTGAAATTAGCAGAGAAGAGCAGGAGGGAAGGAGGAGGTAAAGAGGAAATCTTTAGGAGCTTCAGGAATTTAAGAAAATCCTTCTCCAGACGCAGATGGAGGGTGAGGCTGTTCCTTAGAAGGGAGCCAGCTGAGGAAAGCAGTCGAACTCTGCCCTCTGTTTAGCAAAATGCTTTACACACAAGGAATTGGTGCCAGAGGAACGTAGAGGTCTAGAGGAAGAATATTTAGTAAGAGAGAGTTGCAAATAGAGTGGTCCTTGGCCCCAGACAGCCTTGTGGATGATGCAGATGAATTTGAATTTAATCCGTGAAGTAACCGAGTGCCAGTGAGGACTTTTTAGGGCAGGAGAGATGCAGTGCCTGGGCTTGAGGGCAAGGATAAGTCTTGCTGCCCTATTCTGGATTAGCTGGAGGGGTCGCAGAGTCGAAGAGGGAAGGTTCAGGAAGAGGCTATTGCAATAGTCAAGCCTAGAGAGACACAGGGTTCAGTTCTTTGCATGGTTTCTGGTTCCTTATTTGGAAAAGAAAACTAGTACGTTGCTTCATCCATGCTTTTGGCCACTAAATCAATATGATTTATCCTAATGGAAGTTACCAGTAGACGATAGTCAGATAACCCTACCAGACAATTCTCCAAACTTCATGTGATGTATGTCATTGATATAGAAATACCTAGCACCAAGGAGATTTACATAGAACATATTTTATTGCTGTAGGAGTATCTCAAACCTGAGGTTGTCTGTATAGAACCGGATGTTTTGTGAGGTCTAGTCAAGATCAGTTTGCAGAATCACTGATGTCCGTGAGGAGTGGGTGATGGGCATGCAACTAGACTATATTATATGGTACACTGTGTGACAAATTGGATCCTGCCTCTCAGGGGTACATTCAGTGTAAAATGGCCCACTCAGCCCTCACACTTCTACAAACCAAAACACAATGCAATCCTAGAAGCATAACAGGGACAGATAAGAGATATACCTCCTTTGCCTTTTATGGTAACGCGGGCAGAGGGAAATCTATAGTGTCAAGGGGGGTGTGAAAGTGAACCACTAGTGACCCAAACAACAATGTTGCCGAGTCCAAAATAAAGGTAATTTCCAATCAAGATTCTAGAAAAATAAAAACTCTTTAATTAAACACACGATATGCACATAGAATGAAAAGAGAATCATACACAAAAACCCACCCCAAAAGAAGAAAAGAAAAACGATGCAACAGACTGGAGGAGATAGTAATCTGAGCGCAGATTCAGGTGTGGTAGGTAAGTTACTACCGTAAAAAGGATCTTGTAGAAAACAGGAGCGATCATGACCTAACCAGTCCCTAGGGTCCACGTGAACCGTGGGGGCAGTTCTGAGTAACAGCACCTGGATTCAGTTCTTGGTGGGCAGACGCAGTCAGACTCTAGTTCAAATGTCCATGCGAGCTGATCAGGCTCAGTTCAGGCATGTAGGATCATGGAAGCGTCGGCAGCAAGTGAGCATCAAGTAGGGGGGAATGCGGGTGCTCTGAGTGGTTGAATGGCAGCTCATCAAATATGCAGGCCAAGGTGGTCACAGGAACCCTTCACTGTTGGCCAGGCAAGTTGTCCTTTAACCACTGGGAGGGGTCGATTAGTGATGCTCCAGTGGTTTAAGTTGGGGCGGTGATGGTTGTCGACGTGGTGATCTTGGGTGCGTCAATGTGTGATCGATGAGGCAGCAGTTCTAGGGCTAGCAAGGCCAGGCTGTGATTGTAACCCCTGGTTTGAGTCTGCGAGTGATTCGGTACGGGTCCCAGCATTCAGCAATCGCTTCAGGCCAGCAGGTGATGTGCTTCACAAGGACACGATACAGTACCAAGCAAGTTGAGTTGCAAGGAATAGTTCTGCTAGTTGGATGAACGCAGACACCAGCATTAGCACCTTCACTCTTGTTCAAGATGCAGGGGACACAGAACATCTGGTCCGGTGTGGTATGACAGGGAGCTACGGCTTGTCTGGCCCTCCGGTTGCTGTGATGCCTGCACAGAGGACTTGAGGACAGGATGCTTCCAGTCAGGGTCTGGTCATCTAGCTTAGAATATCTGTTGAGGAGTTGTTGGTCCTGGTCAACAGCACTGGTCACTCTTGTTGTGCACTAGGGGTGGTCAGGGGACAGATATTCCTTCTGTCTTGCACAGTCCATCTTCAACTCAGGCTGAGGGCTTTGTGAGTACAACTCTCCCAATGGAAGTCCAGTGAGTTCTTCAGAACTACCCTTCAGCCTTAACGGATCCAGGAGGAACTCCTGAATGGGTGAGAGATCCCTTCTTTTAAAGGAACACGTCTCCAGGTGATTGGTCTAGAGCTAGCCTGCATTTGGGGACAAATCCCTGCTCCTGGCCGGAGTGGACTTGTTTCCATGTTGATGTCACACCCAAAGTGGTTCACTTCAGAGGAAGTGGAGGGGACAGGAAAGGGAAGAAGAGATAGTGAGCAACAAGATGGTTGATTGCTTCTTCCAGTGACCAAAACCCTCCTGCCTATCCTACTCCCAACCCTTCCCTGCTTACTGACAAGAAAGTCCTTTAGATATGCAGCACCCTGATGTGAGGCTACTCCTTTTGAATGGGTTTGCTCCTTTGATACCTGGGCCCAGGACAGCTGCCTGCTGTGCTGATGTCTCTGGGGGAGGTTATTACAGGCCCTCACAAAGCAGATAAAAAATAAAACCTCTGGATTTTTGTCACCGTATCGGCCCATCTGACCCGAATACACATTCCCTTCCACAGCAGAGCTGACTCATAGGAGCTGACATATGTGCAATATCAATTTGTATGTGGCGCCGATTATCATAAGTAGTTTTGTGCGCTATGCCTGAACTCAGGCATAGCTTATTTTTAGAGATTACCATGCCACCAGCATGGGGTACTCATGATCATTTCAGTTTACGTACAGGGGGCATATCTCAAATTCCGCCCCATGCCGCAGTGACTCTGCTGTCGCTGTGGCAATCGAGTGGGCATCTTGTAACATTTGAACCTGCTATGCGCCACAAGCCGAGTAGGTGCTGTGGATCAGGCTACGGATGCAACAGGGCACACGTAAAATATGCTTTTGGCATGGAGTTGGTGAAGAAAGGGGGATTTGGTTAGCAGATTACCATGTGGAGAAGAAATCGCCCCTGGCCAGATGGCAATTCCTCACAGACTCTCAGTATGCTTTGAAATATTTACATTAGACATGCTTACATGGTAAGCACCGAGATGCAAATGGGATCCATTTGTAGTTTGTGGATTGCCTTTACGCTTTCATTTTGCAGTAATTTTCACTTCTCATTTGTGTGCCTTTCCAAGGTGTAGGTGTGGAGCAAAGCAGAGTTTGAACCTCCTTTTCTCTTTCCTTCTCAATCTTGGAAGATCAAATGGTCTATACCTGCCTGAGATTTTCATGCAGGCTTAAAGCCAAAGGCTTCCTCTGGAGTACGGCTTGGTTTTGCACTTGTTAAAAGACCAGGTGGATTCCATAACAATACATTATAAAACGTTGCTTGCAAAGCATAATTTGCATGCAACATTTAATTTGTCACAAAGCGGAGTGTGAAAGTGAAAAAGGCAAATTTGCCTTCATTTACTCTTCACGATTGTGCTCTGCTTTGACAGTGTTGAAAATTGCATGCAGTGGAGCAGAAAGTGCACGTTTCGGTGGTCCACAGAATGCAATAAACATGTTTTTGCAAATGGACTCCCAAAGTGTTTTGCTTGGAACCCAACAGTTTTTTTTTTTTTGTGATTTGCCAAAGCCAGCATTTGAATCCTGGTCTTAAGGTATCAAGGTTCAGGGGGTACCCCTAGTCCACATTTTACATCCTTGCAAGGCTACTAAAATCCATGCTTTATTAATAAGCATCAGAGCTGCTCCAGTGTGAAAAGAGATCCCTTGTTCTTTGTAACTGTAATACCTACAGTTATAAGTGATATATTTTGGTATAATAATCAGAATGTGGCATTCTAGTAAAAGCTTTCACTGCACAGATTCCCATCAACATAACATGTCCCCAGAGATCTGACTACTTACATTTTTGAAATAAATAATTTAGTTTTGAAGAAGAGCGTATTATTATTAGTTATATTATTGCAGTTGACTGATGGGCACAATTTGCAACCAAGGCAGCCTTCCCACTCCCGTGCTTGCAAATAGCAGCTTAGACACCTGTTTTCTCCCTCTATGGAAGGCTTGACATTTAAAGTTCATTGCTTTTGCATTTCCTTTGCATTTCTAAGGAGACTTTAACAAGGTCAGTTCAGAAACCTATTATGGGAATGGAGACATTTGAAGAAGTGCATGCCTTCAAAACCTATTAACATAAGAAAATGCATTAGAAACTGATAAAGTGGAACTTCAAACAGGAAACAAAATCAGCTTTAGCTATAGTGATGTGTGATTTTTTTTTTTTCTTTTTGTGGGCAATCGCGTGTCTTGCTTTTTTGACATGGAACATACCAATTAGCACCCTTGGCGGTGGAGCCAGACAATCGGGAGTCAAGGAACAGGGGCTGAAACTGGCAATTTCAGCCCGCAGTCCAAGACGGCTGATGGCCGCTTTGCTTTCCATCTTCCCCCCAACCTCCGTTCCCTTTTTTTTTTTTTACTCCCAACTCTCCTCCTCGCTTGCCCCATTGTGGCAGTGACACTGGCTGCTGCCGCTGCTGCTGCCGTTCCTTCAGCTCTGCTCCGCCTTCCCATTCCATGGCGGCCATCTTTGAACACTGTTTTATTTCCGTGAACAGGACGCAGCGAGGCGACCATTCACGGAAAGAAAATACTTTGCATTAGCCCCATCCCAGCTCTTGGTGCTAATTGCATTAACAACCCGTTCCAAAGGCTGGTAACGGGTGGTAATGTCATGGCGCCATTGTTAAATGCCATCGCTTCGCTCGGCCTTTAACTCAGGCTGATGGGCCATTATCACCCATTCCAGCCCTTGAAACGGGTTGTTAATGCCATAGTATAACATAATAGAACACCTAATTAACAGTCCTGAATAATCTTATAATTAGCTAGGTATAACATCACAGGTATAGGATTAGGACCTAATCAGATAGTTGTGACATCACTACATTGTACTTGAGAAACACTGGTTCACTGCTCCCCATTACCAAACATTCTTCTAAGGTCTGTCACATTACTTCATCTAAGGACCATACTTGCTCCTCACTTGAGGTCATATCCACTCAAGGCCCAACCCAATCCAGAGGTCCATCATTTATTAAAAGGCACCCTGTCCCAAGTCCCATCACCTCATGAGGTAATCCTAGGTACAGAGCTCATGCTTGGCCTGAGGCCCATCTGGGACCCGAGGCAATCCCTACTTTAAGGCTCATTTGGGACCTAGGTCCCAGTCTGCTCCACAGGCCCTTTCGGGTTCTAGTCTCTTCCCTCCCAAAATGCCCATCCCACTCCGAGGTCCATCTCTAACTCAAGGTCTTTTGACACTCTGATGCCCATCCTTACCCTGAGGCCCAACCCTGCTCTTGTGCCCATCCCCAATCCAAGTCCCATCCCTGGATCTCGCTAGACTCAGAACTAAGGAACTGTGTATCATTAGTTCATCGAAAGTATTCCAATGACATGTGTTCCCATTACTTTGATATTGTGGGTACTATGCAATTTTATTGTATTTGTTTTGGCTTTATGAAGAAGCCCCACCCAAAATGTGTATTGAAAGGTTATTAAAAATAACCCAGTAATATGATGGACAAATTGCAGGCAGGCTTTATTGATGGAATGAAAACTACTGACCAGGTCTTCAATCTGTATCCTCAAATCACTAAATAAAAATGCCCGAATACGCAATCTATCTGGCATTTATGGACCTCTCTTTAGCCTTTGACATGGTGCCTAAGCTGAGGGGATGGGAGGTCCTCAAGGCCATGGAGATTCCTCCACCCTCTGTTGGCTCCATCGGGATACTGCCACTTGCTTACGGCATGTTCTCGTGGGGAGTATATTAGGTCATCTGATGTCAAAAGGGGAGTCAGACAAGGATGTGCGCGGGCTTCCCTCTTCTTTATCTTCTATACCAATTCACTTTATGAGGCACTGAGCAAAGAAGGCGTAGGCGGTCCTAATGTAGAGGGAGAGGTTCCTTGCTTAAATATGCAGACAATGCTACTCTACCTCCAAGGACGCTCTCTGTCCATCAGCAACGGATTAATATCTGTGCCACTTACAAGCACAAAGGGGAATAGCAGATCAATATCGCTAGGACTGAAGCCTTGATAGGTGGAGCAAGAATGCGTTTATCCAGATATTGGGGCTCATTCCGAGTAAGGTGGTCTGGTAAAAAAGTGTGGGTATCCACTGATACCGGCACTTTACTGGACCACCTGACTACAGGTTTGCCAGTGGGGCACCTTGGCTTACCTCCCGCTAAAAGCTAAAAGCCGGTGGTAACCCAGGCGCCCTACCGGCAATAAAGGCCCTCATTACCGGTGGCTGTAATGACAGCAAATCCCCTCATGGAGTCCAATAGGAATCCATGAATGGGGATTTACACTGCACCACTGGCACTCGTAATCTGGCGGCAATGCCACCAGACCAAGTGCCGGAAACAGTATCCACATTTGCCGGTACCCTTGCGGCTCTACCGCCAGAATATCGGCAGAGTCGGAATGAGGCTGATTGTCTGTTGAATGGACAAAGACTTGAGAGAGTACATGAATTCACCTATTTGGGTGTCTTTCACCGAGAATCCCAGGAGACTTTCTCATATCACCAGGCAAGCTACCTCTATTTTATGACCTCTTGCACACCTTTCCACTTGATTCATTTTTCAGGCAAGCCATCAATTGAAGCACGTAGTTTCCCTTTTTAGTTCTGCATTGCAGGGCTGCTAGAAGTCTACTTCCTATGAGACAGCTGAAGATCTGTTTTCTTTTTCTGCCCCATCACTTGCAGTTCATAATTAACTGAATCACCCTTACAGACACGATGAGTTCATATTAGGAACAGCCCTTGCCTGGCTCTATTTACAGTGTAACCTCTGGGTAACATCTCCAGGCAATAATTAAAAAATGTGGAGAACAGGAATTTGCCTGGAAACATCTCCTGGTTAGGGTATGTGAAAAAAGCTCTTCTTATCTATTAAATTTCTCCAACTTTGTCTTCCACTAACACATGTTAGACCTGTGGATAAGCTATTAGGAGAGGAACCTTTAAAAACAAAATTGTAAGATACAAAGAAAGACCTTCAATTAGGCTAGAAAAGCAACCCCGCTCATAATGTTCT
Source organism: Ambystoma mexicanum (assembly GCF_040938575.1). Taxonomy (NCBI): domain Eukaryota; kingdom Metazoa; phylum Chordata; class Amphibia; order Caudata; family Ambystomatidae; genus Ambystoma; species Ambystoma mexicanum. The sequence goes on from NC_090939.1 coordinate 193,870,217, forward strand.
TCATTCTCCGGGCATAATTGAGCCTTATTTAATCAACATATCAGAGCCTATTGTAAGGAAATGGCTTACATGTTTCAAGTTGAAACCTTGACCAGGAAGTCTTAGCCTTATGATTTTCCTTCTGTTTACCCCTTTTGCCTTAAGGGAAGCCAAGCACATTTCATCTTTTTCCCACATTATGCTTTAGAGTGATGTTGAATGTTAAGACGTGTGGCTTGGGTCCTCCAGACAGAATTGAATAAAACTCTAAGAAGGAGAGAGAGTAGAGGAGCAGCCAAATGCCTCTGCAGGAAGTCCCGCCCCCCCTACTGCCTATATGTTGGAAGCCTGAACTGCACCATGCTTGACACCAGCAATTGTGACCATACCGTGACGAGTGTTCGCGAAAAGGTATCCATTAAGAAAGCCATACCAGATGTATGCTCAAAGAGATGAAAATCTCTTGGAAAAAGACCCCAAAGTCCTTTGAAAATGAGAGAAAGAGAAGCTGGTGATGTCACAAGAAGTAAGTGGCACATTAAGTAGATAATAAGATGTATGGATCCTAACAAAACTGATGACGAAGTTAAGAATTGAGTGAACTTTCGTATTCAAGGTGAATATTGCATGTGTGTGTGTAACACACTGAAGAAAATAGCCGTTCAATAACTGTACAGATGCAGTAACCCAATTAGACTAAGTGATCACAGAAGCTGGCTATACGTAGTGATTAGACTGCAGGCAAAGCTGACATTGTATATAGTGTTTGGACATTGGTGCTACCAGGGACATCATTTCACCAAAATGCCTGGGGTAGCGGAAGTGACATCACACAACCCTTGACCTCTGATGACATCACAGGAAATGATGTAATTTGACCCTACCCTGAAGTGATATCACAGGAAGCGATGGAACACAACCTTTCACCCCTTGAGAAAGCAGGAAGTAACTTTTCCTGCATCGACAAAAGTTCTTTCATGGTTCAATCACAAGTTCAAGTAGGCCTCCCTCCCTCGATCAGACTCAGACCTTTCAAATATTCACACATGCCTTCCTCAGTCAGGCTCGGACCACTCACTCCTAGTCCTTTTAGGGGGGGTTCCCTTCCCCAAGGTTTATTCACCTTCGTTAGGGTTCCCTTCCCCTAACTTATTACACTTCACTTTTGGTCTTCCTTAGGCGGACTCAGACCTTTTCCTGATGTCGAAGACTTTCGAATGTGTGAGGCTTTTACTATGGACCTCTGCAGGACAACTTTGACTTTCCATTCAACTGAAACTATTGTATTATTTTCCCCAGTGTTTCTTGGTCTATGGAGTTCGATCTCATAAGCACAAGAGTTCAATATTCAGTCTCTATTTCCCATCTTTTTGGGGTCAATCATGACCATCACATTCTTTAAAGTTCATTCACTTTGTCTCTTATTAATAAAATATTTCACCTTTCGTGGAGACTTTCGAGTGGGCTTCCTCCTTTTGCCAGACCACTGCGCTCTTCTTTATCACTGGTAATTTTAAATTCACAACAGATCTGCCTTTCCTCGTGTTCCATCCACACACATGGAGCCTTCAATTGTACGATATACTTTTGAAACTTAAATTTTCTTTTAACACACAAAAACAGTCTTTCATGTCGCTCAACAACTCACCGGCTGTTTGCATTCCTCTCTTGTCTTTTGTTAAATGTTAAATGTTAAAGGTATTTGTACTGCACACCGTCACCAACGGAATTGGTCGCCAGGCGCTCTGGCGATCTGCAAATGATAAGGTGGGAAGGGTTAGTAAGGTGAAGAGGGGGTAGGATAGTGAGAGGAGTGGTGTTCTGTTGGCAGCTTCAGCTCGATATACACTATATACTGAGCTTTGGTGCGGGTATTGGATCGGTGTCAGTCCGCGTGTGCTGTTGTTCCGGCTTATGTGTTGTTGCAGTGTTGTGGAGTGCATGCGGCTTGTTGTGCGAGAGAAGGTTGTGTGAGTTATTGAGTGAGAAAAGTATGCGAAGTTTGAGCTTATATTAGTTAGTGGGTTACCTGACCTTTAGCATGCTAACATTCACAGTTTTGTCTAAATGTGGCACTTGTTTGCGTTCCCAATCCTATCTAGATGCGGCACAAGCCGATGTTCAGAAATCTGTCTAGGTGTGGGCATGCCAACATTCACGATCTTGTCTGGATGCGGCGCAGGCTAGTGTTTAGAAATCTGTCCAGGTGTGGGCATGCCAACATTCACAATCTTATCCAGATGCTACGTAGGCTGGTGTTGACAATTCTGAGTGTAGCACATGCTAACTTTCAAGTTTCATCTAGGCGCGGGCATGCTATCCTTCAAGTAAAAGCTGTTTAGATGCGACGCAGACCAACATTCACAATTCTATCCAACTGTGGACATGCTAACATTCAAAGTACCATCCAGATGCGATGCAGACCAATGTTCACAATTCTAAGTGTGGCATATGCTAGTCATTCAGGTTTCCTTTTGATCCTTTTGATTCACAAGTCAAGGTTAATAACACAGGCTTCGCCTTTCCTCCCCAACTCTGTCGTTCACCTAAGAGCGTTGCATGAGCCTTTGAAACACAATTCAGTCTTCTTGTCTGGAATTTGGCTTTCTCCATGTATCTCTTATGATTCTTTGGAGGCAACGACTTCCTGAAGGGAACTCCTGGGTTCCTTCACCCCTGGCTCTCGTCCCTCGATCCGTCGTTCTGCTCCAGTAGGTTTGACTTCGCCCCAGAAGTTCTGCTGCTTCTCGTGTTCCACCCTGCTCAGAGTGTGTCTTTATATTCCGCCTTCTATCCGTGTGGGGAAAGCTAATGGGTATCAGATGTCTGTGATTAAAGTCAAGTTCATGACTTTTCGTGACCCAATTAGCAGGATGTGTGCAGTGGGATGTGTTATGGTTAGCCTTGTTACGCTCAGTCGCCCTCTTCCTCGGATCAGTGTTTGTGTAGAAAAGGGGGGAGGAGTTGGGACATCGGAGAATCCTATGAAATAGATGGGGTCATGAGTACGGGAAAGAGGGAATTTATTTATTTTATTTTTATTTATTTGCATTTTTAAAGTGCCTGAGGGCATCGAGACGTTGTTACACGAATTATTTTTTTTTTCATTTTTTTGCATGTGTTTTTTTTGTCTTGTTTGCGTATTTATAACATGCTTAAATACCCATAGGTTTCTAAGCACGGACCCAGGATCGAACCTGTGTTGCTTTGTGTCGTCTCTAAGGGCGAACACATTGCTGCTGAGCTATCCTTCTGGGACACACATACCGCACATCGCCATTGGTCACCTCACCCCCACTTCGCGATGGTCCCCTCACCCAGGTGATCCTGCTGCGCTGGTCCAAAATAGTAGGTGAGTCGCCCTTTGGTTTCTGACACATAGCATGTACCACTTCAGGGAGTTCCTCACAGGAACGGAAGTCCTTGTCCCCTAAGGGGGATTCTCTCCTGGTGAGGTCCTGCTTGCCTCTTCCCCTAGCCTCACAGAGGGGCAGCGGTGAATTCCCTTGATTCATCATAATAGTCACAATACATTGGCTTTGTAATGCAATGTCTGTATTTTATTCAACGTATATGTGCATCGCACGTGCATGGACTGTCGTGATGTCATGGTTATACCGTCCATTGCATGAACATAAGATCATATATAGCACAGTATCCACATCAGTGATACTGTCACTGGGATAAAAAATCAATATTTCTTTATTTATTTAATATACATTCAACCACATGGTTTTGTATTTACATATTCACATTAAACAATTTCACTCACAATACAAAAATACAAAAGTAAACATCATTAGACAACCAACAAATACATTAAAATCACCTATATAAAACTGTCCTGTTTATCTAGTTCAGTTCGAGTTCCATACGCTTTCATGATCACTCATTTTATCATTTTAAAAGTCGCAAACATTTCATTCTATTAAAATGTACCTTCATAAAGATGATTTAAAATTTGAATATACTTCTAATAAAATGTATTTATAAAAACATAAAATTCATGTCATTTCCATCCATGAAGAGCGACCATATCTTTGAATGCTACTGGAATTGATTATGATAAGCATTCAAATAGTTATTTCTGATAGTATGTAAACTTGTAAGTTACCAAGTAGGTTTTTAGCGTTTCCAACCTATTTTCACCGCATACATGGCACCAACGCTCAGGACGTGAAATGCCTAAAATTGCGCCATTTATCTCAAGTGTATCACAACAGTTGAATTTCATCAGCATGTATTGTCATATTATTTCTAGGCACGGATATGCCGTTTCATGTGGCCAATTGCACAATGTTTGTTTCAGTGTTACGCTCTTTGCATGTCTTTTTCAGCCATCCTTTAAAACTCATATTTCTTAACTCTGAGGATGCTGCTTCAGATGAATCTCGCCATACCTTATATTCTGTCATCATTTTCCCAAAGAAACCCATTGTTAAGCAATTATCTTTTTTTTTCTAACACTGTAATGTCAATGTACTGCAATAGCATCCTTTTCCAATCTTAGAAGTTTTTCAACACATATCATACTCCTGACTGTTAGATCAGTTATAATGTTGTTTAATTCAAACTCCAGCAAGATATATTCTACTGATACTATGTTTGGTAATCATAGAAGTACATAGCAGTTTAGTTTCAAATCTTTGCATTTCATTCACTAAATTGTTACCCCATATCGCCGCACTGTACAACATTATGGATTTCACTCTTGCCGTATATATCAGTAAGATAGTCTTTACCGGCGTGCCCATATTCCTGCCAATAAAACAGCTTATCATGTTTACAGTTGTAGTACATTTATGGTTTACTTCATCCCAGTGAGACTTCCAATTCAACCTCGATTCAATATGTACACCAATGTATTTGTATGTATCAACTTGATCTAATGGTTCGCCATCAAATGTCGCGGCATATTTTTTCTGGTGAGTGCGAATTTTTGCAAAAACCATCATTTTGATTTTTCCTATGTTCACTTTAAGGTTATTTGTTTTAGCAAAATCACTTGGAGCATTTAAGATATTCTGAAGGCCATGGGGAGTATGATCAATTAGCAAGAGGTCGTCGGCGTATGTTCCTATTTTCACTGGGCATGCTTTTGAATTAGCCATATCATATTGAAGATCTGCTAAGTGTAGGTTGAAAACAGTGGCTGCTATCATGCATTCCTGTTTGACACCCTGATGTGTGGGGTATGATTTGGATAGTTTCCCAATTCCATCCAAACGCACCTTAACAGTTGTCTCAGTGTACAAAGCAAGGAGCATGGTTAACAAATCTGAGGGAATTTTCCACTTCACTAATTTATTCCATATAATGTTCCTTTGGACAGTGTCGAATATGGCACTAAAGTCTATGTAGGTGCAATAAAGGTTTAAATTGCGCCGCTTCCAAACGTATTCAACAGCAGATACTAATATGGTTATATTGTGTGCAGTTTTTGATGTCTAGAGCCAATTTGGTTTAGGGGCAGAATTTTAAACTCACTAATCCACTCATTCAGCTCAGCTAGAAGCACTTGTGCAAACATTTTCGCCGGTATGTCCAGCATTACTAGTAAGTGGTAGTTTTCTGTTTTATTCCATGGCTCTTTCTTGTAGATAGGCAATATGTTGCTCCTCTTCCACGTCATGGGTATTTTACCACTTGAACCAATTTCCTTGAACAGGATTAGTAAGGCATTTGCCCAGTACACTGGGGATGCTTTCAGTAGTATATTGCAAACCCCATCTGGGCCTGCAGCACGTGAGTTTTTCAAGTTTGCAATGATTTTACAAATCTCATCTACTGACGCCTTACATGTCCATCTACTTTGGGTAATTTGGACTTTGCTTGTTGTCTTTCATTCCCAATGTGCCAGCTATGTATGTTTCCCAATCGGTTTCTGGCACACAATTTATTGGAAGGTCTCTCTTCGTTGTGCCATGGATCACATGCCATATTTCAGTAGTGTTCTGTTGAGTGGCTAGCCATGCTATTTTTTCCAGTGGTCTCTTTCACAAGCATTCCTATAGGCCTTTAACCAGTTACAGTAATTTACTTTAACTAGTTTTATATTAGTATATGAACTATCTATGCCAACTTGTTACATTGTACGCATGTCCGTGTTATTGTCAGATCAAATTTCCCAATGAATATATGTGGGCATGTAAAGTGGTCACATTTGATATTTGCCATAAGGTCTTAATAGACTGGCTATTACAGTGAAAACATAGGCCTGTGTACCTCAATTGATACATTGATGTTGTGAAGCAGTGTCTGTATGTGCTTATAGTGCCCTGATGGAGTAATTACTGGGTTTATGTAGAATAAGGTAAGAGTAGGAAAGGTTGGTAGTTAGTAGAAAGACAGGTTCAGAGTCAATGTTCATATAGTACCTCTAACATCAGTACAAAAAACATCAGCTATGAGAGGAGCAAATAATCATACAAGAGTTTTTTCATGAGTGCTTGTGGTAATCACACCATCATCAACCTAGAAAATTTTGATATTGTATTGACAGCTCATTGTACATTGCATTCATCTGATGATCAGTATTTAGCCCTTCTTGTACAGTTCCCATTTCACATATCAGTCTGGCCTTTTTTCATCATTGATTATGTTCTCTGTAACCTCCTCTCTTGCCCAAGGTGACCCGTTGGAAGCCAATGAAATTAACCTTGCTTTTGACCTCCTGTTGATGGGTCTTGGCTCCCGAGCATACTCAAATGTTCTTGGATGCTTATTCTTAGCTCTCTAACTGTACAACCTACGTAGATCTTGTGACAAACACCTAAAATAGCGTATACTACAAATTCTGTTTTGCAATTGATACACTGTATCATACACACTTTCCTCTTCTCATCAGTGCATCAACTTTGACTGTTGTTCTTGATATACTGACACATGGAACATGTTCCAGATTTGAAAATCCATATCTGACCCTCTGTTTCCACCATTCCCCCATGTCAGATATTACTTCCTATTTAGTCATGAATGACTGACACAGCTTGTTCCTTAGAGTAGGAGCTGTGGTATAAGCAATATGGGGTTTGTCAATTAAATATGGATCGATATCTTTGTCTATCCACAATAGGTGCCAGTGTCTCTTCGGAATTTTGAACAAACGTTGGCTATCACTACTGCATCTGGTGATCACTATGATGTTTTTCAGGTTGTCTGTTTTGATCTTCTTGGCCTGGGTAAAGAGATCCTTCCGATTTATATCCTGAATTTTATTCAATGCTTTTGATAGTATATTGCTTTTGTACCCCCGTTGATGGAATGTCTGTGTCCGTTTTCGTGCATAATTCATGTCTTTGCTGCGGTTTCTGGATGCTCTAATAAATTCACCCAATGCATGTTAATAATTGCAATTCTGAGATGGCAACTGGTTACTAGCAGTGTGTCTGGAGTTACCCTCTGTTTTCTTCCAATAGGTCTTACTGTGTAATTTGTTAACTGATTGATATATATATATATGGTCAATCCAAAAAGTTTATCTCAGATGTATTTCATGTGGAAGTTAAAAGAATACCAAAATCATTCTGGTTTCGTAATGTCATATATTGTTTTAAATCTTCGTCCATGCACTTTCATACCATGATAATGTCATCAATGTATTTATACCACTCTACCACATTTGATATAAAGTCATTGTCATTCAATGTGTGGGGTTGTTCGTATTGCCCATGAAAAGGTTTTCCAGAAATAGGATCCTATTTGGCACCCATGCCTACTCCTCTAATTTGTCTGTAGAAGGCATAATTGAAAATAAAGATGTAATTCTCTAAGGTCATTTTAAGCATCTTCTTGGTCATTTCTAGATGGATCATATATGAAGCAGATGTACTTGCATAAGTGTAGTCCAATGCATCAAGAGTCAAGTTGTGTTCAATGGACGTCTATAACGCTTTTACATGCACGGTGACAAGTGCGTAAGCCTCACTCCATGTAGTGTTGCTCAGAATCTTCAAAATGTGTGTTGAGTCTCTCATGATGGATGGTAACTAAAAAACCCTACCTTTAATAGCGGTAGCTGTACATTTGGAAAGATTCTCAATAATCTAAAGTATTCCACTCACTATGGGTCTGATTTTGGGCATTCTTTCGTAGGGTTTGTCTATTTTAGGTAAGAGATGCATAACTGGAGTGACTGCATATTCCAGTATGAGAAATGTCTTCTCCTTGCCATTAAGGAGTACCTGTCTGGACCACCTATTAAAAAGTATCTTAGTCTCTCTAGCTATTTCTGTTACTGGATTCCCTTCGAGTTCCTTATAGGAGTCTGGAGTTTGCAGGTGCTGGATAACCATGATAATATAATATGCTTTATTGAGCAGCACTATGTTTCCTCCTTAATGTGTCTCCTAATGATTATTATATTTTCATCGTATAGTTTTTAAAGTGCTTGTCTCTCCCCTAAATGGAGGTTTCTGAATCTTTGTATTTCCGGCCGTTGTCTTGTACATGTGCTTTTGTATGTCGAGGACTACAGCCTTGTGAAAGGTATCTATGAGGCTGTCTTGAGTTGTAACGAAAAATGTATATTTGCCCAACTGAAAAAAGGAAAGTGGACAAAGAACACCAATGAGGCTTCCTGGCAGTTTTACATAAAATCAAAGAGCATTTTGGCGACATAAGCACGAACACAGATGTTTACATTTGACAAATATGTGTGTGATAAAGGGGTTTCATGCTTCAGTACATATTGTACAGTGGGCTTGGTGCTCATTTCATTTTTCACAAAATTCACCATGATCATTTGTAACCACGGAGCACATATACTCATTTGAACACACTCAGGATTTAGATGCTAGGGTAAACTAGCCTCCAACTTTGTCACCCCGTTCGGTTTCGATGGCCTTGCTGCATCTCATTATGGATATTATGTTTCCTCCAGGACAGACATTTTAAAGAAAAACACTCTCAGAACCCGGAACAGAGGACGCAAATTCATGGCACTCCTGGCATAAGGTTATTTTACAGGGTTCGTGTTAGGCAGCGTGAACTTGGCAAACAAATGGCTTTACATATGTATATACAGAGAGCCTGTTTCTTCCTGGACTCGTGACATCCTTGTTTGCTCTGACTTCCTGGATGTGACTCTGACACCCATACACCGTCTCGAAAGCCTCTTTATTTCGATTCTCTGTGTGGGTTGCAAGTGATAACATGAGACAAAATTGCTTTTTGAATAACAGATCGCTTTTTGGTGTCATTTCTTCATGTAATTCTACTTTTAAATTATTTGAATGCCCCCGCGTGTTGACTTTTAAAACTAAAAAAGGTTTGTACAAACAGAAAACGTGTTGTGCACAAACACTGTGCAATGGGGGTATGTTCCTGCACATCTAAAGCACGCTGCACATTCACTTACATTGCAGCCAAAATAGTAGGTTACCTGAACTATAAACGCAGTCGCACTCTCTGTGTGTAGCATCGTTCGCAGGCAGGGCACTCCCAGTCATCAGTCAGGGGAGCAGCCCATTTTGGAGGCAAAATGGCGGCAGGTAGGTTCTTCGGCGGTTCCATTGGTGCACTTCTCACGTGTTTCACTCGTGTTCCCTTTCTTTGTATTTGTGGGAAACTCAGGGCTCAAGTCGAGGGTACACGCTGGTGGACAGAGTCCACCCACTTTTTTCAGAGGGTGGACTCAGTTAACCCCTCTACCCTCTCCAGCTAAAAGGAGAATGATTGAATGTCCTCTTTGAATTTATGAATTAAAGCGACCTCAATGATCGAACCGCAGTCGACAGGTTAGCAGGCCTGACAATTCACCCCTGCACTATATAAAATGATGAAAAATAACTAAAGGTGAAATGTCACATTCCGGTATTGTAAGTTCTAGGGAAAACATTTGTATTGATTTTAGAACACTATTAGAAGAAAATATCCACTCTTGGTTTTGTGTGTGTTGATTTTCTGAAAGGAAAATGCCATTTGTCCCGTGCAATTTGAGTGGTTATGCAAAGCCAATTTAATGAAATGTGCATATTTCACCTTGATATGCTAATTTATGGTGACATCACATCCCATTGTGTTTGTTGGCGAGTCCCCCACTTAAAATTTTCAGACTTGACCCCTGGGGAAACTCTGTGCACCTACTGGGACACACAAATAATTACTACAACCATGTAACTCAGCAATTGCCTCAGGAAATATGTATAATAATAATAATAATAATAATAATAATAATAATAATAATAATAATAATAATAATAATAATAATAATAATAATACTGGGTTTATGTTGCAAAAATGTTGCCTTTCCATAATTAAAATATACCTAGGATAATAAGATGCACTGGGTTCGTGTCTACTCATATAAAATAAATACATTGCCCGTATATGTCTAAAATGCTTCCAAATTGCCATGATTCCTGGTGTGTCACTGTTGCATGTACACATCTGCATCCGCTAGGGACACCAGACAACCTGGTTTTGCCGGGACTGTCTGGGTATGTGCACCTCTGTCCCGGGGTCAGTGACTTTTTTAAGTTTGAAAACCCTGTCCCTGGATTTGGGGATCGGGTGGATACCATCCTGTTTTTGCCACCAAATGCCATGATTTTTCCATCTGTTTGGCCAAAAAACTGGATGGTATTGAACCGATCGGCAAATCCAAGATGGGTTTTTAAAACCTAAAATAGTCTTGGGACTCCAGGCTCTCTCCTCAATTGATTTTCTTTCACCCCCTTCCACATACCTTCCTCTGGGTCCCAATAAGTGTTATGTTGCTTCAACATGACATGGGACAGGCCACCCACATAGAAGTAGGACTAATTTGACTGCTGAAGCTTTAGTCCTACTTCTATGTCAGTGGCCTGTCTCTTTTTTTATTTTCAAAATCTGGTCACCCTAGGATCTGCTATTTCACTTGCTCTAATAGATGAGGCGGTCCCATGTATTTTGGGATTTTGGGGTTTTCCGGGATTTTGATAAGATGCAGTAAACCCTGCGTAATGCACATGACTGACCAGCCCAATTTCATTCCCACACTTTCCTGCCTTCCTTCTTTTATGATGTCACATTTACCCTCCCAACGTATGTTTCCTGCTCGGGACAACAGCTTAAGACTGAAATGCTAGCTTCTGATTTACGATAAATCTGAACTTTGCTAGTGTGAATCAAGCGACAGGTCTCGGCGGCCCTTAACATAACAGGCATATTTGTAGTTCTCAGACAGGACTTTACGATGAGTAGCAATACCGAGGAGATGGATGGGGATGCAGATTTTATTCGTACATTAATAATCAAGATGACACAAATAGTTTGGCAAAGTTTGTCTGTTTTAATGTCAAGTATCTAAAGCAGGGAGTACAACGAACATCAGCAATCGCTCAATACTCTGACTCTGCTTACTTCGTAAAAACCCGGGCTCTTATACCCATGATTGGTCATCATTGACGTTTTACCCTGCGTCATTACCAACGTCATCCGACGAGGCAAACTACACAAACCTAATGAGAGGTGCGATTGGTTCTAAGTGAATAACTAGCTATACGCTCTACATCTATGTAGAGTAACGAAAGAAGGTGGCAGGATATTTAACATCAGGTGGGGCAACTAAGCCCTCCCCTTAAAAATGGCCACTAGGAACGTCACTAAACAAATGACGTCCCATTGGCTACACAAACTATAGGACCCCCAACTATGTGGTCCCCTACAATTGGTTGGCTTCTAACCACCGTCAGTACTTTTCCACCTAGGTTAGAATCACACAGACCGAACAACCAGGTGTGGATGAGCTCCTCTTAGCACCAGCTTCCCACTAATTAAAATATCATCCATCATCACCTCAATGGTTTGGCGTCAATTAGTGCTTTGAAGTTGGCCATGAGTTTGTACTGTTCTCTGAGAATTTATAAGGAGTATGGGCACTAGCCTGCCACCGTGCGTGAGTGTGATCTTCTCGTTTGTCCAGCTTCCTTCTATCACGTGACTGGACACCATGAAATTGAGGCTTTTCGTGTATTTGATTTTACTCTTCAATAGTCCTCTGACGTCTTTTGTTTTTGCTTGACCTCTCTGAACAGGAGCTTCTGCTCTTTCACGCTAATTGTATCCAATGTCAGCCAACTCCAGTTTGATAACACCTTGGCTTTCTTGGCTCAGTCAACTCTTTAGCTGAGCTTTTATTCTGTTTTAATCCAATTGCTTTTCTTAAGTGCAACACTGAAAAGAGACCTTCTTGCTTTGTTCAGTACTGCTTATCTGCATAGTGGAAAATCCATCCTTTACTTGTCCATATGTTTCTATTCTATAGAGGTATATATCTGTATATATATATATTGGCGCTTGCCGTGATCTAACTATTCAAAGGCATGTAGTTAGCTTCATGATTGCTTTGCTGCTTGTGTTTCATTGTATCTGTACATGTTTAAACTTAACCAAGTATCTTTATCAGGTCTGTGGCCTAAGTCTCTGCATCATGGTCCCAAGATGTCACTTATCCTTGGTACTTCTTTTTTTTTATTTATTTTTTTATAAATCGTCTGCCTCTCTGGTCTGGTTATCTTTCTATATGGGTGTAGATTCTGTGTATGACGTCACCATTTATCTTTGCCATTTAGTTTCTCTGCTTCTTCAGGAATCTCGTTTAAATGGCCATCATATTGTCTTGGATGCAGGTATGGTTTCCTCAATGGGTACTTTACCTCCCATATTCTCTTAGGTATAGGTATTCGTATGGGTACTGCAGAGTCCATGCTCTTCTCTTTGCTGATTTAACTGTTCAGTATACGTCACATACTTTGGTTCATACTTTTCAGGTAATGTAGGCAGAGCAGTTGGAGTGGGGGTACTTGGCTCCTCCACTACAGTAGAGTGCACATTCACCTCTGGAGGGGCACCTTGGCACTATTGACAGATGTTTGTTACCCAACTTAATGGTACTCATTTTATCGACCTCAGAGGGATGAAGGGCTCAGTGGACCTGCTGGGAATGGAACCTGTGACCATGAGGCGAAACACAGGTCCCTGTTGTGGGTGCATTAGTCCATTGAGCCACAGCCCTTCAACATTCTGAGGTCAATAAATTGATTAGCATAAAAGTAGGTAATCATAACACCTATTATTACTGTGTTTAGATGGCAGGAATCCAGCATGAAGTCCAACATTGTTCCATTCTAACATACCGCAGCTTTTGTTGAACCAAAAAACCTCACCCAGAAACATTTGTGCTGATATTGTGAGTCCTTTGAAGCACTCATTCCCTCGCCTACAGATGGAGCCCATGCTCAGGCATAAGCACAGCATTGCAAATATTCACATAGGAAGCCCCACATAAGCCAAGCGAAGAGAACTGGGGAAAGCTCTGCAAAATCCATCTTAAGAGTGTGAGACAAGCAGCGATAGGATGAGAGACATTAAGTGAATAATAACTCTGTGAAAGCATACTGAGCAGGCCCCTCTCCAAGATGTGTTCTCTACTCTGATATATTATGGGGATAGTTGTGACAAATTGTGATGGTTAATGAACACTGGTGTTGAATGCTTCTTGCCTCACCTACTTATTTGAAACCCGTGTTGAGGTTTCTGCGTACAAATTGTCAACTTTACACTAGACTCCAAATTTCTCAGTGCTCTTTTGCTACTTACTTTTCACTAATAACAGAATCATATCTATTTATTTGTATTTAATTGTTTTTTTATAACGCCCCTAATACCATAACTGAGTTTGGTTTCTAAGTGCGGATCCGTGATTCCAACCTTAGTTGCTCTGCATGGTCTTGCTTCCAATATCAGCGTGTTGCCCCGTGCCAGGGGTTTTGCTAGGTATGGAAAAGATCAGGGGCTAAGTTAATGTCAGCACTGATGGGACTTGGGGCTAGCTAGCCTTTTGGTTGTAGCCCCTGAGCTTCTATCCGGGGCTACAACCAAAAGACCCGGGGCTATAGCCCTCTCAGCCCCCCCCAGCAACGCCTCTGCCCCGTGCTATCCTCCGTTTACATATCAATGTGCATTCAATTATTTATTTTTCTGTTCCCAATTCCTCATTGCAATTATAGAAGACGTGATTGGTAAGGATGCATTTGATTCACACCAAGTGCTGCTGCTGGAGATGACTTGGGCAAAGGGAATCCATAATTCTTACGGTTTCGGGGTTTATATTTAGGCAATAGATCCTTATAGGCGGGAGCTTTACCAGGCCAGGTCATGCCCTGAGCCACTTTAACGACCAAATTAAGCAAGGGATTTAACGTTAGCCCAGGCAATATCTGACTCAGAACACAGGCTGAACTTCACGTTATTAGCCCGCTTTCTGAGCAACGTTGGAGCTGCCAGCGCCTGACTCCCCTTTTTTCCTCCCTCCCCCACCGTCCTGCTTCTCTCCCTACCGTACTGCACCTCTTCCCTCGCTCCCCCTTACTTGAAGAGGTTGAGGCGCTGCAAACTTTTTCAAGGTTTATGGGTGCCATGGAAATGGAAGAGGGGCTCCGATTTGAGCTTTACTTCCATTTCCATGGCAACCATGTTAAATTAGTGTGTCATTGTAAGTAGGGGCCACACACTTGCCGGTACCTGTATTTTTCAAAAGAATAAATGCCTATTAGCACCCCGGGATTTAAGCACAGGTTGCTAATATCGCCATAATGATGAGTTACCCAGGCTGCACCGAGTGGTAACATCCTGGACCCTTGATAAAGGCCCTTGCTGCGTACAGACCTAGTAACTCGGGCCGTGGGCTGTTGCCACCTGGTAGGGCCCAGATAACTCATTATTATGGCTGTATTAAATATTCCTTTTATTAATAGACACTAGCTAGATTCTATCCTCAGAGTTTGACAATCAAAACCTTTTTGTTCATGACATCTTTCATCAGAACATAGAATTTAGATAAACAAACATTTCATTATCTTTGTTTAGTCAAGTCCTTACTTTGCTATGGTCTTGAATCCAGCAGCACTCTTATTTTAGGTATCTGTTACCTCCAAATTACTGCTCACAAATAATGTTTAATATGATTAGATTAATGTCATTTGATGGCGAACATTTACATGTAAAGTCTTACAAGGGTTGCATACTGCCTTGCGATTTGTACATTTGTGAAACCTGGCAATTTTTCAGGAATGCAATGTTGCTTTTGGGATTCCTAGGACAATATCCAATAATTTAAAGCCTGCTAACGTGATTCTTCTATTACTGTAAAAAAATGCCCATGTGTACACTGAAAGATAAGTTTCCTGGATCAGACAGAACTTTTTCCGACCTTGTGGCTTGCCCTATTCTTTGTAGCGGTCTCTTCTTTGCCCTGTGTAAGCCAGTCTATTTCAAGCCGCATATGCATTTGTATTTTTAACGCAACAGTGGGGGTCCAGCTGGAGGTCCCGCAGATCAGTGCAAATGGTGGTGAAAGTGGCAGTTCACTTTTACTGCCAGTTTTCCATATCCGCAGGTGGAGTTGGTTAGAAAGACAGACTTTGCACGCCCGCCTTCTTTCCTTTCTCCGCCTTAAAAACATGTCAGCATTACTGCCAGCATGTGCTTCAAGGCTCATAGTAATGCAGTAGCTTCCCCTGGAATCCACCCTGAATTGCCCCCTCTTGAAAGTAGGCTGATTCTATGGGAATCCATTGTAATTGGCTCCCACAATCATTAATTGCAGGAGTGCAAAAGTCATTTACACTTTACTTTTCAACAAAAAATGTAGTCTGCAAGTGAAGAGTAAAGGTGATTTTGATTTTATTTTTGTCTTTGGTTTTCTACACGTGCTATTGCAGGGATGTCATTTCACCAAAATGCCAGTGGTAGCAGATGTGAGATCACATGATCCTTTACCTCCAATGACGTCACGGGAAGTGATGTCATTTGACTCCACCCCAAAGTGACATCACGTGAAGCGATGGAACACAACCTTTCACCCCTTGACAAAACAGGAATTGGCATCACATAGCATTGTTTCTAAGTACACTACAAAACATATAGTTACAGTATCAATGTAAAGTGATATACATTTATACAAGAATCGATCACCATATGTATCATTAATATCTGCACGTATAGGCCCATATTGCGAAATCACTGGCAATGTAAGCAGACGTCCAAGACCAAACGATAATGATGTGTTTTTATATTGCACTTACGCTTAAGCACTTCATATAGAACAAATATACATACAATATCACCCAACCTGTATTGGCACTTATTTATCAACCTCAGCATAATGAAAGGCTGAGTTGACCTTGCAGATCACACACACATTACAGCAGTGAGCGCTCAACCCACTGAGCTATCTTATCAGTCATAGCTATCAGAAAACCAGCCACTCCAGAAACAAAAAGCCACATGCTGCTGGCCACAGCACAGGAGCCTGAATTTAAGAAGACATTATTTTAGGGGTAGCAAGGGAGACCACAGGGGTAGCAAGGGAGACCTCATGGGTCGCAGCTGCGACCCCTGGCAGCCCCTAAATTACTTCTATGTATTTAGGTTTCAAAATGTCCCTAGTCCACCCCACTATGGCAGGAAACTCTTTATTCAACAATTCCTCTAGTTTAAAGACACTGAACCCCTTACAATACCTCGAGGTTAGGACTGATGTTCCTGCTTGTAGAACTTCCACTCCACATTTGCATTTTTCCTTCTAGCACCAGGTTGCTACCCACTAAAATGTGCCTTTCGCACACCTTTATCTGGCCTCCGAAGATAGAAAGTGTCATGCTAGGATGTACATGTTCTTTTCTTCAGGAAATGCTCCTTCATCAATTTGAGGCCTAGGACCCAAAAATCTTCATATTGGAATCATGGTTTACAGACCTCCCGAAAACGATTTTCTGCCACTCAGTTCAGTAGCCCAAAAGTTCTCAGGGTAATTGCAAGTGAATTACATATCCACTATTTTACTGCTTAACCTTTTCCTTGCTTTGTTCCTGGTGTTCTGTAGCTTTGGCATTTTAAACTGGATTATTTCACTAATGAACACAGAGCCCGGTGACTGATTATTTAATTTGATTTTTTTCACATGGCTTTAAAAATAGAAATGAAACAGAGTTATTCCCAATGGCGGAGCTCTGAAATACCCTAAAAAGCACCGTATGCATATTGCAAATATACTATTATAAACGCTAAGCTTGGTGGCCTCAGAGGAGTTAAACAAAATAATTAAAAATGACCATAGAGCTGGTGGATGTTCTTATGTTCAATGCCAGGAGATCAATGGGGATGGAATATCTGTGCTGATTTTTGCGCACTGCGGCCTATGACCAAATACGCTTATTCATCTGCACGTGACTCCTTGAACTGTGCAGATACACATGCTTCCAAAGAACATTATTACACATTGTATCTACGTATGCATATATTTATTTATGTGTTGTCCAATGCTCCGTAAATGAACCCACCACTGCCTCCAGTGATTAGCAATGTAATTTTGTAATCTTCAATAGTACTCGTCTTTAGTTTGAAGCATTTGGCCCCTTAGGTTAATGCTGACTTTATAAGTCACCTGTTTTCTTCATTTTTTTTTGTTGGGCACCTGGCATAAGACCCACTTTTGTTTACACCTTCATACATTGGTTCAACACTTGTTTCTTAATGTGTTACTGTAAGTCACTTCTGATCAAAATGGACACCCCTGTTGGTGAGGAATTCAAGCATCCGCACAGTGGGTGTGTGCTAGCCTGGGCTTTTCGGAAATGTTTAATAACATTGCATGATGGTACCAACCTCAGGAATATGTGTGGGGCTAATCCACACATATTTTTCTAGGCTCACACCATGACAAACACATAGACCCGTGTATTCTGGGTGGACACAGCCTTCAGGCACAGTGTGCCTTTCATATTTAGTTGGGATATGACAGGTACGAGTACACTATGTCCTCTCTAAGAAGGAGGACCATGCTCCCCCCTGCCAGATTAACTAACAAAGGCTCCATGGATCCATCCTGCTCTTTTGTTTAACCCTGCAGCTGGTGGCAGCGTATAACATACGCACAGAGTGTACTTCAAACAGTCCCACATGGGGCCTGACTGCAGAGGTTAACAAAGGAGACAGGAAACCCCAACAACCAATTAATTGTGTCAATCTAAAGCCATCTCCTGCCCTCAGCAGCATTGTAAGTAAGCTGTCATGTCTGGGACTGCATGTTTACAGTAGCTACCGTGGTAGGGGGACCCCATTCATAAGGAAGGTACGAGAATGCGGTTAGCAGGAGCCAGAGAGTCTGGTCTCGCCACAGCTTTCTTCACAGGAGACCTGCCGCTTTAATCACGAACCACAGAGAGATCCATTAACCAGAGAGACACTTTGATCATCAACAGACAGGAAGATGGGTGGGACTTGGCTTCACATGTTTTCACCCCTTTACCTTTCCTGTTGCAAAACAATCAGGTTATGTTCATGCATACAGGAGATTGTTGGTGGGGACCTCAGGATTGTTTCATTAAGGTGGGTGTAGCCTACACTGATCATTGTCGCCCCCTTGTCTTCAAAAGAGGGCTGAGATCATCTGAAGACATTGCAAGGAGTAGCAAGTAAAACTAATCATTGGACCCTGGGTGAACTCTCAATCTGTCTTACATCTTCCTCCAGTGAAGGAAGGCCAGGACCTCCAAAGACGGAAACATCTCCCTGGGAACAGAAGGCGATAAAGACCTTGGAGGACCCTCCAGTTGCTCCAGAACTGGTACCCAGCGAGCACACAGCGTGCCCTGCTAGGCTCTGCTGCAAGCTTTCTAGGTAGGAAGTGCCAAAAAATCTCTGAACCCAAAACCAAGGACAAGGTAGCTGCTACCTGCAACACACTCCTCAGCCTTGGTCCGTCCACCTTAAAGGACAACACAAGGCCATCGAAGAAGCTGGGGGAAGTGCCTTGACGGGCATCTACCGACGTACGCCTTAAAGAACATTTTCGTGCCAGTCAAATTCCTCGAGCTGCAACCAACTGCAACACTGACTGCTGTTAAGCTGTCATTGCTTAAAGACATCTGAGATGTCTCGACCAGTGCTTCAGAACTGCTGAACAGCACTGAGACAACGATTCCTGACCCTGAGCCACCATGTAGGCCAGCCTGCAGCCGTTCGTCCAGCTTTGCTCGCCGAAAAGTCTTGCCGCCTGATACCCACAGCTGTCACCCTTCTTGAACTCTGTCACAGAAGCCTGCAAAGCACCCTGATGCTGACTCGACCGTGTCGAGCATCAAGGAAACCTACAGCACAAGTTACATTGTGATTCTGTCCCGCTGGTCATTCCCAAAAGGTCCCTACAGAGATTTTAAGACCCATTGCTCCCTTTGAGCTAAAGCCAAGAAACCGTAACAAACTGTTGTGGTTATTAACCGCACCGATTAGCCTCCTGTCAGTATCCAGACTGCATTCCTTTTCCTTCTTTGAAACTGTCTGTCCTCAGCATTTCATTACAGAGTGGGTTGTATTTCGTAGTGTTGTCGGAACTGTCTGTTGTGTATAAATAAAGTAGATATTTTTGATACAACCTTGACTGGACAGTCCCTTTTATCATTGGGTAATAATTGCATTTTCTGTTGCAACGAACCAACAATCCTCAAGCTTTCGGAGCTAAGCCTTCCCGTTCTGTCCACGTTAACAACATTTAACAATGAGGTTTATAGTTTGCTTGTTATTCCAATCTGTTTGGATTCCTTCTGGTGTGCTAGAGGTTTGGGGCTGACTGATGGTTTAGAAAACGAAATTCACCTCTGGAACACTGGTGCCCCACTGGTGCCCCAGAAGTTGATTCGTCACACTGTTCTTCAAATAAGTTGACATACAAATATGTATTTATTTATGTTGTCTTTATGTATTTCTTTATGTTGTCTTGACTTTGTTTTATAGATTGTAGTCAAGTGACTTTAAGGTTAAGCATGCAGAGCTGATTCACAACATAGTTACTTTGAGCTATTTTGACTTAGCGTTCACTTAAAACTGCATTTTAAATAAGCGGTCAGTAAGAGTTACTCATTGTACATTCTTGGCACTCTGCCCTTTATAGTACTGGAGATGATGTGTGTAAAGAGACTACATAAGTGTTACGGCTTCAGAACTTATATTTCAGAAATAAAACCTTACGTGTGGGGTATTTTCCAGGCCAGGTAATGCCGAGTGAAGCGAGGGTTTTAACATTAGCCCGGGCATCACCTGCCCCGGTACAACCTCCCACCTGGAGGAGTTTATTGCTATTAGCATCCCATGCTAATGTTTTTTTTTTTTTTTAAGTTGAGAAAATGTACGGTTGCCATGGCAGGGGGGAAGCATGGTTGTCCTCCTTCTTAGAGAAAAAACTACAAAGAAAGATGGCCATCATGGATTAGGGAGAAGGGAACAACACATATTCTCTTGTCCCTTTCCATGACAGCCATTGACGTGACAGAGATGTGCCGGGACCACTCTGTTCCCCGCGCCAAGGAGGGACAATGGAGTGCAAGATAAGTGTGGTATGGTGGTTGAGGAATGTTGAAATTCGGCTCATAGGGGTGGGGGAAAGAAGGGGATGGGTAGCACAGGAATTGGGGTTGCACTTACCTTTTGTCCCAGCAGGGAAGATGGTGGCCTCCCACTTCTGAGGAGGCTTGGAGCGGAGGGCTTTACCATGAGGAAAAGCTCCCATTGTGAGCCTTCTGATTGGCTGGGAGGTCCCGCCCCACCCCGTCGGGTGCTAATGTACAGAAAATAGAAGGTATAAAGTATAAGACCTAAATTGGTGTGCAACATTCCACATCTGTATATAGTAGCTGGAGCCTTTAGAAGTTCATGAAAGAAATGCACACTTTACTCTGATCATCGAGTGCCCTTATACGTCCATGCTCACTGTGGCTTGACCAAAGACATAGCTTTTTATTTTATATATGTATTTTATCATTTAAAAATGTTTATTGAATTTGCATGTTAATACAAAACATCATGCATTAAATATTTTAACGTTGCTACAATGGCTTGAATGAGTATCATTCTAACTTAACAATGAAGAATTACCCCTCCTAGTTGTGCAGAGAGTATTAATTCTATTAAAGACTAGGAAGCGAGCATTATGCTTCAACTTCAATTTATTTCTCATCAGCAGTTTCAACACAAAACCATAAGAAAACTCTGAAAAGTGTCCATAAGTAACTTTTCTTTTCTGGAATTACAAATCCCAAAGTCTCTGTAGTCCATTCCAGCACAACCCAGCTATGACACACATCCTGTCTTTGGGAAACTCCTCTCTTTTACGTGCTCTGAACTGTCTCTTGAACTTTATAACCATGTCCCCCCAACAGTGCGAAGACTCCCAAACTCGTCAACTGACGCAACGCTGCTCCCCTGGCTTCCTGTTCCTCAGCTCGAGCCTCGGTGACCATCGGCCTCCGCTCTGTTAGTCTTCTGCTCTTCCCCTAAGGAACATACAATGGACAAATTCACAGTGGCGTCCATGTATTGTCATACCATACACATCATGTTATGAAACAATACATGATCGGGTGGGAATTTAATGCTCACCTCCTAGTCTTTAATAGAATTAATACTTCCTGCGCAACTAGCAGGGTTAATATTCATTCTATGACAAGACTGGAGGTGAGCATTATGCTTGCTCAAAGCTTCCTCAACACTGTAACAGCTAGACTCTCAGTTGGCTTGAAGTAGAACTCCTTAAATGTACAATCACTAGCCCAATCAGCTGCCAATCTAATGTCTCGCAATGATACCCCTGTCGTAAAGGCTCTGGAAGCCAATGCACCCCTTACTGAATGCGCCCCATACTTTCCCAAATCAGTACCTGCTGCTTGCATTACTTCTTTGACCCACCTCGCAATGGTGGCTGTTGCAACCGCTTGGAAAGGCTTTCTATGTGCTATTAGTAATTGGGTGGTACCAGCTGCCCTTCAATCTGCTGTCCTATTTTCATATTCGTTAATGCATCTCACTATACACCATTTAGAATTACTTGGGAAATAAGGATAATTCATTGTATTAGTCCTTGTCTTAGTCCTTTTGACTATGGAAAAGATCATACCTTCTGGACCGAAGGATCTCCTATTAATCTCCAGCACCTTAACATCTGACATGCGCTTGCATGATATTAGACACAACCGCATTGCTAGTTTGCCCGACAACTGTTTCAGGGACAGACATCTATCTGTTGGCCAGCTCTCTAATAAACTCAGCATACTACTGTCTCATCCCGTACTGTATTATACTTATGCTCCGTGGGGACTTTATACCTAGCTCCTCTGAGTTTCACTACTGCTCGATGCTCTCTCGCTCAAACTCCCTCAATTAGTAGGTGCGTTGCAGAAATCACAGATCTATACACACCCATGGTACGAAATGCTCTCCCGTCTTGCAACAATTATGCTAAGAAATTCAATATAGTCACTACAGGGGCTGAAACGGGATGAAGACATTTCCCTTTACACCAGTTTGTCCACTTGGCCCAAGCCACGTTGTAGCTCCTCCTAGTGGATGGGGCCCAGGACTCTGCAATAAGCTGTGCAGCCTGGTCCAAAACAGAGAACATGTTCTTCCATGCCTCTTTGTTAGCCTGTGCAGGGCTTTTATACAAGGTTGTATACCTTGGCAAGGATGGATGGATTGAGGGACGGCTGCAGAGTGGCTTACACAGTGCTCAGGGTCAGGAATTGCTGTCTCAGTGCTGGATTCCTCGCATTTACCATCCAGCAAAATGTTTAAAAATTATAATTAAAACAAAACCTTTACTGGCTTGACATGGTGGTATATACATGACTTCCTGACATCATCCCTCGGGACAGGGAACGTGTTAGTGACCTTCCAAGAGAGTGGTGGGAGGAATCTTTTACCTTTTCCCAGCAGCTCTCTAAGTCTAATCATTTCTTGTTTCACTACTAAAGGCAAGGCATGGACAGACTGCAGCTGCAGAATCAGGATAGCCATCGGAGCTATTCACTGGGACAATCACAAAGAACGCAGCCTGTGACAATGTCACCTGCCTTCCAACACCCATGCTGCCCTCAGCCCCTAGAGAACCATCTTGCGAGCGGCCACCAATATCTGTGTGGCCTACGGTCCCTGAATACAATGCCAAACACAGGAGGCCATGTATGTGGATTTTGTTGTGACCGGCGGCGAGGCAGGACACTAGGTGTGGGGTTTTCTGCTGTGGGAGATATGGAGGCTGGATGCCAGGTATGGATTTTGTGTTGTGGTGAGTGCTGTAGTGGTTGTGTGAGGAAAGTGTGTGCTACCTTTGTAGTGAGCACCTCTGACTGTTCCTTGAATCAACATTTCTGTCTCCTACATACAAGGATGCTCTGTTTTGGGCGCAAAGGCCTGGCAGCAAGGCGTCTGTGGAGTTTTGGGCCAAGATCGGCATGCACTTTGTTTTCTAGACAGCGGTGAGTGATAGAAAGGACTTTACATTTGATGCAGTCTCGGATAGGTGGCCAGTGTGCTGCTCGTCTTGCGCCAGAGACGTGATCATACCTGTGCAGATCTGGACCTTCTTTGCTGATTGGCTCCTGCTTGCCTATTAGAGACTGACCGGACCTCCTAGATTGGCTCTGACCCAGCTGCACCCAATAATTATCTGCCTCACCCACCTCTATGCCAAGGTCACCAGAAAAGGCAACCCACTCCATAGAAATTCATTTTCATTTGCAGTTTGTTTCCAGGGTGATGTGGTGGCAAGATGTTCTTGAACGGTAGCGTGTTTCTCCCTTTGGGAAATGGGTCAGTGTGTGATGGAATTCTCGCTGACAGTTCTCCCATCACTCCAGAGCATGGCAGATGTGCCGAAGGCAGGCGGTGAAATGCAGAGCATGATTGGCCACTGCACCCCTGCTTTTCGGCTGCATTGTTTTACTGAATGGATATTTCTTTGGCCACGGACCAGCCATCATCATCACCACCACCATCATCATCATCGTTATCATCATCATGGTCGCTTTATTTTAGGAAGAAATCCACTAAAGACAAAGACAATTAATAATCAAAATCCATTATACAAGAGCAAATAAAACATCTATACAAATCAGATAAACTAAAAACAAAATACAAATCATAAAAATCACGTGTACAAATCAGCTGTAATGAAATCCACCCGGAACCACAGCATCTATTATGGAAGTTGACATATAACCCCATTAAAAGCCTGACTAAAGTGCACAGAAGGATATGCCCCAGAGAGGACCTCAGTCTACAACAGATAATACAGCAATCACAAATGTTGCCTTGCCTGCCATTGCTTTGGAAACAATAGCACATATGATAGTGGGCCTTAGGAACTTCTTTGGAAGGAAATGCGGGTTGAGTACCAGTGGATTTATATGAAACGGGGCCTCTTTTAGGATACCTATGCCACTGGTTCCTGTAAGGGAGCATCCAAGGCTTTGGGATATCAGTGATGGGCGAGCATAGAAACTTAAAGTGGTTTCAATCCTCTATGGGGCACAAACACAGGGGGCACTTTTTTTAACATTGGTACAGTGCAGTTTATACTGATGCTTACCAACGATCATATCCCAACACAAAATTCTAAATAAAAATATTTAACAAGGAAAGAGTCGATCCGGTCCTAGTAATCTTTGAGGCCAAAGGTGCCCTTATGCGGGAGATAGCTGTCCCAGGAGGATAGCTCAGCGGCAACGTGCTTGCCTTGGAAACAAGACGACACGAAGCAACATACATTCGATCCCCGGGTCCGTGCTTAGAAACCTCTGGGTATTAAGCGTGTTATAAATATGCAACCAAGACATATTGCTGTAACAGTGCCTCGATGCCCCTGTGCTGTGCGAGCGATTTAAAAATGCAAATACAATAAATGGAGGGTCTACTATTATCTTTCCCAAGAGTATCCATAATCACCCAATCACAATAGGCAATTATGTTGAGTTTAACCCAAAAGTGGCTCATTCCAATCTCTTTGACAACCTGTTTAACATGGTTGATCCCAGGTCATGATTGTTCCCCATCAGCCTGCACTACACTACATCTAATAGAGAATGCTTATAAACCACTCATGATTGTTCCCCATCAGCTTGAACTACATCTAATAGAGAATGCTTATAGACCAGTCATGAGTGTTCCCCATCAGCCTGCACTACATCTAATAGAGAATGTCTAAAGACCACTCATTTTAATAGAGAATGCTGATGGACCACTCATGATTGTTCCCCATCAGCCTGCTCTACATCTAATAGAGAATGCCTATAGACCCCTCATTTTAATAGCAATGCCTATAGGCTTCTCATGGTTGTTCCCCATCAGTCTGCACTACATTTAATAGAAAATGTCTGTAGACCACTGATTGTTCCCGATGAACCTGCACTACACCTAATAGAGAATGTCTAAAGACCAATCATTTTAATAGAGAATGCCGATGGACCAATCATGATTGTTCCCCTTCAGCCTGCACTACATCTAATAGAGAATGCCTATAGATCACTCATTTTAATAGCAATGCCTATAGACCTCTCATGATTGTTCCCCATTAGTCTGCACTACATTTAATAGAGAATGGGCCTCATTATGAGTCGGGCGGTCCGGAAATAACAGTGGCGGTAAACCCACCGCCACTGTTATTTCTGGACCGCCTGATCTCGAGTCCTGCAGGCGGGAGGTGGCATTCCCGCCAGGTCTGACCTGGCGGGTTTAACACCTCCCGCCTCCAGGCGGACGTGGAAAAACCGGCACCATCATGAGATGGTGCCGGTGTTTCCACTTCCCCAATCCCATTGAGTCCTATGGGACTCAATGGGAATGGGAATTTACCGAATTCCGCCTCCGGAATTCCCGCAACACCAGGGTCATAATGCCCTGGTAATTCCGGGAGTCACGGAGGCGGAATGGTAATACGAGTCCGGCGGTAACCGAGCCAGAAAAACCGGCAGGTTGCCGCCGGACTCGTAATGAGACCCAATGTCTGTAGACCACTCATGATTGTTCCCGATCAACCTACCCTACATCTAATAGAGAATGTCTATAGGCCACTCATGATTGTTCCCCATCAGCCTGCACTACATCTTATAGAGAATGCCTAAAGACCACCAGAGCCCAAATGGAACACGGACTGAGCCATAGTACAATAGGTTTTAATTCTGCTGCATAGCCTGTTCCCATTCAGCCAGCTGGAGGGGTATTGATGGCATCCCTATGGGCAGAGCTGAAAGCTTTTTGAAAAGACATCCTCACCTATAACTGACCAGCCTTTATTAGGGCATCCCAACAGCTCTGTGGCCTCTAGAATGGCAGATTGCACCATGGTTCTATAGGCTTCAATGGGGCTGAGCCTGCGTTACCTCCAAAGCTATTGATGGTGGTGCCCTGCACATAAACCCTCGAAGTAATCTGCCAGACAGAATCAGTATTTGATATCTCAGAGGCTGGAGTGACAGAGGAACCTGTGGGTCACAATTTTCCAGAACGCTGACTCATTTGACTCAGATACAGCCATCTGCCATTAATTGCCAATTTAATCAATTCTGACTAATAGCCAGCCTAATTGAAATTGTGCAGCATTTGTTTTATTTTGGAAAAACCTTTTGTATGGAAAAAAGTGGGCTGTGTAAGGTTCAATTTTAACTTTTGCACACATAAAATAAATATATATATGAAATTCAATGAAAAACTTTAGTTAAAGATCAGTTAAGGTTAGAAACAATGCAACAAACCCCCTGAAATTCAGCACATTGGAGGATGCAGGACCGGCTTAACTCAGTGTGGTTGTGTTGATATCCGCCCTAATGCTATATCCCCCATAATGCCATTGTGTATGTTATTGTGAATCCTTTCTCTTATAAAAAATATATATATAGGTGCTCTGGGGCTTTTGGAACAGGAACATGCTAAATTAAGCCAGTCCTGAGTCTCCCAATGGGCTTCATCTCTGGGTTTTGTTGTGTTAAGTTTCTCACTTTAACTGGTCTTTAACTAAAGAGCTTTCATTGAATTTCAAGGGTTTTTTGATACCATAGTTTTCCTCGCCAATAGCCACGACATTTAGGCGTGCCCACTGTTTATTTTAGAACATTACCCAACCTTTTGCTACACCATAGTTTCTTTCCGCACCGCTAGCCATGGCCTTCAGCCGTGCCCACTGAATATTTTAAAACACTACCAGACGACCGTGACCACAGCCTTCGGCTGTGCCCACTGTACATAACACCCCCTTCAGCCATACCCACGCTGTACTTTAAAACACTATTGTGTTCCTTTTTCACCACTGATGTCACTGTAGCTGTAACAAATTATACTTTAAGAAAAATCCTTTTTTCCATAACCATGGTTCGATTGGCAATGAACTACAAATACCCTTGGTTATACCCTTGGTTATTTGTAGTCAATATACCCACAGTTATCGAGAAAAATGGCATATAAAGACATCTTTGTTGCCCTCCCAGGCCTCACCAAGTGCCCCCTCCTCTGTGCTTGCTCCCCCCCTCCCCTGCCCTCTCCCATTCCCCCCACAACACTCGTCATTTCTGTGACGCAGTTTCAGTTGAAAGGTCAGGTAGCAAAGTTTATAACCCATGTTATATCCTTGGATATGTGAAAAATGTTTGAGCCCTGTATTGCAAACTTGGTCGCTAGCCCCCCTCCAACTCACAAATTTCACTTGGTGTCCTCTTGAATCTACCCCGACCCCCCCCCCCGCACCCTCAATTGACCTCTAGCCTGATGGAATTTGCATGTTTTTTTATCTGCAAAGGACTTTTTTCTGCATTTCTTTTTCTGATACCCTGCGATATAACCACAGGTATCTCTCGAATTATGAAAAAACACCCAGTTTCTCCATGTACCCTGGTAGATATAGCTATTTATTTTGGAGAAGGCCCACCCCCACCCTCCTTCATCGAACACCCTCCTTCATCGAATATTTGTAAAAGTACAGGATGGAATGACTCCAAAGCATGCATTCATCGCAAGTCAATGCTTCATGCTGAAATTGTTTCAGATCAGGTCCAAATCCATCCAGCGGATTTGGTTGTGCATTTGGAGCAAAAATTGACCTTTTTTCTCTCTATGGAAAAATGTATGGGAACTAGGCAGAAAGTGTTTTTTTTGTTTCTTAATAACTTTTGTATTTCTTAGAGAATCTTTCCCAAACTTTACAGTCTGGGGGAGCCCAGTCATACTAAATTGTATACAGAATTC
Organism: Ambystoma mexicanum; assembly: GCF_040938575.1. Lineage (NCBI taxonomy): Eukaryota > Metazoa > Chordata > Amphibia > Caudata > Ambystomatidae > Ambystoma > Ambystoma mexicanum. The sequence continues at coordinate 193,898,243 of NC_090939.1, forward strand.
TGGCCAAAGAGTCAGAAGTTATTGGTGATTAATTTATTCGATTTCCCTTGTAACTCCGACTCACGCTAACTACAGGACTGTGACCGTTGCCCTAATATAAACTTGCAGGACGGATATGGCTGAACCTTTCCAAACACAACAATGTTGTCACAGCCCCCCGCCAGTCTGCTTTTGGTCTGCTCCCATTCATTTTCCAACAGAGAAAAGGTCCAAATTTGGTAAAGTGAATGCACAAAAGCTGCTGGGAGGATTTGGACTAAATAAGAAACAACTTGGGCACGAGTTGGGGTTATTCCATCCTGAAGGTTTGTAAATATTCAACGGGGAAGAGGGTGCCACCTGCTCCCAACTCAATAGCTATATCTCCCATGGTGCTTTGCAGCAGAGAGGCTTTTAATATATTAAAATTCCCTTTTCTTGGTTTTTCCTTGATGCAATACAGAGGAAAGCCGAAAACAAAACATGCTCAAAAAGGTATTTGGAGGTGGTAAAAAGATACAAAGGCATTAGGCATAGGTGGGGAGGGAGGGAGAGGACACCATGTGATGTTGGGGAGTTGGGTGTGGTCTGGGGACCAAGTTACAAAAATACATTTACAGATTATTGGAGGAATAGCAGGGGAATCTCGCTTGATTACTGTGGTAATAACACAAAGAATGCTCGGGAAAAAAAATGTGTCCTACAAAGCAAAGAGAGAAAGCGAGTAATGGAAAGGGGCCAGGAAGCTAAAAATCAATTGAGGGGGTTGGAGGACCTAGGGAAAAGGAGGGAGTGCCTTTGCGGATGGAGAAAACATTTTAATTTTGCAAGTGTTATCGGGGTAATATTGGCGGATTACTGCGGGAATCAGCAATTATCGCTGGAATGGAAACTGAGGGAAAAAATAAAAGGGGGACATCTGTTTTTATCACATCTACTTCACAGGAGGCCAAATGGGTCTTTGTGCTAGTGAGCGTGGCCAGTGAGCCCCAAAGGAACCTATTGGTGCAACATGTGCAGCGGCCATGACCAAAGGTCATCACTAGTGGGCTTGAAAGAAACCTAGCGTTTAAAATTTACAGTGGGTACAGCCAAAGGCCGTGCTCGCTTGCCAGAGCTGAAGGCCATGGCTAGTGGAACCCAAGGAAATCCATTGGAGGAACAGGTACAGTTGCCACGGTCAAAGGCCACGGTTAGTGGCCCTTGAATAAACAATGGTATAAGAAAACCTTTGATATTCACTGAAAAACATGTAGTTAAGGGACAGTTAAGGTGATCAGCTTTAGCACAACAAAACCCTTGACATTCAGCAGATGTGGGAATAAATGATCATCTTAACTCAGCGTCCCCCCTCTTGCAAAGGCCATGAGCACATACATAACAGATGGGATTCACAATGACATGCAATTATAGGCCAGCAAGATAGCTCAGTTGGCTGAACACTAGCTGCTGTGATCTGTGTGTGATCTGCAGGTCGCAGGTTCGAATCCCGACAGGCTGAACTCAGTTGTACCACCTGGTACTGATTCCATTGAGGCCTTGTCCGCATTCACCATCTCCAGGGTGTTGAAGGGCATCTGTGACCCTGGAGCATTGTTACTTATTTGGGCTCCCCTTCATTAAATAGTAGCTACCTGATTCCTGTAAGCATTGCTGGCCTGCCAGCCCTTTGAGGAGCTCCGGCTCTCCCCCCTTTCCACCCAGGAAAGGAGCTGGGTGCATAATTGATATCAAAGTGGACCCACCCAGGTGGATTGGCAAAGGATAAAAACGCTTAGACTGTTTCCCTAGCCCGCCCCTCTCTCCCCTGTGCTTGGCATCCCTGCATCTGTTATGTAACCTCACCCCGGTCTTCGAATAACCCTGAGTCACTTAGACAGTGAGTACCTAAGCATTGTTTACAGAACCTACTGACTGTGCTGTTTTTTCTCTACTAGTCTGCTCGCCAGTATCTCTCTAGTGACCTCTGCTTGCTTATACTATGTACGGAAAGCCTTCTGGGTTTCCAGGCTAGCCCCTCACTTATGATTTCTTACCAGCTTGTCTCCACCAATTCCCCAGAGTTGTCCATTCTTTCCTGCTCCCTATGTCCCTGCCGTCATCCAGTCGTCTCCCCTTCCAGTACACACTTCCTGCAGCTGCGGGTGCTGACTGTTCCCCGCTGTGGTTTCTGATGACTGTTGTTGGAGGGTTGGGGATTGGATCGCTCCATTATGTTGGTGCTCAGCCTCATTGCATGAAAAAAGAGCCCAAATCGAGCCTTTTGAAAAAGGCTGTTTTGCACGTCAGAAGGCGTGGCTGCGGGTGTTGGCTGTTGCCCCCCCCCCCCCCTGGACCTTGCTGGGACATGGGGACTCTTGGTTCCCAAGTGTGACTACCTGCCGTCGGAATTGGAGTGTGGACTGACATGGATTGTGGCTGAGGAGGCTTTTATTATGGACAGTTGAGAGCGTGGCGAGGGTTGGGCAAGGTAAGCTTTCTTGTTCGTCTCGCTTGGATAAGCCTTCCCTTGTACACTCACGTTCTGTGCTCTGTTGCACCTCCTTAGCATTCACATGTATCAGCATGCATGAGGTGAGAAGCCATAATCAGTATAGTGAGTGCCCAGACCCGTCTATGATCAGTCCGCAAAGTGTGCCCCTGGATCTTGCTCGGCAACTGTCTGCAGATAAACCATTGCATAGTGTTTCTGTTCAAACAGCATTAAAGATCAGAAAATCAATAAAAGATGTATTTTCAGCTGCCAACTTGATTACGGACACTTTCAGTGGGCACTTCTCTGAATTATCCTGAAATAAATACCTGGAGCCCAGTACACGATTGAATGCAGTATTTAATAATGTGGTGGAGGCCTCAGAGAGTGTTGGCAAATATCTTATTCAGTTTGCTACTGTTGATTCTCAGAATCCTGACACTACCCCAGGGACCTCTGAACTGCTTGAGGCTATGACCAACATCTCATGGGTCTCTTTTGTCAGACTCTTCTACATCCTCAACATGGTCTTCTATTTCAGGCCAGGGCTCAGTAGAAGGACGTCCTAAGTTATCCCTGGATATTTCTACCAATCTAGTTCCGGCCTCAATTGCAGCCCTCAACATGGTTCACTCCTCTATATTTAATATGTACGATAACATCAGTGCTGTGGTGAAAGCACTTACAGAACTCTTGCACGCCATGTTATCTCGCCTGGACGAGAAATCAATAATCCATCCCCCATGGTCATTGGACTGCATTGACTTAAGTTTGGCTAATGATAGCAACCTGGTTACAGCTGAAGTAGTACAGGTTGCGACAATTTGGCTTCCACAGATCCATTCCCCCCAATTCACATCCAGGAGAAAAGCCATATAATCATTGAACGTATGTGATGGTAATACTGGACTCAAGAGCCTGTTGCAGAAAACAGAAATCTAATCCACAAAAAAGAAAACAAAGAGCAAGAGACCCACTAATCTTAATAGAAAGTCATCAAAAAAGGTTCTACATGACTTAACAGATCATAGTGCCTAAGAGGGGAAAGTCTGCTAAAAGGCCATTGATACAAACTAAACTCTCTTTACGCAAGATCTCTGAAAGGCCCATGGCAGTCAATCCCATTGCCGGGTCTGGGGTAGCCCATGACCTTGCCTCTGGTGTTGAGCATTCACCTTTTCCTAATGCTTTTGGAACACACTCGACAGCGGCCACCGAAGTGGGCACCAAACAGGCATGCATACTTGACTTGCTGTTGATACCGTTCGGTATTCAACAGCTCAGTCAATGTACCCAAAAATGTGTCCTTCTTTTACTATCCACCCCAATGATGACTGGACTTCTTTTCTTCCACTGAAAATGTGACAAAGGGCTATGGGATACTAAAATAACGCTAGAATTAATCTTCTCTGATAGGAGTAGACCACTCCTCAGTCATGCTAATGTGCTAGCTCTTCTCCACAAAAATGTCAAAACTGTGACTGGTGATATTTAAAGTGACATAAAATGTGTGGAGGTTGTGAATCAGGATCACCTGGACATTGTATCTCTGGACATTCTTTGTCTTGAGCCGTGTCTCCTCAAATTCCAGAAGCTCCTCAATACCTTCATTTTCACCTCCTCCCTCCTCTGCTACACCACACAGATACTGAGATTGGTGGCCAGGGCCCTTATGTGTCCTCCAGGGTCCTGTCCTCCCACACACAATCTCCTTCAGCTGCTACCAGCACTTGCCTTGGCACTCACTGGCCTATGCCACTACAGGCCTGCACTTACATACCTATTGGCAGCTGACCACTCTCACCTAGGCACTTAACAGCTGCTAACTCCCCGGCACTTCCATCTTGGTACACCAAGAACTTACCCCCACTCTCTTATCCAATCTCTCTCTCTCTCTCTCTGCACTTGCACGCTCCGAATGCTCACAAGGCCTACTAGGTCCACCTCTATCTTTAATTGATATATTTGTTTTTCATTCGGATGTTCCCTCCCCATTGCCCTGTGCGCACTTTTAAACACAATTTACTTGATGTGTAAGCGCCTTACAAATGCATAATAAATAAATACATTATGTGGGATATGATCCTGACAAAAGTAGAGACTTTCCAATCCATGGGATGTGACATCACCGGTGCAAGGGCATGGACACATTTAATCTCAACTTCCAAATTGAAAAACACATCTCCCTGGAAAGAAAGAGACCGAAACATCATATGCCATCAGGGAGCTAGAGATAGTCGAAGACTTACTCTCACTGCTGGAAATTATCAACCCCAGCTGAGCTATGTGGATTGGTCCTGGCTCCCTGGGGCTCTGGGCCCTCCAGTGAATTTTGAAAAATGACCCAAGTATGGTCTTTAGCCATCTATCCTGGAAAGAAATCACCTCTTGGAAAACGCATAGCCACCGACAGCTTCTAACAAATAATGTGCTATGTTCTAAGTTGTTTTCTCAATCATCCTTTTACAAGAAGTGCGCCTACTAGATGCGCCTCATTTTAACGTCTACTAAATAATGGTGTACCCTGCCTCCCATGGCCAATTTGGAAGGCCGTCTGGGGTCTAATACTCGCATTTAATAGCTCTCATGGTTTTCTCACTAAGAAAATGTATTCTCTGCATGAAGGCATTCTAGCCGCAAGTGTGACCTATTGTATGAATATTCTATCTTTTTTCTCTTTTAATTGTAACTATATATTGGAACCCAAAAACGTTACCATGTATATTGCACGAATGGAATGCTAGTACTTCCTGTGGTTTTACTCTGATCGGGGGTGATGTTAATGTTATGTGTCCTTTGAAAAATTGCACAGTAATGGTAACATCTACCCCACCAACCTTTTTCAATTCCATGGGTCATTTATGGTCCGGTTTTATGAGGAATCACGGCCTATGTGTGTGTAAAGAAGGTCTACTTTACAGATATAACCTAATAAAATGTTCCATGGAAAAGTAGACAGTGTGCAGGAAAAGGTATGTGATCGTATCTGTGTAGACCCTTGATGAGGCATGTGGTTGCGTGCATGACCCCTCTCAGGGGCACAAGAGAGGACAATGGGAGGCCTTCGAGGAGTGCATGGCCCCCATCGAGGTGGGATAGGACCAGTGCTTGAACAGTGGATCTAAACTGTCTGGAGGGAGGAAGGTTTGACTTTCCGCAGGAGGGAGAGCTGATACAAAGCTGTCTGACTTTTCCTAGCTATGTGTGTCTTGAAGGTGAGGTGTTTGCCGATGTGGAATCCGACTGACTTGTTGTGGGAGGTGAGTTCAGGTGTGGAGCCCTCAAGGTTCACGGATGATAGCAGGTCTGTATGTCTGGGTGTTTGATGTTGTTGGTGAGGAGCAGTAATTCAGTTTTGGAGTGGTTGAGCTTGAAGTATGCACTGGACATCGAAGAGGCAGGTTTTGAGCCTGTGGATGGCCTTGATGGAGTCAATATGGATAGTATAATATTATCCCCTCCTAAGAATTCACTGTATAGAGATATTCATGATTGATATGGGTCTCACAACTGCAACCTTTATGGTGGATGAATTGATAACTGTATTCAGATTCTACAAGAACTGGCATCCAGCACCGAAATGCTGCTGCTCACTCCACATGCTGTTAAAAAAACGGCTCTGGGAATTAGATTGGATACATACGAGGAATGATATAGGCAGATATAAGTTATATTCTTTTATGGCCCTAGAGCACAAGAAAAAAGGCGATCAGCCACATTACCTCAACAAGTTCCTGGATGCCAGGTGAAGACTACAGTTTTTGACAGTTCGTCTCAATTTACTACCAACTAAAGAAAAACTTCACCTTAGGGACAAAACTGAATATTCCTCTGCCTAACTGCCACTTTTGTGATACCGAAGCGGTTGAAATATTGAAATATCTTCTCATAGTTTGTCTATGTATTCTTGGCCCTACAATTAATTACTTTGGCAAGTTTGTTCATAGTCTTGCTTTTGTTGAAACAGATTGGTTATGGTCAAGAATGTTTTCAGGGTCATATATCCCCTTAACTTTGGCTAAACTTTGCTTTTTTAAGTTTCTAAATATTATTGAGTAATGGGTAACAGTGGCCCTCTGGGAGTGTATGTTTTTAAGGTTTTATGTATATATGATATATTTTATTCAAATGAAATGTATTTATTTGACTCTAAAATACCTTTTTTGATGTCTTCTTTTTGGTGTATCCCATATTTCTTCTGCTTCTTCCCCCCACCCAACTTTTCTGCCCTCTTTACATACACCTATAGGTCACTGACCTCTTTCCCTGTTCTAACTATATCGTATGAAACCCTGCCTACAACCCCAGAAGGAATTCAGGCAGTCATTCTGTGTAAGTAAAAAACTTTGTTGCACAATCGTGTAGCAGTAGTGCTGTGTCCTCAAATCTATGGTTCCATGTGATAATGTCGCCATGAAAAAGTCAGCAGGTAGGTGACTTTTTTTCCTGAGCCCTAAAATTCTTTCCCCAATAATTCTAGGAGGGGTATACTTATATATTATTACCTCAAATCTAATATTTGGGGGAAGTGTTTGATTGTCTGGAGGGTGCATTTTTAGGGAAATGTTGCCATCCGGAGGCCATTTTCACAGTGGCATTATTACTTGATATGAAATCCTTTCTCTGCCCCCTTGGTTCTGTGCTGGCCACTGCCTCCTCCCTGTTCCCCTCCACACCCTGCTGATCGCCACAACAAAGAGCAGCATGATGGGCTTTGGGGCAAAAGCATCAGCGGTAAGTTCCTTTGTGCACTTCTTCATGAAGCGCTTCCATCTGCGGAGCACCGTCTAAGCACCGCACACCCCTGGTGCTTTCTGCCTCCTTTGCTGGCCAGATCTTTCTGTGTGCACTTTTTACCATCTTGTAATTGCTGCCCTCATCCTTGGCACTGGAGTGATTCTGAGTGTTGCCATGGAGCTGCGAAAACATCACTCCTGATTGGGCCTTCAGCCCATTTTCTGGCCTATCGGGTGCAGGCAGGCTATAAAGCCGGCCCCCGAAATGAAGGCCCAGCACAAAGGCCCCCTGTGTGGTCCTGTCCAGGCCTGGATGCCTGGTGGGATTCCCCCCCCCTTAATTTTTCCTCCTTCCCTTCTGAATTCATCTATTGGGGCTTTGGTATCCTCTCTCACCTTCTTAGGATTCATGGCACACTCACAGTCCTTCCTGTGAGTAGCCTACACAACTTTCTTGCATCACTAAGACTTTGACTAATGCAGTCACTGCTGATTCATGTATCTTTAGCTGTGCCTAGCTTTAAAATTGAATGTATGCATTTTTACATCTCTGCCACTGCTGATTCATGTTGTGTCTAGCTTGAAAATCGAATGTAGGCGTTTTTACATCTCTGCCACTGCTGATTAATGTGTCCTTAGCCTTGTCTTGCTTGAATATCGATGTTGACGTGCATTACATCTGCTGCCATTTTTCTGTTCCGGGCTGTGTAAAGTTTGCCTCCCCATTCTGCCCCCTCACAACCCCTCTCCTCTCCTTCTACATGTCGCTTGCACTATTTTTTTTTTGTCTCTTCTGTCTTACCCCACTCATCCCCTCTCTCCCTTCTTCATGTTTAGCTCTTGCGTTCCGTAACAGCCATCAGGCACGTGCAATAATCCTGTCATATGTTGTATCAGTTGTGTATTCCTCCTGTATTATGCTGTACCTGTAAACGCACTGCACTTGCACATTCTGAATCTTCCAGGGCTTAGTAAGAATGTTAATCCTGTATAGCCTTTTTACCCTCCCTGTGTTGGAGTGCTTTGAAATGCTTGTTTAATGGTATAGGTGCTATAGAAATGACCAATAAATAAATCCATCAGCAGAACTACTAATGAAATATAATGAAATGAGTCAGCCATATGTTCATAAGGATGATGATGCACCTTAGAACACTGAGTTGGAATTGGGGTTCTTTTAGAAGACTCCATATGAGATGGTCTTGTCTTTCTTGGATTATTTGAATGGCCTTCTGTTGGGCATCGCTAACATCCTAACTCATCAACTCGCGACAATCCAGAGTAAAGCAACCAGGCTATTCCTAAAACTCAGACCTTGAGTGAACATCACCCGGCTGCTCCATTCCTTGCCTCCCTGTCAGTTCACCTATTAACTCTGCACTCCTCTTCATCATTCGTACAAGCTATTGGAACAAAGCACCATCAAACCCGCAACAGAAAGTCAAACATTACTGATCTCCCAGGCTCCTAGAAAAGTCTAGATCAAAATCTCTGTTGGTGGCCACCTTAAAAAAAGAAGCTTGGTGGGAGAGTGCTTGCCGCGTCTGAAGCATCCTTCCCAGGGAACTTACCTGACTCCATTGGGAGTAATAGGTAATCATCTAACCAGCTGCACTTCTGCAAGAGACGGAACACGTTCCTCTTCCGGAAGTTGTTTGGCATGCGCTCTTAGACCAACACCTGTCCTCTGTCAATTCCAGGACTCTTCCAATGAGTTGCACTTCCCTCGTCACTCATACTGTGATCACTTGCCTCATGCTTGTATGCCTTACCGCGTGCTCTTCTCCTTTTCCGCCCGCCTTGCACCTACGAGGTCTAAATGTTTCCACAGCCTGTGAAGATCCCTCTCCCTCTCCCCGTTGCTTTTTTTTTCGTCTTTGGAGGTGATACGAAAAAGCTCTACCACAAATGACGGCATAACATGACAACTATGCATATATAAATAATACCAGAGATCAGGAGTGAACAGTTTGTCCGATTAGGTGATGGCTTCTGGTCAGAGTACATTGGGGGAAGATAGAGGCAAAGGGAATGTGAGTGTTAATGCTGGCAATCGCCTTAATGTGTTGTGTTTACTGTGCATGCCCTGCAGGTGTTCCCCGGGGGTTCCTGAACTAGAGCTGTTGTCTACATTCCTGGTTCAGGCATTATAAGGGGATTGAACAATATGTTTGAATCCTGACCTTCTGTTTATCATCATTTGACATATTATTTGCTTCAATTATTTTAATGTTGAGGCAGTGTTTGTAATAATCTATCCATAGATATATCTGGGCATATTGTCATTTACCAATTAGCTTAGTAGCATTCTTTCTTCGTTTTAGTTTGAGTCTTTAAGCAAGCAATTTATGCATCTTTGGGCAGATTCACAAAAGAGTTTTCTCCAATTGCATATGCACCAGGCACTACCACGCAGAGGAACATTCTGCATTCTATGGATGGGCCAATTCACTTTATGGATCAGGCCACGCTCAGAATGAGGGCTGGGGCTGGACTTCCACAGACCAAACTACATACGGACTCACAACATTATACACTTTCATCTGTAGCAGATATGTGTCTCTTGCCCCTGAAGCTAGTCTCCATGTAGCATGACAGATGCAGGGACGACATGATGCTGTGCACGTTTATTGGAGACCTCTGGCACTGTTGATCTGCACAATATAGAAATGCTGATGCTTTCCATGAAGTTCCTAACTTTATCATTTTAAATGTCCACCTTCTGACCAGAGATACGGAAAAAGGCATTGGCCCTTTAAGGCACATCACTGCAAATGCACTCACCGAGTCTCCATGTGTGGGGGCTGACCCCAGCCATCCACCCATGAAATGCCAGTCAGCCAATGTATATTAACGTTTTGGAAATGCATCAGTTACTTCAAAATGCATGAACATAAAGTACCTTAATAGGTGCGTGGGCATTTGCATGCTTGGGCAATACCCAATATCATAGTTTTACCTCTTCCAAACGAGAGGCCCATTTAAACAGAATATTGAATAGTATAGCTAAGAATATAGGGCTCTGCATCAGTGACCATCGAGGGAATATTGCATAAATAGTGCTGGGAACAGATTGCGTGCTTGAACCTATGTTGTGCTTCCAGTCTAATGTGGTGGACACCGGTTGCATTACTCCTTCTGTAGTTCTGAATATGAGGTTGCAGTGTTTGCACCTCTTTGCAAGGGGCCTTCCCCAGCAAATAATGGAATAACCTCTGGCCATGGGAATGCTGTATGTGCACATGCAAGGGAAAAGATATCCTTGAGAGAGGCGCTAATTGTCGGCGGCAGACTGAATTTAGCACCTCATCAAATAATGGGTTGCGATCCAGTGCATGGTTTGTTATGTTGTGGTTTATGGACAAATACAGGATTCGTAATACAGAATACATATCTGCTGTGATTGACTTGATACAAGGTAAAAGGGCGTGGATGAATAAAACACAAAAGAGCGAATGAATGGCCCAGAGACCGGTCCTGGTCTCCTTTCCAACTGGGGTACTGTGTGGCCCTGTGCAGAAGAGATGTGGGCAGGCTGTTCTGGCTTGACCTCTCCCCTTTGGGGTGGCACCAGCCTTGATTTGCATGTGGTCTTTCCCCTTTCTGTATGGACTTGGCAGATTGAAGTGTGATCGCCTGTAAGGTTGCCCAGAACAAATCCAGGGGTTAAGATTAATTATTTTGTTTTACTTCTGTCATCTAGGTATGCCCAAAAGTGGGCCGCAGTGCTGCTGGGGCCAGCAATTGAAGCATCCCCTCACTGATGAGGTTGAAACATGTCTGGGGATGCTTGTGGTCTCATGCAAAAGGGATTTGACCAAGCAGTTTGGACTGGGCTGCCCCTTTTGGGGTGGGATCAAGCCTGATTGGCTTATGGTCTTTCCCCTTGTGTAATATCTTGTCAGGCTGAAGAACGACGGTATGGAGGGTTGCCCAGAGCGATGCCTGAGGTTAAGATTAAATCTAAGCCTTCCTGCCATTACTCCTTTTTTTGTGCTTTTCACCTGAGTCAGTGAGAGGAAGGAGTCAAATATCTATGTGCCGTCAACAAATAAGTGGTGACAACTAGACAGATAAGGCATGCTGGGAGAAGGTCGGTGCATTAAGCACCAACCTCGGACATCTGTTGGAAACCTGAAGTCTCATCCTGTATTTCTTCTGAGTACAATATACTGAATGCTGCTAAATTGGTGAACAATAACACCTGTTTTAACAGTGCCTAGAAGTTGGAGATTCCGCTTGCAGGTGTTGCAGATAAAATTGATCAGAGGTCCCAAAATAGTTTATTTATTGTCTCACAGTTCGGACTTTTGGGGAGAGATAGTCAAGTTCCACACATGAAGCATACATAACCCTTAAAGTGTCAGGCTCGTGCCATGCCAGTGATTCCAGGGTAGGGCATGGGCATGGCTCGTAGATTAATACTGTGGTCATCAGTATGGAAGGCAGAGAGATCAAGAGGCACGAGAGTGGAAGCCAGACAGGTGTGGTATGCACATAATGAAACGGGTGGCGTGCGAGAGCTTCTCCCATTAGGTGCCTCTTGAAGGCCAGCATGTCGACTGTTTCAGAATGTATGGCGTGAAATGACACAAAGACACCCGTTTGGGGTTATTTGATAAGATATGATAGGTTATTTATAACGTGATTAATACCCAGAGCTTTCTAAGCGAGAACCCGGGGATCGAACCTGCGTTGCTCCATGTTGTCTTTCTTCCAAGGTGTGCCCATTGCCCCTAAGCTATCCTCCCGAGGTCAAGTGGATCATATGATAGTTTCATCTCAGTGGGATGAGCAGAACTGTTTTAAAGCTGGAGAGGAAGGCCCCCAACTTACACTAAACTTATACTAGCATGTTCAGTATAAAATGGGATTGCAATGTTAAGCCCAATGTTTCTGGAGCTTTGCCGAATCCTACACATCTTTTGGTGCGTATGGCAGTGCAGGGGTTAAAGATGTTTGTTTGGTTGGTTGTTTATTTACAGGGCGCCAGAAAACCCTCGGGTAGCTGGGCGCACAGAATAACAAGAATACTTAGAGTTTGGTTACAGGTTGCAGATTACAGGTTATTGGTAGCATACATTATATACAGGAATTACATTATATACATTCTTTACATGTAAGGATAGAGGGTAACATATTATAAACAGTAAATACATTATGTACATTTTACATGTGAGAGTGGAGGGGTACGTTTGGTATCAGATCACAATGCACATGGTCTCAGGATTCAAAGGTCATTGCGTCGAAGCCAGGTACGGGTATGGTGCCTGAAGCTGTTGTAGGGCTGGTCCCTTCTTAGTTCAAATGGTAGGGCGTTCCAATACTGAGCTGCTTGCACAGGGAAGCTATTGCCTCCTGTTTTTTTTAGTCGGAATCTAGGGGTTTGGAGGCAGAAAGAGTTGGCTGTTCTGGTTGGTCGTGCAGCGGTTTTTCTTATTATTCTATCCCTAAGGTAAGGCGGGCTGCATTGTTCAGACATTTGAATGTTAGTGTGACAATTTTGAAGGTGATCCAATCGCAAAATTTTAGCCAGTTGTAATTTCTGCGCACATTCAAAATGTGCTCTCTAGCTGGGAGGTTCAGGGCTGTTCTAAGCGCGTTATTTTGCAGGGTTTGAAGTTTATTGATGATGTATTTGTTAGCGCCTGCATAAAGTGCATTGCAGTAATCCAGTTTTGAGTATAAATGCATTGAAGTGGATAATGCAACTAGCTGGTGAGAGGAAGGGTCTGCATGCTTTAATAAGTTTACCAGTATAGGCAGTGGAAAATCATAATAATAATAATAATAAAAATAATAATAATAATAATAATAATAATGAGGCCAGGGAGTTCACTTGTTTCCTTAGGGACAAAGTGGAGTCCAAGTAGAAACCAAGGGTCTTCACCTCTTTGGCGACGGGGATTATATTGCTGTCGATATTGAAGGAGCTATAGTTGGAATCAAGTTTTTTTAAGTTGTTCGGTTAGCCTAGAATAGGGATCTCTGTTTTTCCTCATTGAGGCAGAGGCCATGGGTTGCCATCCATGCCTGAATGAGGGTGTACATTTTGTTTACTAAAGCTGTATCCATAGTGAAATTGCCCGAAAGTGGGATGAGGATCTGGGTGTCGTCTGCATAATTTGTGTAGGTGACACCCAGTCTGTCCAATTTGTTGAAAAGAGGTTTAGTAAAGATATTGTACATCTTTGGCGAGACACAGGAGCCCTGTGGGACTACACATGTTGTCAAGATACGGTCTGCAGAATCTAAGGTGGAGAAGACTCGCATGCTTCTATTGTCAAGAAAGGATTGGACCCAGGCTATAGCTTCACTTGAGAAGTGGGCGGCTGACGCTAGGTGTTTGCAGAGTACTGCGTGGTCCACTAGGTCGAAAGCGGCCAACAGATCAAGGAGGAGTAGCATAGCTGTGTTTGTTTTGTCATTGAGCTCGTCGATTTGGGCTTTAAGATCTATAAGTGCGGTCTCAGAGCCGTGCTGAGGTCTGAAGCCTGATTGACGAATGCCAAAGAGTTGGTTAGTCTCCAGGTATTTTTGGATTTGGAGATAGGCCACTCTGTCAATTATCTTCAGGAGGAAAGGGACAGTAGTGATGGGCCTATAGTTGGTGGGGATGGAGGGGTCTAGGGTTTGTTTTTTTAGCAGGGGGAGAACCCAGGACTCTTTTAGGCTGCTTGGGACGGTGCTAGATGAGAAGGAGGCATTGATGAGTTTAGTGACGAAGGGGGCTATGTCTCTGGCAGCATCCTTAATTATCTGGGCCGGGCAGTAATCGCCTTTGCAATTGGATGGTTTTAGTGAAGCAATGATTTTTTCAGTTTCATGAGTGGAAACTTTAGCGAATTTGAAGGGTTTTGGGCTAGGTTTGGGTGTGGGTGTGGACGTACTGGGAGTTTCGGTGGGAGGGAGCAAGGCTTTTTTTATAGTAATTTTAGATTGTAATGTTTTCACTTTATTTGCGAGGGCATTTTGGATATTGGTACACCATTGCTTGTCTTTGGGTATGTTATCGGGTGGTGGTATGGGAGATTCAAGTTCTTGCAGATTTGCAAATAATTCCTTTGTATTGGAACATGCTTTGCAGATTCTGTCGTTATAGACGTCTTTTTTAGCTTGGATGGTTGCTTTCTTGTATTTAGTAGCGCATAGTTTGAGTTTAAGTTTTGTTTTCAGCTGTAGGGGTGTGTTGCCATATGGTTTCAAGCTTCCTTTTTTCCAATCTCAGTTCTTTTAGGTGGAGGGAGAACCAAGTATTGAGGTGGGATTGTTGTTTACTTTTACAATTCTTCAGTGGGGCAACGGTGTCCATGGCTATGGCCATGGTATTGTTGTATATTTTGACCATGGTGTCAGGGTCAGAATCATTTGGCAAGGCATTGATGGTTGGGAGGAGCAGGGGTAAAATATTGTCAGGTGTGATGTTTTTTCTGGATCTAGTGGGAACAGATGGTGCCATTGTTTTTTCAATTCTGGGCATCTTGTTGAGTGTTAAGTAGAAATTAATGAGGAAGTGGTCAGTCCAATGCTTGGGTGTGATTTTGGTGATAGCAGTAGGGCAGTTGGAAGTGGCTACCCAGTCTAATATGCTTCCTTTGTCATGGGTGGATGTGAGAACTTTTTGGGTGAGGCCATGTCCCTCAAGCATGGTAGCAATAACTTGCGCTTGTTTGTCATCTGGGTTGTTAAGATCTAGGTTAAGATCACCAAGGATCATTGTCTGGGATGACTTTCTTGTGTTGCTCGCTAAGAGGCTGGATAATTCCTCTTCGAATAGGCCTAAGGGCCTTGGTGGCCTGTAAATGAGATAGTTAGGGTTTGGCATGGGGATATCGGTAATTTCGCGGTCAAGAGTTCGCAGGATTTTAGGGTGGGCAGTGTTAATCTTACATTCAGGTTACATTTGGCGATGATGGCTAAGCCACCACCTCTCGCATTCGGGCGGTCTAGTCTTAGTAGTTGGTACTCTTTGGGTATTGCTAGGGAGAGGGCTGGACCTGCTGCGTCATGTAGCCAGGCTTCTGCGACTGCTAGGAGGTCGAGGTTATCCAATGTAAGGAGGTTGGCTATTTCAGTGGCGTGGGCCACGACTGATCTAGCATTGATCAGTGCTCCAGTTATGGAAGTTGTTTTAGGTAGACAGTTGGTGTTAGAGGTAACCCGGATGGATTCTTTCATTAAGGTGCTAGTAGGTAATTGTGGGTTGGGATGCGTTGAGTTCCTAGTCTGATTTTTGGGAATGGTATGACGGTTCAAGTAGGCGTTGCTAGGTAACTGCGGTTCGTAGATGGTAGAGAGTCTAGCGCGAAGCCTAGAGTTTCTATGGAGAGTAGGGCAGGGTACATGTTTAAATTGTTCCATAGTTGCCAGTATTAATTGTAGTAACAGCAGTGGGTCGTATGTTGATAGAGACGTGCTAAAATGCATTCTGCTGAAGTAGAGGATGTTATACCATATACTGTGATGTATAGATAGGTAGGCTGAGAACACAGGATCCCAAGGGTGGCACAGTAGGCGGTCACTCGATTAGGGCACAGTGGGCTAGGATAAAGGTAAAACAACTATTCATAGGTTCTAACTTTGCTAATGAGGCTGGGCACTAGTTGTGTACTGTAGTCACAGATCGTAGTGGGCGATGCAATGTGATAGACACGCCAATGTTCACAATGGTAAGTAAGCATGATGAAGAGCATGGAGAAAAGTAGGCATTGTAGTGCGTAAACAAAAGATGTCAGATATGCAAGGCATATTGAGTATGTGCTATACATGCAGCATGGTATGCTAGGTCAATGTGGGCAGAGTTAACAAGGACTAAGGCATTGGGTGCCTAGTATTAGAATACAAGGCATGCTAAAACACAGTAGACACAATAGGTACCTGATATGCTAGAACAAGCCACAATGGGCACAATGCAGTATGCTATAGGACTATCAGTGTGCCCTTTGGCCTAAACAGTGGGGTAGAGCGCACCAGTGGCACACCTAGATTCGAGAATAGCATGGCAGGCTAAAGGGCACTATAAATGCAGGAGTACACACAGGTAATCGGCTACCTAGATTCGATATTAGCATAGCAGGCAGAGAAGCACTAAGATGCGGCAGTGCACACAGGAAATGAGCCGTCTGACTACGCAGGCCGGAAGCAATGTAGTTACGGCAGTATAAACAGTTAATGAATACCTAGGTACGAGAACGTGAAGTACAGGGTAGATTGCAATGCCATAGAGGCTCAGGAGACTGTTGCGCGGGAGTGATGGTTGTAATTGAGTGGCATAACAGCAAATCAGACAGAGTATTGTCGGTGCAAGGGTCAGTGGATTCGGAATGCCTAGTTCGCAGGTAGATTCCAGAGTATATGGGCCCTTAGTTGGGTTGGCGGGCAGGAGGTGTACTCACGATAGCTGCAGACGATTTGAGGATAGATCAGCTGGACGGGCCGACGGTCGACGAACCGCCTTAGCCAAGTCAGGCTGGCTTCCACCTCCAGTCACCCCTGATCTGGAAAGTAGACAGGCTGAGCAGGTCACTAGGCAACAAAGATGGCACGCTTCGTGCGACGGCCATCTTAGGAGCAGGAAGAACTCTCCAAAACGAATAGGTGGATGCCGATAGGTGGATGATGTTCCCGTTGATGGATGGGCATGCACAGTGAGGCGCAGTTCCATGAATGGGAAGTTTAGGCCGTCTGACAATGGCCACCGTCATGAGGCAAGAGTCCCTTTTCGCTTACCGTAGCATCGGCCTAAGGGAGGAGCGAGTGGAATGGTTTTCTGGACTTGCGACGAGTGGCAGGTTAGGAGGCGTGGTTTGGGAGAAGATAACGGATCTGGGAACAGGGTGCCTCACATGTGTGGGGGCAGCATTGAGCTGTAGCAGAATGTGAGCTTATTTTAGTGTATCCAGCCAGGCATTTCTAGACTCTGGTTGGCTGCCACCGGCACACAGAGTGCTAATGAGAAATGGTGGCCTCTCTTGATCTTCAAATGTAAGTGTTACATCTTGGATTTGCCTATCTCTTCGTTGTATTCTTTAATTTAATCAGAAACACATTCCTCAATACTTAACATGTTTGTGTTTGTACTTGCAATCATGTACCTCGGCTCTGAGCCCCCTATCTTTTTAAGGTTGTTGCAGTGTGCATTTTTGTCGCAGGTATTTGCTGTGAACCACCTCTTTGTGGTTATCTCCAAGTTCAAGGACACAAAAGCGGGGATTGGACATATGTCTACAATAGCGACCTAAGGGATTAGTCAGAAATGGTAGTTACCTATGAACTAAGAAACAAACCCACCTCGATGTTTCTTGGAAAAGGAATGCAGTGCCATCTTTTGGTGCGGAGGATAGCAGAGGGGAAACGTGTTGGTCTTGGAAGAAATATATACTTAATCAAAATGAAGGAACACAAACAACTATCTATGTAAAACAGTCGATGTACCCTCAGATAGCAATTTCTCAAAACAGCCGCTTAGCAAATATGGGCAGCATTCTGTGTTCTATGTACTCAATAACAGGCAGTGTTATCAAAAAATATCGTTTTAATATATTATTCTTGTATAAAGCACAAGTAATTCAAACAGTAAAAAACATATACACATCACACAGTAATATACATGCTAAAATCATTCCACCTCACAACATCAAATGTCACCAAATACTTGATCACAAGAAACAAAAATGGCAAATTAATTATCCTTATTCCCCATTTTGTTAAACAAGCCCAACTTATATAAGTTTCTGTCCTATGTGTTACAGGTAACTGGACATTCTTCAGGGGCAGAAGTAGTCCTGTGCTTCAGGTAGATTTCTCTAATTCACACACCAAATTCGTATATCTAAGGGTACAAAACAAGAACAAATTACTACACGGGCATTATGGGTCCAATTACTCGACCTAGCCAATCCCTAATCACCAATAGGTTGGACGGTGTACAAAAAATAATAATATACCTGAACCAGGAGTCCGAAGAAATAAGTGTCTTCAAACCTAATAGCACAACCAATTGTTGCTCTTCACTTGTCTAGCCGATAGGAGGGATCACTCAAAGTACCCAGAACCAATGATTAAAAAGACTAACCTTTAGTCGCTGCAAAAGCTGTAGTCCAGACATTTACTCTAAAAAGGGTTACGCATACCCACAAGGCTACATGCCCTCTATAGAAAAAACCAGCTCACCCTACGATGTAAGTTCAATTCTTCTCCTTGACGTGTATCATTAAATGTAAAGTTTTCCACATTCGTGCCACTCAACCTTCAAATTAGCCATCTATTCCCTGCAAAAAAAGGTCTCAGTAAATTACAACCCTCTGAAACACCATGGATCTTCCCACAAAGAAACCTCTCTGAGGGTCCCTTACCTTTCCCATTCTGTTGTTGCCAAAAAATTTCAGAAAACGGCCACGTTCTATGCAAAAATGACACGCACCGTCAGGGAGAGAAACCTCCTCATCCCCAGGGGTGATCCAAGGCAAAGGTGTCACACCTCTCGTTCTGCAAGAAGCCACCGGAGCATGATTAATCTAAGTCCCACTATCAACATCTTGGGACCCAAAATCCCAAAACCCACACACTCAGTTACTCACCCAGTGTAGCGCTAATTGTCTCTAAGGGAAGGAGATGGGGTCCGCCGTCACGCTGGCGGAATACACATTCGCCGCAGCTAGTAAATACTACAATGAGACCAGTGTCGCGTCAGTACGCCACGCGATGACGTCATCACGCCACAGGTTACATGATGACTTCACGCGTCAGAAAAACGGCCCGAGAATGGATGACCAATGAGTTTCCAACAGCAACAGCATAATAACTATGCTGTTGCTGAGCAACTCACCCAGATTGGGAAGAAACAAACAAACAACATGAATTGTAAAGGAGAAAACACAGCGGTCTGCATTAGGAACAGAATACCACAAACTGCACCACTCAATCACGTCACTAAGTGACTAAACAGTGCTAAAAATAAGCACGAGACCTACGGCCGTGTCACACAGCAGGGCTCCCTGCCCCTGGAAATGCCAGAAAGCTGTAAGACATCAGTACCACGAACTCACAACTAGGCTAGATCTCGTTCGAGCTCCAGAGATGATGATCAATGGCCTAGCCACACATTTGTAAGTCCTATATTAAGTCAATTTCAAGCCCAAAGAGTGTCTTAAACCTTGTCCCATAGTTCTTTATATCAACAAATACACATTGATGTGGACATTGGTTGATGGTGATAGAAAGTGCAAAACTCATCTGACCAAAACGCACAGAGCCCCAGTCAGTGGCCCACTTATCTAATATGATGCCACTCGATGTTCTCATTAAGTCCTGTCACATGACTATTGGTAAGGAAGATAAGTTTCTGTTCCAGATTGATCAATTTCCTGTTAATTTCATCTTGGGATCTCCCTTTAACCTTTTTTAGAATGCACCATTCAAGATCCCTAAAAGTATGACCCTTTTCTTCCTAGTCTTGCACTTTCTGTTGTTCTTGCCTATATACAACAAACCACAAGGACATTTAATCATATAGATTACATTTTCAGTTTTGCAATTTGTATGCTCTTTTAATGTCCATTCTGAAGTCAGGCCAAGGTTAACAGAAGTCATTTTCCGTGTAAGGGGACACATAACACATTCTCCACAAGGATAATGTCCCACAACTCGGGGCATACACCACAAGGTACTTTGGGCGGCCTCAGAAAAGACAGTCTTGTGTACATCATTCTTCATGACAAGATTGCGGATATTAGTGCTTTTTATAAAGGCTATCAAAGGCAGTGGACTGTTCATGGTCTTTTTCCAGTTCCTACAAATAATGTTCTTAACTTTGTAGGACATGTTACTGAAAGTATTCACGAACACCAACGGGGTATCATGATTATCATTATTTTTCTTTTTCTTTTCCAAGAGGGCTTCTCGATTATTATTGAAAGCTCGTTTGGCAGATTGTCTGACAATTTTAGCAGGGTAGCCTCTGTTGATCAATGTGTCCATTAATACATTTGCGCCTTCCTCATAATCATGTCTGGTACTGCTATTACGTTTAAGTCGTAAAAATTGCCCAAAGGGCAAGTTGTCACGGACATGCCTAGAATGATGGCTTTTGTAATGAAGAAGGGCATTTTTGTCCGTTTTTTTCACATATGGTTTGACCCATAGTTGGTTGTTCTGATGGTAAATCGTCAAGTCCAAGTAGTTAACCTCAATGGAGCTCATGGAAGCTGTAAATTTCAGATATCTATTCTGATTATTCAACCATACCAGAAAGTTATTTGCCTCATCGATCGACCCATGCCATACCATAAACACATCGTCGATGTATCTCAATCATTTTGTTATTTGATGTTTGAAAGGATTGACTTCTGAATAAATCACAGTTTGTTCCACCATATCGACATACAAATTTGCCAAATTTGGAGCCATGGCTGCACCCATGGCCGTGCCCTCTACTTGTAGGTAGAATTGCCCCAAAAATTGAAAAAAAGTATTCACCAAAGCTGTTTCAGCACACCACAAAATAAAGGCGTTGCTCACTGGATGATTATCTTCACGTTATAATAATGTCTCCTCCACAACTTCAAGTGTAGCTCGTTGTGGAATATTGGTGTAAAGAGATTGTATATCCAGGCAAATAAGTATGTCTTTGGTGTGGTCAAAAGTCAAACCTTCAATTATATTTTGGAACCTTTATCCAAATTTTTGGACTTCTATTTACATCCATTTGTAATGAAGATGAGAAGCTACGACAAGATACCAGAGATGCCATTTGGAAAATTGAAGGTTTGACTTTTGACCGCACCAAAGACATACTTATTTGCCTGGATATACAATCTCTTTACACCAATATTCCACAACGAGCTACACTTGAAGTTGTAGAGGAGACATTATTACAACGTGATGATAATCATCCAGTGAGCAACGCCTTTATTTTGTGGTGTGCTGAAACAGCTTTGGTGAATAATTTTTTTCAATTTTTGGGGCAATTCTACCTACAGATAGAGGGCACAGCCATGGGTGCAGCCATGGCTCCAAATTTGGCAAATTTGTATGTCGATATGGTGGAACAAACTGTGATTTATTCAGAAGTCAATCCTTTCAAACATCAAATAACACAATGGTTGAGATACATCGACGATGTGTTTATGGTATGGCATGGGTCGATCGATGAGGCAAATAACTTTCTGGTATGGTTGAATAATCAGAATAGATATCTGAAATTTGCAGCTTCCATGAGCTCCATTGAGGTTAACTATTTGGATTTGACGATTTACCATCAGAACAACCAACTATGGGTCAAACCGTATGTGAAAAAAACGGACAAAAATGCCCTTCTTCATTACAAAAGCCATCATGCTAAGCATGTCCGTGACAACTTGCCCTTTGGGCAATTTATATGACTTAAACGTAATAGCATTACCAGACATGATTATGAGGAAGGCACAAATGTATTAATGGACAAATTGATCGACAGAGGCTACCCTACTAAAATTGTCAGGTCAGACAATCTGCCAAACGAGCTTTCAATAATAATCGAGAAGCCCTCTTGGAAAAGAAAAAGAAAAATAATGATAATCATGATACCCCGTTGGTGTTCGTGAATACTTTCAGTAACATGTCCTACAAAGTTAAGAACATTATTTGTAGGAACTGGAAAAAGACCATGAACAGTCCACTGCCTTTGATAGCCTTTAAAAAAAACACTAATATCCGCAATCTTGTCATGAAGAATGATGTACACAAGACTGTCTTTTCTGAGGCCGCCCAAAGTACCTTGTGGGGTATGCCCCGAGTTGTGGGACATTATCCTTGTGGAGAATGTGTTGTGTCCTCTAACACGGAAAATGACTTCTGTTAACCTTGGCCCGACTTCAGAATGGACATTAAAAGAGCATACAAATTGCAAAACTGAAAATGTAATCTATATGATTAAATGTCCTTGTGGTTTGTTGTATATAGGCAAGAACAACAGAAAATGCAAGACTAGGAAGAATAGGGTCATACTTTTAGGGATTTTGAATGGTGCATTCTAAAAAAGGTTAAAGGGAGATCCCAAGATGAAATTAACAGGAAATTGATCAATCTGGAACCAAAACTTATCTTCCTTACCAATAGTCATGTGACAGGACTTAATGAAAACATCGAGTGGCATAATATTAGATAAGTGGGCCACTGACTGGGGCTCTGTGCGTTTTGGTCAGATGAGTTTTGCACTTTCTATCACCATCAACCAATGTCCACATCAATGTGTATTTGTTGACATAAAGAACTATGGGACAAGGTTTAAGACACTATTTGGGCTTGAAATTGACTTAATATAGGACTTACAAATGTGTGGCTAGGCCATTGATCATCATCTCTGGAGCTCGAACGAGATCTAGCCTAGTTGTGAGTTCGGGGTACTGATGTCTTACAGCTTTCTGGCATTTCCAGGGGCGGGACCCCTGCTGTGTGTCACGGCCGTAGGACTGTTTAGTCACTTAGTGACGTGATTGAGTGGTGCAGTTTGTGGTATTCTGTTCCTAATGCAGACCGCTGTGTTTTCTCCTTTACAATTCATGTTGTGGGTTTGTTTCTTCCCAATCTGGGTGAGTTGCTCATCAACAGCATAGTTATTATGCTGTTGCTGTTGGAAACTCATTGGTCATCCCTTCTCGGGCCGTTTTTCTGATGCGTGACGTCATCACGTAACGTGTGGCGTGATGATGTCATCGCGTGGCGTAGTGACGCGACGCTGTGGTCTCATTGTAGTATTTACTAGCCGCGGCAAATGTGTATTCCGCCAGCATGACGGCGGGCCCTATCTCCTTCCCTTAGAGAGAATTAGCGCTACACTGGGTGAGTAACTGAGTGTGTGGGCTTTGGGATTTTGGGTCCCAAGATGTTGATAGTGGGACTTAGATTAATCATGCTCCGGTGGCTTCTTGCAGAACGAGAGGCGTGACACCTTCACCTTGGATCACCCCTGGGGATGAGGAGGTTTCTGTCCCTGACGGTGCGGGTCGTTTTTGCATAGAACGTGGCCGTTTTCTGAAATTTTTTGGCAACAACAGAATGAGAAAGGTAAGGGACCCTCATAGAGGTTTCTTTGTGGGAAGACCCATGGTGTTTTAGAGGGTTGTAATTTACTGAGACCTTTTTTTGCAGGGAATAGATGGCTAATTTGAAGGTTGAGTGCATGAATGTGGAAAACTTTACATTTAATGATGCACGTCAAGGAGAAGAATTGAACTTACATCGTAGGGTGAGCTGGTTTTTTCTATAGAGGGCATGTATCCTTGTGGGTATGCGTAACCCTTTTTAGAGTAAATGTCTGGGCTACAGCTTTTGCAGCGACTAAAGGTTAGTCTTTTTAATCATTGGTTCTAGGTACTTTGAGTGATCCCTCCTACCGGCTAGACAAGTGAAGAGCAACAATTGGTTGTGCTATTAAGTTTGAAGACACTTATTTCTTCGGACTCCTGGTTCAGGTAAATTATTATTTTTTGTAAACCGTCCAACCTATTGGTGATTAGGGATTGGCTATGTCGAGTAATTGGAACCATAATGCCCGTGTAGTAATTTGTTCTTGTTTTGTACCCTTAGATATACGAATTTGGTGTGTGAATTAGATAAATCTACCTGAAGCACAGGACTACTTCTGCCCCTGAAGACTGTCCAGTTACCTGTAACACATAGGACAGAAACTTATATAAGTTGGGATTGTTTAACAAAATGGGGAATAAGGATAATTAAGTTGCCTTTTTTGTTTCTTGTGATCAAGTATTTGGTGACTTTTGATGTTGTGAGGTGGAATGATTTTAGCATGTATATTACTATGTGATGTGTATATGTTGTTTAATGTTTGTATTACTTGTGCTTTATACAAGAATAATATATTAAAATGATATTTTTTGATCACACTGCCTGTTATTGAGTACATAGAACACAGAATGCTCCCCATATTTGCTAAGCGGCTGTTTTGAGAAATTGCTATCTGAGGGTACATCGACTGTTTTACATAGATAGTTGTGTTCCTTCCTTTTGATTAAGTATATACTATATATCCTCACTGAGTAGGAGGGAATATCACCTGAGCGTGGGGCTACCGCTGTAGATTATTATCGGTCTTGGAAGAAAGACAGAGTTTCGAATCCCGGATCCGCGCTTAGAAACCGAACTCAGGTTTGGTATTAGGCGTGTTCTAAAAAAAAAAAGATGAAATAAATAAATAAATAACAGGCAAGTCTAGTGCAGCAAAGTGCATGGCCTAGTGCCTCAAAGGACGTGTCACGAAGAATAAATACCAAGGGAGCAATACAACTGCACAATAAAGCAACATATGTGACATATTGACATAATGTAAAAGTTGATATTTAAATCAATGCTAATGGAAGACTGTAGCAAACGAAAAGGCTTAAGGTAACAAACTATGTACCATTCAAGAAAAAAATCGATTTCTGTAGCAAATGTTATGTATGGCACCATGTAGCAAAGGATGTGAAATGTTAACATACATGATAAGGAATAGCCTGTGGAAGATTAGTGGGGTTGGGGGGACAGGGGATGCAGAGATTGTCTCCTTCCAGGGACCCCACAGGCCCTGCCTGATTGAGAGGCAGAGTTATTAACTGCAAGGCGGGTAGAGGCTCCACCAGTTCCTGGTCTTCCTCTGCCCCCTACTACCTCCTGTAATCGCTTGATGTAGAGTCTGACTGCAGGGAGCTGGCGGATGCTGGTAGATATGCCTCAGGCTCAGTAATCTTGGACGCCTCTTAGTTCGGAGGCAGAGTGGAGATCAGGCAGAATGAAACTCAAAGCTGTACTAAATCACATGTTATTGCTCAGTGTAGCAAAATATGCCCTATTGTAATGAAGAAAATCAAATAGCTCAGTACAAATCCAGGGGGATATGACAATGAGTTCAGAATACATTGCAACTGTGACAATGGAATAGATAATGTCAAGCACCTGTTATGGCATACCGACAGAATGGTCAATTCAGATGTAGGTCCTATATTGCAATATTGGACCAAGAGGTTTCAATCTGTAGATACTCTCAGGACATTTAGGCAAAGTGCACTGTTGAGTTCAGCTCAATTCTAAATGTATGTATGTATTTATGCATGTATGTACTGTGAACATTCCCATGGCACCTATTTTGCATATATTGCCTTGCCTTTCACAAGACAAGTCTTGAATTCTACAAACCAAGGAACGAAGGGTGCATTCAGTACGATAAACCCCTAAAATCAAGACGTATTATGAAGTGCGCATCATTCCTGTATGACTCTTGTGTAACTTGCATCCTTCCCTTTTTGTCTTGGCAGTTTTCAGTGAAGATCTACACGCCAGTTTATATTTTGTCAATGCATCTTTGCAAGAGGTAGTGTTCGCTAGCGCCACAGGGACGCTGGTGCCCTGTCCTGCAGCAGGGATCCAACCGGTGACACTCAGATGGTACCTAGCAACGGGCGAGGAGATCTACGATGTACCTGGGATCCGCCACGTCCACCCTAATGGCACTCTCCAAATCTCCGCCTTCCCGCCTTCAAGCTTTAATAACTTAATCCATGACACCACCTACTATTGCACAGCGGAGAATCCTTCAGGGAAAATAAGGAGTCAGGATGTTCACATTAAGGCTGGTGAGTACAGACTCTGGGTACTTAATGTAATGCAAGTGCTTCCATCTCGGGCTGGTCGTATATTGCTAAGTTTTCTTCTGTTATTAGAAAGAAAATTGTTGAATGTTTAGAAGGCCATTTTAGGCCAGTGTTGATGTTGGTGAATTAAGATAATTTTGGGAGATTTTACAGAAAGCACTCTAGAAGCATGTGTCTCACTTAAAAATACTTTAAAATGATTCTTAGATCATTCTGCTGCTGGCAAATAATGCAGACTGGCAACTATATATAAGTGTCAAGAAAGTAGCAGTGTCTGCTATCAGGTTGAGCTGGCTATCTTACTAGATCATTAATAATCTCCTAGTTGGAGGGTTCCTGCATGGTTGTATGCAAGTGACCTAAGCTCAAGGCCAGAAAAAAAGAAACTGCTGCAGAGGTTTAACAATACTCCATGCGCGCCTTCACTCCCTATTGTTCTTTGTTGTTTTTATCTGCAACTCCAGTTCACGCTGATATTATCCTAGGACTAAAATCTTCTCAACAAACTAATGTCCAATCATCACAGATCATCATTCCATAATTTGAAAATTTAATATGGATTTAAAACACATAGCCGACACGTGTTTCGACCTTTGAAAATGTCTTCTTCAGGGATCATCAGATCTCTTTCATTTTTTCCACTCGGTCCTACTAACTCACCCGACCCCCTTTCCTTTTCAGATCCACCAGAGCATAAGGGGACCACTCTGGTGGTGATATTGTGCAGTACAAATGTCCTTTAACATTAACATAACATAAAAGTACCCTCAGCAATGTCAAAGCCAGGACCATTCAGACGTCTGTGATGGTTGCACTAGTCATTAACTGAGGCGGTTATCTTGAGGTGTTCATTCAGCAGGAAGGGGGGTTAGAAGGAATGTTTTTGCACCTGAAACAACAGCTCATCACCTTTTGGATGAAATTCCAAAATGGTGATGGAAACTACCTGCATGTTCATCAAAATAAGAGACATTTCAGGGGCAACACTAATTAGAGCCTTATGGAATCTTCACTACTAGTAGGAAAGAATGTGATCCTTAAAATAGATTCTTAGCATATTTTCACACAGAGATTTTTGTTTGTAACTGATCAGTTTCCCATGATGCCGTTATGATTAAGCACAAGAAACTGCATTCAGGTGGCCTGACAACAGAGATATATGTTAATGGAAGCACTGATATTATTTGTCTGAGAAAACATATATTTGCTAAGTAAAGTCAGCTGGATGCCCAGAAAGAAACATGTAGTTGCCCTGGAAGATTAATAGCCATGCAATTAACTGTGTGACAACCAATGTGATGCTGATGTGTTTCGTTATGTGAGGTTTTTACATTGCACCCACTCACTATCATCGCGATCTCAGAACATTGAGGATTTTCTGAAGGTTGCTGTATTGTGCCCCCGGCAAGGGTATGCACAGCTTAATCTGCAGCGGAAAGGAAAATGGAGTGGGAAATGTAGGTGAGGGAAAGAGGGGTGCATGTATAACAAACAAAGTAAAGCATTCAAATGCTGGATAGTAAAAGCAGGGACATATTTTGTCATAGGTTGCGTGCATGCCCGTCTGGCTACACTGAATACTCAATCAGTGTTGCATACATTGAGACGGGATGTTCTAATGCATCGCAAGGTTCAAAGACTGCATGCAAGATTGATTCCAAAACAGTATGTTGCTATTTGATAGACTAAAGATGCTCTCAAGCAGTTTTTGCCTTTTTTCCCAAAATGCCCCACTACTGCTTCCAGTGACGCATAATAATGTAATTTTGTATATTTAATTAGTACTTCTCTTTAGTTTGAAGCACTCACCACCTTAAGTTAATGTTACCTTGGTTAGTCACCTGTTTTCTGCTTTTATTTTTTTTCTGTTTGTTTTGTCCCTGGAATATGTCCTAATTTGTACACTCTCATAAACTGGCTCACTATGCGTTCTCATCTTTATGCTGTTGTCGGGCACCCTTTGTGAACATGCTTCCACCTTGTGTAAATGTGTTATTGCAAGTCATTTCTAATCAAAATTGACATCCCTGTGTTTCAAATAAATAGGAATAAAAATACAACATTATGGGATTTACAAGCCTGAAAGTCTAGCATGGGACAATCAAGAATAGACTGTATTAAAGTTGAATGTAAATAGAGAACAACAAGGAAATAAAAAGGAGAATTGTCCAGATAGCTGTAATTCAGTATATGCTAAAAGATTGACTCTATTTTGTTTGAAATATTGGTCTTGTTGTTAAGTTGAATTCTGAACCAAGAGCAAATGTCTTGGTGGGCTATTCTTTGCCAGATTCTCTATAGAACAGATCAGTTCACTTTTCTTCTAGTACTAATCCAGCAGTGAAGAGTTAACATAAATATTTGGTTGTCGTTAGATTGTAAAGGTGATGTGAAGCCCATGTATTATAATTACTCTGATTCATACAAGAAAGAATGCACTCAACAGACTATCCAAACCGAATGAATACGTTCAGGTATTCATGGAGAGGCTGTAGGATCTTCTCCTTAATGTTATGGCTGCTAGAATGGCCTGTCTGTAGCCCCGACATTGTAACATATATGTGGTAGACTGTAGGGTAGTTTGCCATGCTTGGTATTGCAGAAGATGGTGTCTCGGTAGAAGACATCAATTCATGTGAACAATTCCGATCTATAAACGTTGGTTAATACAGGCACTGTTTTTAAGCAATACAAACACTTTATTTAAACAAATGACATTTTTCCAAGCTCAGTATCCTCTGTTAACATGTTTTGGGTGTTGCTTAATCCATCATCAGGAAATCATGAGCCTCACTTCTTTATCAGTCGTTAACATGAAATATCACAGTTTCTTATAAACTTAAATCAGTTATTGTCATAAATATATTTTAAATAGCTCCCACCAACCAACCTTATACATAACATCTATGCAAACTACAACTAGTTGCCTCCTTCATCTTCAACATAACACCATCAATTAACAAAAGCCATTGTATCAGACTGTTGTACAAAGTCTAAATTGTCAGTATCCTGCCCAATCAGGGAGCAGTATAATTACACAAATCTCACAAACCATTACAATGCTGTTGCTTATAGAAGATAAACATGATGATAGTCCATAAATCCCTCCCTTTGGATTAGACCAACTCCAGGTCATTATTAGATATAAGGTCATAGATCTTCAAAATCTAAACACAAACATGAAATAAATCAAATCCACTCCTGGCTGTTCTGTTGCATACAAAGCACTCCAAATCCACTTGAAGTTTATACATTAAATGACCTACCACAAAATAAGCTGACCACGTCCTCTGAGAAAAAGACTGCAATGGTTCCAAACCTTTCTCAAAGCTACATTATTCACCTTTTAAGTTGATTCACCATTGAAGGCCAGAAATTCCTCCTTTATTCAAATTACTAGTCCAGTCTTTTCTCACAACATGTCCCACTCAAGAGACATCTTAGAGACCAGACTCACACAATAGTAACCTCAATAATACATATACAACTGATTTTCACCTTTTTCCTACATCTCATATAATGTACAGAGTGAGAAGAAGTTTAAACCAATCTACAATATCTTGAACAAAAGACTTCCCATCCGTTTCACCGTGTGCAGGTTTATACTAAATCGGTGGAGTGTTGTAGGCTTTTGGCACACCACTATGTGATACCACACAACTATTTTACAGAATATCTTAACCTCTCACAGACAATTAGCTTGCTCTAACCTCCAAACTCCTACTTCGGAAGCACTCAAAGCATACTATATGTTACTGAACTCCTAACCGATTACAATCATCTGTGCATTTCCAAATATTACATGACATATTTCCTAAATTATATTCCCTATGGCCCACTATATGCAGTTTATATACTTTCTCTCAGATCCTTGTTTCTATTGTATTAGTTTAAACCTCAACCTAAGTCAAATTGTTGGCGTGATAATGGCAAGAAATAGGGATCAGTGCTAATCCCAGGGCAGATTGTTTAAAGGAAGGATAACACTAGGATTTCTTCGCAAATATGCATTTAGATTAAATCCTCACCAAAATGTGTGTTATATCCTGGGGGCCTGTCCAATTGATTAACATGGATGCACAGATGGAGCAAAGATATCTGTGAGGGAGACTATGTAGATGGCTTCATTACAGATGAGCAGTATTTCACCTGCTATTATGTTCCTGTTCTTCAAGATTGTCTTGAACCAAGTAGGGATGGCATCAGTCACAATGGGTGAATAGTGTTCCCTATGCTATGGTTCCATGATAATTAAAAAAGGTATCTCATTTTCGGAGATAAGGTTGCAGATTTCATATGTGCATTAAGAGGGATGAAATTTAAAGGCATGGTAAATGGGGGAAAGCCTGTCACTCTTGTGTGATTAATGCCTGTCATCCTCATCTAATTTTCCAGCATTGGTAAATATAACACTGTGGGAGTTAGTAAAGAGGAAACCAATATTAGGTGAAGTTTATTAGTGAGTTTCTTCTATGTTTCCTCCCTGCTAGAGTCCTTCATTCCTCTAGCTCAGACTCTCTGCAGGTCAGACGTTTCTCCAAGCAGACAGTTGTGGGTAGATCTCTTTCCTTGGCAGGATCCTCCCTCTGGCATGGCCTCCCCATCCCTCTCAGAATTCAGCGGGTTATCCTTAAGTTCCGGAAGCTTCTCAAGACCTTCATATTCTCCTCCTCCTTCCCCCCTTGCTTGCTAACTCCCCCTGCTGCTGCGACTGGCTTCCTGGTCCCTTCTGAGTCATACAGGGGCCAGGCCCTCCCTGGTTTGGTCTGCCCCAACAACCCCTTCCAGCACTTGCCTTTGGGCACCCACCCTGACTAGACCACTGAGGCTAGTCCGCCCCCCTTCTTGCACTTGACCTTACCCCCTCACCAGCGCACTTGCCCTACGGGCTCTCCTTAGCACTCTCTGAGCCCCTGGGGACTCCTTCTTCCTTAACCCCTCCCACCCCCGCCACTACATTATGCACTTCCTGTTTGCTGCCCTTTCACAATCCGATTATCACAAGAGCTAGTAGGACGGTTTATTGTTGTTTTCCTCCTATGTTCCCCCATTCCTCTTAGTCTTGTGGCCACTGGAAACACGTTATGCTGTATAGGCACCTTATAAATGTGCAATAAATCAATTAAATAAAATATTGGGACTGGTCAAATTCATAGAGGATAGAACAATGTTGAAAATAGCAACCTCTTGAATTGAAAAGGGAGACTGTGTTCCATTATTGTGTAGCTGGCTCCATGTAGTTGAACGCAGACAGGAAGACATGAGTGGGTGTCTGACGAACAGTGTGGGGAGAGAGAGGGGAAAAAAGAAACGTGTGTGTGTGTTTTTGGATGGACAAATTATATGTGTTGTGAAACATTTAATGACTGGAAGAGTATCCATGTGTAGCATAGTACCATGGGAGACATTAGGACAACCAAAAAATATACACCCTAGAATAATGTACATTTTATGAATTAGTTACTCTGACTTATTGCCTGTCTAAACACAATGCCATAACAACAAAGACCCTTCCTGGAATTACATTGCGATAGAGAAATTACTCTGATTTATCATAGTTGAGATTGTCTTAATGCTATGTCAGAAGACGGTCCGCAAAGCCTCTTGTGGTGAAACTAAAAAATGCAACCAGGATTGTTTTTGGGGTGTGGGCATTTTCAGAGGGACTTTAGTTATTCACCAGATGTTGCAGCATTAGGCCTGGAAACATGGGCATTCCATAGGTTTTCATGCCTAACAAACATGCAGAGAATTCCTATAGATCCATGCTGTATACTCATGGGTGCACATCACTGATTGGTAAGTTGACCTCCATTAGAAACCTGGTGAACATCAGTAATGTAGATCTCTACTGACTTTGCCTTCTCTTTGCAGACTCAAAAATGCAAAAGGAGTCTGCTGGAAAAACTGTTTCTCCTCTCATATTAAAATTGTGTAGTGGGTGGAAAGGTTTGTATATTCTCTGCGTAGAAGGGTGAAACAAATCGAGTTAGAGGTCCTGTCCTGCACCCCGCGCCATACATATAATCAATTTAAAAATGGCAATGGTGTAGGGCAACACACAGGGAGTTTTACTCTGCATAGTTTCCTTGCCAAATAAGTGGAAGATGGACACATTTTACCAAACCATATTACATCATCTCAGAACAAATCCTCAGAATTAATCAGGGTATTCAAGGTACTCAGTAAATAAATGAATAAATACTAACCCAACACCTTCTTCTGATCTAATCAACAAACCAGCTGATGCTTTCCAAGAAAATGTTACTAAAATTCAAGTTAACATCAATCAGACAACAGGAAAGGTCTTCCACAGCCATCAATAGGAACGATACAGCTGATTTTCAATTATTTAACACAATAACATCAGATGAGATAATCAAAGTGACATGCAGTTTGAGGGCATCCGCAGTACAATGTTATCCATGGTCCATGGCTGTAATAAAATATTCATACGCACTCTTGCAGATCCCTAATGGACCTATGTAAGATATCCCTGTTAAACAGAGTGACAACCTCTGCATTGAAATTGGCCCTTGCATGAAAACAAATACCACATCTAAAAAAATAATTTATTGCTAAAATCTTCGAATAAATTGCATTTTCCCAACTAAAGAAATAAAACAAGGATATTAGCTTGCTAAATGAAAACGAATCAGGATTTCGATCCAAAATCAGTACATAAATGAGTCTTCTAGTCATGAAGGAGAAATACAGGAAGCTGCGGACAAGAACTTCCCAATTACTTTAATACTCTGTCTCAGAGGCCTAGTACGTGATCAGTCACCAACACCTGATACACAGTAAGACAATTGTGATTGTTTTCTAGAATATATATTAGCCTAACAAATCTATGTATGGAGCCAGTGCTGCTATGTGATATGATAGCAACGTTTTCATCAAAGATTTCATCTAATCTTCTTTTACTTTTCGATTTTGCAACAAATATATGTGAGGGAGACCCCCCACAGGACCCCCCTTAAGACCCTGACATTAGTTATTCACCTAAACACACAGCCCACATATTTTTGGGGCACAACCCATTGTAACAAATTCGATGAATTCTTCTTTGACAACATCTTCTTCAGCCAAAACTCCCTATCCCGAGTCAGAACCTCTGATTTAACACCCCTATTACACAAGCCACCTATATCTCTATAGCTACATAACTATTTCTGAGCAACATTATATATATAGTTAAATGTTAGCATTGTGGCTTGCTGGCCATTGTATTAAAAATTCTCTTCAAATTGTAAACAACTCAACCCACATTCTTTTCTCCAATATTAACAAATGTTGCTTTCAGAGAAAGGTTTCACAGACAAAATCAATGTCACATATATATTACACTTGATATGCGTTCCCCCTATGATATTGTATAGCCTTACCCATCGGTAATGCTGTTAGCTTCTAGTTTATGCATGTATATAAAATACAAACTGTGGTAAATTGCATCAACATTTACAGGCTTGGGTTTAGAGAAGATGTGCTTCCATTTTAGAGCACACAGAATATTGGTTTGTTTGCACCACACAGGAACATGATTGTTTGATTTTGTGAAAGCATGATACGTATCCCCCACTACTTTTTTTGCAAATTGGGTCTTTCTAATACAGGGTATTCCCCTCTGTGCAATTTCATTGCCATGGTGTGAATGTTCATTTAAAATAGCATCATTTTCTAAGGAATGGAAGTGGCCCAGCTAAGTTCCTTTGTACTCCACTAGAATGATGTGGGATTTCCCAATATGGCTTATGAAACTACTGTAAGACTGTGGAACATTGTGCATTGATCATAGCTTCAGTCTATGACTATGCCTGAAAACACATTGGGGTGTATTTACTTGGCTATGCTTAAAATATACTGGTATCTGTGTCAAAAGGCTGTTAGTTTCCAATTTAAAACAGTTCTTACATGTCTTTGGAAATGGTGATATCAAATGAACCCACTCACGCCCCTCCCATTTACACCCTTTGCAGGTGATAATGAGCTGTTCAGGACATATATCTAATTGCATTGGGGCTTTTATACTCGCTTCTAGATTTTTTATCTAATGTACACATCAGCATGGCACCTCATCGTCCAGGTAAGTGTCCCCAATCAGCTAAGCCTACCAGTCTCTCCTTTATCGGTCTCAGGGAATCAGTGTACTAGTTAAGTCTGCTTCATGTTTTCTCTTGTCCCAATGTCCCTCCAATCTCTAAAGGTATTATACCAATTTAGCACTTATACATTTAGTCAGAGGTTCCCCATCTGCAAACAGTCAGGAACCCAGAGCTCTCTGTTTTCTGTGGATGTGAGGCTCTAACGTTTCCCAAGCAGGGTCATTTCACATCATCAATTTTGGATGGTAGAGTCTTCCCACTGGTTAGCTTAAAAGATGCACACTCCTAGAGAATTCACCCTTTTCTTTCATAGGTCCATAATATTTCAGACATGTGCCAAATGTTCTTGATAATGTATAAATATTAATATATCAACTGGCTAAAGAGACCATGGGCCTCATTACAAGGGTGGCGTTCCCGTAATGAAGGGTGCCGGTATGGGACCGGCACCCTTCATTACGGGAGCGCTGATTACGAGGTTCCCTTTGCGGCACCCTGTAAGGATGCCTGGTAAAACCAGGCATCCTTTCCGGATCCCGCGAGGGGAAGAGGGAGATAATAACATGCCAGTTGTAATGTGTCCATTATAACCTCCCTCCCCATTCGCATTGATCCCTATGGGGGCTCAAATGGGAATGGGGATGGGTTCCTGCAAGGAGGAATTACCGGGTCCTCCTATGTCGGAATGACCCGGTAAGTCCTCTTTGCAGGAACCCGGTAATGGAGCCCGGTTTTTGGAGGTAGCTAATAGCTAATAGCACCATGGCTACCTCCAAACTCATAATGAGGCCCCATGAATTGATTTTCCTCTGAATGTATTTAGATGTATTTGCTCGGTATTTCTTTAGAGTTGAGCACCCCGTTTGTGGGATGCAGCTCATTTATCACAGCCTTAATCTGTCAGATGGCTGCCCCAGGACTATCTTAAGCTCCCCTTTTCCCGTTTTCAAGTGCAATGTGATTTCAATTACCTTGTCATGAGATTCAGTTTATCAAATTTAGACAAAAGCCTATTTTAGGGCACTGCTTTTTGTAGTACAGATACTTCCAATTCATGATTTCCAACATGCTAAATGCACTCATTTATTTTTAGTGAGTTTAAAGTGTGCCTTAATTTACAGTTGCATCACATCCATTTCCATCTCATAGATGTATATGGAAAATAACAGTATACTTGGAAAATCTATTAGAGAAAGCAATACCATTCACATTCAACATTGGGTGACACATACTCTGAATCACATGCACATTAAAACATTGAAAACAATGCCAATGTGCAAGTTATTTGTCTTTGTAGGTAAGGCTGTTGATAGTTTAACATCAGACTGTGTTTTAATTGGAATTGCATTTTCAAAGTGTTGGGCAGAATAACAGCCCAGACCCCTGTTGTAGCTTTCCTCGTGTGTATGACAATTGGGGTCCATCAGTTATAAATAAATTCATTATATGTCAAAGAACGTTTGGTCTTGAATTGTCTATTGTGTAACAAAGTGTCAATCTGCGTTTCACAAGTTCCACACACCTTGTTTCTGTAGTCTGATGAAATATATTATACTCAATGATTTAAGGCACCACTTTTTTGTTGTTTTTGGGAAAAATAAACCATGCCTATACAGAAAGTCACCACTCACCACTTTGCTCTTGGATTCAGCTGTTCTCTGTTTTGTTGACTTTACCATGACATCACTTTGATCGAT
Source organism: Ambystoma mexicanum (assembly GCF_040938575.1). Lineage (NCBI taxonomy): Eukaryota > Metazoa > Chordata > Amphibia > Caudata > Ambystomatidae > Ambystoma > Ambystoma mexicanum. Next base: position 193,933,859 of record NC_090939.1, read on the forward strand.
AAACAGGATAGAGCACTGGAATAGTTATGCAGAGGAGCTGACTATAGAGATGCCAATCGGAGATTAGAGATCTGCCACATCCAAACTAACATGTGGTTTAACCCACGCATCTTTCTCCTCACCATGACTATTACATGTGTATGTGAGACCTCTATTTATCTTGAGTCATTCAGCACACCTTTCAAATTGGTGAGGGTAATTCACAGAGGCTGCCTATTCTCACCTTGGAGGATGGAAAAAAACAGCAATATTGAATCCATCAAACAAAATATTAAGGACTATTGTGAAAGCCTCCATACACTGGCCAAAGTGCAGGTTTTCATTTACACAGTAGGACCACTATATATCCTAAAGCTACAGCTCCTTCTAGCAGTGACATCAAGTGAAGATCTGCACATTGGCATTGTCTCTATATCTTCTAAGTCATCATCGCCCTCTAGCGTTGACAACAGGTGAAGCTATGCACCGGACAAACATACATCTGGCCTTTTATTATATTGTTAGATTAGTTTAGGCACTCAATATTAGTCTTTGCATTAATACTGAGAAAACTGAGGTTATCATTTGTTAGACTACAATCTCCTAAACCATCAGCTATCCTGATTGCCAAAGAGGAAAACCTATGGTTTATATTTGATGAACACCTATACTCATCCCTTAAATTAACCAAGTTTGAAAACACACACCCTACCAAATTCTGCATTATAAAGAAGAGAGTTTCTTACAATGAAGGGCCACACAAAATTATAGTATCCAGTGATTTTTTTTTATCACGTCTCGACTACTGAAAGGCCTCATCTGTGTCTAAACAGACATCTCAAACATCTACTCCACCTGATACTAAAACAAGCAACAATTGTATTCTGGGGTTAAAACCTCACAATTCAGGTGAAATATCTCTAAATTCACTACATGGGCTACCATTCAAATAAAGGATAAGGTTTAAAACTATTTGGAGTTAATTTTTCTCCTGTGTGTAAATTGTCCAGAAGAGACATGCTACGTTTACACTTAGCTGCAAATAGATCCTTGATATGCAATTTTCATCATTTGCACTTTGAAGTACAAAAAAGAAGTGTAAAATGCCGGTGGAAGGCATTTATGCCTCTTTTTTGCACTTCGCAGTGCAAATTGAATAAGCTCCGCCTGCCGTTTATCCATGGCAGACAGCACTTACAATGGATTCCTGCAGAGGTTTTCTGTTGGTGTAAAAAGCAGTTGGATTCCATTGGAATCCACAGCATTTACTCTAGCATGGCAATTACATGCTGGCATGAATGTTGGTGCATTAGTATGGTGGAGAGGATGGGGATGTCATAAACATGAATTTCCGTTTGTGACGTCAATTGCGTGGTAGTCCGAAGCCATAGGAAAATAATAAAAGCATCAACAAATGCATACCAAGGAGACACCCAAGATTGCCAATGAGCAATATTCTGATTATTGCATCCTTCAAAAGACCGGTACACGGGAAAGTACGGTAATTTGAGCAAACAATTGGAACTAACTGCCAGCTGATCACAGATCGGAATTCAGCCTATCAGAATTCATCAAGGGCAATACATTATGGCTGCTCAAACAAACCTTCCGCCACTGATACTTGTCCTAAAACTCTACTACTATATCTGGGGCTAGTGCACTGAAGCCTTCCTTACTGCGCATGTCTGTTGATCCTGCTTGGTTATCATGCACTGAGAGTTGTTGAGCAAACTCCATCCTAATCAAGAGCACTTAAATCTAATTTGGAATATCACACTTGCTCTCAATTATTCTTTTGCTTTGCTAACCACCAGGAAACGTCAACTTTAGTTAACACAACGTGAAATAAAATAACAATAGCTCTAACCAGTGTACTACTCTCTCTCTCCCTCTCACTCTCCCTCTTCCACCCCTCTCTCTCTCACTCTATGATTTCTTGTTTGCTCCATCTCTGCTCTCTCCCACACCATTACTCTGCTAGCTTCTATGTGGGTGAGAGTCACGTTGTCAGGTGCATGTTTGCTAAAGTCATCCCAACTGCTGAGAGCTTTGTGACCAGGAGATACAAATCAGATGTCTTGAGAGAGGGCTGTGTCTTCTGAAAAAGCAACATGTTTTTTTTTTATTTTAAATGAGTCAATTGTACTAACATTGCAAAATAGCTATATTCAAAATGTTAGTCTTACTTTTTAATGATCACTTTCAGTATATAGTTTAGACACAAATAGTATGTTACTAAACAAAGTACATTGTTGAAGCCTTGAATAAGCATATTTTTGGGATAGAAGGTTATCATTCCAAGATGGACAGTCAGATACACTCCTTTTGTAATCTTCCAAAATACCCCTATGAGAAAAGGGAAGTGGATGAATACCACCAGTGAGGGTTCTAGCCTGCTTTGCATGAATGCATTATGGGAACATGTGAATGACCACAGTTCTTTGTGTTTGGTACATATGCTGTGATAAAAGGTTAGTATGCTTGAATTACTAAGTGCATAATGCACAATGGACTTGATGATCATTTACTTTGTAACAACACTCACTGCAACATTAATGTCTTTGCAAAATGGATACATACATGTTGAATCAGACAGCTTCAGGATTATAATGCAATCATGTTTCCTTTCCCTACACAGAATTATAGCCCAAACATTGATTTGCTAATAACGTTTGACTTGCATGATGGATTTGGCTGTTTTCCAAACAAAGAAATAGTGGAATGTTACAGCTACAGTGAGGTGGGGGTAATGGGTGTGGCCGAAGGCTACGGCTGCTGGGTTACTTAAAGGAACTGAATGGTGCAAGATGGAAAGTGTACAAGGCTAAATGGCTAGTGTGCCCCAAAGAAACCTATTGGGGCAACATCTCAAGGGACCACAGCCAAAGCCTGTGGCCACTGTCCATAACCGAAGGCCATGGCTAGTGTGCCCAAAAGAATCCTATCCAAACTGTCTCGGGAGGATAGCTCAGGGGCAACATGCTCACCTTGGAAGCAAGACGACACAGAGCAAACAGGTTTGATCCCCAGGTCCGCGCTTAGAAACCTCTGGGTATTAAGCGTGTTATAAAAACCCACTGTATCATATGATAAACCTAGTGGTGTCGCTACGGCCAAAAGCCATGGCTAGTGGGCCCTTTTAGAAAACCAATGGTCATGGCAAGTGGGACTGGAAGAAAGCTAATGGGCCAACAAGTAAAGAGGCCATGACCAAAGGCCGAGTCCAATGGACATGGACGAAGGCCATGTCTCATGAGTGAGAAAGAACGGAAGTGTTTTAAAAGATGCAGTGGGCACGACCGAAGGCCATGCTCACTGACCAGGGGTCCGAAAGACATGTGGGTTCAAAAGAAACATATTGAGCGGACATCTGCAGTGGACACAGCTGAAGTATAGTGGCCCATACAATAAACTATGGTATAACCAAACCCTTGAAATTCACCGAAAAAACCTTAGTTAAGGTGCAATTAAGTTGCGCAGATTTAATGCAACAAAACCGTTGAAATTCAGCGGATGTGGGATGTCATGACCTGCTTAACTCGCCCCATTCCTGTTGCAAAGCCCATGAGTGCATACATATTGTAAGAGAAGGGATTCACAATGACATACAAAATGGCACTATGGGGTGCATGGCATTATGGGGGACATCAACAGGAGTGTGCTGAGTTCAGCTGGTCATGACTTCCCACATCTGCCGAATTTCAAAGATTTTGTTTCATTAAATTTCCACAACTGCACCTTAACTATGTGTGTGTGTGTGAGAGACTCTTCCTTTTTTTAAAGTGGCAATGGTGCCGATGGTGCCGACAGAAGGAGGCCCACACGCCATCGCCATCGCGCAATGATGTGCTGTAGTCCTAGTGAAGACACAGCATCGGAACACGCAGCTGCCACCGCGTCTTCACCGCAGACATGTGAATATTACTCACGTGCCTACCTGCAGTGGGAGGCTCGTGTATTTCAGAATTACTTGTGTTTCTTGTCACCCAACACATGAAGAGCCATCGCTCGTTGCTTACATCTTGCTTCCATGGAAGTCATTATTTCTGGGCCACTCCAAACAGCGCGCAAACAAAAGCAAGCGTGGGGGGCTCCTGCCTCTGCAGTCGCTGCCACACAGCGAGACTCACGGGCAAATGACAGAAGAAATCAAGCGTCTGCAAGCGGCTGTCAGTCAAGCCTTCTGCAGGGCTGTTTTCATCTCGCGTGCGACAAACATTTCATGCATGCGTGAAGAAGCATAGACGGGAACGGTGCGGGCAGCTCTTCCGAAACCTCCAACAGTGGGAAAGGGATGTGTGCTCTCAAAATGGTGGCACCTTTCAGTCAGGCCTTTCGATGTTGCCTAGAATCGAAAGCAGTGGCAATTATTTGCTAATAGTGGAGTGAAAGTTATTTGTGGTGCTTTGGGAGTATTCAGTGGGGGCTATGGAGGTGTGCACTACAGGCGTTCTGTCGATCTAGCCATGTGTCTGTCTGTCTATTGTTACCTCCACCTGTCCATCTAGCCATCCATGCATTCTTCCATCTGTCTGTCTGTCTATCTATCTATCTATCTATCTATCATTATGTCCATCTGTCTAGCTAGCCATCAATGCATCCATTAATCCATCCATTTGACAGTGATGTTGTGTGAGTTTTTGATTGCGGCATCGCTGAACTTTCCTTCCAACATGCTCCTATCTATCTATCTATCTATCTATCTAGCTATGTCCTGATTTAGCCGTCCATATGTCCATCCATCCACACATCTATCCACCCTTCCATCTATCCATCCATCCTTCCATGGAGGTCACCCTAAAATAAATGGATACAGTGGTCACCCAAGACTGCTACAAGGAAAGATCCCATGCCTTCAGAAAGATGTAATCCTTTCTGGAGGGGCTCCAGCAAGTCTGTGCAATTCACGACGACACATGTATGGCCTTTTTATGTAAGACTTAGTTGGCATGTAGGTGTTTATTTTGTCTCTTGAGCACATTGCACTGTGAGTGTTGATTCCTGCAACGCTCCGCCCTTTTGGTGGAGTTACGCCTTGTGTTCAACATGCGCTACCAGAATCTTTTATTGGGTGCTTCTAGGAAGCTGCTGGGCTACCTATGCTTTTGAATAGTTTGTATGGGTACTCAGCTGAAAACCGTCCCCCAGGCCGACCTTGCCAGTGATTTTCTCATGATAACTCTCCGAACGTGTTGTAAAATGAACATTTGAAAATGTAACAAGTTTCTTTTGACATAGGCGTACAAAAAAAGTAATATGCACCCCCTCTCTCTGTAGGCTCCAGCTGTGAGAATATTTGAGGAGGAATAAGAAAAAACACGAGGAAACATATTTGGTGAATTAATCAGATTAAAGTGATTGAACCTCAAAGCCTATCCAAGTAATTTGTAGCCAATGTACCGTAACATTACGCCAGGGGCGGCTTAACCAGCAGGAAGTGAAGCAAATCCCTGGCCGATCATTTCACAGTGGGGTGAGCTGCACCGCCCCCAAAGGGTGCGGGCTTGCCGAGGAGCAGCGCTTCTCTCAGCTGGGGTGCAATGCCCCATGCTGTGCTTGATGAAGACGGCGTGTACCTTACTAGGGGCAGCCTGCAGCTTGTGCAATCCAGCCCATATTCATAAAGCACTTACCAATATCTGAATTTGGGAATGTTTAGCACAAATTCGAGTGTATTGAATTATAACGCATATCAATGGGTTAAAGGCTCCATCTCCTCATTCGATTGCAAGGCTTATTTATATGTCGGCCTCACTTTTCCGTTCTAGATTTTCATTTGTTTGGACTATTAGGTGGTGCTTGCGCCACCTATAGACCAAAACTATTGCATTGCAGTACAGATAGAGAGGAGGGACACAAAGCTTGTAGCTGTTGTTTATTTGCCCACTCATTCACTGCCCATGGACATGCTAAGCCCTATGGCCATTCGCCCGAGTTAGTGCCCCTCCCCATCCAAAACACCTCCTCCTGGAAACTCTTTTAGCTCTCTGTAATCAAGCCTTACCATCAAACTTTGCACTCAGAGTTCCTGCCAGCGTTTTTTAAAGCAGTCTGTTCATACTGTTAATTACTTAATTGCAGGTGTAAACTCACACTATGCATTCCTTTTCTGAAGTCCTGTTAAAAACAAGCATTGGCAAAGCAAACAGTTTTGGCTTGCCCATCAATATTATGCATTTGCAAGGCACTGCTATTAGATGCCCAGGTACTCGCACCATTTTGCACCTGCTGCCATCATTGGGCAGTTAATACTCCTGTGGCGGTGCCTTGCAAGTGCCTTTCCCATGCCTACACAAAAAGCCCAAACTGTTGGCATTTTTAATGCTTTTTTTGCTCATTTCTTCTTTAACCTATGCTGCTACCACCTTCAGAACAGCGCGATTTTACTTTAAGAAGATACACAGCAACTTAGAATATTATTGATAAATACAGTTTGCATCTTTTGCTTAGCATTTCTCAATTATCTCCATCCTTTTTGCAGTTTTGCGGGAAGCGTACACAGTACGTGTAGAGGACCAGAAAGCCATGAGGGGCAACGCAGCGGTTTTCAAGTGCATTATCTCCTCCTCGGTGGAGGCGTACATCACAGTGACGTCGTGGGAGAAAGATACAGTCAAAGTCGTCTCCGGTAGGCCGCCATTTTGTATGTTCTTTGCCAATATTCCTTTGCTTCCCTGTGCTGTGGAACCGGTTGGTCTCGTGGAGTTTGGTCAATGGGGGTATGGTTCTTCTCAGTTTTTTTGACATATTGCAAAAAAGGTTACCTTTTGAGGTGGTGGGTTGCTGCAGGCCGGTGTAAAATGACACTGGACAATTGGATTCATTTCGGTGCAGTCCCTGGAAGGAAAAACGGTTAATGATGGCGTTATTGTAGATTCATTCTGAATTTCTTTTGGATATCTATTGTTGCTTTCCATGTGTTGCTTTACTTTTCACACATATGTATGTGCTCGTGTTGTTGCCACGCGACTGGTGCATAAAGACAGAATTGGCCTGAGAATCTGTTTTGTGTCAGCTTTTGATAACATACTGTGGGCCTGCTTCCCAAAGAAGTAACCAGGAGTAAACCTGGCGTTCCCTTCACTTCCACCAGCAGAGGGCTCTTTGCTCGATTAAAATAAGAATGAAATCTGAGTAGCTGACGTATTCTGAGTAAGAGACACTCTGTGAATTTAAAGGCTCGTCTCCAGTTGTACGTCAGGTGTAAAACCAACCTACTCCTGGTCATGTCTGTGTGGATTGGCCCGATGTGTACTTCTTGCAGAGATGTGCATTCTGCTGCGCGGGATCATGGGATGTATGATATGATATCATTGGCTATTTATAATGCATTTAATACCCATACATTTCTAAGCGCGGACCCGGGGATCGAACCTGTATAGCTCGTTGTCGCTTTGCTTCCAAGGAGAGCACGTTACCCCTGAGCTATCCTCCCAAGACTTTTGATGTGAACCCAAGTCGTATTTTTAAAGTTTTTTGCAGCAAACTCCTCTATGGGGGTATTGGGACAAGGGGTTTGTGGCGATTGCAGTACCCCGTTACTTAAAATAGCACCTTCACAGTGTAGGAATTAATGTTTTTGCACAAAATAAGTTGCAAACACAGAAATACTTCCATCTTATAAAACACATCTCCAAGCTTAATGGGGCATATCAAATTAATTGGCTCTGCTATATAAAACAAACACTTTAGAACCTAAATTTGGTGGGGAACCTTGATATGTCAAGCTTATTGACTAAGGCGAAAGAGTCACGAAATGGGAAAGAGAGTGACAGCCTGGATTTACGGCAAAAGAGAATTCCTAGCAATGGTAAAACCATCAAATAGACGTTTTATGTCACTATCAACAAATGAAATAAAAGACTGTATGGATTGGTCGCACAAGAAATCGCAAAGAAGCCACATCACCAAGGCCCGTTTTAACTACCACTGGTTGAAATAATAATACAGAGAATGGGTTTGAGCATCCATGCAGTCTGTCCCGTCTGTGCTGCAGGTTTGGGGGGTTTGGCACACTGACTGTTTTTTTTCTGCCCCAAATACGCAAAGCTAACAGGGTGATTGATGGCCCCCGTTTTTAAAGAGGAACATTGTACTCAGCAAGGTCCTGCACTCCTCTTTCTGTTGAAAGCAGAAGCCCCCCTGACATCCTGGGCCCTGTCGATCTTTGTAAGTAGGGCATTGCAAATGCAGCAGAAGATCACACTGGACAAGAGGCCTTATTACTAACAAACCAAAGTACCCCCCCCTCAAGTAGTTGGGTAGAGTTTGGGTGTTTTTGTGTTATTGTTCAACCTGAAGTGGGTGACTGAATTTTGTGTGCTGTACTTTGATGGATTTTGGTACCCGAATAAAGTTTATTACAACAATTAGAAAAAACACAAACGTAAATCAATAATATTGCTATGTTATTTGTTACACTGAATTATCACCCGTGACCATCATGTTATATGTTTTCCTGCAGGCCATTTGCATAGCGTGGAGCTGCCCAAGGGCAGCCTGAAAGTGCTGAGGGTCTATTTTGTAAGTGGCTGCGTGGGGATTAGAGAACCTCACTAGTTGTGTTATGTTGTGTCTGCAACGTTTAAGCAAAGTTCTGAGGAATGGTCAAGGTGGGAAATGGCTCCAAGATGTTGAGGGTCTGTTGAGGAACATCTAAAGGTCTTTCGGAGGCTGTTGTGGAGGCTGTATTAGATGTCGCTACATATTGCTATGTTATGTTGGTTTCGTGTTATTTTCAGACTTCCGACAGAGTCTCTCAGTATGGCAATCGGGCAAAGGCCCTACAAGCAAGAGATGAGACTAGAAAGACGCTTTAGATAGTAAAATGAAATCATGTTATGTCGTGAACTTCTAGAAAGTGCAAAGCTTTGCCTTCAAGGCACTGAGTACCTAGAAACTGGTTATCATCTTTTGTAAAAGAAAGGGGAGATTAGTTTACAAAAGGAAGACTTAAGGAAACCCTGCTCTGCTCCTTCCACTTCCGGGTCCTTTTCATGCAATGTTCTTGCTTTCTCTATCCTAAAGTTACAGTGAGTGTTGAGAGATGCTGTGAGATGGACTGCTCTGAGGTTTGAGTGTGGGCTTCATGGAACGACAGCTATTTCTCCAAGGTATGTCCACTTTGATAGTAGACCCAGATCTCACCTTGTTCTGGGCTGCAAGAGGCAAACTAGGGACCTGAAAACTTTGCCTATCCACATGTTTATAACTTCATCTCCCATCAGCCCGGAACCTCGCAGCCAATGGGAAGGGATTGTGGGATTGTGGGAGTCATAGTCCAACACGTCTGATGAGCCATAGGTTGCTGACACTGAGGCTGACCATCAGTGGTCTTCAAGTATACCCTGCCTTACTCGAGTAGCATGGCAAGTCTTTTTGTGTGGTTCATGTGCCCGGACTGTAGAAAATAGTACTTGCCAGGCATTTTTTTAGTTGTTGATAAAGCAGTCGGCACTATGGGCACTGGCGGTCTCGGTAGATCTCATCAAAGCAAAATATAGAGTTTCTCATTTAAAAGAGAATGCGCAGCTGCGCAGTAGCGCAGTAGCGCAGTAGCGCAGCAGCGCATCAGCTTCTCTGCTAGCCTGTACTCTGCATCAGGAGATCAGGAGAGTGTATCTGCTGCTGTATTGTGTCACTATTCAGCTTTGTTTTTAATAATGCCAGCTTTCAATCTTCCTGTTTTGACATGGTTGTGTACAGAAATATCATTTGCATAATTTTCTAAATTTGACTAATGCTTCCTGACTGGCAATGTTCTGAGCATGAGAATTTAAAGGGAAGTGAGGACACTGGGGAGGAAATGCTGTACAGAGCTCGATGCTTATGCAGAGCGCATTGTGATGAAATCTGGCACAACATTAGGCCAAATAAAAAATAATGACTCAATCATATTTATGACAAAACGTGCTAGACAGCGAGTGCTCAGTTCTAGAAAAAACAATAGGACATGCAATGGAATGCTTCGCTCTTAAAATGTCCTGAACATTTCCGTTTGTTGTTATCTGATAGAACATATCGTTAATCGAATTTTATTTTGGATTAATACTGGAGGATATCACCTTCTCTCCAATTATATTTTTGTAACCTGCTGTATAAGGAGTGCTTTGTTACTTCACTTAACACAAGTCAAACACTGTGCAGAATCATTTTACAATATCATCCCATTGCTTAGCCCGGGTATTTTTACAAGAATTTGAACATGATTGGACATTTGAGCATCACTACAAGAAAACATATATATCTTTTCCCCTAAAAGTTTCTGTTTCTTTTGCAATAGTTGTTATTTCCTTTGACAGAGTCTGTCAAAATCCAACGGCTCTTAACATGTTTCCGACGATTATGGCATCTTCTCCTTTAAGTCGTAAATAAAGATCTGTGAATGCCATCAAAACCAATGCCATGGTGACAAGTGTCACTGTGCCTTGCCTGAGATCAGGGACACTCTGCAAGGATGTCTTTTCATCTGGGCCATAGCGCACCTTTCTTGAGCTACAGTCCTTATATTGCAAAAGATGAAAGCTCTTCACATGCATCTTGGAAGATGTCTCCTTGGAACGCCCTCAGTGTCATGATGACAAGTGTCACTGTGTCTTGCCTGAGATCAGGGACACTCTGCAAGGATGTCTTTTCATCTGGGCCATAGCGCACCTTTCTTGAGCTACAGTCCTTATATTGCAAAAGATGAAAGCTCTTCACATGCATCTTGGAAGATGTCTCCTTGGAACGCCCTCAGTGTCATGATGACAAGTGTCACTGTGTCTTGCCTGAGATCAGGGACACTCTGCAAGGATGTCTTTTCATCTGGGCCATAGCGCACCTTTCTTGGGCTACAGTCCTTATATTGCAAAAGATGAAAGCTCTTCACATGCATCTTGGAAGATGTCTCCTTGGAACGCCCTCAGTGTCATGATGACAAGTGTCACTGTGTCTTGCCTGAGATCACGGACACTCTGCAAGGATGTCTTTTCATCTGGGCCATAGCGCACCTTTCTTGGGCTACAGCCCTTATATTGCAAAAGATGAAAGCTCTTCACATGCATTTTGGAAGATGTCTCCTTGGAACGCCCTCAGCTTATGTCCTGGTGGCAAGTGTCTACGTGCCTTGCCTGAGATCAGGGACACTCTGCAAGGATCCCTTTTCATCTGGGCCATTTCACACTTTTCTTGAGCTACAGTCCTTATATTGGGAAAGATGAAAAATCTTCACATGCATTTTGGAAGATGTCTCCTTGGAACACCCTCAGTGTCATGATGACAAGTGTCACTGTGTCTTGCCTTAGATCACGGACACTCTGCAAGGATGTCTTTTCATCTGGGCCATATCACACTTTTCTTGGGCTACAGTCCTTGTATTGCAAAAGATGAAAGCTCTTCACATGCATTTTGGAAGATGTCTCCTTGGAACGCCCTCAGTGTCATGATGACAAGTGTCACTGTGTCTTGCCTGAGATCACGGACACTCTGCAAGGATGTCTTTTCATCTGGGCCATAGCGCACCTTTCTTGGGCTACAGCCCTTATATTGCAAAAGATGAAAGCTCTTCACATGCATTTTGGAAGATGTCTCCTTGGAACGCCCTCAGCTTATGTCCTGGTGGCAAGTGTCTACGTGCCTTGCCTGAGATCAGGGACACTCTGCAAGGATCCCTTTTCATCTGGGCCATATCACACTTTTCTTGAGCTACAGTCCTTATATTGGGAAAGATGAAAAATCTTCACATGCATTTTGGAAGATGTCTCCTTGGAACACCCTCAGTGTCATGATGACAAGTGTCACTGTGTCTTGCCTTAGATCACGGACACTCTGCAAGGATGTCTTCATCTGGGCCATAGCGCACCTTTCTTGGGCTACAGTCCTTGTATTGCAAAAGATGAAAGCTCTTCACATGCATCTTGGAAGATGTCTCCTTGGAACGCCCTCAGCTTATGTCCTGGTGGCAAGTGTCTACGTGCCTTGCCTGAGATCAGGGACACCCTGCAAGGATCCCTTTTCATCTGGGCCATAGCGCACTTTTCCTGAGCTACAGTCCTTATATTGGGAAAGATGAGAAATCTTCACATGCATTTTGGAAGATGTCTCCTTGGAACTCCCTCAGCCTCAGTGTCATGATGGCAAGTGTCACTGTGTCTTGCCAGAGATCACGGACACTCTGCAAGGATCCCTTTTCATCTGAGCAATAGCACACCTTTCTTGATCTGCAGTCCTCATACTGCTAAAGGTAAAGCTCTTCACATGCATCTTGGAAGATGTCTCCTTGGAATGCCCTCAGCCTCAATGTCATCAGTGTCACTGTGCCTTGCCTGAGGTCAGGGACTGTAAGCAAGGATCGACAATGGTGCCCCATCCTTGATCTACAGTCCTTATATTGTTAACGCGCAGCCAGGCTTCTCAGAGTTCGTCATCTTGGGAGAAGATCAGCAGGCGTGGGTGTCCTTGCTTCAGGCATAGAGGTTCAATGTGGGACCTTTTCTTTCTAACATTCATTCCTTTGGTGTACAGATTGCCACCATTATCATCTATGTGGGTGTACCTCCGTCTACCAGTTTGTACTTTTGACGAGGGTAGTTAAGGTTCGACGTTTGTTCTCTGCGGGATTCATTTGCTTGCATTGAGATCTCAGATTGACGTATACCTTGGAACATCATTCTTGCTTTATGGTTATGATCATGTTATTCTGTCTTGTTCTCACTGTTGAAAAACATTCACAACCATGTCATCACTATTGTACTGATTTCACTTAATTCTTTTGAAGTGCTTTGCTTAAAAGTGCTAGAGAAGCACTATAAACAAAGCATCTATGGCCTAAAATAGTGGTTTAACTTGGCCAGAAGACGTATCTATATGCAACACGTCCTTAATGGTCGGGGGTGAGAAAGCACTGTGTCCTTTGGCCTGCTCCAGTCCATCCAAAGTTAATATCTCTTGCTTCCCCTTGACAAAAAAAGATATCCGTCTGACCGAGCACGTTAAGGGTCAGTCACGGTCAAGCAGGTTACAGCTGATAACACTAATAGTACAGAAAAGAAATAGAGTGGTTATATGGTTCCACTTATAAGCACTACTTATTTTCTACCTTGTGTGTGTGCACATATATATATAGATATGCAAACACAACCTTGCGGAGAGAACCAGCGCTCAGCCTCAAAAAGTGGGTGCCTCCTGGGTGGCTTCCCAACTAGCCACTATAAACCAACAAAACTGTACCACTCTCAACTCGCCACATGTATGGTCAGCAGGACAAGCAGATCACGGAACAAAAGACAAGGGCACTACAAAAGGTCAGGGCACTCAATCAGCGCTAGTAAAACATAGTCAAAATGTATTCAGTTCAAATCTAAAATCACATAATTCCAGACATGGACTTACCTAGAAACTGAGTCTAGGAGTGAACACTCCGAAGGTGACCACGCATGCATGCGTTAATCCCTTCCTTCAGGGCTTCGTCAGGTGTAGTTATGCTATCTGAGTTTCCAGGCTCCATTATATACATATCTCCTAGGTCACACCCATATCATGTAACTCAATAGTATATGCGATCATGTGATCATGCATTACAGATGGCACTCCTATTACTGTTAATTCGAGCACCATTTTGGAGTTGCTAGCACTCCATATTTATCAATGTTTTTCTTATCTAGATCACGTAACAAACCCTGTTCGGGTCTGTTTGGGGGTAGACTACTCAAGTCGGATACTGGGGTTGTCGGAGATTAATTAAAACATATCAATTGTAGTTAGTGCCTGATACAATGTTAATCATTTCGGGAGACTATAGTCCTTGGATATATTCATATGTGTTGCTAGTGGCTTTATATGTGTAGGTGGCTCCCTCCATGACTCATATAAGGCGTATATAGTTTTAGGCCACCGCTACTTGTGCTGCCAACTGGCTAGTGTTCATGGCCCCAGTGGGCTCGCACCTTATTTTCACAATCAAATTAACCTCTCACCCTATTGGGTGCAATATTGACATGTTCACATCAGCCATACCACATTGTGGAGAAATTATACCAGCTAAGGATCGTTAAATAACCATGTGACTTTCCCAAGATTTTATTTAGGAAGTAGAGACAATTCTACTTTTGTTATACATCAGATGTACTGCCAGTACATCTCCTGTGTTATGACCCCTGGGTTTCTGCCTGTTAAATGTAATGATCAACTTGGACTCCAGATTTCTAAGATGTCTTTCTCTGTTTTCGTTTCTCCTGTGCTCTGGAATATGAGCCAGACCAGTGTATTTAAGCAAAGAGGAATCCATTTATTCTTAAAAATGTATCACTAGTGGGTAATTGACATCCTTATTTTTGATAGCTTTGTAGTGTTGCAGTATCCTTATTTTAAGTGGACAGATTGTCAGTCCAATGTACATGAGGTCACAGGGCCATAGTATGGCCTAAAGCACAAATCTGGTATTACATGTAATGGCCTTCTTTATCTCCTAGCTTTGTTTTTTATCCCGACCAAATGTTATCTCAGTACCTGGTGTAGCTTGATTACATATTTTGCAATTGTTGCATTTTTGAAAACCTTTTTTGGCTATTTGTCGGTTGTTTCCTCTCCTTTTGAATGAATCACTAGGTGCTATGTACTCTTTAATAGATCTCCCTTTTGGGAAGTGAGTTCCAACAGATCTAGCAAGATCTTGATCTGCCTGTAATTTAGGCCCATGTTTGTTGGGGAGTAGCTCAGATTTTCATAGCTCTTTTAGAGAAGGAGGGGGAGATGAATCTTCCTGTATCATTTTCTAAATCTCCATTCTTGCTTTTAGTTTTATTCTGTAATACCTGTGCTATATCTATCTTGTTAGCTTTCAACATGGTCACATGCATATATTTGTCTTCATAGCCTCTATATTTAAATCTAGTTGCAATATTTCTGGATTCCTCTTCAAAGTCCAGATTCCTTCAACAGTTTCCTTATGCTCGTAAAAGTTCTCCAAAGGGAATGCTTTTGATCAGGACCTTGGGATGATGACTTTTAGCATGTAATTAGATTGAGATGCTGTTGGTTTTCTATAGAGTTTAAATCTGCAATGTGCCTTCTTGTGGAAACAGTACTACATCTAGAAAAATCAGCTCTTACTTACTTTTTGTCATTGTTAGCTGTAGATTAAGAGGATTGGAGTTGTGTGCTGTTATATATTCATCCAATTGTTAGAAAGAGCATTTCTAGGTGACAAATAAATCATCAATGAAGCGATACCAACACATTATTTGTTCCAGCTGACAATCATATTTTAGGGCCCATGCTGCAGTGCACTTCAACCATACCATATATAAATTGGCATATGTGAGAAGAGCCCATAGCTGTTCGACATTTCTGTCTATATATTTTCTCTTCAAATAGAAAGATTGTGTGTTCAAGGCAGACCTGGAGTAATTTTAGAATGAGTTCATTGTGTTGTTTAAAACTCACTGACTTACTATCCAGAAATTGACATGCGTGAAGTCCTTCTTGATGTTTAATACATGTGTATAGAGATGTTATATCCAGAGATACCAGGATATAGTTATCGTCCCATGGCATTCCGTTGCTTGGTTGAGCAAGTCACTTGTGTCTCTAATGTGAGAGCTGAGATCTTTGACAAATGGTTGTAGAAACTCATCATTATACTTGGTGACATTTACTAAAAGTGAACCCTCAGAAGAAACAATGGGTATTGTTGGGGGATTAATGATACTTTTGTGGATCTTTGGGATAAAGTATAGTATGGGTGTAGTGAGAGATTTATTTTTCAGAAACAACAGTTCTTCCCAATTGATAAGGTTTAAATATGACCAGTTGGTAAGCATTGAATACAATTTTCCTTTGTAGCTGTCAGTATGGAAGCATCATTAGCTTCAAAACAAAAGACATCAACCGGGTGACACATTGGGACAGAAATCTTTATTTACAAGAAACAAAGTACTACACCTCCTCCTTTGTCTGCTTTTTGAATGACAATTGAATCGTCAGCCTGTAGATTCTCTAGTGCTGACCTTTGTTCTTTCAATACGTTGATTGTATCGCTTCTGGTTTTTATAGTCGTCAATTTTCTTAGATCATTCATGACAAGTTCTTCAAAGATTTCCATGTTGGTGATGGTAATGTTGGAACAGAAGGTGGATTCTATGTTGGTGATGGTAACAGAGGTTGGAACAGAGGTGGATTTCAATTTTAGCCCACTAGCTTTAGATGAATCTGTTTCTGTGCCAAATCTTTTCCAGATTTCTATATTTTCCATCGTATTTGTGTCTATAGGATCTACATCTTCCATAGAGTCCAGAGTGAGTAGTCTATCCAAATCTTTAGTTTTCATTTCCGTAGAAGTTTGAAGAGATCAATCCTAGTTTGTAATAGATCAAATTCTTGATCTGGGCATAAGGAGAGGCCTAATTTCAATACTGACATTGCCATTGGAGTCAGTTGTTTCTCAGAGACATTCAAGACTTTGACCCTTTTTTCCTTATTCATCTGCCTTTCCCTCAGGATTTCTGTTCTCTGCCTGATCGTGTCTACATACTTTGGCCCGAGGTTGTTCCTTGATTTGATGTTCCTTCTCGTTGGCCTCTGGCATCCACTTCCTCTTCCTGGAGGGTGTCCTCTGGACTAGCTTTCTGATATATTGTCCAGGTGGAGGAGCCTGAATTCTTCTAAAAAATTCAGTTTGACAGGTCTTAAATCTTGATCCGAAACCTCCATTTCTGATGACGAGGATGAACTAGGGACATTGGTCACATTGGCTTCCTTTATCCGCTGATTTTGATTTATGTGCAGTTGCTCCTTAATCGGTTCATAAAATCGTTTAGCAAAAGTGTAAATCTATCACTGTTCATAGTCCCGTTTATCTTGTTGGATTTTCTGTTGTTTTCTCAGTCTTATTTCTCCTTCATATCTCTCCAGGTTGTGTGGACAGTCCTACGCCAGTCATGGCAACACATTGTAATATCTAATCCCATAGATCAAAGTCATAGTGGTCCTATTGATCAACTTTCTTATAACTCTATAGACTATTAATGAAGATGTTCACCACTAAACAATGTGTACAGCACATACACCACTTTAAGGGGTTTACCTCATTTTGTGCATCAGTTTGTAGTTAGGATGTCATAGATCATGGGCCTCTAATTTACACCCTTTGCAAACAAAACATTGTCCATTTCTATACCGAGGTACTTCCCCACTGAGATCTGAGTGTGGGTTCACAGGAGTACCTGACAGGTGCTGGAATGGCATTTGTGGATGAAACTGCACCATTGTGGTTCACATTCCTTCACGGCTGTCTTGTCTTTTGGTGGGTGCTCCATTGATCACCCACTCAACTCTAGCCTCAGTTTTGTCAGACAAAACAGTACCAAAAGTGGTCCTGTTGGAAGAGAACACACAGATTCCTATAGTCAGTGACGAACAACCAAATCACCTCATCTTACAAGGGAACACTAGCGTCATTCCCTCTGGGCTGTCTTTCTGTCACAGGAGGAGGCATTCACTAATACCTATAGAGTGGCTGAAAGGCAGATGGGCTACCTATGTATGGAATGGACATTGGGTGAGTCATAACAGGCATGTATGTGTAATATCCCATTTATTTAAATGGACCGAAGATTGTTTTTACCATATGGACTGGTTTTTCATTTTTAATACAATAGCATGCCTCTTTTATTTTGTATGTCAACATTGAAATGTTTTTATAATTAAAATTGCTCTTTTATAACATTCTTAATACCTGAGACCAGTTTCTAAGCGGGAGACCAGGATTCGAACCTGTTTTGCTAAGCAGTGTCTTGCTTCCAAGACAAATGAGTTGCCCGTGAGCTATCCACCCGGCCCACATGGAATTTATTAGTGACTCCTCTCACCCAATCAGAATTCTCTAAATTCAGTCAACAATCTGTGAAATTGACCTCAATCAAAGACTTTGGCTTCAGTGACAGATTAACAGATGGCATTGCATACTCTACAGCAATTTATTTTATTTTGCTAAAAAGTGCCAATAGCCTTGTACACCCTGGTGAAGGTCATAGTCGCGCCGGATAATGCCCTTACTGAATATAGTGCCCTTGGCTTTGCCTTCACAATGAATTCAATGAATTGTGAGTAGGAATGTTCCGTCCCTTTAGATACCTGCCACGACCTATAGGGCTTTATGATGCAACCAATAGAAGTAGACAGTAGAAAATATAAATGTCAACAAATAACCCAAGGTAAGAATAGAGAAGTAAACCGTGTTTTCTGAAAATGTCTGTAATAAAACTAAACAACAAAGCTTTCCAATGTCGTAAATAAAAAAACTACAAATTGATTTTAAAAGGGGTGCAATTTACTAAAACAATTACATTTATAAACTCATTATTAACAATGAGAATGTAGTATTAATAAACACATGTAGAGTTATTAGAGAATTAGAGAAATACTGCACTGGTGTGATTGCAAAATGTACTGAGGAGAAAATGGCCTTGGTTCAGCAATGTATTCTTTCACTGCATTTTTGCTACGCTTGCCCTAGTCCTGGTGCCAATGTTGGCCATTTCACCCTAGTGGGAATTGCACGTGCACTGTAATATGCCAACACGCTGCTTACACACACCACAGTGGCTGTGGACATCTGCTGAAAGGATGGCCTTTGTAGACAATTCTTGGTAGTGGTTGACTCTGCCTTTTGGCTTCGGTTGATTGTTAATTTTAGCCGCCAACCATCCCTTATGTTGTTGCAGCAAAAATAAAATGTTTAATGTCCAAAAACACATATTCTGTACATGTAACCAGTACACAATGTGCAGCCGAACAACCGGAAAACCCAACAGTGTTCCATTATATTTAGTCCTGTGTTATATTTGCGTGGATGACAACGTCTGGGATCTTTTGTTATTTCATTTGGAACTATTTTTGAGTGAGATAGATTTAAATGTACATTAAATCGGTCACCCTTGTATTAGTGCCTTGACGTAAGAGGGGCTATCGAAGCAAAGTGTTCATGGTCTGTGGTATGGGAAATTGGGCAAACGGATAATGTGATATGTGAAGGGTGACAGACAGGCTTTCCCTTACCCATATCCTAGCACATGTTCAGTTTGAGTAGAGGATCCTTACTGTGAAGGGCTGAATTTGGAGAGAGGCTTTTCACATAGTTATATAGGAAGCGTTGATATGAAGAAAAGTCTTCTCCACGGTTGCCAGCCATCCTACATCAACAACTCTTTGCATTGTGGGGCTTGTAGTTTTGCTCTGTTCCACTATAAGTATGGGCCTGCAAGTAAAACCATGACCAGCCTTCCTAAAACCACTTTGATGGAAAAAGAAACCACCATAATTGTATGGAGGAGGGCTGGACGCCATACAGTGCCGGCCACTTTTGGAAACACCTTGCGTTTCCTATCATGGGCCGGCCCCCTCGTTGTAGAAATAGAACACATTCTTCCACAGTGATACGCCGTCTCGAGGCAGAAATAGAGAAAATTAGGTTTTTGTTTACAGAAGGGATAGGTCAATTTCTCGGCTGCTCTCCACCGCCGCCCTTCTCATAGAATTGTTTTTTCTATGTCTAGCATGGGTGTGTGTGCCCAAGCCAGTGAAAAGAAATTGATGCAGCACCTCAGAAAACAAAATGGTGCTGCATAAATAAGTAAGCAGAGGGCGGCGTGAGAGGAGGCCAAAGCGGTTGAGGAGACAGGAGTCCCGTTTCATTCAGATGTCAAATATTTCTTTATGGGAAAGGGTTGCCAGGGTTACGTTCAAATATTCTCCAGTCACTTAGATGCAGAATCGAGCACCCTAGATTATGAAAAATGGTGTCGTCTAAAAAGCAAGGAGTTGGCCAAAGGTGACCCAGATTACATGGGGCCCATTGACAACTATACTTCTCTATTCATTCTGAAATGTTTCTGATCTACTTACTGCTGTACATATTCATCATCCCAGCCAATCAAATTGCGACTGTCTAGTGAATCTCTCTGCAAGTACGTCATTCAGGCTTATGCCACAAGAGATAGGGCCTCATGAGTTGGGCAGTATCTCAGCGGTATTCCCGCTCTGCTACTGCCCACGCTAATAGTGCTACTGCCAACTGGTCCAGAACTATTAGCGCTGGATCACGGGTTTGGCAGAACAGGAATTCCCCATTCCCCATGGCGAATTTTCATTGTGCATACTGTCAGTGGTATTACCGCACTGCAATTGGGCCGAAAACTGGCAAATTCATGGCAGATTTACCCCCAGCACAAATCTTGCCAAAACCGTGATTTGGCGGACCCTTACATGCGTCAGTAAAAGCGTTACCACTGCATTTAAGGGTTACCGCCAAACTCGCAATGACCCTGTAGTTTTTCACGCATATGTTGGTAATTTCCTGGGAACACCTTCCATGGAAATCTGATGCACAGCAGAGTTTCCCGCTCGCATTTACTGAACGGTTTTGCTAGCACTACATTGATTCAAAGGAGGTGTACGTAAGCTTGCCTTCATCTGCGGTAGCAAGGCACGCAAGCACACTTGTTTTATGAAATAATTGCCTTTGCTTCTACCACCAATCAATTTGCGGATAATATCACCATAACCCAAAGGCTGGGTATTGATCCATCTCACAGCCCTTTGCTCCCCATGCTACTAAAAAGATGCTAGCACTCAGTAGGGCTATTGAGCTGTTTTCCACTTAAGGTCGATATACAAAGATTTTGCACAGAATGGCAAGCTCGCTCCTCTGGATACAAAGCTTCTTTTGATTGAATTTGGAGACATTTGCATTGCTTTGTGAGGGAATTCTGAACGGTACAGAACCTCAAGAGAAAGGCAGCCAGTAAGTGGAGTGCTGGCACTGGATAGTGTGAGAAGGCAGGTGTATGTTCCTGTTCTGTGTCCTCTTCAGCCCAGTGGCGGCACTGAGTGAGAGACTAAGCAAGCTGAATGCTGCTTTTCTATTACATACATCGGCACACATTTAAGAAGGTTGGATGTAATGCAGTCAATCAGGAGCCTCGGTATGCGTGCAATAACTTATGGTAGCTGTCACCAATTCCTTGCACCCTTTTGATTCACAATGCAAGCCAGCGTCCAATGCCCACTTTTCTCAAGTCTATTGTGTCCGATCGACCCCACAAGTCTCCCTTTCCCCCAGCTCTAAAGCTGCAGATCCTTCTCTTCTCTTTCTCCGCTTTGGTCCCATTTTGGTCCTGGCAGCTTCTCTTTAGTAAAGCATCGCCAGTCTTTCCACTTTGGTTATGCCAACACCATCACCTGTTCTCTGGCCCTCTGCTCACTTCTTTTCTTTTTCTTTAGACCCACCATCTTCTACCACTTCTCCACAAGAACTCTTCCATTATGAAGTGAAAGCATAATGGCCGCCGCGTAATCAGCGTGTGACAGTGAAAGGGGACTTATACTGGGATATCATGGTGGCTTTCTTTACACTGCGCCTTCTTGATATTTGGGCACAGTCTTCCATCTTTGCATGCCTAACGCAAACGATTCAGTATGTGAACATTGATTTCAGTCCAGTCTTTAAACAAGAGACCATGGCCCGCAACCAGGTGCTAAAAATGACGTAGCACGCAGGTGTGAGTAACAACCATTCGTATGGCCCTGTATGACTCTGTATCTTCCTTTACATGCAGCTCGGGCCACATAGGCCCCCCAGGCCATGGGAGCCGATATTGGTTTGTCCTTTAGTTCTACCAGGTAATTATGCCATTAGAACCTGCATGCTCCCCTAAGGGCTTGGTACAGACGTTAACCGTTGTTACAATACATACACTGGGCCTCATTACGAGTATGGAGGTAGCCATGCCGCTTTCAGCGGCATGGCTACTCCCATACCGGGTACCTGGTCTGTGTTCCAAGAATAGGGAATTACCGGGCCATGCCGACTTTGGCAGGCCCGGTAATTGCCATTCTCGGGACCCGTGCCCGGTACATCCCCATTCCCATTGGAGGATGCTAACAACGGGCCCGGTAATGACAGGCCCGTTGTTAGCATCCTGTCTGCTAGTGGGTCACGCTAAGGACGCCTGGTCTGGCCAGGTGTCCTTAGCGGGACCTGCTGCAGACCTCGTAATGAGGCGGCCCATAATGAAAGGGGCCGGTCCCTTAGCGGCACCGTTCATTACGGGTCTCCACTCGTTGTAATGAGGCCCACTTATTGTTATTGTTCTCCTCTTTCCTGAGTCTGCCCATGTGGGGCTTTTTGTCTTGCTTTCTGATTGGGTGTGTGGTAATGCCTTAATAAAATCTTGCCACCACTTTATATATATGTAGGCTGGCATTAAGACAAAGCAAACCCAATCCAGTTCAAACAAGGAAGCTTACTTTCCTCTGCTTTTATGCTTGGCTTCAGAGGTTGGGGGAGGAGTCATGTGGGACGCGAGTTGAGGGGCGGAGCTGGAGCCAGCATAGCGTGATGCTGGCAGAGACAGCAGCCCATTTACTTCAGACTGCAACCTCCTTACCTGAGAATCTGTTTGAAAGACAGAAGACTCCCTGGAGAGGAGGGGGTGTCTATCGGCTGGTGTCCAGCGTCATTAATCAGCTACAGACCCGAAGACGGATCCAACAGATTTTAATTGCCCTACCCCTTGTAAAGTGCCCTAAGCTTTGTCTCGAGCCCATAGCATCAGGCGAGGGCTGTCAATACCCATTAAGAGTAATTAAATCCGAAATGAACAATCCTATCACATCTTTAAGGGACTGGTGAAATACTTATTATTTAACCAATGTGACTAATGACACTACTCTCTATAAACGCGATGATGCCATTGAGTCTGAGCGCTAACCAAATGTCATAAATAAATAAATAAAGGACACTGTAAGTCACTGTGATCAAATAGAGGAATGAGGCTGAGTTTCTTTATAAGGTTGGGGAACTCCAAGGTGACTTGCAGTTATTTTTATGTATGGTAGGGGACATTTTATTCCTTATAATACACGGTCATACACTGTCATCTTTAATACCTGGCCAGTTGGTTAATGTATTGCAACATTATTATTGTTATTGTTATTGTTATTGCTATTATTATTGTTATTATTATTAATGTTATTATTATTATTAACAATTCCAGTCCCCTATTCATATAATCAATGTAGTATCTGTTAGGCTTGAACAAAGAAATACAATGTGCAAATGATGTTTTCCAGAAAAATAGTTAAAACGTTTAATGAAATAAATGTAAATATGTGTTTGCTTTGTGCTTTAAAATAAGTAATAACGTAACAGATTCTGGCTCTCATTTGATGAACTCTAGCCGTGCAAAACATACTACCATTAATAGTTCCTTATCAGTTAATGGCTGCAAAGTGCCACAGGAAGAGATTTTGCAAGAAAGGAATGTGTAAATCTTGTCTCTGCTTAAATTAAGTGCTGTAGTGGCAGCTGGGGATCTGCTCTGTGCTGGCTCCAGCAGCAGGCATGATAGTGCCACGACGTAATAAATGATTACAGAGCGATAGTGACGTCATTTTCTTACTACAGTTCAGTAGTGATGTCACAACTAGCCTGTAACAAGAACATTATGTGCATGCGTTTATACTGATGTTGCAGGCTGCTACATATTATATACTAAACAGATTCTTACTTGTGCACGGTGGTATTAACCATAGGAAGAGTGAGAAAGGAAAAATTTATTAATATTATCATTATTATTATGGTGTATAGCCTCTAATCCCAACATTGTTATCTGCATGGCATGACATTGCCATGGACCTTGCTGCTGTGCATATATCACACATTTTAGGAACAAGAGGAATTAGGACACTTCTCTTCAGAGATGGAGGGACAGAATGTGCTTAAATTGGACATCGATAATATGTGGCTTTTAGAATGCCAACAAAGTGCAAAACAATCGTGCCATCAAGCACTATAAAATACAAGGTTTCGTTATTATTTGGTAGTGGATGTACTCAATATCTATACTCCCTAGTAATTTAAAGAAGTCTTAGCAGCATTTTCTATCCCTACATCTCACCTTCTGAATTTCATTTCAAATTTAGGATTATTGAAAGATAAGGAAAGGTATTTAAACAGCAATTTTCCAGATAAATTTACCAATCCTGTTTACTTTTGAAAATGTTTTACTTTCCTCAGTGATGACATATTCCATGTGTTTTTGAGTGTTGAGAAATGCTGCAATAACAAATTAATTATTGTTATGTGCGTAAGACCATGAAAAAGCATGTCATAGGTTGTATTTGACATCAACATGTAACACGGGCAGACGTGCTGATGAATTGTATGCAATTGCTTTCTTGAGAATGTTTGTATCAAATATAATTACCACATGGAGATCGTTATTGACCTCTTCTCAGCCAATCAAACTTTTCAGAGTGCAGTCAGTAACTACTGGTATTGACTCCATTGTGAACATTCTCAATTCCCAAAGCAGACAGTGAAGCAACAATTTTAAATTACACACCCTATCTATTTCACTGAAACATTCAAGCCAACACACTACAGAGAATGCTAAAACATGGGAACACGCTTTCAATTATTTTCAAGAGAAATCATTTACTTTTATGTTACATGTAATGCATTTACATGTTAAACCTTTTCCAGTTCAACCAAGTTTGCAATTAAAATACTTAGCTTATGAAGACAACCTTCTTATTTAATAGTACAAAATTGGATCACATTTAAATTCCTAACAGATTTTTCTCTTTACTTTAATTACTATTTTACCATATTTTACTTCACTACCGAAACTCCAAAACTAGTTATGATCATAACCCTATATGATCTATGTTCTGAATTTCAGGGAGCAATTTGTCTATGTTGCTGGAAGAAAACGTGTTAGTGGATCACTGTGATACAGTAATGCTAAGATGTTGAACTCACTCACTATTCTGTGTCACAAGTCGTACCTAATAACTACAGGTTTTTTAGAACATTTGAGATAGATGCTTTTTCACTTCATCTTCACTAATCCCATTGGTATTTAGTTAGCCATTACCTGTGAAGCGAGGCTGAAATGAACCTTGAAACAACACCTTGCTATTTCAAGATGGCTGCCAGCAAAAGAAGATTCCATTACTTCCTGCATCAAAATGCTTGAGCATGGGAGATCCGAAACAAAAGTGTGTCTAGTCAAAAATGAAAGCTCCACAAGCCAAGATTTGGGAAAGTTAACGTGTCCCACGAGCAACCGCAGAATATTTCTTCCAATAATGCCAGCTGAAAGAGTGTGCCAAGGATGTGCGATTAGCAGGAGATGCACGCGCCGGCTTGATCTAGACTGCTCTACTATGACTAGGAAATCTGTCTGCTTTGCATGAACTAATCCTTTGAGGATGCAAACGAAGAAAAAAGAGAAGCTGCACCGCCTGTGATTGCCGTCTAAAGGTTTCCAAATGTGTTTGATTTTTCAAGTGGCTGCTGCCGTTCGTTCTGCGCCTTGTCATTTTGTATTAATGATAACCATCTGAAGACAGAGACAGCCTGCCCTGTCAAAAAAAACACATGAAAGCTAATGGTGCTGCGTGCTCCGAAGAGGGGCACGAGGGGATCCTATTAGCACCGAACATGCAATTCTCGTGTCTTAGCGGCCTGATTTTACATCTGGGACTCCTTACTCGTACT
This sequence comes from Ambystoma mexicanum, assembly GCF_040938575.1. Lineage (NCBI taxonomy): Eukaryota > Metazoa > Chordata > Amphibia > Caudata > Ambystomatidae > Ambystoma > Ambystoma mexicanum. The sequence continues at coordinate 193,959,381 of NC_090939.1, forward strand.
ATACAACCTCAAACAATAAATGCTTTCTCTATCTGTGCAATTCGAGGTGCTGCATCTGTTCAAAGATAGCAAAATGCAGAAAGGCGCGCAAATCTGCATTTTTCACGCAAATAATGCCATGAATCAGGCTATTAATCGGAAATAAAAACATGCATGACCTTTGGCGTCAACCTCTACGAAATCAGTCTCTGTGCCTACATCCAGGAAAGAGTTGCCAGCACATATGCCTTGTAGTTTTCAATGTTGTGTTATGCTTTCCCTATGGGCACCTGTGGAATGCTCTCCCTATGGGCACCTGTGGAATACTCTCCCTATGGGCACATGTGGAATGATCTCCCTACGAACACTATGGAATGTTCTCCCAATGAACATCTATGGCATCCCCTCCCTGTGAGCACCTGTGCAATTCTTTCCCTACTGACACCAAGGGAACATTCGACTTGAGTGCAAATATTGCTCACCCCCCTGCTCAGCTTTCATGAGCCCTAAAGAAACACCTGTTCATGCAATCGATATATCTGCCATGATATTGGAATGACCTAGAGGTCTCTCCATTTAGACTGCGTGCTATATAAGTAACCTAATACATGCATTCTTGGGTAGTGGAGCAATATTTGGACTAGTATGCATATTGATGTTCATAATCACCAGCCACACATCCATCCCTTCTATTTCAACATGGTCCAGGGTATAGCTCAGGGGCATCACACTTGTCTTGGAAACAAGACAATCAAGAGAAACACAGGTTTAATTTGTCGGTACCGCGCTTGGAGGCTAGGCTCCAGCATGAAGCCTGATATTAAAAAAAGCAATTTTCTTGTATTTTCCAATCTGCCCACCAGTTTTTTAACACATTCATTAATGCAAAGAGCAAATGTATCAGAATTCCTCTATATTCCAAGATGTGTGTTCTGGAAAACAAGAGACCTCATTATGAGCTTGGATGTTACTGAAAATAACTGGAGGTAACAGAATTCCCTGCACAGGTTTTAGTCCTCCTGATTTTCATTTGCAGAACCTTGGTGAGGCATTGCCTCCAGCATGTACTCGGGGTCGTTACCTCTGAAATACTTAAGAAATTGCCTCCAGTGGAATTATCTTTGCAGGCAATTCCTTCATTTCCTAATGGCGTTGTATGAGATTTACAAATGCAGACTAACCACCACTCAAATTCAGGTGGCAATTCCCCAGTTACCAGAGGTGGAATCTATAATTCATTGTTGAGGGAACAGCACTGCTTATATTTCCAAGCTCATAACGAAGTCCGATATTCTTCAACCAAAATTCTTAGACGGCGTATATTCGGAATTACTTTAGTTTTATCTACAACAAAAAGTTGTAAGAAACAGTGCTGTGCCGATGCAATGAGACTTATCGGAAATATGTCCATCCCACCAGGATTTTCAGCGAAATGTGGGCTTTGTATATATCATTCCATATTTTGTCCTTAACACGAGCAGACTTCTACCGCGGGAGATTGAAATGATGCTAGACCAAGTCAGTGTGAAGGTGGTCACTGGCTGCTTATAACTACGTGTCCTTCTTATAAGGATGTTCTATCAAAAGCCGTACGGTCAATGCTGTCCATTTGCTGAAAAACAAAATGGCCGCCGTTGTTTAGTCAGCGAAAAGCTGTCCTAATACATAACAAAATGTCTGCTTTTATAGATCCACCTAGTGCATTAAATGCATTATTTCATTTGCAGACCAGAAAGTTATATTGAAATCCTTTGATTTTGTTTCTGCTGAATGGTTTTCAGCACTGTGGACAGTTGTGCAAAGGATACACTGAGCTCTTCTCAGCAGGTCGCACGTAGATTGAAATGGCGGTACGGTCCCAGTGGAATTTTGCTCAATATTGCAAATGATGACGGCTGCAGATTCTCTGAGTACCAAGTGTCCAGAGGTTGCAGCCAATTTAGCACAATGAGCCATGAGATGGGAAGATCAGCGGTGCAGAATGACCTGCATTTAATGAAATGAATTGCATGATATATGCACACAACAGCCTATAAACTCAAACTGAAAGGTCGAAGAGTCCCTGAGCCATCATGGAGTTCCCCGGTGGGGATTCCTGTGAATGAATTGCTCATGCCAGCATACACACTTGCTTAATGTACCCATACACACTGCCTTTTTACCACTAATGTTTTGAAGATTTATCTGCATAATCTTATGGCATTTTCGTTGTTTTTTGTTTTTGTTTACCCTGAACCAGGGATATCTGGTCTCTACTCGTAGCTCAGCCTTTCCTGAGATAATGGACTTGAAAACAAAGATTTCAATGCAAAGTGCAAGATAAGGCAAGTAGAACTGATTACAGTCCTGCTGAAATTTTCCTGTGAGTAGCAGGCCGCGCTGCACACGTCGGCGCACCACTCGCTGTCTTTTTATATTATTTTTAAATATCAGTGCTGGCACTCAGTCAGTGCGACAGCCCCGCAGGAGTTAAGGGGAGTGTACCGTGCACCAGGGAATTGACACCCCTAGCCCTCCTGGCTCCGCCCTTGCATGTGAACACCCACGTTATCTGGTTTGGTAGTTAGATAGATGTACAGACTTTTATGAATGGGGCATACATCTTTTTGTAAAGTAGTTATGACTCACGCATACATTATTACTAGTTCCAGATTTAGTCACAGATACTCCTGGAAAAATCATTGCATATTGGACACAATATTGGCCCTCATTAGTGAGCCGGTCCAGAAATAAAGCTGCTGGTAACGAAGTTACCTTTTCCAGACCAGCTCACTTCGGGTCTGCCGGTAGGGGCTGGGAACTACCGGCATGGCCGATCTGCCGGTGGCTCTGTCACTTACCGGCGGATTCTCCACTGAAGCACTGGCACCATTACTAATGGGACTCCATGGGAATGGGAACTTACCGTTCCTCCACTGCCTGTGATATCCCGGTAGCACTGGGATATCAGGTGGCGCAAACAGTAAGGCGAGGCTGCCAGTAACCAGCCAGTAGCACGGTAGGTTACCAGCAGACTTTTAATGAGGCCCAGTGGGCCTCATTATAAGTTAGTCAGTGTGGCAATAACGTGCAGGTATCAACCTATAACGGCACATTACTGCACTGGCCAACTACGAGTTTGCCGGTGAGGTGGCCGGAATGTGCTCCAGCTACAAGCAAGAATCGCCTGTGTTTCATGCGCCTGTAATATCAGCACCTGTAATACCGGCAAACTCCCCCATGCAGTCCAATGGGACTCCATGAAATTTGGAGTTACACAGTCTACCAACACTCGTAATCCGGTGGACAGTCCACCACACTGAGTGCCGGTAATGGTAATACAATGTGCCAGTATTCTGGAAAATGTACTGCCAGAATACCGGCAAACATATGAGACCCAATGTCTTTGAGGAAGTTCCACCCTTTTTTTCAATGCATTCCAAAGTGAATAAGCCTATGTTTTTGTTTCTGTTGAAAACTCAAACTGTTCCCTATGTCCAAGTGAATAAACCACCTCAAGCACTGAATGTCATCACAAGTTATTACTGATAGTTAGGGCACATATTAACATCTGATGCCCTCATTGATTTAATCAGAGACTAGATCATTGAACATTGTTATTTGTGATAGTTTGCAAATTTGCATATTGATATGCCCTCCACCCCAAGGATGGCCTTGGTGCCTCTTCTGCACTCCTGAGGAAATCAACACTAGATCAAGTCCTGGGAATAAATAGCTTCGGCAGCCCATCCCGTCTCTTCCACCTGGACCACACAGGTGGAAACAATGAATATTTAAAAAGTTGCATAGCCTTCAGTCAAGGGGGATCCAAAAAAAAGGATAGGTAGGATGGGCCGTTGCGAGGCCACCTGACAGAACCCGGATTCTGAGGCAGAGTAGTCCTGTGCTCGATCCCATTTCATCCCTTGTGCACAATAACAAATTAAAGCAACTGTAATTATTCATGTATTCATCTGCATTTTAATACCTTTTAATGCTAATCATACCACAATCTGCATGCTGACAATTAGTACTTCACACAATCATGTTTATATCTGCACCTCCTATGCAATGGGAAAGGGGTCTTTTTGTAAGATTGGCCCTAGTGGTAAAAATCCAGGGTTTCTTTGTAATAACCGGATGTTTATGTTATTTAGGGTTTTATAAAGCGCAAGCATACATCCAGGTATCTTGGCACTGTGGGTTATGACGCTCAAAGTAAAATAATTTGCGCATCACAGATTAGACATAGCACATGATTAAATAACCCAAAGTTATGAAAGACCGAATAAGTAAGTTTTGAGTTTCTTTCTGAAAGCTAGATTAATCTCTTTCCGCATAGTCAAAGGTAGCCTGTTCCATAACTTTGTGGCCTGTATCGAGAAAGCTCGACCTCCCTCCTGACACGATTGTGCAAAGTGAGGAATGAGCACCAGTCTTTCACTGCCTGATCCCAGAGCGCATCTGGGGGAGCACAGTCTGAACCTAGAAGACAAAGGGGAGTCACAAGAAGAGTTTCGGTTTTTATAGACATGATCCTTTTTGTAGCAGGAAGCCAGTGTAGAGCGTGTACGGCAGGCATAATAAAGGCAGGCTCTTGAACTTCATCAGCGTTTTGGCAGCCATGTGTTGTACTCTCTGCAGTCTGTTAAGAGAGAAAGCCGGGAAACCTAGGTGGATCATATTATTGTAATCCAGGCTGGAGGACCTGATTTTCTTAAAAAGAACAAAAACAGGGTCTGGTAATTGTTCTGAACAGTTTGTGTAGGTTTAGATATCATCTATGAAATCCACCATTTGGTTCTGGGCATTGCCCCAAACTATCAGGCCAGAAAGATGGATTTCATAATGACAATTAAAATCCATTTCTACCATCGCCATTCCATTACTTGTTCGGCGGTTCGAAGTCTAAGATGATTTGCGTGGCATCAGAATCATTTTAGAATGATATCCCAAAGCTGGTAACTAAATCCATGAAAGGACCCAAGGACATATCGAATAACATAGTGGAGAGGGCATATCCCTGCGGAACGCCACAATCCATAGTGTATTGGTGGGAGGCAAGAGAATCTCATCTTACTTAGTGGAGTCTACTTCTTAAGAGCACGGTTAGCCAAGATTGTATTGTACTGTGCATTACCAATACTTCCAGCCTTGATAGCAAGATCTGTTGATTCACGGTTTCAAAAGCTGCAGAAAAGGATCAAGTACCAAGGGATCAAGTATTAGTCTGAGATCATCTAACATGACCATGGTGATCATTTCTGTGCTACGCAACAGCCTAAATCCATGTTGGGCTGGATAAAGTATTTGAACATTTTCCACAGAATGTTGTAGTTGCTGAGCCACAACTCTTTCTAGTTTTTTTTTGCAAGAAATAGAAGTTGGCCAATTAGCAGACGGTTAGCCGGATCTCTACAGTTTAGGCAAGGATGTTTTAAAAGATGTTTAATGACAGCTATCTTCCATATGCCCAGTCATCAAGGACACGTTAAACATAGGTAACATGTCTGTCAGAAAGGGCAGAAGAATGAATCCGTGTGCTGTACCACTCTGCCAAACTACGAGTTTCAAATATGAATCTCAAAATTTACACGTATTTTTCTGCGGCTGTAGTCACCACCACACGAAAGCATAACCACATGCATTCATTACCTCATGAGGTAATAGGAAATCCCTAGGGCCTTCAATCCAACTCCAAAATCGATGCTATTTAATGGGTCCACGTGACCTGCAATCCGGCAGATCCCGAAACGTACTGCAGGCTTATCCTATGAAGTAATAGTATTACCATACTGTGGTATTCTCACAGGAAATGCTGCAAGTTCTTTACCAGGCCCACAGGTGGGATGAAAGCCATACAGCACGGAACTAAAGGCCTGCAGTTTCCCCGTACAAAGACAGGAGCCATTCCACCGTAAGTAGACTTTTGCAAGAATTGGAGGTTCATGAAGCATTTTTTGCACAGCACAAACCGCGGGGAGAGTAGTCTGTAGTCTTGCAAACAGTATATCTGAGAAGAGAAGCTTATCCAATGGCAGAAGGGCGGCAGTTTATAGAAGCTGCGGCATAGGTTCCCCTCCTAATTATGGCAGGGAAGCATCTGTTTGCTCAGAGTTGCCGGCCCAATGTGCTGTCTTGAACCGACGTCATGTGCAGTGATTGTTTGGCAGTGATGCTCAATCTGAGGCCGCGCGGAAGCCAGGACTGCGTGACACATCACTGTTTTCTGTTTCCGGTCCTATGGTGATATATAATAACTTGAGAAACGTGTACACGCGCTCCTAATTCTGTCTTTAAATTCCATAACGTTGGGTTTGGCAGCGGGCTAGGGAATTTACGCAAATTTTAGCACAGATATAGGCATGTATTACGTGTTTGTTTATAGCAGGGCCCTGCTAATGAGTTAACAGTTTATCTTAGTGGCTGCAGCCGACTCGTCACATTTCAAGCAAGCTGCACATGCGCACATTGATGACCATATTCTGGAAACTGCTCTGTGAAAAATGAAGCATACCAATATGTTTACAGTGAGGGCACAGCAACATACCAATGCCTGGTGTTCTCCTATGATTTCAAGCTTTTGTGATGTGCCAGCCCCAAACACACCAACACCCATGTTCCTAGTTCTCCTTGGCTATTATTAATTAATGTATTGATTTTTTTACAACTGACCCACCAATCGCCTCTAAACTTGAAAGATATTTTGGTTTTTCAGCATGTACACGTTTACAGTTTACTACAAATATGAATTGAAAAAGTTACCCTCTTGGTTCCAAACAAACTCACTAGAGCTGCACCCGAGACAGGTGAATCGCCACTCGCAGTGTTTGTTTTCTCTCTGCAGTTTTGATCACTATGTGCAAGGGGTAACATCATTCGTCGATATATAGATTGTGCTTCATTAGAAGGGATTGACGAATGGTCAACAGTGCGATGGTCAGCTGTTTTAAAAGGTACCTGCTCACATTCACACCATATTTCTCTTACCTCTCGCGCCTATCGCTACCACCTTTTCAATATTCGCAAAATCCGCTCCTCTCTCACCTTCCATGCCACTAAACTTTTAATCTCCTCCTTTATCTTCTCTCTATTGCTCCTCTTTACTCTTTGGACTACCTGCTTCTCCTTTTTCCCCCCTCAAATCCATCTACCACTGAGCCGTCCGTACCCTCTTTCTCCTTGCCCCTCATGACTCCATTTCTTCTTCGCTTTCCTTCCTTGGCTGGCTTCCCTTTCACTCCCAAATTAAATTTAATTTCCTCCGTCTAGTCTTTAAATCTCTCCATGATCTTGTTCCCCCTATCTCTCCTCTCTCCTCTCTTTCTACACTCCTTCCCGCTCCCTTCGTTCCGCTGATCACTTACTTCTCACCGTCCCTCCTCCCCCATGCGCCTCCTTCCGTTTCAGCTCCTAGCCCCCCTGCACTGGAACTCCTTACCTCTCTCAACCCGCTCTATACCTCCCTTTCCTCCTTCCTCACTTCCCTGAAATCTCTCCTTCTCCATTCCCCACCATGAAACCTTCCCCAGCTCTCATTCTCTCTCCTTCCCTTGCAACTTTGCTAGGAACCTCTCTCTACCCAGCCCCTTCCCCTTATCATTGCTCATGTTCACCCTTACACCCCTTCTGTTTCCCTCCCCCTTCCCTTCCTCATCCCTTCCCTCTTCCCTCACAGATTAATTGCTCTACTTACTGTTTTATTGGTTTGATTCATGATGTAAATTGCTTCTACTGTTATAATGTTCTATGTATTCTGTTGTTATTATGTAAAGCGCTTTGGATTAAAGCGCTATATACAGGGCCACCATAAACAGGACAAAATACAGATGATAAAAGGCACCTTATCGATTACTGATGTAAAACCTTTCTGTTTCTGTAGTTAGCAAGACCTTTCACAGGCATGACTGTTTAGTCAATTGCAAAATGATGAGGCATTTCCAAATGAAAGACACCCCCCATCCCCCAGTCACCTACTAGAGCTGTTTGCAGCCAAGATAATGAAAGTGAATAATGCAATAGAGCTCCTTTTAAAGATTCAGGATCCAATTCATGGAATGTTTTGCACAGTTCAAAGTGACTTTGCACTGCTGAAAAGTGAGTTTGCAATGCCGACACAAACCCTGATTCATGGAACTGTGCAAAGTGTATTTTTGCAGTGCAAAGTCTGTGCAAAGTCAGTACAAAGTAGTTTTTGCTGTACAAAATGACTTTGCACTACAAAAATACACTTTGCACCGTTCCATGAATCAGGGTTTGTGTCGGCAGTGCAAACTCACTTTTCAGCAGTTCAAGGTCACTTTGAACCATGCAAAGAATTCCATGAATCGGGCCCTAAATGTACCGATTAAGGAGATGGCAAGTTTTCCAATGCCATGCGTAAAATAACTTCCATTTCTTGCTTTTAGACTAATAACAAAGAAAAAAGGTATGTTTAAAAAATATTTCCATGTGTGTTTGTGTGAATGTGTTTGGATACAGATGTGCATGCGGGTGCACATCTGGGCCAATGGTTCAGTTTGTGGGCACCGCGAGTAATGCGATGCAGAGCTGGGGTCGGCGTGGGACTATTTTATCACAGACTGCAGGATTTGATTTGGGCACGAGCAGCATGAAAGGTTGGCAGCCCATGGTGCCAGTGCTGGCATGGATTGTGAATACAAGCCTCATTCCTTTCTTCAGACACAAAAGGCAAAGAAGGGGAACAGACCAGGCGTGGGGATAACTTGCTTGAAAGTGGGGGAGTGCGGCCATATATTGTGGAGAGAAGCCTCCTGATTTTATTTTGGGAACAGACTGCAACAATACAGGTTCCAGAATGTTCCTGTGTGATACTGGTGACCTGGCATCTATTGGAGTTGCATGCGTCCATGGCAGAGCGGTGGGTACATTCTACAATGGTACCCATTGTACGGAAGGTGTTTCTGGGAAGTGCACCACCTTACTGGTTTAGTGCAACATCACAGATACCCCTTCATTTCGCAAACCTTCGCCAGCTGCAGCTGCTTTAGAGGTAGTGGTTTTGTTGGAGTGGGCACAGAAACCCATTAGGAGGGGTAGTGAGGTCATGCTCCTTTTTTAACCACACATTGGAAGAACCCAATTTACCGGATGCCCCCAAAAAAGCAGGACTTTTTCCATAGTTCTCCCCCACACTCCTTCCACGCTGGATTCTTCCCGGCATCAGACCATTAAAAATTTCTACCAGCTCAACCACTATATACTTTTTTCTTGTACCAACAGTACTTTGAAAATAACGTTTGCCATCGGTCCGTGTCAAGTATAAATGCAGATGACATTTCCATAAAATGATTCCCGATTGAGGCCTGCAAAGTCACCAGTGTCTGCAAGCAAATGGATTAATAACTGAAATGCAAAAGTGCCTTGAAAACCAGCACATCCGCTTTTGTTTTCTCAAAATGGAAGGGGGCATTCCATCCCACTAATGGTCTGCAGTGGGTTCAATGCCACCGTTTTGATAGTGGCCTGTTTGGTCATGGCAATTGATTCAGCACAACGTAAGGGGTGGACATTTCTAGGGGGGGGAGATATATAGGGGCAGGAAAAGGAAGGTTGGGGATGGACAGGGTGGGTGGGGGAACTCCATAGTAGAAGAACCAAGACAATAATTCTATGGCAATGGTGAACTTGCAAGGACCAAACACACCAATATAGCAATTGTGGTGGTGAAACCAGATAGAACCCTCACTATTTCGGTTGTGTTGCCCGGGAAGTGTAGAATTGCAAAAATAAATCACTCTCCCCTGTAGTGAGTAGTTGAAAGGGCTGAGTGTTGTGCTTAATATCTTTCAGCATAGTTGGCTAAAGTGGGACAGGTAAGTGTTCTCCCAGACACCAACGAAGGGGATCCAGGTGGCACCATTCCTTCACCTGGGGCCAAGCAAATGCCTCCCTTCTTATGGGGACTTGCTGGTTCCCTCCAAAGAAAAGACCAATGAAAAACTCATCTTATTTTGTTGGGTTTTTCCACACTGTCCTTTTGCTGTGTATTGTCATTGGATAATTACAGGGAATGTGGGCGGGACTGTATTTGAGACTTGAGACATGCCCCAATGGAAAATCAACCCTCTCCTATTGGCAAGCATGACTCCCATTAGTAGGGATTTTACACTGGCACTGGCAGAAGATGGTGGACATTGATTATCATGAGTATACTCTTGTCAATGGGTGGCATGAGCATACCAGCAGTAGTGATGCCTATGCCGGTAAGATAGCTCAGCGGGTTGAGCGCTCGCTGCTGCGATCTGAGTGTGATATGAAGGTCGCAGGTTTGAATCTCGGCAAGGCCAACTCAGCCTTTCATCCTTCTGAGATCGATAAATGAGTACCAATTTTGGTTGGGTGATATTGTACGTAAATATGTGCTCTGTAAAGTGCTTTGGATTAAGTCGCTATATAAATAATAGCACATCAACATCATTATTTATCACATGGCCATACCTGTTTTAAAGAGAGTGAAGAAACCGGTGTCCGCTGTCCGTGGAACACTCGCGTCCCCTGCACACCAAATATGAATAACAAACAAAACTCTAGATTTAGTGTTCTCAAGCACTTCTGCAAATAATTTCAAACACACGTTCTTTTGTAGTAAAATAAAGTAAAACATACCTTTTTTAAGAAATTGCAAACACAAGGATATACAAATTATTTACATGTCAATATATGATAAGTGTGCAATACACCAATTTATGAAAAGCAACACAATTTTAGTGCTAGCAAACTTTCTCAATAATTGGAAACTTCCAAACATAGATCTGTGTTCTACGTGTTTCGGGACTTCTATCCCTTCCTCAGGAGCACAAAGTTCATTTTGTCTTTCTTTACAGAACCTTCATGATAATCTCTACCTTCAAGATAAAGGATACACTCTATTAGCATAAGGAATTCATAAATTCATACATGCTATTTTCATAGCTGATATACTATCATGGCTCAGCATGATCTAATTCACCTGGTGTATCTCTGTATTAGTTGATCCAATAAGGTAGCCTCAATTCTAATGTGATCTATTTCCAAAAGGGATCCAACCTGGGAAATAACCGGTGTTATCTCACCCAGAGAACCACTTTCATTTTCAATAATTTAAAACAAGGGGTTGGGGATTTTGGAACTACAACTTATTGAGGAAAAACTTTCACCTCCATAATGGTAGTCTACTGTGGGATCCCATAGGCTACCTTGTATGTATTTACACTTGACTTCTCAGTTTCCATCAGTGAATGTACCAGATGAGTTTTTATTTGGAGGAATGGCTACACATGACATATGGTCTGTGTAAATATGGTCACAGTCCACAAATCTGCCAGGAACTGTGTATTCTTGTTTATGATAATGCCGTCTGGGTTTGCTGTCACTTAGGGACAGGCTTGGGTACAAATACAGCGCACATTGCCATATCTTCTGCACGGACTTGCTGAAATATTCAATTTGACCTTTGATTTGCATCCAGAGAGGGAGGCCCGATTTAGCGCGTGTGCCGAAGCTGGCACGGAGGCTCATCCATTTTAATGAAAGCATGCTTTGCTGCTCAGAGCCTAATATACCATAAAACCTTTGGCTTTGCATTAGGTTTAACTGGACTTCAAAGGGCTTACGCTAAGGAGAAATGTTCACCCGCTACTATGCTTACCGCATATTTTTATTATAACATAGGCTGACGTTATAGCAGCTGGCATGCAGACCAAATGTGAGCCAGCATTCTTTCAAGGTAGCCTAACCCGTTGAAAGGAGCACCGCGTCTTTTCATTCAGTGCGGGCTGTCACACTGGTGCTTCGCGGAGTAATGTTTCTGTTGCTTCTGGAATTACATGTCATATAGTGTGTAACATCGCAGCACATGGGTTGGTGCAGCATTTCAAAGCCTCTCTTCCCATACGGTATCCAGTAATGTTAACAAATAAAAAATATCAAATAACATTTTTAATGAAACTTAAATACCACATTTTTTATTAAATATACATATAAATATATATGGGGGTGGGGTAAGGGATTAAACAGGGTGGGGAGCGGGTTGGTGTGAGGTTATAATAATTTCAAAACAGGGGACTAGAGGGTGTGACCCCCAAATAAAATTAAAAAAAGAAATGCGTATTCATTCGGTATTAAAGCTTCGGTAAAGAATGTTTTCGTTATAATATGTTTCGTTAACATCACATGGAAACCTTCCATACATACAAAGCTCCCAGTGAGAAACTCCTCTCGTACCATGTCAAATGAGTTTTTTTTAATGTTTTTTGCTACCTAGCCTTTAGAAATTGCATACCCAATTCCTTGCACAGGTTGTGAAACCCTATTAAAATTGGTCCTGGAAATACTTGAGCATTTAAATAAGAAGTGGGCTTGCTTGTTTCTTGTAGCAGATCAGGTGAAAGAAAATAGCTCTAGCACGGTTTATCTGTTATCATTAGGAGTGCAGGACTGGAGTGACCCACAACAGAGATGGTGAACTATCCGTTACTCATTCATAATGGTGGATGGGGCACCGAAACGCCACCCATTATGGAAGAGCGAAGCCTGCCCAGTACAAACCTAATTGCTCCTGCAGCTGAAGCAAGCAGCTGACGAGCTCTCCTGTGATAGACGTTTTCAGTTCACCAGAGTGCACGCCCAATGGTCCATGCAGGTGCGGGGCTGTTTTGCTTCCCCAGCATTGCAAGGCCCCTTGGGGAGGCAGGCTGCGGGTACAGCAAGCCTTAATGTGTGAATGCGGACCTCCTGCACCTCCTCACATGTGTTCCTGTTGACTGTTGTCGGCTTGCATGCATTGTGTATTTTCATTTGTCACCACACAAAAGGGAGTGTGGCTTTTTATCCACCGAAAGTGTGCTGTAAAATACTCCTGCATATTTGTAGGAAACATGTAAGCCCCTTCCCCATTAAAATAAATCACCAGTCACCGCTGTGAACATTTCAAAGCAACGCTGATCCTGGAACCAAGGCATTTCACAATAATAGGCATGGACACATCTTTGCTGAACTTTATCAATATCTATGAACAGTCCTACATTTGTATATTTCCTGCATTGAAACTATATTTCTGGACTAGTGTCGACTGACTTCTGTGTTTTTACCTGTCAAGAAGGGTCTGTAAACTTTTCCTGCATACTAGTTTCCGTACGACTTGCCGCACCACGAGTGCTCATCAGCCGCGCTATTTTAGTTCCTCCCAAATGCGTGGGATACCCCCACTATCTCTGTTCTTTCCCTTCCCACATATTTTTGGCTCCACTACATGTGTGGCTGGCACCCCCTTAACACCATTTAACCTCACCCGTGTCACCATCCCCAAACCCCGTCACCAACCCCATCCCATCTCCCGTACCTCCTGCCGTACAGCTGGCACCCACCACTCCCACACCCACACACCCCTCTTTCACCTTCCTGCATGCATGGCCTATGCATGTACACAATCACTTGCTGGTGCAACTTTTGTGGCAAATGAGAGCTGACCAATTAAGAAAGTGTTATCCTGGGATCACCCTGACGCAATATTGCAGCATGATGGTCATACTGTGCAGTGCGTGTTTGACACTGTGCATGCTTGTGTGTCATCCTGTAATGTGTTTGTGTATCCTTTTAAGAGTCCAGTTACCACTGCTTTGGAGGTGAGTGGAGTGGAATGCTCCAACATTGACTCTGTTTGATTTTTCTGCTGACTAAGGATTCACTGTTATCCAATTCCCCCAAAAGAATACTATAATTATATTCCATTCACCAAAATCAGGTAGTGTGTGCGTGTAGCAAAATAAGGGTGTGGATAATTTCACATAGATCTTTTAAGCACCCACCACTATCACTGCTTTTGTTGATAATCTTACATCACTTAAAAGGCATGCTTTCTCCATGTCAGCACAACATGCCTGATCTAAGTGTCTCTTTTAAGCACGATGTATTGAGCTTTCTGTATGTTACTCATGGTTAAAGCTTAGAGTAGACTCTGTATTGTGGTAGCCTTCACTGCCGGTGGTAGCCTTTGCTGTCGGTACACCTTCCATCAATTCTTTGGATATCTGAGAAACATCTATCATTTTCAGGCAGCCATTTTAGTTCAGCGTTTCGTGAGAGAGAGAAGACGCGTGATGAAAAAAGATGGTGGGAAGGAAACCCAAACGAATGCCTCTTTGTTTTAGAAGCAATATATCTTTTTACTTAAGATGCCTGTGACTATCACAGACCTCCTCAATCTTGGGTAGCACATTGTAATCAGTTTGAAGTCTTCGGGCTCTGCTCTTGTATGCGCTCGTAGAGTGTTATGGTCGCGCAGCAGTGTGCTGCTGTCACGCCCCTACGGAGACCTTGGTCACTCTGGCATAGATGGTCGATTAGACGGGTTGCGGCCATCTTTACTCCCAAGATGGCCGCCGCTACAGAATGTGTGGGTCTAGGCTTGCACCATTGCCGCGCGCTGGAAGGACCGCCCCCCGACTCCGGAGCCGGTTCATCTGGTCCTGCGAACAACGCGCGGATGCGTTGCTACTCTTCAACAACAACGCTTCGTGAGTTCGATACTAGGATCTATTATAGGCTCGTTTGTTTGTAATGTCTTCCGTATAACTCTACCCTTTCCTCTCCCCTGTTTTCAGACTCGCTTCCTTCTCCCAACTCATACACGACATCTAAGTCTCGAGTGGTTTCCCTCTGCATCACTCGTTCCGAATTGAAGCTCACTGACCGGTTCGCTAGTGAGACTCCCTCCCTGGCGTGCGGTACGTGAATATTGCCATTCAATCCGTAATATATCAAAGGTTAGAAATAGACCAGAAGTTACACCTAATATTCTCTTACCTGTGCAGAGAAATCTGAGAACCATTTTCTTTCGGGAACGTCCTCGAAGTTACTTCTGTCCGCGGCTCTTCGGAAGACCTGCAATATAGCCTTATAGGTGCTTCCCCCTTCCCATCAGGTACTCCTCATTTCCTCAACCTATATTCTGCTTTCTAGTTTCCTTGCTCCAACTTACCGCTTTCCTCTGTCTCCAATCAGACGGCCCACTCCAGCAGACGTTCTGGTTACCAAGAACTTCTCCGGACAGACGACATCCATCCAGTGGACATCGACACAGGGTTTTCTTCCCCAGAGGGTTTCCCTGGAATCCTTCCCTTCCTTAATCTTTGTATTTGAGGCGGAGGAAGGGTCTCAGGGAGGCACTCATTCTCTACCCCTGTCGGAACCATTTCCGAAGAAGGAGGCGAAGGTGGGAGAACGACGAGTGTTTCTCTAAGGTAACCTTTCGGTCATTCACATCTCTCGTAACAGTCTGAATTATTACAGTTAGCAACGCCCAAATATAGAAGGAATACTGGGGCTTCCCCGGTGCTGAACGGTTGCCTTGGAGAACTCGATAGTTCTAGGTGATACCATGGACGCTGCCCAACAGCAGCAATTGGTTTCTGCAGTCCAGTCTCTGACTGCGGAAGTTCAGGCATTAAAGCAGGAAAATGCCTTTTTGCGGCAACAGGTTGGAAGGGTACCTAGTTGTTCAGAACTACCTCCAGGTCCCATTCCAGGGGGTTTATATGATGGGAATCCTCACAAGCTTAAGGCCTTTATCGAAGCATGTACGGTCCAGTTCTCATTTAAAACGGCATTCTTTCCGAACGATCGAGATAAGGTGGGACATATGATAGCTAACCTGACTGGACCGGCATTAGCATGGGCTACACCACTGGTTGTGACAAACAATGCTCTGCTAGACTCCTATCCTGCCTTTCTGAACAGTCTTAGGTCCATGTTTAATAGACAAGAGATCACTGTTTTTTCCCAAGAGCAATTATTAGACTTCAAACAGGGATCACAGGATCTAATGTCGTATATCACCTCCTTTAAGCAGCTTGCTGCTGGAACCTCTTGGGCTGATGATGCTCTGATAACACTATTTCGCAGGGGTTTGAATGAGGAACTTAAAGACGAGGTGTCTAGGGTTTCTCGACCCCCAAACCTAGCGGAAATGATTACCTTAGTGATGCAGATGGACTACCGTCTACAGGAAAGACTCAGAGAACGACGTCGTAATCGTTCTGTGAGACCATTTACTATGCAGCCTTCTAGTCCTATGAAAACCCCAATTGATGAACCTATGCAGATAGGAATCACAAGAGGAAGAGGTAGACTCACCTTGGAAGAACGTAATCGACGGAGGGCGAAAGACTTGTGTATGTATTGTGGTTCCAAGGACCACCGAGTACAGGACTGCCCCATCACCCCTATCAAACGACAGGGAAACGCTTCTTCCCAACCGCACGGGGAACCGCGGCTAGGGAGCCAATAACGGGTTCCTCATCCATGTCAGTGTCTTCTCAAGTCACAGACACTCCTGATCCTCTAATGATTGTCATACAGGTTTCAATGGAATGGGGCACCTCCGAACCAATTTTGGTTCCAGCATTGATTGATTGCGGAGCTGCAGGGAATTTTGTAGACACCCATTGGAAGAATGACAGAAGTATACCATGTTCCCTTAAGACCATTGCTGTTCCAGTAGAATCGGTTGATGGAAGTCCATTGACTTCCGGTCCTATCCGGGAACAAACAAGACCTATTCGAATGAAGATTGCGTCTCATCACGAGACCATCGTATTCGATGTCATTCGCACCGCACATTACCCCTTAATACTGGGTTTACCGTGGCTTAGAGCCCACAATCCATACATAAATTGGAAGGCCGGCACCATTTTTCTAGGATCAGAACATTGCATTACACATTGCCTTTCTGGTGGAGCGTTGGGGTTCTGTTCTACACACCCCGTCCAAGAAAGGAATAGCACTACTTCAGTGTTACATAACATACAGGAGATTCCTCCTGACTACCAAGAGTTCCAAGTAGTATTCTCCAATTCAGAGTTCGCTGAATTACCTCCCCATCGTAGAGATGATTGCGCCCTAGAACTAGATCAGGGTGTTCCAATCCCTTTTGGTCGCATGTATATACTATCAGCACGCGAACGGGAAGTCCTGAAGGAGTATCTCCAGAAGAACTTACATAACGGCCTCATTCAGGAATCCACTTCTCCTGCTGGCGCCTCGCTGTTCTTTATTCCTAAGAAGGATTCGACAGAACTCAGACCATGTGTAGACTATCGGGGTTTGAACAAAATCACTACTCCAGATCGCTACCCGATGCCATTAATCCCAGATATTCTTGAGGCAGTAAAGGGAGCCAAGATATTTACCAAGCTAGACCTACGCGGAGCTTACCATCTTATCCGAATCCGCGCAGGAGATGAATGGAAAACCGCCTTTCGTACTCCCTTGGGCCACTATGAATATAAAGTAATGCCATTCGGACTTTCCAATGCGCCAGCTGTTTTCCAACGTTTCATGGATCACATATTCTCGGATATCCTTCTACACACCGTCATTGTCTATTTGGACGACATATTGGTCTTCTCAGTTTCCAAGTCGGACCATATCCGACATGTGAAGGAAGTATTACAGAGACTGGAGGAGAATCATCTTTTTTGTAAACCTGACAAGTGTGAGTTTCACAAGGATAAAGTGGCGTATTTGGGTTATATACTATCCGCTGAAGGAGTTGCCATGGATCCCCGAAAAGTCTCTGCTATAAAGGAATGGCCAATTCCACTATGTGTTAAAGATCTGCAGAGATTCTTAGGATTCGCCAATTTTTATAGGCGTTTCATTCCCCACTATTCGGAGAAGATTCTCCCGATGACGACTCTCCTTAAGAAGAATGCAAGGTTCTTTTGGTCAGACAGGGCTCTAATAGCCTTTGAGAGTCTCAAGGAAGAATTCACCAAGGAACCTATACTCCTGACCCCGGACCAAAACAAGAAGTTCATCGTAGAATCAGACGCCTCGCATCATGCTATAGGTGCCGTTCTACTGCAAGAAAATGAACAAGGAGACGAGTGTCCTGTGGCCTATCTATCTAAGACGCTCTCGCCTTCGGAGATCAACTACTCGGTCCTCGAAAAAGAATTATTGGCTATTAAGAGAGCCTTTGAGGAGTGGCGACATCTGCTGCTAGGGGCCAAATATGCCATCGAAGTACGGACCGATCACAGCAATCTCCGAGTCTTACAATACTCTCAAACACGAAATAGTCGCCAAGCTCGTTGGGCTCATTTTTTTTCACCCTATAATATCATCTTCTCCTTCATACCGGGAAGAGTTAACCTCAAGGCAGATGCATTATCCAGAAAGGATTACAACTCTACCAATCCTTTCCGTTCTGAACCCTTGTTTCCCAAGGCCAGATTTTTGCAGGAAGTCACCACCTTTCTTCAACTAGTAGCTACGGAGACCTCTCGATTTATACAGACTAATCCTCGGTTTGCCGCTATCTGGAAGCTTAACTCATCTCAGGGATGTTTCTATAGAAACAAACAGTTATTCATTCCCTCCGAAGAACTGAGAAAAGTGGTACTTCAACTCTGTCATGATTCTCCGATGGCTGGACATCGCGGTATGGCTAATACCAAGGAATTGATTCAACGCCATTTTTGGTGGCCAGAGCTGAGCCGAGATATCAGAGACTATGTGACGGCATGTGCCATTTGTTTACAGACAAAGACCTCTCGGTCTGCCCCAGTGGGTCTCCTATCATTGATGCCGATTCCTGATCGACCCTGGCAGATAATTTCGACAGATTTTATAGTCGAACTCCCTATCTCGGAAGGTTGTACAGTAATCATGGTTACCATAGACTACTTCACGAAGATGGCACACTTTATTCCTTTACCTTGCATTCCCACTGCAGCTCAGATGGCGAAAATTTTCCTTTCGCGGATCTTCACGCTCCATGGGCTTCCAGAAACTATCGTCTCCGATCGTGGTCCCCAATATACTTCACGTTATTGGCAACAGATATGTAAAAGCCTCAAAATCTCCCGGGCTTTGAGTTCTGGCTTCCATCCTCAAACTAATGGCCAGACGGAACGCCTGAACCAGACATTGGAGGGCTATTTACGCTGCTACATTTCAGCTTCACAGGACAACTGGGTTTCTCTATTACCATTGGCGGAGTTTGCCTACAACAACTCCCGTCATTCCGCCCTGGGTTCCAGTCCTTTTTTTTGTTCCTATGGATTTCACCCTTCCTGTTTTCCTACTGGACTTCCTTCTTCGTCACGATTTCCTGATGCGGATAACCTACTTCGAGCTATCCAGACAGGTCATTTGGCGGCGAAATCTTCGCTACTTGAGGCTCAGGATAGAGTCAAACGGTTTGCGGACAGGCACCGTTCTCCAGCACCCTCCCTGAAGGCGGGAGATATGGTGTGGCTTGCCTCTCGTTTCTTACCACGGCATCTGGTCCCGTCCAAGCTGTCTCCTAGATATTTCGGACCTTTTCCCATTTTACGGGTGCTGGGCTCCTCTGCTTTCAAAATCAGGCTTCCCCCTTCTTGGTCCCGTATTCATCCCGTGTTTCACGTGTCCCAACTTAAGAAGGATGTGTGTGATCGATTTTCAAGGTTAAGGAATGCTCACCCTCCTCCGGTGTCTACCCCGTCGGGTCCTGAATATGAGGTGGCGGGTATTTGTGACTCTCGCATCTTTCGGGGTCGCCTGCAGTTTCTGATTGACTGGCAAGGTTATTCTCCGGCGGACCGTTCCTGGGAACCTGCATCTGCAGTGCATGCACCGGCCCTTATTCGCCGTTTCTTCCGTAATCATCCGGGGAAGCCGGGGGGCCCTGCCCTTCGGAGGGGGCATACTGTCACGCCCCTACGGAGACCTTGGTCACTCTGGCATAGATGGTCGATTAGACGGGTTGCGGCCATCTTTACTCCCAAGATGGCCGCCGCTACAGAATGTGTGGGTCTAGGCTTGCACCATTGCCGCGCGCTGGAAGGACCGCCCCCCGACTCCGGAGCCGGTTCATCTGGTCCTGCGAACAACGCGCGGATGCGTTGCTACTCTTCAACAACAACGCTTCGTGAGTTCGATACTAGGATCTATTATAGGCTCGTTTGTTTGTAATGTCTTCCGTATAACTCTACCCTTTCCTCTCCCCTGTTTTCAGACTCGCTTCCTTCTCCCAACTCATACACGACATCTAAGTCTCGAGTGGTTTCCCTCTGCATCACTCGTTCCGAATTGAAGCTCACTGACCGGTTCGCTAGTGAGACTCCCTCCCTGGCGTGCGGTACGTGAATATTGCCATTCAATCCGTAATATATCAAAGGTTAGAAATAGACCAGAAGTTACACCTAATATTCTCTTACCTGTGCAGAGAAATCTGAGAACCATTTTCTTTCGGGAACGTCCTCGAAGTTACTTCTGTCCGCGGCTCTTCGGAAGACCTGCAATATAGCCTTATAGGTGCTTCCCCCTTCCCATCAGGTACTCCTCATTTCCTCAACCTATATTCTGCTTTCTAGTTTCCTTGCTCCAACTTACCGCTTTCCTCTGTCTCCAATCAGACGGCCCACTCCAGCAGACGTTCTGGTTACCAAGAACTTCTCCGGACAGACGACATCCATCCAGTGGACATCGACACAGGGTTTTCTTCCCCAGAGGGTTTCCCTGGAATCCTTCCCTTCCTTAATCTTTGTATTTGAGGCGGAGGAAGGGTCTCAGGGAGGCACTCATTCTCTACCCCTGTCGGAACCATTTCCGAAGAAGGAGGCGAAGGAGGGAGAACGACGAGTGTTTCTCTAAGGTAACCTTTCGGTCATTCACATCTCTCGTAACAGTCTGAATTATTACAGCTGCAGAAGAGCAGACCACAGAGACTAGCGGGCTTCCAATGGTGCAGCCGAACCACACTAGCCTGTTAACGAAGACCGGTCAGCAGGATTGAGCATGAAAAAAATCAATAAACCTTTGAATTAATCATGAGGTTGCCTTGGAGTATTATGGGGGATTGAAGTGAAGTGTGTGGGAAGGTAGCTATGGAAACCAGACAGTGTTCTCTTTCTTTGGGCTTTCTTTCACATTGTCTTTGATCTTTTTATCCATTCTTTGCTTGCTTAATCTAATTCCCTAGCATTGAATGGAAAGGTTAATCTCACCAGTGATCATCTTGCGAATGTGGAAAGGCTCATTGTACTGTAGTCTGTAACCTATAATTTAAAATATATTCTTGTATTATAGCACCTGATAGATTGGTATTGTATACATGATGTCCCTAATTGACTGTACCAGTTATCACATTACTTTGTGACTGCTAAACCAGTGGTTTTGCAATCATACCCCCACATCATTAGCAATACATTCAACGTCAATTTCAAAGGTGTTTTGTACAGTGCACAAATGTCATTTATATGACTTTGAGGAACTGTGCAACTGCTCAAAAGTGCAGTAGTTGCAAAGATCAGGCATCCAACAGACTTGAATGTAATGTCTAGAGGAATCTACCCTTGGGTATTTTTGATATGTTGTTGTTAACAGGTGTATGGTGTGGTCGGAGGGGTACTGCGCACATAGCCAAGGGGGCACCATTAGCTGTACACGCCCATCCACAATATGGCATCATTGTCTGAGTTCCCCCATGTGCCACATTGCATGTGAGATCCTGCTTAATGAAACACTATCACTGCTGCAATAGAAGGTTCCTTGGTGAATCATTGCTCACCTCCCACCACCCTGTGGCTTTTTCATATTTTATTTGGCACTAGGATAGCTCATGTAGTTAAAGCTCAGTTTAAAGATTGATGTGCAACATATAGTCACAGGTTTGATATCTTATTGGTCCAACTAAGTCCAGTCCTTAACTCTCCCATTTATTCATCAAAGAGTTTTTATTGGTTGCCAATGTGTCACAGGGTTAGCTAGATGTTTTGGGCCTTTTCTCTAACTTGCCTTCCCGATAAGACTGAGAGAGTTTTGAGGATGAACCTTGACTCTGTTGGTAGCCACTAGAGGGTGTAAGATATTGGAGAGATCTTGCCCAGTGTTTGAGCCCCAGGGTTCGTCTTGCTGCATTCACCATGGATCGTTTTAGTTTGTAGGGCCTGGAGGTGGATTCATAATAGGCAGGCTTAGAGAGGATCAGGTTTGTGTCTGTTTTGTTTATCGCGTAGAACCCCCTTTTTAATGCATACGGTTGGATAGGGGCCATGCCAGGGAGCAGCGTTTATTTGGAATCACGCTGAAAAATGATGTTCAGGTTTTGACCTTTAAACTGGTTTAAGGGTTTTTCGGGTACGCCCAGCTATTCAAACATTAGGGGATCCGCAAAGTCCTAGCCTAGCATGAGGATTTATCTGTTCTCGCTATATAGGCCAATGCAGTTGGCAGACATACAACGTTGTCTTGTTGATTGCCAGCATCCAACTCAGGACTGGCCTATCTTATGTCTCGGGATGTCATCAGTATCAAGCTTTACAGATGTGTGTCCACTTAAGTTGTCAGTTGTAGGATTACACACACATTACACAGCTCTGGGGATTGGGTGGAGCCCTGTGGGACTGCACATGTGAATGAGAGGGATTTGGCGGAGAAGTGCCCCAGCATGGCCATGGTGGAACAGTCATGGAAAAACAACTCTATGTACATTTCAAGGCAATGCCCCTTAACTCTTTGATGCACAGGGGGTTGCTTATGAGGCTGTTAGGATTTACCGATGCTGATTGTTAAAGTGGATCAATATTTATTATTGCTTGGCATCCATGGCTTTAGGGGTTTCCTTTTTAATATTTATGAGTGTGGTTTGTGTGCTCTTGGGTGGATGGATAAAGGATAGTTTGTCATTAAACTGCCCGTCTGTAACAATTCTCCCAAGTATGTCGCCCATAAAAGGACATGTAGATGTTGGGCGATGGTTTGACAGATCCTGGGTGTCTGACATTTGGTTTCTTTGCAGGAGTCAAGGGGGCATTCATTAGACCAGTGTGGGGCATGGCCTGGTGTAGTGGCATGTTACGTAAATGAGTGAGGGTGTCCCTGATGATCGAGATTGTGTCTGTTAACAAAGATGCCGTTGATATTGGGGTCTGGGCTTCGGAAGGCTTCATCTGTCACGGGCTTGCTGGAATAGTGTGTACTTCTGCTTTGGCTTGCCCAATAACGTCTATGATGAGGATCTTGAATTTTCTTGCAATATCTTTATAAAATATGGTAGTAGGTACTTTATTCCTTTTAATACATGGCCACAGTATCATCCTCTTCAGTACTTCGTCCCCTGCATCCTCTGATGCTAGCAACATTTCAGTCGTATATATGATGCAACAATGCACTTACTACCAGTGCCTTTTGAAAAAGAAAATACACAAATACAAAGCAGAAAATGTGTTGCAAACAAGCATTGTAAGCAGATTAATAAAAGGCCTTACACACTTCGACGTTGTAGTTTTAAAAGAGTGGAAGCATGCAGACTGATTACTGCTCTTCTGTGCTATACTCCATCAGTGCCCACATGAAACTTTGCAAAAGATCATCTCCTTATCAACTGACTTCATTGCCAGTGATCAGAAAAAGGGAAACTGACGAGCTAGTCATTGCATTATGGAAGTGTTTTAGGGGCAGCTGGAATTCTGCTTAGATTGCTGACTTTCACACTCTCTGCTCGTTCTGGCAGCAGATATTGCAACATTACGATGTCACAAATAGACGCTAATTACTAAATTGTGTGCAGGGTTTATACAGATATTGCAGGCTTCTGTGTACTATAATATTTTTTTTTTTTTTTTTTATTGTTGGATGATTAGTTTACATAAAACCTTATACAACATAAAGTGCATTACAAACAAATAGAAAAATACATTTCATTTTATGAACAGATATACAAATATACAAATACAAATATCTATATATATAAAAAAAAATTTCAACACATTTATCAGCCTTTAAAATCGTTCCCAGACATAAAATCAAATTCCATACGTATTATATACAGTTTATTTCATATACCGTAGATCATTTCATATACCATAGGTCCACTCTAGTCTCTACTCATTGAATTCCTTATTTTTTGCTTCCAGTTCCTCCTGAATATTAAGTAGGAGTGAATTCAATGCGAGGATTAGGGAGATATTTGCACCCCACATGCAGCGACTCCAGAACAGATTCTTCGACATTTCCCAATCCCCATCAAATCTATCTGTAAAGTAGAGAGATCTTTTATTCCCAAAATGGGTGCATGTCAGGAGAAGGTGCCTAAGTGTTTCTGTCATGTCAGTCGCTCCACAAAATCGACATGAGAGATTTTTAGAATTATCCTTCGACCCTTTTTCTGTATGGGTCCAATGGTAAATTCTTTCTAGGGTGGGCATCTGGTTTAGTCTGAAACGCATAAATGTGGTTCTCGCCCTCTGGCAAGGAAATCTTTGAATATATAGAGGAATCGATTCCCTTGCATGCAAAAATTTAGCATACTCCTTGTAGGTAACATGGGACTCAATATCATTTACTGTGTCTACCCAGTCTGACCTAAATAAAGATTTTTTGACTAATCCCGGTCGTTGAATCAGATCGTCTAAACAAAGTCCCAGCGATTCCAACAGAGAGAACATTCTATCGCTAAAACTCTTGATAGATAGTACCGTCCCCGTTTTGACTACCTTATTCAACAACTCATATAAGGTGTTTATCGGAGGATCATGTATTTTTCTAAAAGAGGAGAGTTGCCTCCACAAGTATCTGGCTTTAAGTGATATGAGACATAACTCGTGCCGAATAATGGAATTGGGGACTGCCCTAGAAAGGCCCATTGCTTCCTTCCACAGTTTCCCCTGGATCACATTTAGGTATGAACTCAAGTCCTTTGTACAAATGTCCAAACCGTACAAAAGAACCGGTTCACATTTCGCAAGATAGAAGCGTCTAATAGGCAGAAGCGAAAATTTACAGACCTTTGCCCTCAGAAATTTTATCTGATTCTTTAGTTTAGCTGTTTTCTCCCCAAGATTCCATTTCCACATCTTTAGGCTTGATTGGTTGGAAAAATTATAACCTAGATAGGTTATGGCCTGAACCTGTTCCAACGAGTTATCTCCCATCTTCCAGATACATGGTTTGACAACTCTCTTCCTAGAAATTACAATCGTTTGGGATTTCGAAGCGTTGGGGGAAAGATTATTCGCCAGTGCATATTGGTAAAAAATATCCATCCTTCTGCGAAGGCCTCTCGGGGTACGATCAAAAAGGATAAAGTCGTCTGCAAAAGCCATCCACTCGATAGCCAACCTACCCAACCTGACCGGAGCAATGGAAGGGCCCTGCCACATGTCCTCCACATCGCTAACGTACAGGTTAAAGAGCGTGGGTGCAAGGGAGCAGCCCTGCTTGACCCCAACCTCAGTATCAACAGCATCGGATAGGGAACCTTCTTGTGATAAACGTACCCTAACGGAGGTATTCCTATGTAAAAGAGCCAAGATTTGGACAATCTTGCGTGGAACATTCATAGCTAACAATTTTGTCCACAATCTTGCTCTAATACCCTATCAAAGGCATTAGAGAGGTCCAGGGAAGCCATGTATACATCTCCCATTTTATTTTGATGAACTGTATCTCTTAGATGAGCCAAAATCATCCCATTCAGGTCGGTTCCCAAGCCCTCTCTGAAACCAACCTGGAATTTACTATAGCAGGCCTTCCCTCTAATAACCTTGTTAAGGTCCCTCAAAAGCAAAATACCAAAGACTTTGCTCGCTGCATCTAACAGTGCTATAGGCCTGTAGTTCTGTGGATTTAGGACGTCCCCTTTTTTGTGGATAGGAATTATAATGCTCTGCGACCAGGTTTTAGGGATGGAATGATATTTAAATACATCATCAAATATGGGTTTGAGTAACTTAGCCCACATTTCCGGGGCCGACTTTATAACAAAAGGGGGAATACCATCAGGGCCCGGTGCTCTAGAAGGTTTAAGCTTATTGATGGCCCATTTGATATCCTCTATATCCCACAAACACTCACTTACAACCGGAGGGCCTAAGTTCACATCCTGTTCCCTAGAGAGATTAGAGGGTAGAGCAAACTTTGCCTTATAGAAGAGAGTCCACACATCCGCTTGAATGGGGCAGTCTAATTTATCTTTAGCAGGCGTGAGTATGGAGTTGATGGTAGACCAAAATTTTACCTCTCTGCCCTTGCATAGATTATACATCATCAGTTGATGTGTTTCGTGATAGTGATCCATTCTAAGAGACTTGATAAAGTTTTTGTAGTTCTGAATTATTTTTTTCTTTCTCAGCCTAAATTCCGCGAAAGGAATAGACGCTTTTTTCAAGACTTTGATTTCCCTATATTTAGTATGCTTGGCTTTTTGAATTCTGGGATCAGCCGCGCGCTCCCTCGGTTTCGGCACCCCCAGATCTCTGGCCATACTAATTTTATAAACACATGACAAAATAATATTATAGTAGGAACCTCCCAACTCAATGTCATCCCCCCTGATACTTTGAAGCTGCACCTTTGACAAATTTTCCAACACCAAGGTATTACATTTCTTAATTATTTTCTTATTCCAAGTAACCCTTCTCCCATTGTTTCCCACCTCTAAACCCTGCAACATGGGATTGATATAAATACCCTTGTCGGGGATGGAGAGAGAAAAACATAAGGGAACGTGATCACTGAACTCGACCTCCATATGTGACAGTTTTCCACAAGCTTGCTTCCAGCCATTAGATACATAAAAGAAATCAATTCTAGAGCTATTACTTCCTCTTTTCCAAGTATGTTTAGGAAGATTCCAATCTAAGGCATGGTCTAAAAGACCCAAATCCCAGTTATCTAAATAATTATCCCACCTTATACCTCTTTTTGTAGTCGTACTAAGAAGTCTAGGTAATAACCCTCTTTCATTGAGCACCAAACCATCGGCACAAGCTGAATTAAAATCCCCTCCCAAAATAATGCGATTTCCAAACCCTTTCTCAAACCAATATCCCAAGATTATATCTAGAGAGTCCTCCACTTCCTCAATGTCTACTTTTAGCGGATTCCAATAGAGGTTCAAGAGGAGTATCGGCTCTAAATTATTCTCCCTAGAAAGCATAATAGCCAGAAGCCAGTTACTCCTAAATATCACCTCACCTACGAACCCCAAGTTACGATCGATGGCAATAATCAGGCCTCCGCTGGGTCTGCCCAGCTGACCCCTGGTAGCTACTGAAGAAAAAGTATAGAAACCTTCTATGTGCATATCTGAAAGCATCATAGTTTCCTGTAAGAAATAGATACGGGGGCGTACATAATTTTCCCTTTTATTCAGAAACGTGTTGAGATTGATTCCCCCACAAGAATTCCAAGAGATCACCTCAATCTCTATATAGTTAGGAACACCCCTTATCTTGTCTAAATGTTTCCAAGGTTTTGAGTGCCGGTTGTAGCCATGACCAATCCTGATTATTATTCAGGAGGCTTGAAATCAGTGCCAACCCTGGGCCCAAATTTTCTAATTTATTATTATCAAGTTGAATAATTTGTTTGTTTTGACTGTTATTTGGTTCCTGATATTCAAGAAAGTTATTGGCCTCTTTCTTATCTGCTAATGAGAGTAGATCATAGCCCAAAGAATTAAGGTTTTTTTCTTGGGCACGCACCATATCTGCTACCATTTCCGAATGAAAACAACTTACCATTCTGTGATTGTTGCAGTTAGGAAGAGATATGGCATCTATATCATCTTTTGTTATAGCTCGTAGCACAGGGATCTTTTTAAACAGATTTAAAAGATGAGTTCTGTTCAAGTTAACCTGTGAGTCTGTTATATTATTGTTAATCCAACCCACTATTTTCCCTGTACAGAGCTTAGTAGGGGCCTGAATCACAGTAGATTGCTTCTTTGTGTGATCTACTCCAGAAGGGATCATAGCATCGCCTTCCGGATCTTGTAGTTTTGGGGGTTGTATATTTTGGGGGTTTCTTCCCATAATATTAGTGGTAGAACCACTATCCCTCCCAAACAATTCGGTCGACCCCTTAACGGGATGGGTAGTATTACTTATAGCTGGCAGTGTTTCTTGGGAAATCGTAGGGAATTTGACTTGTTGTGTGCCTACGGATGTTCTGGCGTGTTTGGTGCTAATTATTGTGCCAAAAGCTGTCATCTTTGTTTGTTTGGTTTGAATGAGCTCAAAGCCACGTTTCAGCAGGTTATTCTTTTCCTTATTAGCGTCTATAATAGTTTCCCCACTAGCCACCAGGCCTTTATTATTCTCGTCCCTGAACTGGACTCTCTTCCTTATGAGCATCCTTGGGACCCCCCCTAACTTCCGTCTCTTCCTGGAGCGGGATGTTTCTAATTCCTTTAAGGTTGGCATTTCTACCTTTAATTTTTGTATTGGGCATGTTTTTGCTTTTTTTAAGTGTCCTCCCCTGCTTTTTAGATTTTTTACGCCTACCCATTGGGGATTGGGGCACCACATTTATATTATAGTCGGAAATATTCACAGGCACTCTTCCATCATTGTTACTCTTTGCCTCCAATTCCAGCTCTTGATTTGATGATTTTTTCTCTCTATGTTTGGTCTTATGTTTGCTTTTTAGCCCTTTTATTGGTGTGGTGTATTGAGGGGATCTTGTATCTTCACTACTGATGTTCAAGGGTTCTATGTCATTAAGAGATACTCTCGTATGCATCTGTGCACTGTGGTTATCCAACTCCTGATCTTCGGAGCACCCTTCAGTTGCCATCATTATGACATCTACGAGGGTTGAAGGACTATCGGGAGAAACCATTTTCTTTCCGTAATTATTATTGTTGTCCTCATTATCTCTTTGGCCCTGGGAATCACGTTCCCCTAGCTCTCTCTTAGATGAAGTAGGGCGGTCTCCTGTGAGCATAACTTCCAACAGAGTGGTAATTCTTGCATCCATGGTAGTTAATCTTATGTCCTGATCCTTTCTAAATGTGTCACATCGACTCTGTTCTTTAATAATATGTTCATTCATGGTCTTACCCTCTACTATTCCCTCCAAAAATGCCAGACGAGACAACAGCTGATTGAAAGCCTCTTGTTGCCCTATCATAGAGCCCGCCATAGTCTCTTGAGACTCCCCCAGCGTTTTCAAGGCCAGATTTAGACTAATGTGTAGGTTCGATAGGAGTGGTAACAAATAATCACCTCTCTCCTTCCTACTTAAACCAGATGTTTCTTGTTTATCTTCCTCTACTACATGGTTTTCTCGTAGAAATTGCTGAGGATCCGTTGCTTTGCACTATAGTTTCCTCCCATTTGTCAGTTTGAGTAGTGGCTATTTTATTGTGTGTAGACGACTTGTCTGTTTCTATGGTCGATTTAACCAGAGATTGTTGCGTACCCACTAGTTGATTCCCAGTTATGTAGTTGTTTTCATCACATGGGTATGAGTAAGAAGGCGCACCCTCTGATAGACTCCTTGCCCCCTTTCCATTATGCACAGATCTACCTGCTGGTATCTCTAAATACACAATTTCTTTAAGCAAAACACCCGTAGCATCTGCCATAGTAAAAAAAGAGTCATCTAAATCGCTTTCCCCAATAGGTTGATTGGGGTTATACTTAGGGCGACTAGAAGTCCCTTTAGAATGAACCCCCCCATCATTTAGTTTAAGGGTTTCTAACCTTGGAGAATTTAGGGAAGACTGCACATTATCCTTATTCTCCTTTCCAAAAATGAATGTAGCTGGCGAAATATGCGAAAATTGCATGAATCCGGATGGGTTTATACCCTTCCAAGGTAACGATTCTAAACCTTCTCCAGCTTGTATTTTACTATTCAAAATCCTCCTCTGAAGGGGGGTAGAAGCGTGATAGCGAACTACCCTTTTAGTACCAATAAAACTTTGTTGGAGGCATTCTTCATCTGTAAGGTCCTGTCTAAATTCTGGTATGTCCCTATGAACCCCATTAAATTCGGAATCTGCTAACTCCATATCCCCATTGCTAGGAGCTACGACATCGGACACTACGAGGTCGGTAGAAGAGGAGCCCCTCTGACCCCCTTCAGCACTTAAAATAGAATTTTCTTTAGTCTTACCCACAGCTAAAATAGGGTTAGGCATATTTCCAGTAGAATTTATGTACACAGGTGCCTCACTCAGCCTCCCGGAGCCAGGTTGAACCTCTACTATTATAGGTGCTTGGTTCTCAACAGTTTCAAACCCACTTCTAAGTGCGGGCATGTTAGAAGTAAAAGCACAGATACTATGTTACTTACAGAGGGGAGCACAGCTCGCAGCCTCTAGGTATTAATGATAATATCTCCGAAATGGCTATGCGTAAAATCAATGAAAACAATAGCTGGGAACAAAAGATATGCGGTTAAGAGTATATAATGCTTGTCAATTACTTTTATAATCAGTGTCACATATATATAAAAGCATCACCTTGGGAACGCCCGATGGCTTGAGGAGCAGCCAGAGTCTGTCTCTCCTCCCCAGTGTCCAGCTAAGAGCAACAGTTGACCCCTGTTGATTCTTCTTAGTGAGTAAGACTCAGCCGGACTTCCTGCGCCACCCCGAGCCAAACAGCAGCAAAGCAGTCCAGCTAAAGATAGACTGCACCGCCCTTTACTCCGCGGACGGGCTTAACGCCGCAAGGGTGGTTTGGGCTGGTCTATGAGGCTGCACAAAGTCACGTGATTGCCCACGTGATCGCCGGTTGGCTCCGCCTCCTCCCGGAAGCGAGCGTGCCTCAGCAAGAGCCCTCCGTGGCTCGCAGTGCCAAGGATAATGTTTCCCCAGATGAACGTTCTTTCTGGTATAGCAGCTCTCTCCTCCAACAACAGAATACACCGCAAGGGCGGTTTGGGCTGGTCTATGAGGCTGCACAAAGTCACGTGATTGCCCACGTGATCGCCGGTTGGCTCCGCCTCCTCCCGGAAGCGAGCGTGCCTCAGCAAGAGCCCTCCGTGTCTCGCAGTGCCAAGGATAATGTTTCCCCAGATGAACGTTCTTTCTGGTATAGCAGCTCTCGCCTCCAACAACAGAATACACCGCAAGGGCGGTTTGGGCTGGTCTATGAGGCTGCACAAAGTCAGGTGATTGCCCACGTGATCGCCGGTTGGCTCCGCCTCCTCCCGGAAGCGAGCGTGCCTCAGCAAGAGCCCTCCGTGGCTCGCAGTGCCAAGGATAATGTTTCCCCAGATGAACGTTCTTTCTGGTATAGCAGCTCTCTCCTCCAACAACAGAATATAATAGTACTATAATATTTATAATTAGTTACATGTATAGGGTGACCAGACGTCCCGGTTTTGCCAGGACTGTCCGTGTATTTTCACATCCGTCCCGGTGTCCAGAGACTTTTTTCAATTTAAAAACGCTGTCCCAGGATTTGGAGATCGGGTGGATACCATCAGGGTTTTTGGATGGATATCATGATTTTTGACACAAACCGGTATGGTACCACCCTAACCCCAAATCCCAGACGGGTTTTTTAAAATTAAAATATCCTCAGGACCCCGAGAGCTGCAACATGACACGGGACAGGGCCCCCACATAGAAGTAGGACTACAGTTTCACTGCTGAAGCTATAGTCCTACTTCTATGTCAGTGGCCTGTCCCTGTTTTTTTATTTTCTAAATCTGGTCACTCTATACATGTATGGTCACAGGATTGGGGTGTTTTATGATGCATGCTGGATGTGTTGTGAAATGTTTATTTCAATGGGTGCATTCTCATGTGCCTTTTGAACATATAACTGTTTCACACAAGTCTCAGTCTTTGGCCTGGAGTTTTTTTAAAAGCGACATTACATGGCGTTACGACACATATCTGCTATTTGCATGGGTCCCGAGGGTGCCTTTAGGGGAGGGTGGGACATTCACTTCCGACAGAATCAAATATGAAGAATCTACCATGTGTGTTGTTGTGGTTATTTTATGAACAAAATTGCCTGAAACATAAGGCCAATCTTATTGGCTGCAAAAAGTAATTTCTTTTTACAGTGAGGGAATGTTCAGTCAAATCAGGGTATCTGACAAATTTGGGCCCCGCTGATTTAATGGAATGCTCGGAATAGCTTTTGAAACGTAGTCCTCGTACCGCCAGGATTATTGGGAGTGGTAGAGCCAGACATTCCTGACCTCATTTTATCACTCTGCTCTTACAGCTCTTGCTGCAGTTCCCTGGTGGTAACAGAGGGAAATTGCCCCCATTTGCCCAGGCCCAGAAAAATGGCGATCTCATAATTACTTGATACACAGTGGGGATAGCCAGATAACCACAAGAAGTAGTCGCTCTATCTTATTCTGGGAAATAGAGACTAATTAAATAGAAGATAGATGGCTAAAGTTTACACAACAGTTATAATCATTAAACATCAACTGTTTATTAGACACATAGATAATTTAATAAAGACATAAAAAATTACAAATTCATTAAATTCACATTTAAAACACTCTATAAAAATATGTGACGAATCATGACCTATTAGGCTAGACAACAATCAATGTAAATCTGGTTATTAATATTCAGGAGGACCCAAAAATAATAGCCTCTCAACTGTTAGTGTCCTTATCTAGACAGTTATAATCTATCAATGGTTATTTTATTAGCCATTGTATTGTCTCGAGACAATAGGTCACGATTCTGTCACATATTTTTATAGAGTGTTTTGAATGTGAATTTGATGAATTTGTAATTTTCTATGTCTTTGTTAAATTATCTACGTGTCTAATAAACAGTTGATGTTTAATGATTATAACTGTTGTGTAAACATTAGCTATCTTCTATTTAATTGATCTCATAATTACAACAAAAAACGCAAAATCAGCTAGTCTCTTTCAATTTCTGCAAAAGCAAACCCACAAATAATGCCGCTGGGCACTTGAATGCATCACACATTGGCTTTCCTGGTGAGTGGTGGCATGGGAGACCTGGGTGGTCGGTAGAGCCCAGGAGTAAGAGAGGGCATGGGGTGAGAATGTGGAATAATATGCATAGGGAGAAAGAGAGCGCATGGAGGAGAAAGCACGCGGATGAGAATATCGGAAGAGAGCCAGGGGTGAGGCAGCATGTGGGAAGGAGAAGAGCAGACAACTCAAGGTCAGTGTGATCTATGTTAATCATATTCATGAAATAGGATTCAATACATGTTATAAATTCCTGCAAAAGGCTTTACGCACGGGCATAGTATTTAATCCTTAAATTGCTGATTCCAATTTATCTGAAGGTGCATGTAATGGAACATCTTAACTATTTGATGGATTCATCTGTGATCAAAGCTGATGGTTAGCGAAAAAAAGCAGATGCGTACAATACAGCTTCTGCTCCAATTGTTAGATCGCTTAACACACATTTTCTGCCCTGAGGAAGGCCTCAAATTGCCGAAACACGTGTTGGCAGTTGTTAGATAATACATTGTGTTGAATCCCATATTGTATAATTGTGTTTGTTAATACACCAGTTGTGTAATTAAAACAATAAGTGACTTCATTACGGAGTTAGGGTGCCAGTGTTTAAGCCTCATAAGGTAAGATAATTTGATGACCTTGGGCTTAGGTAATTGGCTTAGTAAAGACCCTGCTTGCACCCTCCACAATTTTGAGTATAGAAAGTAGGAATATTGGTTAGAAGCTTTAGAACTGAGGTAGTGAGCTCAACCAAGATAGTTAGCCCCCTTAGTTGTCATAGGTGTCCTAAGGTAGCTCATTCCCTATTAGTCAGTTTGAATATTGGGTAAGTCAAATAAGAGTTCCAAATAACCTTAATATATAAAAGCTTTTCTCTAATTTAGCTGGTTTGCTCCTTATGGGTAGGTATTGCTCTCTGTGCTCCCCTTGCTCTGTGAAATAAGCTTTCATTTTATTTCACCATGTCCTTTTGCTTTTGTAGTTTCATTTCATTCATTTAATTTTACTTCACCTATGGTCCTTAATAGGAATTGAGCCCAGGTCTCTTTACATGGGAGATAAGATGTCTACCTCTAGGCTATTTCAGTAGTGCTGCTATCGTGGTCTGTTTCCAGCTTGACCAGCCGTGCCTCTCGTCCACAGTTTGTGGTCAGGCCCTGACAGCCCCCCACTTTGCCACAAGGAGTCAGAGGTATGTTATGGGTGTGAGTTGAGGAAAAACCCTGATTCATTATACTGCCAAATGTGGGAGGGCTTACGCCCTCTCAAGCCACCGGCAGAAGCCACCGGTCTACGTCTGACACAAGTGTGCTCAATGTGTCACCTTTTGAACGCACTGAATTCAACACGGAACTGGGATGAGAACCGGCATAGCAGGCACTTATAATGTGTGTGAAAGAGCAAAGTGTATTACCTACCTCCCTTCCTCAGTGGTGAGGTTGCACAGGGAAACCCAAAGCATCGTGGCTCCTCAATGAAGCACTCTCCACTTTCCACCCCTGAGGTGTACACAGGCATCCGCCCCACAGTTACTCCTGAGATGTGCCTTGTCAGATCCGTCTGTGAACATTTATGGGAAGGCAGAAGAGCAAATCACAGAAATGAAAGCAAATCTATCCTTTGCATCCACTGAGAACAAACAGAGCTGATGTCTCACTGTAAAGAGTTAAACTAAATCTGTGTGCTCGCGGCAGAGGCCTCTGGCGATTCCACGACCTCTGTATCTAAGGCAACACGTCAGCGGAAGCTCAATGAGGCTGAAGGCTCTGACCCCTCCCCTTTGAAAGAATGTTGCACCTGCGCATGAGTGCTGAACCGACTCCCTGGTGAAGGGATATTCTCCCTCAACAAGCTGCTCAGATATCAACAAAACAACTCACATTGTGACAAGATGTGAACTCTGAAGCCCGCCCAGGTTCAAAATCTGTGCCAGAGGCAACTGAGTGAGCAGGGAAAGGCAAAGGAGACACATTGACAGTGCTTTACCCTTAATGTATTCTGATTGCTGCCAATTATACACTAACATGGTTTTCATGTCTATGAATCCTGGCGCTCTGCTTTAAAGACGGTTAATTGAAAATAGTTCTAGTCAGAAGTACTTGTTTTTCACCGCACCGGAATAGCGTATCAGGCTATGGCACCCTGGGCGGGGGCGTCAGCCAGTCAGGGAGCTCGGAACATGGGCTGTCACTAAGAGTGTTAGCCTGCGTTCCAAGCCGCCTGATGGCTGGATCCCCCGTCCGCCATCTTCCCCCCGCGGACCCAGTTTCCCCCCCATCCAACTTACCTGATTGGGGTGGTGGGGACCCGCCGCCATAGCTCCCATCAGCTCCCGGTCCAGTCTGGCCACCATGGAAATGGAAGAGGGGTGCCATACTGAGCCCCGCCCTCCAATTCAATGACGGCCGTGTTGGTGTAGCATTTCTCTCTGTGAACGGGCGCTTCGCTCGGGCCCTTAGCTTGGGTGGCAGGTCGTTACCCACAGGGTGGGCTCACAACCTCGGGGCATATCGCCTCATTAATGCAAGGGCACATTACCATTGTTTGACATTCTGTCAAATTAATGTTCTCCAATGTAGAGGCTTGATTGCATGGTTTGAGGAAAGTATCATCAGTGGATACTCATAATGGCAAAGCACACTATTTGTTTTCTTCTTCCCTTTTCATTGTATTTTTTCTTTCCCATCCATCAAGTTTCTTTTTTTTCATTCTGACTTTTATAACATTTTTCTTAGATATTTATATTGACATTGTGTATTTTCTTATACTGTTCTGCCCATTTACTTTTGTGAAGCCTCCCTTGCATTCCATGGCTGTTTCTTCGCTTCTCCTCTACCTCTGTCTTTGTCACTCTTTATCGTTCTCCTTGTTCTCTGTTTTCTAACTCTTTTACGTAGTCTTTTTCTATCGAGCTATATATCCACCTGCCTGTTTGTGTATCTGCCTATCGCTGCCGAGTCAGGGATATTCATCAGGCTTGTAAAATCTTAGGGCAATGAGGATAGGTAATTTGAAATCCCTGATTTCATTTGTTTCCGGAGATACCGTATAAAACAAACAATTTTTACTATCATTTTAAAATAGTCAAATAAAGGAGAGCATGAACAGGACTAACCATAATATAGCAGGCACATTACGATGCCAGACAACCCTATATCACATTTCTAATGTCATTTCTCCTGCAAAATTCTCGTATGCTAATGTCTGTTAATGCAAGGTTATCTTACTCTGGGTTTCCAGTGTATCGTGAATTTGGATTATTATGAAGTTAAATCTGAGGCCGCTTGATTAGGCATCCGTCTATTGGAGCATCACTCGCCACTTTCTTGATTCGTGGTAGTGCGTAATG
The DNA here is from genome assembly GCF_040938575.1 of Ambystoma mexicanum. Lineage (NCBI taxonomy): Eukaryota > Metazoa > Chordata > Amphibia > Caudata > Ambystomatidae > Ambystoma > Ambystoma mexicanum. Next base: position 193,995,397 of record NC_090939.1, read on the forward strand.
GATGGCAAGCTTAAGAAGGAGGACCATTGGATGGTCTGTTTTCCTTTTATCGCATTGAACATTAGAAAGCCTGATGGGGAATTGATTATGCCCCTGGCCTGCCAGTCTTTCTAAATCACTGGCCAAACAGCACACATCCTAGATTTTGCTAGAAGTTCTTTATCCTACTTATCGTTTTAACCTCAGCAAATGTGACAGATATGTCTATGGGCAATTTTCTGGGATTGCCGCTATGAAGTCACCACCTGTTTTTACCCAGGAGCTACTGAAATTTACACTAAGTATTAGAGGCTGCCCTGCACAGTTTTATACTCACCAGTGGGAATGACTCTGGAATAATGAACCCCCACAGATGAATTCAGGTGCGATAATTCTCCCCTACCCCTGGTGTAATTGACTGATTAAATGGAAGGTCGACGCCATTGTTAGTGCCCACACTCTTTTCTGTAGTTCAGTGGTCATTCAAGGATATCATTTCCATCCATGACGAAATGATGGCAATGGCATTACACATAAGAAGTAGCCCTCCCTGGGGGGTCATGAGTACCTAGCGATTGATTACTTTGCCCCAATAACAGGAACTCAAGGAAATTAGCCGGGCAGCCATTATCCATCCACCAGGCGTTCTGTGAAATATTACTCCCAAAACAGCCCTGTTCCGCCGGAGCATCCCCTTCACTCATTTATCATGAGGATGGTTATTGGGCCACATTGTACAGGCATGCTGGATTTTTTCTAATTGCATTCTTTCAGTAATCCCTCAGGATGGTGACGATAGCTGGTGCGGTTTCTCTATGCAGTCTCGTCCCTTCAATACAGACACATGTGGAGAATCCTGCAGACATTTTGCGTTTTGGAAACGTTTGTTTCAGATGATTCCATCATGATCCTTCTCACGAGCCCAATTTAATAACGATCCTTAAGTCCAAAGAAGGAATGGGTGGCCTTATTGACAATAAATAATAAGCATTGCCATAGTCAAAATAGCATTTTCAATTCATTGGGCCTCATTGAGAGCTTGCCGGTCCGGATACAATGGTACCGGTAAACTTGCCACTACCGCTGTATCCGGACTGGCAAACTTCCAGTTGTGTTCACAGGTGTGATCTGGCGGAAGGAAAGTCACCCGCGAGCAGAGCATGCCGGACGCACAGGCACCATTGATCACGTTGCTGTGCATCCGGCTTCCGCATTCCCCTTGAGCTCGTTGGGGCTCATAATGGGATTGGGGAAGAATTTTTCTGGCACCCAGGAATGGGCAAATACCGGGTCCAGCAAGGCCATAATGACCCGGTAATTGCCCATTTCTGGGCGCCGTAAAAAATGCAACTCCGGCGGCAGCCGTGCCTGTTTTACAGGCACTGCTACCGCCACGGTTGTAATGAGACCCATTGACTTGTTTTCCTAGTGAAGGTACTTCTTTTGTGCCAAATTTCCTAGTAAGAAATTTGTTTGAAATATAAATACCCAGGAATAGCTCATTCTGTTTAATGCAGCTCTGCATGCACCATGCTGCTATCTGCTCAATGGACCGTGTTTGTGTTCGCTGTTTATATTTAGCAAAAAGATATTTAAAACAACAATAAAACCAGTTCTTCCCAGACACAAGGCTTCATTACAAGCCCGGTGGTAACCGTGCCAGTAAAACCGTCAGGCTGCTGCTGGACTTGCACATTTTTCGAGCGCCTGGCTTGCTGGAAACACTGGGGGATTACAACCCCAATGTTCCTGGAAGTCAGGCACCGGAAAAATGTTAATCCTCATTCCCATTGAGTCCCATTGGACTCATTGGGAATGGGGATGACAGAAGCACCGGCACCGTTAGGTGCTTCCAAAAAAGTCTGGGGGCGGGTGCTGTCCCGACCGCCAGGCATGACCGTGTGGGTGGGACGGCACCCGCCCACAAACTCGTATTGTGCCGGTCCGGTAACAACGGTGCCGCTAGGCTTACCGGCACTGTTGTTACCGGACCAGCACACTCGTAATGTGCCCCACAGTATGTTTAAAGGAGGTGAGGAGGGCAGAGAGTGATAGGGGACACAGCGCATTCCCCATCATTTCAAAGATGATAAGTGCAAAGGACTGGCTCATGATGACTTAAGCTGGGGCAAACTGGGAGATGCTGCCCTCAAATACTACTAAAATATCATACTTCAGAACATTCAAGCACAATCATAAATACAGCTGTTTGTCATTTCTTTGTTGTGTATGTTATTATTTGTTCTTTTTACATTACTTTCAAAGTAAACTTATTGATTTGTACCTCTTCAAACGTACTGTTTCATTTCCAGTTTACATAATCTTTCCTGGCACTGTGCTCTCTGGGTTTATCTTAATCAATTTTTCCAGCGGAACTCATTTACATTGTTTCTTGAACCACTACGTTTTGGTGATCAGGACAGACTCCCTTTTTTTCGAGAATTATAACACGCTAAGCAAGTGGTCAGACCATGACGTCATTCAGATCAGTGATTCGGTAAATATCAAAGAGTTCACACATGCACAATAAAATGAGCCATAACAGCCCTGAAAACCTCCCACGGCCAAAGAGTGCCCCCGCCACTGGTCCATCCCTTAGCTTATAGGATATTGGGCAGGAGTAGTGGCGCACCCCTCCATGGATCTTGGTCCAGATTTCTGAAAAGAGATCCAAGGCCTACAGGGTCTAGTGATTGGATAATTTGATATCTTTGAATCTACTACGTCATCAGTCTACTCTGTACCCCAAACCCAAAGCACGACTATCTCTTCATTCTCAATTGCCCTCAATGTATCTTTTCCATGACCAAATATGTCTTTATTGTCTGTGCAAATAACATCTGGGTTGCTAACTTGTGTCAACCAGATAGTGCAGCAGACTACCTTCATAACCACAGTACATCATTGTCACCAGAATGTCACTTACCAAATGGATCTCCATTATTCAATCCCACCAACATCACATATCATATACCTCAAGAATCAGAACTCTTGCTGAGTCTGTGTATATAGGCCTCAGCCCATGTCTGTGAAGATATCAACATTACACATTGCATACATGTTGATGATACTCAAGTTTACCCTGTGTTGGGCCAATGATCTGAGAATAATCGCCATGTGACAATATGCAGTATTGGATGCAGAAGAACTGGCTTTACCTTAATGAAGCTAAAACTGTGATCCTGTTCTTTTACAGGTCCCTCCACCATTAGCTTTCAATTAGCCAGATTCACTGGCCACCCCAAATCCTTAACCTAACACTTCAGGGCTACACCATCATGAAGAATGGGTTCTAGGGTCTTGGGAGCCTCAGAGGGGTTCTCTCTCTCCTTCTTTCACAACCCACCTAAGAAATTGAGTTAGCCCTTGCAACGGTTGAATCCCAACTGTATTGGAGCAACAGCATTATTGCAACAATGCAAAAAATAAAATTGCAGACAATCCAGACTCCAAAGTAAGCTGAATCCACGTCTCAGGAGGATAGCTCAAGGTCAACGTGCTCATCTTGGAATCAAGACGACACGGAGCAACACAGGTTTGAACCCCAGGTCTGCGTTTAGAAACCTCTGGGTATGAAGCGTGTTATAAATAACCAATCGTATTATATCACATGAGCACTGGAATGACTACACTGTTTCTCAATAAGAAAAAGAGCCAACTTCAAGACCGTGCATCTGGTGGACGCATCCCTTTGTAGCCACTTTGCCGGGAACTTTTAACCTCTCCAGACATACAGACTCTTGATCAGCCAAATTAAACTCATTACACATCTGCCTCACCACAGTCAAGAAATTCTGTGTTAGAAATGTTCAATTTCCAACACAGTCAATAAGACGCTACATCCTGAAATTCCATAAAGGTCTCAAGACCCACATTTTCTGCTCCATCTTTGGTCATGACACAAATCCCTGGACTACCATCATCCGAACATAGGTGGCCTGAACTCCATACATTCATGCCTGAGTGTTATTGCTTCTTCTAGTACTCAGACGCCCAGGGTCAGACACACCACTTCCCTTCAAAGCAAGCGATTCGGTTGTACCCCACTTCTTTCCCATATGCTACACACACACAATTAGAGTATGGCCCAAGCCAGCTGCTATCTGCATGTCTTTATTTTTTCCAGCATTTACTCTTCCAGCATACACTTTATCACATTTACTTCATCATTGCAGGGGGAGACCCCCCCCGAATCACCCTTCTTGTATACCCCATATTCTTCCTCCGACCTGAAACCTAACCTTACGCTATCCCTAACCACATCCATTACCATCTTCAGACAAAGGCATTATAAAGTAAATGTCTGGCAAAGTGAACGTATAACAAAGTAAGTGTCTCTGGTGAAGAAAAGGGGACCTTTCCAGCCTATGTTTGTCAAACGATAGACGTATTCACCACCCGCTGGCTCGCTCTGTTCCTACGCCCTCCTTTCATGCATCCCACCCTAAGCACTCCGAAGAAGCTGACATTTGGTTTGCAGCACTTGATGAATCCTTGCCTTAGCAACAACATATAGTTCTATTATACCCAGTGCAATTCCATTATTCCAGTAGTTTCTATAAGAGTGGAGTGCGGATTCTCGGCAGTGCTGTTTCTCCCGTGCTGCCTGCAGATGCATTAAAACTTTAACAGGCAAAGGGTTAAAGACAGATTTGTGGCGGTCATGGCAAGATCCTAATTCTCCTGCAAAGTACACATATCATGCCAAGCTAAGTGCAGGGCATCCGCTGACCCCATTAATCTGCTGCCTGGGGGGAGCCTTTCTGCAGCCTGGCATTTCCCCCAGCAAGGGAGGGTTCACATGGGGCAGCAGGCTCTAGTGCTGCTAAGTGCTTTTTATGCTGAACTTGCTCTTTCCCTGACATCCGTCCCTGGGTGTCATCCCTTCTGCAAGTCTACTGTCGTGTTTTGCGCTGTTAAGATACGCTAACGATGGCTGAATTGATATTGTGCGATTCGGCGCAGTGAAGTTGTGATTGGACTAATTAATGTGGTTCCATATGGAGCTTGAAACTCTGGCTTCTCGCCAACCCTCTGTGCCATATTCGAGTCTCATCATGCTGTGCTTCTACACAGCTCTGCTGGCCTGCAGCCATTCATTGAGTGCTGATTCTGAGCAAGATGAAAAAGTCTGGCTAGAATAAATGATGCAACAGGTCACTGCTATGGGCATTAACACGGGGCAGGGCGGTGGCTCTTACATCAAGCTTTGAGCGAATTATACACTTTCCAAAAATGGCCACAGTAGAGATCAATATGGCTAGGGAGCACCTTCTGCACGAGTTATTCATTGAGTGATGAGTTGCCTGCCAGGAGCAACATAGGCAGGGCCCCGGACACGCTTGGATAATACTAAATTCACGGCCGGCCCTCTCCTGTGCCCATTTATATGTCATCATAGTTAGGGGTGTAACGAATAACACATTTAGTATTCACCCAAATACCGACGTGACGTGACCACCTTGCGACCCTGTGACGTAACCGCGTTGCAACACTGTGACGTAACCACCTTGCAACCCAGTGACGTAACCGCCTTGTAAGCCTGTGACGTAGCGGCCTCACAAAATGGGGCTAGGCTACTCCACTGTGCCCACCTGAACTCTATTGCACTTGTGTGACGTAATTATCTTCTGTGCACTTGTGTGACGTATTTATCTTCTGTTTGTTCCTGCATGTAACCCAACTCCTGTAACCACCTTAACTTTACTTCTCTCTGTGATGTAATTACTTCCTGCTCATTCTTACAGTAGCCTTAAGCACTGTAACCAATTTCTTAAGTATAAGCACCTAGATACCTGCGGGTTTGGTGCGCTATATAAATAAATAAAAGGAATAGCTTGTCAGGCATTCGGCCACAGCCGAATACAAAGCTGAATAGTTTTTTTCATAACATAACGTATGTTCCAAAATTGAAACCCGCCTCCCTTTTTTAATAAAAAATGAATTACTATTTTAAATATTTGTTCCCATATTTAATTTAAATCAACATAACATCTTTATTGAAAGCATAAAAGCCATAAAACAGATTAACAAAAAAAACGAAGTATGGAAGGATGCTGCAAATACAAAACCAGTGCTACCTAAAGTGACGGACAGCACAAATGCAAGGTGCTGGGTTGCAATGACCAAAATGGATATTGCAATCTGAAATTGCCATTGCAAATTGCGCACAATGCAATCTCCTCGGGTTGAAAGGTAGCTTTGGTGAATGAGCTTCAAAGCTTCTTTGCGGCTCACGTAGAAATGTACACAGTGTTTCTATCTGCTTGCGCAGTGCTCAAGGGGACATGTGAGGTGGTTGGACTCCATCTCATAGGCCAGACGAAGGAGGGGATTCTCTCATAGTCTCCCATAGAAGAGATAGGTTAGGGGCAGGGGTAGGCGCACGTAGGAAGGCCTGATATGTGACTGAATCTACCCAAAGCCTGCAATCTCTGAGAAGGCACTTTACTGTTGAGTAGTCACTCACTTCCACCAAATCCCAATGCATGTCCACGTACCCATCTTCCTTCCTACCACCCTACCAGTGCTCTATGGCTTTTTCTGTGTCCCTGACTCTTCAACACTCCACCCCAAAACACTAGCCAGTAGAGTGCCCTGATCGCTCTCAACCACACATAAATGTGCTCTCATCTCTCAAACCTTTGCCTTTGGGGACACTTGACTGTAATGTTATTGGAGATATTTCCCAATAAGCTAGTTCTCCGGAGAGGCCAATAAGAGTTGGGGAAATTAGAGCAATACCATGCACTGCCTGACATGTAACTGACTCATCCCCAGCCCAACTAACCTATAAGAGGGAAGTCTTGAGCTGATAGCTGCATTGGACCACACAGAGTCCACTGCCCCATTACTCTATACTCCCTCTGGCAGTCTGGCCCACAGTTTAACTGAAGATACCTTTTCAACATGAAGTTCCTCAGAGAGGCCTCTTTGGTGAGGACATGTCACTCTACCTGACATATATAACTGACTACATCAGCCCTACAAGTTTCCACTACCTTTTGTGAATTCTTAGTTTCTCTGTTGGCATTTCCCTTAAGAACAAACCATCCCCAAGCTCTCTCATCCTTGTCTCCCATGCACACATATGAGAACTTTAGACTGTTATTTAATCATGAATGCTGCAAGACAAAGGTTTAATTTCATTCTCTTTTGCAATCTGCACTGCACTGCACATTTGCCTCTCTGAGTAGCTTTTTGTCAGACGGAATATATCAAATGCTGACTCAAAGCTGAGGTTCAGTACAGCCCTGACCACCCGTGATTATGTCTTCTGAGTTAGCACATGCTATGACTTTTTCTTGTATTGGGCTAAAATGGGTGCTCTGAGACCAGCCCAGTGCAGCACAGCACTGAATACACATTCAAATAAAATAAAACAACATAACTAAATGGCACCACACTTAAAAAAACACAAAGTACAACTTCATAATTCCCTTTAATTGCCTTGGGTGGATATCCTTGCCTTGAATTACACAGGAAACCATGGTAAGCCCCACCTATCCCGCACTTGAGAGGTCCGAATACATGCATACTGCAATTTATCATTGTTACTATCACCAAAAGGATTCTATCAATGACAATGTGAACACTTATGAAGTCCACATATGTATATACAGTACTTTATTATTTCACCTATACCAAAAAGTAATCTAACCTCTGTATTGTGCACCCTACGAGGTCCAAATACATATATGCAGTATTTTACTATTTCACCTATCCCAAAAAGTAATGTTACCTCTTTATTGTGCACGCTAAGAGGTCCAAATACATATATGCAGTATTTTACTATTTCACCTATCCCAAAAAGTAATGTTACCTCTGCAATGTGCCCCTTAAGAGGTCCAAATACATATATCCAGTACTTTACTATTTCACCTATCCCAAAAAGTAATATTACCTCTGTATTGTGCACCCTAAGAGGTCCAAATACATATATGCAGTATTTTACTACAAAAAGTAATCTTACCTCTGTATTGTGCACCCTAAGAGGTCCAAATACATATATGCAGTATTTTACTATTTCACCTATCCCAAAAAGTAATCTTACCTCTGTATTGTGCACCCTAAGAGGTCCAAATACATATATTCAGTACTTTACTATTTCACCGATCCCAAAAAGTAATCTTACCTCTGCAATGTGCACCTTAAGAGGTCCAAATACATATATCCAGTGCTTTACTATTTCACCGATCCCAAAAAATAATCTTACCTCTGTATTGTGCACCTTAAGAGGTCCAAATATATATATCCAGTGCTTTACTATTGCTATTATCCCAAAACGTATTATCAACATGGAGATGTGCGTCCAAAATGTTTGTTTTCGCGACCTGCTCAGTTTGAAGTGTGTTGTTTAACCTCGGTTAATGCCCTCCCCTTGTCTTGACTGTCCCTTCCTATAGCCACGCTCTTTTATTCGGTGTGGTGCTGGGCTGGCGGTAATCCAGCGTAATCATGAATCACAGAGGTGGCCTGGGAGGCTTGTGCCTTTTGTTCCAGGCTTCCCTAGGACTATGGGCCTCATTACACGGATGGCGTTAGGGATTTACCGGTACCGGTAAAATACCGGTACCGGTAAATCCCTACCGCCTTACTACGAGGTCCCTTTTTGCGGTTTGGGGGATTTAACGCCTGCTTTTTGCAGGCGTTAAAATCCAACCCGCTAATGGCCCTCGGTGCTAATTATTGCACCGCAAAATTGCGGTGCCGTAATTAGCGCCTTCCCCAGTCCCATAGAGCCCTTTGGGGCAGAAATGGGAATGGGGAAGGGCAATGGCGGAAGGGGGATTTACCGCCCCTCCAACCTTGGAATGGGGCGGTAAATCCCCTTTCTGCCAAGGCGGTGCTGGTATTTTACTGGCATGAGCCATGGCGCTAATAGCGCCATGGCTCACCGCCTTCCGTGTAATGAGGCCCTATGTGTCTTTAATGGCAGCAAGTAAGAAACGATCATGTTCCACATTGAGGGGCTGATTCATGGAATTATTTGCGCTGAAAAACGGGGATTTGTGCGCCATTCTGCCCGCAAATCCCTGTTTAACAAATGGGGATTTGGAGGCAGAATGGCGCACAGATCCCCATTTTTCGGCGCAAATAATTCCATGAATCAGCCTGGAAAGACATCATGCATATGTTGCGAGGTGCACATACAGCGAATAGCTGTGGCAGCACTGACCAGCTGGCCTGATGCACATCTTGATCCCGGGCACAGCTGGTCTTACCTTAGTGTGGGTTGGTTGATGGCCAGAAGAGGTGGAAGAGAAACCATACCCATGCAATCATTTCCTAAGGATTCTCTTACAAAGGATCTTAACCGAATCCTATACGTTCTTGAAACTCATAAGATTTTATAAGAATTCAATAGGTATTTCGATGTCATAGAAGAGTAAATAAAGTTCTTGGTATAACCAAAGCCCTACTGGTTTCTCGCAAGTTCTTATAAGCTGTTTGTACGACCTTTTTAAGGCTTTGTGCACTATCAAGGAACAGTAGGCCACTCCATGCACACACCTAGGTGCCCTGAAACCTCTCCGCTGGGCATTTGGCACACTATGAAAGCCTACTAACATAACATAAGTATCGCTAAGTTTCCCCCACCACCTGGGGCTCTTAAGGGCGGGCACAGCTGGTCTCAAACTCATTTTCAACGTAATTCAGGGTGAAACTATTCACCCTTAGCAATTAAAAGGAACTATTTACAGGAAGAGGCCAACACAATGCCCACGACCGATGGTTCACCTTTGAATCTTAGTGGCAAAATAAAAGCTTACTCCTTCAAGGCGACCTGGAGTATTGAGGTTTCAAAATGTACCATGCAAAACAGATAAGAGATACATGGTACAGGATCCAGACAGAGTTACTAAAAAAAAAAATATGATTTAAGTAGATTTACTGATTTCTTTTGTTGGTGATTAACATAGCGCCAACTGCAGTAGATGCCGCTTCATAGCACCTCCAAGGTAAGGGAAGGGATACAGACTGATTGCATGTTTTCTGGCCTTGTCAGCATGCAGATCAGTAAGTGCATGGGTGGAGGGGCGGCAAGTGCAACAATGTCAGAAGCGCAGTAAGAAGTTCAAAGCACCCATGAACATGCAGGAGGTAAGTGCAGAGGAGCCACGGGATGTCACATCAGGGGAGAAGGCCGCTGCAGCATGCAACAGTTAATGCAATGGTTTAATAGAGCCTGTACATGGAAGGGACCGGACCCAGAGGAGGCAGAAGCAGGTAAATGCAACAGAAAACAGAGCAACACAATGACGAAGGTTTTTAAAGAGCAGTGTCTTAAGTCTCTCTGTGAAGTGTGGGTGATTTTGTTCTGTCTTAAAGTCAGGGTGTAGGATGTTCCAGGGGGCGGCACCAGTAGCACTCCCCCCAAAGTCTTTATAGATATCTTTAAAACCCTGGGATGGGACTAGGAGCCTGAAGCATACAAATGAACTTTACAGGACATTACAAATATTGTTGTGAAGTATAATTCCATAGACTTGTCGGGGTGATTATCCCGGGGGCCATCAGAGCCGTCCGCGGACCTCCGGGCTGGGGAGTCCCCAACTTCTCCCGCGTCCCAGAAGGAGTATGACACACGCACACAAGGAGCAAGGCAATGACTGCTGTTTATTAGAGTAACGGCAGGGATACGCTTAGTCCGTATGCATCCAGGAAAAGCTCTCATCATTAGTAGGGCTCGCAGGCCCTTTTTACAGCAGTATGACGCGCTACTTGCATCACCTGGGAAAAATCATCACAAAACCTATTGCCACTTCGGATTGGTTCCCCGAGTGGCAGGGTTAGTATATGTCCCCTATAGGGAGAGATGTTAGTGGTGGAGGACAGGTCAGGTGGTACACTTGGGCTGTTCCTAACATTTGCTACTTTGGAATTGTTACAAGGGGACCCTTGGTGATTGGCTAGGAGTAATGGCGTCAGTAATAAGCCCCCTGTATTCTGATTGGTTCTCCCACGAGCCCCCAAGCCTGGGACCATCGCTGTTCCCAGCCTGCGGTGTACCTGACATTAGCAACAATGTGCAACTATGTGTTAGTGCGGACAATGGACAGGTCTGCTTATGGGCTGGTGAGCAGATCTTTCCCATCGCTGTAGGTGTCCATCTTTGCCGCTTTGTTGTTGCAAACTGTATCCCAGACGTAGGACCCTGGCGGCTTCTCGTCTCGTAAGCTTGGCATCTTGTCAGTTCGGCTTGGTCACGTGTGTGGAGACCGTAGCTGGAGCAGAATTATGAGCATTAGATTTTGTATTCTGTCTCTGAGGGCTTGGCACCTGCAGGTGTAACCTTGGCGCTGGGCATGCGGCGTGCGGGTTGCAACATCGTGGCCTTGGCTGTGGGCTCTCGTTAGGGCTCGTTCTGCATGGTCAGCACTTGTATTTCGCTTTGGGAGGATTTTCGTTTGCGAGGCTCCTGCCTGGGGACTCTTGCTTGTGGCCTACTTGGGCCTAGTTTCTGGGTGGCGGTACATAATCCATAGTATGGAGGTCGCGGGGCGACAGTGTCACAGGCAGCGTTAGATATACATGGTGGTGTCCTCATAAGGATGGGTAGTGAGAAAAAGCATCAGCAAGCATGTACACGAGCTCTTCGGGCATTTTGCGTTTCTGCGGTGCTGTAGAAGGCCTATGTGAAAAATAACAACGATGCATGTCTGTGGGTGTGAACATCCACTGCGTCGTAGCACTGAGTATGTTCTTCGTGTGGTTTGGTGTGTGAGTGACCAGTGTGCATGGTGGCACGTGTATTCTTGTCTGTTGGCTATGTTGTCATGGCATCTCTAACAATGTGAATACTCATGGCTGTTTTAGTCGAGCTGATCCATGTCGCAGGTGTTGGTTTGAGCCTGGCGTGCTGGTGGGCATAGTCCTCGTATGTGTAGGTTTTTGAACCAGAGTATTTTGACATCTGGTAAGTAGATGAACTCCCCTTGTGGGGGGGGGTCTGGGCCGTGATCCCCTAGGCCATGGTCTGGATGAGATTGGGGGGAGGGTGTTATCCCATTCTCCCACTTCAGGCTCAGTAGTGTTGATGGTAATTAAACAAAGTGCAGGGTAAAAGTGTCAATGTGGTTATTTTTAGTAGGAACCGGATGAAGTGTTGGACAGGTGGATGAAATGCAAGAGAAGGAGGTTGGGATCATGTAAGGAAGTTAGAACCTTTTTAGGTGAGAAAGTCCTTCACAGAACCTGCCTACGACCCGAGCACACAGCGGCATAATGTGAGGATAGCGGAATCCCTGAAACTGCTCGAGCACTTCTCAGAGAACTCAACTTGTGCTGGGAAATCATCTTACCCTCTTTTGAGGTGAGGGTATGATACCACTACCGCTACGTCACTGATTCTCAGGGCTTACATATGGAGGAAGCAGTACCGTGGTATGGGAAGCCATTGTGATCTGTGGGAGCTGCAGTATAATGGGCCTGGCGTAGCTGAACCAGTGACTAGTTCAGAAGTTCAGAAGATTGTATCTGTAGCTTTGTCTTCAGTGTCACACCCTGTGGGTGGAGAGGATCCTCCAGTGCTGTGCACCTGCAGCTATGCTCTTCTGGTCAGCAGCTGCTCCTGAAGAGGCTGATGCTGCGATACTTTGGAAATAGACATATTCGTTGTTGACATCCTGACAATGTTAGAAATGAGCTCTTGGAGGATTTGACTTACCTGCAAAAATGTTGCTTCTTCAGGGCCTCTCTTTCTGCAAAGAAGATGATATTGCGGGTTTGGAAGGGTAGCACCTTCCCTTCGCGGTCATCTTGGGTCGAGGACTTGCAGAGAATGTCACTGCTAGAGAGAGTCATTCTACGTAAGCAGAGGAAGGGTCATTCGAATGAAGAGATCTGGGTCAGATTTCTGGATCTGACATAGACGCATATCTCATTTAGTTTGCCTGGCCTGCTTCCTTGTATTATTGTAATATACATGTTTCAATAAAAATGAGAATACAAAAAAACTCCATAAATAAACATATAAACACATTCTGTACATTGCTGTCCACAGGTTGGCCCTCCATTTTCAGACTTATTGGAGTTAATATGTGAAAAATCTGCTTACGCTGAAAACGTATATAGCAATCAGACCTTCTCACCATAAGCTCACACCATCTCTACCTCGATTACTTATTTATTGATGAGTCATAGGGCACCGGCTGTGAACACAGTCACTCCGTAGCGCCCGTCACTCTCAGGCTTAATCTGTCCCGGCGAGTGACAGGAGAGGTTCTACTGTAGTGAAGAGCTGCTTTGAAATACACTGTTGGGAAGTCATGTAATCTAATTGCCTGCCGCGTAAATCTCAATCGATGGATCGCTTGTCATGGATCAAGCCTGGTGTTCCATCTGCCTGTCGCATCACGGTTATAAAGTTAACGTGTAGAAAGGTACTGATTGTGAGGACTGACAATGTTTGAGATACAGTGCTATCATGTTACGTAGTCCACACTCTGCAAAGCGGGATCTCCACTCATAGCTGGACTAGCCACTACAAAAGCCCCTTCTAAGGTGGAAAATTATAACTGACACCAAACATGAATGGAGTAAAACAGGCCCTGCTTTATTCTAACAGTCAGTCAACAGGCGATCCCAGCACCACCTGGTTCCCACATGAACCAGTCTCCAAGCCATGACTTCCAGGTGGCACTTTGCCATTCCCGGGCATTTACAATGTCCTTCCGGGTTACAACCTGTCTCCGGTAGTCATTACTACCGCCACCCATGTGCTCACTCCCATACCCCATATGGAGCATAGCCCATGCCACTCTGCAGTTCTTGAGGAGTCCAACTGTCTTTAAGGGTGAGTGCCTGTCACACCACTCCGGCCTCTGTGTGTCGAGGTTAGTCATCACGGCTGTCAGCCGCAGTGTCATTCCTACCCGGCTAGGATTGTCCTGTAACTTGCCCAATCTGTAACTGACATAAACAAAATCAATTAATAACATTCCCTACTACCATGCCAAAAGAGAGGCCTTGATTGTGGCAGCAGGGAATCTCAAACCCTGCCTGCTGAAGATGCCCTGAATTAACTCCTCCCCTTCCTACCCCCTCTCCAGGAGGAAGGGAGCTGGCTCTGGTCTCTGAGGGGCAACTCACTATGCTGGCTGGTTTCCATGTGTACAAATCACAAACAATGTCTGTTTACTGAAAGAATCGGTGCAAAAGGGCTGTGGATTTGCCGCCACAATCCATGTATTGGATGGAGGGGACACCCCACAACTCTGGGACCCATTATACCATTTAAAGGGACCAGAGGATACCCCTCGCTCGCCTTAAATGATGTCATGGGTACACGTTTACAGGGTCAAACCATGCGGTTTCTTTGCGATTTCTTTTTTAGGTTACTTTTTGTGCCATGATTTTATTATTGCACACCGCTGGCTGCCCCTCTATTGCCCCCTACAGGAGCAGGAAAAGTCGCTTAGTGCACTGAAGACAACTTTGTGATCAAAAACAAGTGGTACTCTTCCTTAAAACTAACTGAAGCTTCTGTTCATAAGTCAGTGCTTTGGAAACAAGTTGAACCCTTTGATGTAGACTGTAGACTTACAAAATGCCCACTAAACCTCTAATTTCACAGCCTATCCTCTCAAGGCCCAGGTGCATCGATCGTTCATGGCTCACAAGCTGTGTTCTCAATCTCGTTCTCTAGATCTCTAGCAACCTTTCTCATTCATGGGTAATAGCCAATACCGTAACCTGAACCAAGATACTGAATGCAGAATAGGCTTGCTTATTTGCTTATTTATTTATTTGTTTATTTATTTATGCACTTAGGCCAATGGGCAAACAGATGCTAGAGAACGAATACATAAACAGTACAACAAAAAAGAAAAAGTAATACATTGAGAAAAAAAAAGTTCTTAAGCAGTGGATTCAGCAAGTTGGAGAGGCAAAACAAGTAAATCTAATAGTATCCTAAGATTTAACGTCGAAGATATATTGCTCAGGACCTTACATTGTTATAATAACAAAGGGAGGTTGCTATGGCCACAGCCAATAGCAATACAGTCAGTGTCACAAACAGAACACCATTCCTTGATTTGAATTCTGTTGAGTAACGTCAAGTCCTATGTTCTAAAAGAACATTGAGCTGTTCCCATGCTAAGTCACGCCATCACTTTATTCCGGAGTGCTTCTCCCAGCTCGCTTATGTCAGGCTTTTCTACATTTGTAATGATAATATTTCTATGATCCGAGACAAACTCTCTAAGATTTGTATTGGAGACCTCTGGCATACAGAACTTTCTAATGAGGATATCCTTTTCATGGTGAGAGCTAACTATGCTACATGTGGAGCCATCAAATTCAGGTTTATTTGAGAAGAGGGGGAAAGACCACACGATAGTTCCATGGAGGCAGTCACTGCTACTGGATCAGACACTAAGCCCAAAGAATTAGGCTGATTTCCATAAAGTCCTTGTCTTTAGATCCATTTAGCAGCCTTTAACAGTCCTGCTAGGAGGAGCCTGCATCCAGTTCAAATCTGTTAGACAATATTTGCCTTGTATACCTGCATTATGTATATGTATCCCAGATCAGCCCTACTAGGAGATGTCCGATTTACATCCAGATCGTATTGGCAAAATTTGTCTTGTATACCTGCATTATGTATATGTATCTCAGATCGGCCCTACTGGGAGATGTCCGATTTACATCCAGATCGTATTGGCAAAATTTGTCTTGTATACCTGCATTATGTATATGTATCTTAGATCGGCCCTACTGGAAGATGTCCGATTTACATCCAGTTTGGATTGGTAACATGTGTCGACCATATCAGTGTGCGCCTGCAATGCCACTTTGCCGATGGTGTCAACCCATAAGCAATAATCTAGAGAGCTCTCGCACCATGTCAGAGCCCGAATGATGTTTTCCTTAATAGGAAGCCAAATTACAGGGTTCCTTGGATGAACGACCATCCCTTTATTTCTAGAATGGGTCTGTAAAAGGGCATCCGCAATAACAGCATGCATTCTCCTCGTGGGGGACTGTGTAGCCTGGGCCATAGCCAAAGATAGGCTGTCAGTACTTTCATATTGATTATCAGCCCCTATAAGCTCTTTACCGGGCCGATGCAGTTCGTCCTCTCTATCCCCAGCTCTAACTGGTCTGACTAAGGAAACAATAGAGGATCTAATACAGAGGCTGGTTTATCCAATTGGGGTGTGACAAGGTTTAAGACTGGACACGTTACCTGAACCTCTATCCGTTTGGTGGTTGTTAAGCTATGTACATCAGCTACCTGGGACGTTTCAGATTATCCACTTTTCTGATCATATAGGCACTGTTTGTGCCTAGCACTCATTGTAAGCTCCTCAGATAGGCGATTCCCTTTAGGTAGAACAAAGTTTGGAGGACTATTTGAAGAACTACCTCAATCTGCAACAGCAAAGCTGGATTCCTTTGTATTGAACAAGGTCTGAGGGGACGTGACGGAAGCAGAATGTTCTTGCTTCAGATTCAAGGGATAGTCAAGAAGTTGTAAAGGTAAATTATTGTTTGATAATGAAATGCCAATATTTAAAATTGCCATGTAAGGAGACAGAATACTTGAGTAATGCGCAATATAGCACAGTTCCCTGTGCCCATATATAGATTTCGTTTGTGGGTTATGAAATCTAAAAATAATATATTGATAAATGTCATTATTCAAAAAGCTATACACTCACATCAATGTTGAAAGTATTACAAATTGGAAACAACACCTAAAATATCAATGAATCCATTCGGCTACCTACACACTACTGCAAGGCCTAAAGCTAAAAACGCACACTTGACTCACCAGTGGCAGATTGTGGATGAATAGAGTGGGAATAGCGTTTGCGAGCAATTTTCGTGTCGATCGCCGTTTGTTCTTCTTTGTTACCCAAGATGTGGTGTACATGTTCGAGGGAAAGTGCCGGCTGCAGATGCGGTATCGATCACCCCTCTTGTCCTCAAAGACTTGTTGGACTCTACTTTCCAGCTCATCCAGTGGATATCCGCAATGTCTGACCCATTCTTATATTCGATCAACAGTTTTCGGGAATACATGCATTGTAGTGCCTTGAGATTTAGCATGGGTCTCCGAAGGGCAACCGCTAATCGAACAGGCAGGCATTGTTGAAAATTCTGAAAAGTAAATATCAAGATTATTATAAAACCTTGATGAATAAAAATATCATAAAAAAGTAAATGAACCATACCATGCTCAATGCAAGGTTTGTTTTGGTCGCCGGAACTATACCAGTTCATCATGTGCGGCTTAGTATTTGCATAAGTTACAGAAATTTCTGTTTTGTCTTGCATGAAAAGGAACCATGCTTACATTATAGACTGGACCCCCGAAGGATGCAATTCGATGACAATTGACACAGATGAAAATAAATAGATCTATTGATAGCATAACAATTGAAACTCAAGTCAATAGCAGTGAGACCAATGACCATAGCTCCATTGGGTACTGTAATAGCAAATAGATTGAAATGTAAAAATTACCAAAATATGACTAGGATGCATGGCCTTACCTTGACCAACAAACAGTTGGATTCAGCAGGCCGAGCAGTATGTTGCAGGAGAACAGGTAGATGGCCACAGGTAGCACACTGACGAGTTTGCTCGAAGCGGTCACAGATAGCACGGCGACGAGCAGATTAGCATAGATCTCAGTGCTTCTTAGGTAGAAGGTTCAGGAGTTGACTTGCAAAGCACAAAGATTTTCTCATGAGACATATCAAGTGGTTTATAAAGTATTAGAAACAGGGGTGTGTTTGTGAATGAATGACGTGTGTATGTCGTGGTATTATGTTTATTGCAGGGGGGCGGCCTGCCTCAGGGGAGGCCTGCCTGGAGACACGGGGTCTGAGGAGGCCATGTGAGCGATGGCCCCTGGGCGTGGGATACCTTTTGAAGTGTACATGCTGTTTGGTACCTTGGCCGTTTGCACCCGTCACAGCCCCCCATGCCAGCGCTCATCCCCGGGTGCAAACCGCCTTTGATAGAGGGGGTTGGATGGATGGGCCTGGGGCGTGCAGAAAAGGCACAGGAAGACTGCTGAATGGAGACACGCTTATGTGGATTGCAGGGGGTCGGCCTGCCTCAGGGGAGGCCTGCCTGGAGACACGGGGTCTGAGGAGGCCATGTGAGCGATCTCCCCTGGGCGTGGGATACCTTTTGAAGTGTACATGCTGTTTGGCACCTTGGACGTTTGCGCCCGTCACAGCCCCCCATGCCAGCACTCATCCCCGGGTGCGAACCGCCTTTGATAGAGGGGGTGGGATGGATGGGCCTGGGGCACGCAGATAAGGCACAGGAAGACTGCTGAATGGAGACACACTTATGTGGATTGCAGGGGGGCGGGCTGCCTCAGGGGAGGCCTGCCTGGAGACACGGGGTCTGAGGAGGCCATGTGAGCGATGGCCCCTGGGCGTGGGATACCTTTTGAAGTGTACATGCTGTTTGGCACCTTGGCAGTTTGCGCCCGTCCCTTGCCCTTATGTGATGTTAAAGGACACGGGGCATCCATTTTTGTACCCCCTTTCCACTCCATTTTGGTGCCCAGGCCTCACTCCGATAGTACAGCGCGCAGAGCACATGGCCCACAGTCTCGTTCCCACTCTGACTGGAAAACTCCAGAGGTATTTGCAACAGCTAATAAATGTAACACATCACTCTCTGAGATCATGGTCCTGCATGTGAACTGGCTTGAACCATGCACATGGCTCGTTCATCTCCACAAACGTGTCCTTGCCCACGCACCCTCGCCAGTGGAAAGTAACTGCCATTCTGACCCTGTGTCCCTGCAAGGTATTCTCTTCATGTGCCAGACCACTGACCACGCCATGATGGCCACCTAGCAGATCCCCAACTAACATTAGACCCCTACTGCAGTATATCGTTGCCTATGAATAACAAATGCCACATATCGGAGATTCTTGTGAGCACAGACCCACACTTCAAACACTGTATTATAGTGGTGAAGACCCTTGACCTACGGCCTGTATAATCCAATGTTCATTGATAGTATTGATATATGTGTGACTTTTATAGAGACATAACCAACTGAAAGACTTTGAACAAGTGTTATTTAGTGCATGCATTATTGATAATATATTTGGTTAGCTTAGATAGTGACCACCCCGCTTCACAGCGACCTGAACTTCACCCATTCCGAGCACAGGTGTCTGACGTCCATCCTTGAATGGAGACACACTTGATTGATTTAAAAAATCGAAACAACCGTTGTTAAAATATATGTGGTGTTTTATTTTGTAGCTTATTTTGATGACACAAAAATACAAAAGTTTACACATTGTACAGTTCAAGTTGCAGCACAGCGAGAGAAAATCCCCTGTACTGACCGCTGTCATTCGGGAACGTTTCTCTTATGGCACGAACGGCACAGGCAGGTATCACTCTTCGAACGCGGTGTCCAAGCCTCCCGTGAAGCCACCATGTAAAGGAACGATAGGCCACCAGCCTGTACCACCTGTGAAAAGGAATGAAAGAAACTGTTTTTAAATGACCAAGATAATTTTAATAAACGTTTGTTGTCAATGACAATTCTTGTAACTAATGGCATTCTGCTCGGACAAATGCTATCTAGACACTGCACACTATTGAACGACTTTCGTACGTTACAATGATATGTATATGTAATTTTGGATGTAGTAGAAGACCATGAAATAGTAGTGGCATCACAAGCAGAGTATACTTACTCGTTACTCAGATTACGAGGACGAACAGTTGCGCGAAGTTCGTGCATAAGCACCATCATTATCCTCAACACGGACCGTGTGAGGCAGGCTGCCCTGAAGTCTGGCAGCTCGGTGATGCATTGCGGTCGTGGCTCGCCTTCCGAAATGTAGGCCACGCATCCCGAGTTTTCACAGCAGCAGCAGTTCTCCTCCTCAATCGGCATTAGCTCGCACCGATTGCATGTGCACCAGGTGGAAACACCGTCCATGCGACTAGGTCCAGTGTCTTCATCCGTTGATTCGTCCTGCCAACTGCTGTCCGAAGCCCCATCGTTTTCGCATGTTTCCCTTTCCAGTAGTTCCTCCTCGGTATACTCAGGCTCGTACATGTAGGGCATTATTGTATCCATTGTGTGTTGCACAAACTAAAATAATTGATAGCGGTGGTACTGGTATCTGTCCACACGGGCTACAAGCAACGAAGGTAGCTGACCAGAGCACAGAAACGAGTCACAGAATACTCAAAGTAACACAGAGAGAGGAATGGAATTGAAAATCTGCTGCTGTGTGTTGTGAAACGGTCTGTTTATACTTATTGAGGAAAGAGGCGTCCTGCCATTTCCATGGCGACACGTCATTAGCTGAAGCGCAGCGAATGTTGACACGAGACGTGCTTTGGCGTTGTGAAATGGGCGGTACGCGTCTACTGATGACAGGCTCAGGGGGCGGGGGTTATGATTTAGTGCTGCAAAAGCAGGTCAGCCAGGGCGATGGGGGAAATGATAGGATTATCACAAAATGGCAGCTCCCTGGTGCCTGTTTTCGCGTGCGTTTAATGGACGAAAACTCGGTAAGGTCCATAGGAAATTTTTCTAAAAATTTTGACCGAACCATTCCTTTAAGTCACTTGTCCTTTCCCACACCTCATAGAGAGCTGAGGCTAACACCGGTAGACCTACATCCATGGGAACCTCATGTCCAGACCCACTATTTTATGCCACAGCATGGGCACAACCACACACATTGCATTTTTGCTTCCCAGAGTGTTCCAAATGTGGGTTTGCTGCTTTGAATCTCAGCACTGTTTATACTTTAAGAAATATATATTGTCATAGTTGAATAAATAAACCTTTCAATAGATATACATTAATAAAAATGAATTGTTACATAATTTCATAAAACTTAATTTTGGAATGTCATCATAATATAACAATAAAACCAATATTCTTAAGGAAAAGAAAATATTTAAAACACTCACCAATCTAGTGGCGCACATTTAAACATAATTACCACAATCACTGCTCATTAAGATTTTCTCTCTAAAACTAGGCAGCTATGCAGCATTTTGATCATCAACGCTATATCATACAAGTTCTAACGATCTTAAAATTGACAATAGCTAGTTTCATAGAATTCTGCCGACAATTAAAAAACATGTTACATAGAAATTCCATTGTTACAGTCTGATATTAAGTAAAAAAAGTGCAGAAAATCCAACTTTCGTTTGTCTAACAAGGCAACACAAGCAGTTAGCAAATGCCTAATAGTCTCCGGTTGTTCTGGTACTTGATAAAATCTGCATACATTTATTTTCTTGTCAATCATATATCGCCTGGCTAGGACATCATTTGGGTGCCACAAGTTATACATTTCCACTATTGCATTTTGCTTGCTAGATCGTTCCAAATGTAGGTTTGCTGCGTGGAGTCTCGCCAATGGTGTGTATTGCCACACTTGCACTTTGCTTCCCAAAGTGTTCCAAATGTAGGGTTGCTGCTTTGAATCTCGCATCAGGTGTATTTTGCCTCACTTGCATTTTGCTTCCCAAAGTGTCCCAGGTGCAGGTTTGCCACTGTGAATCTTGCTGCTGTCTTATTTTGCCACTCTTGCATTTTTAGTTTGCTACACTTACATTTTGCTTCCCAGAGTGTCCCAGGTGCAAGTTCGCTGCTCTGAATCTCACTGCTGTTGTATTTTGCCACACTTGCATTTTGCTTCCCAAAGTGTCCCAGGTGCAGGTTTGCCACTTTGAATCTCACCGCTGTTGTATTTTGCCACACTTGCATTTGTGGTTGTATTTTGCCTCACTTGCATTTTGCTTCCCAAAGTGTCCCAGGTGCAGGTTTGCCACTGTGAATCTTGCTGCTGTCTTATTTTGCCACTCTTGCATTTTTAGTTTGCTACACTTACATTTTGCTTCCCAGAGTGTCCCAGGTGCAAGTTCGCTGCTCTGAATCTCACTGCTGTTGTATTTTGCCACACTTGCATTTCGCTTCACACAGTGTCCCAGGTGTATATTTGCTGCTTCGAATCACGCATCCGGTGTATTTTGCCCCACTTGCATTTTGATTCCCAGAGTGTCCCAGGTGCAGGTTTGCCACTTTGAATCTCACCGCTGTTGTATTTTGCCACACTTGCATTTGTGGTTGTATTTTGCCTCACTTGCATTTTGCTTCCCAAAGTGTCCCAGGTGCAGGTTTGCCAATGTGAATCTTGCTGCTGTCTTATTTTGCCACTCTTGCATTTTTAGTTTGCTACACTTACATTTTGCTTCCCAGAGTGCCCCAGGTGCAAGTTCGCTGCTCTGAATCTCACTGCTGTTGTATTTTGCCACACTTGCATTTGTGGTTGTATTTTGCCTCACTTGCATTTTGCTTTCCAAAGTGTCCCAGGTGCAGGTTTGCCACTGTGAATCTTGCTGCTGTCTTATTTTGCCACTCTTGCATTTTTAGTTTGCTACACTTACATTTTGCTTCCCAGAGTGTCCCAGGTGCAAGTTCGCTGCTCTGAATCTCACTGCTGTTGTATTTTGCCACACTTGCATTTGTGGTTGTATTTTGCCTCACTTGCATTTTGCTTCCCAAAGTGTCCCAGGTGCAGGTTTGCCAATGTGAATCTTGCTGCTGTCTTATTTTGCCACTCTTGCATTTTTAGTTTGCTACACTTACATTTTGCTTCCCAGAGTGTCCCAGGTGCAAGTTCGCTGCTCTGAATCTCACTGCTGTTGTATTTTGCCACACTTGCATTTGTGGTTGTATTTTGCCACACTTGAATTTTGTTTCACACATGTTCATTTGCTACTTGGAATCTCGCAGCTGTTGTGGTATGCCACACTTGCATTTTGTTTCCCAGAGTGTTCAAATGTGGGTTTGCTGATTAGAATCTCGCAATTGTTATTTCTTCTCACACCTGCCTTTGCCTCCTGAGTGTTTTTCAGCTCAGGTTCACTCCACTGAGTCTCGCGGATGTTCTGCCACACTTACATTTTGCCTGACCTCTGACATTTCACCCACAGACTACAGCTTAGCCCCCCAAAAAATGTATCCAACTGTTCACATAGCGGCACACCTTGGGGATTAATGTTATTTGACTAATACTTTACCCTTAACATGCATGGCTACGTCCTGTTTCATACAGCTGAATCTCATGCAAATCGTGTTCCAGCTCTGCACATAGCTTGACACTTTGACACTTCACCCGTGCCTTTCCCATATGGGGTGCTTTTAGAGTCCTAGCCATTCTCTGCTTACCTTTGATTTGGCAATAAATCTGCAGACATAATTTACCACTTCTTTCATTACTTTTCAACACACACTATGGTGCCCCAAAGGGCCTTCATCCTCACAGCGCTTTGAGGCTATACCATTGACAGTAGGCGCTATACAAATACCCCCTAACATGACAATGAAAGGCAATCCCTGCATCATGGAGCCATCGATTGGGATGGATTGATTGGGTGTCTCATTATGATCTGCTTTAACCACGCCGACAGTGGCAACCGTAAACATATAGAAGGCTTGTTCATACGACAGAAATGAGCCAAATGATCACTGCACCAAGTAATAGCACACATAACAGTAATAGTAATACTGTACAAAAGTGTCAAAATAGTTAAGGTTCTAAGCTGCATGGAAATATAATACCCACACGAATACAGTTGCACCATCTACACAATGCCTTAGACTATAGCAGACACTGGTTCTGCATCAGGCACGAGCTGACTAACACCAGGACATACTTACATACTGCTGACAGAGCTGTGGCAGAGGTTTGCTCTAACTAGGCCTAGGAAGTAGCAGCATTTCATGCAGGTGTGCGTGTTTTATTTAATTGTATTCATGGTGATTATATATTGTGAACTGAACCCCTGGGGGCAGCAGAACAATTGCATGTGGAACAGCTATAAAAGCATAACAAAGATGAATGAAAGATGAAGCATAGAATGTGGCCACCGGGTCTGCCAGGTGCAGCCAATCAGCTTTGTGCGCTGTATCTGGCCCTGGTGGCTGACGTTCTAAGAGATATGAAGGCTGATTGCCCCCGGAGGCCACCTCGCCTTCCTGCAGCCTCAATGTCTTCCCCACACTGCTACTCCCTCTCTGCAGCGTGCCCTTGCCCATCTCACCCTGGACGTCCCATTATGCCTCACCTTCCTGATCCATTATCTCAGGGGCATCCTCTTTCCCGTCAGGCTGCCACTGAAAAGTACACCGACTTTGAGCAGCCTTCTCTTGTTCTCATCACAGCCATCTTTGATCGGCATCTCTTTCTATACATGAAGCCAAAACATGCATTTTCACCCTAGATGTGCTACCTGGGTGCTAAGAGCATTCATGGCAGCCACGCGGCAAGGGGCTGCTTGGCTTGGGCCTTTCACCTTGGGAGAGTAGGCCGTTACCTGCAATATAAGACCCCGCAGTCTCCACTCTCCAGCCTCCAGTGGCAAATCAAAGTAAACTTGTGAGCTACAGTATTTGGTAGCCATTTAATGGAGAGGACGGATTAGGACCATTGACCGAAGTGAGCGGTGTCCCATACTTTTATTTCTTCCTGTTTTCCCTCCCGCTACTGTTTACAGAGCATGCTCAGGAAATACAGAGCTACCTCAAGGATATCCAGGGGTGGGGAATATTTTGGGCTGGGAGGGGCAGCCAGTGAATGGGAACGCCCATAGGTACTAGAACGGATGTAGCTGCTCAGTGTTTGTGTACAAATTCCAAACAACGCATCTCTCCAGCCTTGAAATCTCTCCACTGTCTCCCAGTGGCTGCGAGGATTACATTCAAGACCCTCTGCATCATCCACAACGCTTTCTGGAACCTGGGTCCCTGATACATTGAACTCTCTCTCCCCAAATACATCCCTGTCGTCTAGCTCCAATTCTCTGCAGATTAGATGTATCTCTAAGCAAAGAGTGCGGGTAGATCTCTCTCTTCAGCAGATGCTAAAGATGCTCTAAGCTTCTTGAATACTGGTGTCACCTTTACTCTCTACTTTTCTGGAATCTTCTAATCTTCTTGACTCTGCCCATTCTTGGTTTCATCTGGGTAGAGGTACTGAGAGTGTACGGTTCGCTGTCCAGGATGACATGGCCAGGCTGGTGGACACAGGTGGAATGGGCGCCCTGATACTGCTTGATCTTTCAGCAGCATTCGATACGGTCAACCACTCCATCCTCCTGTCCCGCCTTGCCAAATACGGTATATCTGGGCAAGTGCTCGCCTGGTTCACGTCATTCCTGGAGGATCGCACTCAGACCCTATCTATGCCACCTTTAATTTCAGACCCTTGTCACCACAGTTGTGTAGTCCCTCAGGGCTCCTCGTTATCCCGTATCCTATTTAACATATATATTTGGGCCCTTGTATGTATGATCCGCTCCTTCGGCGTCAGATGCAACTCATACGCAGACGACACCCAGATTCTGATTAGATTAGATCTTGATCAAGCTGAGGTGTCGTCGTGCCTGAGCGAGTGCCTGGCAACCGTGGGAGAATTGGTGAACTGCAATTAGCTCAAATTGAACAGGGATAAAACTGAGGTGATGGTGGTGGGCTGTCCCTCTGACCCTTCACTTTGGGTGTCTTCCTTTTGGCCTGATTCCCTTGGCCCCCCTGCCTGTTCCAGTGAGCAAGGTGAAAAATCTATGGGTTATTCTCTCAGCCACAATTAGTATGGACAAAGAGATTACCGCAGTTTGCCAAGCAGGTCACTTCCATTTTAAGGGTCATAGGAAGATTCTTCCTATGATTCCAGTTTCATTTCACCCTCCGGTGGTGGCTACATTGGTACTAGCACGCCTAGATTATTTCAACTCTCTATATCTGACCCAACCCAAGGGCCAGATACAACGATTACAACTTTTGCAGAATCTTGCACCTCGGATTGCTACCGGGTCCCCTTTTTGGTGTTAAATTTAAGGCTGCATGTATTGTTCACCGCTCCCTCCATGATCAGCGCGCTGATTACTTACAAGCCACAGCAGGACCTTTGCTCATCTTCTGCTGGCTGTGTAGTGGTACCAAGGTATAAATGGGCCCGTGTTGGCGGGCAAGCCTTTTCTCTACTGCAGCATCTTTGTGGAACGAGCTCCCACTAGCCCTAAAGAATACATTGAATTATCTAGCCTTTAGAAAGGAGGTTAAAACCTACTTCTTTTAACTCCTTAGTGTTGTCTGAGTTGTCCTTATTCTCTCTAGCGCCAAGAAAACCCTTGGGTGACCACACGCTCAACAAATGCTTTTAACATAATTTAACATGCCTCCCTCTGGAATGGCCTCCCTGCCACTTTCAGACTAGAGCCGCACCTCCTTAAGTTCCAGAAACTTCTCAAGACCCTGCTTTTCTCTACTTCCTTCCCTTTCAGCCTCCCTTGCTAATGTCCCCTTCTGCCGCTCCAACTGGCATCCTGGTCCCTTATGAGTCTTACAGGTTACCAGACCCTATTTGTCCAGTGTTACCGGCACTCCTCTAATTCAGCATTGCTCTCCGGGTCCTCTCCCCTGTCTAGCCCAGTGGGGTGGTCTCTCGAGTCTACCTCGTGCTAGCACTTCGACTGTTGCCGACCACCAGCATCCCCTGACACTTAGACCTTCTGGGATCCCCTCAGCACTTGCCTAGCCCCTGCCCCCCTAGCATTTGCCTATCCCCTGCACACTATGCAGTTCCCACTTTCCCTCAACCCGCTTTCCTTTTTGCGCTTCCCGTTAATGCACTTGCACGATCTGAATGTCACTAGGCCTAATAGAACCGTTATTGTTATTATTCCCCTGCCCTCCACCCCCTTTTTGTCTTGTGGTGCCTGGAAACACCATTTGCGGTATGGGCACCTTATACATATTCAATAAATAAATCAAATGATTTCTGCCACAAGAAATAGCTGTTGGTAGCCACATTTTTGGAACAACTCTCTCTTGTGGCATAATTACTAGTACAATTAACAGCCCTCTGATTGGACACATCTGTTGGCACACGGCAGGCCTAATATGGCATGAATAGTGGCACAATAGTAATCTGATCGATCATGTTTCCTGACACAATAAATCTCTCATGGGGCAAGAAAACTGGTAACATGATTGCCTCATCTGGCATGATTATTGGCCTGATGTAGGCCTGATGTAGTATGACTACTATAACAATAGCTATCTGATGTGGCATCATTATTGACACAACATCTGTCTTATTTGGTGTGATTGCTGGAACAATAACATTTTGAATGAGCATTCATAAATGCACAAGAAATGGTCTTACAAAGCATGGTTTATTTTCATAATACACGTTTTTTCTGCCCAGATTATTTGCACAATGCATGATTACTGGCACAATACATATCTGATGGGTGCATAATTGCTGACACTACAACGCTATGATGTGTCATGACTATTGACACAATATCTGCCAGATCCAGAATGTTATAAACATTGGCTCAAGCCTAAATTGGCACCATTTCTGGCATAATATAAATCTGAAGGGAACTGCATTACTAGCACAAATCCTGTAAACAGGACATACATAATGGCACAGTAGCAATCTGATGGGGACAGCATTACTAACACAAATCCTGTAAGCAGGGCATAAATAAGGACACAATAGCAATCTGATGGGGACAGCATTACTAACACAAATCCTGTAAACAGGACATAAATAATGGCACAGTAGCAATCTGATGGGGACAGCATTACTAACACATCCTGTAAACAGGACATAAATAATGGCACAGTAGCAATCTGATGGGACAGCATTACTAACACAAATCCTGTAAACAGGACATAAATAATGGTACAGTAGCAATCTGATGGGGACAGCATTACTAACACAAATCCTGTAAACAGGACATAAATAATGGTACAGTAGCACTCTGATGGGGACAGCATTACTAACACAAATCCTGTAAGCAGGGCATAAATAAGGACATAATAGCAATCTGATGGGGACAGCATTACTAACACAAATTCTGTAAGCAGGTCATAAATAATGGCACAATAGCAATCTGATGGGGACAGCATTGCTAACACAAATTCTATAAGCAGGACATAAATGATAGCACAATAGCAATCTGACGGGGAGAGCATTACTAACACAAATCCTGTAAACAGGAAATACATGATAGCACAATAGCAATCTGATGGGGAGAGCATTACTAACACAAATCCTGTAAGCAGGTCATAAATAATGGCACAATAGCAATCTGATGGGGATAGCATTACTAACACAAATTCTATAAACAGGACATAAATGATAGCACAATAGCAATCTGACGGGAAGAGCATTACTAACACAAATCCTGTAAACAGGACATAAATGATAGCACAATAGGCAGCTGATGGTACTGGTCAATGATTACTTGCACAACGCTGTCTGTTTGGTCATTAGACGGATGGGAACTTGAATACTGACAGAACACCTGTTGTGGGCAATTCACAAGCACACTACCTATTTAATCGGTATGTCTTAACAGAACAATTCAATCCAGGCATCGCTATCCATCATTATTCTACAAAGTAACTTTGTATATAGTACGCATATACTACATATACTATTACAATGCCTTGGAATTGTTGTCAATGGACAGTTCTCTTCCTCCGCAATGTTTCAACAAATACACAGATGAATTTGGAGAATGCGTGTGAGCGCAGAGCCATACTCCTCCACTTGCCCGTTAACAGGCAGCTCTTCTTAAGAACCAGCCAGACTTGCAAGGAATCGGGCCATGTTTCCAATCATCGCTTCCTCAGGGACTCTTGAAAAACCATATAGAGATGCGTTCTTTTAAAGAGCACAAACCGCATGTTGTGTAAAGCGGGTGAACTGATGAAATCAATTTCTATCAGACAAACCATTACTTACTGATTCACGCTAAATAATTAATCCTTGAGCATTAAATATGCATAATGCAATCACTGCGGATTGTGTATTGAAAAACAAATGCACATCTTAAGCCATGTTCTCGACAATACTCGCATGTGACACCGCGGATGAATCAGCGGCATAGGATCTATACATTTCCGCACAGATGGCACTGTTTAATAGCTGGCGCTCATTTACTAAATGCAGTTATGTTTGCCAGCGACTTTAAACGCTGAGCTGTTCCTTTCTGGGCACATTTGCATTAATAGAACGTTCACTTGTGAAGATGATGCAAGCAGTGCCCTTCCTTCCACGCTTTGTGGCAGTGCGGATTCTTTGTCTCGGGAGGATAGCTCAGGGGCAACGTGCTCGTCTTGGAAGGAAGACGACGCGGAGCAACACAGGTTCGATCGAAAACCTCTTGGTATTAAGCACGTTATAAATAACCAATTACTATTACAAAAAGGGTGCCACTGGCCCCAGCCGCCAGAGAAAGTTGGGTGGTTTTCAAACATGTATTGGGATGGAGAATCCCTGCCTTGCGACACATGGGTTAGCGAGGCATGAGGATACATGTGGCCATTAGCAGTTGTTTCCTTTGTGCATCCTTTATGGTTAGGTGGTAGGTGGTTTATGCTCTGGTATTTTTATTTGAATTCATTTGAAGAACAGGAGTGTCAGAAAGAGCTTACAATGACACATGTACAGATGACAGAGACATTCCCTGTAAGTGTGCCTGTGCAAAGCACAACGATGGGAACCAGTGGTGAACTAGTTTATGAGGGTGTAACAAAGTCGGACCAGGGACAAAACAAAAAACACAATACAAAACAAAAATGTGAGAAACTAGCTGCTTACAAAGGTAATATTAACCTAGGGGACGTAGGTATTTCAAACTTAAGAGGAGTATTGTACAAATATACAAAATTACATTATTACCCGACACTCAACAGAATGGTGGGGTCAAATATACAGGATGGGTGATAGGCACCTGCGTAATGAGATTCCCACAGCCCCCATGGTGTGGGGGCCCCACCACCACATGTCCTGGGATGGGAGTCCCCTTGGACTTAAAAAAAAAAAGATTCTTTTTTTGTAGTCACTCTGCCTCCATAAAGAAATTACTTCTGTTACAATGTAACAATGTATAAGAAATAATGTCTTTATGAAGGCAGAGTGATTACAAAAAAGCCTCTAGGCTGGAGGCCTCCATATCATGGGGTGGAGGGAGCTCTATGACTTAAACGAAATTGTTTCTTTATGAAGTCACTATTCCTTCATAAAGAAATTATTTCCATTATGGTTTTGTACTTACGGAAATAATTCATTTCTGGAGTCACAGTGACTTAAAAAAAAACATGTATTTTTGAATTGATAGGGCTCCCCTCAACCCCATGATGTGTGCTTGTGTGGGTGTAAGGTGAAAGGGTGCACCCTTGTATGTATGGGTGGCTGCCTGGGTGTGCCTGTATGGTGAAATGGTGCACACTTAAATGTATAGGTGGCTGCCTGTGTGAGTGTATGGTGAAAGGGTGCACATTTGCATGTATGGGTGGCTGCCTGGGTGTGCCTGTATGGTGAAAGGGTGCATACTGAAATGTGTAGGTGGATGCCTGTGAGTGTATGGTGAAAGAGTGCACACCTAAATGTATAAATAGGTGGCTGTCTGTGTGAGTGTATGGTGAAAGGGTGCACTATTAAATGTATGGGTGGCTGGGTGTGCATGATGAGAGTGCACACTTAAATGTATGGGTGCCTGCCTGGGTGTGCCTGAATGATGAAAGGGTGCACACTTCAATGAATAGGTGGTTGCCTGTGTGAGTATATGTGAAAGGGTGCACACTTAAATGTATGGGTGGCTGCCTGGGTGTGTGTGTATGGGGAAAGGTGCACACTTAAATGTATGGGTGGCTGCCTGGGTGTGTGTGTATGGGGAAAGGTGCACACTTAAATGTATGGGTGGCTGCCTGGGTGTGCCTGTATGGTGAAAGGGTGCACACTTAAATGTATGGGTGGCTGGATGTGTGTGTGTGTGTGTGTGTTTATGCTGAATGGTATGTGTGCTTGTGTTCATGGGTGCAACAAAACCTACATTTCAAGGGGTGGGTGTACTAACCCTTCAAATGTTGGGAGAGGTGCTAACATCACGGGCAGTGGGGTAGGGGCAAACCTATTTGTGGGGGGCATCTAACTTCTTTATGCATTCTAATTGGACTATTCTAGTGCAGCAACAATGTTACAAGCAGTTAACTCTCTCCTTTAAGACTGAAAGCACCCACTTATGGACTGCTGTAAGACTAAGCAGCCTCCTGTCCCCTCTCTACCTTTCCATTCACTTCCCTGGCATGGAAGTACTAAACCCACATCATGATTTGAATTGCCTTAAGAATTATGCATTTGAATGTACTAACAGGGAAATGCTTTACGTTAGTAATTGGTGAGCCTTTGTTAACAGCAAGACCCAGGTGCCGTTTAACATCTGTGTTCTGTTCTGTCCGGCAACGGCTCTGTAGGTCAGCCAGGTTGAGTCAACATAGCCATACATTTCAGTGGGTCTGGGGGGAGGGCTGAAGTCCAGTCAGCTCAATGCGTATGTTGTACGAATATTTGTTTATATTATATTCGTTGTACGAATATTTGTGTTTAATGCCTTGTTTACTTATTGGTAATCTTCATTACTAATAACACTATTCTTCCTGTCCCTGTACTTGTGTATGAGGCTTTTTCCTCATACGCAAGTA
Source organism: Ambystoma mexicanum (assembly GCF_040938575.1). Taxonomy (NCBI): domain Eukaryota; kingdom Metazoa; phylum Chordata; class Amphibia; order Caudata; family Ambystomatidae; genus Ambystoma; species Ambystoma mexicanum. The sequence goes on from NC_090939.1 coordinate 194,026,919, forward strand.
CTGAGATGAGGTAGAGGGATATGGAGATATTGCCTGGCTTAGTTGCATGTAACCCTCATTACTCCTAGTCCCACTCTTCCTCATCCCAGTACTTACCTCTGAGGCAAGGAGCCTCATACGTAAGCACTGGGGCAAGAAAAATGGATGTGGAGGTAATTCTGGGCAAAGAAGCTGATTTTGGGGCATGTGGCATGGAGCTGGAGGAAGAAGGGATGAGTGGGGGGACGGGTATTGTGTGATTAATCGTAATGGCCATCCATGTCCAGGCTAAGCAGGCATGATATTTGGTATTAGTGGCTAGAGTGGCATTTTGGTGCAGCCAGTCTAGTCATTTCTTAGTTTAGCTTGATTTTTTTTAACAGGGCATCTCTGATAAAGCAGTTCTGCGAAGTGTAATTACCTGGCTATAAAGGCATTTGGGTGCTGCCAGTGTAGCCATTTCTACCGCGGCATTGTATATGCTTTTGGGCATCTGTGATAAAATAACCATGATAAGTGTTATTGCTTCGACTGACATTTTGGTGGAAGCAGTCTAAATGGGACCTAGCATGCTTTACTGTAATATGTTATTACGTTTATAGATTGGTCTACATTGTGTAGCCAGTTGGACATGTTTTCTTTGTGGCTCATATTATATTAATGCAAGTATCAATGTTCCTGTGCACTGATGGTGACATGCATGTATTGTATTTTTGGATTAGGAATAGTATTTCCCTACAAAACAAAAACAATTTCCCTACAAAACAATTACAAATGCTCTGACTTTGTACCCAATTGTTCTCAAAGTGTGCGTATAAAGCATTAAAATGCACATTTATATTGTTCTCCTAGTCCAGCGTGCGACGTACACCTGTGGGATGTATTTACCCATGCATCCTAGCCCTACCTCAAAACTGTGCAGTACTGACATGGAAAACCTCATGATGGCCAGAGCTTCCCAGAAAATGCACAGGGAAATGCATGAAGAATAGGCTGCCACTCATTTTTGCCGATGTTATGGGCACAGAAGGACACTGCCTAAAACCACCATCGGACTACCCGCACAGTAGTCTGAAACCATTGGGAATGGCAATGCTGATTGCCAAATGCAACCTAGAATTGTTGGGAATTCATTTTCTTAAATCCCAAAAATGGGTGCAGTACCAGTACTCACCACTATCCAAAAGCCGGCAGTTTAAAACCACCCTGTGTTTCTCTGAAGGCAAGCCAAAGTGCCTATTTCAAACATTGCAATATGTGCAAAATATTCACTGAACACCAGCAGACATTTGGTAGAATGGAGTTTTGTGTGCCTACAAAATCTGGGAAATGAAGAGCCCAGAACAATGCTTATAACAAAACTGGCTGAGCTATGGAGTCAGCAGTTTAAGTTGCACTGGATTTAAAGACACTAAAATCGAAAATGTTTAGATTAAATGAGTGACCTATGTTGGTGTCACATGCCTTTGTAACTGTTGAAATGCCATAGTTTTGCACTTAGAATTAGCATTCTAGCTGCATATGTAAAAATGTTTAGTTTTATTTGAATGCAGGAACTGGGGAACAAAAAGTGACATTTATCTGAAACCTGGCTTAAGGAACTGAATTCTGCCTGGCAACTACCCCCATCAGGAGTGAAACTTGAGTCACAGCTGTGTTCCCAGGCCTAGCTGCCCTTTTGCTGCTCACACTAAGGATATGCCATCTATCTGATATTTGAATTACCTGTGCTCTGCAGGAAAGTGAACAAAGCCCTGTCCTGGCTCAGGCAAAGGTTTTATTGGCAGGAGTCGTAAATGGTTGTAAAAAGTGGCTTCCTCCTGAGGAAAGGGGAGGAGCACTGCCTGTGAGAGCAAGCTGGCTTGGCAGAACTGGATTAACCAGTATTTCTACCTTGTGCTGAGAGAAAACCACACCCCTTTGGAGCCAGAACATAACTTTAAAAAGATGAATAACTCATAGAGCGGACATGTGAAAATTTTATAAATGATACCATAATTCTTGTGATTTTTCTGCCCACAGTTTAAGAGGTTTTTAGAACCGGTGGTATGTTCAGGGGGGTGTCAGCGGAAAAGTGGGGATAACTCTAAATGTATGCATGTTAAAAATCTGAAACTTCATCAGTTAATGTCCGTACTCCCTGCGCACATGTATGTAAAGTTGGGTCAATGTCAGAAATTGCAAAATCAGTTAAAAAGTGAAATATGTGCCATTTCTGAATGCAAGCTCCCAGGAAGAGCAGAGTTTGAACAGGGGATACCTCCTGTAATGCATGATGGGTGCATATGATTTTAAAACAATATGTACCTCTGCAAATATGTATTTGTTTCAAATATAGAATGTGTGCAATCTGACAGAGGAGTGTCCTATCTGCAAGCCATAAAATGACATCCCTCTGACTCACAGTTCATTCCCCAATCAAATGATAGATGGAAGTTTGACCAATTAGAAGCTGAGAGAGAGGTAGGGTCAGTGATGCTAGAACACACCCACATTCTAAACACATAAAAGCAGACAGACAGGACAGATAGGGACCTTCAATTCCATTTGCTGCAACGCACTCTGCCGGAAAAATCCATACTTACCTCCATCAATCTTCAAAGAGCCAACCCTTAGACTCCAAGATAAACAGAGACTTCAGAACCTTAACCAAAAAGGCCACTGCCAGCAAGAGTATTTGTCAGCAGGCCTCAAAATATTTTTGCAACTGAACTCTTCAGACAGCCGGGCGAGCCGTCTGAATTTTGCCAAGAACTTTTGCAAGAACCCAGTGACAGAGATATCCAAAGAGAAGGCAGGACCCGACCCAGAGAACCGGTGCCTAGCAGAGAGAAAGCAGTGCTGTACCCAGAGAGACCTAGACCAGACCGCTGTGAGCAGTTCCAGAGGCCAGGCGCTGTGAGCAGAACCCGGGAAGACCTGACCAGACTGTTGACCAGATCGTGACAAAGCCGCTTTCCGGTTCAAAATCTCTTGTGAGTACTCAGCAAAACTCAGAACACTTCTCTTAGTTAAAATCATATAATTCAATCCATTTTTAATCTAAGTAGAACTGCAGCTTAGCAATTGTGTTATCCTGCCATCATTTTTAAAGCTGAAAAAGTGTGCGTTTAAAATTTGCAAAAACCAAAAACGACCTCTAGTAAATCGGTCATATCTCCGCAACCGTTTGGGCTAGAGACTTGCAATAACTTTCATTTGGAAGCTGAGATCCTAGGCTTTCCTAGGACCCCAAAAGGATAGAGATAGTCCTTGCGGTTCCTCTGTAATAGCGCTCGGCGCATCCACGAATTTTGCCGCGATTTGCAAATTTCTCAACGTGTAAAAAGACAGCAGTTTTGCCTTCCATTTGCCAGAAATTCGTTTAACCTGCTAACTATCCCTGCATCATTGCTAGTGTGAGCCTGGACTAATATTAACTAGATACCACTCACCCTGAACCTCTGAAAGGGAATTAAAAGTATTTTAGCATATTTTTCAATTCATTGCCAGCACATATCAAAGCAATTTGGGCCTGTGTTTTCAAATTTCTGTAGTGTAAGCTTGCTGGGGTGAACTGATTTACATTGATTGAATTTCTGAGAACTGTGTGTTTTCCTTCCATTTCCTTGCCTTGCATCAAGGGGGGGAGGGGATTGCCAGAGAAAAGTGATTACATTGTTTGGTTGAAATCATATTGAGTATTTTCTGTACTGCATTCATTGAATATTGCATCCACCTGAGCTTACATAAAGCATCCTCTACCACATTATACTTTTGTTCCTATTTACCAGTGTGCTACCTTATCCATTTCATGTCAACTCATTAGTGATTATAAGAAGTGTGCCAGTGCCAGATTCTCCGTTGTTGATCTTTATCATATCAGATTAAGTGTGCTATTCAATTATTAATTTATTATAAAGTGTGATATATATATATTTTAAATTATCAAATAAACCTTTTAAACTTGCAAAACAGAACTACTTCTTGGCTCAGTGGGGTCAGGGGGAGTCCAAGAGAGGGGTGTTATATAGGGGTAGTCATCCAGAACGCATGAACTGGACATAAAGATATATCAATAAGGGTTTTCATTCAGTATTATAGACTAGGCGTTGACTTAGCTGTAGTGTTGAATTGAATCCTCTTACACACCTGCAGCAGCACATTCCTGCGTATTGCATAAGCATGGTAATATAGGCCGGCAAAGAGTGAAAGAGTGTGGGGTGACCTGTGATTTGTTGACGAGTTGGGGGTGAGGGGTCCTCAGCATGGCTCGCAGGGGAGCCACCAAAGTTTGTGTTACGCCACTGGGGATAGGTAATGGGGAACTCCGTCTTTGGCAACTAAGTGAAGTTTAAACCAATCTTTGAAGAGATGGGTCAGATTGGCTTTAATTGTGATGGGTGGGCAGTGTGTTCCAATGGAGTGGGGAAACTAGGGGGAAGAGCAGAAGCGAGAAGAGGCACAGGGGGGGACAAATTAAATTGAGATTAAGTGCAGATCAGGAGTGGAGGGAAGAAAATGGTTAGTAGACAAAGATACAATCCGACAGGTTCTGGAGACCAAGAGCATAGATAGCTTTGTAGTCTAGGAGAAAGAACTTGAAAAAAGAGCTGTTCTGCATGGAGAGCAAAACCAACAAGTATGAGCACATACCTACTATTTATGTAAGTATATTCAAATTCATTAAATCTTCGTGGGAGTTTGGGTGCAAGGGATGAATACCAACCCTGTGACAAAGCTGTAACGTAATGAACAATTCACTAGTGCGCAATCTATACACACTCCCGTCCCCTGCACACCGTAAATGCTGATTACCAGCCAAACCATTTCAACAATGAAACATCATTTAATGTGATCATAGACAGAAACAACACTCTTTTCAATGTGGACCACACATTCGTAGTTTTCTTCTATAACGGATTTCTTTCTATGTTTTTCGGGGGGCGCTGTGCCCCTTCTTCAGGAGTGGACTAACAGAACAAAGCAAGACCCAGATTAGATTCATTCAATTTCATGTACCTATATCCATCTCTACAATGATAAACCACCAATTTCCAAAAATAACTATTCACAGAATGTTCAAATATATACTGTGATATCATTCTGATCCCATCACCATCAGATTGCATATAACTGTTTGTGACCAGAAACATATCCTTCACATAGTGAGGATGCAAATCGCCACTCCACATCTTCTTCTACAGTGTATCGCATTCTGTTGCAAGCATTTGCGGTAAATGTGAACAAAGGGCTGCTCCCCATTCTAGTGGTCAGTACCTCTGTGTGTCTAACAACGATTGTGACACCCAATCGCATAAGGCAATATAAGAGTTTCCATCATACCTTCCAATTCCAAATATGAAACACCGTAGTCCTATATTTGCACATAAAATACACAACAATCATGGTTGCGGTTTTTATCCATTCATTAATGTCAAAATGTGTGGCCCAGATGCTCCCAATGGGGTCATCTTACCTGTGTAATGAGGATTGCGTGGATATATATTAAGTCTCCGCAGTAAATTTCAATGTTGTTCGCGTTGCTTTATTCCACGGTGGCTCTCCCTCATGGGAAGACTTCTTTATTAAAGAAAGTCTGATTATTTCACCTGTTCCATCATGTAACTTGTCCATGTGTAGCTAATGGACACCCAACGGTGTGTGTAGTGTGTATAGTGCTTACTTCAATGTATCCAATGCGCCATAAACTCGAGAACCCTCCAGTTCTCATGTCATTGGGACCTTACATTTGATGAGGATGGAGTTTTGGGCCTTACGGATATTTGCAGTCACTCAAGGACTCCATGCCCAAATCAGCTATTTAATAAAATCTTTAATGACGACCCGGGTATTTGGTCATCCATTCTTACCATTCTGTTTAAGAATATGATTTCCACTAAATGTGTGCCTACGTCCTGGAGGATGTCATATGTTGTTCCGATTTTTAAGCGGAGCACGAAGAATGACCCTAAGAATTACTGCTCCATATCTATTATGGATGCGGATAGCAAGGTCTTCGCTTTCCTCTTGCTACGTGATTTAGAGTCCGGGGCGAGTGGAATTGGGAAATTAAATAAATTGCAGACTGGATTCCGTAGGGGCCACAACACTAATATTAAAGTGTTTTTGGTCAGTTATTTTCAAGAACTAACCTGGAATAAGAAGGCAGCTGATATATATGTGGGCTCAAATGATCTATCAGCTGTATTCAATAGGGTTGATTTTAGTCGCCTTTGGGGTAAATTGGCACATTGTGAGATCTCTGATGGTCTGCTTGAATTCATTATTGGCCTGCATGAGTCCTCAGTGGTTCAATTTGGACTCAACAAAGAGGGCCATTTGTCCTGCACAATAGAGACCCGGTCAGGTTTGAGGCAGGGTTGTATTTTGGTACCATGTCTCTTTATCCTTTATGTCTCAGATGTCAGGGAGCATTTGAGACCTCCAGCATTTGTTCCGCCTAGGCTGGGGTCATTACTTATTATCTGGTTGGTTTATGCTGATGACTTTTCATTTTTGATAGGACAGCTGGTGGCCTTCAAAGACTGTGGTCGACCTTTTCCATGTATGCTAAAGAAATTGTTTTGATAATTAACCCAGACTAGACTAAGATACTACAGTTCGCCAAGACTAAAAAACGTTGTGTGCACACATGGCATTCAGAAAAGGTCACTCTATCCAGGATAGATAATCTAATGTATTTGGACTTTCCGATAACTGGCCAATTACCCAATTCCCAGTTTTATAACTTGTTGAATCAGAAAGCAATGTGTTAGATTGACATGCCGGGAAGCACGCAATATGAACTTAAAGATTTTATTAAGTTAAATGTCATAACAAAGACCTCCAGCAGTAAGCATCAAAACAGCACACACTGGAAAGCAGCAACTGACTAAATGGAACACATGTGAAAGTAAACATCTACCTCATAGACATCTGGAATGTTATCCCACAATAGGACATAGCTGCACTCCAACTATGCCATCAGAAGAATTAGCAATATTCCATCTTTATTGAATATCCTAATAGAACATTAAAGCTATCATCAAACATACGTTTAAATGTATGAACATAACACATCTCCCTCCTTTATTCTGCCACACACACACACACAGTCAACCTCTCCTCACAAAGGCTTCCACACCTGTCCTGCCACCACACAAATCGCTCCCCGCAACACAGCCACCACCCTCACGGGATCAGAATATAGTGCTTCTCCTTTTCTTTTTAACACACCCTTCTTTATCCTCACCATGTCTCTACACTCGATCCTCAATGTCTTGTTACCTTTCCTTGCATTTTCACGTGCCACTCATTCCACTTTCTTTCTTTTCAACTCTCTCTTCACTCCATCTACAACATAGTCGCTCTCCATACTTCTTCCCAACCATGGAGGGCTAACTGCAGTATTAGGTTTATGCCCTCTCATCAATTCAAATGGGGTTCCCTGTGATTGAATGAGGTGACATACGCACACCATACACTCTGTCCTGAATAGTGACCTTCCTGTCACATCCTGTTTCTGTCGCCATTCGAATACTCTCCATGATGCATCTATTAATCCTTTCTCCACATCCATTTGTCTCAGGATGATATAAAGCTGTCCTCTTGTGTTTGATCCCACATTCTTTAACATATTTGACAAAACTGCCACCAGTAAATTGAGGTACATTATCCGTAAGAATGCTTTCTGGAATAACTTCCCTAGCAAACACTTGTTGCAGTTCTGTCACCATAATCTCTCCAGTAATCTCTCTTACAACACTAAACTCACACCAGTGTGAAAATAGATCAATCGCCACAACAACATAGTTTCCCCTTCCATACCCTAGATCAACTGGACCTAGAATATCAATTGCCAAATCTCTCCAAACTCCACCTGTTACATCTACTTCTACCAGGGGTTGTTGTTTTGCAACCTCTCCTTTCCTGGGCTTCTTACACATGGTACACTCCAGCAACCTCCTCTATATCCCTATCAAATCCAGGCCACCAGTAGTCATTTCGCAAAACACTCTTTGTTTTGGTAATGCCTAAGTGTCCCGTATGAGCTAGATCAACCACTCTATGTCGTAGCATTCTGGGTACAACAACAACACGTTCCCATCTAAATAAAATGTCATCCATCACCCTTAATTAATTTCTAACCTCCCAAAATGGTATCATACCTTGTTACATATCAGTTTTTCTGGGCCATACACCAGATTCCACATACGTTTTAGTCAAAATTTAATATTCATCTTTGCCAGTCTCCTCCAACCATTCTTCCTTTGATACTATACCATCGGTATTCACAAATACCACTTCCGTTTCCATGTTTTCAACACTTAAGTCAGAATCTTCGTTTCTCCTCAATCTTGACAAGCTATCTGCTAAAACATCCTCCTTGCCTGGGATCACCTTGACCAAAAAACTATGGCATTGCATACGGGTAATCCATCCAGCAACCCTTCTGCACACCTTATCCAGACATTTATTTTCCAAAATCTCTTTCAAAGGTTTATGATCTGTACATAAAACAAAACATGTCCCCCAACTGAAATTTCAAACTTTTTCCATGGCCCAATAACAGGCTAATGCCTCGTTTTCCAGCACTCAGTATCAAAATTCAGCACCCCTTAAATCGAGATGCAGGTGCTATGATACATTCCTCGCCATTGTCATCCACTTGTGATAGAACTGCTCCAATTCCCATTTCAGATGGTCTACCGTGATTTTTCTCTGACGAGAGGTATCAAAATGACCTAAAGGTTGTGCTAAATCAATCTCCTTCTTTAATGTAACAAATTACTCTTCACATTTAGCAGACTACTCAAAATTACTTCCCTTCTTTAACAATTTTCTTAGTTCAATTACCTTACTGGCATAATTGCACACAAACCTTTGATGAAACTCGGTCATCCCTAGGAATGACCACAATTGCACTTTGTCTTCTGGGCTCTTGAAATCCTGTATGGCACTCACCAAGCTCTCTTTTGTTCTTACTCCACTGGTCGATATTTCATGACCTAAATACTCAACTTTAGATACACCAAACTTACATTTCTCCTCCCTTAGCACAATGCCACTCTTCTCAAACACTTCTAGCACCCTATAAAGGATGTTATCATGTTCCTCCTCATTCTTCCCACAAACCAGTACATCATCCTGAAAACTGTATACACCTCTGATTCGACCAACTAACCTGTCCATGACCTTTTGAAAAACCACTGAAGTGGACACGAGACCAAATGGCATGCATTTAAACTGAAACACCCCTTCATGAGTGACAAATCCCTTCAATTTACGGCATCGCTCCTCCAGTTCCACCTGGTGATAAGCGGATTCCATGTCCAATTTGGAAAATACCTTCCATTGACCAATCCTTGATAGCATCTCTGACATATTTGGGAGTGGATGACGATCCACCATCACACATTTATTAAGTTGGCGTCTTTCTACGGCTACCTTCCCTACTGCCTTCAAGCATGCCACTATTATCCCTATCCTTAAGAAGCCTTCTGCCAATCCCCTTATTGTGTCTAACTTTCACCCTATATCACTTTTACCTTTCTTCTCTAAGCCACTCGAACGCCTTGCCTATTCTCAACTCTCAACCTTTATCTCTAACCTCTCTCTCCTTCCCCCATCTCAATCTGGCTTCCGTCCCAATCACGCAACTGAATCTGCCCTCACCTATATCCTGAACTCGCTCCTCACCGCTCGCTATGCTAAGCAATCCTCAATCCGTGTCCTCCTCGACCTCTCCTCTGCTTTTGATACTGTCGATCACCCCTTACTTCTCAATACTCTCTCCTCCTTTGGCTTCAAAGACTCAGTTCTTAATTGGCTCTCCTCTTACCTCTCGAACCGCTCATTTGCCGTCTCTTGGGGTGGTCAAACCTCCTCCACCTTCCCTCTAACCTACAGTGTTCCCGAAGGTTCATTCTGTGGACCCTTCTTATTCTCCCTCTATACTTCACTTCTCGCTCCTCTCATCTCCTGGTTTGGAATTTCTCACCATTTCTATGCCGAAGACACTCAACTGTTCCTCTCCTTCTCTTCCTTCACCCCTGACCTTCATCTTAAACTCTCCTCCTGTCTCACTGCCATTAAAAACTGGATGCCAACACATTTTCTCTCTCTCAATATGGACAAAACTGAAGTCCTTTTCTTCCCTTCCAACACACGTCCTCCTCTAACCCCCCTTCTTCCATTCTCTTCCCCCCGCCGATCTTCCTATTTCCGCCCATGCGAGGAATCTAGGAATCTACTTTGACTCTTCCCTGTCCTTCACTTACCACATTTCCCTCACTACTTTCTCTTGTTGCTATCACCTCTTTAATATCCATAAAGTCTGTTCTTCTCTTACTTTCCATGCTATTAAACTCTTAATCTCTTCCCTCATCTTTTTCCTCCTTTTCTACTGTTCTATCTTTTTCGGTCTCCCCTTCTCGCCCCTCTCAAATCCCTTTACCACTCTGCCATCCGCACCCTCTGTCTACTCTGTCTACTCTCTCCCTATGATTCCTTCTCCAATTCACTTGCCAACCTAAGCTTGCTTCTTCCCTTCCACTCCCAACTTAAATACCACTTCCTTTGTCTCGTTTTTAAGTCTCTTCATGACCTTACCCCTCCTTACCACACCTCTCTTTCTATGCCCCCTCTCGCTCTCTATGCTCCGCTGATCACTTTTTACTCTGTTCCCCCCTCCCTGTGCCGCCTCCTTGTTTCCGATCTTTCCAACTCCTTGCCCCCTTAGATTGGTACTCGCTCCCTCTCTCTATCCGCTCCATTTCCATCTATTCCTCCTTCTGTTCCTCCTTAAACATTCTTCACTGTCCTCCCTGACTTCTCTCCCCTTCCTCCTATTCCTTCTCTTCCCAACTCCTCCTCCCTGTTCCTTTATCTCATCCTGTCCCCCCTTTGCTTCCACCCTCCCTTCTACTCCCTCTCCCCTTTCCCTTTCTTCCTTCCCAAAGCTCTCCTCTTCCTTCCCAAATGTAATTGTTCTACATGCGGTTTTGCTGGTTTGAATCATGTGTATTTATCTTATTGCTTCTATGTTTAATGTATTTTGGTTGTTATGCTGTAAAGTGCCTTGGTGTAAAGTGCTATATAAATAATAAAATACAAATACAAACAAAGCTCTCCTGAGCTCTTCTTGACAACCACTAATGGAGAAGTCCAGTCCGCCCCTCCTGCTCTTTCAATAACACCCAATTTTAACAATTTGGAAGCTCCTCCTTGACCCCTTCTCTCCCAGCCAAAGGTACTGGTCTCAATTTTGCTGCTACAGGCACACTTCCTTTCCTTAAAACAATTTGATGCTGTATACCTTTAATTTTACCAATACCTTTCATAAATACCATGGGATGTCTACTCATGATTGTGCCGCCTACTTGCAACACCTGCTCAGGTCCTTTGGGATCTAATTTAATTTTCAACTTTTTCTGCTCCCTCCACCCCAACAAAGTGAACCCTCTTTTGGTTACATACATTTTTCCTTCACATTCTCGATCCTTAAATTCAAATTGATTCATGCTGTATCCAAAAAGATCAATAGGATCTTGATTATATTCACCTGGTGTAATGTCGGGCTTCAAGAGTCTTTGTACATCACCTTTCACGTCCCTTTCAAATACATCTCTTGACATGAGGGTGATTTTTGATCCCGAATCTGCCATCATCCATACATACCTCCCATTCACTTTGACACTCGCAGAGGGATGCTCACACTCATCATCTTCATCGTTCACATCACCTACAACATTTATAATGTTAACAATAACATTTTCCACAGGGATATCATTTTCATCATCTGAAGATTTTCATCCTTCCTCCTCAGTGATATATAAGACCTTCTTCTGACTGCTCTGGTAATTTTTGCAGCAATTTGCAAAATATCCCCTCCTCTTGCATTTTGAGCACACTGCTCTTCTTCCTGGACACACTACTGATGCAGCAAAATGCACATTATTAGCACAATGATAACATAAGTGTTCCTCCTTTTCTACTCTCTATCCCTTCTGCTTGTAGATTTTGGACTCGTTTCCACCTCGATATGACTGTTTTTCCTTGTCCTTAGTCTTTTTCTTGTTCTTTTGTTCATTTACATTCAACACTTCTGCCTTTATTTCGTTAGTGTCTCTCTTTGCTAACTTGGCAATGCAAGCTTCAACTCTACGAGCAATGGCCAAAACTTCATCTAACGTTGGTTCATCCTTGAGCCGTAATTCTGTCCATATCCGGTCAGAACTGCAGTGTGTCATGAGCTGGTCACGTAAATGTTCATCATAAGACCCTAGAAACTTGCATGAAGATGCCAATTGGCGGAGTGCAGTGACGTACTCTTCTACTGATTCTCCTGGTTCCTGCATTCTCATGAGAAAATTATACCTTTCAAGTATAGTGCTTGTTTTCGGTCTGACCATCATAACCTAAATGAAGCATCAGTAGGGCAGGTTTTCTGTCCTTAGAAAAAGAATTACCGCCAGCCGCTTTCAAATAATGCATACATCCTTTCTTCCACTGTGCCCACTTGATCTGGATTGGCCCTGGAGTTTCCATAAACATGGGTGGGCCCTTGACATTAGCCATGGCCCTGACAATACTTGCAGATTATGCTTTAAGATTATTGCTCTTTCCTTTGCACAGCGGTATGAAATAAGGCACCACTTTTTTTTTTCGTACCTTCCAGTTTAGTGTGCGTCTCCCAACATGCTTTCTTGTCCTTCAGCTACTTGTGCTTGAATTCTTCGCTTGCCTCAGCTTAGGTCGCTAATGGCACTTTGGAGCCTCCTGTATTGCCTCCTGCATTTCATTTACTTCTGTTTTAATCTTTGAATCTTCAAACTTTACTTTTGTTGTCTGCTTATTGGCACTTTCTGTCCCTTCCTTCCTTCTTTGAGTGATGCTGGCAGCCTCCTATACTTCAGCTACTTGTGGACTGATACTTCCTTCTCCCCCTTTGCTCTGATGGCTCTTTATAACTAGTCTTCTTCACCCCTCTTCAGCCCTCACCTCACCTCTCACTGTATTGCATTTCTGGAAGTCTGAAATGTCTCTGGTTCTCCTACGCTTCGCATGGTGCTGCTATACTGTGTAATACGATAGACATGACAGAGAGGGGAGGAGCAGCAGCAGCCACGCAATAAGGGCGTCGCGCAGGGAGCAGTGGAGCCGGAGCTGCGGCGGGTGAGGTGAGGTGAGGAGGGGTCTTTGGATCGCGCACAGTGGGTTATGAGAAGAGCAAGGAGCACTTACTTGATGTGGGGGGACTCTACAACATTCCGCGGAACGGAGCTGCTGTGAAATGATACAGCGGCCCTACAGACCGCAGTGTAACGACGGAGTCGCAGCACCAGCTGGAGGTCTTTCTCCTTGAATCCTCATCGCCAATGTTAGATTGACACGCCCGGAAGCACGCAATATGAACTTAAAGGTTTTATTAATTTAAATGTCATAACAAAGACCTCCACCAGTAAGCATCACAACAGCACACACTGGAAAGCAGCAACTGACTAAATTGGAACCGATATGAAAGTAAACATCGACCTCATAAACATCTGGAATGTTATCTCACAAGATGAAATAGCTTCACTCCAACCATGCCATCAGATGAACTAGCAGCATTCCATCTTTAATGAATATCCTAATAGAACATTAAAGCCATCATAAAACATATGTTTAAATTTATAAATATAACACAATGGCTTTAGCGAATCAGATGGTGAAAATAAATAGGAAGTTTCAGAGTGTTTCACTCAAGTGAGTCCTGATTTTTTTTTAGGGCAAAACCGTACCACAAATTGAATATGGTTTGGAATTATGGAGTATGTGGCTTTTCATCTTTCTGCATAAAATTGAGGCACTTAAATGCTGCACGGTATTGACTGTACCAAATGCAATCCCAGTAACTGCTATCGGTATGCACTTGGTCTTACGTCACTTCAAGTCAGAGCGAAATGGAGACTCCTACATTTGTATTGTTCCAACTGCTTCTCCCAGCCGAATATTCTGTGTGATAAAGTTAAAAGTGCACTGGTTAAGAACAGTGAGACTCTGTTCCCCACTCTGAGACCCTATTGCAATTCTCTGCTCAAAAAGATTGGGGAACTGTAAACGACTCGGGGGAGAACCCTGGCAAGGTTTAATATGCACTCTTCCCGTGGGATTGGTGGAACACTATGGAAGAGTTCCTTAAGGATCCGTCCTTCAGTCACTTTCGTTGAAGCATAAAACGCGGCAGAAAGGTCAGCCTTTACGTCATTATTTTTCTGAGTCGTCATCAGAGGGGTTTTTCTCAGGTTTAAATGGAATCTCCTACAAACCAGGGAAGTCGTTGAGACGCAAATTTATTGGTGCTGAATGTTCATATTGTCGCATTTTGTAAAGGTCTTCCCATATCTGAACGACTAAGACTTGTTTTAATTGATTGATCTGCTCTGTTGTCTCTTCGTATTGCTTACTTGGGGGCGCTTGTACCTGATGTATCATGTGTGGACGGGGCCCTACTCTGGCAGCGCTGTTTGGGGGTACAACCAACGTCCGTGGGCATTGCATTACGGTTAAAAAAATATTAACATTAGGTATAGGCCCTTGAAGGTTGAGTATTCTACTTCAGTCTTATAGTTGGGACATTGAAACTTTTTTGATTATTGTATGACAGAGTTTAAGTGTAATGACTTTTTATTTTCATTTTGTAATGTTTTAAACAATACAATGGTGCTAATGATGATTTTGATATATTTTACTGTATTTTGTATAGGAATCTCGGGATGAGGGAAGTTTCACAAACTTTATGGCTCTGGTTATGTGCCTGCGTATTTATTTTAATGTTCTTAATATTTGCATGATTGCATTTGGATTGTAAACCATAAACAATATTTTTAAAAATGTAATGAGGCTGAGATAACTCTGGGCGATGCTGGCCACCATACCCGAACTCGGGCATGGCTTATATTTACAGTTTAGTCGGCCACCAGGATAGGATCTCCAGAGTTATGCAGCCTTTTGAACAGGAGTGCAGATCTTAAATGCAGCCCCTGTGCTGCAGAGTCCTGGATGTCACTGCAGCTGTCAAGAGGGCACATGCAACCTCTGAACCTACTCTGTGGCACTTGTAGAGCGGGGGCTATGAATCAGGATACTGATGCAGCAGGGCACAAGCACACCCTATGCCTTTGGCATCTAGCTTATGATGGTGGAATTTGATTCGCCGATGTACTTTTCAGAGATCGAATTGCCAACACCATGTATTGCTTACTCAACTGTTATTTAAAGGCTGGGGCTTTCACACGCTTTCCAGATGGCAATTCATCAAATGCCGAATCTGCATGACATGGACTTCAGGTTTCATAGCGCTTATAGGGAGGAGTAAACAGTGTGCTGATTGTTTTGTTTGTTGACCTGCGTGTTGGTGGGCCGAGAAAGCCATGCATTTATAGAAGTGGTGCACTTGTGGTCCGACATTTTCAGAGTAGCTTAAGAGGAGTGAACAAACGCATTACCCTAACGTTGATGGAAATGTGTGCATGTGTTGCTCTGATCCACCAGAGACACTTAGGGGCATAATTCAACCATAGTGATTTCAGCCGTGGCATTGGAAGATATGGTTAACCATATGTGAATCACTCCAAACTTGCCCTTAATGGGTAGGCCCACTGAATGGGCAATGGAGCAAACAACCCCCTGCATGTGTAGACTTGAGTGCATTGGCACAGCCAGCCAGGTTTAGCTGTCTGCTCACTCCTATGCCTAATAGGTTGAACATAGGATTGTGCTTGAAATGCATCAGCTTGCATGTGCAATGTTCGGCGGAACCTTGTAGAGAGTGTTAGACATTTGAAAGGCTTCTGAATGGATGCAGATGAGGACTAAACATCTTATTGGTGGGGTGGAATGGACTATGCACACTCTGGGAGGGTTTCAGGCTCCCCTTCCCTACCTGGCTGCATATCTGTGCACTTGTAGGCACTACACTGCCTTCCCATCAATAGGAATTACCTTTGCGAATCCTCCAAGCACGCTATGAGTCAAGAGGAGGTGGGGGGGGGACAACGCTTGCAGGCTGGCTTTGCAAGACACTCCCAGTGGCAGCTCCCAATGTGGCTACCCAATTCATTTCCAGTATAAAACCCAAAACCTCGTGCCCGAACTCCTTTCAAATGCTTCACGTGCAAAACAACCTTTCTTGCTCTTAACTTCAAGTGCTCTTTTGAAATTGATATTCTACCTGTAGCTTTGCAATCATGGAATCTACTGGGAAGCGCCTGAAAATGTTGATCGTCAGTTACCTTCAAGATGTTATTGACTGAATATTGCGCATAGAAAAAAAAAATACATTATACAAAAACAGAATGGAGTCCCAAGAGAGACTCAGCAGCTGCACAGGGCTGTGCTTGCAGGCAGGTAAATAAAGCCCCCAAACACCTCAGTGAGCAGACCATTGGGCCTCACCACTATTTGGGCGGTGCACTAAAAATGCAGCAGTTATAGCGTTAAGCTGCATTACCGCACTGCCCTAGCAGTTGGGCAGAAGGATGCAGGATTTTCCTCCAGCTCTGAACTGGAGGTTAATCAGCCGACTTTCCACCCATTTTGGCGCAATTACTGTAGCAGAATTACCACCACAGTAATTGTGCCGAAAATGCCCAAAGGGCTAAAAAATAAATGGGGACTTAGACCGCCACCACCACTTGTAATCTGCCGGTATTACCGCCGGACCAATTGGCGGTAACAGTAATTGTGTTGGGTGGTATTCTGGCGGATTTACTGCCAGGATACTGCCCAACTCGTAATGACCCCCATTATGTATTCTGTTAGAAGAGCCATACATTTCGCCCTCCATAACAACAAAAAAAACATTAATGTAAGAATGCAAAAGAAAGCAAGGAGAAGAGGACGGCCAAGGATCAGAATAAGTTTCACAGTTAAAGAAAGAACAAGAAACTCCTGACGGCAAAAGGAACACATTCAAATTAACAGAAAAAAGGAACTGAGCTAGGAACATGTCTTTTACCTGTCAGGGGAACAGAGTATATTTCCGTCGTCGAGCGCATCAAGGCCCATTTTAGCGCCGGCTTGTCAGTTTGAGGAGGGATTGTAGACGCTCCCGCCTGGCGTCTGCTTGACAGCACAACCACTAATGGAGCAGGCAACAAAGGCGTCTTCTGCATTATGCGCCCGGGTTTCTGGGAACTTTCGCGAAGTAGGTGGAAATGTGGGCGCACTGGAGTTTTCAATAGAGTTATGGGAATGGAGTGTTATTTCGCTGTCGTGTGACAAACAAGAACAAGTGAAGTGGGAGCAAGAGTGAAGCAACCGACAAAAGAGATAATAGAGCAAATATGTCTAAAAAGGCATGTCTGCTCTTTATGCATCCATCAACAAAGCCTTCTTGTGTTTGCACATTTGTGGAACAGATGCTCCCATGGCACAAGTGTGTGATGCTGGGGAAACGAGGCTATGCACCAGCTCTTGGTGTTGTCTGTCATTCTTATCATCTCAAGTTCTGTGTGTGGAAAGGGGGCTTACGGCAATGGGGTTTTGTCCTGCTTTAAAACTATTTGGGTTACTTTGTCTTGGGAGGATAGCTCAGGAGCAAGGTGCTTGTCTTGGAAGCAAGATGGCATGGAGCAACACAGGTTCGATCCCCGGGTCCGTGCTTAGAAATCTCTGCATACTAAGCGCATTATAAAAAACAATCACAATCACTAGAGGTTTCCCGATATTACTACATATAGAAGTTATCGAATGCATGTATTTAAACATATTTCTTTACAGGAAAAACAAGTACAGACATATTCTGGCAAATTCCTACTCTGGCCAGAAGAATTCCAAGGGAGCAAAGACTTCTGTGTGCTATATCCATAGAGGGGGTTCAGTCATGAAGGTCAAACAGGCAAAGGTAGATGTAGGCCACCTATTCTTTGGCAGCATGGACTGAGGACAGGCTATACACAAGGGGTCTGCAACCTTTGTCGCGCCAGATGTTTTGAACTACAGCACCCATAAGCCGTTGCCAGCCAAATCAGTTGTGAAGGACCATGGGAGTAATAGTCCAGAACATCTGGAGAGCCACAGGGTAAAGATCCCTGCTATACGCCGAGGCAGGATATACTCTCACTAGAAGTGAAACAGCTGTGAGTGTGTTCAAACAACATCACAGAGTAAGTACTAAAATATAAGAATTCGGCAAGCAAGGTAAAAGAAAATACAGTTTCTACTAAAACACACGGTAGTTGAAAAGAACTTATAACATAGCCCTGCATGGGAAAACACACATGGCAAACAAACTGGCTACGTATATATGTATATATTGTACTGCAACAGAGGAACACATAGACACCTATTGTCAAAAGGGAAAAGCATTGAAGTAGGCATTAATATGTCCATGAATAATGTAGGAAAATGTGGAAATGCATGTCCTTATGGCCCATGGTAAAGCCAGGGGTCAGGATGTCTAGGATGCTTGAGAATAATGCCCAGCCCACATGTTCTGCCCCGCAGTCTCATGTTGGTAGCTTGGCAGTGTAGAACTGGTCGTCTAGGCACTTTCTATGGATTGACGATGGCATATGATACTTCAGGTTGGCACAATAGTGCATGGTTCTCACAGCGCATGTGTTCGTATGGGCAGCCCAATGGCACAGCGGTGTTCGGGGACTGCAGTACTGTCTTTGAGCCAGTGGAACTCCAGCTCTCATAGTTAGCAAGCTGCTAGAAGCTGATCAATCGAGGAGTAGGTGGCGTAGAATTGACACGATCGACTGGACCTCTTCGGTGGCTCGATGAAGGATGGGGTGTTTGCATCTGAGCTGGCTATTTGGTTCATGAATTTATAACACACCTCAATTGTAGCTGATTAATATTTGCACCGTACTTGTTTGTTTTATTTTTAAATTATCATTTTTTGCTTCAGGTGCGATCCTCTTCCTAGAAGGAAAACCAATATCATTGCCTTTTTTATGTACTTGCAAGTGGTAATAGTAGTAGTTTGTCGTTTATATAGCACCTTTATCCCATTGGTATGGCCTCAATGCGCTTGTTGTGGGTACGCCCTCGGGGGACCGAAGTCCAAGACCTGTGAAAATTCTCAGGAGGAATAGAACACATGTGTGCATTTGGCCAAAAAAGGGAGTTGGGTGGGCTGCCCAAGCTCCACTAAACTGGCCAGAATGGTCCGGCATGTGGATGGGTGCTGAGAGGTGGACAAGAGTGTGTGCAAGGGATTCGTTATGTGTCCAGCTAGAATTGTTTCCATCCTTCTCAAAGGGTTAAGCTCGGGAATGTGGTTATGACTCACATTAATTAATATCTGCATTTTACCCATTAGAAGTGATATGGTTTTAATACAACATTGAGAGTATCAAAACAATACTAGTGACTTGTACACTATTTTGGTCAGGGTTTGATGAAAACGTGTTGCTTCAATGCATTAAGCAAGATGAGTACCCGGGGCGTGGGAGCCAACCAATCAGTTGCTCAGCTCCTGCGCTGAATGCCACGATCCAAGTCTGTGTTCCGAGCAACGCGAAGGCTGCTCTCCTGCCTCGCCATCTTCCTCCCGCCCTACCCTCCAGTCACTGATCCTTTCTCCCCCGCCTGCCTACCCAACTCACTGCATCCTTTTGGCAGCCGCTCCAGCCTCCCAAGCCATCATGGAAATTCCAGCTCCACGGCAGCCATCTTAGGCACATATTTTGAATGAATGAACAAAGCGCAGCAAGGGCATTGCTGTCAGCATCCCGGGACACCAAATTGAAAACCTGCATTGCTCATAGATATAACACCTGATCCTGAGGATCGGAGGGATTTTGATATCTCTTGATTAATGTTCCATTGCTGAATCAGAATTGTATTTTGATATTATTTTTAAAAAAAACGTTTTTGTTTATCTTATTGATATATTAAATCGATTGGTTACTCAAAACGATGGTCAACTGTATATAAACAAGTCCGCTGTTTGTTTCACTGGCTCAAAACACTTGGACCAATCTATTGCACTGATGCAATGTGTTATGCAATCAGCACATTCATGGATTCTGGATGCTGCCATTTTATGCGGTTTTGCATTTCAGAATAATAAAATAAACGCAAAAAAGTAGTGCTGATGTTTTCTTTTTTTCTGTATGTTGGGGAATGTTTTTTTTTGTTAGCCTTATTACGATGATAACTTTTTTTTATTAATGCTCTTTTTATACAGAGATAGATGCTTCATCGTTGTAGCTAGCTAGGTAGGCAGAACGATGAGCATACAAATCAGCAATGTTTCTTTAAATAAAGTTAGTGTTGGTATTTATTAAAAGCTTAACTATATAAACCTTAGGAATTACAACATTAAGGTGTATTGATTTATTAATAACGAAACATAATTGTAACTGATGATGCTAATACCCAGGGGTTTCTAAGTGGGGAGACGGGGATCAAACCTGTGTTGCTTTGTGCTGTCTTCCTTCCAAAGCGAGCAAGTTGCACCTGAGCTATCCTCCCAAGACGACATGTAATAAAGCCAACATTAAGGACGTGTAATATATGTATCCGTTTTTATATTCAGCAAAAGTATGTGATACATGACCTAAAGAAACCAGCTTTGTGGGATTCTATAATTGGGATTTTTCATCCATTTTGTCTCTGGCTCATGGAAAAGACATTGATGGCAGCCATTTCAGAGGTTTGTTTCACTTCATGCCATCGTCTTCTCATTACTAACAGCCCTTTGTATTACCTAATGTAATGACACTTTGCAAAATGATGAAATGCTGAGTTTCCCCTCAATGGGGATTCAAACTTTGCACGTGCAGGCTGAGCACATGTCTACGAGCCTGACACGTGACCCGTGAATTATCCAGTCAGGTGTGATAGTCTACAGATTTCACTGCCACCAGTCATGCAACGGACTCCATTTGTCAAGTGTGTGATATTGTAGCATGCGTTGATGTGCACGGACCGCCAGCAGAACACTGCATTCTAGAGTCTGTTCTATGGCGAGCACTCCTCCAGGTTGCAGACTAGTAGAGCATGGCTGGCAATCACTTCACTTCTCATAGTGCAGTCGGTCTGCTCTGAGCAGGCTCCCACAGGACTGTTCATCAATGCTATTAATTAGCAGTGCTTACGGGCCAAGGTGCAGTCCCACAGTCAGATCTCCAGACAGACTCAAAATAGCAGCCTCCCAGCAGGAGAAAGTGAAGGGCAGTGCAACAGAGATGTCCCCAGTGCACCAGACCCTTCATGAATTATGCACTAGAGCGTATCCTTATTTTCACAGACAACAGCATAGTGACATATCGGTAAACGAACACAAAAGCGACAGGCAGGAGAAAGAAAGAACACGTTATTCTCATGTACACAAACACGCATTGTCAACGCCAATACACATGGCTGGTGTGTTCTATGTGCAGCCTAAATTGCCCTAATAGTGATATCACATGCCTGGTGCAATCATCATATGCCAAGGTATAGCACCACATGCCAGCGTGTTGCCATCATATGCTAAAATATAGCACCACATGCCAGTGTGTTGCCATCATATGCTAAGGTATAGCACCACATGCCAGCGTGTTGCCATCATATGCTAAGATATAGCACCACATGCCAGCGTGTTGCCATCATATGCTAAGATATAGCACCACATGCCAGTGTGTTGCCATCATATGCTAAGGTATAGCACCACATGCCAGCGTGTTGCCATCATATGCTAAGATATAGCACCACATGCCAGCATGTTGCCATCATATAGCACCACATGCCAGCGTGTTGCCATTATATAGCACCACATGCCAGCGTGTTGCCATCATATGCTAAGGTATAGCACCACATGCCAGCGTGTTGCCATCATATGCTAAGATATAGCACCACATGCCAGCGTGTTGCCATCATATAGCACCACATGCCAGCGTGTTGCCATCATATGCTAAGGTATAGCACCACATGCCCTTGTGTTGCCATCATATGCTAAGGTATAGCACCACATGCCCGCATGTTGCCATCATATGCTAAGGTATAGCACCACATGCCAGCGTGTTGCCATCAAATGCTAAGATATAGCACCACATGCCAGCGTGTTGCCATCATATAGCACCACATGCCCGCGTGTTGCCATCATATGCTAAGGTATAGCACCACATGCCAGCGTGTTGCCATCATTTGCTAAGGTATAGCACCACATGCCCGCGTGTTGCCATCATATGCTAAGGTATAGCACCACATGCCTGCGTGTTGCCATCATATGCCAAGGTATAGCACCACACACGTGTTGCCATCATATGCTAAGTTATAGCACCACATGCCAGCATGTTGCCATCATTTGCTAAGGTATAGCACCACATGGCCACGTGTTGCCATCATATGCTGAGGTATAGCACCACATACCAGCGTGTTGCCAAAGTATGTTAAGATATAGCACCACATGCCAGTGTGTTGGCATCATATAGCACCACATGCCCGTGTGTTGCCATCATATGCTAAGGTATAGCACCACATGCCAGCGTGTTGCCATCATATGCTAAGGTATAGCACCACATGCCCACGTGTTGCCATCACATGCTAAGGTATAGCACCACACGCGTGTTGGCATCATATGCTAAGGTATAGCACCACATGCCTGCGTGTTGCCATCATATGCTAAGGTATAGCACCACATGCCAGCGTGTTGCCATCGTATGCTAAGTGCAGACTCAAATGCCAAAATAATTATTTCCTATTCCTGGTACAGTCACCATATGCAAAGTACAGATTTACGCGCTGCCTGCAAACTCTAGATACCCCCTCAAATGCCATAGATTCACCCGCTTCCTGCAAATGCTAGATGCACCCTCAAATGCCATAACAATGCCACCATATGCCTGGCACAGTAATGTAATGTCAGATATAGCCACACAGGTCATGGTGATGCTTAGATGTGCCAGGGGCACCCTCGAATTCTGTAATAACATTACGATAGGCTTGGCACAGTCACCATGTGTAGGATACCCTTTATAATTATGCATGTTATTATTTCACTAACTTCCGGTCAGTAATACGTGCCTACTTTTAACATCGTTCCAGGCCTGCTACTGCAGCATTCTTTTCATGGCCAAATGGCTAACAGACGTTGGTGCCAAAAGGGTGCAGACATTGATGCCTCCCGCATGTAGACAGCGGCGTAGACAGGGTAGGGCCAGAGTGGGCAAGGCCCGCCCAAAATCTGTAAACAGAGCTATGTGGGCATTTGCACATGTTAATGTCACTGCGGTGGGCCCAACTACATTAGCTTCAGGCCATACTTGTTAGAGAATCCTGGCTACGCCTCTGAAATAAAGGGGAGGCAGGGCAGCATGCGGAAGGAAAGGGAGAAGCAAAGGGTACAGAGGGCACTGAGGAACACGGCCAAAAGAATGGTGCAGTAAACTGCCAATAATCCAATGAGATCCTCCCAACAACAATAAGATCCTGCCCCACTTTCCTTCCAGTGAGGCTTCAGGTGGGCATTTTCAGGTAACCACCCGTACATTTCATGCCATGACTACAAAACACCAAGCAAGTTCAGGCTATCGCGAGTGATAACAAACATTCACGTTTTTAACACATCACATCGTCACATTGCCATAAAAAGAGTGGAGTAAAATAAATAATGGTGTGTGTAGCCCAGGCCATCTGGGATTCTTTTCATGTGATTGCTAGCCAATGCAACCAATTACAGCCAAACAATACACAGAAATGTTCACCATTCAGCAAATCACAAAGGCATAGCTAGAAAAAAGGAGGGCTTTCTGACGCATCGCTTAGATGCATCATCCTACACAATTGCCATTCCCACTAACCAGTCTGTTAAATGTGGCCCTGTTAGATGGCAGCTTTGACCCAAAACCAAAAGTGATATTATTTGATGGGGTTATTGCTCGGGGCTTTTCAGTTGGACTGGCCAACATTTGCATCCTTGCCCAAAAGACCCCGGTAGCCAATCATAAGCAAGAAGGAGTTTCTCACCCAGCCACGTGTGCGTGCGAGGAGGGCAAACAGAAGGCTACACTGTCTTGCCAAAGGAACATGCCATCGTGATGCCATCCACCTGTACAAACGCTGTGATACCCTTGGGTCTGGGCGTCACACAAATGGTAGAAATAAAAAATATAAATAATAAAAAAGAAAAAAACAAAGTAAACACGTTTAAATAAATAAAAAATAAAATAAATGATATAGGTATAAATGTGCAGACTCACATTTTTTTTAAAGAATATTGCATAGAAAGGAATGCCTATATAATTGTTTCGATATATGTCCATGCAAGGACATGGCAGTGCTTAGTTTCATCCTGCAGAGATGCAGACTGAGCGCCATGAGCCGGTGGGTCTCAGACCTATAGAATTGACCTATGTCTATGCGGGGAAGAATTCATGCCTTGGGTTGCATCGTTTGTGGCTTTTAAATGGCTGCTTTTTTGTCAACCATTCTAAACTATGCACCTTCACACATTTAAGTGCTTCCGTTTCTGGTCTGTTGCCGCGCGGGCTGTTTCATGCCACACTGTATGTTTGGGGGTGTCACATTCGACAAACTGTAGTTCCCAGGCTAGAGTTTAACCAAGCCATACCAAGTAAAAAATGCAGCATTCCGTAAAAATTGCACACACGCACAAGACGCCTTCATATATTAGACCGTAAATAGTCTATTTGATTAGCGTTAATGATTGGTGTAGCAATGGCCTTCTTGCGAGTTTGCCGACATTTTTCCGGTGACTTGCCATTGTTTGCTGCAGTGGCAAGTAAGAACAGAAAATCATTCATCCGGTCAGTGAATACAATGTTGCAATATTTTGTGGGGCAATTGGATATGGCCTCTGCCACATGGTGATAGCAGAGAGATTCGGCTGGAGGTCTCTGCCTGTTTTATCGATGAACAAGAGGACGGCACAGATGGCTGCCCTGCCCTGCAGTTTAGTGGCACCGGGAATCTGTTGTGGAGCACAGTACTCCAGGGATGGTTCAAGCATCTGTGTATGCCTCCTCCAATAAGCTGCAGTGTTTTTGTTGTTTGTGTCTTTCTCGATCAGGAAAGAGGCCACGGCAGGGCTCGATGCCACCCAACCCAGGTTCAGAACCAGTCCAGTCCATTGTGCAGAGTGCAGTGGCTGCAGGGTGGCAGTGGGGATCCAACTGGTGGGTGGAGCCCTTTGGTGTTGTCTAATAACAGTTGACCCTGTTGCCTCCAAACTAGCCTCACAGATGTTCCCAACACCTTGCGCGATTCTCTTCAGTGGCAACGGTGATTACAGCTCAGTGGTACTATTCTGCGAGACTCGAACCATGGCCTGGCATCACCCAGTTATGAAACTGCAACCCCTACATTTTGAAAACATGGAAGTCTTGCCATCAAACAAGTAACCAAATTCAAAAACAATAAAGATTTTGGATTGGTTTTTGACTTTTGGATGTTAAAAGAATATGTGAGAATTTGCTTGGATACTGTCCTGTTGCACACCTTAACCTCACGCAAAGTTCTAATCAGATGCTATGTGGTTGGATTGTATGCACCAGTTGTTATTAAACAGACACCATAAATATTGCCCATGCCATATGCTGCAGCTGCCCAATTTGCTTTATCCGCAATTTGGTTGCTTTTTAACACTGCTTGACAGTTGTGAAAATGGCTTTTGCTTGGACGCCAAGCTTGATTTTACAGTCGCGATCATTCAGATGATGAGCCTGTATGTGTGCTTCGTTGATTTGCCACTCGGCCTCCAATCCACATTTGTTTTGGTCATGCATGCCCATCAGATGCCATCCCAGATATTTCTGCTAACCGGGGGACCAGACTAATAGGGAAACTGATGTATGGGATGTCTGATTCACTTTATAGTGGGACAATAGATGTTACAGCTTGGTAATCTTGAAATGATCATTGAAAGAACATTGTGTTAAAATGAAGCTGAGATAAAGGTTTTTATTCCAGGTTACTTTGGTGCGGTGGGATCAAGGGCCTCCTTCCACAGAGGTTCGTAGTTTGGCTTCTTTTAGGAAGTGAGAAGCATCGTCGGAGGTAGATCACCCACAATCACAGAAGGGCCAATTTTCACTAGATGGGGGGGGGGGGAAAGTGATCTGGCGACATACTGCTAATGTACTGCCAAATCACCCCAGGTGGCAAAAATACAGCTGACGGGACAGCAGTGCCATCAGCGATTTCCACCATAGACTAATATGATATCTGATAATGGTAGTAATTACCACCACAATAAAGCAGCTCTGTTTTTTAGAAATGATCTTACTAATTAGCAGCTCCCACAATGACAATTGTGTGGCTTGTGTTATCGTGTAGCACACGTAGTCACAATCAGTTGTTTTTTCTTCAGGGGCTCTACCCTCAAACCCAGATATTCACCATTGTTCTTGCCAGTGGTAATTCACTGCCAATTCATCCCCAGTGGGAAATTTGTACAATTCAAGTAATTCCAGACACTGCTGAAACTACCACTCTTAAGTACCCATACCAGAGGTATTTACCACCACTGATAATCGAACTATGATTCATTACCACTGGTGGTGGATCAAAATACTGATTTTAGTTTTATTTTGCCTGCTGCATAGCAGTTTAAAATATACAATTGGTTTTTCATAGCAAGCTTCATGCCAGACTCTGGCCACTAAGCGTGGGATCGGAAAAAGGTATCAAACTCGTGATGCTCGGAGACAAGACAAGCATATGGCCTCTGAGCTTCCCCACCGCTCCGTTGGTCAGCAGGGTGGTATTTAGAATCCTCAGTAGTATTCACTGCAGAAATATACATTAGAAGAATGACTTTCCAGTCTTGCTCAACCATAGTGACCACTTAATACGCTCAGATGTGCCAGTATCAGTATTGAGTGGCAACTAAATCCCATTGAGGTCCCTTTTCATTGGATTATCTATATACATGTGTTGTGTATATTATTATTTTTTAATTGTGTGTAGGGATGATTTCTTAGGTATCCTGTTCCTCTCAGATCCCGCTTGAACACAGCGAGCGTGGAGGGAGGTGTGGTTGTATGTGTCAGGGGTGTATGTAGGAAACAAAATGTTATAGCAAACTATCAACATGACCATAATGAAAAATCAGAATGATTGTGACCTCCCTGTCACTAATATCATGGAATAGTCGCGTAGTAAGATTCCATGTAAAGCAGTTATACGTTTCTGAGAAGATGTTTATCCAAGAATCTTAACAGCATGTATTTGGAAGCTGAAGGACAGTGTGCGTGTGTGTTTGTGTTTGTGCATATTCTTGATAAGACCCAAATATGAGAAGAGAGGATTAGGAACATGTGTTATTGTCACATTATGGTCGCATTTGCGGTTGTTAAGGAGATACAGGTTATAGCAGACATCTCTCGGAGAGAGACAATTATACTCAACTATTATATAAGTGCCCGACAAAGGCAACCGAGCAGATGTAGATAGAGGACTTTGAAATGGGCTACGCTATCAAGAACAGAACCTTTGTGTATTAACAACCCACTTAATTGGACACTTTTGTAGGACAGACATTAAGGAAAACTAAAATTAGCATGCTCCAGCATAGGAGATACTTTTTTGTGAAACTGTGTCGCATTAACCCATGTAGTTTTGTAGGCGTTGGATTGTAATGTCATGGTTAATGAGGTCATGCACACCGTTCATTGTTTACTGGTTGAGCCTATGCCTCTGGCATGAGGCAAGCCTCCACTTTGCAACTTGGAATCCAGACAGTACCGACTCAGTGCTTCGTCCTTCTGGGGTCAGTCATTTGGGTACTATCAAATTTAACAACTGTTATGACAGAAGAAGTGGGAGTAATTCATCAAGAAGCATTATATCAAATTGTGATTTTATCATTATATGGTCTTAAGAATATACTTCCTATCAAAATAGGTGGTTCGACACCAAGGGTCCTTTGCTTGGCTCACTTAGTGTGTTCATCTGGGAAGAGGCCCTTATTATAGCTTCGCTTTTAACGTGGCAGTAATTCCGTCAGTATAGTGGCAAATGGTAACACTGTTACCGGCACTCATGGTATTACTGCCAGATTACGAGTGCCAGTAAGGGTTGTAAATCCCCATTCCATGGAGTCCCATAGAACTCCACAGGGGGATTTGTTAGTATTAGCGGCACCAGTTTGATGGTAGGGTGGTGAAATTAACCACAGCTCTTAGCTGGAGGTAATTCCTCCACCCAACCTGCAAACTTGCACTTTACTTATGCGGAAACGTGCCAGTATATGGTAATACCAGCATGTTAATTCTGCACCAGCAAAGTTATAATGAGCCCCTTAATCTCAATTAGTGGAGGTGCAGGAGAGTAAACTTTTTTATCTTGATGTGACAGACAACTTGTTTTATATGTCAGGTGCTACCCCATGTCACTGACACACGTTGATGTTTATGTTTGTTAACGAGGGATTTTGTTAATAGTTCTACGTGGCTACACCAACCAATATTTACAAGTCTTGCATTTGGTCAACTCAATTTGATTTTCCAATTATCAACCTTTTTTTCTGTTATGAAGTCCCCCCATGCACCGGCTTCCTACCCCACAACCCTAACCTTCTACTCCCCTGCCCCCATATACACACGTGTTCATGCACACACACCAATTTGTGTGTGTGTGTTTGTGCGTGTGTGTGTGTGCCAGTGTTTGATTGACTCGATCAAATTGAGTTGACCAAATTGAAGATTCGCAAGATGCAGCTTGTGGAATCAATGCATGCCGTTGTTCTTCTGTTGTTTTGAGCGGCCTCTTCGGCAACTGTGTCTTGAAGTGTTTGACATTGTTGTTTAGGTCTTATTGCATCCTGGGCATGAATGGGTGTGAAGGATGATTCGAATCTTAGAGGTCCATGAGTTTTGGAAGTGGATTCTGGTGGTTCAGTCATGACATCAGTTTTATGTTTTCTTTTCTATTGAAGAAAATGTATAATCTGTTGTTCCTGATTGCTGGGCTGCAGCAGCAGTTTTTGGGCCACTCCATTGTTGTGCTCCAATGATTTCCTTGGTTATAGTGAATCATTTGGTGGTTTTAGTGGCATAAGCTCTGATATTGCTTTGGCCAATCTGTTGCTTTCGGAAAAATCTTAGTTTTACTTTGTGCAGTTCTGATTTCATCCAATGCCTTTTTAGGGCTCTGATCTTTCTTCTTTGTGTGTGTCAAGAATATCTTATGCCCTCACTTTTTGAGCGTGCAAATTGCCCAGTAGTTCACTGGGATGGTTCAGTATGCATCCTGCTCATAGGTTGATATGACACCTTCTAGGAATTCTACTGCAGGCCTGCTCTTTTAATGGCCTATACACTCAGATGGGTAGTGATTTGGGGGACCGGGGGGGTGGGGGGAGTACCAAAGATTACAAAGTTGGCCCGCGATAAAGTGACGTTCTAACCTAAAGTGTCCAATCACCTCCGAGATCTCCAACCTCTAAGCAGTGACTAGAGGTCAGGTCTAGTGCCTGTGCTGAGACCACTGCTTTGAAGACCTCTGGGTTTTGTATGTTCATCATTATTTTATATAAATGTCTACCTTTGCTTTTAATAACTCAGAAGTGCAGATTTACTCAAATTATCATTTGGTTAGCTAGGGTTAAGGTCGTTTCTAAGAAATTGCCTTGGGAGCCGGCTGTTGCCTTGTGCCAGTATGTCACACTTTAAATCTTGTAATAAAGTATTCTTAAGATAACAGATTTAACCCTATCATTTTTAATATGTATTACTTTCTTCAGAGAACACGATTGCCACTCCCTACCTTGAATTGAAAATCTGTTTTTACACAATGACATTGGGCCTCATTACGAGTATAGTGGTAAGGCAACAACGGTGCCGGTATCGCTACCGGCACTGTTGTTACCATACCACCATACTAAGAGTTCTGCTTGCAGGTGCCTTAGCAGCCACCTGGTCTGACCAGGTGGCCGTACCGGCACCAGCGAGCAGAACTTGATGGTAATACCGGTACCGTTATTAACGATACCGATGCTACCACCCTCCCCATTCCCATTGAGCCCTATGGGGCCGAATGGGGATAGGGAGTCCCTTATTACCGGAACCCGTGAATGGGCAATTACCGGGTCCCCCAAACTTGGCATGACCCAGTAATTGCCCATTCGCGGGTGCTGGAAAAAAAATTGATACCGGCAGCAGCCGTGCCTGTACTACAAGCACGGCTACCGCCAGCCTCGTAATGAGGCCCATTGTAACTTTCGGGTCGGAGTACCTAATTATAGGTAATTCCGTTACTGCAGAACAAGAGAAAAATATGTACGGTTTGCATTTATAATGTGGTATCATTATTCGTGATAAGATTGTACAAATGAGTCTGGCATGTCTCTGTGTTTAGTTTATTGCAGCATGTTATTATGTTGTGTGCTGTGCCCTCCTAGAGGACTTCACTATGCATCTTTGGGAGGGGTGATTGGGTTGAGCTGCTTGATCTGTTGCAGCTTAAGAGGTGTTTGGCTAATGAGGAAAGGTCCATGGGTCTCAGTGGAGCCCTGAAGCAGTGGGTGGCGCACGTTTGTCTGCACCCTTTCCGCATGTTCTCCGTTGGCATTGAGGGACGCACACAATGTCCACTGTCGGATGACTTCCTGCACCTGAACTTTGTCAATTTGCTCAGATGTTATAGAGGCTAAGATATGTGAGATCACCTGAGCATGTGTCTGGATTCTAAAGTGTTCACTTTCCAGGACAATGAAAACACACTTTAGACCTCAGCACACATTTGGAAAGGTAATTACTTTTAAAGATGATGGGCCTCATTACGAGGCCGGCGGTAAAGGGGTTAACGGCATGGGTAAGGATGCCGGTGCCGTTAACCCCTTACCGCCGCATTCCAAGGTCCCTTAGTGGGTCCTTAGCTAAGGGGCCAGGAAGCTAATAACGGGCCCGCTATTTGCAGGCCCGTTATTAGCTCCTTCCCCATTCCCATTGAGCCCTATGGGGGCTCGAATGGGAATGGGGAATGGTTTTCAGAATGGGGACTTACCGGGTCCTCCAAGGTTGGAATGACCCGGTAAGTCCCCATTCTGAGAACCCAGACCCGGACACGACTTTGGAGGCAGCCATGGTGCTAAAACACCATGGCTGCCTCCAAAGTCGTAATGACCCCCAATGTCCTCTTCTGCCCAGTAGTTGAGTCAGCTTTTGGTGCCGGGAAGGTGGCTAATAAGCCACCAGCTCGACGCTGGAGGGTGCACCGTGCAATAAGGCGATATCCAGGGGGGGCGGCCGCCAACCCACCTGCGACCCTCCCTGGCTCTGCCACTGGTTATGCCCCATTTTCAAGTTCCATTGTACTCCATTTGGAAAATGAATTATTACTGCATGCTATAATACCCATGGGTCATTACTTCCATTGCAAGAGGAGGTATTGCCTCCCCGTACCACCTGGGACATTATTCACCTATGGGTTGCAAATCCCATAAATGCATGAGTGGTAAAAGAGGCGGTAGGTCAAAATACCAGTGGGGCAATTCAGAGTTTCACAGTGTTATCTCCAGTAATACCACCAAACTGTAATACCATTACTGCTAAGGTTACTGTGTGAAAAGCACATGCAAAGGTTCCTTTATCATAATATATGGGCAATGCTGCAGTGCCT
This sequence comes from Ambystoma mexicanum, assembly GCF_040938575.1. Lineage (NCBI taxonomy): Eukaryota > Metazoa > Chordata > Amphibia > Caudata > Ambystomatidae > Ambystoma > Ambystoma mexicanum. The sequence goes on from NC_090939.1 coordinate 194,058,446, forward strand.
CACAAAGCGAGGCAGGGTAACTGCTGTTACCATCAGCAGGTCCAGAGAGGGGCAGCCCAACCTCTCCCCATCACTGCTCCTCTCCCCCCCCCCCCCCCCAGTCGAAAGAGACACGCAGTCTGTTTCAGCACAATGCTGAGGAAGGGTGAGGTGTGAGCAATCACCTCACCCTTCCTTCATGCAACTAGGTGCTAAGCACCGAAGGAAACCAACAGGCAGGCAGGGACCAGGTTCAAAGACCTGCCCCCCCCCCAGGGGACCAGATAGTCGGCTATTCGGCCGGGGCCTGGAACATAACAGCCCCCACTACTATATACATCAAAGACTCAGGGCTTCCCTGGGTCTTATAAATACAGAGCGACATGCTCTGAGAAAACACAAACAGTTTGAGGACCCTGAACGGGGACCCAAACACTCAGGAGGTGCGCTGTTTAATCTGTGCCTTCCAAACCTTTGCTTCTTTACCACAAAACCCTCCCCCCCTACAAATAAGGGAGAAGAACAAAGGAAAAGAAGTACAGGGCACTGTACAGTGCCCACAACAAGTCGTGGGACATAAGAAGGCGGGCATGGGCCAGAGGGGGTAACCCCAAAACCTGGTGCCCAAAAGTATTGTTATTATTTTATGATATGTGATTATTATTTGCATAACCATATCTGTACAATAAAACCTACGGCCTTTTATTGTCAACACTTGACAAACAATGTGTGAACCAAATTATTCTGGGTGAGGGTATGGGTTCGGCAATGTACAAATATGCATGCATATGGGTTCAGCAGTTATGCACATACAAACAGATCACAACTTACCTGATCAGGTGCAACACTGTGTTGAAAAGGGAAAGCTTCCCCTAAACCCCTGCACTCCCTTTCCACTTGATGAAAAATGGATAAGGGAGGAACAGTGGCCCTAAGGAAATCCTTTGGTGAAGAAAACCCTGTTGACTGGTCCTGTGGTGTTCCTGCGTCTGAATAGCATCTCGTTTCAGATCAGGCAGGAGTCTTGTTGACAGGCTACGTTGGCTTTCTGAAGAGCTGTTTGTGACTTTCTGTCCTTGGTTGCAGTGAGAATGTTCTGAGGTCGAGCACCTAGCGTTCTCCCGCTGAGATACAAAGATAAGGGAAAGTCATTAGAGTGAGTGTGCTAAGGTATTAATAGGCTATAGCGTGTTGCATGTGGACCGTACCGGTGAAGTCTAAACAAGAAGGCGTTATGCACGAAGAGAGCGATCTCTCCTTAACATTCCAAAAAGGATTTGCTGTAAAGTATCAAACGGATCAAGTTAATCAGCTAGAAGTATCGGGAGACTCCAGTTAGCAGAACACAGGATAGATGAGAAAGGAATAGGAACTTACGGAGTGTCTGGATTGCGGAGTAGCGATACACCGAAGACCCAGTGAAGGTTGCATATATCTCATACCGGCACTCGTATGAGGAGGAAACAGGAAGGAGACACCATTGCAAACAGGAGCTAGACCTGCACATGGCACAACAGGCGCCATCTTGGTAGAGGCAAGATACGTAACATGAATACTTCTCTATCTGCGCCAAATGGAGTGTTGCTTAAACCGCTATGTAACAATTACCACATTCAGTAATATGCGCTAGTGGGCAGCGAACGCATGATTCGTGGTCAGGCAGACCCTTTGATTATTCCCAATTTTGTAGCCCCATTGGATTTCATGGGACAGGTAATTAACACACGTGGTAAGTACTGCATTAGAAATACTTTTGTATGGTGGTAATTATTGCCACACAAAAGATGGTAAAATATCAGAGTTTCAGTTTTGAAACATGGAATATGGCAAAGGAGTGAAAATTGCGGTATTTCTGAATACTGCATGTTTTACCACTACCACGTTGCTCTGCATGCTTTAACTCTAATGAACCACTCATAACAATTCCAGTTACCTCAGAAAGTGGTAGATTATGATGGTGAATAAGACAACTCTATCCATTGCCTGCTTGCACCAGTGCCTTGATGCCCAAGGGTTTAGTGTGCTCTATAAATGCATAAATAAATAAATAAATACATTTCACTCTCTCAACCATCTGTTTCTCCTTCTGGCTGCTTCTCAATCTATGCTTTCTATCTCCACAGAGTACCAATACTTTCCTTGGCCAATTCGTTTGTTGCTGTGCATTGAAAAGCCAACTCTGATTCCCAAAAAATTTCCAGCTGATTAATTTAAGAACATATCAGCCAAGTGGACTGACTTACGTTCTCTTTTGAAAAAGGAAGATTGAGACTTGACTGTGAGGATCTGTGAAGCACCTTTTATTTGTCAATTCCTTTCACTTGACTTTGGCATCTTTTCTTGTTGTGAGCTGAGAATCGGTACTAATATGAGCAATCAGGGGTTCAGCCCGGTTGTCTATTTCTCATCACACAATGCAGGTGACGCAATCTGGAAATGTCCTATCAATTTTGATCTGGTGGCTCGTTTGTTACCGGGCAATTATCCAAACTGAGCAATGCCCTAACTCTTCCTGGAAGTTGCTCTACTGAATGAATTCTCCCTTATAAAATCTTTTCATTGAAATAGTAAGAATGTCAGACCCATTTCACTCTACCTTGTTCCCCCCTTGCTGCTACCATCTGCCATCACCACACTACATGGCTCCCGAAGCACAGTCAATGTATCTTTAAACTCCCGATCCTCATTTCCAAATCCATCCATGGTCTTGCACTCCCACTGCCTCGTTGACCGCATCTCACTGTACTCTCGCACTCAAACTTTGTGCTCCTCATTTCTTCAGAACCAATCCGCCCCGCCTCACCAGTGCCTCCTCGCAGTTTCACACCCATTTCCTACTTCAATGCCCTTCCCTCCCCTCAAAGCCATTTCAACACTGGAACTCTTCAAAATAATGCTTAAACTGCTAGCGACGGAAAGTACGTCCTTAACTCTGACACCTTTCTATCCTAACTACCCCAACCGACCTATCCTGCATTCTGCCCTCAGAACGTCTCGATGTGTTCTGTAAATATGTGGATTCTGACCTCAGTCCCTCAATCTTAAAAATGTTGTTTTGTCCTCCAATCCCTGTGAGTGCTATGTGTTCCCAGCCTCACCACCTCACCACCTGGTATGTGTCATGTTATCGAAAAATACTCTTTTGCAAAACATCTTACACTAGGAATCCCCCTGCCACCTCTGTCATTGCCTACTTTGTAAGTCATGTATGTCCAAAATGACACCATCCTTCAAAGAATACAAATAAATACCCATTCACCTCTCATGTGGCCAATGGATCCTCCAACAGAGAGCCAGCAGTCTTCAAAGGAACTGACCTGAAGATAAAACACAGCTAGTGGAGAACTGCTCTAAGCTCTGGACAGGTTACCTACAAATTCAATGTCGAAGGACTATTACAACTAATGCATCTCCGACTCAACTAACAAAATGGAGAAACGCCTCAAGATTTTGAGGAAGCACAGGCCAATTGAAGAACAAAGTCATCCCATCCCAGAAAGTTGTGGATGTAACTTCCTTTTTTAACCAATAAAATTGACCAAATCAAACCAAGTAACCAAAGACAATGGGCCTCATTATGAGGTGGGCGGTAAGGGTTTAACAGCGCTGTTAAAGGCGCCGAACCTGTTATCCCCTTACCGCCCTATTACGAGGTCTGCTAGCAGGACCTGCTAAGGACGCCTGGTTTTGCGTCCTTAGTGGGACCCTCGAGCAGCCCAGCATGCTAACAACGGGCCCGTCATTAACAGGCCCGTTGTTAGCAAGCTCCCCATTCCCATTGAGCCCTAAGGCGGCTCAAATAGGAATGGGGATGGTCTCAGTTCCCTGAATGGGGAAATACCGGGCACTCCAAGGTCGGAATGGCCCAGTATTTCCTCATTCAGGGAACCCGGACCCGAGTTTGGAGGCAGTTATGCCCTTATTAAGGGCATGGCTGGCTCCAAACTCGTAATGAGGCCACATCCCTCAGCAAACACTGTGCCTCTACGCTCACTCCATTCCTCCCAACAATGGCGTCAACCCTCATGAAATCAGTAGGAATAATGGAGGTCAGGATCCTCTTGAATACCACCTTCTCCTGCCGGACTCATCAAGGCTCATTTGTGAACCTTGCCAACAACTTGCAAAGATCATGTACCCTCTCCCAAAGGTCCCCTTGGTGACTCTGAGGCAGCTTCATCGAAGGGGGGCCTTATTGATGCCCCTGGCTGTCGAGGCGTCCAGAAAACAACCGAATTGTAGAAGCAAAATGTTGAATTCTGACGCAGGAACATCATATATGTATTCTGAACTCTTGATGAGAGAATGATTATATGTAGGTTAACAAACCTAAGAAAAATATATAAAAAGAGGTGCAAGTATACAATGGTTCAAAAGAAACACAAAGGAGTACTTGCCTGGGTTTTTTTATAGGGAGAATTCAAATTCTCATCAAAGTATTAATCTAAGTCTAGAATGTATGGCAACCTTGAATGGTAATAATTATAATAATAATTATTATTATTATAATAATCATATCAATGTGTGTTCCTATATAGTGCTTCATGAGAGATTCCTGCCACTTCTAAATTCTGTAATAATGTTACTTTTGCCCAAAGTATTGGTGCTCAATATATTGACCTCAAAAGGATAACGGGTTGAGTCAGCGATCATGTCCTGCCCCTCATATACTGTGTCTCACATCACAGTTCTGTCCACTAAGGCCCCACAGTATAGAAGCGAGACGAGAGGTCAAGAATCTGCTGAACAAACGTCCTTTTAATTTGCAAGTTCATCATAAAGAATTGAAATTAGAAGTGAAAAAAACAGAAACAAAAAAGAAATGTGTTTGGAAGCCTTCCTGCTCTGCCCACAGGACCCACAAATGGCTCAGTTGGGTTCTTTGCAGATCTGAGCGAGTGTCTCTGCTCTGCAAGCTGCTGACATGCACATATGCATAATCCCCCGCATCCGCTCGACAGCTGCCTTGCAGAGATAGGGCGCGCGCAGCTCCCGCGTCCCAAAACATGGCGGCAGAGCCTCAGGAGAAGCGGTGGAAATTAAAAAACATTTCCATAATCTTTCTTCTCTTACCCAAATGTATTGAACTCTGCTGCTTGGCCTAATCTAATAGGGAAAATTCTCTCTCTCTCTCTCTCTCTCTCTCTCTCTCTCTCTCTCTCTCTCTCTGATCTCTCTCTCTCTCTCTCTCTGATCTCTCTCTCTCTCTGATCTCTCTCTCTCTCTCTCTGATCTCTCTCTGATCTCTCTGTCCATACTTTCATTATCTCTTTCTCTCTTTCCCTCTCTTTTCCTCACTCTTTCTCTCCTCTATTCGCTCCCTCTCATGTTTCTCTCCTCTTTCACGTCTCCCTATCTTTCTGCCTCTTTCTCTACCTCTTCCTAATCCTCCTTGCATCTCTATGGATCTCTCTCTAGAATACCTTCCCTTTCTTTTTCTCTGCCTCACGTTTCCTCTTTCCTTCTCACGCTTTCTTTAGCTCCCCATATTGCCTTGATCTTGCGCTCTCAATCCACCTCTTTCCACAGTTTTATTCTCTTTCCCCCTCTATCTCTTTCTCACCTCTTTACCTCCTCTCACTCTGTCCTCTTTTTCTTTCTTCTGTGGCTCTACCTCTCCTTAGGACCCCTGCTTTTTCTACTCCCCATTCCGATTTCTTGCACTTTCTCTTTGTTTCTTGGCAAGACCTGTTATTGCCGTGAGAGGGACTACTTTAGGCCCTGTACTGGCAGTAGGGTTCACCGCTCTGCATTAGCAAAGCAATAGCTATGTTTTGCTGCAGGTGCTCTCTGTGTAGAATCATAGTGTGCCATCGTTGAAGTTTTCAGAAACCGTGGGAGTATCTTCACAAAGCAAGTCCACGGACATCAAAGGGTGTAGATTTAAAACTATGCACCACTATGAAAGTGTAGATGTAAAGGTATGCATTGTTAGAAAAGTGTAGATGTAAAAGGTTGCATTGCTAGAAGAATGTAGATTGACATCTACGCATTGCTAGAAGAGTGTAGATTTACATCTATGTATTGCTAGAAAAGTGTAGATTGAAACAATGAGCCTCAGTACGAGGTTGCTGGTAAAACCCACTGGTAGCTGGCGGGTTTCCGGCAACCCTGTAACACTTTTACCATTGCTTCACATTGCAGTGCTACCGGGATATCACAAATGGTACAGTAAATCCCCATTCCCAGAAACTGACGCATGGCACTGTTGTCAACGGTGTTGTTGCTTCAGTGAAAAACATGCCGTGGAGGGCCTGAACTCCCGGCATGTCAGGCCTGACGGTAGTTCAATGCCCCTACTGGCATACTTATAGTTTGGCAGTCTGGAAAGGGTGCCGGTACGTTGCTGCCAGCAAAACAAAAGAGGTGATGGTTGGAAGGTTAACCTCTGGCATTGCTCTGAGCAACCCCCCAGACTATTGTTCTTTGCCTGCCAAGCCATTACAAAGGGGGAAATACCATATGCAAATCAGGCTTGATCCCACCCCCAAAGGGGTAGTCCAACCTGAACTGCTAGTTCACATCCCTTCTGCACGAGACCACAAGCATCGTCAGACATGTTCAGCATGTTGGGCGTCATCAGTGAGGAGTAGCTTGGGTCTCTAGGCCCAACAGGCATGGGACCCATGTCTGGGCATACCCATCCCACTCGGGTGACAATAGCAAAACAAAAGATGTGATGGTTGGAAGGTTTAGACTACATCTTAACCTCTGGCATTGCTCTGGGCAACCCTCCAGACCATGGTTCTCCACCTGCCAAGCCATTACAAAAGGAGAAAGGCCATATGCAAATCAGACCCATGTGATCATGCCCTCCTCTCCTGGGCTTCAAAGGTTTATTTTTTCAAAGCTAATGCACAGTTACTGGGGAGTCCTGACCTTAAAGGTCATTTCGCTGGCTGTGTTATCTGCAAATCCCACAAGTCTGATATAATCCTCTGTATATCTTAGCATTTAAACTGAACCAGACCTTCTTCTCCTAGAGGTGCTCAGCCAAAGGTCTTGAGGTCAAAGTTTCAGAGGAACAGACCTTCCTGTTCAATGGGGAAAAATAAGCTACATACATAATTGTAAAAGAATAGCATTTTACATTGACACAAGGGACCTCATTATGAGGTTGGAGGTAGCCATGGCGCTATTAGCGCCATGGCTGCCTCCAAACTCGTTCCGACTCCGCCCTGATGAATGAAGCAATTACCGGTCCATTCCAAGGTTGGTGGGATCGGTAATTCCCCATTCACCAGGGCCCTTCCCCATTCCCATTTGAGCCCCCATAGGGCTCAATGGGAATGGGGAAGGCTCTAATAACGGTACCGCAAATTGCGGTACCGTTATTAGCTCCAGCATCCCTTTGCGGGTCCCGTCCTTAACGCCTGAAAAATCCAGGCATTAAGGGAGGACCCGCAAAGGGAACTGGTAATAGGTTGGTAAGGGATTACCGGCACCGGTGCCCTTACCGGTGGCGGTAATCCCTTACCACCCACTTCGTAATGAGGTCCCATGTGTTTAACATGTAACATTTTGTATTCCACCAAGGTCTGCTGTTCATAAATACAATCTTTCTTTTTTGCTATATTAGAACAGATGACGATTCTTTATTAATCTTATGCACACAGATAGGCCAGAGTTAACATAGGAAACTAGAGTTCACTTCTACAAAAAAGAAAATAGGCCTTTCTCTTTACAGGTCATTTTATATGATGAAAATTAAGGGCCTCATAACACGGAAGGCGGTAATGGTTAACGGCCACCGTTAATGGTAACGGCGACCGTTAACCATTACCGCCTTACTACGAGGTCCCTTAGCGGGTTGGTGCTTTAACGCCTGCTTTTTGCAGGCGTTAAAAACCAACCCGCTAAGGGACCTCGGAGCTAATTACGGCAGCGCAAAATTGCGGTGCCGTAATTAGCGCCTTCCCCATTCCCATAGAGCCCTATGGGGCAGAAATGGGAATGGGGAAGGGCAATGGCGGAAGGGGGATTTACCGCCCCACCAACCTTGGAATGGGGCGGTAAATCCCCTTTCCGCCAAGGCGGTGCCGGTAATTTACCGGCATGGTCCAGAGTGCTAATAGCACCCTGGATCACTGCATTCCGTGTAATGAGGCCCTAAGTCTCTTTATTCCTGATAAACACAATCTTTCACTTGACTTTATTTCTTAAATGTCAGGCATCATTCCTCCTTGGTATTTTTCACATGCCTATTCTTTTGTATATTTCCACATGTGTACTGCTGTAGTTTTGAATCTGTCAAAAGGGGCCTTTTCCCAGTTTAAACGAAGTCAGCTTTACCACATGGTATTACCGATTCGTTGGGCTTATCGTCAGTTTTAAGCTCTCCGGTAGATTGCCCTTCACTTGCACACCTGTCCATTTCAGTGGAGTTGGCAAGACCATTTCATTCCATTTCACTAGGCCTTATGTCGGAAACAATGTTTTGAACAGACCTGCATTTTCCAATGAGTCTCAACATCAACCAGCTTCACTCTCATAATAGGGCCTAGCATGGCCTCTCCAGCTCTGTCACTCTGGGGCTTTCTTGTCACCCCACAAAGCATAACTAAGCCACAGGGTGCTTCATACAAATACTTACACACTTAACGTGTCCGCCAAGGAAATCGAGGGCTGGTTTTAATGCAGAGACGCTCTTCCATTTCCATAGTGTCCATAGATGGGAGTTGAGGTGTGGCACCGCACAGTGGAACTGATTTAGGTGAGTTGGGGCTGGCTGGGGAATAGGAAGATCAGGCAAGAGGCTGGAAGCGAGATTGAAGATGGCCAGCATTGGCGTCCACTGGAACCTTGGCTTGGATTGTGAGTTTCCGCCTGGGCTTGGAGCAATCTGTTTATTGTATGAGCCCACCAAGGATCCTAATCACTTATTTGAGCATTTGTGGAGGGCAGTGGAAACCACCAAGCTGGTATATTGGCAGTATTATAGCATTTCTTTGGAAGGCCATCCCTTTGCCCACACACCTCTTGCCTACACCACTGCTTTAAAGTTGAATATAGCATGTCCATTCTCAAATCTTCTTTACACATGTTTCCCAAATCTTGCATAAAATATGCATCACTTTATCTTGCTCACTGATGTCCCACATTATCTGGGACGCTATAGGATTGGCGGTAATTGTTAAAACAGTCTGTATTTTAACTACCGCCAAAGCATATTTCACTGCATGTTGTATTTAGTAAAAGAAAAGAACATAGTATGTGGTATTGCTCATGCTCTCATTCTCATCTCTTCATGTGCAGACATGGAACATGTGCGGTGTCTGCCTGCCACTGTTGCTGACACACACATTTCCAGTCCTCAAACAGGGATGCAAGTGAATTTTGAAATGTTTCTGAAAAATGCACGTGGGGACAGCATTACTCCCATTTGTGCAGAATGGCTCTACTCCCCTGATGTGGTAAACCCATGAACTCGGTGGGCTCCAGTGATCATGGTTGCCATGTGCAGCATTTACAATGGGAATACAGCTGATTACTGTTTGTGTGATTAGACTCTATCTTAGCAAGTTCAAGAAATTCGCCATTATATCAATGACACGGGGCCCTCAGATTGTATTTCTATTTTTTGGGGTGATAAGATTGGCACAATACAGGGTATCAACAGGCATCAAAGTCAGACCCATTCAGTTCATTTCCGGGTGCCTTCACAGAGGTGCAACAGCTTAGTAGGTCGTGGTAGGGCTGGTGATGAGGGAGCAGAGTGTGTGGACACAAGAAGGGGCGCATTTTATTTTATTTATTTACTGCGCATTTGTAAAGCACTTATACATTAACTAAATTGTGTTTTCGAAGTGCCCACAGGGCAACAGTGAGGGGACATGGGTAGCGAAAGGCAGATAAAGAATTAATGTGAGAGGCTGCCCTCGTAGGCCAGGTGAGCATTCAGAGCTTGCAAGTGCAGAGAGAGAGGGGTGGGGGGGGTAAGTGCTAGGAGTAACAAGGAGGGAGGTGCTGGCGAGTATGTTGCAAACTGTACAGTGACTGGCCAGAGATCACTAGGTGAGACAACAATGATGACAACAATAGATATTTGTCTCATCACCTTTTGTGCTGTGAATCATTGCTTTGCACCCAATGTGTACATTGTTTTAGGAAAAGTGACAATTCAGAGGGGCGATACACATACATGCGATTTAGGGGAATGGTGATAAGTGATATGATATGATAGTTTATTTATATAGCGCCTATACACAATGTGTTTCAAAGCGCTTCAAGGCAAGGGAGGGAACAATGGAAAATACAATGACGTTCTTACAGGCCATGAACAGTAAGGATGTGAAATGAACTATCGTACTCGGCCTGACGACATTTCAGATAGTGCAAAAGCTAAGACATAGATGAGGAAGGGAGAGGGAGAGTGGGAAGGAAATGGAAACAGACAGGCGACTACCATACTAGGCCTAACGACATTTCAGATAGTGATGTTTTAAAGGTGCTATCTAACAATAGTCAATTCCACGGATATTTAAACATTGCGGCGTCACCACCAATAAGGATTCCAGAATGCCGCTTTGATGATGCCCAGTTGATTGAGGTGGCATTCAGTGGCCAGCCTCATTAAAAGCTGTACAAAATGAATAGAGAAATCAGCAATGGATGTTTTAACATGTATGCATTGGGCAATTTGTAGAACCATAGATTTCGTATGTGACCTTTGCTTGACCTTAAAATGTGACATTTACAGATTGTCAGAAAGCAAACAAGAAACATGTCAGCTCCGGAACATGCTGTTCGCTGCGCTGTTTTTTAATAACGCTGTCGGCAAGGCTGAAAATGGAGGGGATGTTTTTGCTGTAATGCTGCTGGTTGTGTAGCACCTGAGGGAGCTGGCAGATGTGCCTCGGGCTTAATGATATGTTGTTCTTGCAAGAAAAGCTCTGGCAGCATCTGCTTGCCAGTTTCTGATTTAGTAACCGTCAAGAAATGGGTCAAAGTCACTTTTGCTCCATTTTGTTTCCCGCCATAACATTTTATAGGATGCGCTCCATGGTATTTTTATTTGTACACTTCCCCTGTTTTGATTTTTCAATAAAGCCACTCTTTGAAGTCAGTGTGCACCTTATAACAGATTTAATTCTCAGAGCCGGCATGAGGAAGTCACTTCTGTTAAGGGCGCCTGGATGCCTTTGGGCTTTGGCGCGATATAAATCCGTTAACATAACATTATGCAAGGACTGGCATGGCGGGTATTCAGTCTATGCTCGAAAGAAATGCCATGTCAGCATGGGCCTTTTTTTCTGTCCGGTGTGTGGGCCTATGTGGGTCTGAAGTACTTTTTTGGCAAGGTTATGGATGTGCAGGGCTGTAAGGGCTCATCCTTGCACACTCCCAATTAAAAAGGTCTGTCCCGGCTCGTTACTGTGCACGAGCCCGGGCAAGCGAACAAGTGCGAATGTGCGTCACAACTCCCGCTATTGCACGCTGCCATCTTTGCAGTGACACCACCTACGGGCTGGATCTTCTGATGACGTGCCTCATTCACGGTGTGAAGAATGAAGCAACAGACGTGCCCAGGCACTGAACACGTCACGATTGTCACTTCGCCATCAAAATGCCAGCTCTAATAGCCTCCCATGCTGCTTTCCGGTGGGGTCAAGGGGCAGATCTCAGTCTCATTAAATGTGTTATTGCATTATGGTGCTCCCCTGTGTCGTACGCCACAGGTGAGTTTGTGCATACGTAAAAAAGTGGTTCCATGTTAATTAAGAGGCTGAGACCGTAATGGCTGAAAGGCAGAGTGGTATGACTACAAGTCCCTCTTGTTTTGCTAGGCATCTCCTCTGCTTGTTAAAAGGCGGGATAGTTTGACTTATGAGGGCATGACCCGCGGTGTGAGCTAGTGGTACCGTGTTGATTAAGTGGGTGGATCCACAGGCAGGGTGAGGATGTTCCCACCATGTTAGGAAGGAGTACCCTTGAATTCCAGGGTTGACACCACCGGCAAGCAGTGCATTGATATGATATGATAAGGCATTTATATCACTCCTGTACACAAGTGTTTCTAGGCTCCAATTGCTGAAGAACAACGGAATGTGCGTTTTGGTTTTATAACTGGGAAGTCGCGTTACAACACACATTATTTGCCGTTCAACCTACACCAACCAATTCATCCATTCCCCCGGTCATCCAAGGGCTCATGTTCAAAGATTGATCTCCAACGGCCTGTTCTCCACAATAATTGCTGCTTCTATGCACTGACACTGCCTACTGCTTGGCTCTGATGATGCACTGTGGTAAAAATGAAGCGGCAGACACAATGGCAGCCCGGGTAGCCTGTGCCGCTTCTCCCGGCCTTGCTGACACCAGCAGAGTTGTGATTTGGGGTGGGGTCAAGGGATTGAGTTCATGCATATTTAACGATAGTGCTCACAATATCAAAAGCCCTATTTGAGTGCCACTCAACCAAACCATAAATGGAGCCACACTCACTTGCTAAAAGTTCAGGCTTTCTCAAGCATGCACGCCAACGTGTTCTGTTCCATTCTGGAGATGGTAGTTCAGGTCTGTCTTTTTTTTGCATTCTGGGACTTTTAGTCTTGGATGTATAATGGAAAACTCCAAGACCGTAGGTTATCAAATGCTAATTAAAACCAGGACCAAGATAGCATCTCCAGAATCAAATTGACCATGTGGTCATGCATTTCTCAGTTACTGATCATGGTCCGAGTTGGGTCTGCATGCAATTTGAGTCCTGAACTTCTTGGCCTCTTAGGTGCATGAACATGGAAATCACTACAGACCCACAAACACACACACATAGACACACAGATCATGGCAAGGGCAAAGTACCATAATGATACTAGAAACACCCTATTATGGATAAATCCTGAAATACACACTGCATCAGGGGGAGACAGCATTGTACATACTACCAGATGTACACATGTAACACAAACATCCTGCGCCAACGGTATTACTCAGTTTGTTCAAATTGTATTGATTGTATGGTAAATCTGGTCGAATTCGGCCAGTACCATTTAATTGATTAAATTCAAACTCATTTGGTAATCAAAACCAAAAATGGGGAGCAGGGGTTGTGGGTGTCCCCCCCACTCCCCATGTTCGGTATTGATTGCCTTGGGGGGATAACTGGGGTATCCCCTGCATCCTGAGGACTGGACTGGATGCGGGGGAAAGGAAAACAAAAAAATATATATAAAAGCTGACTCTGCGGTGTCGGATCTGACTTGTGTAAGAGGGACGGAACTGACGCTGCAGGGTCAGAAGGAATTGGAAAAGCAAAAGGTAAGTGGGAGGGTGGGAGATGTATAGGTGGGGGTCAAAGTTATGCCGATTTCGCCGCAGCAATATTGTATTCATGGCGAAATTGACCACGGTCAATTCTGCCGTGAACAATTCTGCCACAGTCAAATCACGTACATCCGTGCACGCAGTATATGAACAAAGCACCATGATTATTTGGCGCAGCAAAACGCTCACAAAGCAAGTATCAGACACATACAGGAAGCATCCTGCACATACAGAATCATGTATTCACAGAATCGTATACATTGTGTATCCTGCTGACACAGCAATCATGCACAGAATTGTGTATACATACTCCCACACACAATTTGAACACAGAATCAGGTGCATACTAATCACCCATAGCAGTGCCCCACACAGCATCATATCCACATAGCAAAATTGCACATAAAGAACCAGACACAAAGGAACATACACAAGCAACCTAGTACCCACAATAATATATAAAGCATTGTGCACTCACTGCATTGTGAACCCAACCAGGCATATACTCACGTGTGGGAAGTGAGTTGTTTTTGTTCCTATGAGAAAGGTCCCTATACACATTTGAAGAACTCACACCAGGCAGTTGAGATCTACAGAGCTGGGGTAAAGTCAGTAATAGCCAGAGTGACATGCCACCGCCTAAGAGACATTTCACTGGTATCACATGTACATTATGTTGGGCAATTGCTCCAGAACCGCTCTGTGCCAGTCTCCCTGGTGAGTTATCGAGTGAGAGGTGTGGGGAATCTGTTTGTATGGGACAAAGCTGGAGAGCTCTTCTCTATTGACGAGGTTGGTAAGAGAGGTGAGCAGAGAGCGACCTTGATATTCCGAAAGCGAATGATTGTACCAACCAGCCTCTTCCATGACATAAGTGATGCGTAGGTGTCAGTTACGCGTCAGATGGTGCAAGATGTAGCCAACATTTTCCCCTCCGATATTCGTCTCTTAAGCGGCCAGGCCTGTTTGGATATGACTCCATTACTCTGAACGCTAGTCTGCCTCAAAGGGAACAGTATGAGAGACTAGACCGTTCGTCTGTGTCGACGGAGCGAGATAGAAAGCTCCAGATGTGCTGGTGCTCTAGTGCGTTCTCATTCCGATCACTTGCCATAAATGGGTCAGTTGTGCTGAGAGCAGATTAACATATTCCCCTGGTTTGACCTTGTGGAGTGTGGCCCCGTTGAAAAGGAACCAAGGAATATTTAAAACAAATCTTGTATTGCCTTCTCCCGTTAAAGCTATCGATCAGAAAGAAAGGATTTTATGAGGGAACAGCTAATGCTCGTCTAGAATTAAATTACATAAATAATTAGAATTTATATGTGACAGTTTTAATAAAATACGTCCAAAAACAGCAGTGTTTGCTGGTAGTAAATGCAGTAGACTGACTCATGCAAGCTTCTGTGAAAATAGGTTCAGAAGCACATATGCTGTCTGCCTATTTCCTAGTATGCATTTCTCTCTCTCTTTCTCCCCTCCCCATGGTTACATAAAGTCTCAGAAATCAATACATTTTACTGTGGTTATTTATTTCCTTTACAAGTGGACGTGCCTGCCATACAAATGAGATCAAGTGGTGAAGTGCACAGCCTTTCTGATCTTATATTCTTGCCTATTTTGGAAGGTTCTATTTTCTCAGCAGATGCAGTGGAATGATTTAAACACTGTGGGCGTCATTATGTGTGTGGCGGTCTGGAAACAAGGGTGTCGGTAAGCTCACCGGCACCCTTATTTTTCCAGACTGCCACACTATGAGTTTGCCTGCTGGGGCCACTTCGCCCGACAGTTCTGACCCTACCATGCGCGGCGGCCTCGGTAGGCAGACTCATCACGTAAGCATCGGCACTCTTAGCAACGGTGC
The DNA here is from genome assembly GCF_040938575.1 of Ambystoma mexicanum. NCBI lineage: Eukaryota > Metazoa > Chordata > Amphibia > Caudata > Ambystomatidae > Ambystoma > Ambystoma mexicanum. The sequence continues at coordinate 194,073,555 of NC_090939.1, forward strand.
CAATGCTTCCATGAACCACAGGAATGGGGACTAACATTTTCTGGCACCCGGCTTCCTGGTCCTTCGGAACTTGTAATGTCCCGGTGGCACCGGGCAGCTAAGTGCCTGTAAAATGTTGTGAGTGCAACCCATAGGAAGCACTAGCAGGGTTACCGCCGGACTCGTAATGAGGCCCAGTGGGTTGCTATTGTCATATTGGAGAATATCACTGAAGCAGGAGCTGCCTCTATGCTTGGTTTGTTACGGAGACAATTGGTACGTTAGAGAACAAGCAGCTCAACAAACCTTTCTGGATATTCTGCGTAGAGATACTTTTTTTCATTTCGGTCATGCACTTTTGCTCGACCAGAATGTACCAATATGTCAATTTAGAGTTCGGGAAGTGGGGGACTGTGGGGCAGGTGGTGGATGGGTGGTGGAGTGGGCTTGTGTGGGGCACCATAAGAAGACCGCCCCACCATACTCCCTCATAAAAAGAAAATGGTTGAATTCTGGTTTAGCAAAAGTGCAATAACAAAATGAAGACTTGTAAAAAAATAAGTATTTCAAAACATGTAGAACGATGTATATCTACATATGTTTTATGGTATATATATATATTCGGCTTGAACTTGGTTGGTATCTGTAAGCATAATTATTAAGTGGTACGTGTTTTTTAAATATATGATGGCAGCACTGTTCCACGTGATTTCATTGCCTGCATCGCAGGTTTTTTTACCGTGGATTTTTTTTTTTTTGGAGGGGTTACCCACCCAAACCCCCATCCCTTTTAATTATTTTTATATCCCCGTACACCCACGCCCAATTTAAATAATTTATTAACCCCCCCAAAAAAATGGGATGATTTTTTTCAAAAAAAAAATCAGCGGCAAAAAACCCCGCGAAAAAACATCCGGCCATGAAATGACATCATACCGGCAGCACATGCTTGTGATATGAGTGATCTAATTAAAATGGATGTGCTACAAAAGCATTCAAAACATCTTGCCATTTTTAAAGAAAACGCAGAATTAATATGATAATGAGGACATGTTAGAGAAAAACATGGATCATTTTAAGCTGAAAGTCTATAAATGGGATTGATTCACAGTTGGCTTGCATTAGAAGGAATATGTGGGCCACACGATTACACTATGCATTTCCCAAACAGGCTGGATCGGATTCACACCGTGGAGGTTACGACCCCGAGAATGGGCAGCATTACATCCAAGACATTCTGCCATTTATGCAACAACAAAAATAAATTAGAGACCATCAAACATCTGATTATAAATGGCAAGGCTTTAGGTGAAGACGGGTTTCATGATTCCCCTACATTTGCACATGGTCCTCATACCTAAACCTCTGAGACTTCCCAGTATCTCTGCAGGAATGGTCTCCGAGTGAGATTGCGTCTCGCACTCACTGATTCTGGACTCGCATTCAAAAGAGACTATATTGCAAGACTGGGGCAGTTCAAGACGGAATTGATACATAGGGCTTGGTTTATGGTCTTTGCATCGAATGCCATTGCATCAACATTTTTCCATCTAAAAATGTTTTAACCTTTAAAATGCACCTGAACAAAAATTAACCCTTTACCCCATAAAAATATGTATTAGAGGGACATTTTTTAGATGGAAAAATTTAGATGGAATGGCATTTGATGCAATGGCATTCGATGCAAAGACCAGATATCATACGGGCTTATCATTGGATAAGAATCTGGCGTTGCTTTATTAGTGAGAAAGGAGTAAGATATTCATGTATTTGCATCATTGTAGATATCGAATATTGTGTAATTTATTATTCAATTTGTACGATTGTCAATGTCATGTTTTATGAGGAAATGTGTATGCTTCGGTTTAGTTGTAACCATATTACCATGAAATACACACACTCACACACACCTTAACCTTTACTGCAGTTATGCTGCTTTTCAGCACTGTTAAAACTTAAGAAATCAAGCTAATATCAGCCATTTGAATAGAACCAAACTTATCAAACTTTGGAAGGTATTATATGATAGGTTATTTATAACCCGCTTAATACCCAGAGGTTTCTAAGCATGGAGACGGGATCGAACATGTGGTGCTACATGTCGTCTTGCTTCCCAGGCGAGCACGATGCCCCTCAGCTATCCTCCCAAAACGAGGTCTCTGCCCTGCTGGGATTCAAAACTATGACTGTTGTCTGTACACAGATGCTTGCAGCGCACCATTAACTCACTGAGCTAGCTCCCTTTAATTTTAAACGGTTGCACCGAACAGCCTATATTAGTATCACGCTTGCGCCAAGGGCTGAAAAACTGATCCGACGTGTTGGTAATAGTTTTCTGGGCAGGCTCATGATGACCTCACAGCAATGGTGCTCGCAAGGTGACATGGTAGAGGCTGCACTGAGTAGCTCTACTGCTCTGACGGAGAAAATGGTTTGCTCCAGTAATTGCCCTTAAGGCATGTTCATCAGTAACTAGCCCCATCGTTTGGAATGTGATTATCATGTGGGCACCCAATGAAAAATCGCATAGTTGCCAACCACCTTTCTCAGCTCGTGCAAGAAAGGTGTGGGCATACTTGGAATTATGACCTGCAGGCCTTGCACATCCGCCGAGACAGTCCGTGCACGGCTTCATTCAGCCGTACCACCAATGCCTGTTTCAGTTTTGCTGAGGAAATAAGCAACCATTTCCAGAGTGCAGCAGATTACCACAGATTTCCTACTGAGGTTCTGTCACTTATCCTTCCGAGCTTGTGGTTTGCTGGGCCGCAATAGTCCGGTAATTGCCCATTCGCGGGTGCCGGACCCGGTTGCGAGTTTGGAGGTAGCCTTGCCGGTAAAACCGGCAAGGCTACCTCCAACCTTGTAATGAGGCCCAGACATCCCTATTTGCTCCTGACACATTCCTTAGACAAGCCCCCTCCACAGCTGAGATATAACTATGCTATTTTATATGCTGACATGGTTGAACACTGCATGTGTTTAATGCTCCCATTGGAGAGCATCCTTGATCATCTATCTCAAATGGAGACCTTTGAAGCCATTCTTTCTAAAGCAGCCATTACTATGTTATTTATTTATTTATTTATGATTTATAGAGCGCAAACTATGGCCCGAAGGCATCAAGGGCCTGGGAGGAAGCAAAAAAAAAAACACGGCCTAGTGAGCAGTAAGAGAGACAAAAGAAATGGGTCTTTAAGAGCTTCCTGAAGGGAAGGTATGCAGTCTGTACTCTCAAGTGGAATGGCAGGGCATTCCATAGGGTGGGAGCCAGTACTGAAAAGGATCAACCACCCAAGCGCTTGCAACAGAATTTAGGAATTTTCAGTAGGATTTGCGTTGCCGACAGGAGATTTCTAGCGGGATGATGCCTCACCAGTTTTTTCCTCAAATAATGAGGCCCCACGTTGTGGAGAGCGCGATGCACAATGCACAAGATCTTGAACTGAATCCTTGCTCCCACTGGCAACCAATGGCTATCAAGATGGCGGAACGAAATGACAGAAAAGCTGACAAGCTATTGTCCATGTCCTCTTGAAAGCTAGTTTATCAGGTGTGTTTGTGTGTCTTTTTTTAGAATGTATATACCATGCATACCGCTCCATAGAGTTGGCAGATTGTTTTACAGCAGAATGTAAGACATCAACCAGGAGAAGCACACCCCATATATGGAATAGGACATGATGGGGATGGGAGTAAGAGCATGCATTCATATTATGTGTTGCACACAGCTGCTCCCAGAACCTTAGATTGGGATATAAGCAGGTTTGCTAGGATTGTAAATTCAAGCCCCTGGGGCAGATGAGGGCTTCATTTTGAATGTGTTTCATTGCTTAGTCCCTGGAGTCTCCAGGGTGATACAGGATTTAATTCGAGTGCTTCAGGTGCTTTACTCAAATGTTAGCATATTGTTGGAGTAAGAAGAATAGCTCAGATAGATTGCATTAAAGGTAAAACTGCAGCTCTTGGAGATGAAGCCAGTCAAGGTGATTCATCAGCCAAGTACTACTGACGGACCATTTTGCACAGTGATACGATTGTATTATCATGGACTACTTTGATAAGTTGTCTGTGTTTTCACCGCTGGCTTTTTTACACGTGTAAACGTGTAGTTTCTGCTGCAGTCGTTTTCACCAATTAATTTAAACATGTATGTATTGTGCGTTTGCGGTGGGGGATTGTGGGCAGCGGTGGACTGGGAGCCAAAAGAACCCCTGGAAATAATTTTCAAAGTGGCCCATATTACACAGTTGCAGGAAGCCCAACCCTTTTCCTATTAGAAAATGTGGAACTACCACATAAAAGAGGCCCAGGGTGCAGAGGCCTACCAGGAAATCCGCAGAGTTTCCTATAGGGCAGTCCACCCCAGATTGTGGGTGTGAGGTGGTAGGGTGAGGTGGTGGTATGGTTACTGGATCAGGGTTGGGGGACCCCTACATACATTTTTTTTTAAAAATAAGCGAAAACTACCACCGCAAAAAATAGAAATGCAGAAAAATCTGGCGATGAAAACACGTGGATCCCTTTGAACAGGCTAAGTGGCAATTCAGTGCTTCCTGCTAGTAGGGAGCTGTCTCGATTGGTGGGAGAGGGGACCATTGCTTGCACCACTGTTTTGGCTCCTTCATCCAAGGATGAGTGGCTTTACTCTAGTGTGGTGGTAAGGCGAGGTACATGAATGCTGTCTTTAAATCTGGGCACAGTCAGGTGGATCACTAGGGTGAAGTCCAGTGATTATGTGTGTGGGCTTCATTGGGGGTTAGTCCCAGTGTAGAGATTGTGTCTAGCAATGACTGGGACGGGGTCAGTCACCCGATTAAAAGGTTTACCATTGAGCCACGATTGAGCCACGATTGAAGTTAAGAACTGCTCAGTGGAGATAATGTGGGAGATGACCGGTCTAAGGAGATATTTTTTCTGTGTTTGAAAATGGAGCACATTTGACATACGCATGGCAGAAGACATATTCAATAACGTAACATAACATAAACACTTGCGTACAGGTGCATTATAAATGACATATCATATCAATGTTCCAGTGTGTGCTGAAATACAATTGCAAGATGTTGTTAAAGCAGCCCAGTCTTAGGCATGCACCTACATTCATGAATTGCTCTGAGAAATAGAGGTCATGGTCCAGGGAGTTCGCAATCGGTGTGAAAGCTCCCTGTTTTGAGGGTGTAGACAAAGCTCAAGTAAGGTATGGGTGGCGCAGTAAGCAAGGGTGCAGTCCAGGGAGTCTTTGCATGAAAGGTTGGATTGCCATTATTTCTGTTGTGTCTCTCTATCTATACTATGGAAGCATGATGACATAACAACAGCTCTACATCTGGAGACAGTATCAGAATAGATTTAGTAACCTTGACTACATGTCATAGTTATTCTAAAAGGAAATATCATCCATGGAAGACCATAGTTGTTCACATTATCAGTGGACGAGACATAAACCAGTACTCACCATATCACCAGGAGAGCAGGTTGGCATTGTGCCTCAAGTATTATAAGAGATGGCTTATTTGGCAAGTATCCCATTACCTTTCAAGAGAGGCCTAGTGTGCCTTATAGCCTCTACTGAAATAACATCTTCCTATTGATTGATTACAACACCTGCCAAATTGTTTTTAGGGATTGATGTGTTGGCTATATTCACCCACACAATTTGCAATGCCATGTTAAGTCTACCCCACTTCAAATTCTACCAATTCCTTGATCTAATGCCTAAGATAGACATTTAAATGCTGCACTATTTTTAAGGTCAGTGGGGCCCGTTTAAGCACATCTCATGCCTGTCACGCAACTACACAACAACTCCTTTTACTACCATGTTTCCTCTCGTCAAGTAATTGCCATTACAGTAAGGCATTTGTGAAATGTTTGCTCATTCTTACCAATAACTAATCACAGTTAAGAAACAAACATTTCTACCACCACAACCATATTACCGCCCCTCAACCCATGGATCTTTACCCTTCTGCATTTGCTCATCTGCTGGCTACCCCCGCCCCTTTCTTATCTTCATCCCACCACCAACCCCCCTCTTTACTATTCACAGACTGTTCTGGCCATAATCTTACACGGTCACTATCCGCTTCCTCTGGGACAAGGGTCAGGTGCCGTGAGACCACTACAGTGGTGATGGGTGCAGTGCAAATATTCAATAGCGTATTTTAACATGAAACAGAGAATTGACATTTAAGGTTGGTGATTTTGTGTGCTTTTATTTTTGTGGTTGTGGGAAATGTCCTTTTTAAAATCCGAGTTTATCATTAAAAACTCCCTCTGATGGGTACCTGTATTCCTGCTGAATTTCATCTAGCTCAATGCTTGTTTCCTTGTTTGCATCAGAATGTAGACTCCATATTCCTTCCACCAATCTGCAATCGCCTGCATTGTGTGCAGATATAAAACTTGTACTTAAGTGTGCTGCATCCGATATCTCCGTCTCCCATGTCCTTGAAACAGACCGGATCAATGGAAAAAGGTTCTCCTTACTTGGTTAAATCCCCCAGTATAAACACGCCCTTATTCAGTGGGGGTAACTCACAAGGACCTCAAACGTATATCAACACTCGATTCAGTAAACCATCGTTTATTAGTTGTCAAACATCTCAGCAAGACTACATTGAATTTGTTAAATTAGAAGCCCTATTTTCAATATCTGAACCTGGCCTATAGATGACACACATGACATACATCCGGTGAGTTAATTCCCTGGTACAGTTATTTCCATCTGCAAAAAAGAATGACACCTACTGTTATATTGGTCTGTCTGTATTGAAATGGAGCGGGAGAAGAAAAAAGAGGAAGGAAACGAGTGTCAAGACAACTGGGAGGATGGATGAAAAACTGGGGTAATGCGGAGATAGAGGGAACCCAGAGATAAGGACATGACAAAGAGGAAGGGGCACATGAGAGATGTTATTTCAAAATGCTGCCAATGCAAAAAAAAGGAGTACAGTGCCTAGAAACAATTATCTGCCAAAAAGGTGTATTCCTCCCCGTCTATCTTCACCTGGGGCGTCAATGACTAAAGGTTTTAATGATGAGTATTAGAAGAGGGAGACTCGTGTGGTATCATGGTATTATAGCAATTTATGTTATTTTCAAGTCTCCTAAAAGCCAACCCTCTGAGCACCGAAAGGTTCTTAAATAGAAATGATGTTCACTAGATATATATTAAATCATTTAGCCAATGGACTGAAGGTTGGTCTTCTGCAGACTTCATAGAGCACCGGCGCTCTTCCCTGAGATCTCACACAAACACTCTTGGCCATCAGCCTTAAGGGAGCTTTACAAATGGCCAATGTGTGAGTGTCAGGGTCTCCCTTGGTGAGAGTGCTGATATAGTCACACGGAACAATGGGATGTTTTTAGTCCATTGTGCCTCGAGGTTTCCTCCAACACTGATCCTCTTCTACATATATAACCCGGCTACTCACACATCTGATCTGGCATTGGATCTGAGCAACATTACTTGTTTCATAATCATTGATGATCTTTCTGTGTAAAAGAAGGGTGTGGGAGTGGAGAAGAAGGGTCTGGGTGCCTCTTCCAGCATTATGGGGTGAATGTACAAAACTGAAGAGAACTACAGGGAGGGAAATGTGCCATTAAAGAATGTCAGCAGAGAAGATGATGCTAGTTGGCGAACAATGTAGAGGACCTAATCGTTGAAATGCAGAAACATGGGTAACAAGCTTAGATAATTGGGGAATGATTCTTTGTGGGGTTTGAAGAGCCCTAACCTGGAGTCATTAATCCTAGAGTCAATTGGTGCAATAGCAGCGAAGGGGCGCTTCAGGAGAGTTGACGAATAAGTCAAGTCATGAAAAGACAGGGGTGCTCCCCAGGTGTGTGCAATTGTAAAAAAGTAGGACAAGATTAATGCACTATACATTGTACAACTGGTAGAAACCCCTAAGAAATGTAGGCGAAAGCCAGTGCGAAAGGAAAGTGAGAAGTAGATACAAGCATATGTTTCTTGCCAGAAAAATGTTAGTAGTCATCAGACAGGATTGAGGGTTTGCAGGAGGGGAGAGCATGAAGTTATTGAAGTGTCTGTGATGTTGTTGAGAGCTGGCAAAGGGATGCAACAAGAAAGAAGCGGGCATGAACAGACTGGCGCTAACATGCCTGTCGGAAGATGCATGCCGCACAATATGCCTCCCCTTCTCATAGAGTGTGAGCTATTAGTGTGCCCCAAACAACTGTCTCATAACTGATCAGTCAGCAAAACTAGTGGAACCATACAAGGCAACGTGACTAAATGTGGCCCGCCCAGCTTACTTTCAAACACTCTCACCGGCTATGCAACACATGTCCTGCAGTTGTGCCGGGCGTCTTGAGTAACACTTTGCTCCCTCAGGTTGCTGACTTCTTGCCATAGGTGGCTTAGATGGCCGCTCTCCGTGTTGTTTGCCTGCTCTCGGCTGCTGTTCCTGACCTTCACCCCATCCCAGAGTTGGCTTGAATAGCAGGTAGCATGTTAAGACTTCTGTGCTTCTCATGTTAGCTGAGATCCATTACCATTCCCAACAATTGCGAAATATGCAGCATGTGTGTGTGTAGTCCGCCTGTCTTATTGAACTACAATCATTGCCCCCATAACATTTACCACCACAAAACCAGTAGGTCATTCATCATGTCCAGCTTTACTTTTTTGCACTTACTTTGTGCACTTTTACACAATGTATATGTCGCTGAACTTTTTTAAAAAAATATGCCAATCGCATGTGGACGTATGGGGCGGGGGCAGGGCGAGTGGGTGGAGATGATCGTTAGAGGAAGGGTTTGAGGGGGACACCCCAAATTTAAAAAAAACTGTGAAAAACACATTGATCAAAAGTTCACAAAGAAAGTACACACGAGAAAGCTGAAGACGAAAAACATAGAACCCTTTTTTGGAATGTTCCTGAGCGACATCAGTACCCCTTCTTGTATGTTTGGTTCTCTCGCACCCGGCCTTTGCGAGGGGGCAGTGTTTGATTTCCTCCACCTTTCCTCCTTAAGTCACATGTCCATTCTGCTGGGCCTGCATTGTGGTAGGTGGGAATGTGTGTTCATATGTGTCTCCAAAACATGCACTGAGCTAATGATACCCAATCTTCCCCCGCAATTCCCCCTCAATTCTAATGGGGATCCCAATCGCACTCCCATCAGGTATATACCCTTTCTCATACTAATTCTTTACTTATGCAATTTCTAGATTGAACTTCAAGTCTTTATTTTACAAAATTCTCATTTTTTAATATACATGCAACACCAATTTCTATTTGTCATCACACACATTTTTCAATATATAGACACGTGTGTATATATATATATATATATATATATATATATATATATATATATATATATATATATATGAAATGAATGCTTTTCAAAGGAAAGGCAGCGAGTGGAATGCACTCCAGAGAGCAGCTGCAACAGGAGAACAATGTCCTTGCGGCAAGTAAGTGGAGAAAACACCTCGGTATTTCCTGGCAGCACGTTTTCTTTATTAATATAAATGCATCAGGAAAGGGAACCAAAAAAGAACGACACGTTTCGCGGCACGCAGACCGCTTGATCACATAGGTTTACAAACAGCACAGATGATGGACTGCAATTTATCCCCAAACAACTCTCTGATTACACATAGAGAGTGTCTACCTGCTGGAAGCCACTAATTCGACATGTTTTGCAAGGCAGCCATCTTGGAACGATTGGATGGTATATTTTACTCATAAGAGAATACAGACATCTTCCTCTAACATTTACGACACAGATTACATTCGTAATTTAAAAGTGCATGCCGAAAGGGCAAAAATATATATATATATTCTGATTTGTCTTCCTGTTAATTAATATCAAAACCTCTAAATTACCTCTTGGGAAGATGCTCCGTTTACTGATCTTGTGTCCATAAGTTGCCAAATCATCCTCTTCTTCAGAGCTAGATCAGTGCTTAAAATAACATGTATGTTATTATACATTTCTGCAGAATAATATGTACTTTCTTCATTTCACAGACACAGCTGTACTCTTACCTCATTTATTTCGAATATACGTTAAAGATTGTCTTCTCCAATGTCATTCCTCGTGTCAACACTTCACTTATCTTATTCCTACAGTCTAGAAAATAAAATTGAGTACCTATAATCTTATCAATTACCTGTCATGTGCACCTATATTTGTTGCTCTCTTGCCTTCAACGTTGAAACTTCATAGAATAAGGGCATGTCTCCATCTGGATGGATTTCACTCCACTGGTCCGGAACCGCAGTCTGGAGTACAAAATGGAGTCTCGTTACATCACGTAATGTAATGCCTCATACAAAGGACATCATCAGCATTGCTGTGCCATTTTATTCCCATGTAAACATGTGTTTATATGTATATTTCAATTTTACAGTATGTCTTCTCCTCCAAAATAGTTCACAATAATTAGGCCCTCATGTTGTAAAGGCAATAATCCACTTCATTATTTTCACATTCAGGTTACATACCATGTCATGCCTGGGGTTATCTAATATCGCCCAGAGGATTTTCAACAATTGTTCTATAGGACTTGTATTCCAGGTAAATGTTCCTTGAATATGAGACTTAGTATCTTCTATGACTATTTCCATGCTTTATATAAATGTAGTAACCCGTACATTGATTGTTCTCTTGACAGGAAAGGTGATAAACCCCTTTATATATTCATTCCCTTGAGTTAAAGTGCCTCTATCTCTTTAACCCAACAGATTTACCTTTTTAGATAACAGTGTATTACCTCCCTTAAATGGTAATTTAACTAGTTCCAAAATTAATTACATATTGCATTTGTACCACAGTATGATTTGCTTTCGTATAGTGTTTAGCAACCGGGGAATTCTATTTTCTTGTTCCTACATTGGACTTGTCATCTGTCCACCGTACTTTTGCTTTCCTTCTTGTCATCCTTATATACAATAAGCTACATGGGCATCGAATTCCATCCATGATAGCTGTAGCATCACACGTTAAGGAATGTTTTAGGTCAATCTGTCTCCCTGTATGCAGATGATGTATCTTATTTCCTCTTGTAACATTGTTGCAATGCTGGCAGTGTCCACAAGATTGTGTCCCCTTCTCTTTACCAGTAATGTTCTTTGTCTGAATGAGCTCTGCTGGTACCAAATGATTTCTTTGTGAATTACTTGTCCTATATGCAAAAATGGTGGGGGGGTTCAGTGAGTAGTATTTTTAAAGTTGTATCCAATTTCAAACCTTCCCTATTTCCCTTTACTATCTTTTTAATCGCCTGCTTCTTTAAAGAATAGGTTGTGACATGTGCTAAGCTCAGTATATGCTTTGTTGTTTTTGTCTCAAATAGTGTATCTGTGTTTATCTGTTGGACCTTCTGTGCAGTGATTTCAAGTGGCTCATTACTATAATTCTGTGCCACAAATGTTTTTCTCAATTCTCCACTCTTTTATTTGTCATCTGAGATAATTCTCCTGAAACTTAATAATTGACTGTACGGTATACTCTCTATGGTTCTACTTGGATAGAAACTATTTGCCAATAGTAAACTATTGTTATCAGTAGATTTCGAATGATATGATATGATATGGCATTTATAACGTGCCTATACACAACTACCGTTGTTCACAATTTCTTCTCTGTCAAGTAAACTTCTCTGTCCAGAAACTGAATTTTCTCCTTAATGTAACATCAAGTGAACCGTAGTCTTGAATCCAAAGAATTAACATAAGCAAAACATTCCATTAGTTTTGTTTCAGTTTCCTGCGATATTCCGAAGATATCGTCAATAAATCTCATATACTCTTTGAGATGATTTCTCCATTGTTCCTTTTCCAAGATGTTTTTCATTTCAAAATACAACATGGAAGTATTTGGATTCACAGGTGCCATTGCTGACAACATTGATTCTATTCCCATGGTGCTGTGTGGCATTGTTCTGTATACAAGTAGGTTTGTTGCTGCTGTCGGTATTGTGTCATCGGAGTCATGTGGCTCTGAATGCAGATATGTAACTAGAAGCCTGTCCGAATTTCAGAGCAGTAGACTGTAACATGACTCATTTTGGCATTGTGCTATGCAGGACCTGTCATGTTACATATTTATAGACATAAAAGGTGCACGCCTTTTATACTTAGCCAGCAATGTTAAAGTAAAATCTGTCCTGTTACTTTCTTTAATCGGGAAAGACACATTGAATGGAATTTGAATATGTCCCTTTACGGTACGTTCCCTTCCTGTGACGTCACATCCCCCTTGCCCCGTGTGCCAGAGTGTGCCACTCGGCAGTAGAGGAACATAGAGAGAGTGTGAAGAATGCAAGAGAGACCGAATTACGTGGAAGAAAATTAGGATGGGGGAACTATGGCACAAGAGAAGACAGTACAGACGATATTGCCCCAAAGCAAGCCATAGAGTTGGAAATACAAGAAGGAACATACCTATAAAGCATAACAACTATACTAAGTGAGCTTGACAGAGAATGGCAATTGCTACAGTGCCTGCATCCATACTGGCGCATCAGTAAATACCGTAGCAGAAGGTTGGCCTTCCTGACCATATATTGGATTTGAGATGATAGAGGATCTCACATCAGCATTCACAGGGTGGCTTGGTCTCCAGAAGAAACATAAATGTTAGAGTGTTCCTGGTGTTGAAAGATGAGTTGGGCAAATAAATCGCTGTTTCTGTTGCTACTGTTATTGGACTAAGCATCTGTGAATCGGCACCCAAAAGGGATGGCCACTAACAGAGAACCCTGGTTTCCCATGGTTGAAGGAAAACATCTTGGAGTGGTACTGCTAGTCCTGATATATCACTGAACCCAACATGCAGATGCGATGCGCCACATCCAAGCACAGGCATACAGTTAAAGGCATGCCAAGCCCTGAGTAGCACCTCTTCCTATGCAGTCTTTTTCTTGATGCCAGTTATCCTTATCAGCACCCATCCTGACCATGCTAATAAGCCAGTGTAATGCTAGTCCATCAGAGAAGAGCGGAGTCTCATGCCAGTGGTAATGAGAACAGTCGGGGGGAGCCTCACCACCGGAACAACCACTGGCAGAACACTAGCAGGCGATCTATTCTGGCTTCTTAGTGACTCCAAATAGAGCAGTGGTTCACTTGTGTAATGCACTCTCCTCAGCTATGTCCACGCAGCAGAAACAATTTACATTTAGCTCTTGAGTAGTAGGGGCGTGGGTGTTCCACCACACACTCCAGGCTGCCCTGCATGTCTAGTTATTTTCTGTCCTGACAGATGGTTAGGACTCTAACTCCCAGGAGCCAGTATAATGGTGAAGGTCATGGGAGCTGTAGTCCAAAACATCTGGAAAGACGTGTAATGAGCAATCATGCACATTGACTGGGAGGATAGCTCAGGGGCAACATGCTCGCCTTGGAAGCAAGACGACACGGAGCACCACAGGTTCGATCCCCGGATCCGCGCTTGGAAACCTCTGGGTATTAATAACAAATGATATCATATCATATCATGCACAGTGTGCACAGGTTCCCTAAATCGGGAAAAAGATGACTTTAAAAAGTGGCTGCAGGCTTTCGAGGAAGATGCTTAGCGATCATATGAGGATGCTTAGCAATCCTATGCTTTCAGTGTCTTTTCTGGATGAAAAGAAAGACAGCATTCATATTACTGAGAGGTTTTCCTGGCTCACTGCCAGTTTTGAAATTGACTTTTCATGTGTGATTTTCCTAAAACCCATTTGTGATCTAAGAGAACGCAATGCAAAGAAGGGAAGGCAGCACGCTGTCTTTTTCCTGGCTCTCCTGTTTAGAAACCTCAAAGAAATGGCAAATGTTAGAATAAAATGAGTGAGTGCTGCTGAGCCCCGGCTTCTGATAGATGTTCTTTTTCCAGCTTCCTTGAGGATGAAAACATGAATTAAACATTAATTGCGTGATATCGACTGCCACGGTGTAGAAATCTAATTTGCGATGTTAGCGGGTGCACCGTGCTGTGGGGCGGCCATTGATGACTTTACCTGCAAAGCGACTTGTTGACTTAGCTTTCTTCTCATATGCGGTGCACCCACCCACCCCGTCTCCCACCCTAGGCTGGGGAAAGGGGTATCCTGCTGGAATCCTGTTCTATTCTCAGTAGGTTTACAGCACATCAACACGTTCTAGCTAAAATACTTTTCTAAACACATCAGTCATCTACCAAAATTTTGCTATTTTATGGTGACAACGCAAATCCTCTCAGACCCCTGCGGAGTAGGAAATGGGCCTGAATAAGACAGAACGTAGTTTGTCTTGCCTGAACTCTCTGCTCTGACCCGAGGACAAGAGAGGAGATATTCAGATCTGTTGCAGGGCTGAGCTCGCACACGTGATCAGCCCACACATTGCAAGACCAGCAAAAGCCTCACATAAGGCTCAGAAGTTGTCCTTTCTTTCTTTCAAATTATCGAATGCGTGGGCGGACCCACGCAGGCGTTTCCTCATCCAAAAGGATGATGTGCACCTACCCCACCAATCTTACACACAGCCCTAAAATTCTCATATCTCCTCCCACCGCCCCGTCTGCTCCACAAAATCTAGCAGCACACTGCTCCTCTCCCTGCCTCTCACCCCGACTCCTCCCAGCAAAGCCTTCCCACTCAGTTCAGCCACTCCCAGCACAGACAACCGAACCCTCATCAACTCTCTCTCTCCTCAACATCCCTCTCACACACAAGCAAAAAATGTCCCACAGTCTCAGGCACCCCACACACCGCACAGTCCCTCGACTCACGCTTCCCCACTTGAAACAGACTGTCATTCAGCCCCACATGCCCTATCCTCAACTGGTTCAGAATCACCTCCTCCCTCCTCCTCCATTTCAGTTTCCCTGCATCCACCTTCACAGACACTTTCTCACGAACACCAAACATCCACCTGCCCTTCACCCCACTCTCCCACCTCTCCTGCCACTCATCCATAACCCGCTTCACCACCACAGCCTTCAAGTCACCCACACTCAAAGGTATCCTCACATCAACCGCTCCTCTCCTCATACCCGCACCCGCCGCCAAATCCACCAACTCATTACCCAAAATGCCACTGTGACTGGGGACCAACGCCGACTCCAGATCCATCCCCCCATGCACACACCGATCAATCTTCCTCCTGATGTCCAAAATCACATCCTTCCTATCACCATCCCCTGCCACAATCGCCTGCAACCCACTCAATGAATCCGAAAACACCACCACCTTCTCAAACTCCAACTCGCACACCCTATCAACCGCCAATGCAATCGCCACCAACTCAGCCGTACAAATTGACACATCATTCGTCAGTCGCCCCACTTTATACTCCCCAGTGCTTTTCAGATAATATGCCATACCCACTCTCCCAGACACAGGATCCTTCGAACCATCCGTGAACACCTTACACCCTTCCTTCCCTGCCACATATGCCTGACCCAAAGCCTTGATCTCACCCCGCAAACCCCGCTTCTTCAACACCACACTCGCCAACTCCAAAAACACCTTTGGAGACCCCATCATCAGAAGTTGTCCAAGTTGGTATAGATGTCTTGCCCTTTACAGACATGTGTTTGTTAGGGTGAGTATTGTGAGCAATGAAAAGACCAGAGTCCATCTTCCAATACTCACTCTTAGGGGTTTCTTGCTGAATCACTATCAGGCACGTTTCAAATTTAAAATTGTGGGTATTCTTATGCTCCCAAAAGGCCCTTTGTTTTTATGCAAATCGCCAGACGTGGGTTCCATGAAGAGATACTGTGTTGCGTGACCTAGCCTGGGGCCATGCTCCTCGGACCCGTCACCTCCTCCCCTTAGCCCACCCTTCAGTTCCCTGAGTACATTGTTTCCATTTCCTGTAAAGAGCACTTGCATCGAGACGCGAGGGACCAGTGGGTGAGGGATCGTTGACTTGCAGGCTTAACAGAGGCTGCAGCTGTGCATTTTTGCACCCGGCCATTAAGCTTGCTCTTGACTACCCCCGGATCTTTTATTTTCTTTTTTGGGGCATTTGGACTCGCATTTGTCAGAGTGTTGCCACATAGGATCTCAAACCGTTGATGGACAGGAAGCCTGGGAGTTCCCATTCAGCTTCTGCCTTGGTTTTCTTACACAGTGGTTTCTAGACACTTTACTCATTACACTTTTAGAGTTTTCCCAGTTTATATCATGCTTTCTAGAATTGTAATTTGTGCATTCTCATCACCTACTTTCTAGTGCCAAGAAGCCTCCCCGGGAGGCACATATGTGTTTTTTAAAACACATAAATACAATACAAACCACACTCATCCCTCCACACTCAAAGAAAATCTGATTTCTCCAGGGTACTTCAGAGGTAACAGGAAGAAATTCTTCATTTAGACAACAAACGTGTAATATGTGTAATATGAATGTGAAATTAAATGAATAAGGCTATCAATCAAATGAGAATTCAATACACTTTTTTTAAAAAAGATACCAAGAAAACTGACAAAACAAATCTTCACCCTCGTCTGTGTGCCTTCACCGGGACATTTCGTGCATCTTGGTGTAGGGCCTGGACATGATATACTTGCATTTGAATTCAGTCCCATGCAGCTGCTACCAGCCACTATGTTTTGCACCTCACAACATTCCCTGGAGCTCATTTCCCTTATAAATGTAAATTGGCCGGACGGGATGTTTACCTTCTCACTTATATGCAAAACTCTGGGCAATTTTCTTCCTTTGCACTAGAGAGTGCAAATGAGAAGTGTAAAGAAGAGGCAGAAGCCTCTTTACACTACTCTATTTTCACTCCGCAGTACAGATAGAGTGAACGCTACCTACAATACATGCATGGCAGGTGGCGTTTTCAATGGTTTATTATGGAAATCATTGGTTTTACACCCGCATGAAAACCTCAGGCTGTCGTGAAACCAGGTTGTTTTTGAAGGCGGGAGGGAAATAGAGGGCAGAAGCATTACTCTGGTTTCCCGTTGTCAAAAACAATGAAAATTCCATGGAGCATGCCTTGAGGCAGTAGAACAGGTCCATTTACCCTCCATTTACGATCCGAGGGCATTGAAAATTAGCTCCACTGTGTCTTCACCAGTGGAGAGGATGCCATGTCGGCAGCATGCGCGCAACCAACCATGACTACATGGGCGTAATTTTAGGGGGGGACAGGGGTGTTTGCCCCCCCCGCGAACTTTCACGGCACACCATTTTGTCCCCATTCATTTTGCTGCGGCACCTTTTCTTCAGATGTCATGTCCCCCCCCAACATTTTCAGCAAAGTTACTCCACTGCATGACTACATCACACCTGGGGGTAACCAACCATTCCCTGTATGCCACGTGCGGAAGCGGCTGTCGATTCCAGAGAGAAGATCATGGCGCCCGGCAGCAACATCTCCCCACCAACCTCAAATGAAGGTAGATTTCACTTGAGACTTCGAACCATTCAAAAAATGTCCCTACGGAAGCCGCACGGGTTCGAAATACGCATTCTGTATCATTTTATTTGCATTTGTCATTTATTTTGTTTCTAAAGTGAGTACTTTAATCAGTACACAAAATGGTTTGAGGTTGAGGGCTTTAATGAACCAATTAAGCTGAAACACTTTCCAAAAGAAATTTCAAGCAATTTTTGAAGGCAATCCCTTCAGTGTTTGGATTGAGTTTACCAATGCAATAAGCTGTGTTCTTTTGTTAAGGATAGTATGTATTTATTTAATTATTTACAGGAAGGATCAATGCTCGTTTGATCACAAAATAACTTACAATAGTTAAGAAATCAGATCAGGAAGGAGTGTGCTTCTTACAATGGGCTGATTGCAAGTGACATTCTGACCAGGTTGTGGTGCGGAGTAAATGGGACAGTCACCGGGGACAATACAAAGATTAAGGACAACTAACATTATACAGTTTTAAGTGCAGGTAGGCGGTATGGCCAGCTGTGTTAGCGCTTCATGCCATGTTTCTCCCACTTCTAAGTGTTGTAAAAACAGGTGCGACAATGCACAACTTTAATTTTACTCAATTTGTTAAGCTCATGAGAATGGATGGCTGAGTCTGCCCTGCTGCGAGATTTGAACTTGAGAAATGCAGTGTGGCCCCAAACAAGAAATCAGCTCTTAACTGGTGAATGATATGATATGATATATGTCATTTATAACGTGCCTGTACACAAGTGTTTCTAGGCGCGCCAAGACAAGGAAGGGGGGACAAAGGGAGGACAAAAAAAACGATATTACTAGGCCCTGTGTCATTCAGATCGTGAAAGTGGGAAGGGAGAGGAGAAGTGCCAGGCAGAGGAGGGGTGTGAGGGGGGGGTGCCAGCGGGGTGGTGGGCTCTTGGTAAGTGCTAGGAAGCAGGGGACTGTGAGGTTGCAGATACAGTCCCTATGTGCGCGGTAAGCTCAGAGGCAATGCAAGGGGCTACTGTTCGTATAGGAGCCTGGTGCCGATTAAGGTTCAGAGGGTGGCCAGGTAACCAGTTAGTGCAGCAGAGAAGTACATCAGCAGGGGAGAGAGCGAGAAAGCAGAAGCGAAAAGGAAGGCATTGAGTTTCCCCTGGAACCTTAGGTGGTCCTGCTCAAGTTTGAGAGATACGGGGAGGCTATTCCAGAGGGAGGCACCAGCCAAGGAGAGAGCTCAATCACTGATGTGAAATGTTTGCCTTCAAATTGGTCTTTTTTTTTATGGATGTAAGTTTTGATTTCGGTGAAGATTGATTCTTGCGTGTCATGGAAAGAGAAGAAAAGGCCTTGCTTTTTTGGCATGATGCTGTTTCTATTTTACTGTACTGGTCAATCGGATTAGTTAACCTCAGAAGCATCTTAATTTCATATAATCACCAAACCTTTGTGTGATTTGGACGAAATCAAGTTGGAGTAGGAAAGCTGTGCGTGGGAGGGAAGCCTTGCCATCGCCGACAGAGCCCTAAAACGTGGCAACATGCTATTATTATTTTTAAATGCTGTTTTGATGACAAGGCCTGCTGTGCTGGAAATATAAACTGCTCTACTTCTAGTGCCTCTGGCTCATCAATAAGAAACAACATTTAAAAGTGTGCTACCCTTTCCCGTTGAAAATAAAAACCACAATTTAAAATCTCCCAAGTTACACTTCTATTTTTCTACTTTCAGCATGGGAAGGGGGTGGGGGCTTGTTCTGTGAATTTTCCACGTCAAATGTTCCTTTCTATTTTCAGTGCACGTGGGCCTCACCTTAGGAATATCTAGTATGTGATCTGCTTGCCCCGGAAAAAGAAAAATAATATGTTACAGGTGGGAGGTTTCTGTTGCACATCCCATCCACAGAAGAGTTACTGTATTTTCTATTTCTCACTCTAAAATAAATAAAACATTATTTCTAACACTTTGTCTGTCTGATAAGGAAATACTGTTTATGCTATTTGTAGTGCGCTCCCTTGTGCAAGAGACATAGAAAAAATACTATCTGTCAAGTGGGTGTCCAGTGCCAATGCCCAGTGCCAGGCATAGTATGTTTTCAGTTTCTATCATGGTTAAGAGTTCCAGCGCCTCACTGCAGGTTTGAGGGGGGAATTTGGACCCTTATGTGACCAGTGAATATTTTTGTGCGCCGCACAAATTTTACTGTTCATAACCCGTCAATCCCATGGGTGACATGTTGATGTTCATAAGCAGAACTATTTTTTATTTTTTTATTCATATAGTGCAAACCTTATCAAACAGATGATATACAGAGCGCTTTACACTTCTAAAAGAAATAATATTCAATAAAAACATAAAACGCCAAAGGCGTTCAGGGACCAGAAAAATAAGACACAATTCAATCCATAATACCAAATTCAATCCATGGGGAAAACATCATTTCCAAAAAATAAAGTTAAGAATCTGCTGTACGAATATGAGTTGGAAGAGTATTCAAAAAGGTTGGGGGGGCGGCAATGGACAACACATTGCATCCCAGCCTAAGAACATTATAAACACCCTGGAGCTCCTTCTCCAAGTCCCAGAGAGTAGATAAAGGTGCAGAAATCGACGTGAAGGTGTTACGTCAGTCCTAACATCTTTATTTAAGCTGCAGGCCATTTCTGTGCGTTTTGTAGGCCGATGGGGGGGGGGGGGCACAGCATGGGAGTAATGTTTCCATCTCCCTTTGTTTCCCTCCGCCTCCAAAAACCAGTTTGTTGCACGTCCGTAAAACCAATAAATTCCTATGGAATGTGCCTGCGTTTTACACCAGCAAAAAGCCGGTGGTTTCCATAGGAATCGATGGTAAACGTTGCATTACTCAATTTGTACTGCATTGTGCAAAAACAAAGGCGAACAGCTGATTACGCCTGCATTTTACACCTTTGTTTTTATTTTCTTATTGCAAATCGCTAAAAAATCCCAAAGGAGACCTGTCTACACCTGAGTGAAAATGTAAAAGGACCGCGTCAGGCTAGTTACTCCTGGGAGGTACATGACATCCACTGATTGTTCAGCTCAATGTTAGTTCTATTCATTGCCATATTAACTGTGAGCAACTAAGTGGTCACTAGCAGTACCAAACGATATGGATGAGAGGACTTCTCATCGACGGGTTTAATTGCATTGATTTCAATGCTTAGGGTGACTGCTGCAAGGGCATTTTAAAGATTATCATATGAGCCGCATGAGTGTATTTGGATATAGACATCTGCTTTTAAAATTCCATGGTATGCTTTTCCCTGCCCACTGCAAGCCAAGCCCAGATCTCTTGCAAATCGTCGTCAACACAGCCTCAAAATGGCCACATGAAATTGACCAATGTCTTCGCACTTTGAAGCCAAAATGCAGGTCAGATCTGCAGGGCCACACTCAAATTCCACTTCACTAACCCAAGTGTGCTGGTCGGAAAGTTGACCTGGGTGACCTCACCACTAGCGCAAGCAGGGGATTGTTGGGGGAGGAAAAAGGTGCACTTTGCACCTTAGCACCCTGCCAGAGGGTGCTTAATGGCGATGTGCCCCTCGGCGGCATGTCGACCCTTTCGGTAACTGCTCTCGGACCCTCATCTTGGGTGGCGGCTCATTACCTAGAGGGTCGGTCCGCCCCGCATCGGGCATATCGTCTCATTAGCACCATGCAAGAGGACACCAGCCAATCAGGAAGCTCGGAACGTGGGCTGTATTCGCTAGCATAAGCCCAGGCAGCAGGGGAAGGTACACAAAAGGAAGGGAGAAGGTGGAAGACGGTTTGGAATAAAGGAGGTGAACTAGGGTGTGTCATGCAGTGATAGAAACTGTGCAGAGTTAAGAAGACGCAATATACACAAAAATAAGGGATCCGATCATTGCATTGACAACCAAAGCATCGACAGCCAAACCATTTATAAAAAAGCATGTAAAAAAAAAACATCTAATGCATTTCTTTAGATGGTAAAGGGTTTAGTTTAATAAAAATTGATTTTAAAGGTTAAAAAAGGGGGTTGGGGTATCGCATTAAAAAAAGTGAAAAAAAATGCATTAGATGCTTTTTTTTAGATGCGTTTTTTTTTTTAGATGGTATGGCATTAGATGCTTTGGCTGTCGATGGTATGACTATAAACCAAAAATAATATTCCTAAGAGCTAGGAAATCAATAAAAAGGATGCATTGTATTCTCATAGAACCATCTCTGCTGTAGACCCCTTTTAGATTACCTGGTATCCCTCTGCCCCCGCAGCCAGTACTCCCATCTCTTTCCTGCCTCCAGAAGCGCATATTGAAGGTGACTCACGCGGCATCCAAACACTGGGATTCGCGACCCGGCTGAATGCACCAGAAAACCAGCCAACCACACGGCGGGCTGAGGACAAATCGGCCCCCGGAGCAATGGCATACAGATGAGCTTCCTGCGTGAAAAATGCCAGCTCCCTTCATGGGTGCCTTAGATCGGCCACGCCATTTCCCCGCTTGGCTCTCAAACCACTGCAGGGCATCGCTGTAAATAGAAGCACAGACAGATAAAATGGCATCCCTTCCCATGGCTCCAAGGCAGTCAGGGGCCTCTGACTTCTCACTCTTAACACTGTAAAGTGGTATTTCATTTGCTTGAATCACTCGGTGTGCATCTTTGGCAGAGTCCACGCCAATAAACAGCGTCGGGCAGGGGCATTAAAGTGTCTCTGCACCAATGAAAAAGTGGGCCACAGCTGCAATTGCCAATTCATTCCTTGTGTGACAGACTGTTTGAGTGGTACACAATGGAGAGGATTTTGATAAAACGTGATGGAAATTGTGCATTTTAAAGAATATTTATTCAGTAACACTGGCCAAAACTACTAGCCGCATGATGAAGTAACTTATCAAACTGCCACACATCGATCAAAAAATTGGCCCACTTGGATTTTTTTTAAACGGCCCACACTAGCATTTTGTATTTTTGGTTCGGGCATTGCCCTATTGCCCTAAGGGACCCGTCCGAGTCTGCCCAAAAGGGTTTCCTGCTTTTCCGAGCATACAGGCTGAAACAAGGTGGAATGCGATCAGCCAAAGGCACAGAGCGGCACTAACTTGACCATAAAACTATTCAATCTGGCACCATTGCATCAAAAAGGCACGGCACTGGAGGCGGCATAAATCCTCACCTGGGCACTGCTTTGCCCTCTTCACTGTCTTATAGGTCACAATGGCCCATTATGAAGTCATTTCATCACACTATCCCTGAGACCCTTCACAATAGGAAAGGACCATATCCAGCGCATAATACATGTGGGTGTTTGCAAGGGCTCAGCCCCGGCACTTATTTCTGAGCCCCGGCACTTATTTCTGAGCCCCCGCACTTATTTCTGAGCCTCTGCACTTTTTGTCTCAGACTCAGTTCGATTATAATGTGGTGTTTTGGCAACAACAGTGTGCAGAGGACAGGTATCTGCGTCCTGGGCCGGCTCTTTGTGCTTCATGAACCTGCTGCCTCACACTGGCATGGCTGGCAGTGCCATTTGTTTATTTCCAAGAATACACATACGTTGGAACGTGACAGTGCTGGGCGCTTGCCATGCGTATGCACTGCACCAGTCAGCCTGCATGTGATGGTTCAGCCGCGTTACACTAATAGCCGGCTGCAGTGCCACAGGAGGGTGGGTTGACAACATCAGCACATCCAGCAGTACAGAGACAGGGGCAATGCCAGGGAAAAGGTCAACGCCCAGAAAGACTGCTTGTCCCGAGTGCCAACCAGGGGTGTTGCTGGGTCTGGAAAAGATCTGGGGCTACGCTAATGTCGGGACTGTCCAGACACAGGGCTAGACTAGCCTTTTGGTTGTAGCCCCTATGCTTCTATCCGGGGCTACAACCAAAAGACCTAGGGCTATTGCCCTACTAGCCCCCCACCCTAGCGATGCCTCTGTGCCACACTACACGGTGTTGAAAAGCAAAGTCATCAGTTCAGTAAAGGTTTTGCCTCCATTGGTCCAACAATTTACCATTTACCATAGGAAAAAAGCATTTTTGCTCTATTTTCTGTTGCTAGACGGTCAATAAGTACCACTTGACACCAATAGAATCAGAGCAAAATGTTAACGCGGATTGAGTGTTTAAGGAAACACGTTAAGTATGACTCATTTCAAGAATGTTACATCATGTTGTGTTATGTTGATAGGTATTTGTAAATGGCGATCTGCCATACGCTGTACATCCACCAATCTCAAAGAGCCAGTGTGAGTTGCAGCTTCAACCCCAAATATGTTTGCATTGTGAGTAGCACAGGTATGCATGGTGGCACCAGTGGACGGGATCTGAATGTACCGATGTGTCACTGGCACGCTAGGAACTATTTGGGCAAAAGCACGTATTCCTTTATAATATACATTGGGCACAGATCATGTCGGTCATAAAACACAAATGCTATAGGTACTTTATTGCACACTGCCCCTTGCTACCCTATCCTCTACTGTTCCTCCGGGAGTTACCGTAGTTAATGACAGAGTTGCATAATCGTCAATTTCACATCACTCAGTTCTGCAACGCAGCAGCAAAACAGACCTCCATCAGAAGACAGTGCTGCACTCTGCCAGCCAGTGTATGCCACCTCATATACAAAAGGGGGTTGTTCCTGTCGGAAAATATTTACTTACGCACATAGCACTTGTTATTCACAAAACAAAAAAATACATATTTGTTTTGTCAACCGGAATCTCATTAAATTAAATTAGGGATACTTGAGAAATACATTTCTAATTTCTTATAAAGCCTTCATTGGTTCACAGAGTGAACATAAGAACCGTTTTTTTACACAAAAGGACTTTATCTCATTTTAGACAGCTAAGAAAGAGAAGTGTCCCCGTTTTTTGCGAAGTGATATAACAGATTACAGCGTGTGATTGTGACATAGACACTGTTTGTGACGAAATAACAAAAAATAGGTCATTTGTGGAAACATTTTCAAAAGAACATGTTCGGTATCTCAAACTCATAGAATTTCAGTGCTCAGAAAACAGCCAAATCAATCAAAGGGTCGGGAGGATAGCTTAGGGGCAAGACCCTCGTTTTGGAAGCAAGAGGACGTAGAGCAATGCAGGTTCGATCCCTGGGCCCGTGCTTAGAAACCTCTGGGTATTAAACACATTATAAATAACCAATTACAATTACACTAACAGTGTCGATGTAATACTATGTTTCGACAAGAGATAGGTATATTGCCTTCTTCAGGACCAAAAACCCTGTTTAGCACAAAATAAAATAAAGGCATATGTGTAAAAATAAAATTCCTTCCAACATTAGTTTCATGTTTGGAAAAATTGCAGTTCATGGTGGTTTGCAGCATGCATTTGTGGCCTTCACTTTGGCCCCTCTAGCCCTGTATTCGAAAATGCAGGCACTGAAACAGCAGCAGCAACAAGTAGCAAACTACACTGATGTGGGGAATGTGTGATATTGCATCTGCTGCCACTGGTAAAGCAAGGGACAATGCATGAAATGCACGTCAGCCTTGCCCTACATTTTCAGACCGCATCGACGCATGCCAACTATGCAGTAGACACACCTCACATGAAACATCTACAGCAGACTGCATAATTATTCCATTGTGTTTGCCCCTTTGCTCTTGCTGGAAATACTCGTCTGGTCTAGCAACTACACAATCCCTTTCACATTTGGCAGCCTTGACCTGGCATGGAAGTGCAGATATGCAGTGCACCTCATCAAGATGGCATCCATCCAAATGCTGAACACAGAGCAATCGGGAAACAAAACAACAGATGCCGCTGGATCAAAATCCTTCATTCCTGTGTTCCTTCTCAAATGACAAGAGTTTACGAAAGAGAAGAGCATGCAGTCCCAAGTTAACTAACAAGATCTTTACAAGCACACTTTGTCAAATTCATTACATAATACACCCTGATTTTCCAAAGAACCCAGCACCACTTCAACACAATTTAATTATAGTTATAAATGCATACAAATTCGGTGAAATAATGAACAGACATAGGGCCTGATCACGACTTTGGCGGTAACTCTCAAATCCGGCGCTAGCGCTATTACCGCCGGATTTAAGGGTCCGCCAAATCAGGACTTCGGCGGATTTCGCCCCAGCTCTGAGCTGGGGGGATATCCCAGCGATAATTACGGCCGGCGTTTCCACCAAAGTCGTGATCAGGCACTATTACTTTGGCATAAAGATGGCAGCCACTGTCCGCATCCTGTGTTCCTGTCTTCTTTTTAGCAGAGTAGTATGAGTTGCAACAAAGGAAGTGAGTGTGCAGTGAGTGCTATGCAGCCAAATTGTGTTTTGATAAAGGGCAAATTGTTTCTAGGCCAAGATCACAAATACTGATGACGAGTACTGTATCTTGATGACACCAAGTGCTGGAAATTGACAAAATGTACTCTTGGCACGCACACCCTCCATGCAGGGGAAGCCTCCGAGTGATGTGGGTGGGGATCAGTGGCGGAGCCCCAACCAAGGTCTAGCATCTCTACATCTTCTCTAGGGATGGAATCAAGTGCACCTGGGGGACAACCTGCAGGAAGGACTGAGTTATGGAGTCGCAAGGTGGACACTGAGGGATTCTGCATGGCCTCGTGGGTATTGTTTGTACCTAGTCTGCATATTGTAAATCAATTTCTCTAGGGTTTGTAAATGAATCACTTGCTCGCTCTATACTCAAACAATTCAATCGATGAGTGAATCAAGATCATTCTGTAAATAATCCGCCTATGAGAAAGGGCGGGTGGGAATCCGGCATTGTGGTTTGTATACGAACACGCATTACTATGAACATGATGTGATTTTGAAGAGGTGGAAGAATATCCGGCCAACACCTGGAGCTCACCAAATAGCACGGGAACCTGCCATGCATGCCCACAGAGCAAGGAACCGCGAACTGCGCGGAACTACAGTTTCCTCGGGCAGGGCTAAGGCGGATAATCCAGCAGGCTGCAACCCGGGTTCAACACTGCTTTTGAAGTGGCAGTCAATCCAGCTAGGTAGGCCTTCCAGGACCCAGCACACTGAATCCTTCCCTTGGCATATTAAAGCTAAGGCCCTCTTAAAAGATGGTTATTCTAGCCTCGCAGAGCGCTGTCACTTCTTTCAGTATTCGTGGGTTGTAAGCAATTTTTGCAAAGTAATTGATCGTTTCTTACTGTCATAGTAATTCATGGAATTGTAACAAATCGTTAGTAGGAGAACGTTGCAAAGGTTTGCTTCTCTGTCATAACATCTGAGTTCCCAGTTGGTTGCTGATGCAATCCTTGTCCATCCACTCACTATATATATATATATATATATATACCAGACGAAGCCCGAGTAGGGTGAAACGCGTCGTTCCTTTCTTGCATCCAAGACCGTTGCTGCCTCCTTTGTCCATGCATTTCAATTAATAAAGGACACTTTGACTGCACGGTACACAAGCCTGTGTGTGGATTTGTTGGAGATATCCAGTCTTTCTTTATTATTACAGCCGGAGTGCCGATGTAACCCGGATTGG
Source organism: Ambystoma mexicanum (assembly GCF_040938575.1). Taxonomy (NCBI): domain Eukaryota; kingdom Metazoa; phylum Chordata; class Amphibia; order Caudata; family Ambystomatidae; genus Ambystoma; species Ambystoma mexicanum. Next base: position 194,100,396 of record NC_090939.1, read on the forward strand.
TTTCCAATCCACCTTTTTATATATATATATATATATATATATATATATATATATATATGGCTTTCCGTATCTCAGGCAGTCATTCACCCTGCCTGATTCCCGACGGAGACCTGCCCCAGTTAAACTTGATAAATTCCAAAACTACACAATGCCTGAGCCTTATTTTGTATTAATGAACGACTCTACCAATCAGACATGCTGTTGGGTTGCACCAAAGGGCCTCTAAAGTGATACATTATGGCGCTCACTCCCTCTGCCTATTCATGCACTGAGAATCATTTGGTCTACTGGAAAATCTTAAAAACGTTATGTCACCCCAGTAGTCCCCCCTTTGTAGCCATAACAACTCCACAATCAGATGGCAACCTCCAGATGCCATGTCACTGGCAGGAGACCCATCTGCCAATAAATGCAGCAGTGTGTTGACCGTAAGCTTGCGCGACTGCTCCTGGAGATGGCAGAGTAGGGCTACAATGACAACCGATCATATCGCCAGCCCCCTCTGCCCCTCCCCTGATGAAAACTGGCCACACTCATACACTGGCTCTCCGCTCTGCCACGCCCCTCTGCTTCGTTAACCACTCAAGCCGGTCTCAGAGAGAAGGAGCAACTTCTCCTAGCCTAGGGCTCATCCTAGTTTTCCAGTAACCGCAAAGGTAGAGGAAACTGCCTGCTGCCGCACACCCGCATGTGTCGCAAGAGGGAGGACAATGGAAGACTAATATTATTTTCCATGCAGACTCGTCGTACAATGGAGTATCTACAGCGATAGAAGTGTACCAGAAAAGTAGTGGAACTGTGACTGCAGCGGGGCACAGAATAGGAAGGAAAGGAGCAACGTGCAACATCTTTTCAAGGGCTGCAATCATGCTGGCTGACAGCCAATTGACTTGAAACAGATTTCGCTTTAGCACTAACTAATATCCGGTGGTCAAATGGAGAAGTGTGCTTTAACTCCAAAAAGAACAGTTCTGGAATGGTGAAAATGTTTGCGAAAAGTAGTGCAGCTGTTAACAGTAAAAAATAAAAGTAGTGGAACACCGCTCCTGGCCGTTCCCACTCACTTCGACCACTAAGTATCTCGGGAGGATAGCTCAGGGGCAATGTGCTTGCCTTGGAAGCAAGACGACACAGAGCAACGCGGATTCAATCCCCGGGTCCGCGCTTAGAAACCTCTGGGTATTAAGAACGCCATAAAAATCCTATCATATCATACAGTAGCTCAATCAAGAATTATTTGATTTCCATGTACAATATGTACAGCTATGCAGCTACCTTGATTATTTTATAGAACCAAAATACTTCTTTTAGCCTTAATCAGTGAGATGATCAAACAATATATAGTTCCGTGAGAGCGGTGTTGGGTGCTAGCGTCTGATGGGGTTGTCATATAATGAAACATGTATATAACAAGGAGCCACATTGGTATTTCATCAGGGCCACCAACTTAATGTTTCCCCGGGAGGGGGGAGGGGGGTGCCGGCACTGGGAAAAATAAAAAGCCCCTTTTAAAGTATAAAGACTTTTAAGCAAATGGCCTTTGCCGGGGAGTGCCCGAGCCCCGGAGCACCCGCGTACTCGCCGCCCCTGTTCATTGATTTCTGGTTTGGGTTTCTGACTTGCAGGTTGCTCTCCCCCCAGCCCCCCAGTCCCTCAGCCCCTCGTAATTCCCCGTGCCCAAGTCTTTGCTGACCCTAAAGTTGAGCTGTCAGTTACGAGGATTTAATCCCTGGTCGTGAAAGGCGACAGATCTTTGAAGTCATTACTCGAGCGCCTCATCCAGGCTGGTTTAACGAGCATGGCTCTAATCTTAGCAGCATATGGCGGCTGGGAATTAAGCAGCAAGGAGCAGAGCAAGTAAATTAAAGTTTACTTGATCCTAGGAAAGGGGAAGCCTGCTGTAGCGCTGCTGGATCTTCAATGGCGGGTGAGCTGTTCCTGATGCAATCTAGCGTGGTGCATTACAAGACCACCGATGGAGCACAGTTCAAGATCTTCCAGCGCGACCCAATTCAAAATGGCTGACCACAACGTCCTCTTACGGCATGCTCAACGCCTAATCCTCCTTGGGGTTTAGAAGAGAGAGGTTTGGGAGACTTGGGTTATAACGTTAATGGACACTAATGACAAGCCCCAACAATTACATGTTTCATTATCTCAAGAGCCTGCTTCCATTTACTGACTTATTTCGATTTGGAAATATTTGTATGCTTTGTTTTGAATGTGCTCATCTTTATGGGCCTCATCACGAGTTGGGCGGTAACGCCGGCGCTAATAGCGCTGGCGCTTTCTGCCCTACCGCCAAACCCAATTTTAACCTGTTACCATCAATGAGCAATTAATACCACGAGGGCAGTGCATGACAAGTGCCTTTCCCATGCCAACACAAAAGCCCAGACTGTTGGCATTGCTAGTGTTTGTTTGAGTTGGTAGCAGCAAACTGAACATTAAGCTAATCATTTTGTCAAGAGTAAGTCACGATTACACCTGCAACGTCTTCCTGAATCAACCCAGAACTATTCAACTATCAAGAGACATTTCAATTTGTGATGCTTGCTGTATGCAATAGTCATTGTTATTTTCATATTGTGGGTAATGCAATGAACTGAAATATTTTATTTATATCGTGTATGTCTAACATGCAGACCCTGCCTGTCATGATTTACCCCATTAGTGTAGCTCGCTGTTTGAGGGGATTCACAAAACCTTTTTCCGGGGGTAGGTGTACATTTATGCTGGAACAACTAGTAAACAACATAGTTGCCATGTTAATCTCTTGTACTAAGTGCAAGCGGTCATATGTACAGAAACACCTCGGCACTAAAGTAATAAGAGAAAAAAACAAATGATTTATGATTTGAATGAGCGGTTCAGTTTTCAAAGCCTTATAAAGTGCAGGTGCTCTTTTATATAGCGCAAAGAAGACCAAAGAGCACTCCACTTAGTGATATGATAGGTTATTTATAATGTGCTTAATACCCAGAGGTTTTGATATGATATGATATGATATGGCATTTATAACGCGCCTACACACAAGTGTTTCAAGGTGCGACGAGGCAAGGGAGGGGAAACAGAGGAAAGACAGACAACAATCTTACTAGGCCAGGTGTCATTCAGATTGCTCAAGTGCAAGGGAAGGGGGAAAGGAAAGTGCTGGGGTGAGAGGGAGGGGAAAAGTGCAGTACATGGGATAATAAAATAACAAGATAAATAAAAGAGCGGCCAGCTGGTTGCAAGTGCAGGGTGAGTGCAGACAAAGTGCTCGTGGGGGACTGTAGGGATACCGAAAACAGTCCCCAGGTGCAGGGGCTGTCAGGTAGGCAGTGCAGGCATGCAACTGGCACGGCTTGGGCCCGAGGACAGATGGGTGGCCAAGTAACCAGTGCAGTATCAGTATCAGCCAGGAATTCAGCAGGGGAGAGGGGGAGAGAAAACAGAAGCAAGGAGGAAGGTTTTTAGGTGCTTCCAGAACTGAAGTTGGTTCGGGGAGGCTGTTCCAGAGGGGGGTCCCAGCCAAAGAGCGATCTACCACCAACTTGTTACTTGGAGAAGTGACTGACCCTGAGGGAGTTGGAGGCGGATGAGTGAAGGGCTCGAGAGGGAAGATATTTAGGAAGAGAGAGTTGAAGGTATTTAGACCCCAGGCCACAAATGGCCTTGTGGACAATGCAGAGGGTTTTGAACCTAATCCTCACAGCCACTGGGAGCCAGTGCAGAGATTTCAGTCCTGGAGAGGTACGATCCCTGGGCTTGAGGCCAAGGACAAGTCTCGCAGTCCTGTTCTGGATAAGTTGCAGAGGGCAGAGAGTAGAAGCAGGAAGATTTAGAAAGAGGCTGTTTCAATAGTCCAGCCTAGAGAGAACCAGAGCTCTGGAGACAGTGAGCTTCTGGGCAGGGTCGGATTGGCCCCGTGGCCGGGATGAAATTGTCCCTGGGGAGTGGGGGCTGGTTTCTGCCCATGCCTGGGCCGGTTTTGAAAAAAAAAAGAAAAGTTAAAAAAAAATGTTTTTTTTTTTTCAAAACTAAATTTTACCTAGTGTACTTCTAGTGTACTTAGGAACAATGCTATTTGATTCCACTTCCTGTTTTGTCAAGGGATAAAAGGTTGTGTTTCATAACTTCCCGGGATGTCACTTTGGAGTTGGGTCAAATGACATCACTTCCGTTGATGTAATCAGAGGTCAAGGGTCGTGTGGCGAGGGGTGGGCCACTTTTTTGAGTCGAGGGGTGGGCCACATTGTTTTGGGTGTCTGACTATTTCTTGTCCCAGTCTGACCCTGCTTCTGGGAGAAGGAGAGGAAGCGAAGAATACCTCTGAGGAGGTGCAGCTGGTAGTGTGACTTCTTAGAGACGTCAGAGATGTGAGGAAAGAAAGAGAGTGTGGAGTCGAAAATGACACCAATGTTTTTAGCCTTGCAGGTGGGAGCAGGAAGAGGGCCAAGAGAGGCCGGCCAAAGAGCTACAGGAAAGGAGGGAGTGGCTGTGCCGATGAGGAGAATCTCAGTCTCGCTGACATTAAGGCAGAGATCACTGGCGGCACACCACTCCTGGATAGCAGACAGACAGTCAGAGATGAGGGACAGAGAAGTGGTGGCAGAAGGTAGCCTGAAAGTTAGCTGAGTGTCATCCGCATAGCACTGAAAGTTGGGGCAGAGCGCGGCAAGGAGTGCCAGGTATTGGTTGAAAAGCCAGGGAGAGAGGTTAGACCCCTGGGGTAGACCCCACAGGTAGAGAAAAAGATAGCAGAGAGGAAGGACCCAAGTTGTACCTGGGAGGGTCGCTCAGAGAGGAAGGAAGACAGCCACGACAGGGCCTGACCAGTGATACCTAGGTTATCACAGAGCCAATTAAGCGGGATGGCATGGTTGACAGTGTCAAAGGCAGAAGGGATATCAAGCAAGATGAGGACACAGGGGGTGTTAGAGTCAAGGTTCAAGAGCAAGTCTTCACAGATGTTCAGGAGAGCAGTTTGCGTGCTTCTGGCAGCTCTGAAGCCAGACTGATGGTCATGAAGACAACCAACAGATTCACTGTGGAGATTAAGCTAGGAGATGGCCAGTTTCTCCAGGAGCTTGCCCAGGAAGGGAGTGATGGAGATTGGATGATAGTTAGCCGGGCAGGAGGGATCAGCAGAGGGGTTCTTAAGAAGAGGGTGCACAAGGGAGTGCTTCAAGCGGATGGGAAGACTCCAGTGGTGAAGGAGTGGTTGCAGAAGTTAGCCAGGGCAGGAGCCAGGGTGTCAATGTGGTCCTTGATGGTTTTGGACATCAGGGGAGTTCAGGGGAAAGGCAGAGATGGAGGGAGGAGGAGAGGTGGCTGCCGAAGGACCAGAGGAAGAGCAGGGAGTAGAGGGAGGGAGGGGAGAGGAGGAGAGAGGACAGGATGTCCTGAGTTTTAGAGATGAAGTGAGAAGCCAGTGCCGTGCAGAGGGCCTGGGAAGGGATAGAGAGGCTGTGGCAGGATTGGCCAGTTCCTTGCAGATTTTAAAGAGTTCCACTGAGTTGTTAGATGCCGCTGAGATGCGGGCTTGGATATGAGCTCTCTTCTTGGTGAGGACAGTATTGCTTTTGGAGCAGGCGGCAGGCCAGTTTGTCAGAGCATGTACAAGAAGCACGCCATTTCCTCTCTGCCACTCTGCACTTGCGTTTTAGGGTGACGAGGTCGGAGTCGTACCAGGAGTTGCACTTTGCTTTGGGCTTCAGGTGGATCCTCATGATAGGGGCAAGGATATCAAGAGTATCAGATATAGCAGAGTGGAGCATGGAGGTGGCTGAGTCAGGGTGAGAGTCAGCCAAGGAGTGAGAGGGGGGAGTGGCGACGAAAACCTCAACTGATATGCGCTTCATGGGTCGGATGACCGAGAAGGTGGGTGGCAGTGATGGAAGTGGCTTGGCCTCACGGGTAGAGAGGGTGAGCTGGGTGGAAAGGAGAAAGTGATCACTTCAGGAGAGAGGAGTGGTGAGAGGTGAGAGGGACAGAAAGGGGAAGGTCTGAGGAGATCAAAACATCCAGAGTGTGCCCTGCAGAGTGAGTCGGCCCAGAGTGGAGAATAGTGAGTGAGAGAGAGAGTCGCAGAGGTTGCAAAAGAGTCCAGAGGGAGGGCAGGAGGCATCCAGGTGGATGTTGAAGTCTCCAAGAAGGAGGAGTTGAGTGGCCGAGACCTGGAGGGAAGAGGAGAGGTCCTCCCACTCGGAGAGGAAGGGGGAAATCTGACCAGGTGGCCTATAGATAGTACCTACAGTAAGGGAATGGCTAGGAGAGAGAGAGAGAGAGAGAGAGAGCCTTCAGACAAGGCATTCAAAAGAGGAGTAGGCCTGCATGAGAATGATAGAGGCAGGAATCCATACGGGGAATATCAGGGCTACACTCCCTCTGGAGCGGTTGGACCTGGGTGCAGAGAGGATCTTGTAGCTATTGGGGAGGAGCGTGTCTAAGCTTGTGACAGAGCTGGCCATGAACCATGTCTCGGTGAGGCCAAGGACATCTAGGTCAAGTTCTTCCAGGAGGCGGCAGATGTCCGAGGAGTGTTTTACAGCTGAGAGAGAGCTAAGAGTGGCAATGTGGAGAAGGTTGCCATCTTTGAAGGACTTCCGGGGAGGGGTACAGATCAGAGTTACGCCCTGCAGAGGTGTGGAAGTAGCCCGGGGGGGGCAGAGAGGGAGGGAGAGGGCAAGGTAGCCGAGGAGGAGGCAGCAGGGGGAGGCGAGGAGGCCGTGGAGGAGGGAGAGAGGACAGCAGGAGAAGAAAGGAAACTGATGAGGCGCGGGAAGCGCCTATCGAAGAGGTGAAGGTTGGCATGGGGGCCTTGGACCAAGACGGTCCCATTTGAGTAAAGATTAATGATGACCTTAGAGGAATGGAAGGAGGACAGGAGGGCATCCCTCCTGGTGCCACCAATAATGGGAGAAGAAGAGAAAGGAGAGAGAACAGAGACCATATGTAGGGTCCATAGGTCTGATGAGGGAACAGCAAAGAGGATGTCAGTGACAGTTTCCTTGGAGGAGGCACTGGTATAGGTGTCAGCGATAGGGAGGACTGGGTTGGAGACCAGGATATCCTTTTTAAACTTCTTCCTACCAGATTTAGTGAGGAGGGCAGGATAGTCGATAGAGAAGCAGTTAGAAAAGATAGGAGAGACAGAGAGCACCATAGAGTAGGTATGGAGAGGAGAGGAGAGGAAGGAAGAGGGTAACACCAGGGAAGGACACCGGGCAGGGTGGAGGCAGATGAGACAGTGAGAGGCAGGATGGTTGAGCAAAAAGATAAGACGACAACACTCAGGATTGAGAACTATCCGAATGCACGTATTAAGACAGGGGACAAACCACCTATATTTGAGAATCCTGAATAGAGGGAGAAAGGCCTAGGTTTCACAATGCAATTGTAGGTGCTGATACAGTGCAAATTGTAACAACAGGGGGCATAACCACCTGTAGGTGGAAGAGGGGGTGAGCAGGGATGTCAGAAGGATGGTGACTGGCAGCTGGTGTCCACTGCGGACACCTGCAGACACTACAGGGAGCCGCTAAGGTAGGAGCCGCCCTTTGCCTAGGGGGTCTTGGCCGTAGGGGCTGCCGGGCAGGGGCTGCCCTGGGAAACACAGTGATAAGGGAGAAGCCAATCAGGGGGGGTGGGCGGGTTGGGAGGCGGGCGGGAAGGAGGGGACAGAGACCGAAGGGAAGCGGGAGAAAGGGGACACAGGCACACAATAACAGTTAACACAATTTAGCACAGCTCTTCCAGAGGCCCAGGAGGGCAACAAAAGTTACAATTTCGGTCGCAGCCCTCACCCGCTCCGCCTCAGTGAGAAATGGCGAGCGTGGACTGCAGCTGAACACACACCTCGCCACATGGAGAGCAAGAGCCAATCAGGGGGAGGGCAGGTTGGGAGGCGGGCGAGAAGGAGGGGACAGAAGGGAAGCGGGGGAAAGGGGACACAGGCACGCAATAACAGTTAACACAATTTAGCACAGCTCTTCCAGAGGCCAAGGAGGGTAAGAAAAGTTACAATTTCGGTCGCAGCACTCACCCGCTCAGCCTCAGTGAGAAAAAAACGCAGACCAGGGTATCGAACCTGTGGTTCTCTCTGTCATCTTACTTCCAAAGCCAGCACGTTTCCCTTAAGCTATCCTCCAGAGACAAGTGCGGTCCAAATAAGAGAAAGAGTGTCATCTGACACTTTACTGAGTCTCGAATGGACTTACTGGAGAGTCACAGAAGCCTCGTGCTTGTGGAGCTAGCATGAGCTTTGTATAGGGTCAAGGCGTGTCTGAGCAGTGGAGTAACGTTGCTGATAATGTTGGGGGGACATGTCATCTGAAAAATGAATGCCCCATTCAAATGAATGGGGACAAAATCGTGTGCCATGAAAGTTGGGCGTGAGGACAAACACTCCTGTCCCCCTCTAAAACTATGCCCATGTGTCTGAGACGTGTGGGTGCGTGGGTGTGTCAAGAGCGGGTGTGAATGGGACAATGATAAACATCCACCAAAGCGCAAGTTTACGTGTATTCATAGACGTTTTAAATTGTCTTGGAATCATTTGTTAACACACTTCACACTTTACACATGGACATTGTAGTTGCAAGTGCTGTGTGAGAGTTTTGAAAGTGATTGAAAAAGTTTGTAGATTTGTGGAATGTATGTAGTGATGTGGGCGAAAATATGTACGAGTGGGAAAACATTTTCAAAAGTTTTTTTTTTGTGAAATTGAATTTCCTCTCTGACATGGCAAATGCTTTTTCTTTTGTTCCCACAAACCTTTCTAACTTTTCCAGTGAGTTCCAAGCCACCCGGGTGTAGAAAAGAGGACCCTGCACAGCAGTGCAGGCTCCCGCCTTCCTTCCAGGGCCTATAACATGCTCCACATCCTTACCGGGCCTGTCAAGCACATAAAGGGCTGGACGGCAAGCTGCCCTCTTGTTCTCTTTCCAGTGTTCGAGTGGCCTTGGGGAATTTGAGCGGGGGAGTGCTTTTAGGGCATATGTGCGGCTCATTGGCAAAGTATCCAGAGACATAGGGCCTCATTACGAGTGTGCCGGTCTGGATAAAATGCTGGTAATTCTGGCCTTTTTTCCAGATCGGCACACTTAAAGTTTGCTGGTGTGGACCACGGACCTCCCGGCAGGCCTGACCTGCTGGAAGTTGAGGCCAATATCGGCAAATCCATGCCTAAATCACCGGCCCTGTTAGTACCGAGAATCCCATCCTATGGAGTCCAATGGGACTCCATGGGAATGGGAACGTATAACTACTCTGCGCCCGGTAATATCCCGGTAATACTGGAATATCAGATGCCGGAGATGATAAGGGCAGTTTGCGGGTTACCGACGGGATACCAGCAAACTTAGAACGAGGGCCAATGTGCAGGAAGTGGAGCTTTCGGATCTGTAACTGGCACATTGTGATGGGGAACTTTTGGAGATGTTTGTCCACCCTTAGTAAGTGCATGCCATGCAAGACCATGAATATGGGGGCCTTTTTTGTGAGCGAGGAGTACAATTGTAATATGTTACAGCTGATTTAGTTGTGAATACTATTTGTAACAAAATTTTCCCAGCAGCCTTTAGCGTAAGTTCAGTTAGACATAACGTTCACCAAAAATGTAATTCTTTGCAGATCATCCCTATTTGTCGCTATGTCGAGATTGATGGTTGTTATGCAGCAGATGCAGTGACGTTATTTAGGGGTCGGCAGGGGTCACAACTGCGACCCCTGATGTCTCCCTTGCTATGCCTGTGGTCTCCCTTGCTAAAACAAAAAAGAAAAGAAAAAAGAAAAAAGTTCTTTCTTTTGTTATTTTTTTACAAATTGTAGCTCCTGGACTGTGGCCAGCACCATGTGGCTTTTTGTTTCTTGAGTGGCTGACTTTCTTGTTCAGGCCTCTAAAAAAACAGGGGGTTCCTCAAGTGTAACACTTTGAGCAGTTACCCTAAATAAGAAAGAATAGGAATAACAATGTGTATTTCTGGAATTCTATACAGTAAATGCTAGACTCATTAAAGGTTTATTTCAGGCACACTTCAGGGGGTAAGTCATTGATTTAGTCTGTTCTTAAACACCTCAAATTCACAATGCAGACACAAACTTCAAAAAAGCATTTAGAATAGAATAAGCATTTATTTTGGACTACATATTTTTCTTTTTGCAAGTTGCATGCATAGCATTTTCTTTTCTGAAGTTGCTCTGTTACGATCATCACAAGAAATTCCAACAAAATCCTTGTGCCTAAAAGCTTGTGTACATTTCTCACAAGACATCCCATCTCTGTGTCCTCAGTCACTTGACCAAAACCTTGTGCCTAAAAGCTTGTGTACATTTCTCACAAGACATCCCTTCTCAGTGTGCTCAGTCACTTGACCAAATCCTTGTGCCTAAAAGCTTGTGTATAGTGAAGAAATGTTTGACCGCAGCACATAAAATGGCCCTTGATTTCATTGTGCCACAACTAATGCTTTATTGCAATGTGTCTATCTTTCCTATCTCCATGGCATACTGTTCAGGATGTTTGTTTGCATGTATGCGTGCCCAGAGTATGGGATGCCGTGTGAGTGCGCGGCTTTCCATGCTACTCTAAATTCTTTAATACACAGTTATGAACCCTCCAAATGGTATGTATTTTGCCATCATCTGAAGCCTGAAAAGTAGATACACGCAGGCTTGACATGTGGCCAACTTTGCAACGGACCTGCAGATGAACTGGCCTGCTGTTAAATCTCAGGTAACAGTTTAATGGTATACACTACAGAGTGTAATTTGCGTTCTGACTTTGAGAACATTCAGACATGTAATTGCTCATTTAACTATAGCCGGTAAGCTAGCTATAGCCAGTAAGATAGCTTATAGGTTGAGGGATTGCTGCTACAAAGTGTCTATGATCTGCATGTTGCAGGTTCAAATCCTGGCAAGGCCATCTCAGTCTTTCATTTTTCTGAGGTTGATAAATGAGTACCAACACAGGTTGGGTGATATTGTATGTATTTTGCTTCTATATAGAGCACTTACGCGTAAGTGCTATATAATAACACATCAATATAATTTGACCTTGAACGTCTGCTTGCATTCACAGTATTTTGGTAATATGGGTCTATACACACGGATATTGATCACACATATGGTAATCCATTCTTGTATGAAATGCATGTCACATTACAGTGGTATCGAAACCATATTATTCGTAGTGTTCTTAGGAACAATTCCTGTTTTGTCAAGGAGTGGAAGGTTGTGTTCCATCGCTTCCCGTGATATCACTTCGGGGTCGGGTAAAATTACATCCCTTCCTGTTATCACACGACCCTTGACCTCTGATGACATGTCACTTCCGCTACCCCTGGCATTTTTATGAAATGATGTCCCTGAGCAGATGCCAGCATTGGACCTGATTTCTCAGGGTGTACATCTTCCTTTGCAGTGAGGTCCCCGGTATTCACATACTTGGTCGAAAAACATTTGACCTTTTTGATTTGACCAAATTCTTTTTTTCAGTCAAATTAAATTAAATAAATATATGGGAAGGGGTGAGGGAATAGGTTAAGGTGGGGGGAATTGGAGGAGGGGTATTCAGGGGGTCTCCCCCAGCATGTTTGACCAAAGTAACGACCCAGAAATAATAGGTAAAATTGGAAAAGGTCAAATATCTTCGATCAAGTAGACCAAAACCCAGGTCCCCATCATAGTCTTTTCGCACTGTCTCTAAATCGCATGCTGCACTTGCCAGAATGACACACATAGGGCCCCATTACGAGTAGGGTGGTAAGGGATACCAGGCACTGTTAAGGAGACCGGTGCCGGTAATCTCTTACCGCCCTACTATGAGGTTTTACAGGCGTTATGGACGGCACCCGCTAAGGGACTTCAGAGCTAATAACGGTACCGCAAAATGCGGTACCGTTATTAGCTACTTCCCCATTCCCATTTGAGCCCTATGGGGGCTCAAATGGGAATGGGGAATGTTTTTTTCAATGGGGACTTACCAGTCCCGCAAAGGTCGGACTACACCGGTAAGTCCCCATTGAACGAGACCGGTGCCGGTACCATTACTGGAGGCAGTCATGGCGCAAATAGCGCCATGACTATCTCCAATCTCGGAATGAGGCCCATACCCCATTAGAGAGCAGGGGCTCATCAATTTTGTCGGGCTGTCTATCATTGTGTTAACAAAGATGCCACCTGAAGGTCGCACATACAAAGTAGAACAGTAAAAGTATTGAATGAAAAATGTCCAATGCCAATTTGTCGAATCTCTACACATTAAATTATAACTAGTACAAAATCAAAACAAACCTCTGAATGTAATTCACGGGCAAGCACAGAAAACCAAATATGGAAAAGGTAAAACCCCTGTGGTCTGGATTCACTTTCCTGTACTACAGATACAATGTCCCTTTCCCAGAACCCTTAATAAATCATCTCTATATTCCAAAAACAACCCTATGTGTACAAATACCTGCACTAACTACCCACCTTGTTATCTGACCGTATTGGACAGTCGCAAATCTTATGGAATCGAAGCACACAGCATGAACTGGATATATTGTTTCAATTTCCCTATTTTTCAACATGATGTGCATTTTCAGTTTTTTAATCCACATTGCTGCCCATTATCCTTGATGGGTGGCAGGTTCTCTGCATGCATCGAATACTTATAAGCACTGTCGCCGCGGCCCAATATGGCCGCTGCAGTTTATCGTCCTGCCTGCACCTCCACCCCTCCCGCAGTCTTACTCTAATATCCCAGCTACAATGAATCCCTCAGCAAAGCTGATTGTCGCAGGCAATCTCTGCCTGGCGCGCTGATCAGATCTCTCCATTGTCCTTGCTGAAAGCTCAGCAGTCGCGTGACCCACCGCACAATAGGCAGCCTGTGACTGCATGTGGCTGATAACCAAGCTATTAGTGGCTACCAAGCGCTGCAGCCCACCACATTTACTAGGCTGCTATCTGCAGCATCAGCCCTAGCTTGATGGCAAATTCCCAAAATGCTGCATTGTGGGACCTCCCATCTGCCAGCTACGTGATCCGAAATGTAAGAGTTCATCCAACGAATGAGCAAGCATGCTGTCTTTGACCGGACCATTGGTGTTACTGGAGGGCTGAATGGGCTATAGCCCCAGGTCTTTTGGTTGCATGCCCGGATAGAAGCTCAGGGGCTACAACCATAAGGCTAGCGCTAGCCCCCAGTCCTGATAGTCCCGACATTAGCGTAGCCCCAGATAATTTCCAGACCTAGCAACACCCCTGGACCGGACACAGAGCTTCCCAGCACAGTGTGGTCACCCGAAAGGGGCAAGCCCCATGCAACATATGATGGGGACCCCCACAGGTTGTCATTACCAGAAGACATGTGAAGCCCTTGAGATGAGTAGATGGAGCTGGGACAGGGTCTACATTTTGCGGCCTTCTCACATCGATACAGTGATGGTGCTCCGTAAGGAGGCCATGTAAACAGCGCCAACTGAGGAAAGTGTCTGGTTAGTGGTTTTGCCATGGAAGTCACAAGCTGGGAAGGCAATGGATGCATCTGGATCGGGGGCCTGAGTAGAGTGCTCCCAGTGTTTGCCCAGAATCAAATGTGTGCTTATATTCACCCTCAAGACTGGTTCTGTTGCCCTAAAGAACTTACAAAGAGCAAACCCTGGAGAGGCCTATTCCGTTCACCAAAAAGTGATTACAAGTCTGACTTACTACACACTACGGATAAGCCTGCGATACTCAATATAACTTCTCATTGAATTGAACAGCCCTCCCAGGAGCTTTAACTCAAAGTAACTTCTTTGAGAATTGGCCAATGTATTCCTTCCAGGCCTGGAACTGATTGGCCTGCCCCTCGCACACCACAGGGTTTTCGGTGGGCTACCTATGATTTCCAGTCATTTGAATGGGAGTACACATATGTAAAACGAATATGGTTCAAAACTGTTTCCCATCTTTATTTGTATTTTAGGCAGTTACTATATGATATGCACTCCAGAAAGAAACAGGTACTTTTCAGAGACCAGAACTCAAATGGTACAATAGGCAGAGAGGGCTTCAAATGAAGTACTCCTGCATTTCCATATGGGCGCTGGAGGTGGATGCTGGAGGTTGACTGATCGCTGTAGTAGCTTGTATGCGGGATTTATAAAGTCATGGGTCTAGTGTGGGAAGATGCTCTGGCGGTTTGGAACCTATGTCTGTCGATGATCCTTGCCCGACAGTTGGTGTAGATCACCCATGTATAGGTCTACGGTTTACCTGCCCACTTTAAGGGTAGGCAGGTAGACCCTAGCAGCATGTGGAGAGTGGAATGAATTTGACAAATGTATGGGCCTTGCACACTTGCAGAACTAGAAAAGAGAGAGTAGAGTCAGATTTCTCTTGGGTGGTCATTCTCGAGTCTTGGGGAAGAGGCATCCCTCTGGTGTTTTCTTTGTTGGCGGTTGCATGACTTATCAAGACGGTAGTTGGATCTTCCTTTTTGCATTGAGTGCTTTAAAGATGACGCTGAATGCCTTTCATAAGTGATAGCTGGTTTCCTTCTGCAATGGTGCATACAGACTAAAAACCGATGGCGTAGGAGGTTGGCCAGAGATTAGTTCAAAACCTTCCATCCATCAGATATGTTGGTGTTATTTTGTTAAGGGATGCTCCAGCAAGCAGATAAAATACAACCTAACCAGTGTGGGTGCAACAGGCTCATATTTTAATTTCCATTTACGAGAAAAGGATGCTTCTCGAATAATACAGCTCTTAGAGGAGTCGGGACGGAGTTTGGGAGGAACGTCGACTGGGCGTTGGGCCATCCATGCCGGAAAGGATAGGGTTGTGAAGTTTGCTCTATTCCTTCAGAGGCCTCTAGGGTCTAAATAGCAAAGTATCGCTATCTTCTTCCTGATTGGTCAATGACTGAGCAGGATGCGAGAGGGATGCACACAATTACAGCACATTGTGCGACACTTCAAATATAACCAATGGGTTTTACACCTGTTGGGTGTCCTGACCCACGTTTGAGCTATCATGCTGCAACATTTGGTGCTGTGGGCTTAGAAAATCCAAGATGGCCAAAAAGCCCACATGTGCGCCAAACTCCAGGAGAACCACGCAGTTTGTGCACACTAAAATGGTTGCCTAACTTGCCACCCACCAGTGCGAGCAGGATGGGCCGGGGTGCCATGAGTGAAATGTGTGCCAAAGGAAAAACCGCACTTTAAAATCACCTTTTGTTTCCCTGAATGCCAGCTCAAAATGCCCATTTCAAACATTGCAACATATCCAAAAATCTCACTGAACACCAGCAGACATCTGGCAGAATGAAGTATGTGTGCATACAAAATCTGGGAAGTTGAAGAGCCCCAAAACAATGTTCAAAACAAGACTGGCTGAGCTCTGCAGGTCTGCAGCAGCCTAACTGAAACTGGATTTAAAACTACCAAAAATCGAAAATGTTTAAATTAACTGAGTGACCTACTTTTGAGTGTCACATAGTTTGTCACTGTTGAAATGTCATAGTTTAGAACTTAGAATCAGTGTTTTAGCTGCATGTGTAAAAATGGTATGTTTGATTTAAACTGGGGGACAAAAAGTGACATTTAGCTGAAACCTGGCTTAATGAAACTGGATTCTGCCTGACAACTTCCCCCCAATTGGAGTGAAACTGGATCCACAGCAGTTCTCAGGCCTGGCCGCATTCTAAGGAGAGGTTACCCCTCTCTGATTGAATTACCAAGGGACTGCTAGAGGCTAAACAAAGGACCCAGGCAGAGGGTTTATTGGGGGGAGGTCATAAATGGCTTCCTCTTGAACAATGGGCCTTCCAGGGCCCAGGCAGATGGTTTATTGGGGGGGCCGTAAAATTGCTTCCTCTTGGCAGAAGCTGGGAGGGGCAGGGTCTCTGAGCTTGGCAGAAACAGGATAAACTGGTTTCTATACCATGTGACCTGGGAAGACACACCCCTGTTGGCCAGAATATGATTTTAAGAAAGATGTATAACTCATGGTGCGGACTTATCAAAATTATCTAAAAGATACCATAATTCTTGTGATTTTTCTGCCCACATTTTAAGAGGTTTTAGGACCTGGTGGTATGATCTGGGGGGTTGCTAGCGGAAAATAGGGTTTCACTCCAAATGTATGCATGTTAAAAATCTGACACTTCCTTATATAAATGCATACATGCCTTGCGCACATTTGTATACATTTTAATGACAAACCAATGTTGCATAGCCCACTAAAATCGAAAATATGTTGCCATTTTTTAATGCAAGCCTCCAGGAAGAGCAGAGTTTGATCAGAGTATACCTCATGTGATGTGATGGGTGCATGTAATTTTAAACAAATGTGTACCTGTGCAAATATGTATTTGGGTCAAATATAGATTTGTGTGCAATTTGACAGGGGAGTATCTGTTCTGCAGACCATAAAACAGCATCACCATGACACACATTTCCTTCCCCCAATCAAAGCAGTGCGGAAAGCTTGACCAATGGGCAGTTGAGAGAGGGGCTGGCTAGTGATGCTGCACACACACCCACTTTCAAAAGACATAAAAAGAGCCACTGGAAACTAGAGAGGACATTTAAATCCAGTTGCTGCAACGCGCTCTGCCGGACCACACAACATCCAGAAGATACCAGATCCAACACTTAGACTTTAAAACTCCAAAGAACTTGATTCAGAACTCAAAGCAAGGGCCTAAACCCACAAACTGAGAACTCTTCTCAGCAGGCCTCAGCATCCAGCAAACCTAACAGCGGTAGCAGCATCCAGGAGCCGTGCAGATCAGCGCTGTGTCCAGAGAAAGCTGTGCAGAAAGATCCAGGAGCTGTGCACAGACGCTGTACCCAGAGATCCAGGAGCCGGGCCAGGAGCAGTGTCAGACCAGACTAGCAGAGCAGAGACCAGACGCTGTGCGCAGAGATCGTCCGGGGCGAAACCAGAACTGAAGCCATCTTGACCCGATCCGTGAGACCTAGACCTTCCAAATACATTGTGAGTACAGCTAGGACGGTGTGAAACTAAATCTCTTAGTTTCCAGTGATATAATTCAATCTATTTAATCTAAGTAGAACTGCCTCCTAACTGTCACTTGTCAATTCTGCAGCCGCATAGCTGTCACCTGTCATTTTTAAAAGCTGTCACCTGTCAATTTGAGTTACTTTAAATTCGAAAAACGACCTTTACAAAATCGTTCATATCTTTGGAACCGTTTGGGCTTGGTTTAACTTTCCTCTGAAAGCTTTGAATCTTAGCTTTTCAACGAACCTAGAACCGACTTGCTACTCCTTATACTTTTTCCGCAATCACGATTCACGCACTTGCGAATTTTACCGCGATTTGCGATTTGGTTAAAAATCCAGCCACGTGTAACCATCAGCAGTCATTTCTTTCCTTGCTAAAAATTCGTTTGCCTCTTAATCACCATCTCTGAATCATTGCTAAAGTGAGCCTGCACTCATCCCTAGTATCTCCCACTCACCCTGAACCTCCTGAAGGGAATTAAAAGCAATTTCAGCATATTTCTCACTTCATTGTCACCTTATTCAAAGCATTTTGCCTGTGTTTCAAAACTCCTATCTGTTGTATAAGCTGCTGGGGGGGAATTGAACTGAATTCTATTTGATTGCATTCCTAAGAACTGTGTGCTCTCCTCTTCATCTCCTTACATTGCATAGAGGGGGGGTGAATTGTCCAAGAAATTGATTACATTGTCTTTTGCTGAAATCCTATCAAGTCATTTTCTGTACTGCATTTTCATTCCACATTGCATCTATTTGAAACCATAAAAGTATTGTTGCTATCTTATCCATCCTATACCCACTCATCATTGATTATAAAGAAGTGGGCTAGTGCCAGACTATCCATTATTGATTACTGCTCATATTAAGTGTGATATTCAATTATTAATTTATTATAAAGTGTGATATATATATATTGTTTACATTCTCAAATAAACCTTTTAAACTTGCAAAACAGAACTACTTCTTGGCTCAGTGGGGTCAGGGGGATTCTAAGAGAGGGGTGTTATATAGGGGTAGTCATCCAGAACTCATGAACTGGACATAAAGATATATCAATAAGGGTTTCCATTCAGTATACCAGACTAGGCATTGATTTAGCTGTAGTGTTGAATTGAATCCTCTTACACACCATTTGTAAGTAAATCTCTCCGGGCGGGGGGAAGCAAAGGTGGGCAATCATTTACGATTCTAGAACCCTGTTGGGTGACAGGTCTTCAGAGAAGACATGATCTCCATTGTAGCTCTGCAGATGTCATTGAGGTGCCAGTGGGAACATCTGACAAGCAAGGCAAGCCCCTTGAAATATGCCGTAGCCTCCGCACAGGGAGGGACGCGTGGACCGCTCTGACTGCGCGGATGTCATATTATGAAACCAGACCCAAGAATGACATCAATTTGTCTTCAGTGAGTGATTTAAAGTCAGGAAAAGATGCCGCGTTCTCTCTAATTTTTGAGAGTCTGCAAGATGAAGTGGGGAAACGGTGCAGCTAATTCACAATTTATGATTGGAGACTGTCTGTGATCAGTGGGAAGAAATATCACCTGTTTCAGAGCTGTAAATAGCAGAAGCTGAACCGGCTTAGGATGCGCTTCCAGGTGGAATGCAGTCCTCGCGGGCGCCTTGGCATCATTGCAAAGTATTCAGCATGTGCTTCTCCTCAAAGCCACTCTGGATCCATTTGCAAATTTACTTCGGAGAATTCCTGCAGCCTAATGTATGCATTTAAATGATCTAAATAGGTGCGACGTGTACCTTGCGTGAGGGTAGTCCAAAACTGTCAAGCAAGTGGACCGCGTGGGTTGTTTGCCCATGGACCTTCATTGGCTGTGCACCATTTGCCCCTGTGGTGTTCTCAAAAGCACTCGAATGCATTAAAAGCACTCACAAACCCTTTCCCGCCTGTGAAGCAACTGCTGTGGTGTATTGCAAAAATGCATAGTGCATGGAACTCTACTGCAACCAAAGCATACTTATATGGTGCAAGGACGGGCCCTGTCTCCGGGGATTATTGATGGGAAGCGTAAAAGTTGGGAGACATGGAGTTCACTTTTATTTACCCAGAATAATGAGTGGGTGACTATTGTGCTTTAAGCGGGATGACCGCGAGGGACTCCATGAGCAAGGAGAACAGATCATGGAGGTCCTTCTAGTGTCTGAAGGCTGGAGCTGGTGTCTGAGTAACTTTCCTTGACACCCCTGGTCACTGATCAATGAGATGATGTTTGCCTTCTGAGCTGAAGCATGAACTTTGGTTGTGGGGTAGATTTGGGTTGGGGCAATCGATGGCAGATCCTGGGGTCTACTATTTCATTCATCTGTCGGGGTATTTAGATGTTTTTAATGAGTGCATGTATGGGTGGAGCTTTGGAAGTCAATTACACATTCCCAGGGAGTGAGCCGAGTCATCAACTGTGCCAGTCTGGCTTGTTTTCAGGATGTCGTAACAGACACCTGTCTTGCTGTGGTATTCTAGGCGACTTCCATGCATGAGAGTGGATCATTTGTCCAGCTGAGGTAGGATGTCTAGCCTCGGCGTTGCAGAGCCTTTGTCAACATGTCACTTTCAGAAGCATCACACTCTGTTTCTGTTCAGAGCGGAGCGGTGCTGTGTGGACTAAACAATCACAGTCAATATATTGATTGATGGGAGGCGCATCTCCGACTATTTACATTTTGCACTTAATAAGATGTTTATTATATAGTGCTTTTTAATCTAAAGCGCTTTACATAGGACATAATTGCATTCATTACTATTATTACCCAATCGAAATTGGTACTCATTTATTGACCTTAGAAGGATGAAAGGCTGAGCTGGCCTTGCAAGGATTTGAACCTGCGACCTGCCGATCAAACACAGATCACAGCAAAGAGCGTTTAATCCACGGAGTCATTTTACCATCTACATATTCCGAAATTTAATATGTTTTATTAGCTATTATTTTGAAGTAACATATGAATACATTTCACCCTAAAGGCTACGCTCCATTTTATGGTTACGATAAATATTTCATGTGTTCACGCTTCATTGCCACATTTACAGTTCCCGTTATATTTTCACCATACAATGATCACAATCCGTATTTGAACTGTTAGAAAAGGGCCTATGCCTTTGCTAGCTTTAACTATGTGAATCCCAATCACTGGCTTGGATGGTTGCATTAAGTGGCCGTTGTAATGAACATTGGCTGAGTCTGTTCCAAGACTTCTTATCCAACCGACACTGAATATTGGGATTGGTAGGATGCCAAACCTTGCCTGTTTCCTATGGAATTACTATGTTTTCTCATTGTCTTTGCCATAGCCTCTATCCCATAGAAACCCCCCATCTTGAACCTCATTGGGGAGCACCAAATCAGCTTTCACTCCTATGCTGATGACACACAAATGTACCTGCAATACACAGCCGACAATGAGCAAGTAATCAATGTGTCAAGAGTGCTGGTTGCCCTCGAGAAATCGGGAAATGGTAAGAGCCTGTGGGTAAATGGTGGCAAAACACAGATTTTGATTCTTGAACCTACTCTCTAAAAACACAGCAGATCATCTTCCACTCCAACCTTCTTCGTCTTGCCAATACAGGATCCTCTTCCCCTCCAACCTTCTTCATCTCGCCAATTCAAGATCCTTTTTCCCTCCAACCTTCTTTATCTCGCCATTCCAAGAACCTCTTCTCCTCCAACCTTCTTCACCACGCCAATCCAGGATCCTCTTCCCCTTCAACATTCTTCATCTTGCCAATCCAAGATCCTCTTTCCCTCCAACCTTCTTCACCTCACCAATCCAAGATCCTCTTCACCCCCAACCTTTTTCGCCTCACCAATCCAAGATCCCCTTCCCCTCCAACCTTCTTTGGCTCACCTACCCCCATCTCCACCAAAGTGCTAAACCTCAACTGGAGATATGAAACTGGAGCAGTAATTAACACATGCTTGTTCCAATTCAAGACTCTCTCTCGAGAATCCTCATATTCATACTTTCTGAGACCCAAACCACAGTTGTCTAACATAATAATTGCTCGCCTGTACAAGACCATTGCCCCATGTGAGCTTTCCCACAAAAAGGCTACATAATGTCCACAGCGCAGTTTGTGGTGTTAGCCACGGAATGTCCCTACCAATGGACAGTGCAGGGAAAAAGAGGGGAGAGCACCGGATATAAACCTCAGGTTGAAATATAGTTCATTTACATAAAACACACACTAAACGTAATTGTCACTTAGAGCTTCTAGTGTTACGTGTTAATTGCACCCAATTAATTGACACTCATTTAATTGTTAACTTCTAAACAATACATGGTTGAAATTACTCTGGGTCTGAAACTGTGAGAGACAGGTTAAACACAGACCTTCATTTACTGACCTATCTTATCAAAGACAATCCCGTAAGAATCAGTGAATTGATTTGGGCTTTTATAGAATAAAACATAAAATGAATAACCTCTTGGTAATTTCAAAATCGTTGTTAGTATTACTCAGGAGGTGTGATGCCTTTTACAGTGTGTATTGTGGTGCCTTCTGCAGTGTGTATTGTGGTGAGTATTACTTTATAGTGGATGCCACAAAAAGGTGATATAAAAAAAAGTACACATTTTTGGTCTTCAGAAGAAAGACTAAACCCCTCATTATAAGTTTGCGGGTTTAGAAAAATGTGGCAGTAAAAACGGTTACAGGCCTGACCTGCCTGTAGTTCAAGCCCCTTCCGTCAGATTTTTCACTGAAGAACCGGCACTTCACTGTTCCCATTACAGGGAGTGAGTAGGAATGGAATGCTGGCAGTGAGTGCCAGTGCAAACCCGGGTTCATGGCTTCTTTATTGGCAAGCAGCTTTCCCCCAGGCGCTAATGAACAATTAACCTTCCAACCTGCTACCTGTGTCTGCCTGCATGCTAGCGTATGTGTATCACAATACCACAACTCTTAAAACAACCCAGCTCAGAGCTGCTCCTGATGCCCCGCCTGGACCATCACCAGCATCCCTTTCTGCTTGTGTTTCAAGTTCCCCATACACTGTAAATGTTAACCATTTGCTGTTAGCCTAAATGGTACAGTATTTCAGTAATAAATACTTTGTTGTAAGGACCCTTCCCTGTAACCATCTAATGTGTTCCTGTAATGACTATCAATGTATAGGGCCCCGTTTCTACCCAAAGCAATGTTTGTCAACCCGTGTACCCAACACTAGGCCCTTTAAGACAAGGTAGCAATACTTTGAGATGAATGGAGATGCAGAAGATACTCCAACATCAATAAACAGACTGACTCAGGAAGTTGGCAAAGTACGTCTGTTTTAATATTAATTATCTAAAACAGGGAGTTACAACGAACATCAATGAACATCCGCTCGATCTTCTCACTCAAAGAATTTAATAAAAAATACAATATTTATAGTAAAACCATCAATCTATGTGGCAAACTACAAAAACCTACTTGGGAAGTGATTGGCTTAACGGGAACATCTAGGTATACGTTCCATAATTGTTAGGAAGGTGATTTGGTCTCTAACATCAGGTGGGGCAACTAAGCCCTCCTCTTGTGCAAGTCACTACGAATGTCATCAAATACACAACGTCCCATTGGTTATACAAACTATAGGGCACTCTACAATTTGTGTGCCTACAATTTGTTGACACCCTTGCACCCCGCTTTACTATTCCACACACGCTAGCAGCACGCAAGCTGGCACCCAGGAGCTGGTGGGCTCGTCATAACCATAGTTTCCCACATCATTAGCCTGCCATCTATCATCGCTCCTGTGGTCTGCCAGTCAATTAGCCCTTTGGTCATTGGCCTTGGAAATGTTCTCTGTGCCTGAGAATAAAAGGGAGTAGAGGCATGCTCTGTCTCTTTGTTTCGATGCAGCTCAGCTCAGTATCTATTTTCATCATCCACATGACTAGATACCATGAGTCAGAGCTTTCCGGTATTTGAAATACTATTAAATGAGGAACCTCTGACGTCTTCAATGTTCTTGATCCTCACCTCAAACAGGAGTTTGTTCTTTTCACACGTTTTGTAGCTACTGAATGAACATCCAAGCTCCCAGTGGCCTTGACTTCCTGCTACTGGGCCAGCCAAGCGCTTCTTGAATCTACCTCCAGTATTAAGTCATTTTCCAACTGCCACACTGAAAAAGCCTGGCTAGTTACCAAACTCTGCTAAAGTGCATTGTGGAACATCCATAGTCTATAAATTCATATACATATACGTTGGTGCATTGCCACACTCTATTCACTACATAGCCAGCCTTTAAGAATACTTTGTCTACTTGCTTTACTGCATCTGTACAATTGTAAATATCGAGCCCGAAATGTTGCTCATCTTTAACACCTCCTCCTTAGATCTTGATAGAATGTTACATTCTTCAGCCTCTTGTCTCTTCTCTGGATACTTCAGCTCTGCTTCACATGATGTCATCAATCTTCTCTTTTGCTAATTTTTCACCCTTCTTCCTGGATTTCATTCAAATGGCCATCATATTGTCAGGAGTGCATACGTGGTTTTCTCAATGGTATCTTACTTCCAGGATTCTGTTCAGTATAGGTACTCTCACTGGTACTGCACGTGTCTCACACTCTGGCTCCCAACATATAGGCATCATGGGGGCGGAGCTTTGAGTGGGGGTACTTGGCTCCACCGCTACACTTGTGCTCAAGAAATACCCCAAAATAAAATAAGAGGCAATCATTCTCAGTCTCTTGATATTTCAAAGTGACTATAATTCTCAAAAGGAAATTGCAACAGATCCCAGTCTTGTGATTTGTTAAGGTGACTACAATTTTCAAAAGGCAATTGTGTTTTTCAGCCTATTGGCATTTTCTAGTGACTATGACTACCACTGGGCAATTGCTCCAATTATCTGTCTTTTTGTAATCTGTTTTGATTACTTGTTGAGAAGGATTCTGTGCTAATTCACTAGTGTTTAACTTTATCCTACTTTCAACATCATTGTTCCCTGCACTTGTGCGATCTGAATGACGCAGGCCTAGTAAGATTGTTGTTTTGGTCCTTCCTCTGTTTCCCCCTCCATCTCTTGCCGCTCCTAGAAACCCTTCTGTACAGGTGCATTATAAATGCCATATCATATCATATCAAGCTGTGTATACACTATAGCATTGCATCGTCTGTTCATGTTCTGCCCTGTGCTTACTAATTGCACTTGTATTTGCTATCATATTCCACACAGGTTCTTGTTTCACAAAGGCACACACTTGGATGAAGTGCATCTCTCTCTAACTCCCTTCCACCTCATGGATGACTATTATTATTATTATTATTATTATTATTATTATTATTATTATTATTAGTAGTAGTAGTAGTAGTAGTATTACTGTGGCTTTCAGCCTTGCATTAGTGACTCTGTTTGTAAAGCTCTTCATCCTAACAAGTTACTATTTTTACTCTGGCGTTCACACTTGTAACAGTGCCTCTGTAACTCTCTTCCACCTCAGAGATGACTATAGATACGACATACACCCGTTCATCAGTATCTCCTTCTGTGATCACTTCCACCTCACATTATTATAGATACCTGTGACATTCACCCGTGCATCAGTATCTCTCTCTGTAACCCCTTCCAACTCACAGATTATTATAGATACCTGTGACATTCACTCTTGCATCAGTATCTCTCTCTGTAACCCCTTCCAACTCACAGATTATTATAGATACCTGTGACATTCACTCTTGCATCAGTATCTCACTCTGTAACCCCTTCCAACTCACAGATTATTATAGATACCTATGACATTCACTCTTGCATCAGTATCTCTCTCTGTAACCCCTTCCAACTCACAGATTATTATAGATACCTGTGACATTCACTCTTGCATCAGTATCTCACTCTGTAACCCCTTCCAACTCAGGGATTATTATTGTTACCGTGGCAGAATAGTTGCAACAGTATCTCTTTCTGAAACCCTCGTCTACCTCATTATTATGTACCAGCGCAAAAGCCTGTGTACATGAGCCAAACTTGTGTTGGGTGGAGGTTTCCATATTTGTTTGTTAAATTTCTGTTGAGCAGCTTAATCAAATGTTTATTTGTTGTTTTTTTTAAATGTGTATATTTTCTTAGTGTATGCAATGTGAAGTATGCAGTCTAAGTGGTATCCCTGTATTGGGCCTTTTTTGCAGCTAATTGTATGTTAGCATTGTTGAAATACATATGTTTTCGCCTGGAAGATGAACTTGAATTCTTATTATTGTATGCATAAGGCAACAGCCCCCTCTAGCGGTGGTAACAGGCGAAGCGGGGGCATGACGGTTTTGGACAAACATACTTCTGGCCTTTTATTATATACTATATTATATTAATTATAGGGTCACAATTGTCACCCTATAGGTTAAGGGGAAACGTAAGATCCATTGATTTTGCAAAGATTCTACTGCTAATATCTTTTGACTCATTGCAAGTAACTGTATGAAATGTACCCAAAGATGTTTTTTTCGGCACAGGCCCCTCAGATTTGGAAAATTTGCTGGAAATTTGAGGAATGTGTGAAAAGTTAAAAAGCATCAAATGAACTGGAGTTTTTGATACTTTT
Organism: Ambystoma mexicanum; assembly: GCF_040938575.1. Taxonomy (NCBI): domain Eukaryota; kingdom Metazoa; phylum Chordata; class Amphibia; order Caudata; family Ambystomatidae; genus Ambystoma; species Ambystoma mexicanum. The sequence goes on from NC_090939.1 coordinate 194,125,932, forward strand.
TACAACATGCATCCATCCTAAACTGCTTGATGGATTTGCTTCAAATTTGAAATAAGTTTGAAAGAAAATGGTACAGATGTGCTTTTTGGTTATTCGTTGCAAATCGATCCAGTAATTGTTTGTGACATTTTCCAGTGAACAGGAGCCCCCAGCCCCAAAATATTTTCTCAATGTTCATAGTACATTTGCCGTAATTGAAGATTTATGAAATTAAAAGCTGCCTTTTTTTTAAAAAAGAAAAATGTTGTTTTACAGCGGCAGGATATTTCAACCTGAATTACTAAAAGCAGGGAAAAAGAAATACGATTAAAATGATATGAGGAGGGGGAGAGGGGGATGCTTGCCTTCAAGGTGTTTGAGGGGAGGGTGAGACAGGAGCTATTGGATAGATTGACCGTTTGGGGAGGGCTAGGAAATACTATTTATTTTCATTTATTTTTGTCTTTTTTGCAAGATAAGTAATATTTATGCAATTCTTTTAGAAGAAATGTGACAATGCCACGAGAATTTGAATGCATTTTGGAAGTGTGTCATGGAAATAACAACGTGGTCAAATATTAACAGGGCTTCCGGCACTTTGCCTTTAGGGTGGATGTTGGGAGGCAAGAAATCGGGATATGTGCCAATTAAAATCTTGAAGGTAACTTAAGAAAATGTCTTATCTTTCCAGCATTTTCCTTGGTTTATGAGAATCAATTACGTATTTGCGAGAAGCCGAGTTGTTCTGTTGCCAACAATAATGTGTCCGGAGTTATATTCTCAGGACAACCAGAAAGACGATAACATTCTCGGGAGAAAATCTTGTGAGGACAAAGGAGGGGCGGGGGGGGCACAAACTTCCCTCCTTTTAAAATGTCTGTTAAAAAAGCAAATATGTGCATTTTGTCTGAGTCCCTTAAAAAAACACAAACTAATGTTATGGCATTGATTTGATATGATATGGCATTTATAACGCGCCAATACACAAGTGTTTCAACTAACCACGAATCGCATGCTCCATAGCTTAGAAACATGACAAAAATAAATATTATTGCTAGAGGTGGGGAGGCATAGCATATGAAAAGCCATGAAATTCATCAAACATTTTTTTGTAAGAGACAATTAAGTTGAAACAGTTCCATTTAACAAAACCAATGGAATTCAGTGAAATAAATGTAGTTAAAGTGACATTAAGGTGATGATTTAATGCAACAAAAAAAAACCTTTAAATTCTGCAAGTTTTAGAAGTGAGGCCACCTTATCTCCGACCTGCCCATTATGCAGCTCTTGAGCACACTGTTGACATCACAGATGACCTCACACAATAAATCACTTATTACATAGTCAATAACATCACTGGAAACTAGAGCACACTGATTGTTTTACACTGGCAGGTAGTTTCCCATCATATGCTAGTGGATGACATAATTGTTCTCATCTCTGCTATCATCATTCGCAACATTTGGACATGCTCAATGCCAAGTTAGGGCAACCAAATTAACCAATGGTCACATTACCCCGATAAGGGGTTCATGGGCCAATGGCTATGACCATCACTATGGCTTGTGACCAAACAAGGCCTCCATCATGAAAACAAAGTGCAAGGCCCTCCGGCCAACCCAGTAGAGTTAAGCTATTTAGCCTCCGGTAGTACGCTTTCCTGGCCTGTATCCGCCCGGAGTTAAAGGTGCATACCCTGACCTAGCTGACCGCCTTCACAGCTATCTCTGGGATGAGAACAGCAGGGAAAGCCCATTACAGCAGGCTTTACGTCAGTGTGTACCCGGCTATCGGGCAAATCTCTGGGTTTCCATGGTATGGGTTTTAGGCTAGGATCGAATACAAACAGCGAAGAGCGGGTTGCGGATGGGCGGCATATCAGGATGAAAGAGAGTAAACATAGAAGATGGACTAAATGTCTCTAAGGGTCTCATCGTTACATTGCAAGCTACGGGGTGATTGGTGGTGAAGAGTGGCGGCAGAGAGACTGGCCACTTTCATTGTCATGTTTTTTTTGTTATTCTGTAACAGAGATAAATGCAGACAGACGTCTGCTGAAAAAGGAAAAAAGGGGGTCACTGCAATTGAAATGTTTGCAGGTGTTTAATGTGCATGTTTTGCTCTCAGCAGGGAAAACGTTTAGCCCGGCAGTGCAAGGAGGTGGGTAGCTTGCTTGGAATCTACACACGTTCCTGATGCTAAAACCCACATTTCACCCTATCCGAGTGATACATGGGGTCCACCCGGGTACTTCTGCATCTTGCGTCTTTAATGCTTATTTGTTTTGCCATCGTGGGGTGTTCATTTTATCTGCTGATATATTTTAAGACGTCATTTTACACTTTTTGTTCAAAAGGTAAATCTGTCCTCCTTTTCTTTCTTCAGAGCAAAACCGAAAACCCCCTTTTTCTATTTACAAAGGGGACTCCGTTGGAAGCAGTTTCCTAGTAATGCTCGTGTGATTGGTGTCCCCGGGTTATATTTTTTTAAACTATGGGAGAAGAATTGAAAATTCAGGATAATATATCTAAGCCGATAATCACCAGACTCTAATGTATGGAAGGAGATTGGTTTTCTGAGTGATGAATGCGGTTGGCCTTTTTATCTAAACACGATTTTATGTGAATCATAAAAGTGATTTCTGACCACTAGGCAGGCCTGCCCGGAGGCTCATAAGTGCTTCCAGGCAGACTGCTGTCCCTTTCGAAGGTCATCTACTCACCTGGAAGCAGGGGATCAGGCCTTAAAAGGGATAGTATTGTAGCAGTCTTTCAGAAAACCCCCTTGCTCTTTGCCGGTAGAGTTACAAGCCTATGCTCAGTTAGCAATCAAATAAACCTTTGACACCACTTTAATGGAGTAAACCACGAGTACGATACATCCATGAAGTTTGTATCCTCATTCCGATTGTGCACCAACACAAAATGGCAGCCATCCATGCTGTGAGCAAGATTCTCTGCCAGCTGCTTTAAATACTTCTCGTTCATTCCCCATTATTCTGGCCTCTTCTGGACCAGCTCTGTTGTTGGAATAAAATCCGCAGGAACGTTTCCTTTTAAACATGCCCACACAAGCATAAACAGCCAGTCTGATAGAACAGCAGTAGAGCGCTCACTTTGATATCTGTGCAGAGCCTGCTGATGCAGGTTCGAATCTCGACAGGCCCAAACTCAGCATTTCATCCTTCTGAGGTCAACAAATGAACACCACACACTGAGCGTAATAATAAGCAGTGCTCAGATACCTGAGGGTTTGTAGCGCTATATAAATGCTAAATTATTATTAATATTATTATTACTAGAAAGGGGCAGCGTGCAATGAAATATAGGTTCTCAGTCATTTTTGTCCTTTATCAGTTTCTCTGTTCTTAATTTGAAAAGACGTTTGTGGACTGGTAGCAGAGGCTTTGCTAGGGAGGCCTGGAGGTAGGGGGGTGAGGGGGCTATGCGCCCTGGTCTTTCGGTTGTATCCCCAGATAGAAACTCTGTGGCTACAACCAAAAGGCCAGCTAGCCCTGAGTCCCAACAGTCCCGTCATTAGCGTAGCCCCAGACCTTTTGCAAACCTTGCAACACCCCTGCCTGGGAGCATTAGCTCACAGTCACAGTGCACTTTGATTTACAGAAATCTTGCATTGCTGATGGAAGTGAAAGTGGAAATAGGAAGCTGTGTTATTCCGCTGCTATCCTATTCGTGTGGGTGGCTGGAATATTGTATTTTATAACTTATGGCATCCATTTTGTGTGCATGATGATTCGTTAAGATTCCTTGCAAAAATTCTAATTTGATGTCACCTCAATATGCCCGTATGAGTGTGCTGTGAGGTGAGCTCAGGGATGTCATTTCACCAAAATGCCTGGGGTAGCGGAAGTGACATCACACGATCCTTGATGTCTCATGACATCACAGGAAGTGATGTCATCTGATCCCACCCCGAAGTGACATCACAGGAAGAGATGGGACACAACCTTTCACTGCTTCGTAAAACAGGAAGTGGCATCACAGCATTGTTTCTAAGTACACTATGAACAATATGGTTATGGTATCACTGTAAAGTGATGTACATTGCATACAAGAATGAATCACCATATGTATCCTTAATATCAGTGCATATAGGCTCATATTACCAAATTACTGTGAATGCAAGCAGATGTCCAAAGCCAAATGATAATGATGTGTTATTATATAGCACTTACGCTTTAGCGCTTCATATATTTTATTTATAACGTGCTTCATAGCGTTGTGGTTTAGAAGCGCAGAATCAGGATTCAAACCTGTGTGGCCCTGCATTGTCTTGCTTCCAAGACAAACGTGTTGCCCCTAGGCTATCCTTCCTCACCTATATATAGAACAAATATACATACAATATCACCCATTCTTTGTTGGTACTCCTTTATCAACCTTAGTAGGATGAAAGGCTGAGTTGACCACACATTGCAGCAACGAGCGCTCAACCCACTTAGCTATCTTATGGGCTATAGCTACCAGAAAACCAGCCACTCCAGAAACAAAGAGCCACATGCTGGTGGCCAGAGCCCAGGAGCGCCATTTAAAAATAAATGTTTTTTTTTTTTTAGGGGTGGCAAGGGAGACCACAGGGGTAGCAAGGGAGACTTCAAGGGTTGCAGTTGTGACCCCTGGACACACCTAAATGACGTCCCTGGATGAGGTCTTCCATTTAAACTCTGTGTGCCTCTGTGTGGTCACCTCAGGCTTTCATCCTCCCCGGGCCACTTGCCACTCTCCCTCCCGAGAGGGGTTCAGTTTTAACTGCCCATTGAGCCATAAAGAATGCAGCACTTCAGAAACTGACTAGTAACACTCTGAACTGGATGGACACCAGCCGGCCCATAAGACTGGGGGTCTCCAAACAGCCCTTTAAGATGAGCAGCAGTTCCCTCGAGATAGATGGGGATGCAGATTCTTACTCTTGCACAAAATAATAACTTAATAGTTTGGCAAAGGGAGTCCGCTTAATGACCAGTACAAAAAACAGGGAGTTCAATGAACATCAGCAACCGCTCGATCTTCCTTCTCTCTTAATTGCCAACATTTTAGAAAAAAAAAAACATTTTTACCAAAAACACATCATCATTAACGTGTAATTTTAAAAACATAACATGCTACTTGATTGGTTATAGGAAGGTAACTTTAACATGGGCACTATATCTGTATATGGTAACGGGGAGAGGGGATTGGATAATCAATGTCAGGTGGGGCAACTAAGCCCTTTCTGCAAACTGGCCACTGGTTTCTTATGATGTCACCATTCGTCTTCCTTTAGTATCTTCTTGGCTTCTTCATGTATTTCATTCTGAAAAACGTCCTTGTGTCTTGTCTGTAGATATGCTCTTCTCAATGGGTACCTTACTGTACAGGTTTTCTTACGTGTCGGTACTTCAATAGGTGCTGTTACTCCGATAGGCACTGGGCAGAGCCCAACTACCGCTCTCTGCTGGTTTATCTGTTCTCCATACGTCACATATTTTGGCCTGAACGTTCCTGGCACTTCGAAGGGGGTGGATGGAGTGCGGATGATACCTGGCACTTCCTCTTCAACTCTTTCTTTGGGATCCCCACTTCTCAGACATGTGCACATTGGACTGCTTTTCACAGAGGTCATCTGCATCATTTCTGAGGGGTTGCCTGGCAGATCAAAGGCTCTGCAGCTCTACATTTCTCCTCTCTCTTAGTGCATTCATGTTGCGCACGGCTGGACCTAGCAGCAGTGGCGCCCCGGGCAGAAAAACAAAAATATGTCCCCCCATTTGCCCCGCTGGTCATACGAGGGGGGGCGCCATATTTAACAATTGGCGCTGATCCAAAAGAATCAGTGCCTTATTGTTGTTAAATGCGCCGCACTCCCGTAACCGGGGAGTATTTTACATTTCAAGTAGCAGACAACCACTGTATGCCTAACTACTAATATATAGATAGCATACCCTCCTCTACTTTAACTTTTGGGCGAGTGAGCACCACAAACATTGCCCGTACTAGCATGGACAAACTATCTGCCTGCACCTTCCCAGAATTCACTCGGGGGCATATGGACCACCAGCCCTTTGAAAGACCCCTGGCCAGCATGTGTCAGAATAAAACACGCCATAAACGTCTGATTAGATGTGTACCCCTGACCTTGACACACTCCTGTTGCCTTTTTCTTGGAGAGGTTGGATTACGGCAATGCCTTCCGTCTGGAGCTCCCCCGCTGTGTAATCTGAGGGAAGTCGTTTTAAGCAGAGATGGGGAAGCTCATTATGTGGGCCATCTACAAAAGCAAGTGCACTGCGCATGCTCCGAGCCAGGCAAGCTTCCAGTGTAAGGAGGCATCAGAATAGATTTAGCACGCGCTAACCCTTCCAGTACTGGGGACTATGGAGATAACTCTGGGCTGAGAAAAACCCTCCGGTGACTGCCGGCAACCTCAAGCCGCCTGCATGACTCCAATCATTTGCTTTTCAAATATCCCTGAGGTTTCCCAAGCACCTGCTTAGGATGCTGTGTATTCAACATTTTAAGTCCCTTCCTGTTTCCACTTTACGCTTTTAAAAACATATCTACATGTTTAAGTTTGTCGAAAGCACCAAACAGTGTGAGCGAATTCCAAAAACCTTTTATGTAAGGAACATATTCCACGGGCAAAGCAACAATTCACATTATAATGTGCGTTTCCGCAACCGCAGAAAATTCAGGAGTTTTAATGAAGAAATGGATATGATAAAGAGCAAGGGAAAACATAGGCTCTTGACAGTGTGTGTGTGTTTGTGTGTGTGTGTTTGTCCGAAGGGTAGGATGACCAGATATCCCGGTTTTGCCGGAACCGTCTGGTATTTGCCCCCCCGTCCCGTTGTCCCGACAATTGGAGGTTGGGTGTATACCGTCCTAGTTTTTTGTGAAAGGGATTGAAAAATCCTGACATCGGGTTGGCTACCGCTCTGCCCATTCACTTTGAACCCCCTCATCCATACCGTCCACCCTTCTTCTAGGTCTTGTCTGCTCCTGCCATTCGCTGGGACAGGTCATCGATACAGAAGTAGGACTATCAAATTTGCCGGGACAGGCCACCAATATAGAAGTAGGACTTCAGTTTTATTAGCACCTGATTTACAATTTAGTCCTTCTTTCATGTTTATTGGCCCTGAAATTGTAGTCCTACTTCCATGTCAGTGTCTGTCTCGGTTTCTTATTTTGAAATCTGGTCACCCTACCAAAGGGTATAGGTCAAGGGACATAGGAGGGCACGCAGTTTCAATGAACGTGGAAGAAATGGCTAGCAATGGCAAAGAAACAGCACCTTGCACAGTCACCTAAATGAGTATAGGTGGAAAGCAAGGTAAAAAAAGTAAGTGGGGCATTACAATGTACCACAAAGGGAAGATTCAGCGCTGGTGTATAGTGAGGCAACATAAAGGAAAGGAAAATAAATAGGGCATAATACAATAATACAATATGTGTTGGAACAAGATGAGTTGGAACACACATAATGTGGTACCAAAGTGGGGCGATAAGTTATTAGGAAATAATGAAATACTTAAAAGGGAATATGGGTTAGAAGAGCATAATTTGATACTAGGGAGGGGAGAAAAGTTAGAGGAGCATAATGAGATTCCAAAGGAGGAATATAAGTTGAGGGCCATAATGAGTTACCAGAGAGGGAAGATGAGACATACAGGTAATATATGATACCAGAATAGGAAGGTAAGTTAAGAGAGCCCAATCAAGTGCCAGAAACGGTGAGATGTGTTTGAGGGGCATAATGAAACACAAATGTGCTGTTACTTTTGACACTGGGGCAAATCCCATATTCCCACGACTTCTAGACCCCAAAGTCTCCCTTGCTCCCAGAGACTCCTCTGAACTGGACTCTTCTCAATCCCCCCACTTCTCAAACCTAATCTTCTCCCTATGCATTCACGCCTCCAAACGTTCATCTACCCTGAACCTCTGTACACACTTCCCAAGCTAATAACTTATTTTCTCCTAAAATCTCTCAAATTCATGACACTTTCACAGCCCTACTCTCTCAACCTTTCCCGCTCTTCTTCTGTACACGGTCTCTCCTGCCTACCTCTTCTACTCTCAACTACTTCTCCCCACTTCTACCAAATTCGAAGCCATCCTTTGCAGCACCAACCCATCCTGTGTACTTATTGTTTGACCCTCCAGTGATTACAAACGTAGTCCCAATCCTCAAAACATAGTCCAAATCCCCTGCCCTCGTCTCTCTAGCCCTTCTTGCTCTTTACTGGCCTGTTCCCTGCCTCTTCCAAATCTGCAACTGTCCTATCCCTACCAAAAACACCCTTTGTTTGGCTCATCCTTGTTTCTTTTCTATTTATTTATTTAGAGGTTATTGGGATGGTAGTCTTCAGCTGGATCATTAAGCACCTTGAGAAAAGTGGACTTGAAGATCCAATTAAATCTAGATTCTATAGTAAACACTGCACCTTACTGCACTCATGTGTGTCTCGAACGTTTTCTCTATGATGCTCACCACTCCAAAATCTCTTCTATACTCATCCTTTTGGATCTCTCTGCCACTTTTGAGACTGTCAATCACACCTCTCTCCTCTTCTCTCTCCAGAACACTGGGTATCACAAACCTGCTCTACTATTGTTTGCCCCCTTCATGGAAGGTTGCTCCTTTGAAATATCTCGGAGACCACAAATCTTTGACCCCTCCATCTTAACCCTTGACTTCAAGGATCTGTCCTTGGAGTTATGCTCTTCACCCTCTGCAGTAGGTAGGCTTATGTCGTCCTTTGGGTTCACTATCACCACGTTGCAGACAACTCAAATCGTGTTCTCCTTTACCTCTTTAGCCCCAGCCGTCTCCTAACAGAATACTAACGTTTTCACTGCAATCTGCCACTAGATGGCTGTCTGTTGTCTCATACTGACCTCTTTGAAAATATACATCATCTTTCTCTTGACTTTCAACACCATCCCTGCCCCCCACTCCCATTTCTTCCCACGTGTCCTTCTTATTCCCTTGTTCAACTTTTGCAAACTTGGTGTCCTCTTTGATAGTGACCTCAAACTGCATCACTTCATCACCAACACTGCCAAAGCTGCTTGTATGAACCTCCTTAATATTTAGACTCATGAGACTCACCACTCTATGAAAACTCTTACCCCACCCCATGCTCAGCAGTCTTGACTACTGCTCATGCCCATTGCCTTCCTCTCTACTTCTTGCAGCCTCTAGACAGAGTCCCAAACTTTGCTACCTGCACTCGCTACAAGCTGCCCAGTTCCTCCCACATATCTGCCTACCAACATCATGTTGGTTGTCTCTCCATGCACAACTGCTCCTTTTTCAAGTTCCTTACCCTTGTCAACAATTACATCAATAGTCTTGCTCCTCAGTATGTAGCTGACTGTATGTCTTTCTACTCACCATCTTGTTCCCTCTGCCCCTCCTCTGCACTCAACATCACTTCTAATTTCTTCAATGTATTGCATTTGTTTCTTGAGAAACACAAAACACCTTTTTTCTGGGGGCACGTCTGGTGAGGAACGTTTGGTAGGAGGAGGATGTCCTTTGTTTATTTCAATTAAAACTGTGTCGGAATGATCAAACCATCTGCTTAATTGTGTACTGTTAAACAGAGTGTTTCTAGTTTTGTGTGCATTTGTGCGCGAGTCCGTATATTTGGGTTACCTACTCACAAATTAAGGTGCATTCAAAGTATACGATTTATCCTAAAAATTAGGCATGGTTCACTGGGACAGGATATAGGTACTTTAGCCGAGTAAGCGTACCAGATTTTATGTTTTAAGTAAAATGAGGGTCTGCCCTGCTTTCAAAGAAAGGCCCTGCTGGATCTGGACCTTCTGAGGACAACCACAGAGGTCGCTTTCTATTGAGCCAGTGATCCATGACCAGCGAACCCCGCCAACGCATTGCAGGGATCAGCACCGAACAGACCCCTGCTAATTGGATTTCCATGGAAAAAGATTAGTGTCTAATGAGTGGAGAAATGATAGTTTAACTCTCTCACAAAGTTCCAAGGGAAGATTCTAGGCTTCTACTGGTGAAATCACATCAACTCCAAAGATTTGCTATGCATGTTTCAGCTCCTGCTTGATGTCCATTTGTCCTCAGTGTTTACAGTCTGACTTTTTGACATGGGGCAGGATTATGGTTCTTTTTGCATGCACAAATAACATTTGTACATGAGTAATTCCATTTGCACCAACCCAGTTGCAATGCAACTGTCTTTGAGTTTCACAAATGCATTTGCACATGCACAAATGTCATTTATGTCATTTGCTCCTGAGCAAACTGCTTTTGTGAATGTACCATAATAGGGTTCAGGGTTGTCCTTTTTCTCTATATATCATTAGTACCCGGCGAGGGACAATGAGCTTGTTACAAGCAAGCTCATTGGCCCTCGCCGGTGAATTACCCGAATGGGAATCGCTCTCCCCACAATGTTTTTCCTTCTGTCCCCAGTGGGGGGGCCAGGGGGATGAGGCAGCCAATCAGCCAATGAGGATGCTCGGAACAGGGTAATGCCCGCTCCGAGCCACCACACGGCTAGAGGCTGCCATCTTCCCTTGCCAGGGATCGAGATAAGTGTTTCCCCTCTGCCCCTCCCCAAATTCAAAGAATTCCCTACCCAGACTCCCGACCCCACTTACCTTCTTTTCTGTCCATTTTGAGATTAGACACGCTGGGAACACTTCTGTCCACAGCACGTCCACTCCTGATCCGCGACAGACCGTCATGGAAAGGAAGAGGAGATTACACATAGTCCCTTCTCTCCTTTCCATGGCGGCCATTTTTTGTTTACATTTTTCTCTATTTTTTTAATGGCTGCCATGAAAAGAGAGAAGAGACTACATGTAGTCCATTCTCCCTTCCCATGGTGGCCATTTTGTTTGTTTACTTTTTGACATTGGTTTTCAATGGCTGACATGAAAAGGGAAAGCGGACTGTTTTCTCTTCCTTGGCAGCCACTTTTTTGATTATTTTTTTTTCTGTTCCGAAACTCCAGAGTGTTTCAGAACAGAAAAAAAATGCTCTTAGTACCCCAATCTTACAGGCCCGGGGTACTAATGACAATAGGCCCCTCGCAGGGGGGGCATTACCACTTCAGGTAATGCCCAGGGGCCTTCATTAAGGCCCACGCTTCACTCGGCCTGTGACTAAGGGCCCCAGGGCATTACTTGAAGTGGTATTCCCCTCCCTGCTTGGGTCTATTGCTTGAATGTTCCTAATATTTTGTTAAACGGCCCCCTCCATGCTGGATTTCCAAAATAATCTTTAGTGTGAATCCCTTCTGGGTATTCTGGGTGTGACACTTAAGGGGTTAGTGCTTGATAAAATACCCAAAGTAGGACTTGGTATTTGTTTTGTTTTTGATTTTCACAAATTGACCAAAATTCGAATTTTAAAATGAACAGCCAAAGGCTTAATGAAGGAGGGAGAGTAGTGAGGCAGCCAGGAATGGAAATGGTGGGTAAGGAGCGGTATGGCGCTACACTGCATTTAATTAGTTGATTTTAATAATAATAAGTTCAGAAAGGGTTGCGGTATGCAGACCAGGGCTTCTTTGATTTAGTTTTAAGTTTTCGATGACATTTTAAGATTTGTTGTGTCATTTTTGTTAGAAAAGCTATTCTATGATTTGAGATTTGGCTATTTTCGTTTCGGGTTTTAACCATCCCACCTTTTAGCATCCAATATTTCTAGTATCCGTATGAAAGATCGACATTAAAAAGCAAATGGTAGAATTGTTAGAATTTGGGCTGTAGTAAAATTACGTACAGTCGAATATTTCAAACAATTCTACCATACCGTTACCTTATAGCAAACACGAGAAGCGGGGTTGCAGGGTTGCCCCCCTCACCCTTGTTCGCTATAATGGCAACGGGTGTGGCAGGGGTGTCCCACACTCCCGATAGGAAAAAGATTTCAAATTTAATTCTTTTAAAAATGACCCTGCAGCGCCGGGACCCATGCACGTAGTGAAGGGAACCAGGGTTGCAGAGGGATGAGGGGGTCGGTGGCACACAATGAGGTGTGCCGCCAACAGGTAAGTAAGGGTTGGAGGTAGCGGGTTGCCAGAAATGTCTGTGGGAGAAAAAAGCAAAAGTCATTTTCGTTCAAATAACTTTTGTTCTTTCTTCCGCTAACATTTCTAATTCGATGATTTCATGGACAACCAATATTTTCGCATTGAGCCGTGTTCGCTTTGCTTCGTGGCGCCTTTTACAATGACAGTGTCTTTATGAGATTTAAATGAAACAAAGTATTCGGCACCAAATAGCCCTCAGACCTCTTGCAGTTCCTCGTCTGTAGTCTATCTCTACCTCTATTCCTCTTTCTATTCCTTTTCTACAGTCTATCCCTATTCCTGCTCCTGATGGTTCCACTCTTCATGGCTCTGAGAACCGGGTTTTGTAAGGCCCCTACACCTTTCCAGGTTCAAAGGAAGGCAATCTCACTGCTGTTCTCCTGAGTATTTTGCTCTTCGTTGTCTTCTTTCATTTTTACAGCCATGTTGATGTCTTTGCTCGAAAGTGCCTACCATATGCTCCAGCAGCACTGTGCTATAAAGGTTACAACAGGCTGCTTGTCCATACCAGAAGTGCCCAAGAATTGCCTCGCACCGGCTCGTGCAACAGGTATACCTCCAATATCATTAACATGTTAAGCAGTAGGAGCCTGATTGCCAAAGAAGTTGCTCCGACTTACCCTTGACTTAAGCCTGGAGGAGGTAATATGAGTCACACAAAGTTACCACGAGTGACTCTTTACTTACTATTAGTAAGTGGGAAGTAGGGCAGAAGCAGGCAGAGTTGTTTGTGAATCGGTCCCTTAAGCAGTCCCAACAAAATGTGAGAGCCAAATGCATTGAGCCCAAAACAGTACATAAGTCCCCTATTGGTATGATATGATATGATAATGTATTTATATCGCGCTCGTACACAAGTGTTTCAGAGCAAGACAAGGCAAGGGAGGGGAACAGGGGATAACACGATCTTACTAGGCCCAATGACATTGAGAACGCGCAAGTGCATGGGGAAGGGAAAGGGGAAAAGTGCATGGAAGGGGGAGAGTGGAAAGTGCAGAGCAGAGAAGAACATATAAATAATAAAAAATAAAAATAAATAGATAATTGAGGCAATAAACAGTGGTAGTGCAGTCAGAAAGTGCTGTGTTTAAGGCAGCAGACTAGGTAAGTCTGATAAGTGCAGAAAAAAAGAAGAAAATGGGGGTGTGGGGACTGTATGGGTACAGATACAGTCCCTAGTGCAAGGGGTGGCCAGGAGGCAGTGCAGGAGGGTGGCAGGGTGAGCAGGTACCTGGGCCCAGGGGAGAGAGGGTGGCCAGGTGCACGGTGCCAAGAGAGCAGTTCAGCAGGGGAGAGGAAGAGCGAAAGTGGAAGCAGAGCGGAAGGTTTTGAGGAGATTCCGGAACCGGAGATGGTTCTCCTCAAGTGGTGGGCTAGACTTTATAAGGCATCTCTAAATCAGCACAACATAGCATAGAATAGTTGAGAATAGTATGCATGCATGCATGTATGTATGTATTTATGTATGTATGTATGTGTTGAGTTCTATATACCAAGAACCTAGCTTTGATGTAACCTAGTACTGCCCACCACGGGGATACAGTACAATTGGAAGGATAGACTATTAAGGGTTCACTGGGAAGGTCACAGAGAGAAGGGATATGCAGGGTTACAGGACTGCTATGAGAGAGGAAGCCAAATGTGTTCCCTTTGAATAACCCCCAGATGTGCCAAGGAGAAAAGTCAATAAGCAACTCCTCCCACATTTTAATGCCTTTTTCCAAGCTAATCCCGCTAGAAATCCCAAAAGTGGCAAGTCGATGCATACCTCCCTCTTGTCTTTCCCATTGTCTTATCTTACCCACAGTCATTTCCATCCCTCCTTTACACAAAGGTTTGGATACCCGTTGTGGGGCTACTCCACGACAAGCCAACGCGCTCTGAAACTACAGCAGTGGTGATTTGGCGCCGTATAAAAGTATATAAACATAACATAACATTAGGCAAACATCTCCCCCCTATCCCTGCCATTTTGTAGGCCAGTGTTTCAAGGCATAACATCATGCTACTTAACATGAAACATGAATAAAACACTTCAGATACAATATAACACTTACTACTGTTGTGACGGCACTGACAACGGCCTTTTAACAGAGCTGTCATATTAGCAAATTTACCCCATATATTCAAATATGTCGAAATGTATTTATAAATGTCTGCCTCAAACATAGCAAAACTGTAGCTAACGGAGGATTGCAGCTTTTGCTGTTGTCAATGTTCTCACATTTAAAGGCATATAACCTGGCGCAGTTGAAGCACATTATGGTGTTGCTTGATAACAGACTTAATGCAAAATCATTATTCAGACTGTGATTTAATTCCCTGTATTCTGGCTTAATCAGAGTACTTGCAAATGACCTGACAAGTACGATCTGTATTTTGATGAGCATGGTACTGCATATTAACCACAGCACGTGCGCTGAACCTGTGCTGCGGTTCGGCTGCGCGAGTCCCGCGCGCCGCAGTGTGTCTGCTTGAAACGTTACTAATATAAACTGTTCTTAAGAGGCTTTGTCCACTAAGCCTTGCTGATTGTTATACAATTTGTTGTCTTACAATTAAGTGCAGATGGTTTGGAGCTGTAAGGCAGCTAAACAGTTATGTTTAGACCGCGTTCAATTTCCGGGTTGGATTTGAGCATTAATCCAAGATCCAAAGCATGAGAATTGTTTTCCCCCATCTAATCTGATCTATAATGCTCTTTTACTGTAATCACAGCAATATGTTCACAAGCTGTCTTCTTATCAAATATTACTCATTTTCATATGAGAAGGTTTTCAGTGCATTTCTCTGTGTTACCAAAGACTAGAAGCAGTTTTCAGCAGAGGATAAACAAGAGCAAAAATAAATAAATAAATAGAATTCATCCCAAAACACGAGTTTCTGCTTACATATAAAAGTGTATCGTAGCAAGAGATCCTGAAATATAAGGCGCTGTACTTGGATGCATTGTGGGGTCCCGCTGAGGCTGCTTTACAGAAGTCAGGGTGTGATGGAACGCCTAAATTCTGCAAGTGTGTAATGCACAGTTACAATTTGAGTCAGTGGGAGATAAAGTGATTTCTCACGTATCAAGTGATAGTTTTGATCAAGTCCCAAAATTGAGATTAGAACCCAAGGGCCAGATTACAGAACGTTTGCACTGTCGCTAGTGCAAAGTTGCACGGCATTAGCACTAGGGCAAAGTGTGCCCTGTTTTTAAAAACACTGGGACACTTTAGAAAACGATTTCACCATGACAAGTGCAGTTAAGCATGGTATAAGCTTCAGGGCAAAAATTGCCCTGTGGGAAAAAAGATACATTTTTGATCAATGTATTTATGTATTTTAATGAGCGCTTGGAAACTGCCCCTGTGTGGTAGGGGAGCACGGTTTAAGTCAGCATAACATAACATAAACAGATATTTTTGTAATCTATACTTCTTTGCACCTAGTTATTGGGAATGTTTAAAGATGCATGTTTGCATTTAAAGTTTCTCTTCAGATCAGGCAGTAATATTATTAGAGCTACTTCCCCTGGCTCTGCTCTGCCAGCACCACACATCTCTTTACAGCTGCGCACGTGGGAAGAGCGAAGAGGGTCCGCAGTTACAGTTGTCTTCTTTTTTTATTTTTTGTTGGGAGCAGTGTTTCTCCCTATTTTTTATCTACCTATTTTTGGGGAGTAACAATTGGCTGGTACACCCCTTATCTGTAGGATTGCTCAGACTCTTAACACTTTTTTCATGCAACAAATCCAACATAGGTCCAATCTTTTGGTCATGTAATGGGCATGTTCTTTTGTATATCACTAACCCTTACATGTGAAGCCTCATCCTTAAAAAAGTAAACATACACAGACAGAAGCATTCATTTGAAAAGTCCTACCATGTGATCGAGTGACGTCGACCCTTGAAGCGTAACCGTGCGCGTTTGAAAAGCTGGGCACCCGTGTTAAAACACATGACAGATGTTATAAACTATCCTTGCTGGGTGCGCCTGACGCGCTGTCACATATGGATAAACCTTGACAATTACCCATTTATATTACTTTGCTTTATTACTCAGGGCACGAGACACTAGTCATTGCCCCGAAAGATGTAATGACAAAAGGTGTCGTGTTGTAGACCCCATTTGCATTTCCATTTGAAACTGGCATGAAATAAATCTACAGATTATATTTGAATCTCCTCATTGCAAATTCTTCTTATCTGACGCGTTTGATGGAACACAGTAAATGAGTCCCAAATTGTATCCGGTTCTGTCTGCTTTTGTCGAAGCATGACTCCCCGAATCCCACCCACCGAATCCCTTTTGCGCAATTTCCCCAACCATCCACTCCCTGCTGTCTTTGTTAATGGGGAGTTTCTCTAACTGCATGCCACCCGCCCTGAGGCCCAGGCCACCTGATGCCCTGTGCACCACTCCGCTACCCACATGCCCTCTGGCCCCACTCCTCCACCCCACCACACATGCATCATGACCCCAATCCACATTATCTCCTTTCCTGCAATTCCTAATCCTTTGTGAGCTACTCCAATGGGATACAGTGACTTCCCTTCACTGGGAGTGTGAGGAATTCAACCATCCGCATTGGGGACTGTGCGCTCGCTTGGGCTTTTTATATTTTTTTGTAAGAAATGGAATGATGGGAGCTCAATCTCAGAAAATGTGGGTGGCTAATACACATGCCTTTTCCTATGCTCACGGCACAACAAATACATAGTCAAGTGTACTCTGGAGAGACACAGCCTACAGGTACAGTCCTCACTGTCACATTTAGCTGGAATGTGACAGCCAGGGGTACATCAAAGCATCTCATTAAGGGGGAAGGCAACATTTTCCTACTGCCATGGCCAGCCTAATTAAATATCAAAGGCTCCATGGATCCACCCTGTTCTATTGTCAAAGTTCTGTGTGGTGGCAGCTCATTCTGATGAGAGTTAAATGAAAGCAGGCCGACGAAGAGGCCTGGTCACAGAACTAACACAAGGGACAGGAACTAACAAATCTTTGATATGCAATGCGTCAACTTGAAGCTAGCTCCCACTCCTCTGAATGAAGGGCAGTGAATGCCCTGTCTGGGACTATTGTTTACAGTAGGAAATCCCTACAGGGAATCCCCTTTCAGAGGGAAGAAGTATGTGATTTGGTGGAGACAAAGTCTGTTCTCACCACAAACTTCAAGGGAGATCTGCACTTTGATCAGGAGTCACATAGAACTCAAATAACCAGAGAGACGCATTGATCCACAACAGACAAGAAGATGGGTGGGACTTAGTAGTACATGTTGTCAGCCCTTACCTTTCCTTTTGCAAAGCACTCAGATTATGACCTCACGCATAACAGAAGATTGTTGTTGGGGCCTCAGGATTGGTTCCTTAAGGTATGCTTAGCCTTCACCAATAACAGGGGCCCATTTGGCTTTAAAAGGGGGTTGAGACCCTATTTTGGTAGATCATTTGATGACTTCAAAAGGAATAAAAAGTGCTCATTTGGACCCTGGCTGAAGGTACAGTCTGCCTTACAGCTTCTGCCAGTGATGGAAGGCCAGGATTTCCAAGAGGGAAGTGAGATCCCTCTCCTAAACATATCCAAGGGAACGGAGGGAGATACCAGACTCAGAGGACCCATCCAGCAGCTTCAGAACCAGTACCCAGCCAGCACACAGCATGCCTTGCTAGGTTCTCCCAGCAGGCTTCCTAAGTGGGAAGTGCCAGAGAGTCTCTGAACAAAGGACAAGGCCATTGCCTGCAAACGCTCTCCTCAGCTTTGGGCTCTCTGCCTTAACGGATGACACGAGCCATGCAAAGAAGCTAGGAGGAGTGCCACAACATGCATCAACCAGTGTCCATCTTTTAAGGACATGTTCGATGCAGTTGGGCCCTCGAACCACGACCGGCTGCACCACTGACTGTTGTCCTGCTGCAGTCACTAAAGCCGTCCGAGATGCCTCGGCCAGAGTTCCAGATCCACCAACCAGCACAGAGACACCACTTCTTGACCCCAAGCTGCTGTGTAGGCCAGCCTGCAGCTGTCTCTCCAGCCTTGCTTTGCCGAACTGCCTGCTGCCCGATACCCGCAGCTATCTCCGGTCTTGAACTCTGTCGCAGGAGCTGCAAAGCGTCCTGGAACTGACTCGACACTTTCGAGCATCAAGATCATCTCAAACACCAGGAACATTGTGGTTCCGTCCCTCTGCTCCCTATGCGAATGCCCCTAGTGACATTTTCGACCCCTTGGTCCCTTGGTGCTGAAACCGCATACCCTTGAACAGTTAAGACTGATTGCTTTACCAACTATCCTCCTGTCAGTATCCAGAGTGCATCCCTTTCCTTTGTGAAACTGTCTGTCCTCTGTGTTCCTTTAAAGGTTGGGCTGTATTTTGTAGTGTGCTAGAACTTTCTGTTGCAATAATAATAAAGTAGATATTTGAATACAACCTTGACTGGACAGTCCCTTTTATCATTCAGTAATAATTGTATTTTTACTGTGTTGCAACTAACCAACGATCCACGACCTTGCGGAGATAAGCCTGACGTTCCATCCACGTTACCAAAATTGGATAAAGAGGTTTATAATTTACTTGTGTTTCCAATCTGTTTGGATCCCTTCTGGTGTACTAGGGTGTGGGGCTGATTGATGGTTAAGAAACCAATATTCACCCCTGGACCACTGCTGTCCCGAAAGTTGATTTGTCACAGGGAGTCTCCTCATTCTAAAAAGATTCTGCTGGATTCCATCAGGATCTTATTATTTTAATTGAAATGTTCTCCAGTGCTGGCCCTGCCCTGGAGGTCTAGAGCACCTAACAAATTACAAAATGGAGTCAGTGAACAGGTAGTGTTGGGTGTCCTGACCCACGTTTAAGCTATCATGCTACAACATTTGGTGCTGTGGGCTTAGAAAATTCAAGATGGCGGAAAACCCACATGTGCGCTGAAATCCAGGAAAGCTGCGCAGTTTGTGCGCACACCAAAATGGTTGCCTCACTTGCCACCCACCAGTGCGAGAATGATAGGCCGGGTTGCCATGAGGGAAATGGGTTGCCAAAGGAAAAACAGTAGCGCCGGTTAACTTCAAAGCGCTTTAAAACCACCCTGTGTCTCTCTGAAGGCAGGCTCAAAATGCCTATTTTCAAACATTGCAACATGTGCAAAATATTCACTGAACACCAGCAGACATTTGGCAGAATGGAGTTTTGTGTGCTTACAAAATCTGGGAAATGAAGAGCCCAAAACAATGCTTATAACAAAACTGCTATGGAGTCAGCAGTTTAAGTTGCACTGGATTTAAAGACACTAAAATCGAAAATGTTTAGATTAAATGAGTGACCTATGTTTGGTGTCACATGCCTTTGTAACTGTTGAAATGTCATAGTTTTGCACTTAGAATCAGCATTCTAGCTGCATGTGTAAAATTGCAAGTTAATTTAAAAAGCAACAAAAAACATGAGTTAGCTGAAAGTCTGGCTTAAGGAACTTGATTTTGCTTGACAGCTACCCCCATCAGGAGTGAAACTTGAGTCACAGCTGTGTTCCCAGGCCTATCTGCCTTTTGCTGGCCACACTAAGGATATGCCATCTCTCTGATAATTGAATTAAGGGGAGCCCCACAGAATACAGGAGCTCTGAACAAAGCCCTGTCCTGACTCAGGCAAATGTTTTATTGGCGGGAGTCGTAAATGGAGCTTCCTCTTGGCAGAAGCTGGGAGGGGCAGGGTCTCTGAGCTTGCCAGAAACTGGAAAGACTGGTTTCTGTACCATGTGACATGAAAAGACACACCTCTATAGCCAGAATATGGTTTTAGAAAAAGATGAATAACTCATAGAGCGGACATGTGAAAATTGTATAAATGACACCATAATTCTTGTGATTTTTCTGCCCACATTTTAAGAGGTTTTTCGAACCGGTGGCATGTTCAGGGGGGTTTTAGCGGAAAAGAGGATATTACTCAAAATGTGTGCATGTGAGAAATCTGACACTTCATCAATTAATGTCCCTACTCCCTGCGCACATGTATGTAAAGTGGGGTCAATGTCAGAAATGGCAAAATCAGTTAAAAAGTGAAATATGTGCCATTTCTGAATGCAAGCTCCTAGAAACAGCAGATTTGGGACAGAGTATACCTCATGTGATATGTGACATGGGTATGTAATTTCAAACAACTGTGTAACTGTGAAATATGTGTTTTGATCATATATAGATTTGGGTGCACAGATGACAGGGGAGTTTTTTCAAGAGATCATAAATGGCTGACATCACTCTGACACAACTTAGCTCCCCCAATCAGGGGAGAAATGAAAGCTGGACCAATGACAAGCGAGAGGGGCAGGTTTAGTTATGACCAACACACACACCCACTTGCAGAACATATAAATGGACTACTGAAACTTAGGTAGAGACCTTCATTTCCATCTGCCGCTGGAAGCTCTGCCGGGAAAATCCATACTTTACCTCCATCAATCTCCAGAGAAAGCTGTGCAGAAAAATCCAGACTTTAAATCCCTCAATCTTCAGAATCCAGAGAGAGAGCAGACCCAGATCACTGTGAAGTGCAGAGACCAGAGGCGAGTCCAAAACCTGACCAGATCCGTGGCAAGGCATATTTCTAAATATAGTGTGAGTACCTAGCAAAACTGCGCAGAACTAATCTCTTAGTTAAAATAATATAATTCAACCTATTTTAATCTAAGTAGAACTGTCTCCTAACTGTCACCTGTCATTTGTAAAGCTGTCACTTGTCATTTCTAGTTGCAAGCTGCACTTGTCTTTTTGAACTTTAAAATTTCAAATCTGAAAAACGACCTTCACAAAATCGCTCATATCTCCGCGACCGTTTGTGCTAGAGACTTGCAGTAACTTTCATCTGGAAGCTGAGATCCTAGGCTTTCTTAGGACCTCAAAACGATAGTGATAGTCCTTGTAGTTCCTCTGTAATCGCGCTCGGCGCATTCGCAAATTTAGCCGCGATTTGACATTTTACCGCGATTTGCAAATTTCTCCACGTGTGAAAACAGCAGTTTGTTTTTGCTTTCATTTGCCAAAAATTCGTTTAACCTGCTAATCATTCCTGAATCATTGCAAAAGTGAGCCTGGACTAATATTAACTAGATACCACTCACCCTGAACCTCTAGAGGGAATTAAAAGCATTTTAGTATATTTTTTTTTCTTCATTGCCAGCACATATCAAAGCATTTTGCCTGTGTTTTCAACTTCTGTAGTCTAAGTTGCTGGGTGAACTGAATTACATTTGAATTGCATTTCGGAGAATTGTGTGCCTTCCTTCCATTTCCCTGCATTGCATAAAAGGGGGGGGTGAATTGTCCAAGAAAGTGATTACATTGTTTTTGCTGAAATCCTATCAAGTTATTTTCTGTACTGCATTTCATTCCACATTGCATCTATTGGAAACCATAAAAATATTGTTGCTATCTTATCCATTCCATGTCAACTCCTTAGTGATTATCAAGAAGTGTGCTAGTGCCAGATTCTCCGTTGTTAATCTTTATCATCTCAGATTAAGTGTGATATCCAATTATTAATTTATTATAAAGCGTGATATAATATATATTGTTTACTTCTCAAATAAACCTTTTAACTTGCAAAACAGAACTACTTCTTGGCTCAGTGGGGTCAGGGGGATTCTGAAAGAGGGGTGTTATATAGGGGTAGTCATCCAGAACGCATGAACTGGACATAAAGATATATCAATAAGGGTTTTCATTCAGTATTATAGACTAGGCGTTGACTTAGCTGTAGTGTTGAATTGAATCCTCTTACAAATTGGGGGCTCGGGCCGGACGTTTGGGTTAGAATACCACTTGTGCAGCTTAATACAGCGTGCCAGCTGACCAGATACACATATCCAGTCGGATCACCACGCTGCATTACGCTGTGAAGCATTCCTCAAAAGGGACACTCCAAGAAAAGTTCTGTTCTGCAAAAATAAAATACAAACTTCTGTAAGTCAGGACAGAGACCAATCTCTAGAATGACGACCTTGGTAGATATGAAAATAGCCAGAGAGCACTTCTTACATAAACTATTTGTGAGAGGTGAATGGGCTGAGCAGGGCCAGGATGCCTGGTAGCAGGCCATCACGCGACAGTCCACTGAAACAGGGTCAGACTTATGGAGAGATCAGGGTCCATTACATGTGGCCCTGAGTGAACTATATATGGCTCCTAAGGCCAAAGATGAACACGACAAGATTGTTAGGATAGCGGCATATTTATCTTTATATATGGGAGCCATACAGAATAAATGTGCTGAAGGCCATGATCTGGCAAAAAGACAACAGATGGCGTTAGAGAAGGCCCAATCTGATCTGGACTCTTATGAGCAAAGGCTGCACAGGAGCCAGGAGTCAGAAAATGAGACCAGGCAGTATATCACTAAAATAAAGGAGGATATGGATGTGCTGCAAAAGGAAAAGTCAGAACAGGATACCAGATTTCTGGCCTTGCAGAAGGAACACCAAGAAGGTTTGGACTCCCTACTGCAAAGCCAGAAAAAGCTGGAGCAACAACTGGACTTCAACAGGGTATGTGCTGAGCAGGTAGTCACCCTGCAAGGCCACCTAGATAGAGTGAAGGCAGAGAGCAACAAACTAATTCTGAAAAACCTGGATACCCAGGCAGAGTTTGATCAGGAGCGCCAGAAAGCTGGTGCCTTCCAAAGGCAAAGGGACGACCTGGCAGCACAGATGCAGGCTCTCAGTCAGGAAAGAGACACTTTAGGCCAGGAAGTCTGCCACTTAAAAAAGGAAATTGAAGAAAATCACCTGGCCCTCCAGGGGCTGGGTGACCTCCAAAAAGAAAACCAGAACTTGGTAGAGCACACCAGAAGGGTGGAAGATGCTCTGGCAAGAAAGGAGCAGGCCGGTAGGGATGGGACTCAGGAGGTAAACCTCCTGCAGCAAAGACTGGCCCAGTTCTCAAGGACCAACCAGGAAGCACAGAGGGAAAATGAGGCCCTCTGTCAACACAATGATAGGCTCCAACAACAGGTAGCGATGCAGGAGAGACTGATAGTCTAGTAAGGCCTTGACTGAGGAACTGAAAGCACAAATGCAGGCTCTTGCATTGCAACAGGGAGCAGGGGCGGATAGAGATGAGGTCCGCTGGGAAAGAGAGACTCCTGACCATAACCTGAGGAGCCCTAACACCAGGGGCCTTCATCTCTCCCAGTCCCTGGACTCTACCACCCCCATGTCCCCTGGCGCACATGAGCACAGGGCCACAGGGATGGCAGATTACTATCCAGCTAAACGTATGGGGCTCATAGGCCAGTACCACTCAGGAATGGAGGGGTGGGCATCCGGGTATGGGCACCCAAGTACAGTACAGTTCAGTGGGGAACCCCAGGAGAGTAGGCCCATTAAGGGCATCCTGAAAACCTCTGCCCAGTTAGGTCAGTGGAGGGGGTACCCATCAAATCCTGGCAGCAAGGAGGAATCTGAAGACTCCTCTGAACTGCGCAGGACACAGGAGACCAGGTCCCCACATTCTGCCAGCCATTCCCAGGCTCGCAGAATCCGGGAAAACCTGGAAGAGCAGATAGGAACCTCTGGGAGCAGTGCCTCTGAGTCAGAGGATGAATGGACAAGGGTTACCCGAACCAAAAAGGCCAATAAGGCAAAAAGGGCCTTGCTTAAGGACCCCTTAAAGCAGATTAAGGCGATCAGGAGCGTCATCACGCCTTACCATAAGAACGCTTAGTATTCTGTTTGGGATCACTTAGAGTTGTTTGAGCAAATGATGGAGACTTTCCATTTGAAGGACAGCCAAAGCTGTATTCAATATGTAAAGTGGACCTTCTCCCCGGAATACTCCAGTTTCTTTGCGGGGCTGGAGGACCAAAATCATTTAAGATGGTCCACCTATAAGGCGGCCATCTTGAAACATTTTTCCATTCATAGAAATCCTCAAGAGGCTCGCAAGACAGCCTACAATTTGCAATGTGGGGAGGATCAGGCCCCACAAGAATTTGTGCAAGAACTGAAACGTGCTTTTGCGCAGACCACCAGAAGGGTGCGCACAGACAGTAGAGAATTCATAAATACATTTTTTCATGCCTTGCCCAAATACATAATGACCCAGCTCGTGAGGGATTTTCACGAGAAAAGATCTTTAGACTGGGTCCTTGAACAGGCTACCCGGATCTATGAGGTGCAGAAACCGGTAGATAGCAAAAAGGGGGGGGGGATCCAGCCAAGCACCTAACCCAGGGAACTTCCCTCCAAACTTCCCACAGGAGGCCAGAAATTTACCAAACCCTGGGCAGAACTTTTTCCCCAGATATCCACCCGACTTTCAACCCCAAAATCATCCATCCTTCTTTCCCCAATTCCCTGAGCCCAGACAACCTAATCCGGGAGAGGGGAGGCCAAGGGTGGAGGGGTACCCAAATCTTCCCAACCCGGGGTATTACCAGAGGAGGGACAGCTACCCTTCCCGGGATCAGCCCAGGGGAGAAAACGGGGCCCCGTATCAGCCTGAGCGGGTTAGAAGCGCCAGGTTCAAAACATGGCGCGGGATCTGGGTCACATACTGAGGGCTCAGCAGAACCCTCAGACCGGCATGCCGGCGCAGAACGCACCCAACTCTGGACCTGGTGCCCCAGAACAATGACGGGGGCAGCACCCCGATAACTCACCGGTTCCCAGGGAGGAGGCACAAGGGGAAGGGGGGTGTAAAGCCTTGGAGGAAGCTTCCTTCCTCACTTGTAAACAGCCCCTGGAAACCCAGGAACCGGAAACAAAATCTCTTACCCCTGAAAGTCTGCCTCCTAAGGAGCAGAGGGGTGGTAGGAGAAACAAAAGACCCAAACAGACTCAGTTTGAGGAGGAGGTACAGGTCTTCCAATTTGAGGGAGAGGGATCCTCAGAGGATCCTGGGAAAAGGATCTTCTCCTTCAGAGAGGGGGGAACTCCTCCCAAAGAAAAATGGGTCCCTAGGGATGCAAATCCAGACTGGGGAGATGTGGAGACTGAGCTACCGCCGCCCACCATCTCATCCCAGAACCAACCGCAAGAAAATCCCCTGGTTTAAACCCATCCTGGTGACTGCCTCCAAAAAGGGGGGGGCGGCCCAGAACCGGAGCCAGGGGAACCCACAATGGCTCTGATCTCCAGTTGCCAAATTTTTCTTTCAGATTCCCAAGGCTCTCCACAGAATTCTGCCCAAATCTCTTCGCTAGCGATGTCCAAAACCAGAAAATTAGCCCACCAGTTGTCCAAAAATGTACATTATCTGTGCCCCCTTGAGGAGAAGGAGGGAAGATATTATGCCCCGGTACAAGTACAGGGGCAGCGTACAATTTTGGCACTGGTGGACACTGGATCTCAAGCTACCCTTCTGTCCAGAAGGGCCTTTGATGAACTGAATGCAGGAAGGGGAGGGAATTACCGAATTCCTCTCACCTCTCTTCCTGGACAACTCCAGAACTTTGACGGGAAGGAAATTCCCGTCGAGGGGACTGCAGATTTGGACATAAAAATTGGGCGACACAAGTTGAAACACCCAGTCATAGTTGTGACTCCAGAGGGCACCCCTTGTTTACTGGGGAATGACCTCCTGAGAAGGTTGTCACCCCTAACAGATTGTGTAAACAAGGTCCTCTGGACCCAGACTAGCCGACCAATAAAATTAAAACAGAGTGTCAACCATGTTAGTTTAAACGGCACCTGCCACATGGTTGAACAAAAATCTGACCAAGTAGAATTTCACTTCCAGAACAACCAAATTCCAGACGTGACAGTAATAGCAGTAGGACAACAGACTGGTGATGGGGGGGTCCTCTCTATTTCTGAAAATCAACCTTCCTTCCAGATTAAGGTGGTATTCCACACTGGAAGGAAACACCCTGAAATTCTTTACTAATCCACAATCAGAAACTCCCACTCCTACAGTCCAGAAAGATGTGAAATCAGCTCAGAGCCTGGCTGATATTCAGCAAATTGGAGAGCAGTTGTTCATCCCTGTTCAGTTAAATGATGGGAAGGACTCTGTTCTCGCTCGAGTGTGTGTGAACAACGGTAAGAGCTTCATCAGCGAAGCCATGTTTCGCCGACTCCCAAAAGATCCAGCCAGTCCCACCTTCAAACTGATAGACAAATGGGAAAGGGACCTGGAAGCACCTAATTCCAAACATCTCCTGCCAAGCAGGTGTATGCTCAAAATCTCCATGGGCAACAAGAGCATAGTCCACAATTGTTGGGTCGTGCGAGACGTCCCTGCCGCCTTTTACTTAGGCAGTGACATTCTCAATCGCTTTGCCATTAGTTTGGACCTAATAAACTTCAAAGCTTGGTCCCGATTAGCGGATAATCCCATGGGCTTTGATGATCCAGAAAAAGCATTTAGGTCAGCTCAATTGCTACCTTATGCAGTTGAAATTCAGATCAAAGAGGAAGTCACCATCCCAGAAAGGACCCGACAATTCTCCCTGGAAGTGAAAGTTAAAAGAGGACAACATTTGAAAAACCCTGATGCTTACATACATCTAAACGCTTCTCTCCAACAGCAAGGGTTAGGGGTAAACCCAACTCCATTAGTCAACATAGAACATGACACCATTCCAATCGAGGTGGATAACAGCGACTTAAAGAGTATTACTCTAGCCGCAGGCACCATTATTGGAATGGCGGTTGATGACCGACATTTTTCCATAGACTTAGGTAATGAACTGTTAGGGCCAATCCCCAAGGACTGCTTTGACAGTGACAGTGATGACAATACAACACCAGACAGGATTTTTACCCGGCATGGGGGGAACTTCCTGGTGTACACTTCTTGCCCTTATGGTAAGGAAGATGTGACTTGTGACTTCAGGAGGGATGAGGTGATTTTCCAAGTCCATGAGGGCTGCCTTTCCCACCTGAAGCCTCCAGTCCAAATCAGCACTCTGACCAGGGACTTCTCCACCCAGCTGGAGGAGGCCGCTGAGATAGCCAAACCAGAAGTCTTTCCAGGCTTCAGGCAGATGGTGGAAGAGAGAGTCAACCTAGCTGATGCCTGTGTGACTCTGGAACAGAAGCAAAAGTTGAAACAAGTTTTCTTAGATTTCCAAGATCTCTTTGCGGTAGACTCATATGACGGTGGTCGCACTGACTTCCACACAACAACAATCCCCACGGACCCTGGCATGACTCCTGTATTTGTGAAGCAATATCGTTTGCCTCTCGCATCAATGGAGTCCCTTACTGAAATAATTAAGAACCTTGAGTCCCGGGGAATAATCCGTCCAGTCCACAGCACCTTCAATAATCCGGTGCTGGGAATATTGAAGCCAAACGGCAAGTGGAGACTCTGTGCTGACCTCAGGGAGCTCAACAAACGGGTCCATACTTCCCGATGGCCTCTGCCCTACATTGACCAAGGGCTGGCCCAGATCCAGGGGTCACAGGTATTCACTGCAATAGACTTGACCAATGGGTACTGGACTGTGCCTGTCAGTAGGGAGGACCAATACAAACTGGCTTTTACCTTTGGGGGCCAGCAGTACACCTGGACCCGGACTCCCTTCGGATACCTTAACTCCGGTAATGAGTTCAATATTTTCCTACATAAGGCCATGCCCGACCTGGGTGCGAGGGGTAACCTGGCTTATGTAGATGATGTCCTCATCAAAAGTTCATCTGTGGAGGAACACATAGCGGAGATCCGTTATGTTCTAACGCAGTTGAGGGCCGCCGGAGCAAAACTTTCCTTTCAGAAAGCACAGTGGTGTAGAACCCGTGTTAATTTCTTGGGGCATGAGATTACTCCTCAGGGCCTCTGTCCCCAGGAAACAAAGTGGAAGCACTTCAGAAACTGAAAGACCCCACAACTCTGCGGGAACTAAGGAGCCTCCTTGGACTGACTAATTACAGCAGAAAGTTCATTGAGGGCTACGCAGAGATCACCAGACCCCTGATTCATCTCCTGAAGGGGGGGGTCAAGTGGGAATGGGGTCCAGAACAAGCCGAGGCGGTAAAACAACTCAAAAGAAGCCTCTCACAAGCGCCTTGCCTAGCTTACCCTGTCAGAAACAAGGAGTTCTTCCTGGAGACAGGGTTCTCTAATACGTGCTTGACGGCAGTATTATACCAAAAGCATGACAAGGTCAATAAAGTAATCTCCTATGCGAGCAAAACTTTATCCTCTGTGGAGGAAAAATTCAACGATTGTGAGAAGGCACTCCTGGCAACGGTGTGGGCATTGAAGAATTACCGCCCGTTTATCCAGGGGGAACACATCATAGTGGAGACTCCACACCAGCCTCTGCAATATCTCCAAAGTGACAGAATCCGGGCCGGAAATGTGAGTAATTCCCGAATTACTTCCTGGATTCTGTCAATGCAAGGCTTTCCTGTGGAGGTCAGATATGGCCAAAACAAGAAGAGTCCACTCGCGCAAGGTCTGGCTGACTTGCATGATTGTGCCAGAGAAAACTGTCTCGAGGACGAAAGTCTAAAAATCAAGGACAACACGGAGGCATACCTTAATTCCCCACACAAAGTCTTTGAAGAGGACAAGTGTGAGGGAATGCCCACTGTCTATGTGGATGGATGCTCTTACCATGTTGACAACGACGGGGAGAAAGAACTGGTGGCTGGCGTAGGGAATGCATGGGTGAAGGAGTTCCCAGAACCCTCCGCTGGATACAAAATTGGTCCCCGAAGTAGTCAGGTGGCAGAATTGATGGCTGTGCATCAGGCCATCCTCACTGCTGTCCAGCATCAACTCCACGAACTGGTCATAATCACAGATTCGGATTATGTACGGAACGGGTTCGTGGAGCACCTGGTTAATTGGAAAGCCAGGGGCATGTTATGTGCTAACAACAAACCCTTGAAACATGGGAAGTTGATCCAAAACATTGATGATCTGGTCACCTCGAATGAGATGACCATCTATTGGAAAAAGATCAAGGGTCATTCCAAAGTAGAGGGACCAGACAAAACTGGAAATGACTTAGCTGATCAGCTGGCCAAAACCGGGGCCATCCAAGGGGATCTAATTGAGATTGAGTCCCTGTTGGGGGAAATCCAGGTCACTGCTATCACTAGGTCCCAGACAAATGCTCACAACGACCTTTCAATTGCACAATGGAGCAAGGAGACTCCTGATGCTGATTTGATTACAGCTCAGAAGGGGGATCCAACAATTGGTAAATTCTACCAGCACATTGAGGACCCTGAGAACTTTCCCCTGACGGATACTGATTACATTGGGAAAGAGGACCTAAGAGTGTTGATGAAATGTCCAAAAATGTTCCGGATCCAAGACGGTTTGTTGGTAAGGAAATCCAAAGCTGGCCATGACCAGTGGGTGGTTCCTACCTCATTCCGAAGCCTGATGTTAAGTCACGCCCATGATGCGGCCACCGCCGGTCATAGGGGGTTTCACACAACATTGGAAATCTTAAGAGAGGTTGCATACTGGCCACACATGGGGCAGGACCTCGACCAATACTTGAAGGGGTGTCTCGTGTGTGCACAATTTCAGCCATCATCCCTCACGCACCGCGCACCTCTCCAAAAGCGGGGGATGACACTGCCATGGTCAGATTTACAAATCGACTTTGTAGGCCCCGTGATTCGCTCTGCTAGGGGGAATAAGTACATGTTGACTGTCACATGCTTGTTCACCAAGTGGGTGGAATGTCTCCCAGCCCCAAACTGCAAGGCAGAAACGGCAGCTGCCTTGATGATTAACCACATCTTTTCCCGTTTTGGTCTACCTCAAAGGATTGAGTCAGACAGAGGTAGCCACTTCACCAGTGAAGTAATGACAAAGATGTGGGAGATACTGGGGGTCAAGAGAAAGCTGCATATTGCTTACAGGCCAGCTTCTTCTGGGGCAGTAGAGAGATATAACCGGACAATTGTGAGCATATTAAAGAAGTTTGTGGCAGATTCTGGGCCAAGTTGGGATATCCGATTACCTCTGGTCCTAATGGCCATCAGATCTACCCCTTCATCTGCAACCAAAATGTCACCATTTGAGTTGATGACTGGACGCAAGATGGTGCTTCCTCAGCATTTGCTCTACAGGACCCAAGAGCAGACACTAATAAATGCCTCCACTACTCATGAGTATGTGGAGAATTTAAGGAAACACCTCCAACATGCTTTTGCTTACGCTCAGCGGAATCTAGAAAGATCAGCTGATAGCATGAAGACCCATTATGACCTGAAAACTTCCAGGAAGGAATATCAGGTGGGGGACCGGGTCTATCTATACAACTTCCAAAGAAACCAGGCAAAACAGCGGAAATTTTTGCCTACATGGAAGGGACCCTTTGAGATCATCAACAAGATCTCCCCTGTGGCCTACAAAATCCACATCCCCAAAGGTCCTTTGGCAGCGGGGGAAGACAAGTGGGTCCACATAAACCAGTTGAAATGTTGCCATCCCAGTCACGCTCTGCAACAACTGGAGGAATCCTCTGGAATCCTAGCGGGTACTGTCTCAGACTAATTCAGTTCCAATCATAAAACATACCACATCTAGTCTCTAAAATATTGTGATTTGCATGAAACTGTCTCTTAGTTATACTGTTTTTTTTTTTCAAAATAAGAATGTAATGTTTTGTTATGATGAAATGCATATGCTGCCCCACTATCTCAACAGTGGTGGAAAAACGTCTATGAGTAGGTATTGCCGCTTTTGCTTTATCATCCTAGGAGAGATGAAACCATGGAGAATGACCAAGGAGGACGATCCGGAGACCGGGAGCAGAGACGCGATGGGCCCTGTGTACCGCCCAATACTCCCATCAGGACCGGCGAGGAGAACCGATCGATCAGTACCGGATGGAGAAGAAGATGCTGAGCTGTGCCATTTGCAGAATTGGAAGAAGATTATGCGGACAGACCGGTGCGTGGGTCAAAACCCTTGTGCACCCGACTCCCCATCGACTCAAATTCAAAGTGCAGTCACGTGGGGGGGCTTGTTGGGTGTCCTGACCCACGTTTAAGCTATCATGCTACAACATTTGGTGCAGTGGGCTTAGAAAATTCAAGATGGCGGAAAACCCACATGTGCGCCGAAATCCAGGAAAGCTGCGCAGTTTGTGCGCACACCAAAATGGTTGCCTCACTTACCACCCACCAGTGCGAGAATGATAGGCCGGGTTGCCATGAGGGAAATGGGTTGCCAAAGGAAAAACAGTAGCGCCGGTTAGCTTCAAAGCGCTTTAAAACCACCCTGTGTCTCTCTGAAGGCAGGCTCAAAATGCCTATTTTCAAACATTGCAACATGTGCAAAATATTCACTGAACACCAGCAGACATTTGGCAGAATGGAGTTTTGTGTGCTTACAAAATCTGGGAAATGAAGAGCCCAAAACAATGCTTATAACAAAACTGCTATGGAGTCAGCAGTTTAAGTTGCACTGGATTTAAAGACACTAAAATCGAAAATGTTTAGATTAAATGAGTGACCTATGTTTGGTGTCACATGCCTTTGTAACTGTTGAAATGTCATAGTTTTGCACTTAGAATCAGCATTCTAGCTGCATGTGTAAAATTGCAAGTTAATTTAAAAAGCAACAAAAAACATGAGTTAGCTGAAAGTCTGGCTTAAGGAACTTGATTTTGCTTGACAGCTACCCCCATCAGGAGTGAAACTTGAGTCACAGCTGTGTTCCCAGGCCTATCTGCCTTTTGCTGGCCACACTAAGGATATGCCATCTCTCTGATAATTGAATTAAGGGGAGCCCCACAGAATACAGGAGCTCTGAACAAAGCCCTGTCCTGACTCAGGCAAATGTTTTATTGGCGGGAGTCGTAAATGGAGCTTCCTCTTGGCAGAAGCTGGGAGGGGCAGGGTCTCTGAGCTTGCCAGAAACTGGAAAGACTGGTTTCTGTACCATGTGACATGAAAAGACACACCTCTATAGCCAGAATATGGTTTTAGAAAAAGATGAATAACTCATAGAGCGGACATGTGAAAATTGTATAAATGACACCATAATTCTTGTGATTTTTCTGCCCACATTTTAAGAGGTTTTTCGAACCGGTGGCATGTTCAGGGGGGTTTTAGCGGAAAAGAGGATATTACTCAAAATGTGTGCATGTGAAAAATCTGACACTTCATCAATTAATGTCCCTACTCCCTGCGCACATGTATGTAAAGTGGGGTCAATGTCAGAAATGGCAAAATCAGTTAAAAAGTGAAATATATGCCATTTCTGAATGCAAGCTCCTAGAAACAGCAGATTTGGGACAGAGTATACCTCATGTGATATGTGACATGGGTATGTAATTTCAAACAACTGTGTAACTGTGAAATATGTGTTTTGATCATATATAGATTTCGGTGCACAGATGACAGGGGAGTTTTTTCAAGAGATCATAAATGGCTGACATCACTCTGACACAACTTAGCTCCCCCAATCAGGGGAGAAATGAAAGCTGGACCAATGACAAGCGAGAGGGGCAGGTTTAGTTATGACCAACACACACACCCACTTGCAGAACATATAAATGGACTACTGAAACTTAGGTAGAGACCTTCATTTCCATCTGCCGCTGGAAGCTCTGCCGGGAAAATCCATACTTTACCTCCATCAATCTCCAGAGAAAGCTGTGCAGAAAAATCCAGACTTTAAATCCCTCAATCTTCAGAATCCAGAGAGAGCAGACCCAGATCACTGTGAAGTGCAGAGACCAGAGGCGAGTCCAAAACCTGACCAGATCCGTGGCAAGGCATATTTCTAAATATAGTGTGAGTACCTAGCAAAACTGCGCAGAACTAATCTCTTAGTTAAAATAATATAATTCAACCTATTTTAATCTAAGTAGAACTGTCTCCTAACTGTCACCTGTCATTTGTAAAGCTGTCACTTGTCATTTCTAGTTGCAAGCTGCACTTGTCTTTTTGAACTTTAAAATTTCAAATCTGAAAAACGACCTTCACAAAATCGCTCATATCTCCGCGACCGTTTGTGCTAGAGACTTGCAGTAACTTTCATCTGGAAGCTGAGATCCTAGGCTTTCTTAGGACCCCAAAACGATAGAGATAGTCCTTGTAGTTCCTCTGTAATCGCGCTCGGCGCATTCGCAAATTTAGCCGCGATTTGACATTTTACCGCGATTTGCAAATTTCTCCACGTGTGAAAACAGCAGTTTGTTTTTGCTTTCATTTGCCAAAAATTCGTTTAACCTGCTAATCATTCCTGAATCATTGCAAAAGTGAGCCTGGACTAATATTAACTAGATACCACTCACCCTGAACCTCTAGAGGGAATTAAAAGCATTTTAGTATATTTCTTTTTCTTCATTGCCAGCACATATCAAAGCATTTTGCCTGTGTTTTCAACTTCTGTAGTCTAAGTTGCTGGGTGAACTGAATTACATTTGAATTGCATTTCGGAGAATTGTGTGCCTTCCTTCCATTTCCCTGCATTGCATAAAAGGGGGGGGTGAATTGTCCAAGAAAGTGATTACATTGTTTTTGCTGAAATCCTATCAAGTTATTTTCTGTACTGCATTTCATTCCACATTGCATCTATTGGAAACCATAAAAGTATTGTTGCTCTCTTATCCATTTCATGTCAACTCCTTAGTGATTATCAAGAAGTGTGCTAGTGCCAGATTCTCCGTTGTTAATCTTTATCATCTCAGATTAAGTGTGATATCCAATTATTAATTTATTATAAAGCGTGATATAATATATATTGTTTACTTCTCAAATAAACCTTTTAACTTGCAAAACAGAACTACTTCTTGGCTCAGTGGGGTCAGGGGGATTCTGAGAGAGGGGTGTTATATAGGGGTAGTCATCCAGAACGCATGAACTGGACATAAAGATATATCAATAAGGGTTTTCATTCAGTATTATAGACTAGGCGTTGACTTAGCTGTAGTGTTGAATTGAATCCTCTTACAGTAGTTAGATTTTCAGGACATGATAGGACGATCAGGATAGACAGAGCATGGCGGGGGATGTGTGGAGAAAGCAGTATGGTTTGAGACATCCAGTATCGTATCTTAATCCCAGATCCTGGGATCTGGGCAACTAAATTACCACAGTTGGGGGCCAATGCTTGGTGAACTCACTGGACATTTCTGAAGATGACAGAAAGGCCATGCAAGTTAGTTAACTCCAGAGCAAGCTGATGGCCAGGGCATGAAGGCGTGCTGCCTTTGAGAGCTGTGAACCCGTTACTCTTTCGTCATCTACTTTACTTTCAGTATTGCTGCGATTACTTCCAGAAACTTTCTCACCACTAGACGAGACCTCTTTCTCTTGCATCTGAAGTTGAAGTCCTCATGGAGTAAAGGAAGTCCAGCTTGAGCCTTCTGAAGCTGGCTTTGCTTTGCAGACATCATTGTGGTGCTGTTTGGCTAGAGAGCAAAAGGTGCAGCCTGCTATCTCGATTCTCTGCATAACAGCCTTCTG
This sequence comes from Ambystoma mexicanum, assembly GCF_040938575.1. Lineage (NCBI taxonomy): Eukaryota > Metazoa > Chordata > Amphibia > Caudata > Ambystomatidae > Ambystoma > Ambystoma mexicanum. The sequence continues at coordinate 194,160,372 of NC_090939.1, forward strand.
ACCGGTGCTGGTGTTAGTTGGAATGGAAGACATGCCCATTTCAATATCTAGCGCTGCAAATTCATCCGAGGCACTGGGGGTGTTCTACTGCGACCTGCATTGACAGGTGCATCTTGAGCACTAGTTTGACCGTCCAGTTGTTGCCATGCAGAATGGCATGGAGGAAGACACTTCCTTTATATACTGAAATGGAGGATCACTAAAAACGAGCATCCAGCTGCCTGCGACTCCTACAGAATATGCAGAACGGGGGCTTTACCCTACGGGGAGCGTTAGGGCCAGCACTGCGCCAGGATCCTCCTTTGCACCCACTCCTCCTTCTGTCCATGCCCCCCCATTGTCCTGCCACCAGCATTACACAACTTCAGTAGCTTCATGGTCTCTTTATCCTCGCCTCTGAACCCATTGAAATGGTAACAGGGCTCCCTCTTCAGATATTTTTCCCGTTTTTTTTCGGTGGCCATTTTGGAATGGGCATCCTTTTACCCTTACGATTATAATAAGCACACAAGGAAAATAAATGTCATAAAAAAAATTACACTAAACTCGACAGCACTGGTGGTGTGAATAACGGCGATAATGCCTTCTGTGGTGGCCTTTATCAGGCTTCACTCAAACCTATTAATTTGGGCAGCGGGCCGTTACAACCCATTACAGCCCTCCATGGAAGATTGCCTAAGGAATGGAGATGTGCGAAATGAACTGTTGTTCTTAGCCCCTGGCTGTTTTTTTTAAACCATGAACAGCAAACATACCCATTCTTTAAGATAGGGCCATGACAACCTCTTGGTAGTTTGTGTACCCGAAAATAAATGAATCTCATCCCAAAAGACAACAGCCTTTGCCTCCCATATTACGTGTTGCAACGTGAGAGTCTTACTCGAGATCTATCAGCGGTGTGCTTCAATGTGTGTGGTTAGTCCCCGCCGATCATCCTTTTCAGAGGCCACTTCCTGGAGCAACATTCAACTGCATGTTAGGAATTGGCGTTGATGTACTTCTATGTCTAAGAGAGTGTATCACTATATCAGTGTAGTTATCATTATGTCCCTCGGCATACCTTTGCATGTACATGTTTTCGTCATGCTAAGGAGATCACCATATAGTTAGTAATTTGGCATAATAAATATGAATCACGCCTCGTTTGAAGGTTCCCTCCACGCAGAGTATGGAATGTACAAGTTACCAGTGCTTGAAATGGAAAACATTACTCTGGGATCTAATGGGGGGCTGGTGGGTCATCGGGGTCACTAGGGATTCAGTCATGGCAGACACGTGACAGACTTGTAAAAAGTTTATACAATACAGGGCTAAAACAACAGAGATGCCTTGAAATGTTCATAAATCACACAATGAGCCAACCTGACAACATAGGTGAACCAAATGAGTACGATGCTTGCTGTATTTCCCACATCCTGAATGAAAGCCTGCAATTACACGTATTCAGATTAACATACGCCTACGCAAAGAGGGTCTGCTTCTAGAAGGAAACACATTGCAAGGAAAAGCTATTGTTTTTAGTCATGTTGCAGCTCTGCATGCCACTTTAAGCACCCCTCCAAATTTGAATGCCCCGCCATTTGCTCCTGTAGCAGCAGCTCCCACGTCATTCTCTGCGGCCATCTAACCTGTTCTGCTCCTTTGCCATTTGCACCTGTAGCAGCAGCTCCCACGCCATTCTCTGCGGCCATCTAACCTGTTCTGCTCCTTTCTGTTCTTAAGGTCAAAACAAAACACATTTTTTAAAAAGCTGCACCAGAGTTCTTTTGAGCTCAGAATGTCTTTGTTGCATGCTAAACATTTTGCTGCTGCAGGGGGAGTGTATTCAAGTCGCCAAGCAAGGGCATGGGCTTTTTGTTTTCCTGGATTCGGAATTCGCTGAGACCTTTTTTGCCGCCTTCAAAATCCGGGAAAACGGCCCAATTCCAGCCCAGCAAGTTACACAATACTCTCATGACTACAATTACTAGAATGCAATGATTACTTGGAAGCCAGGCACTAAAGACCCCCCCCCCCATAGATAGGACTGTTCAAAAGAAAAGAGGCACTTTCTTTTTACTCCACTTTGATATTGTGGGGAGACACTGCCCGGCCTCGCGCCATTTTCTTTTTTAGTTTAAGATCATCGCTGAGTTGATGTCCCCCGGAGCAAGGAGGCACATCGGGCCCCACAGGGAGGGCGGTAATTAAGCTCAAGGACGGCGCTCACGTTCAGCTAAGAGCTGGTCTTTAAATAGTAATGCACTCGAGAAGCGGAGTGGGAGGCCCTCGGGTGCCTGTTGACACAGTGTTGGAAGCTGGCGCCGCTCTCATTTGAGAAGCTAAACTGCAGCAAGCGCGAGGCGCTCATCTGCATAAAGCAGCAGGCTGGTGCCGGAGGGTGCAGGCAACAGGGAGTGATTAGCAAGACGTCTTCTTTCCATGCTACTCCGTTGCACTCCTAACACGCCACTTGTCACAGAGAAAACCACTGCGCCATATGCCAGCCTGCATCTGCCGGGTACCCCCTTCGCTGACTGCAGCGTGAAGATCTCCACTTCAGCGCATGAGGTGGTGTCAGGGGACATTCTGGAGAACACTGCGGGCAGGCTGCGGTGCCACAGGCTCTGCTGCTCTGCCGCGCTCTCCTCTTGCCGCAGTCGAGAGGAGAAAACACGGCATGCCTTGGAGCGCCTCCTTCTTGGGGTCATCGACACACTATTCATCTCTGTCGGCAATTCTGCGAACCTCACCGACTCTGGAGTCCCGTGCGGTTGGGGCCTGCAGTCGTGCCCCAGAATGCCACAGGCCCCGGGGCGTACAAAGTACGGTCCGAAGGAGGGCATGGGGGGTTAGGCGCAGGGTGGGGGCAGAGGAAGGGTCAAGCACAAGTGGAGGGCAGCCAGGTGGTGCCCCCCCAATTAGTTGTCATGGAGACATGGCCCAAACAGAGGGAAGGTGCGAAAATAAACAGTGGCGGGTAGGGGGAGGGACGGCCCCCCACTTGAATAACAAGAAGAACTATAAGAACGGCCTCTTGGCAAAGGAGAGGCACATTCTCAACAAGGAGCGCACCCCATTGGGTACATCTCCTTGGGAGGAAGGACTGGAGGAATCGTTTTTACCCATCCAACCCACCCCAGATTTTGGGAAGGCAGGAATGAAACAAGGAAACAACGTAACGCCGAGTACTAAGTTCGGTACACGGTAGAGGAAGTCATAGGCAGCAGGCGGCATGTGTCCAGGAGCCGATGCCAGATGGACCCATAGACTTGCCAAAACAAAGCAAGGCATCACCAACCCTGGACACGGTGTGCCCAAAAGCACACCTGTTTGTTATAAGTTTGGTTTTCTGTGTAAGTTCTGTAAGAAATAAATGCCTACAGCCAATATATTGTCCAGATAAAATTGTCTGTACTCATTCCAAAATAGTAGGTAGAAAACAGGAGCATGGGGAGGCCCACACTACTCGGCCTAACCCCGTAGCGGGGACATCCCACAACTCCGCCTCTCCTGGATGTAGGCTCCCTCACATTCAGCCCTCCTGCACTCCCCCATCCTGCCAAACCAGACCTCCAGAAGGTTCCCTGAAATAAAAAGGCAAGACCAGTTTTGAAAGGTATGCCGCAGCAACCTTTATTGCACAAAGCCAGGAGTCATTTTACAGGTGATCCATTTCTCCACCACACCCCAGGATAATTCTATGCTGGGTGTGGCTTCTTAAGCCCCCCCCCCTTCAGAGGAACACTGCCAGGTAGGACCATCCCTCCATACGCATTCCCCCTCTACCCATGGCCATTTCCTTTTTACTTTTCACTTTTGTTTTTCTTAATTTCTTTATTTCATTTTCAATTTCATGTACTTTTCTTTCATTCCTTCTTCTAACATTATTGTATGCAAAGGTCGATTCATGGACAAATAGACAAGGGGACTATCATGCAAAGTGTGCCCCACCACAGGGAGTTACGTGACATTGCGTGAAGTCGTAGCGGGGTAACCCCAACTGAAGCCCCCCCCCCAAGACATTGAAATACATCACAAATTGCTGAGGCCCGCACTGCAAATAGGATGAGCTCCCTCAGCCCGGGCCATTTTATGTGCCTTCCCAGGGCCAGCTGGTTCAAGCCAGACCCTGGGGCACGCCCCTTCTGGCCCCCCTCTGGAAAGGAAAGGGAAGGCAAGCTGGAAGCAGGGGACAAGAGGGGTGGCCCCCTATGCCAACTGACCCTCTTGCGCCCCTGTGTGGGATGGGTCATTTGTTCAGCAAGGCTATACCATTTCCTTTTAGTAAATGACGGTGGGCCAGCGGAAGAGCTGCGGGTATCGCGGCAGCACTCAACAACATTTCACTTCTTGTCAAGGAAGGCTCATTGTTCCATGAAAGTAGCTTTGAGAAGGGGATGCACCTCCTCCCCTCCCCCACAGCTACTTTCAGGTTTCAATGAGCCCTCGTTGCCAAGAAGTGAAATGTATTGGACAGTGCTGCCTGCATGCCTTTCGTCTCCTGTGACAAATTGGATTCTGCCCTGCAGGAATACAAGGAGGAGTAGGGGCTAAAATGCCCACTCAACCCTCACCCTGCTACAAACCAAGATCCCACACAACACAATCACAAAGGTAAAACAGGTACAGTTGAGAGATATACCTCCTCTGCCTTTGGTGGTAACACGGCGAGTGAAGGCTATGCTCTTAAAAGGGGCGACGAGGTGATTCAGTAGCAACCCAAACAGCAGAGCAGAACCGTCCAAAATAAAGGAAATGTCCAATCAAGGCTCTATAAAAATAGATATACTTCAATAGAACACACCATCTGAAAAATAACTATACAGAAAACGAAATAGACAAATACTATACAAAACCTACCTCTGATGAAAGAACAGAGAATAAGCAAAGATATCACAATGCAGCGCTCTGAGGAATAAATTAGGGGTGTAAGGCACAAACACGATATTCTTGTAAAAGGATAGGTTTCTTGGATGCAAAAAGGGAATTAGTCACTGAGCCAGTTTCTAGCGTTCAGAACTCGACCAAAGGGGAAGTTAATAGTGAATAGTACCTTTTTGCAGTTCTTGGCAGTTCGACTGGGATGAAACCAGCTTCCAGCAGTGATGCGAGCGGATCGAACTCAGTTCGGATATGTCGGATTGTGTGTGCCTAAGCAGCAGGTGGGAGTCGAGCAGGCTCAAATGCGTTAGCTTTTCGCTGTCCGGATACAGCATTTGGTGAAGCAGCTCACGAGAATCTATTAGAAGTATCTATTATCTATTATTAGAAGTATAGTCAGGTTGTAACCGCGTGGACGAGTGTCACTCCAGCGGTTCGAGTTGACAGATGGCGATTAATTGAATCAGCAATCTTGTTGTTCCAGTGTGAAGTCCGGCGAAGCAGCAGTTGAAAGGCAAGTTGGGTGAAGTTGTGGTGTAACGCCTGGTCCGAGTGGGCACGTGACTCTCCAGCGGTTCAAATTGGGTCCTGGTGACGAGTGGTTGATTCAAGCCTATCATATGGCTGGTTTAGCAAGGGAACGATTTAGTGTCGAGCAGATGGAGGCAATGCAGTTCAAATGGACAGAGGCGTGGCAAAGAAAGCACTGGTGGGATCCCTTTGGTTCAATGTGCGGCAAATGTGGTTCAACAACAGTTCAACCAGTTTGGTGCACCAGAGAACGGAGTCTTAGCTGATCCTCCAAATGCTGTGAGACCCACTGCAGGGACTCTAGGAAAGAATTTGTCATTTCTGGGTCAGCTCTGCCAGCCTTGGGAGATTCTGGTGTAGTGTGGCAGATCCTGGCCCAAACCAAGACTCTCCACCAATTTGCCCTGGCAGTGGGTAGGGGTAAGAGCTTTCCTCTGCTTTGGACTGCTCTTCCTTCACCTCAGTGGTTGAGGGCTTTGGAAAATCCAACTCTCTCAAGAGAGGACCAGTGAATCCTTCTCAGGTATTGTTCCAGAGTGAATCAAAGAAGTGGTGGGAGACCCTTTCTTGCAAAGGCAAAAGCCTGCATGTGATAGGACGAACAAAAGCCTGCTTTAGTGGTCAAATGCCTGTTTTTGTGTAATGTGCCCTAATGAACTCACAACCAAAGTACTGTGCAGCAGAGAAAGTGGACGGGACAGGAAGGGAGAGAGAGAGACTGAGATAAACAAAATGGTAGAAGCCTTCCTCCACTGTACAGTGCCCTCCTTTCTTCTATAAAACCTACCCCCTTCCTTTCTCACAAGGATCAAAGGCCTTTAGAAATCTAGCAACTCGGTGTGAAGCTATTCTCTTTGAATGGGAATTCTCCTTTGATGGCTGGGCCCAGGGCAGCTGGCTCTGGCAGAGGGTGTTACCTACCCTCACAAAGAGATCAAAGAAGATGCATGGCCAACCAGTTTCCTGTCCTCTCATTTGGCAGGCTCAGCCTGTCTGGACTGAAAACACATCACCTTCCATAGCTTGAGCTGGCTCAACGGAGCTGACACGTGTGATATCAAATTAAATGTGGCTGCAATTATAAGTAGTGCATGCTCCCTGCTTTAACTGAGGCATATCTTTATTTTAGAGTTCAACCTGCCAGCACCATGGGCTACTTATCATCATCATAGTTTTGGTACATGGGGCATATCTTAAATACAGCCCCTACTCGGCATAGGCTTAGCTGTCACTGCATCTGTCAAATGGGCAACTGCGGCCTCTCACCCTGCTCCGTGGCACTGCTAGAGCAGGCGCTGCAAATCAGGATGCAGCAGGCCCCAGATAAAAAAAAAAAAAAAAAAACAGGGCTTTCACACCCTTGCCAAATGGCAATCTGTCACATCTCCCCTTGGACCAAATATTACTTACATCACTTCCTGGTCCTAAACACCCAGTAGTCATTTGCTGAGGAGGAGATGCTGAGTCCAATAAACTTAGTAATGGCGTCCAACTATTAACCATGTTTCTCACCTAACATCACTACATAACACACTTTTAACAGAATACACAAAACCTGCATGTGATGTTCTGCAGGTCCTGGTTTACAAATCGTGTTATGTCAGCAGGAGTTAAACCATTGACCACTATCAGTTGCACAGTCTCCATGCACTCCGGTGTATCTGAAAGAGATGGGGGGGGGGGGTGGATTAGTTTCATGGGAAGAGAGGGAACATTCACGATAACTTTGCTGCTGTGTTGATGCTTGCATAACTGAAGTACCCTGAGCTTGGAGAGTGGGTCTGTTTCTAGGTGTTCTGTGTTGAGAGAATAGAGGTATGTGGGTCCTGACTCGTGCTTCTGTGGTGCTTGGATGCATTGGCTGGGGCGGTGATGGATACGTTGGCGGTGTGTTGTGTGATGTTTGTTGGGGTGGGTTATTCAGTTGCCATGTAGGAGTGGCTTAGTTTCAATGCTTTATTAGTGTTGCATAGAACTTGAGAATGTGAGAGCGGGGTACTGCCAGAGGCCTTTATGGGGAGGCTGGCGAGGGGCTAATACAATCTTGAAGCCACATGTATGAAATCAGAGCACGACACAGGAAGAGACTCTGGAGACTTTGTTCATTACCAAAAGCAGAGCGCTAAGGCTCATGGGAGGCATGCACCTTTGGTTCTGATCAAGGGTTGCCTGAAATGTGAGAACCCCAGGTGCCCATTTCACCCTCCTTAGTGTGCTGGTTAGCAAGCTCAGAGCCATATCAAACCCCACCCTAACCTGCTCAGGTGCTGTCCTCAAGTGGCCTGTTGGCACTTTTGCCAGTGAGGGCAACATCCAGGATCTATAATCTCTGGTTGTTTCTTCTGGATATCTACCCCAGTGACTGTCAAAAGCCTGAAACTCCTCTCACACAGTGCACACAGCCACAGGCCAGCATTCCATTTACCCCAATCCCACATGCCTCGGGAAGATAGCTCAGCAGCAACGTGCTCGGCTTGGAAGCAAGACGACGCAGAGCCGCACAGGTTCGATCTCCTGGTCCGCGCTTAGAAACCTCTGGGTATTATGTGCGTTAAAAATAACCCATCATATCATATCAGTTGAGGCAGCTCCACAATTTCAGTTTCACAGGGGTGCCAAAACCCTGCAGGGATTCTTCACTATGAGATGAGTATTGTGAAGGATGAAAGGTGGGTTATGGATTCCTTGAAGTGCACCACAAAGCTGGATGCACCACTTCTTAGAATAAATGGGGACGCAGGCTGATGCTAAAGGAGTAGGGGGCGGTGGGAGGGGTTCGTGATAGGCAGTTCAATAAAACCGCAGTCTCAAACTTGCACTATCTCCAGTCCCTTACTACATACTGATCTCTGCAAGGTATCTTTGGAAATCTTTGGGCAAGAGCTAAAGAATGAACCACAGCAAAAGTAGATATGCACTTTTGATCTAATTACAGGGTTCAGGGCAGCGGTATATCATATGCACCCAGTGCGGTCCCCTAAAGGGGTCTCCAGAAACCAGGAACTAATATCTTCTCCCCACAACAGCTACTTGCACTACATTAAGTGGAGCAATGGGAAGCATGACTAGCTTTCTAGGGTAAAGTAGGGTTGCCTGATTGAAACCTAATATTTACACAGTATAATTTCTAGAGGGTCTCAAACGTGTACTTGCATAATTTTGAAGCCAGTTCCAAAAGACATGTTTCTCCATGTGCTCGCCTTTTGATTCCAGGGTCCTATTCTTTCTCTGCCTTCGCTGCTGTATCCGTTACCACCACAGTGGTCTCCTGGTTCTGATGCTCGGATGAGTGGCTTCTAGTGCGGAACTCAACAGTTTGCTTTGGGTTTATTATAACTGGCCATTTATAACTGTACTTTCACAAATTCCACTTTATCACGACAGATATAGCCTTATTTATTTAATCTGCCGCCAGGACTTGGAGATACATATCTAACAACGTAACTGTTTGTTTACTTTCAAAGGGATTGCCATTTTATTCCCCAAAAGGTCAAAGCTACATTTTCATTAACTTTGGTTCTAATGATGTCAGCAAGACAGTCTTTGCAGTGCGCCTAGTAAGGTAGCCATGATTGGTCCCTTTAATTGAGGCGCGTGAAGCAGGGTTGTCACTCAACAATGCGCGTACATAGTTTTAGTGAACAAATGAGCTGGGATATGCCCCCTCAGCAAGTATACAGGGGGTTCAATTATACACCCAATGGCCAACAGGTCCTTATGGGTGCAAACCCACCAACAGCAGTTTGTGAAACACTGGGCTATGTCTGAAAGTGAGACTGTGCAGATCTTACTTTCCTGGCATAATGCATTAACTAAATCTTCTAAAATGTCATAAGATCTAGGAGATTCTCCCTAGCAGACAGAGCTTTGATTCCCTTCCCCACTCTAGGAAGAGGTATAGGAATATTCAGAAGGTCTTTGCAAAACCTCTAGGTCCAGGGTGAACCCCAAAAAGTCTTTCTAGCTAGCCATAACTTACTTTTGTATGCATCATATTGTTTAGACCTTACCCACGTTCAGTGCTTTATTTGATATGTGTTGTTTCCTGCATACCACAGCACATCCTGACCACACTAACTACTGGTAGAGGCCGCAGTATCTCAGAGCACCCCTGGCTCACACATGTGCAGCAGTAGGGAGAAGTGGGGAGCTTGTCATCTCCAGGAGAGAACACGAATCCTCTGCTTAGCCTACCATTTCAATCCTGCCAGGTATTTTCTCACAGTGGCATTATATATATTTATTTATTTATTTATTTATTTATTTATTTATTTATTTATTTATTTATTTATTTGCATTCATAAAGCACACAAAGCAGCCCAAAGGCATTGTGGCACTGTTACAATGTATCAGCTTAGTTCCAATTGCACATAGATGTACATAATTATGCAGGATGTGTTCCAAGAAAGTGACAGGCTGCACAAGGTTACAGGGAGTGCCGCATATCGTTGCATGGCATATTACAGACAGTTGTGAATGATCTAGGTGCACAGTTGGCTAGGCTTGGGAGCTTACGAGGGTTGCGTGGGGAGTTTAGGCAAATAGTCGGGTGTTGATGGCTCTGCGAATAACTTGGTCTCAAGTGCGCTACATCGTATAACTGACCCTAGAGGAAGCGTGCAGGACGCCACTAAATATGAGACCCCCGTCCAGCTGAAGACATTGGATTGCTGAACAGCCATAAACACACGGGTTTGATGCAGGCCTAAAGATGAGCTCACAACCCAGCTTAAAATCTGTGATCACATACATGTGAGCCTGCAGTCAAAAAGAAACGCGACATTCAAGCCGGGTACCAAGAGTGGCATTGTGTCCTGTCTCTACCCGTGAGCTTCAGATGCAACACTTGTCTTGAGCTTCAAGTATAGCCACACGCAGGCCACCCAGGTCCAGCCATAAGCCTGATACTGCCCCATGGCCTTAGCCCTTCCAGACATGTAGCCAATCCTCAATGTGAGAGAGCAGCCCATGTTTACTTAGCATGTGACTGCAATCCCGTGTCAGCTCAGCCTAAATGACAAGCTGATGCCTTGCCCTAAGCGGGAGCATTCAGACTTGCCCTCTCCGCAGGACAGCAGCCGAGCAACAGGTCTGGTTGGAACCTTCAGCTGGAGTGTGAGATGGCATCGCTTCATGAAGTATGTCATGTTATGTTAAAGCATGTCCATACCGTGCACTATCACTACCGGAGTGGTCCCCTGGCGTCTAAGGTAGCAGCTTAGGCCCAAGAGTGTGACTGAAGCGCAGCCTAAACACGAGAGAGCTTTTGATGCATATTGCCCCAAACCTGAGGGTCCAGGTATGCCCTACATGTCAATCGTGGTTCAATCATGAATGCTTACTTTAACACTCTTTGGTTAACATAACATTGTTGGCCAAACGAGATGGGAGTTTGAAGTAAGGCAACTGTGACCATCTTTCTGAACACCAACCGACAGAACAATCAAACACCATACACACACACACCCATACATGCACACATGTGCATACATAAGTGCACATGCACACTCTCAAACGCTTAGGCACGCTTACACACAAACGCGCACACGTGCATACATGTGCGCACATGCACACAGACAGCAATAACTTCCGACGTGGCTCTTTTGCTCTGCCTCCACTAATGCACAATCCGCCATTGTGTTTGCTCTGTTTATGGTCCCACATTCGAAGCGCAAAGAGGACATAGTAATGCAATAACAAGAGTCAGCATCAGAACGGATCAGCTGCCTCCGTCACTAAGTCCTGACACACTCTATGCTGTTCCATCGAAGATTGCATTTGAGCACTGAGCATTTTTTTGTGCAATCCGAAAAAAATCATGTTTACTCTTTTTCGGCATGGCAGGCTCCACATTTTGCATCAAAGATGTGATGCACATGTCAAATGACAAAACTCTGCTACACTAGCTCTGCTCAGAGTGGGGGGCAGGGTGATGCGGATGGGTCATGCTTGGAAATTGAAATCACCCCGGGAAGGGTTAATGGGCATGATCCAGTCGAGGGCATCGGCTACGAGTGGCCGCGGGCACTCTGGGCGATGTGTTCTGTGTGTGCCATGGATGCTATCACTGCCATGAGGATTCACAGTAAATCACAGGTCGGTTCTGGCATCTGTCAGCCAATTATCATGGCGTTCATTAGCTCTAATCACGGCTTTATCTTCTGTGCGACAGTCTGTAGCCTATTTGCATTGGCATTGGACGGCAGTTCAATAGGCAACATATGCCAACTCTTGGCAGCCATGTTTTGGGCACATGCAGAGTGTTCCTGGCATGCCAGCTGTAATTATACTTAAGGCATAATGTGTGTGTGGGCTCCAATATCATCAGGCGACATAAACACAATGAAATTAAACCACCGAGCGGGCAGTGCATCACTATCTGGAGCAGCGCGCAACCTCAGTGAAGGTTTGCAGGCAGCGCATCATGGTCTGGAGCAGCGCCCAACCCCAGCGAAGGTTTGCAGGCAGTGCATTACAGCCTGGAGCAGCGCGCAACTCCAACGAAGGTTTGCGGGCGGTGAATTGCTATCTGGGGCAGCGAGCAAGCCCAGCAAAGGTTTGCGGATGGTGCATCGCCGTCTGGGGCAGCATGCAACCCCAGCAACGGTTTGCGGGCAGTGCATCGCCATCTGGGGCAGCGCGCAACCCCAACGAAGGTTTGCGGATGGTGCATCGCCGTCTGGGGCAGCGTGCAACCCCAGCGAAGGTTTGCAGGCAGTGCATCACCATCTGGGGCAGCGCGCAACCCCAGCGAAGGTTTGCGGGCAGTGCATCACCATCTGGGCAAGAGCGCAACCCCAGTGAAGGTTTGTAGGCTTATGGAGTGTAGATCCATGACCCAGAGCCAGAGTGGAACTATAGGTCTACTCTTCAGTAGCACCATTTGATGGTGTGCAACTCCCTACCCCCTTCAGAGAGACCCTGGGTGTAGATCCTTGACCCTGAGCCAGGGTGGAGCTATAGGTCCACCATTCAGAAGCACCATGAGATGGGGGAGTGACATTTTGACTGTGCTTCACCAGCACCCTGTGCTGCCTGCAACCCCTGCCCCCTCCAGAGAGACCTTTGGTGTAGATCCTTGACCCTGAGCCAGGGTGGAGCTACAGGTCCACTCTTCAGAAGCACCCGAGTTGGCATGCAACTCTCTGCCCCCTTCAGAGAGACCCTTGGTGTAGATCCTTGACCCCGAGCCAGGGTGGAGCTATAGGTCTACTTTTCAGAAGCACCGTATGATGGTGTGCACCTCCCTGCCCCCTTCAGAGAGACCCTGGCTGTAGATCCTTGACCCTGAGCCAGAATGGAGCTATAGGTCCACCCTTCAGAAGCACCCTGAGATGGGGGAGTGGTATTTTGACTGCGCTTCACCAGCACCCTGTGCTTCCTGCAACTCCCTGCCCCCTCCAGAGAGACCTTTGGTGTAGATCCTTGACCCCGAGCCAGGGTGGAACTACAGGTCCACCCTTCAGAAGCACCCTGAGATGGGGGAGCAACATTTTGACTGCTCTTCACAAGCACCCTGTGCTGCCTGCAACTCTCTGCCCACTTCAGAGAGATCCTGGGCCCCGCTGGATCTCTATACATGCTCTTCAGAAGAAGCCTGAGTTTCAAAGCAGGTTCTGGCCCGCATTTGAGAGGCACCCTGAGCCGGGGTGGACTTTCTTCCATGTACTTCAGGAGTGCCATAAGCTGAGAAAACTCCTTCTTGTCTGAACTTCAGATGTACCTTGAGCCAGGGCTATAGCACCTCTCCCACTATATAGAGATACCCTGATTTGGGGTGGAGCACCCCTACCACCGTTCCAAAATACCCTTGGTCATTGGTGGAGGGAATTGCCTGCTCTTCAGATATAACCTCAGTCAAAGGTGGAGGAACTCACCTGCTCTTCATATATACCCAGAGTCAGAGGTGGAGGGACTCGCCTGCTCCTCAGATATACCCTGAGTCAGAGGTGGAGGGAGCACCCCTACCACCGTTCCAAAATACCCTTGGTCATTGGTGGAGGGAATTGCCTGCTCTTCAGATATAACCTCAGTCAAAGGTGGAGGAACTCACCTGCTCTTCATATATACCCAGAGTCAGAGGTGGAGGGACTCGCCTGCTCCTCAGATATACCCTGAGTCAGAGGTGGAGGGACTCGCCTGCTCCTCAGATATACCCTGAGTCAGAGGTGGAGGGGCTTGCCTGCTCTTCAGATATACCCTGAGTCAGGGGTGGAGGGACTCGCCTGCTCCTCAGATATACCCTGAGTCAGAGGTGGAGGGACTCGCCTGCTCTTCAGATATACCCTGAGTCAGGGGTGGAGGGACTCGCCTGCTCCTCAGATATACCCTGAGTCAGAGGTGGAGGGACTCGCCTGCTCCTCAGATATACCCTGAGTCAGAGGTGGAGGGACTCGCCTGCTCTTCAGATATACCCTGAGTCAGGGGTGGAGGGACTCACCTGCTCTTCATATATACCCAGAGTCAGGGGTGGAGGGACTCTCCTGCTCTTCATATATACCCAGAGTCAGGGGTGGAGGGACTCTCCTGCTCTTCATATATACCCAGAGTCAGGGGTGGAGGGACTCTCCTGCTCTTCATACATACCCAGAGTCAGGGGTGGAGGGACTCGCCTGCTCTTCATACATACCCTGAGTCACAGGTGGAGGGACTCGCCTGCTCTTCAGATATACCCTGAGTCAGAGGTGGAGGGACTTGCCTGCTCCTCAGATATACCCTGAGTCAGAGGTGGAGGGACTCGCCTGCTCTTCAGATATACCCTGAGTCAGGGGTGGAGGGACTTTCCTGCTCTTCATATATACCCAGAGTCAGGGGTGGAGGAACTCGCCTGCTCTTCAGAAATACCCTGAGTCAGAGGTGGAGGGACTCGCCTGCTCTTCATATATACCCAGAGTCAGGGGTGGAGGAACTCGCCTGCTCTTCAGAAATACCCTGAGTCACGGGTGGAGGGACTTGCCTGCTCTTCAGATACACCCTGAGTCAGGGGTGGAGGGACTCGCCTGCTCTTCATATATACCCAGAGTCAGGGGTGGAGGGACTCGCCTGCTCTTCAGATATACCCTGAGTCTGGGGTGGAGAGACTTTCCTGCTCTTCATATATACCCAGAGTCAGGGGTGGAGAGACTTTCCTGCTCTTCAGATATACCCTGAGTCAGAGGTGGAGGGACTCGCTTGCTCTTCAGATATACTCTGAGTCAGAGGTGGAGGGACTCGCCTGCTCTTCAGATATACCTTGAGTCACAGGTGGAGGGACTCGCCTGCTCTTCAGATATACCCTGAGTCACAGGTGGAGGGACTCGCCTGCTCTTCAGATATACCCTGAGTCAGGGGTGGAGGAACTCGCCTGCTCTTCAGAAATACCCTGAGTCACGGGTGGAGGGACTTGCCTGCTCTTCAGATACACCCTGAGTCAGGGGTGGAGGGACTCGCCTGCTCTTCATATATACCCAGAGTCAGGGGTGGAGGGACTCGCCTGCTCTTCAGATATACCCTGAGTCTGGGGTGGAGAGACTTTCCTGCTCTTCATATATACCCAGAGTCAGGGGTGGAGGGACTTTCCTGCTCTTCAGATATACCCTGAGTCAGAGGTGGAGGGACTCGCTTGCTCTTCAGATATACTCTGAGTCAGAGGTGGAGGGACTCGCCTGCTCTTCAGATATACCTTGAGTCACAGGTGGAGGGACTCGCCTGCTCTTCAGATATACCCTGAGTCACAGGTGGAGGGACTCGCCTGCTCTTCAGATATACCTTGAGTCAGGGGTGGAGGAACTCGCCTGCTCTTCAGAAATACCCTGAGTCACGGGTGGAGGGACTTGCCTGCTCTTCAGATACACCCTGAGTCAGGGGTGGAGGGACTCGCCTGCTCTTCATATATACCCAGAGTCAGGGGTGGAGGGACTCGCCTGCTCTTCAGATATACCCTGAGTCTGGGGTGGAGAGACTTTCCTGCTCTTCATATATACCCAGAGTCAGGGGTGGAGGGACTTTCCTGCTCTTCAGATATACCCTGAGTCAGAGGTGGAGGGACTCGCTTGCTCTTCAGATATACCTTGAGGCACAGGTGGAGGGACTCGCCTGCTCTTCAGATATACCCTGAGTCACAGGTGGAGGGACTCGCCTGCTCTTCAGATATACCCTGAGTCAGGGGTGGAGGAACTCGCCTGCTCTTCAGAAATACCCTGAGTCACGGGTGGAGGGACTTGCCTGCTCTTCAGATACACCCTGAGTCAGGGGTGGAGGGACTCGCCTGCTCTTCATATATACCCAGAGTCAGGGGTGGAGGGACTCGCCTGCTCTTCAGATATACCCTGAGTCTGGGGTGGAGAGACTTTCCTGCTCTTCATATATACCCAGAGTCAGGGGTGGAGGGACTCGCCTGCTCTTCAGATATACCCTGAGTCAGAGGTGGAGGGACTCGCCTGCTCCTCAGATATACCCTGAGTCAGAGGTGGAGGGACTCGCCTGCTCTTCAGATATACCTTGAGTCACAGGTGGAGGGACTCGCCTGCTCTTCAGATATACCCTGAGTCACGGGTGGAGGGACTCGCCTGCTCTTCAGATATACGCTGAGTCAGGGGTGGAGGAACTCGCCTGCTCTTCAGAAATACCCTGAGTCACGGCTGGAGGGACTTGCCTGCTCTTCAGATACACCCTGAGTCAGGGGTGGAGGGACTCGCCTGCTCTTCATATATACCCAGAGTCAGGGGTGGAGGGACTTGCCTGCTCTTCAGATACACCCTGAGTCAGGGGTGGAGGGACTCGCCTGCTCTTCATATATACCCAGAGTCAGGGGTGGAGGGACTCGCCTGCTCTTCAGATATACCCTGAGTCTGGGGTGGAGAGACTTTCCTGCTCTTCATATATACCCAGAGTCAGGGGTGGAGGGACTTTCCTGCTCTTCAGATATACCCTGAGTCAGAGGTGGAGGGACTCGCTTGCTCTTCAGATATACTCTGAGTCAGAGGTGGAGGGACTCGCCTGCTCTTCAGATATACCTTGAGTCACAGGTGGAGGGACTCGCCTGCTCTTCAGATATACCCTGAGTCACAGGTGGTGGGACTCGCCTGCTCTTCAGATATACCCTGAGTCAGGGGTGGAGGAACTCGCCTGCTCTTCAGAAATACCCTGAGTCACGGGTGGAGGGACTTGCCTGCTCTTCAGATACACCCTGAGTCAGGGGTGGAGGGACTCGCCTGCTCTTCATATATACCCAGAGTCAGGGGTGGAGGGACTCGCCTGCTCTTCAGATATACCCTGAGTCTGGGGTGGAGAGACTTTCCTGCTCTTCATATATACCCAGAGTCAGGGGTGGAGGGGCTTGCCTGCTCTTCAGATATACCCTGAGTCAGAGGTGGAGGGACTCGCCTGCTCCTC
This sequence comes from Ambystoma mexicanum, assembly GCF_040938575.1. NCBI lineage: Eukaryota > Metazoa > Chordata > Amphibia > Caudata > Ambystomatidae > Ambystoma > Ambystoma mexicanum. The sequence continues at coordinate 194,177,139 of NC_090939.1, forward strand.
AGATATACCCTGAGTCAGAGGTGGAGGGACTCGCCTGCTCTTCAGAAATACCCTGAGTCACGGGTGGAGGGACTTGCCTGCTCCTCAGATATACCCTGAGTCAGAGGTGGAGGGACTCGCCTGCTCTTCAGATATACCTTGAGTCACAGGTGGAGGGACTCGCCTGCTCTTCAGATATACCCTGAGTCACAGGTGGAGGGACTCGCCTGCTCATCAGATAAACTCTGAGTCATACGTGGATGGACTTGCCTGCTTTAGGGACTCGCCTGCTCTTCAGATATACTCTGAGTCATAGGTGGAGGGATTTGCCTGCTGTAGGGACTTGCCTGCAGGGACGTCATTTAGGGGTCGCCAGAGTTCGCAGCTGCGACCTCTGGGGTCTCCCTTGCGACCTCTGGGGTCTGCCTTGCGACCTCTGTCTTAAAAAAAAAACGAGGAAAAAAAATACTATTTTTTTTTTTTCTTTTTTTTTTCGTAATGCATGCTCCTGGGCTGTGGCCAGCACCATGTGGCTCTTTATTTCTGGAATGGCTGGCTTTCTTGTTCAGGCCCCTTTTTAAAAAAAAAAAAAAAAAGAAAAATAAGAACAGGAGTGCCACAAGTCTAACACTTTCAGCACTGAACCTAAATGAGAAAGAATAGGAATATCAAATAATGTGTCTTTCTGCAATTCTATACAGTAATTGCTAGACTCATCAAGGTTTATTTCAGGCACACTTCAGGGGGTGAGTCACTGATTTAGTCTGTTCTTAAATGCCTCAACTCAGTCTTTCATCCTTCAGAGGTCGATAAATGAGTACCAACATAGATTGGGTGATATTAGGTGTACATTTTTTCTATATAAAGCGCTTAAGCGTAAGTTCTATATAATAACACATCATTATCATTTGGTCATGGACGTCTGCTTGCATTCACAGTAATTTAGTAATATGGGCCTATATACACTGATCTTAACGATACATATGGTGATCCATTCTTGTATGAAATGTACATCACATTATAGTGATATCTTAACCATATTTTTCGTAGTGTACAATGCTATGTGATGCCACTTCCTGTTTTGTCAACGGGTGAAAGGTCGTGTTCCATAGCTTCCCGCGATATCACTTCGGGACGGGGTCAAATGACATCACTTCCTGTGATGTCATCAGGGTGTCAAGGGTCATGTGATGTCACTTCCGCTACCCCTGGCATTTTGGTGAAATGACGTCCCTGCTTGCCTGCTCTTCTGATATACTCTGAGTCATAGGTGAAGGGATACGCCCAGTGCTTAAAGTGGGCCGGGGCCTGCCGGGGCCGGGCCCCGGCAGTCTCCAAAAAGTGGGACTGAGCCGGGGCCCTGCCGGGGCCCCCGTCCTACCGCAACATTGGCGGGAATCGCGGGATGCATTATCCCGTTGCGGCCGCAGCCGTGACGGGAGATGCGCCTGCAATGAAGTCAGGCATGCTGACAGAAGTGGCAGCCAGCCACAGCGACGCTGTGACTGGCTGCCACTTCCGTCAGTCATAGTAACTGCGCCTGGTGACCCCTCACGCGAGAGTTCACCAGAGGGAGTTACTGTCCCTTTGTTTCCCCCAGGTCGCCTTTAACCCTCGGCGAACCTGGGGATTCCTCGACATTTTTTGAGGTTTATGAAAGATGGCTTTGAAAGTACACATTTCAAGCCATCTTTTATGAAGCTTTGCCGACGGACAATTTTGTCCGTAGTCAAAGCTTTATAAAAGATGGCTTGAATTGTGTACTTTCAAAGCCATCTTTTATAAACCCGAAATGTTTAAAAAAGATGGCCTGAAAACTAGTCAAACCGTAGGGTATGCACACAAATATATATAAATGTTATATATTTGTGTGCGTACCTTACTATGGTTTGTGTACTTTGCAAGCCATCTTTTATAAACGTAGAAATATGTTACATATTTCTATGTTTAGAAAATATGGCTTCCATAGTACACAAACCATAGTAAGGTACGCACACAAATATATAACATTTATATATATTTGTGTGTATACCCTACGATTTGCGTACGTTTTAGGCCACGCCCCTCCCACAAGCCACGCCAAGTGTGCATATGTGTGTTAAATCTGAGACGCACAGTAAATGTGCTATAAAATGTTCAAGAAAAATGCGTACACGATCCACATAAATGCATCTCTCTGAGAGGTGCATGCACACCGAAAAGGCGCAAAATGAGGGCAAACCTGTATAAAGATGGCAGAACGCATGCAAGAAGAAAGTGAAACATGTGTGGCCCTTCTTCCCCTCCCCCCACCATGGCCACTGCATTTCTCCTTGAACCCCATTCTCCTGCACCTGTAGTCTGCCTTTGCCTTCACAAGGACTGCACAGGTGACACAAAGGAGTCAACTGGTTCTGGAGGGTCTTGAGGGAAAAGGCACATTTTTTTGCTGCATCAGATGCAATGTGCATATTGTTGACATAGCGCCATGCGTGCAAAGACATCTGCATGGAAGGATGCACAGGAACACACACATCACATCACATTAAATGCACAATTGAATGCCTAATATTTTCGTTTGCATAATCATTTGCACTGTTTTCCTCACCGCACTTTTTCATACGTGTTCCTTCAGAATGCATGCCTCTCAATGTGATGTGGGCTGACGCATGTGTTGTGACTTAGGCACGTAACTGTGCAGTCACGTGTGCGCTTTGAAGGGATCACAGCACGTCTCTGACTCTGACGAGAGCACGTCTCTGACTAGGACGGCTGCGATCACGTGTGATGTTAATAAAAGGGGTGAGCGGAATCCCGCTTGGCGTTGCTTTCACGCTTCTGCTGACTTATTGTATGTGTGTGCATGAGTAGAGGCTGGCCTCCCCGGAGCCCTTAACAACTGGTGACGGGGGTCTAAAAGTACCTGCCTGTGTGCTGGCCGCCCTGGCGCACACTCTTCCTGGCTCCCCATGGTGTGGAGCTCTCGACGGTGGTGTATCCTGCGGAGTGTCTGGCCTCCCGGGCGCGTCAGTGGTGTCCTTGTGGAGGTGCTCCCTGAGAGCAGTCATGCTCTCGTGGCAGGCGGGCTCCCAGTCTGCCGCTCACAAGCCATTCGGGTCCGCTGAGGGCCCAGAATGGGTGTGTGCGGTGCATTTGCAACAGATAATACCAAAAGAAAATGTTAGGTACAACAGTGACTACAGGAAGAGGCACCTGTCTGGCCTGGCGGTCCGTGATCTGCCGGTTGACTCCCGCGACCAGTTCTGGGACTGCCTGTGCTCCAACCTGGTTGATCCCCTCGGTGGTGGAGTGCAGGCACAAGGGGTGAAGAAAGGACTGACACAATTCCAAGTAAGACGTTCCACGAGGGCAGGCCACTGATTGCGCCTGCAGCAAAGTGCAGAGCGGCCACTGCTAGGGCTGCAGTGCAAAGAGCCCAGCGGAGGAAAGCCTGCAGTAGCAAAGTATGGGGCTGGAAGGAGAGAAGAGGCCAGCGGCCATAGAGCGTACCAAGCCACAGGCCTGCTGTACAGACCGGGGGCTGTCTGGGGTGAACCATAGTGGGGAGTATTGTATTTACCTTCCAGGGGGCCCACCACCATTGCCTGTCCATTAGGGGCTAACACTGTGCCACTCTCAATAGGGAGGAGAGGCAGATTGGTGGAAGTGGAGTGTACCCGGCCAATGCACTCAGGTGGAGGCAGCACCCAAATATATTGGTATTTCTGTCGCGGCCCTCAAGAAGGGTGCTCATACGCCCAGGCCGGCGCAGAGACTGTGTGGCTGCAGTAAGTGGAAGGTGGTGAGCAGACACCCGGTCCTCCTCTGCCGCGGCCCCCAGTTGGGTGCTCATGTGGTAGGGTTAAAAAGGATCCCCAGGGGAGTACGCCAATGCACTAAGAAGATCGGCAAGGGCCCATCATGCAGTGGGACCCCAGGTTTGCCAGCAGTGGCAGAGGTTCTGATGCCCAAGGGACTGGGCTCCGGAAGCACCTCAAAACCTTTCTCTTTGCATCTGCTTTTTCTCCTCCTCTCCCTTGCTGATTTCCTGGCTGACACTGGAACTGCACTGGTTACCTGGCCTCCCTCTGATCTCGGGCCCAGGTCCACTCCCCTGCCTGTCGCTCTCCTGCACTGCCTTCCTGGCAACCCCGTACTTGGTGACTGTTTTCTGTATCCCTACGGTCCCACTCCAGCACTTGACGTCTGCACTCACCCTTCCACTTGCCACCTGCTGGCCATACTTTTACTTATTGTTTTATTGTTTTATCCCATGTACTGCACTGTCCTCTCCCCTCCCCCCGCACTTCTCCTCCGTCCCCTGCTCTATGCACTTGCACAATCTGAATGACACCTGGCCTAGTAGGATCGTTGTCTTTCCTCCCTCTGTTCCCCCTCCCTTGCCTCGTCGCGCCTGGAAACACTTGTGTATAGGCGCGTTATAAATGCCATATCATATCATAACACCAGGGCTTCTTGACTTTCAGACACCAAGCACAAGCCCAAAGGATACAATGCAGCCTGCAGGGTCGTCATTTCACAGCTACCCGGTGCCAGATTTGGAAATCAAGGCGAATCCAGCAACCCTGGGTCCGAGCTGGGTGCACTGGCTGCAGAGGCTAGACATGTTTTTTCAAAGTGGCAGATGACACAAAAAAAGAAGACACTCCTGCTGTTTTATACAGGGAATGAGGTCCATGAGGTGTATAGAGTGCTGCCTCCAAGCGACAGGCTCATATCGAGCTGCGGGGAGGGCGCTGTCCAACTACTTTGCACCCATGGTCGATGTTGACTACGAAAGATTCCAGCTCCGACAGGATGCTCAGGGGCCCTGTGAGTTCATTGACACGTTCTACACCTGTGCAGTGCAGTGACGTGTGTATTTGTTGACAGAGAGGGAGAGTTGTGAGGCCAAGTAATTCAAAACTGCTTTTCTAACAAGCTGCACACCCATATCCTCAAAGAACCAGGAATTCCTCTGGTGTGAATCCTACAGCTAAGCGAGAACTCAAGAGAGCGCAAGAGCTTGCCGATTTGCAGTCGACAAAGATGGAGGTGCTGTGAAATGGCTGCAAGTAGAGAAGGTACACGTCATCAAGACCCAGAACAGGAAGGTTGTTCTGGTGATGAGGCACCCCAGAGACTGTGTAAATTTTGTGGAGGGGGGATGCCGCACGTTGGGCCGTTACCGACGGTGGGTTGACAGTGTGGCTGGTGCCACAAGGCAGGACATTTGATATTGTACAAATCATTGTACATTTGCACACCTCAAAGTCAACAATTGCATCACACTCCATTGCATTCAACACTTTAACAGTTTTCCTTTGTCTAACATTCTAATGATAAAATACATCTCTACATGTTTCTGTCTGTGTTTGCATTACATACTGGACATTCTTCAGGGGCTCTTTTCTTTCATTCCGGCACTGTCCTATGGAAACTAAGACCCAAGGGATATAAGGAAAGCCTTTTAATAAAGGCGAACTTATAGCTTGGACCTGCTGTACCATCAGCTTAAAACAAGGAATAGAGTCCCCTGCAAAATAGAGACGAAAGGGAGGCAAAGTCTTTCAAGAAATTAGACATAAATGAAGGACAAAGATCTGGCCTATTGTTTTGCTAATAAATGTTACAACTTGTTGAGTATCAATAGATCAAAAGATTGTAAGGCACAGTCAATCGCATCTCGAGGGATGTCCACATGTGTAATGGGGGCCAATCGCAGGGGGTGACGACTTTATGAAAGAAGTAATTTGAAAGCACTTGGAGGATATGATACTTCTGAATGTACATATTGCTCTTCAGGTCCAGTGTAAATGCTACCAGTGGTGTTAAATAGACGTGTGCTCACACACAACCCTGATCATGCATTTGTCATGATTTTACATAAAAGTACAAAATAGACCTGTCCCTTCTCCCGGCCATGTCTCTTCCAATGGGATTCTCAATGCGGAGTGTTGATCCCCTTCCCAGAATGTTCTTATGAGTGCTCAATGCTTTTCTTTAAAAAGACATGAGTTTACTCAATATTGTGCCTCTGTTCGGAGAGGAAATGTACCTTGGCCGCTCATGGTTCCATGTATCCACTTCTCCCTTAACATTGATGTCAGGGTGCTCTAAGCATCCACGGTTGCCAGAGTAACTGCTTTCCATTGACCTGAATAGTCTGTGAAGGAAGAAGTCAAGTGAACAAGACTAAATTGGAGGCAGAGTTCTGCGGAATTAAGAATGGAAGCCTAACAAAGAAAACCATCTAAATCGAAAGGTCACATTTCCAATATATAACATTCAATTGAGTCATGTTTTGCTGTACAAGGCCGGGGGGGCGGCAAGTCTGGCTACAGCCTAGTTCACAATGGTAGACCATTTGTTTTGCATTTCAAGTGTTTGTCTCAGATGGAACACAGAAACTATGGACAGGGGTTCATGAGTAACTCACGCTATAAAGCTTGAGAGGGTCATTAGAGGATGACAAGGAAAGTACCATAGACGTGTTTGCTTCCTCAGGATTTAAGTTAATCCCGGGGCCTGATTATAGCACTAGAGTAGGAGCCGCCACCTACACAATATTTGAGGAAGCTTGCATTGACGACAGATATGATGAACGGTTCCCCCATCCTGGGATCTACACCGGCGAAGATCAGCTTGTTAGAGCATAGAGAACAACATGCAGATCTAACGTTTGTTTTCCAATTGACAAACATTGTGTCATCCAGTTTCTGGTCATTTCATGAGAAATGTACGGTTGTGCTTGTGATAGTGACATTAAATCAGCGGGAGACAGAACTGGCTCCTGGGACTTCTTTCCCTTTTCAAGTTCAAGCAAGACATCTGGTAGCACCACAGCCGGAAAACAAAGCACAGAAGAACAGTGGGTTCATCAACCCGCCTTGGACATGGCTCAGTAGATGTGTCGGATGTCCTTTTGAGGAAAGGGAGGGAAATCTGAATAACGCTGTCCTGATGTCATAACACAAGTAGATGATTTGATGACTAAGGCCAACCAATGACTAACAGATGTTCAAGCGATATCTGGAGAGCACTGAGGACAATTGGAAAGCAACCAGTGCCAAAATGGTAGAGGAGTGATGGCAGCTAGCAAGAGAAGAAACAAAGCGAGGGAAATTAATTTGCTCTAGGCTAGCAAAGTATTCCTAAGAGATGCATTCAGATCTGTGTGGCCACGTGAGAACACAGACAGAGTGAAGAAGCTGCCAATCATTAACACAGAGGCAATGGGATTGGCCATGGACGCCCATGGACATTAGGGTGGAAGGAGAGAGCAAAGCTGGTAGGTTGTGGGGGAGCAAAGAAGAATGCAGCCCAGGGAGGGAATTCATAGTCCAAGAGGTAAAGATATAGCTCAGGACCTGGCTGAAGTAGCTGAAGCACCTTTGGCAAAAAGGACTTTTGAGAGAGAGAGTGAAGCCCAGCCAAAGAAACTGAGCTGGCCCACGGGATCTGCAGTGGGAAGGCTACGGCACAGTGGAAGGAAAGGGTTTCTTAGATGGCGAATCAGATGCAAACTCTTGCGTCCTTGGAGTCTGAGTCAGAGCATGACGTTGAAAGGCAGCTGGCATTCATAGGCCGATTTCCAAGGGCAAACTCAGAAAGTCATCCTAAAGGCATTCAGAGGTCCTAATTCCCTGAGTAAAATGAGAAAGTCATTCCCGAGAAAGCCATTCCCGAGACCACCACTGCCTACTGGTAGTCCGGGTCCTACTTCCCTGCGTGAACTGAGAAAACCTTTGATGTTGAGGAGGGAGTTGTGGTTGAAAATATAAGGGAGAAAGTCGAAACATTAAATTTTTAATTTGCTTTTTTTCACCCTTTAGTGAAAGCATTACTGAAAGCTGTTGGTTGAAGCGCACTGCTTTGTTGACTTGGTTGCCACTTGCTGTGTGTGGTCATAATAAAGCATTGGAGTCCCCCTTGCCCCTGCAGTGCCGCCCCCCTAGGTTTGCTATTTTAACCTTGCCCTGCGGACTCAGTCCTTCATCTTTCTGGGATTCATAACCCATTAAGTACCCTTAAAATGCACTGTCAGTTCACACATTAGTATAGCGCTGAGTGTGAGGAATCCATCATGAAGCACTGTATAAACCATCGAGGTGGCTCTCACAATATCCCTGAGCCATGAGTGTAAAATGAGATTTAGAAATCAGTATGTTTTGCAGCCCGGCATCCTCATTGTTTAAAAATAGCTCAAGAAAGGAATTCTCTTGTGCTCAGTTTGCAAAATGATTGTTTTGTAAATCAGGGATAATGTTCTGATGATTGTATGGGGGTTCAGCATTTCCCGGAAAATAAAGCAGTAAGAGTCTGAGTTAATGGTCCTTCAGCTCTGGCATTTCCCTGAGTTGCACTGTTCCTACTCGTTGACAGCGCAGCGGCTGGGTAACGTCTAAATCAGGCCAACGGTGGTCGCCACATGCACACCCTACATCATTTCTTAAAGCATGTCTCTTCTGAGAAAGAAGCCTTCAGTGGATGCCTGTGACACCAAGGGGTCACCAGCATCCAATGCCAACTGCCTGGCCCTGCTGCAGCGCCCAGAAGAGCCCCCTGGGGAGCATGCCAGGAGCTGTAACATGTTTCTAAAGCTGGCATGGTATCGCCATCAGTATCCAGTCATATCCTCTTGCCAGAAATAACCTTGGCATGCGATTGATATCTCCATATCAAGATTGTCAACATCCAAAGCCCGGTGCATCCAATGTTCTGGGGCACGAATTAGATCATTCCATTGGACCCCTTCTAGACAGGAACCCATCGTCGCTCTTGTGTATTTTGGGGATTCCATAGATGGCAAATAATGCTTCCAGCGCTGGGATGACGGATGTGGCAGTGGTAGACCAGTAGCCTGCAGATCTTCATATCAATACGACCATTATATCCGCACTAACGGAAATCCATAGGCGATTCTTCCCAGGCACTGGGAAGTCATTGGAAGGGGCTCAGGACATGTACGGGAAGCTACACTTTGGCAGGTGTGGCCCGGCTTCATGATGCCATCCACAAATGAGTTCATTGGAGGGCATCACATCAGTCCTTTGGCGGATACTATGCCAGGATGCACTTCATGAGCCAGTGAGGCCTTGTTATGCTGCAATGACTCTGGGATAACAAGCCAGGCACCCCTCAGTAAGATTGTGGACTCAGTCATCGAGAGTTCATATAATTTATATATTTATTTTTGTTTAGCACACTAAGCCCAGAGGCATCAAGGTGCTGATTGCACTACCAGTTAGATACATGATACATACTTGATATTACAGTGTACTGATTGCATTACCCGTTGCATGCATGATATCACAGTAAAGTGGTGACGGGCAAGCTGTGAGGCCCGGCAGATTCTATTTGAAGAGCTATGTTTTTAGAGCCTTCCCGGGAGGCCCAGTAAGATTGTTCCGCTCGCAGAGTCGGTGGAAGCGTCTTCCAAAGTCTAGCCAACATAGCTGGGAAGCTAGAGCCGCCGGCTTTAACTCGTTTAAATGTGGGCATGGTGATCTGGTGAGCACGAGCAGATCTAGTTGGTCTCGTTGACTGGACTTTGTTGAGTCAGCATCTTCAGATTTTCCAGGTCCATAGTGGCATCATATTGAGTCATTTCTGCTGCATGCTCCATTTCCCAGATTGAAGCGATTGGGCTCATTACAGGGTTGCGAGAAAAACACGCCCGTAGGCGGCGTGTTACCTGCAACCCCGTATCACCCTTACTGGCGCCTAATATCCCGATGCCACCGGGATATCACAAGCAGGGGCGGTAATGGTAAATCCCCATTTCCACGGAGTCCCATGGAGATGGGGTCACTGAAGCACCGGCACCATTGATACCGGCGCTGGTGCTTCAGTGACAACCTTGCCGGTGGGGGCCTGAAAACCCAGGTCAGGCCTGCTGGGGGATTTGTGGCCCCTACTGGCATTATTGTAGTATGGTGGTCCGAAAAGGTTGCCAGTGCGTTGCTACCGGCACACGTATTTCCAGACCGCCATACTTATAATGAGGGCCATTGTATGACTATACCAGGCATGGGTTCAGAATTAACATCAATGCTTAAATCTGACATCTGTAGTGCCTGAGGTCACACATGTACATATTTGATGCATTCCTCTGCTAATGATGTGCTTTTGGTCAGGTTTATTGGTAGAGGATGTTGGGACAAATAGTCAGTGGGATTCTCGTCCTTGCTCGGTTTCTGAAAGATGTCATATGTATATTCTTATAGTCATGAACTACATTGGTCTCTGCATGGGTCATCAATGCCTTTTGGTTGCCTAAGACTGGTGTGAGTGTTTGGTGATCGGTTATTATGTTGTAAAGCCTTGCTGTAGAGAAATCGATGATTGTGTTCACAGGACCAAAGTACAGTTAGGCTTTCTTGCTTAGCCTGAGACTAAGGCCCATATTCTGAACTTGGCGCAGTGAAGGTGCTAAACATTACAATTCACTGCAATAAAAGAGAACGCCCAGGCTCCACTAGTCTTCTCAAGAGCACGACAGTGCACTGGTTGGATTGCGCCTGTTTTTAGTTGTAACAGGCGCAATCCAATCTCGACAGCATTTTTGTAAAATAACGACATATTCGTTATTTTACAAAAATACTGACGAGAACACAGGTGTGTATGAACACGTTCCTATACACCAAAGTGTGCAGCTTCAACATTGTTGAAGCTGCTTACTTTGGTGTATAGAAAGTGTTCATATACACCCTTGTGGTGTATATGAACAATATGAACTCTTTTATTTAAAGCGAGCAGCTTCAACGATGCAGGATGCAACGTTGAAGCTGCTGGCTTTGCTCTAAATGAAAGTGTTCATACACCCGTGTGGTGTGTATGAACACTTTCATGTACACCAAAGCAAGCAGCTTCAACGTTGTAGCAACGTTGAAGCTGCTTGCTTTGCTGTACATGAACGTGTTCATATACAACACACAGGTGTATATGAACACTTTCATTTACACCAAACAAGACTTCTTATGGCACTCCTCCAGTTTAACGCCACCAAAAGGGTACCGTAAATGTGCGCTAGTTTAGTGCACATAGTAAACTGGCAGATTGCCACAAGAATAGCCTTCCAAAAAGCCAGTTTACGAATGTGACAGTTGCTAGGTTGGTTTCCAAACCATCCTAGCAACCGCCACATGTATTCCGAAAGTGGCACGTTCCTTCTGGCTTCGGAATAATGCACCACCTCAAGAATAGGTCTTAAGTATCGAAAAGGTTGTTAACCCTTTTAACGTCCTTTTCGGTACTTAACACCTTGATGGGAATATGGGCCTAAGTATCCTACTAGCATATTACACACTTTGTGTGAGAGGTAGATCAGGGACACTGCTGCCAATGCGGATGTTATATGGTCCATAGCACCACCAGGCAGGCATTGAGGGTAAGTTCAGTAGAGAGGTCTTTGCCAAGATAGGCCAGGCGGACCGCTTTTGCAATGCAGAGGTCCATGCTAAGATAGGCCAGGCGGACCGCTTTTGCAATGCAGAGGTCTGTGCCAAGATAGGCCAGGCGGACCGCTTTTGCTGTGCAGAGGTCCGTGCCAAGATAGGCCAGGCGGACCGCTTTTGCAATGCAGAGGTCCATGCTAAGATAGGCCAGGCGGACCACTTTTGCAATGCAGGGGTCCGTGCCAAGTTAGGCCAGGGGGACCGCTTTTACAATGCAGAGGTCCGTGCCAAGATAGGCCAGGCGGACCGCTTTTGCAATGCAATGCTTTTATGTGATCGAAAGTACTGTAACATTCTGGTGACCAGACAAAAGCATGGTCATATTTGGTGAGGTGGAATATTAGGGCACTGGTAGATGCTAAGGGCCTGATTTATGGAACTTTGCACTGCAAAAGTCCTCTTTGCACTGCGATTTAGGCCCATTTAGCGCGGTGCCAAGAGTGCTTTTGGAGTGCAAAGTGACTTTGCTCTGCAAAAAAACCACACTTTGCAGAATTCTGTGAATCAGGGTGCTTGTTGGCAGTGCAAAGTCACTTTGTGCCGCGCTAAAGTTTCAATGAATCAGGCCCTAACCTTGTGCAGCATTGTCATTCCAAGTAAATATGGAAATGCTGGCATGTCTTGTGGCCTGGACGCTGAAGTGAGGGACGCCCTGCTCCTTCTATGGGTCCAGCCCCTTGCCTTCCTTGGAGAGCTGTGTCTGAACATTTGAGAGTGTGTTTATTGAGGTCACATTGTGTTTGTTTAGGGCTAGCTTTGCATGTCATCACTATAATCAAGGCATTGAGCTATGCCACGTGTAATCTTGTGCATTTCTTGATGAAATATCACGACAGCCGATGAAACGCCAAAGCGTAGGCAATTTCATCTGAATAATCCAAAGTGGGTGTCAAAAGAGGCGATATATCTTGATGACGCGTCCAGGTCCAATTGCTGGTGCCCTTTGTTAAATTCAAAGTTTGAGAAACGGGTTGCTCCTGAAAGAGACGTATCATGTCCGTATTTCGGTCCTGCTTTCATTCTCACTCTACGCCTTGTTTGGGTGGGCGAATGCCAACAGAGTGGCGGATGCGCCCTTCCGGTCTCTTCCCAGGAAATGACACTATGGGAGAAACCCAAGGGTCTGCCCCTCTGCTGATTCTATGATGCATTGATGGAAAATGGTGCACAGGTCATTTTCAACTCTGCTGCTGAATGTTTACGGAAATGTGGCAGTAGTGTGGAGCTACCGGACTGAAAGCTGCTGAATGTTTACGGAAATGTGCCAGTAGTGTGGGGCTACTGGACTGAATGCTGCTGAATGTTCACGGAAATGGGGCAGTAGAGTGGGGCTACCAGACTGAATGCTGCTGAATGTTTACGGAAATGTGGCACTAGTGTGGGGCTACCAGACTGAATGCTGTTGAATGTTTACGGAAATGTGGCACTAGTGTGGGGCTACCAGACTGAATGCTGCAGAATTCTACGGAAATGTGGCAGTAGTGTGGGGCTACCGGACTGAATGTTTCATTTATGTTCATATTTCTTTGAGGATTTTTCCGTTTACCTAGACCATGAAAAAGGGAGGGAAAAAGTCTTGCAATCGTGTCCTCTGACCGTCTGTCCTTTCTTCATTCCCTAAAAACTTTTCTGTTCGAATCCTTCTCATTTTTCACGTAGTTTTTGCAGGGTAGCGCCATGATGCTTTCGGATGAACGTGCGCTTGATAAATATACATAACATAACATAAAATCTGTTCTGGACATCTGGGGTGTCATGACATAAAATTGAACATGGACAAGTCCCATTTTCATTGCTGTCTTAAAACTAGGTTTTCAGCCACCTCTGATGGCAGTGTGCATTACATGAATGTCAATTCTGTCTGTTATCTCTGTATGAACATTCCCCTACATGGCCGTGGAGGGTGGAACCCATATGTGTAAAAGTCGAGCAAAGATTGGGCAAGTGGAGCAGCCCTTTTGGGCATATGCTATTCTTATTCACTAATGACATAAACAGTGGCCACTGTGTCTATTGGGAATTCCAGAGGGTATAGCCCTATAAGTAGCAAGAGAATGGGACTGTGTATAATCGCTGTTGGATACACCAGTGCGAAGATGTATCCTTTTGATAACACTTCCCTGGATGACGAATCAGACTCGGCGTGGTGGGTAGATCTAGAGTCCAGGCACTGCATTCTGTGCATCAGATCCCACAGGGTGCATCAGATCCCACAGGGTTTTGTGATCCGGTTATGGTCAGGCATGTTATGGGGAGGATCGGCAACAATCACACGAGTGCCGTGTGATACTGCCAGTGATCTTTGCGCATCGCTTGTAGAGGTTTGGCTAACTGTTGGAGGACGACTTGACCTAGGCTCTCTGAATTCTTCTCATAAACGGTTTTCTGGATTGGCCTATTGCCGGGCAGGTGCATTGTGGGTCAAGTTATATCTGCACTAGGAATGCGTCTTCCCACGGGGTCTGGAGCTCTTTGTGCATCCCTTACTTGACATATTGCTGATGGTAGGAGTTGCATCCCTTTGAGCTTTCATCTCGACCACCCTAGAGTCCAGGCATTGGCTGGGATTTCACCTAGGTAGGGTACACTGTTTCTGCATTAATGTCTTGCAAAATTTGGATAAATCTCAGCCTGCTTTCACGTGTGATTTGAGAGCCTCTTCATTGGAACATCTGTGGAAGTCAGTGTTCGATACGGTCCTTAGGCCGACATCCAATTATCCATCGTTTCTCCTTTCACTTGGGTTCTATGTTGAAATAACAGCAAAAAAAAAAAAAAACCTGAGGCCCAAAACACCGAATTTAAAACCACCCCTACCTTTATCTATACCCTTACCACACCCTGCATCTATTTGTTTAATAAAAAATGCAAAAATCCCACATTAATTCGATGTTTTAAATTCAATGTTTTCGCCCTCCTGATTTTCGCTTTCGTTTTTTGGGGGGATTACCTTCGTTTGAACGGTAGATTGAAACACATGATGCTCATAGTCAACGGTTCTGTGAGGGGCATGGTTGCTTTGGCGTGTCTTTAGTCCCTCACACCGGTCAGTGGTGTCCACCAGTAGTTGATGGATAATGTCAGGAAAGGCTGAGAAGGCGAGAAGGCCTCTCCTGCATGCATCTTCTTGAAGGGCCATGTTTCTAGGGATTCAGTGAAATCACGCATCCAGCGAAGCCCCCGGAGACCTAAGGCAGTGGAGTTGGTTAAATCGAACTGCACAGAAGACCACAGGTACAATCCAGCCGTGGTGTGACGGCCATTGTAGATGTGGAAGATGAAATGTAGGTGGGAGACTTGTTGACGGATGACTCGTAGTACAGAACGTTTACGACTGGAAAGTAAGCCAATTGCTAGAGGCCAGTGGTATTCAAACATGTTTACACTGAGCTCCCCGTTCAGTCAATATTTTGCTGCCGACTGTGAGTAGAAATATTGTTGCCCCCCAGATGCTATATCGCTATATTTTCTATTAAACGCAGCCACCGTAATCCCTTTTTGAAGAGCCTCGTGCCCCCCTGGGCAGCCTTAAGACCCCCCCTAAGGAGCACCAGCACCACAGTTTGAAGACCACTGCTGTAGGCTAACGGGCACTTTTGAGGGAGAACGCTCAAGTGAAAAACTCTGTTGTCGCAGAAATAAGGCTTAGCAACAACACATACGGGCAAAGCTGATGGTGGCATGGCTTCGTGGGAGTGCAGGGGGTTGACCATTTTATTTGTTTATGGTTTTTGAAACCTTTACGAAATTCCAATGAATGCAACATTTATATCATATAAAACCTAACAATGATTCTTAGGAACAAAGCTAACAGAGCATGTTTTCCATCATAAATCACCAAAGACAATCAAACCACTGTTATAAAAATAAATTTAAGAAACACAATTTGCAACTAACAGAGGTATTGATTAACAATCATAGGTCTTTGGTACAGATAATAAAGTTCCTATTGCACAGTGCTCCTTCACTGTGCAAAAATACAAAGTGCATATTATTTTAGGGGTGAAAAGATATACAAAAGAGAATTCATTAAAATCACTGTGTGTAAGTAAAAGAAAAAGAAAAGACCTTCCTTCAAATGGAGTGTGTGCACGTTTCACAATTGTAATTAATTCCACTATATACGACATCACAAAGTTATTGTCAAAAGTTCTTAAGAACGGAAAAACATGAATAGCGTCATTACAAGAATTGTTTAGACTATTCTTCAAAGGAAACTAATTCAAGTTCAATGAAACGCAGCAACCGAACCAGGGCAAACATCAATGGTTTATATGTTCCCGTCATCATTCTAGCCCATAAGCCATCAGAGAAATCCTCAAAGGCTGGATTAACAAATCAAGTGAATGGTGCGAAGAAAACTAAAAATGTGGACATTCGAGAATTAGGTGTTTAAGACATTCCTCAACCCCATTACAATTCAGGAATCTACATTTGGTAAAGGGGATGCCATGTAGTCCATTCTAGACATGGATTGGTATATGTGCACCAAACGTCACATAGTGCTAAATTATCAAAGCATTCCTTCAACGCCACTGACGGGATGACTGATCCCTTCCCTGTTCCTCCGCTTCTGTCTCTAACGGGACCCCATGCCAAGTTAAAATCACTCGTAAATATAATTTCACCTGTTGCAAATCCCTCCAGTTTAGCTCCCACCTCTTGTAAGAACTTCACCTGCCCCAATTGGGCACATATACTGTTGCCAACGTAACCTGTTTATACTCCACTTGTATCAACAAGAATATGCACCCCCCTCCACATCTGCGAGAGAATGCACCATTGTAGTCTTAAGTGAGTCTTTTAAGCCTATGAACACCCCTAGGGTCTTCCCCCTCGCATTGGCTTGGAATATTCTTGAATAAAACCGCCCCTTCACGGGTGATTTATCTGCCATCTTAATGTGTGCCTCTTGTGACATAACATCCACATTCAACATTTTTTCGCTTCACAGGGGTATTCAATCCCCTTAGATTATAAAACACTGGGCCTCATTCGAAGGTTGGAGGTAACCATGCCGCTTTTAGCGGCATGGTTGCCTCCATACCGCAATCCGGGCCCGGGTTCCTCGAATGAGGAATTACCGGGCCATCACAACCTTGGCGGACCCGGTAATTCCCTGTCCGAGGAACCCAGACCCGGTCCATCCCCATTCCCATTCGAGCCTCCATAGGGCTCAATGGGAATGGGGATGGAGCTAACAACGGGCCCGTTAATGACGGGCCAGTTGTTAGCTCTCTGGTCCCGTCGCGGGACCCGGTAAGGACGCCTGGTTTTTCCAGGCGCCCATTGCGGTTCCCGCGAGGAGACCTTGTAATAGGTCTACCGGCACCGGTAAAGGTGCCGGTGCCGGTAAACCCGTTCCGCCAACCTTATAGTGAGGGCCACTACCTTAAATGTCCCTTATACTTAGGTTGCTCTGTATTATGCTTATTGCATTCTCCCACCCCCATCCGTGTCCTTTTCTCCAAACCCTCTGCCTCCACTCCCTCCTCAACCCCGCCCCAGAAAGAAAATGGGGATGCCTCCCTTTTCAATTGACCATTTCGATACCCTCTCCCGAGTATATGACTGGTTCAATTTGAATCGTTTATACATAGCCCGAGCGACTTGACAGGGAAAGAAAATAATATAGGGGCTAGGCGGGACCCTCTTCTTCGTATGTTTGCCATATTCTTGAAAGGTTTTATATTTGCTTAGTGATTCTATCGTTAATATCCAATATTTTTCGTACAATATATTTTTTTTTTACAAAACCTGGACGTATAGTCAGGTCTAGTTGTGCAACACCCAGATCCAAAAGTATAGCATTCATTCGCTTAATGTAAGTAGTACGAGAAGTTGGGCCATGTTGCGAGGCCATTATGTTAAAATCAACATATAGTGAATTCTTTTGGAGGTTCGAGGATTTTTGCACAATTACGTAGCGACCTCCAATTAAAGCGACACGCTACATGGGACATTTATTACGTTGGGGGATGGGTGGCAGAATGGATGAGATATGGTAAAGCTCACATGATGCATTCTGCTTTCTGTAATCAGCTCCCTTCCAGATCCCAGTAAATTGCAAACTGATTACGAGTTTGGAGGTCATGGTAAAATATCCAGCATTCTAAAATAAAGGCATGCTTTAGCACTCTGCCAAACTATGACTTTTCCTCCTGAAAATCTTAATTCCCACAAGATTTTGTCTGGAGGTATTTACCACCACACAAAAGCAGTAGCGCGTACGGTAATTATCAATCCCCATGGATACTTATGCAACTCCCAAATGTGGAATAATGAAATGGACGGCATGACCGGGAATCATGCACACACTTTCAGTTACTGCATGCTTACCGCTAGTGGTAACAGTATTATAATTTAGCAGAATTTTAAGAGGAAATACCGCCAAACTCTTGATCAGTCCCTATACCATTAAACATGGGAGTCTCAACTCCCGGGGTATTCAGTTTTGGGGTATTCATTTTGCATATAAAACTGGCATCAGACCTGCACGCGGATGAAGGGGACAGACACACGTTGCAGAGAACAACAGCAAAAAGGTAAGGTTTTCATGAGAAGGGGGGGTGGTGGTAGTGGTTGTGGGGGGGTCCCTCCAGTGTTTGGGCCTTCCGAGAGCTGAAGGTCTGCAGACACCTGGTACGGCTCTGCCGACCCCAGAATTTACCCTAACACAATGTCTCCGTTTTATTTGACAAAGAAACAAACCCAAAACCCCACATCATTCCCCTTTGATGCAATGCAAGAAGGAAAGTCAAAATGCTGACACTGCTGGCAAGTGCAGCAGAGATGTTGGAGCAACTGGGGAACAGCCACTGTGCAAATGGGGAGGGGCCGGAGGAGGCTCCCAAGAAGAGCGGGGGCAGGTACCAGTGCACAGGGTGCACAGTAACCAGGGGAGAGAGCAACAGGGCAGCAGGTCGACGTGGCAATCGTGGTACAAAGGAACAACTGCATGAACAAAGACCTGGAAAACAAAGCAAATCCGGCAAAATAGCTGAGATCCGCAGATCTCACGCACACTGCACTATTTTACATACACCGTCACCTCTTGCTACCGCAAAATGGTTTCTCTGAAGTGCTATCCTGTTATCATAGTCTAAGTCACAAGGATAGCCCAGGGGTAAGGCGCTAGTCTTGGAGCATCTGAGCAGCACAGGTTCGATACCCGATTATCCTGTTATCATAGTCTAAGTCGGGATAGCCCAGGGGTAAGGCGCTAGTCTTGGAGCATCTGAGCAGCACAGGTTCGATACCCGATTATCCTGTTATCATAGTCTAAGTCGGGAGGATAGCTCAGGGGTAAGGCACTAGTCTTGGAGCATCTGGGCAGCACAGGTTTGATACCCGATTATCCTGTTATCCTAGTCTAAGTCGGGAGGATAGCTCAGGGGTAAGGTGCTAGTCTTGGAACATCTGAGCAGCACAGGTTCGATACCTGATTATCCTGTTATCATAGTCTACGTCGGGGGGATAGCTCAGGGGTAAGGCGCTAGTCTTGGAACATCTGAACAGCACTGGTTTGATACATGATTATCCTGTTATCATAGTGTAAGTCGGGAGTATAACTCGGGGGTAAGTCGCTAGTCTTGGAAACAAGAATATGCTGAGCAGCACTGGTTGGATACCTGACCGAGATTGGAGGCTGGAATCCCGGGCACAGACGCTATAATCTGGCATGAAGCGCACTATGAGAAACCAATTTCATTATTTTAAAGTCGATGTTATATAAAATACCCAAACCAGACTCCCTTTTAGTTTTGGCTATTAGGTGTCGCTTGTGACACCTATAAGCTGCAACCATCGCGTTAGAGTACAGCTAGGGAGAAATGGCATATGAGGAGGGACACCCACCCTGTGGGTGTTGCCCACACATTGACTGCCAATGGCCATTCTGATCCTCAAGGCCATTCCCAACCAATTCCTGCCACCACCCCTCCCAAAACACCACCTTATGGGAACTCTTTGAGTCTGCTTTATTCAAGCCTTACCATCAAACATTGCACTCGAGTGCCGGCCAGCGTTTTTTCAAAGCAGTCTTTAATGACTTAATTGGAGTTGTAAATACCCGCCTGGTGTAATCAAAATGTCTTAACCAGATCTGTCTTCATCCAATCAGTTCATAAGCACTATGCGTGTCCCTTGCTGAAGTCCTGTTAAAAACAAGCATTGGCAAAGCCAAAGGTTTTGGCTTGTCTATAATTTTGAGGCATTTGCTAGGCACTGCTATTAGATGCCCTGGCACTCGTACCATTTTGCAGCTGCTACCATCAATGGCCTGTCAATACCACTACGGCAGTGCTTGGCAAGTGCCTTTCTCATGCCTACACAAACTGTTGGCATTGACGATGCTTGTTTATCTGCGTCCAATGTCCATAGTTGATTTCCAGTAAGCAATTTTGTTACGGTAGGACAAATAAATAAAATAGACAATTATCCCAGTGCTATCGCTTAGCAATGTAGAGTTGACGCGATGAAAAGTCAGCATCCTTTCCAAGCACTCACCCTCGAAGGTCTCCAGATACATGCCCTCACAGACCCCCGCAGTTGCACACATCGTGTTGGTGCCCAGCAAAATCGGCACAGTAGCCCTCGGATGGCATCAGCCTGCTATTCTGCTTTTCTACTTGCACTGTTTTTTTTTTTTTTTTTTTTAATGGTTTGACCCCTGCCCAGAAGCGGATCCAGATCAGCACTGACAGGCTGGGGAAAAAAAGACCTTCTATCTCCATGGTAACATCAATTCTTATTCTGCAGGTACATCAGCTGCTGGTTAGGCCACTGACAAAATGAAGGCTCCTGCAGGCTCTTTGCACCGCGGCGTCTGGACAAAAATAACTGCGTGCCACTGCTTCCTCAAAACAATGCAGCGAAATAATGGCATGGAACCGTTTGGCAAGTCAAGTGCTACTGATGTGTGCATCATTATGCTAACAGGAAGAAGCTCTCACAGCGTGTGCAAGCCATCTCTGGCTAACGTTGCTTGTGATGGGGAGTTTATCTATCAGTGAAGGACTAAAAAAATGTTGATCTCCAAACAGAAGCTGATTCTTTTCTGTTTGCTTACGTTTTTAAATTAACTGAAAAAGTGATTTGAATGCACCTAAAGGCATCGCATGAGTGGCCTGGGGAGGGATCTAGCCAAGGATAGAAGCTCACGGGCTACAACCAAAAGGCTAGCTAGCCCCGAGTCCCGACATCAGCCTAGCCCCGGATCTTTTCCAAACCTAGGGACACGCCTGAATGCAAGGTCACAGCACAAGAGCTCTGAGTACAGCATCCTGCACGGGAGGGGTCTGGTGTATTTGTAAGGTACTACCTGGGACACAGCCTACAGCAGGGACCAGTTTCACCCAGCACGCATAAGATCTATCCCCATTGCCTTGGAGTAGGTCACGGTGGTGTGTAAAAAAATGGCCCTTGGCCTGAGCCAGCATAAAGTCTTAAATGAGCCTCAGCACTAGGAAGGCATCTGCTCAATGAAGATGTGACTTCGGGATGTACAGGGAACATTGTTTTGCCAAATCTCTCATCACATACCATTCAGTTCACTAAATCCTGTTGGCGCTGTCTCTGTTTCACTTCCAGACCTCTCTCAAAAGGCCTGGTTCTTACCAGACTGGACTGCGGGAATGCTGTTCTCTTAGCCCCCCCTCGTCCCACTTCTTCTCTTGAACTACTCATGGCAATTCTGCTTGAATTATCTCTTGAGATTTTATGGGCAGCCCTTTATTTATTTATTTAGTTTATTTATTGGATATTCATAAGACGCTTACACAACAAGACAGTGTTTCAAGGCACTACAAGGCAAAAGAGAAGGGAGCAAATAAACATTGAATCTTGACAATGAATAAGTAGAAACAAAAAGCGATCCTACTAGGCCTTGTTACATTCAGAGCGTGCAAGTGCAGAGAATGAAAAATAAGGGGGTGGGGGTTAATTGCTATTAGGTTCCCCCGGGTGAGGGGGGAGTGCCAGATGTGCCTGTTGGATGCAAGAGGTAAATGCATGGGCAGAGACGTTCCATGCAAAGGGGGGAGGTCTACTGCCCAACATGTATGGGAAGTGCGGAGGCAAACCACACAAAAGTGGGTGTGGTCTCAGAGGGCAATGCAGCAGGGGGGGGGGATACTGGTGGAGATTGAGCAACGCCAGATCCTATTGGACTCTGAGGGACCAGGCTGCCAATCTCAGTGACAGAGGGGATGGTTAGCATGGGAGGGGAAAGGGAAGGAGGAGGAGAAGAGGAAGGTTTTGAGTTGTTTGCGGAACTTAAGGTAGTCTGGTTCAAGATGGAGAGAGAGAGGCAAACTGTTCCATAGGAGGGAGCCGGCTGAGAAGAGGGATCTGCCCCCAGCTCTCTGCTTGGAGAAGCGTTTGACCAGCAGAGTGTTGGAGTGAAAGGATCAAAGGGATCTGGAAGGAGAGTATTTAGTAAGATATAGTGGCAGGTAGTGTGGTCCCAAGCCCCAGACAACCTTGTGGATGATGCAGAGGTTCTTGAATTTGATCCTTGCAGCAACCGGGAGCCAGTGGAGAGATCGTAGATTTGGAGAGATATGGTCCCTGGACTTGAGGCCAAGGAAAAGTCTTGCAGCCCTATTCTGAATTAGTTGTAGAGGACAGAGTGAAGAAAGAGGCAGGCTGAGGAAGAGGCTGTTACAGTAGTCCAGCCTGGAGAGGTCCAGAGCTCTCGACACATTGAGCTTCTGGAAGAAGGTGAGGAAGGGAGAATGCCTCCAAGGAGGTCCAGTTGAAAGTGGGCCTTCTTGGCAAGAACCAAGATGTGAGGTGTAAAAGAGGGAGGAGTAGAAGATGACCCCAAGGGTTTTGGCTTCATTATTAGAAGAGGGGGGTGAGCCCATAGAGGGGAACAGAGTGTAGGAGGGAAACTGGGAACAGGTGTCCCAATAGAAAGAATTTCAGTCCTACTGGCATTAAGAAAGAGATCATTGGAGGTGCACCAAGACTGAATAGCAGAAAGGCAGTCAGGAATGATAGAGGAGGAGAAAGAGGAAGAAGAGGGGAGCTTTAAGAAGAGTTGTGTGTCATCTGCATAACATTGGAAATGAGGAGAGAAGGCAGAGATCAGGTGTGCAAGAGGTGCAAGGTAGATGTTGAAAAACCAAGGTGAGAGGATGGAGCCCTGGGGAGCACCACATGTAGAGAGAGTGGTGGTGGAGGAGAAGGAGCCCAGGAGCACCTAGGAATGGTGATCAGTGAGGAAGGAGGTCAACCAATCTAGTGCCCGGTCTGAGATACCGAGTGTATCATGGAGCCGCATTGTGAGGATGGAATGGTTGATTGTGTCTAAGGCAGAAGGAAAGGTCAAGGAGAATGAGAACAGCCGGAGAGTTAAAGTCAAGATTTGCGAGCACTTCTTCACAGGTGTTCAGGAGAGCAGTTTTTGTGCCTCTGGATGCTCGGAATCCTGATTGACGGTCATGTAAATAACTAGCAAGCTCAGTGGGTTGGGTCACCTGGGGGGGAGACCAACTTCTCCAGGAGTTTCCCAAGGAAGGGAGTAGTACAGATAGGGCGGTAGTTGGCCGAGCATGAGGGTTCGGATGAAGGCTTTTTTTAGCAGGGGGTGCACAAGGGAGTGCTCGAGAGAGGAAGGGAAAGAGCCAGAGGATAAGGAGTGGTTTCAGATGTCACCAAGAGCCGGAGCAAGAGAGGAGATGTTGTCCTTAATGGTTCTGGAGGAGCAGGGTGATAGATAAACAGAGCGGACAACTCTAAAAACCTCAGCCGTTCTGGTAGGTGAGAAGGAGGAGAAAGTAGGTGGGGGTGGGAGAGAGGCCAAGGGGGGCAGGGAGATAAGGTGGGGTGAAGGAGGGGGAAGAAGAGAGAGAGACTAGAATGTTATGAGTTTTGGAAGTGAAATGGGTGGCCAGTGCAGTGCAGAGTGCTGAAGAAGGAAAGGGTGAGGTGGAGACTGTAGATGGATTGGCTAGTTCAGCTGTGTTGTTAGAGGTTCCAGAGATTAAGGGTCTGGATGTGGGCCCTCTTCTCGGAGTGAAAAGACTTAATATATTGCCTTTAGAGTAGGTGACAGGCCAGTTTGTCAGGGGATGAGCCTGAGGTCTGCACTTCCATTCAGCAACTCTGCACTTGAGTTTCAGAGTGGCTAGATCAGATCTATACCACCTGTTACTCTTGGAGGCCAGTTCCAGGAGGATCCTCATGACAGGGGAAAGAATGTCAACAGTGTGAGTGATAGCAAGATGAAGATTGGCAAGGACCGCGTCAGTGGGAGGGTCAAGAGAAGGGGAAGGAGGAGGGATGAAGGTGGAGGCAAACGCAGCAGCTGACACTCGTTTCATCGGTTGGATGACCACAAAGGAGGCTGGCAGTGCTGAAGGAGGCTCGGTCAGGGGGCCGAGAGGTCTCAGATCAGAGGAAACGAGAGAGTGTTCAGACCAGGAGAGAGGGGTAGTGAGAGGATGGAGAAGAGTAGATAGGGTGGGGATGAAGGCATCAAGAGTGTGTCCGGCAGAATGGGTAGGGCCGGAAGGGAGGATAGTGAGGGAGAGAGAGGTACAGAGATCACAGAAGTGTGTAGAGGCAAGAACAGTGGAGTCAAGGTGGATGTTGAAGTCACCAAGGAGGAGGAGTTTAGAGGTAGAAGTCAGAAGAAAGGAGGTAAAGTCAGCCCATTCAGAAAGGAAGGCAGCCAGAGGGCCAGGGGGTCTGTAGATAGTGGGAAGGGTGAGAGAGAGAGTCAGAGTGTCACCAAGCTTGCAGAAAAGGCTTTCAAAGGAGGAATAGGCCTGGGTGGGTATGAGAGAATTAGGGACCCACTCTGGCAAGATCAGGGCTACTCCACCACCAGATTGGTTGGGCTGAGGGCTGGAGAGGATCTTGTAGCTGTCAGGGAGGAGGGAGTCAAAATCAGTGACAGAGCTGGCATTGAACCATGTCTCTGAGAGAGCAAGGATGTCGAGATCAAAGTTAGCAAGAAGGAGACAGATTTCAGAAGAATGTTTGACAGCAGACCGAGCATTCCGAGTGGCTACGTTTAGGCAGTCACAAGGTTTTCCACACAGAGGTACAGGGGGGTGACTGTTCAGCCTTTATCCTGCATCTGGCTCTTCATCTAGCACTTTGGTAGAGTATGACCCATGTGTGAACCCCCCTGCTTTATAATGAGCCCCATTAAATAAATGAATTTGTGCTGACTTTTGTTTCTTGTTAATTCATTTATATGAGCTGCAATATGCAGACTAGACATATTCTGTGGCATAAAATGTCAGTGGAGGGATTACTCGAATAAAGGATGTCTTATTAACAATCGACCGATTGAAATGTATCTTACTCCACTTGGCCAAATGCCATGTAGGCCCTCTCCATGTAAACAGTTTATCACCAGAAACCGAGGTGTTTTAACACTGCAACTGCTGACTAAGACATTAAGGAGGTGTGACGTGTGCAGCTGTAAAGGTGTTTCGCCACAATTCAGTCTTCTGTGGTGCTTGGGGTTGTCAGGTAGCATGGTGGAGTCCACCGCCTTTAAACACTGAGGTCCCTGCTGCTAGCATCCTTACTGCCCCAAGGAACATTTCTCACAGCCTGCTTATCTTTTGCAGCGGTTGCAAGTCCTCAAAACCCGGCTGCACGTGTGGCCACTTCCACTCCTCGATGCGCCCACACCGCTCCTGTGCTACAGCGTATTAATTTCAAGGCTTTACGCCTTGTCCATCTGGCCTTCTATGGTCAATGGGCCGAGTACCTTCAGGCAAAATCCCGCCCTTATGTCCCTGGGCGAGCTCTCCGGACAGCTAATGCACTTCTGGTTTCCATCCCTAGGTTTAAGCTTAGCTGGGTTGGTGGACGCTCCTTCTCGGTTGCAGCAGCCACTTTATGGAACTCTCTTCCTTGCACTATATGGGCCATTTCCTCCCATCTCCTCTTTCAGCGACTACTGAAAACTCATCTCCTCTAGATGGCCTTTTTATTCTCGTTCCTCCATACGTAGCACCAAGAGGGCTTTGGGCGAATGCAGCGCTTTATAAGTTACTTTAACATAACATAACCATACTTGGGAATGTTCCTGACCAAAGGATGCCATTGAGCTTATTTAAATATTTACATTATAGTAACTCCATGCCTTCAGGTCTATACGCGCATTATAACTGCTGTGTAGTGTAATGTAATGTAATAATTCCAAATAATAGCGCAGAGAAAGGTGTGGGTAAATGCATTTCACACACAGATCAAAATAGGGCTGTCCACAAAATCCACCCCCCCCCCTTTTATTCGACCCATGTTTCTACTTGTCTGTATGACGAGTAGGTTAGCTGGCTTTCTATTGGCCACCAATCACCTCACCATTGTTCTGCTTTCTATTTTTAAATGTCCCAAATCCCCTCATATCCTTTTTCCTCCCTCCCTTATTCTTTTTTTTCGAACTCTTGGGCTTCATCAGGCAGAACTAAATCCTGGGCATGTGCAGGGGCAGCCCTTCACATAACCCTTTACTTTTGCTCCTGTGGGGAGTGGGTAGAGGGGGCAGAGTTAGTGGTCTTACAAAATGTAATCATTCGCAGTGGGGTCCCGAAGGCCTGGGAGGGAGAAAAAGAGCATACTGCACTCCTACCTCCCAAAAGAATTTGAATAGATTTTTAGAGTATATATAGAAACACAGTTTTAAAAAATATGTTAAGTAGTTGGTCATCTCTTTCCACATGTGCTGAATTTCATGGGTTTTGTTGCGATAAATCAAATCATTTTGATTCTGTATTACGAGTTAATACAGAATCAAAATGTTCTGACATATCCCAAAAAAAAACATGCAATTCAGTGGATGAGGGAAGAGACGACCATCTCAACTCAGTGCCCTCCCCATAAATGTTCCCACATGCTGTCAATTTTGATCTCATTGTTGATCCCTGCTGTGATGTCATGTATGTGCTCATGGGATGAGTAGCGAGTGGGAACACAACGATTTAGGAGGGCCATCACTTCCAACTCCCACTAAATTTCATGTTTTTTTTACGAGAAATCACGTTGTCTGAACTCTCTATTCACTGAATTTCATGGGTTTTGTTACGAGAAATCACGTGATCTGAACTCTCTATTCACTGATTTTCATGGGTTTTGTTATGCTGTCCTTTCGGCATCAATTATTACAAAAGACTGAACCCGCTGCCTCCTACGGCCACGGCCCACATCCTCATACCTAGTAACTAACCAGACCCCATGGGCCATGGCTTTCAGTGATGGCCATAAGCCACCTTTATCGGTCGTGTACACTGTCCACATTGCATCAATAAGGCAAAAAGATTGTGGCCCGTGGACCACGGCCATGACCTGCAGAGGACCATATCAACCTTACTCAGTCGTGTTCCAAATTCACTTGCCCACTACCTTACCAAGATCCCACTGCCCAAGCATGGGGCGCTGGCCATGGCCTTCAGCCCTGTCCATTGTCCATTGTCCATTGTCCTCATTACACCTAACAGGATAAAAGAATGTGGCCGGTGGACCATGTCCACAGCTGAGTCCCATATTTCCCTCACAATTACATTTTCAAATCACACTCGCCATTGGTTGTCTGCATATTTTAGCATACATTTTGAAAAGATTTTTGTCAGACCCTCCCTTAGTTCGCATGGAGAATGAAATTACCGCGATTTAACCGCCATGTTATCCTGAAAATGGCTCTCATCAGTGTAAACCGTGGGAATGGGAAAACATTTGACAATTTAAAAGCCTTCCTCGTCCCTGTTGCTAGGGTGGCCAACTTTTGCATATCCTTTTGCGGGACACTTGCCCACAAGGCGGTGATGACGTCACAGCGTCATTCACGTTTGGTCCGTCCCATTTGTAATTTAAATTTGTTAATGACTCTTAACACCTGGCTTAATTGAAATGCAAATGGTTTGTCCTTGAGAGGTGATGGTCACGGTTTTTAACAAAGCATTAGCATTGGAATAAATACAGGTGTGAGAGCGTTAGCAGCTCGACCTGCAGGCTCAAAAGGAGCTGGGGCCGCAGAGCCGCCCAGAGAAAGAAAGCAGCAGGTGGCAGCGCCATGGTGTGTAGACGGCCACTTCAGTTTGCAGAGTGGCTGTCTCCCGAGAGTCACACTCCAGGGAACAAAGCAAATCGGGACAACCTGCGTCCCGCACAGCTACTCTGCAAACTGCGGGACCAAGTCTCCAATTATGTGACAATCCCCCAAAAAAACAGGACAGTTGGCCACCCACCCATTGCCACTATCCCTGCGCCCGCCTCCTCCTTTCTAGGATTCCTTCTGTAAATGCTCCATGACCCTTTCTATTCCCTCTTTCACTCATCGATTCGTGTGGTGCATTTTTTTACGAGAGTGTCTTGCGACATTTCCGCAGGAACCCTGTGGGATTTCTGTAGGATTCCCCCAGTAAAACAAAAAAACGGTCTTGCACAAACGGTCTCTCCAGCCCACCCCTTAATCTCCCACTTTTCACGCCATCACCTCAACTTTCCTGATGTAAACCCATCCCTTCCCCTCCTGCAAACAGCAATCTGAGCAGGTGTCTTGGTTGGTTTACCTCGGGATTACCATGGGGATCGCTCGCATGGAGGAAAGAAAATGGCAGCTTTCTATTTCTGAACCCTAAATCATGGACTTTTCAAGATATAAGCTCTTCTTGCAGTCTGAGCAGAACTGTACTGATTCCAAAACACAATCAGTTTTCTTAATCACTGGCAATTGCACTGGGCAACCCTTTAGACCAGGGGTCTGCAACCTGTTGCTCTCCAGATGTTATGGACTACAACTCCCATGATTTCTCACCACTAACTGTGGTGGCTAGGGCGGATGGGAGCTGTAGTCCACAATATCTGGAGAACCAAAGGTTGCAGACCCCTACTCTAGACCATAGCTTTGCAGCCTGCCTTAGCATTACTGAATGAGCAAGACCATTATTCCAGTTTATCCCACCCAAAAAGGGGCAGCCCAAACCAAACTGCTAGGCCACATACCTCCTACACGAGAGCACAAGCATCAACACAGGTATGTTTCGGCCTCATTTGGTACCAACAGTGAGATGTAGCTTGGGCTTCTAGGCACAGCAAGCTGCGGACCCATATCTGGGCACACCCATCCCACTTGGAGTGACAAATGCAAAGCTGATTGTTGAGAGCCGGAAGGCAACTGCTCTGGGCAATCCTCGGAACCATCATTGCTCGGCCTGCAATGCCACTACAGAAGGGCAATAGGAGAAGAGGCTTTAAAATAATGTCATAAATATGTAGGGCAATAGATATTGAGTGTGGTGTCTCCTCATAATTGTGACATGGGTGATGGTTCTCTTTTTAGGGAATGGTTACATTAAGGTGCTATTCGAAGTTTAAAACATCTGTTTGTGCAGATTAAAGTGAGAGATTCTGCCTTTTTTCTATGTAGAAGACCTAGGTAAGAACATATGGACATATAATAACAATGCTCAGTAAATAAAATGTCTTGCGCTGTGTGTGTCTTCTTTCATGGCTCATTTTATCTTGGGACCGCTGTCAGATGAAGCGCGCTCCGGAACTTCGAAAGCGTATGCATCTGTCTTCCCAGCATAACATTTTAGGTGGTCAAATAAAAGTTATCGACACTTGGATTTTGTTCGATCGAGCAATCTGTTTGATTGAATTCTTTCTGGGATTTCACCCTATAGTCCATCATAACATAGCACAATATAACACAATGAATGATAATATACAGAGAAACATAAAACAACACAGCACATCACAACATAGCACAATACAACACATCAAAACACAATGTAGTATGTTTCACCACAACATTGGACAAAATAACACAAGACAACATTGTGATCCTCCCAGACAGTGGTTTAAGTGGCTGCCAAATTAAGCTGGAGCTCATAGGGGCCTGTGGCAGAAAAGGGGTGTGGCATAAAGGGGCGTGCCCGAAAAGGGGTGTGGCGTAAACGGGGTGTGGCATAAAAGGGGCGTGGCAGAAAAGGGATGTGCCCTGACAGGGGGTTGGTGCCACAATTAAGAAGCAGCACTGTTTTCAGCTGAATGTCTCCTCTTAGGCCATTCCCTCATAAGAGCCACAAGGCACATTTTGCAAACGCCTGTCGCCTAACAAGAGGCCTTCAAATTATGTAAGTGTTGCTGCCTCTTTGCATCTATCATTACCCTCGGAGCTCGGGCATGAGGGTGATGATCCCCACATTTAGAATGAATGTGGTGCCCTGCAGGGGGTCGGTATCACAATGAAAAGGCAGACGAGGCTTTTTTTCTAAAGCCTGAAGCTCTCGAGTATACGTGAAAGGTTTAGGCTTTGGAAAAAAAGCCGTGGCTTCTAGTGGGCTGGGCTTGGCAGGGAACATTAGGGAGCCCCGATATGGCCCCGTCTCAGGCACAATTGTCAGAGCTTGCCGGGGGCTCTGCCCCGGATAGCCCTGGCCCACTTAAAGCCGTGCTCCCATATGAAACTGTACATAGCACTGCCTTGTGACTTGAAATTATATGATTCTTTTGAGTGCTTAAGGGCATGTAAATCCTATAGGCTTTGCTGAAATGTTGCATTCTGCTGTGAGTTCCCCAAAGCGCCTTCAAGTAGCCCATGTCGCCAGTAAGCAATAAATCCCCATGTCTAAGAAGTGATGTATTTTATCACTGACATAGAAACAATCTCTTTCACGCTTCTGACCACTGCAAAAGCATGGCAGACAGTAGGGGGAAAAGGCATTAGCAAACACTTAAAAAGGCTGTTTGTGATGTGTGGCATTGCACATTATCTCCATGGGCAATAAAACAAAACAGTTGTGCCGCTTAAAGTGATATCAAGTGTTTTCTATCTTGTGCACACCATTAAATATTACCACCAGGCATTAAAATATGCATCAGTGCAAGCTGGCTGGCTTTTATGGCTCCAGTAAATAGACGAGCCATTTGGGAGCAGCAGAGCTTCTGTGTATGCACTGGATATGAACTCAGGCTGTTGCAGCAGCAGTGTTCGCAGCTAATGTCCTTTCGCTGTAGACCTGCTCAATCCAAGGATTCGGAGCCCTCCTTCTGTTGCACCTCCATTTAATGACATTTTGTTCTTGCACACTATATTGCAACTCTTGCCGACCGCTAAGAATGTTGGTTCAGTTCTTTGAGTGCTGCTCCTGCCATCCTCCACGCTGCACATGTAGTGTGCACCAAAATAACATGTGCAGTAGGACCAACACTTATTGTCCAAAAAGCTTCACTTTAAATCAAAATGGCCGACCCATACGCAGGGCCATGCAAGAAAGCACCCATTTTGGGTGTGAGGGTTCTTGAAGAGAAAACCAACAGACCACACTCGCATCACGTGGCCTACTTTTTAGGAAAGTAGGCCAAGGGTCATACAAGGTATTAGATGTGTAATCAAATGAAAGTACTCAACCATCATTCACAGCAAAAGCTGCAATAATGCTAACCAAAGCAAATCCTAGAATAGGATTGCCATGTTCTTGTCTAAGTGCCTAAAAGTCTAGTCAATGTATCAGGGACTGAACTTAAATTCAGAGAAAATGTCCAAAAGAAATACATCAAAAATTATTGAAAGGTTTTCAATAGAAAGTCTATGCTATTGGGACCAGACCAGGAGTATAGTTTAGGGGCAACAGACTCGTGGGTTTGATACCTAGTCCTGACCGTGCACTCTGAGGATGGAGTAGGGCCTAAGGTGTAACATAATAAAACAGTTTCATGTTTTTTTGTTTTTTATAATGATCAATTAACATGCATTTCTATGACGGGCAATGCAATCTAATGAACTGAACTTAAATTCAGAGAAAATGTCCAAAAGAAATACATCAAAAATTATTGAAAGGTTTTCAATAGAAAGCCTATGCTATTGGGACCAGACCAGGAGTATAGTTTAGGGGCAACAGACTCGTGGGTTTGATACCTAGTCCTGACCGTGCACTCTGAGGATGGAGTAGGGCCTAAAGTGTAACATAATAAAACAGTTTCATGTTTTTTTGTTTTTTTTTAATGATCAATTAACATGCATTTCTATGATGGGCAATGCAATCTAATGCAAAATGTGACAAATATTGTTTTTTTATGGGAGAAAGCCTCATTAAATGACTGCAAATAGTGGTTATTTACCCCATTAACTACTTTTCATCTACTCTATTTGTTAAATACCCTATGCACTGCCAGCTCTTAATGAGGTGGAATTTGAAAATCAAGTGTTATTTAAAACACCACAGGAAGAGGACGGGACAGGTCTTAAGTGCAAACAGTCTCCTCCTCCATGCAATGTTAGTCATTTGCAAAACAAAGGCGTAGACTCGTAGGGGGGCTTGCTTCACAGAAGCATTTTATAATGGTGCAATCCCATTGGAAAAGGCTCGGTGAGTCAGGCCCCTAGTCTTTATGCCTTTTTTTTTTGCAGTTCGTGGTGAATGCTGTCCGTCATTTCTGCATGCCATGCCGCATTTCCAATGGATTGCCGTGGATTCTACCAAGCAGGATGCTTCCATAAGAATTTAGTGGTTTTACACCAGTATGAAAATGCATTGCTGTGCAAAACCCACTATTATGGAGGCAGAGGGAAAAGGGAGCCCACTTCTGCTTCCCAAAATCACGAGCATGTCCAAAAGTATTATTATTATTATTGTAATTATTGAGCACGGACCCAGCTTTGAGAAGCAACGGAGTGCTTTACAGAGGTGTACAACAATACAGATATATAACGGTATAAAGAAGGTGTTCAGACATGTGTAACACCTTTACGTCGGCGTTTAGGACCTTTTTCTCACTGGAAGGACTTGTACAATAAGCCCCCACAGTTTTTTTTACTGTTACCATCACACTCATAACGGGCATCTGACTCCCCAGACCCGTGATAGGCCAAGGCGTGACTTTGCCAGTAGGTAACTGTGCCTGGATAAAAGGGTCAGCTTATCACAATTAAGTTACAATGTGACTCAGGGCCTGATTCGTAGAAAAAGCACAAACACCCTGCAAAGTACTGTGCACGTAAACAACTTTGCACCTACTTGCGTGCAAATGGTTCTTTGCGCGCTCCGCGTATTCGTTGAAAAATAACCGCAAATTAACCCAAGGTGCAAGCAGTGCCCGGAAAGCCCATGGCACACCCCTACGTAAACCAAAACCAGCGACGTATACCAACCTTTGGGCCCACCTGATCTCCACCATCAAGCACCCTGGCAATACTGCGGACTGCCTGCAACCAAGACAGCACCCGTCAACACTGCATATGAACCCCTGTAACTGAAAACTGCACCCTGATAATCTGCGTACCATTTTGCGTAACTCAAGGCAGCAGCTGGCAAACCTGCGTTCAAACACTCGTAATTCAAGGCTGTACCCTGCTAATATCTGCATATGATCACCCCTAACTCCAAGTGGCACCTCAACTATGTGCTGTCACCCCTAAATTGCTATGTAAACCTTACCTATGTGCAGTGGATGCTATGTGAACAGTGCTCTGCACCTCCTGTGGTGGTGAGTCCACAAGGTTTGCGTGTCACTTTTCCCGACGTGAGTTTGCCCGTTGGCTTCCATGAATTCGGTTAGGTGTGCACTTGACTGGGCATGCGATTTCACTGTGTGGGTCCATCCCTCAACACGTCCACATTATTCATCATTTTGCCGGCAGAATGGGGAATATGCATGCTCCACCCCCTATTAATTTCTTTGCATAGGCCCGTCCCACACTTTGCATGGAATGCTGCGCCAAGCGCTCAACTTCACGCAGGGACGTGACAGACCTGCGCAATGTCATGGAAATCCATGCACATTTTGATCCATGAATCAGGAAAAGGATTTCTGTGTGCTGAAAACTTTTCAGTATGCAAAAAATGTCATGAATCAGGCCCATAGTCGTTTTTATGGAACAAGAATGTCACCAGCAGTTTCGATCCTTGGGCTGTATCTGACCAGGGTTTCACAGCCTCAACTATCCTCTGGATATGTCCCATGGTTCAGTACTAAAACACCAACCAAACGCCTATTTGTAAAATTGTCTATTTGCAAGCATGTGAACATGCACAAAATGGTGTTCTGTCTTACTATGCATTAGCAATGTCTCCCTTGTTCAAGGAGATAGGTGCACAACTTATAGTTGAGCATTATAACATTCCCATTTTCACAACAGGGGTTTTCAGACTTGAAAGGTTGGAGGTAAGGCAGTGGTAGTCGTGGCAAAAATACATTGATCCCAAAAGTTGCTGTCAAAATAAGCTTTTACATGTTACATACAATAATACAGAGCATAGGGATACAATAAATAACTACTCATGCGACTCGTGCTTACAAAAATGGCAGATTGCAGCACTAGTCGAAGAGCAAAGAATGTTCCGACACTAACAGTGTACTCCTTCCCTCGTTCCGGCTTGGAAAACATAAATTGAAGAGCGATTGGACGCATCAAGTGCGTATGTAGCAGCATCCTTGATTCCCACTGGCGATAATTCACAATTAAGGGCCTGATTGGCTCTTCAACATCTACCTTGTCCCTCTTGCCACCTTGATCTCCTTCTTCTCTCCTCATGTCCAGTGTTATGCTGATGACGCACGGCTCTCCTTCAAGCTTCCCTCCACTTCCTCTGCTTCCCCCTCACTCATTCGCGACTGTCTGAATGCTATTCAGGCGTGGTGCACTGCTAACGATCTGTCTTAAATCCAGTAAGACGAGACCCTTCTCATAGGGACATCTACCCCCTGCTTACCCACTCTATGGCCGCCCTCCTTGGATCCCGTCCCCTCACCAACTTGTTAGAGCAAAAACCTTGGTGTCATCCCCAACTCCTCTCTCTCCATCTCCACTCACATCATGGACCTCGCCAAGAAGGTCCACCCTCAGTTTCACCTTCATGGAGGCATTCTCCCTTTCCTCACCTTCCCCCAGAAACTCAAGGTCTCTAGAGCTCTGGTCCTCTCTAAGCTGGACTACTGTAACCGCCTCTTCCTCAATCTGCCTCTCTCCTCCCTTCACCCCTTCAACTAATCCAGAATAGGACTGCAAGACGTATCCTTGCTCTCAAGCCCAGGGACCACCTCTCTCCAGCTCTAAAATCTCTCTCAAGCTCTAAAATCTCTCCACTTGCTACTGGTGGTCGCAAGGATAAAATTCAAGACGCTCTGCATCACCCACAAGGCCTTTAGGGCCTAGGACCCAACTACCTCTAACTCTCTCTCCCTAAGTGCCTCCCTGCTAGAGTAATTCGGTCTTCTAGCTCCAATTCTTTCAGGTCAGATGTTTCTCTAAGCAGAGAGTGGGGGTAGATCTCTCTCTTCGGCAGGTGCCTCCCTCTGGAATAGTATCCCTGCCGCTCTCAGACTTGAGCCGGAACTCCTTAAGTTTCGGAAACTTCTCAAGACCCTGTTATTCTCTTCCTCTTTCCCTCTCTCCCTCCCTTGCGGACTCCTCTTCTGCCACTGCGACTGGAGGTCTGGTCACCTATGAACTCCTACCCTACAGGCTAACAAGTTCACTCTGACTGGTCCAATCCAGCTCTCCCCCCTATTAGCACTGCCCTTCGCTCTCCCCTGATTACCAACCCCATGAGTCTGTTCCACGCTTGTCCTAGCACTTAGCCAGTGGCCCTCACCTCCAGCACCCCCTTGCACTTACCTCCCTGGGACCACCCTACACCTACCTCCCTGTGACCACTTAGCACTTTCCTAGCCCCAGGGCAATCTCTAACCCTTTCTTGCACTTCTCGTTACTGCACTTGCATGATCTGAATGTCAGAAGGCCTAGTAGAACCATTACTGTTGTGTATTGTTGTTATTTGCTGTTTATTTCCCTTGCTCCCTCCTGCTCCCTCCCCTTTTGCCTTGTGGCACCTGGAAACACTCTTTGATGTATAGGCACCTTACAAATACTCAATAAATAAATAAAATAACATTTGTGATTACAAGATGATGGTTGGTTAATCCCATAATTGAATTCAACATCAACTGTGATCTTCCGTATACCATCCAGAATATCCCTCTTATCTCATCTAAACAACCTACAAGTCCAGAATATTTCCACACTCAGAACCCCAAACCATGATTTGAAGAAGTAAAGTAGCAACACCGGCCAGTCCTAGTCCTCTTTTTTCCTGTCTCTGAAGGTTTTAGCAACAAACAGAAAACCATGTCCAAGAGAGAACATTGTGAACTGCTTCCAACAGTAGTATAAGTAAAAAGGACAGCATTCTATAAAAGAAGACCCACACAACTCTTTCTAAACATTCTCCCTAAGAGTAATGCATCTTTTGTAAACTGGAGTGTATGCGTGTGTGTCCTTGCTTGCTCTGTTTTCAGAGTCGAAGTAGCATTTTGTTTTTATTTTATAGTTAATTTATAACACACTTAATACCATCCAGTGGTTTCTAAGCACAGGATCTGGAGGTTCGAACCTGTGCTGCACTGTGTTGTCTTGCTTCCAAGGCAAAACAGTTTCCCCTGAGATATCCTTCCATCCACTGTTTAAGTAGAGAAACTATTCAGACAGACAGAAATACAATTTCCCAAAGATTAAATACATTAAACATCATAGCACAATAAAATCATCAAATTGCATAGTTGGTATTAGCAACCAGTAAAATTGGACATGAGCCCGACCAAGCAACAATGAGGTGTGGGTCACATTTGGCTCAGGTGGCCATAAACCGCATTATGAGTTTGGTGGTGCTGTAGAAAAGTAGTGATAATTCCATCACTGACACCTTTTGGGGCATTAATGGAATTACTGACACTTTTACGATGCCACTGAATTCCAGGTTGGACCTTGCTGTGGAGGATTTATCTCTAACATTATGCTGGAGGTAAATCCTCCACTTTAAGGCCAAAAATCAATGCATTTACTACACAGAATTACCGCTCGTGGTCAATCCACCACAAATCCTCTTGGAGTCCTATGGACTCCAAAAATGAGGATTTACATCACCACATCACCACTCGTAATTGCATGGTAATGCCAGTGGACCAAGTGGTGATAACCGTAAATGATTTTTTGGTAAGCTGATAGATTTACCACCGATTTACTGCCAAACTCATAATGAGACCCTTAAATCTTTAACCTCACATGGGGCATGAGGCAGGGCTGTGTCCTGGCCCCCTTGTTACTCATACTATATATTACTGCATCGGACACAACCCGCCAGAAAGCAACATCAGCCAACTCCATTGGTTCTGTTTGATGACAATGCAGTGATCTTGCCAAAGACTGTACCAAATTATTGACCACTTTTGAACTTGTTTGTACCAACAATTATCTGGTAATCAGTACTTTGAAGTCCAAAATTAAGATAATGGGCAGAAGGACTAAAACTAAAATGAAATTCCCACTTAACAATAATACAAGGGAAAGAGTTCATACTTACGAATATTTAGGGATCAATATTTCAGATAACCATAAAAGTTCTGGTCAAAATTGAATAGCTTTAATACGTATGCAGCAACCTCTGGTAGCTCTGTGGCTGCTCGACCTTTAGGTCAGCTATATCTCTTTATAATGGGAAAGCAGAGGCACAAGCAATCTATGCTTCCGAGGTTTGGGGTTTACAGTGCATAGATAATTGAATTTGTGCAAAAAGTCTTTTCATCAAAACACTACATCTACTAACAATGAAACTGTACACTCTGAAACAAATATCCCCGTCATTGTGATACAACTGTACAATTATGGGTAAAGATCTGATCATCTGATGCAGACTCACTTTTGAACATTCTGGTCAGGGAGTTTTTTCTAATATTTGTCACATTTAAAAAAAATCACGAAAACAAAATTAATAAAGAGGTATGGTTTTCTTGCTCTCATCAAATTGGCCAGCAATCCAAACCCAATATCAAAGAAATTCTATTCACGCTTAAGACGAGGGTACGTTGGGCTGAAAACTTGACCAAGAGATTTGTTGTCAAGCATTTGTATATAGCCGATAATTTCATCAATCCTAGTTACCTTGACTTTATACCGGTGACTAATCACAGAACGCTAATTACAGGACTATGTTTTAATGTATTGCCTTTAAATCAAGTACTGTCCAGTAGGGCCTCGGGACTCATGGAGCATCAGGGAATGTGTTACTGTGGGATGTATTGACCCACTCCGCTATGCTATACGGCATCACCCTGCCAGTTGTGGGGAAAGAAACAGCAACAATGGCGACAAAACCCTTGTGTGCACCAAAAACCTACAAAAACTGTGTGCTACAGCACATAAAAAGAGGGATGCACAACCTGCCACCCATGGTGCATGTGCAGTGGAATGGAGCACACCCTGAAGAAATGTGCCAGTGGGTCACAGATCCAGCAATCAGAGTGCAGAGAGAAAAGCAGCACTTTGCAAGTGAAACCCCAATATGTGCCTACAATTGTCATTGGCTTTGTCGCCGAAAACTCCAAAATGTCTATAAAACAACCCCTTTTCAACATTCACAATCTTGCCTCATGCTAAAATCCATGTATCAAATGAAACATGGTGAAACATACAAAATCTGAAAATTGACAGCCTCTGTGCCAAAATCTGGGTGCAGTACCCGGGGCGACCTGAACGACAGCTGTCAGAGGAGTACCAAGGCAGCTTTAAAATGACCTAAAACTCAAAAGGCTGCTGAATTAGCAAACATAAACAGGATTGTTGCCAAAAAGGAATACTGATTTTAGTTCTGTTTTTGATTCCACAGATTTTAAGGCAAGGAA
Source organism: Ambystoma mexicanum (assembly GCF_040938575.1). NCBI lineage: Eukaryota > Metazoa > Chordata > Amphibia > Caudata > Ambystomatidae > Ambystoma > Ambystoma mexicanum. Next base: position 194,215,205 of record NC_090939.1, read on the forward strand.
GAAATGTATTTATATGTGATGCAACAAATGTGGGTTTTGTTAAGTCTAAGAAGTAATGAGCTTGGCTGAAGTTGAAAGAAACTGGGAAAGCAGGTTTCTTCCCAGAAGTAAGCCCCCCACCCAGCAGAAAGTCGTGGGGAGGTGTTAATTGCATGGATGGACAGGATCTGGTCTACAGAGAGCAAAGGAACAATGACAAGCTGCAGCTCAGGAAACTAGAAGTGTGAAGAGGGTCGGAAATGGCCTCTGGAAGGAACAAACAAGGAGGAGCATTCCCCTGCACTGCAGGGAGACAAAAAGAGGCAGAGCCAAGCGACCATCTGTTGCTGAACATGCACAAAGAACACTTTTTAAAAGACTTATAACTTGCTATTCAAAATGGTGAAAAATATAAAAACAACAGAGTTGTTAATTTAATTTCTGGCTGCACATGTGAAGAGGCGGCAGAACTGTGTGACATGTTCTGGACAGGAATGGCAAGATATATGGTTTTATGCAAACTGTATTACTGTTAGAATTGTGAAAATGTACGCATATGTCCCTATGTTAAACACGCACATTTGTGGAAACTTGCATAAAAATTGAAAAGTGTGTTCATAGTGAAAAGGCCAAAATTCTGCAGAAAGGGGAAACAAGATCCCACCACTGCTGGGTTTTGAGGAATAGCTGCTATGTAAAATATGGCATATTTATGTGTGATTTGTATAAAGGTGACCAATGTAGAAATGTACATTTAATATAAAATCAGATTTGGAGACCAATGACTAAAGGGAGGTCTCTGAGGATTGTAAAGCAAATCATAAAACCTGACATCACCCAGCCTTGATCCAATCACTCAAATTGCAAGGCGGAGATGAAGTGGGGTCCAATCTCAGCTCACAGAGGCAAGCTTAGCTAAGCCGGCCCACACACCCCCTTTATGATGTCATTCTATAGCATAAATAGAGACAACTGACCACAGATAGGGACAGACAGATCCACTCACTCTCCTGATGCTGGCGGAGCACCCTGCTGCTGAAATCTACATCTTCCTTGTTCCAGACTCCAGAAACTTGGCAAAGCAAGGGCCTATTGCATAGCTGAACCTTTCTCAGCTAGGCCTCAAATTCTAGAACAGAACCCCAAAAGCCTAGGGGAAGCATCATAATGCAGCCGGGCTGTGCTGTTACTGCTTGCCTGCTGAATTGAAATATCCTCAGAACCAAGAAGGGCAGATCCTGTGCTGTGCCGTGCTCTGACCAGAGCGCCTTGCTGACCCTGTCCAGTCCAATGTGCCCAGCTGTCAGTCCCTGATAGAACCAATTCAATGGTCCAGATTCCTGACGGTCCAGAATCCTGACGGTACAAAATCTTAAATCCATTTGTTTTGTGAGTGTAACAGGAAGCTAGAAACTGTTGATTCCCGTGCATTATCTTGTCCCCTCCTAACCTCTGAACTATCCTTACTTTCATAATCAGTAACATTGTCTAAATCTGTAGTGAAATCTTATTCTGTCTATCTGTAAAAGCATCCTTTTCCTAGTCATTTTGTCAACTTTGATCTATTAATTTCATTCGAGTGACCAGCCTAGCGCTCCAAGGTGGACAGCGAGGAACCAGGACTGAGTCGCAAATCACTCCTGGCTCTTACAAAACAAGTGCAGTTCTCCCGAATATCACACACAGAAAGGTTTGGGCAATTGTAAAATCATGAGAAATTTTACATGTGTAAAATAGATTTAAACTGCTTCAGACTTGGATTTTAAGATTGCAAATGTTTTCTGCTAACTAAATCATTACTTATGCTTGTGTGCAACTGTTCAAAGTGGCTCCCATAGGAATTGACAACAATTTAAGCATTTTTCCACACATTTAGAGTTCTTGCTCAGCCACTTTAAAAGTCAATCTGACAGTTGAAAAGCCCACTTCATTTTTCTCTTTCTGTGTAAACCGGGAAGGGGGGAGTCAGACACTGTTTGATGTGTACTAGTCCTGAATACCTGCTCTCTCCTTCTATCTCTTTGCATTACCTATTGGGAGGTTGAGGGGTGTTGCAGGGGGATTTTCTAACCATTGTGCTATCTGATCTGAAACCAACACAAAAGTATTTTTTTCTGTGCTGCATTTGTTTTGCTCATTACTTAGTCCTAGTGTATTAAAGATATCAATCTGTGTTCTGTCACCCCATTGGTGATTGTTGTTTACCTATTAATATATATATATTGTGATTTTGATCTTAAGAAAATAAATAATTAATACCTTTTACAAACCAGCCTGATTCCTGGTCCAGCGTGATCCGAGGTATTTTGAAATAAGGGGTGTGGTACATGTGGTACATCTTTCAAATAATTGAATCTATATATCAATTAAGTTTTTCCATTGCGCTGTTCACTAGGCCGGGAGCAGTATCGCCTGATTGAAATCCTTACCATTACGATGGGTTGAACTACCTGGAAACTAAGCTGCACTTTCTATTTTTTTGCCCTTGGTGTTCCGTGAAGAGATTGGCTTGTACCATTATTAAGATCGTTTAATGAGGTAGAATACAAAGATGTTGAAAGGAAGCCGTTAGATCTATATACACTGACAGCTCTGCTTGAATTTTCCGTTTCTATAAGGGAACCTATGAAAATAAACTCTAAGTGAGTATGGACATTCTAATATATATCAAGTGGAATTTTGCACTGTAGATAAATTGACATTATTGTATCCTTTTTAAAAATTGTATTTGATGCCATTATCAACGGGGTTCTTCTGTACATTCAACATTGATGTTTTAATTGTGCTATGAATTATAATGTATTCCATTTTCATGAAATTTCAATTATTGGATGATTATGTTTTATGGATTTTAAATCTGAATAAACATGTATTTCTGTCATGATGTTTTGGGGTGGAAGAGCTCAGGATGTGATAAAAAGTAATAATGAGGTGAGTGTTCCGATCACTTAAGAGGAAGGTACATTTATGTAAAAATTGGTACAGGTTAAAAGCACTCGGGCCACCATGTGGATGTTGTGAGGTGCATTTAAAGGCCCCAAACAGAAGTCCCTTTCACATGAACAGCAGCATTTAAACACTGCAACCAAATACAGCCCTGCTTTGCTTTCCCTGTCACATGAGTGGCAAGAATTTAAACACCAACAAAAAACGGCCTGGCTTTTTCTTTTTGTTCATGTGAAATTAAAGAACCATGGGGAAAGGGGCCTACCTGTCATTATCAATGGACCGGCAGCAATGCAATTCGCCACAGAAGGAAGAATTAAAGAATCCTGTGACATGGAAAACAGGATTTTTAAACATTAAAAGCAAAAAACGGTTTTAAAAGGCCACAATGGAGAAAGATACCACTGCTCACAGAAAAATGTCAGGGAAAGAAAACCTGATGTGTGGTGGTGATCACAGCAAATGTATATTATGTTTCACCCACAAAACTCCTGCAAACATGTGAAGAGACACTTACTTCAGGAAAAACCTGTTCTGGCTGGGGGCAGAAACTGCACGATGAAAGCCCCACTCCAGCAGGATGTCGCACCTCCCAGCTAACAACATTGCAATAAAATGTGATGCTGGTGAAGGCGTCAAACTTCCCTATTCTGCAGACTGGCTGGCACTGAAGGCAGTTAAAGCAAGGGACTTCAAGGAAAAATCATCCCTAGCTGAAACATGACAAAAAGCTGTGAGCCCTTGTTGCACCCCCTTCAAAAGAGCCCACACCACTTCGAAGAGACTTATAAAAAAAAACTCTGGTCACAGGCGAGCCCAGGAAGACAGATGGATGTGGGGGGTGAAGAGGCCCTCTCTCATGTTGAACAGACACTCCCAATTGATATTAAAAGACTGTTTTCATTTTAGGAATTTTGCGCAGCCATCAGACTGAGGATTGATATCAATGTTATGCCATTGTTCATGTCATTTCCAGACTGTTTTAACAATATAAATTGCATTTACCTGGGACTCTGGGAACTGTAATGGCCAGTTAGACTAGGTTTCTGGCTGATCTGGACATGTGACAAATGTAAAAGTGGGTGAAAAGATGGAAAATGAAATTGGGAATATGCTTGATGACATACATATTTATAAATGTTGTACATTTAATGAAAATGATAAAAAGGCAACACATGGCCATGCTACAGCATATGGATTTGGCGGTCAGCTTATCTAATTCCCCATGGTCAGCTCAAACAGAATATATGGTTGATATCGCAGTGGCTAGTACAATTATGAAGTTATGATACATAACTAGTTTTTGCAAAAAAGTTTAAATGAGAACAAAGGATGGTGAAGAAGGAGAAAAGACAGATTGTGCTCTCCTCCCCTGAACCAATCCTGGCTGGGGGCAGAGAGAGGGATGGTAACTGTCCAATCCTAGTGGCAGGGATAATTACAGGGTACTCCCCCTAGATTGTAAAATTAGTGATGTCATTTATACTTTATAAAGGTGACTGTACTAGTACTCAGGGTAAAACAGCTGGGGAAGATGGAGAGAAGGCTGCTGAAATTTACCAGTGTTGAGAGTGCAGTGAACAGACCCCTGCCCTTTCTTTCCAAAGAGTCCTGAGATGCAGCTGGCTTTCCTGAATCTTAAACAAAGGCTTGCTACGTAAGTAGCAACAAAACTCAGCCCTAAATTAGATAAACCCTCCATTTTGGTAGCAGTGCAACTAATATTCCCCATTGAAAACCTCAAATTGCCAGTGTAGTTCAGTCATCTACCCATAGAAGAATCTTTTGTTTGCCTCTGTATGTTAGTATATCTCCTTTGAAAAAACCCTCATTTGACTATGGCAATCCTCAGTATTTTTGTAAGTAAATCAATTAATTGCATTATTGAATTTCACAAGTCGGGATTGTTGAAATTCGAAACCAACCTGCCTTGTCTACTGTTTTTATGTAATTATTATAGTCATTAAAGTATTGCCTCCAAAGAATTATTCCTATTGTGAGCTGAAAACCGAATGTGTCCCTGTGTCTAAATGATGCCCTCCTAAGTGAATTTTCATTTGCCAGTGTCATTCCTACTTGCATCTGTCCTATTAAACCCAAAACGTTGTTCCCATTGTGAGTAATCCCTTTGCCCAAAGCCTATCTGTTAGTTGCCCCTGTCATTTTAACTAAAAAACGATTTTCTTATGTGCCTTTCTCATTGTTGAAAGTGTGTCTGTCATTTTCAAGTCCAAGTAAAATTAAGGTGATTCCCCTTTTCGTTTATCTAAACAATTCATGTCATCCTTTAAAACACATTTTTCCTAGAATATCCCCTTCCTCTATCATGCTCCTAGCTCGGATGTGGCTTTGCATTTCCTTCATTTATGGTTTTGAGCTTGCCTGTCATTTCCAGCTCCAGCAAAAGTTAGTGTGATTTGCCTTTTTGTTTTTCTAAATTTTTCTTTTCACCTTTGAAATATTGTTTTTCCTACTTTATCCTTCTTCCTCTATCATACTCTGATCACAGATTCTTAATTGCATTCCCTTTATTGTTTTGATTTTCTTTCTCATTTGCTGCCTGTGTTCAAATCGACTTTCCTTAGTGTGCTAGCTAGTCTGTTTTCAAGCCTGATTGGTCTTCTAGTGTAAGCAGCCCGAAGCACCCTTGTGTGTTGTCCCATAGCAGTAGTACTGAATCACTGAAAACCCATTTTTCCATTGTTGCAGGGGGGAGTGCTTAACTGTTGGTGCTATCACTTTGTGGGGAATTGTTCTTTTTCTGTTCTGCCATTACAAAAACAGAATTAACTGTAATACCATATCTTAACCTGGTGGTTTAGTAGAGATTATTGCCTTTTGTGTTGCCACAACATTGATGGCTTTGCCATTGTTTGATTTTCCTTTTTCACTAAATAATAAATTAATAAATATCTTATTGATACACACCGGCCTTGTTCCTAGTCCATTGTGACACAGGGTTTTTGTGGAGGTTGGGTGCGAGACGGGTAGGAGGCCTACTCAAAAGAATCTGTAGTGTATTAAAAAAGTGTTTTATTGTGTGCCACATCCATTGTAGGGAAGGACATCCCTAGCTGGCCTGTGCCGTGTAATAAACCATGACAATGTCTGCTGTGTGTGTTGTGTGCCCCAGGTTGCTCACCCCCTTATAATTGGAGATAGAGGTAGACCAACCCTGTAGAAAAATATGAGAAAATATGAGGAAATCTGTTTCCATTTTCTGCCTGAAAACCAGGTCAAATCTGCAAGTGCAACCGGAAAATCTACATTAATTACACTGAAAATGTCCATTCCCTTTTCTCAGCTTAATGCTTGAAATAATGTTTTAAATTCCATCAAACGACACTCGCTATATTAATGTCTTTTCAATCTTTCTGGAGCTTATCGTGTCTATAGTTCTCTCTAATGTCCCCTCTTCTAGTTTCTCCTGGCTATGCACGGTCCTTCATGATTCCGCAGCCTCGTGTTCTTCCAGGAACTGCAGAAAGAGCAGGAAATACGGTATCGCTGCAACAAAAAAAACGACTTGGAAAATAACGAGGTAGAAAACAATGGGCCTCATTACACGTTAGGCGCTGGACCAAGGTGCTATTAAAATACCGGCACCGCCTTGGAGGAAAGGGGAATTACCGCCCTATTACAAGGTTGGCGGGGTGGTAATTCCCCCTTCGCCCATTGCCCTTCCCCATTCCCATTTTTTCCCCATAGGGCTCTATGGGAATGGGGAAGGCGCTAATTACGGTGCCGCAAATTGCGGTACTGTAATTAGCACCCTCGTCCCTTTGCGGGTTGGTTTTTAACGCCTGCTAAAAAGCAGGCGTTAAAGTACCAACCCGCAACGGGACCTGATAATCAGGCGGTAAGGGTTAACGGTCACCGGTACCATTACCGGTGACCGTTAACCCTTACCGCCTTCCGTGTAATGTGGCCCAATGAGTTTGTTTAATCAAATTTTTTGGGGTTTTCTTTGCACATTTCTTCTAAAAAAAAAATAGATCAGGGTTGGCATACAGAATACATTAAAGTGGGAAAATGGGAGGGGGTGCTGCAGGGGTTGTTGCGGAAGGTCTCCCACCATATAAATTAAAAAGAAGTGCAAAAAAAAGAAAAGACATTTTCGAAAGTCGATTTAAAAAAATTGTTTTCAGCCTCGTTGTTTTCTTTTCGCGACTATAACGTAGATCCGGAAATACATAAGATGGACATTTCTCACATTTTCCAAATCTACGTTGATTTCTAAAATCTGCAGAGAACATCGACAGCGGGCGATCACTAAGAAATGTGTATTTTCTGCAAAAAATGACGGTGCTGCCGATTTGGACACTGTAGGCAATGCAAAGTCACTTTTCAGCGGTGAAAATATTCCACGAATCGGCGGCCCCTGTATGTTTGAGGCAATCAACCTTTGGGATAAAGGCTTCTGTCAAGATGAAAATTAAGGAGACACAGAGCCTGGAAAGGCTTGTCAATTGGTGTACATTCACAAAATATATTTTTCCAGCAGTGCTAAGTACTGATTAACCCTTTAAGTGGTCCCATTTTGCCGTTAAGCCCTAGACATCACACTGCAGAGATCTGCAACATTTGCCTCCCCAGGTGTTTGGACTACAACTCCCATCAACGCTAGCAAACATAGTCAATGTTGAGGGATCATGGGAGTTGTCCAATACATCTGGAGAGCAGCAGGTTGCAGGCACATGCCTTACTGAATGGGTAGGGCGGGGGGATTATGTATCTGGCAAGTGCTAAAGAACCAATGGCAAAACTTTTTGGGGGGACTATTGATCCCAGGTGCAGATGGGGTGGACAGTGGATTGGTTAAGATAGCAAGAATACCGGATTTTATTAAAGTAGCATTCTTTGTCTGGGCTGTCTATTAGTCCCAGTGCAGACTTCTTTCATCAGTGCCTTGATAAGACTGACAAATAGCCTTGGCAAAACCATTCGTCTCTCTGCCCCCAGGAGAGACCTGTTTGCCGGGGTTACATATTAATGAAACGTGACTGGGGTCCACGGTAATAAATGCTCCGCCGTTGGCGCTTAAAGATGTTTAATAGCTGCGCATGTCAGCGCCGTATTGTGACATGGAATTTACTGTGGCGCCATATATTGGTTCGTTATTTATGGTGCGTTAACGTTACCAAGGAACGTATTTACAGCGTCTTAGTACCCGTTAATTGCACGTCTCTTAAAGTGTTAAACGTGCAGAATGATCTCCCTCGAAACAGGAGCGCAAGCAGGACTCCGGGCTCAGTTCTTAATTAGGAACATTGTATATCACTATCATTACGCCCTCCCCCCTCCCCTGACCTTCTCTTATGAGCCGAGATCCCAAAGGAGCGCTTTAATTGGAGAATTAGATGCCAGAGTGCTCTTCTTACTACTATCCAGGCCTTAGCAACCGGCGATCTCCTAGCAACGCACACTAAAGTTCCTGTAAACAGGTGTGCCACGGGAAGAAGGGCCGTGCCTCCGAGGCAGAAGGCAAGCTCTTCACACAAGGGTTCCTCTTAGATCTGTGCAGGGCAGCAAGAGCTCAGCTCACCGCCTTACCAACGCGCCGCATCAACAGTAAAAACGACCACAACTTGGGATACGTTTTTGGGGCTATGAATACCAATGTGTTACCTAAATAATTCTGAAATCAGAGGTTTGGTTAAGAGATGCTTTAGCGTACTAATCGCAATACGCTGGAGGCCTGTGGTATCCCATAATATGCACTGTGTTTGTGGGCTAACCCAATCAATAATGCCACTGAGCAACAAAAACAAAAACATGGCTGCCTGGCTCCAAAACAACATGAATGCACATTCTCCCCTTACTCTACACACTTTGACTTTATTGTTCACTAACAGCCATTTACTGAATGAAGTCTTCATTTTGGTTATTACTCGAGTAGGTGCTGCAAAGTGGCAACTATTTGAGGCAGGTGTAGATCCTGAGTGTCATTTTGCTGCACTGTTGCGTGTTTCACTGAGCAGCCATTTTAATATCAGGCATATCCCTGTTAAGCAAGAGACCAAGTAAAATACCTAGTCACACAGCCGCTCTCTACATTTCCCAACCTGGGTTGTGGTTTTTCGAAATTTCTGATAGTTCGGCTTTAAAGTCAAAAAAATATACTACAAATTTCTAAAAGATAAACGAGAAGTTCTGTTGTTTTTAAAATTAGTTTATATCCAGAAAATGATCTAAAAGAAATGAGTGGTCACTAATATTTTCTTAGTGAGGAAGAGTTTGCCACAATTAATTCATCAATCAGACCGAATTTGCCAATGCATTTCGGAAATACATTTCCTTCATCAGGGCCAGTCTAAAAATGATACATACATATTTCTGAACAAAGAAAACAGTTCAAAACGGTGCATAATTGCATATTAGTGTCATACATCATCGTGGTAAAGTTAAAAACATACCATTCAGTTGAGGTTGCAGTAGTAGATGAGTAAGAAAGAGCAGGAAAAATGGAAAAGGCCAATGAGTGACTATTGTATATAGGTAACAATCAGTTAAATAAACAAGAAAAGCCAGTTACCTGTGACAGGTAGGTAGAATGTTGAGTGTGGCGAACAAAAGTGTAGCGGCCATATGGTGACCGAATCGAACTGCCTGACAGGAATCAGCGCAGTAAAGTAGCCTGCAATGCGATTGCTGGAAACAGAAGAAACCCGTTGTTGAAAGCGGTTCTCATTCGTGGTCATGATTATTTAAAAGGTGAGGGAAGTCTTACCGTACCGAGGACGGGAGCGGAGCTGTTCTTCCGTGGCTGGCATGAAGCAGACTACCGTTGTCGCATCGGAGTGTTGCAGAGGCAACGCTTCCTAAATACGACACGTGACCGCGTCGCGGCCCGTGGGCGTGCGGGCGATACCAGATACTGCAATCAGGCCAATGAACTTGAAATAAATAAATCTAGACATTTATCAGACCTCACAAGGATGAATGAGGAATAGTAGAGTGATCAAGTAATGAAAAAAGAGTATAGTAGAAATAGAAGAAATACTGGTGCAAGAAGACTGTATTGACAGATTAGAATGACAAATGAAAAAAGTAATGCAAATGACAATAAACTCTGCTGCCATTGGTGTCATCCTAGGGCGGCACCTTGGGTCCTAGACTCAGGGTCCAGGATGTGCAGCGTTGGAGTCAGGAGGTAAATAGAATAAGCAATAGTATCTATATTGCACATCAGTGTGCATACCTTAGGTAATTGGTGTCATCAAGTGACAGCACTTTAGTAAGGGTGGGATACTTCTTTTTTTTCATGTATTTCAGAGATTTGAGGATTAGTATCCTTACCCTATATAGCCTCGTCCTTGAACCCCCACGGGGGCTCACATTGATACCAATTCACAAGAACGGCCAAGACACGATGGAATGAACATCGGTCCTGCATTCGGAACACAAACACCAGCTCAGCTGTATCACGCCATTGGGCTGAAAATGGACATAATGTGACACAGATTAGATTTGTCATTCTGGAAGTGCTAACGAAAAACAATCCACATGAAGATTTGGGCCAGTGGCTTAACCGCAGAGAGACTTTCTGGATAGACAAACTGGGCAGCTTAGCGCCTAATGGACTCAATGAGGAAATCAATTATCACTGTTTTTTATGATCTTGTGTTATTTCTACTGTCATGATTGGTATATTCCTAGATAACACTTTATACAGTGTTATTAGTGCCCATATATTGTGAACTTTGCACAAGCTCTATTTTAATTCCTGGACTCTTAGTCTTGGACCTAAAGTGCTGTCACTCGATGACACCAATTACCTAAGGTATGCACACTGATGTGCAATATAGATACTATTGCTTATTCTATTTACCTCCTGACTCCAACGCTGCACATCCTGGACCCTGTGTCTAGGACCCAAGGTGCCGCCCTAGGACGACACCAATGGCAGCGGAGTTTATTGTCATTTGCATTACTTTTTTCATTTGTCATTCTAATCTGTCAATACAGCCTTCTTGCACCAGTATTTCTTCTATTTCTACTATACTCTTTTTTCATTACTTGATCACTCTACTATTCCTCATTCATCCTTGTGAGGTCTGGTAAATGTCTAGATTTATTTATTTCAAGTCCATTGGCCTGATTGCAGTATCTGGTATCGCCCGCGCGCCCATGGGCGGCGACGCGGTCACGTGTCGTATTTAGGAAGCGTTGCCTCTGCAACACTCTGATGCGACAACGGTAGTCTGCTTCATGCCAGCCACAGAAGAACAGCTCCGCCCCCGTCCTCGGTACGGTAAGACTTCCCTCACCTTTTAAATAATCATGACCACGGATGAGAACCGCTTTCAACAACGGGTTTCTTCTGTTTCCAGCAATCGCATTGCAGGCTACTTTACTGCGCTGATTCCTGTCAGGCAGTTCGATTTGGTCACCATATGGCCGCTACACTTTAGTTCGCCACACTCAACATTCTACCTACTTGTCACAGGTGACTGGCTTTCTTGTTTATTTAACTGATTGTTACCTATATACAATAGTGACTCATTGGCCTTTTCCATTTTTCCTTTTTTCTGCTCTTTCTTACTCATCTACTACTGCAACCTCAACTGAATGGTATGTTTTTAACTTTACCACGATGATGTATGACACTAACATGCAATTATGCACTGTTTTGAACTGTTTTCTTTGTTCATGAATATGTATGTATCATTTTTAGACTGGCCCGGATGAAGGAAATTTATTTCTGAAATGCATTGGCAAATTTGGTCTGATTGATGAATTAATTGTGGCAAGCTCTTCCTCACTAAGAAAATATTAGTGACCACTCATTTTTTTGAGATCATTTTTTGGATATAAACTAATTTGAAAAACAGAACTTCTCGTTTATCTTTTAGAAATGTGTAGTATATTTTTTTGACTTTAAAGCTGAACTATCAGTAATTTAGAAAAACCACAACCCAGGTTGGGAAATGTAGAGAGCGGCTGTGTGGCTAGGTATTTTACTTGGGCTCTTGCTTCACATGGATTTTTGAGTTTGGGTGTCTCCAAACTTGTCACAGCCAGCTCCTTTTCAAGTGTTTTGATATATATCGTTTGAAAGGATTTTTCGTGCACTAATTTTGAATACCAAAGACACGCGGATTTAATACCAGTGGTGCCCATTCACTTCACGTTCAGGCATATCCCTGTTACCACTGTTGACATGGCCTACCTGCCAGGTAATGCAGGGGAAGATTACGCAGGGGTAGACATCTGAGCACAAGGAGGGGATTTCAGTGGCCTGCCTTGCTGTATACCTCCACTTACTATGCTCCCACTCAGCTCCACCCACCTTTCCCACCAAAAGAGGAACCAGCACCTCCCTTCAGATCACCCATCCAAACCACAACAATGTACCTCACCCACCCAACCTTACACTAGCACTTCAACCCAATCTCAGTCTGCATCTCACCTCACAGAAGCACACCACCCACCAAACCTCACCCTTCACCCACCTTCCTTGACCTCACTGCAATACGTCAATTCACCCCACAGACATCAGCTCACCCAGTCCACCAAACCTCACCCCCACCATCTCAAAAAATGTTACCCAACCACACACCCCAATACCCATGACCCCAAACAACCTCACACCATTACATTACCCGCCACAGTCACAACCTAATCCTGTCACTTCACCTCTTCCATCCACCCAGCCTCACCCCACCTACAGCATCCCCCATCTGCACTGACACACTGCAGGGGACCCCATCACCTACTCACAAAAGCTAACCACAGTATATCACCCACCAACCCTATCTTAGCCCAGACATAAGCCACTTACTCTAGCTCACCTGCGCTGCACTCTTTCACCATATCTTAAAATAAAGCACTGCACAGTCATCACAGCTCACTCACCACGCCCCCTTCGCTAACTCCAGCACACACCAACGCAGGCTCCATGCAGAAACCTCTTCACCTCCCTAACCTACACCAGCAATGACCCACGCACTCTGACTCACATCAGCATCGCTCACTCAGCCACTACATCTCACCATAGAATGCAGCCACCCACCCTAACTCACCACATCACCACCAGAATCCCACGCACCCTGGCTCACATCAGCATCCCACACCCACCCATCCAACCTCAATCCAGCATCACTAGCCCATCCCAGCACCATAACCCACTGTAACTCACTCCCGCACCCCATCAATGTACCCCAACCCGACACAACACAACACACCTGCTTACCCCCGCACACATCAACACCATAGCTCAACACAACACTTCCTCCATCAGCCCTTGCTCATCCCAGCAACAACCACAGTTCACCACAGACATAACAAGTATCCATCCAGCCTAACTCACCCCTCTCATTCCAACCCACCTTAACTCATCCCAGAATCTCTCACTCTATATTTCCCAAGCCACCCCTAAACACACCAACCCTTGCTCACCCCTCTCCACCCCCAAACACAGACCTAGCTAGGGCCAGCAAGCCCCAAGCTCTAACAAGCAATCTCCACCCACTCTTCATACCTGACTCTAGCAAGCACCGCCCACCTAACCTCACCCTGTGAAACCCAACCCACCCATGCTTGATCATCAACCCACCCTCGGCCACCTAGGGCTCACCCCAGCACCCACCCACATGAGCTCACAACAGCCTGCCATTCCCCAGCACTGCCACCCTACCTCATCCTACTGCTGCCAACCCATTGTCGATAACATGGACGCACCTGCTAATGTGTAGCGTCTCTGAGCACATGATGTCAGGTGTTGCACATTTCTGGCGAATGCCAATTAAATGCCTACACACTAGCCTAAACCGTTGGCTGCTCACATTCATGTTTCATTATTTTTCATCTTTCAAAAACACTTGGAAAGTAGTTGTAAGGCACATCCTCATTGACTCCTCTGCTCAGGGCCGGCCTTAAGGGCAGCAGCGCCTTGGGCGAATTGGCACCCCTTCGCCCACCGTGCCCCCACTGGTTAACAGGGGGTGGGGCAGAAGGGGCGGGGCTAGGAATGGCCGCTTTTTAAATATATATATTTTTTTTAACCTCCTCGCTCCTTCTTGCACCTTCTCCCACAACGCCAGCTCGGGGGAGCCCTTGAAAGACTCCCCCCAGCTGTCGTAGTGGGGGCAAAAGGCACCCTAGGGGGCGTGGTGCCCCGGAGGTCGCCCGGCACCCCCCCCCCTAAGGCCGGTTCCGCCTCTGCTGGCATCTATGAGTGATCTAACCAAAAAGCACAAGACCTCGAGCCATACTAGAATTACAAGTGTGATTCACTTTCTGGAATACACACACACACCCAGTCACAGACATACACACATTCTCCCTCGTTCTCTCTATCGCTCTCCCCCTTTCTCTGTCTTGCTGTGTCTTTCTCGCACTCTCTCTTTGGCTCTCTCTCTCTTTCTCTCTCGCTCTCTTTGTCTCTATCTCCTTCTGTCTCTCTGTCTATATTGCTTTATTAACCTCAGATTGGCACCGGGAGTTACTGGACAGCCATTCTTTGCTGAGCTCCCATGAAAAGTAACTGCTCGCAGCATTGCTCCCGAATTCCTAGACACCCGAGGGACCTGCTGTACTTAACTCATTGTGTACTCACCTTTCCTCTGGTGTTGCAATTGCCTGCAGCATTTTCGTTCCTTGTTGGCTCCTCTGGTGCTATCTGTGGGCGTGATTGAAATAAAAAGTGGGCCCTTCATTTTTGAGCTCACTTTCATTTTCCATGTCAGCCATTTATTTTTTTCTTTCATCAAGGCAAGCCTATTCATGCTCACGGGCATTTCAATCGAGTCATAAACTAAATCCCCTCATTAAAAACGGGCGCACCTGTGCAGAGAGCCTAGATGCTAATGGCTGTGGTCGGTCATTTAACTTGCTCTGTGGGCCTTTAGCGACTAGCACACCTGTTACTGAAGGCATTAAGGCTAAATGAGTGAATTAATAAATATTAAACATTTGAAATGTGCACCACGGTTTATAGTGATTGTTTTGAAACAAAAGGTTGAATCACTAAAGCCTCAAAACAAAAGTTTCAAAAACAAAAGCTTTGACAAGCTATATTTAACTTGCAAAAGTGCATTTCTTTCGAAACCAATCCATGGACAATAGACAGACTGGTTTCAACGGAAATGCACTTTTGCATGTTAAAAGTAGCATTTCAATGTTTTTGTAACTTTAAAACGTTACATGGAGCTGTCCAGTGCTGAAATTTCAGCACTGCCCAGCCCCTTGTTACGTTTTAAAGTTTTGTGTATATTGGGGGGGTTCCCCCCAACCCCCATGCCACCCCTCCCACCCCCAACCCTAACCCAAGCCCCAACCCTAACCCTAAACCCTAGCCCTGGCCCCAACCCTAACCCCAATGTAACCCTTAAACTAACCCAAACCCCAACCTTGACCCCATTTTAACACTTAAACTAACCCTATCCACAATCCTAAGCCCTAACCCTAGCCCCAACCCTAACCCTAACCCACATTTAACCCTTAAACTAACCCAAGCCCCAACCCTATTTTAACACTTAAACTAACCCTAGACCCAACCGTAACCCCAACCCTAACCCCAAACCCTAACCCTACCCCAACCCTAACCCTAATTTAACCCCCCAATGTAACCCTTAAACTAACCCAAGCCCCAACCCTAACCCTACCCCTGCACTATACATACCTTCATTTAGATACCATATTCAAATTTATTTCGGAAGAATGTCTTTTCGAAAGGATGGCTTTTCGAAAAGATGTACTGTCAGGATTTACATTCGAAACTTTGGGCTTCGGAAAAATGACTGGATACCGTGCACCACTAGCCAACCCACCACCACCACCCACTGTAACTCACCCCAGCACTCCCTCAATGTACCTCAACCCTCCTCCCCAGTGAAATGTGATCTGAGATGGTCGACTGATTTGACTTGCGTGGCGGCAGTCCAGGTGCTCCCCCCACCCTTGCTACTCTGCTCCAATAGAGCACCTTCAGTTTGACACTTGTGCTCTAGAACCTCAAACCATCATTCGTGCTAGATGGGATTACAAATAATGATCTCAGACCAAATAATCGGACTGGCTCAACGAATATGGCAAAGTACTACTTTATTTTCATTTAAAAAAGCAGGGAGAACTAACAGTCATCGGACTAATGCATGCAAACTCACACAGTAACTTGATTTCATAGAGGTCTTATACCCCAATATGCATCATCTATGATGTCATTCTATGTGGCAAATTTTAAAACCTATTGAGGAAAGGGATTGGTTAAGGGAACATATCTACATATACAACATATCAGAATTAGTGAATCATTGGCTATCCCTTATCTCTAGGGCACGCCATAAACTACCTCTAAATACATATAGTACTGATTATAGCGTACAAGATGTCAGTGGATTCGTCTATATTGGTTGTTCCTCAAACCCACCGATTGGTTGGCATGCTATCCCAAAATTGGACTTTCAGCTCTTTACCAGCATGTACATGAAATTAAAATTAGGTGTTTGAATCCCGTCAGACTACTCCCCATTTTCCCAATTAGTCCATCAACTCTCATCGGTCGGCCATAAACCAAAGTCCTCTCTCTGTAGTTGACCTTGCAGCCTGCTCACTGTCCTGGAACACTCAAGGGAATGTGAGCACACCACTATCTTTGTCTGAGGCTCCAATGAATAGCCCTGGTTTTCGACTTCTGGGTCACATGTGAAGAGACCATAAATGTGTCCATTTCAGCCTTCTATGTACTGCTATTTAATTTGATTATGCAGGGTGTTGTTACTGCTATTGGCTTCTGGAGACTTGCTCACTCTACCTTGAATAAACTTCATACACTTTTAATTGTCCAATACTTTGGCCATTGCCAATGTCTTCGTCTTTAACCTAAGAAAAATGTGCCCTTCATTCATAGCTTATCTTGGTTAACTCCCCTTGTGCCTTGCAATTATTCCTTAAAATATCACCCTTGATCCTTGGTCAACATAGCCTTTTCGTTGTTCTGAACACAGTGCTCTCCAGCCTCCCCTGATTCTGACACCTTGATCTGTCTCTGAGGTAGCATGGTTGAATTCGACTTGAGCCAGCGTCCATTTTCCTATCATAGCCGTCCTTGCCACCTTATATATTCTTCTATTGCAAGCATCTATATGTTTCCTTTCTACCTTGTGTTACTGCATATTTAGCTATTGATCAGTAAGTTACTTCGTATTATTTGTGTTCACAATTACTTTAATTGTAGGTACATATTTCTCTTGGTGCTTCAGTTAAATTGTTACTTCTTATGTATTTTCATATCGTTTCAACATAGGCTCATATATCCTCTTTATGACATGACTCTGCCCTTGTCAACTTCTCTTTAACGTTCCATGATGTCCATAGGTGTGTGCTGACGTGCTGACATCCTTCCACAAGGCATCCTTCCACCCTTTCAGTGCAAGGGTACATTCTGTATGGCTGTCTGAGTGCATATCATCTCTCATAAACTCGATGCAGTATAGGAACGGAACAGGGGGTGCCATTTACTGCTCTTCTTCTACTGTTCCAGTATGACACTGGTGAGGGGGCGGGAGCTAGGGTAAATGCATCCACCTGCTCCCCTACCACTACCATGATGCAGTAAAACATGGACTGAATGAATCCATAGAATGGCATTGTGTCTGCTCACAGTTGTTGAGTCACCTTCAATAGCTGTTGAAGTACCCTCGTTCTTGCCGCCAAAAAGCACATGAATAACATCCCCTCGATCGCCAATGTTCATTCGTTAGTCTAATCTGGGATCGTTTATTTTTATTTTTTAAACGTTAAGTAATGAAAAAGTGAAAAATAGCTAACAATTTTGCAAAGTAGATACATTTAAAATGATAACTTTTATTTTGGCTTTAATACTGAATTGTTTGTGCCAGGATTCAGACACTCTGCTGTACTGATCCCACCCCAATTTATCATGAGAAGACACAGCAGATATGCCTTCGGAATGAAGTTGCCAACCTTAGAACCTGGAATCTACACTGATAACACCACTCGACAAAACGCGCATCTTATCTCACACAACTTTGGCAGGTGTCCCTCACTGGGCTGATGGTTCAGTCAAATGGCAGACCCCACACCCCATCCATAGACTTAAATCTGCCCTCACCTGCCCACAAACACAATCTTCAGGTTTCATCCGCCCTGGCGACTTAAAAGATTCTGAGGTTTGGCGCCTGTGTGCGTTTCTGGTCAAATCACACTATTGCTGTGTGTGTGAGTTCATATCTCGGATTAACAGTGGTTTTCAACTGTGGGGCTGGCACAGTTAGGGGGGCCCAGAGGATGACAGCGGTGGAGGGCGCAAGGCTCTTCAACAAGGGAGCACAGTGACTGCTTTCAAAAGAAAATATCAGCGGATATGACATCTGGGATGTCCTGCAACACTATTTTTCTGAAGGAGGGGCTCAACAACAATATTTGCACTCAGGAGAGGGTGGCTCAGCAACGTCTGAGTAGCATTACTGTATAATAGCAACATCAAAAAAGAAAGTGTGAGAGCAACACCATCAGACTGCAAAATCTGGAGCTTTCTGTTCAGTCTGAACCCACATGGCGGGGATTAAGGTTACAGTCAGTGTTGCACTATACAAATCTGTGCTGAAAGCCAGAACTCCCTGCTTCTGGACTGCTGACGCCTGCTCATGGTGAGCCAAGCTCGGTCCTCACATGCGTAGTCCAACATAAACAAGGTTGAACTCACACATTTCAATTGTTGCCAGGGAGTCAAGAGTAATATCAGCCCCTTTGCGGCCCAGCTGTTCAAACGTTTCAAAACAATCACAGCCATTAGCAAAGATGATGCCTACCACAGACGGGATTTAAGTGATTATTGCGACCCTCACAAATGCGACGGCCAAAAATTGCATGTTTAAAAAAAAATCGTTTACACCACATATAAATGCAGGGGGAGGAAACCATGCAGGCCCCCCATATTAATATTATATTCTATACCCCCCACATATGTATGTGGTGTAAGGGGGGTCCAAAAATAACAAGAAAAGTTGGCATTTTCGACCGTCATAATAGTGAGGGCGACATTCTGGTACGATTCCCCAGAGGCGAACCCCTGTTTAATATGCACTTAATCAAACATGGAGGGTTGCCAATTAAAATGTGCAATCTGTGCAAGAGGGCATGTTTTCTTTTTTGTGTGTGTGTGCCTTGCTGCAGCTTTATCCACACGCCAGAAGGCAGCACTGATTTCCCTGAACCTATAGAGGCCTTGCAACAGAACTGCATTGTGCAAGAGATCCCTGGTGGCCCACTTTCTGCAATGAGTGATGAACTTCGGCAAACTGGGCATGAATGCGGCGCCACTGTTGCACTGGCAACGCGCCACACAGAGGAGTCAAGTGTACATGGAATGCACCGTAAATGGATACATACAGCCGGACTCCCGGCAAATGGGACGTCTAAAAATAGCGCAGCGCATGCGCTCTTTCGATGCCCCATTTTCGGAGACGCGCAGGTCATCCTATCCACACAGGTGACCAGTGCCTTACCAACTGGCTTTCCTTGTGTGGGTCTCGCGATGTTATCTGCTCTTGTTCCACTTTCTGGCTTGTGAGGCAGTAACATGAGCATGAAGTTGCGCAAGGAGGCTTGTGGCGCTTGCCGGGGCCGTTAACTCTATGGATGTGTACAGTGGGTTTGCCACAGGGCACACCAAACGCAAACTTGTGTGCACCTGTCCGCCTTGGGCCAGGACTCTAGCATGGCTAGCATGCCTGTATGTGACACTGCCCCCAGCATTCTTGCATATGAGCCTGTTGCAGCATGCATGCTAGCCTACTTGCCAATGAGCCAACTCTAGCTTGCCAAAATATGAGTTAAGTTTGCTTGACAGCATATGAGCCCAGGGTCGGGCAGGGCCATAAAATGGTCTCGGGCCCCAATGAAAAAGTGGCCCACATTTGCAAATGATATTCATTCCTTTTGTGACACTGTTTCACTAGTATCCTAGGGGGAGTTTTTTTCTAAAATATGATGCACACTGTACATTTGAAAGAATATGTATTGAGCAACACTGGTCAAAACTACTAGCTGCATAGTGAAGTAACTCATCAAATTGGCCCACATTAGAGGCCCACTTTGACACAAAAAACGGCTCCATACCAGCATTTTCCATTATTTGTTCGGCCATGGGCCCATTGCCCTATGGACCAGTCCGAGCTTGTATGAGCCTGCTTAAGCTTGCTTGCACATGGCCCTGCCAAAGCATGCCTGGTAGCATGGGTCCGAATGTGAACTCATGAGCCACAGATAGTACACCAGCATCAGTTGGTTTTGCTTGCTTACATATGAACCTGCTCTGGGATACCTGCATGAGTCGGTTCTCCATGCCTGTATGTGACACTGCCTTTGCCTGCTTGCATATGAGCCTGCAGCAGCAGGCACATTACCCTGGTTCATTATGGTTGTTCATGGATCACTTCAAGGTTGACATATGAGTAGCCCATCTCCTGTTAACAATTTTGCAGGGGTAGCGCCCTTCCCTGTCCAGCAGGCCCGGCGGATTAGGATGGGTGGTTCCCATGGGGACGGTCCCTGTGCTGGGGCAGGGTAAGCGCGATCCCTGGCCCAGGCTGGGGCCAGAAATCAGGCCCTAGAATGAGGAGACTGCATGTCTCCTCACACCTCTGGTGAAATTATTAAGAGACAATTGGCACAACCCAGGGTGTCCAGGGGCTATGATAGAAAAAAATAATGCATAGCGCAGAATAGCAGAGGGGCAGGGGATGGGTGTTCTGAAAATGTAAGGAGCGCAAGAAGCTGCCAACTCTTATATGTATAGTGAAGACCAAAAGCCCCCAAACATGGAATCGCCCAAAAATAGGAGCGTGAAGGGAAGCTCAGAGCTTCACAACTAAGATATCAACAAAAAGAAAGGGGAATTGTATCCATTTGAATGAGCCAATGAGTTACTTCGAACAGGGGAACAACGCAGCATGAAAAAGGGATCTGAAGGATATCAAAAACCTTAACAAAAGCAGATCATACCCGACACGAAACCCAAAACCAACTGGTACAAAAGGAATAAGCAGGGCGCAGCAGACGAAATCAGGCAGAACATAGTGTCAACGTATCAGGAGCCATGAAACAGGGCCCGAAATATCATGCTGAAAACACTGATAAGACACCATGTTTTGTCTCGCTCCTTTTAAACATCTTATCTTTATGACATCACTTCCTGTTCTTTTAAAAATGAGGCTTGAGTTGTTCAAGATTCTTTTTCATTTGTGATGGCCATTTTGGATGGGGACTGTGACCTAACTTTAGCAAAGTATACATAAGCCAGTCCTTCCGGGTTTCTTTGTCACCACCATCCTGTTATCAAGCCAGTTTACTGACACCATTATCATATATTGGGGTCAATGGGAACAAGGGTTGCAGGGGTGTCCCCGACCCCTTCGAAAAAAACAAAAAAAGGTTTTGGGGGTTGCAGGGGTGTCCCCTGCATGTTCAATGTGATAATGTCCCTGCAAACCACAGCCATTTTTTGGCGACATTTTTGTCAGACAACATGTTTGCAGGGACATTATCACATGGAACCTATCATCCTTGGTCTTTCTCTCTCATGAGCGGGGAATCAACACACTGACATCAGGCAAATGCCTTACAGAGCTCAAGTAGAAGGAGCACATGGAGATGGGCAGGTTACACACACTGTATCTTCCTGTATCACAATGGACAACAGATGGCATCAATTACTAAACTCAGTTATTCAGTCTTGCTGCTAATTGCTTCAGGCAAGTCAAGGCAAGTGCATCGCTACCCCCACCGCCCCCACAGAAGTGAATTCTGCCTGTCTTCTCTAGCCTCATCCTTCCAAGATTCTGGCTTACAGGGGTGTCACGTACACAGTCTGTACCAAGTAGGAGGTAGTGATGGGAGGGGATGCATAGTGTAAGAAATCCCTGTGGTGTTTGCAATCAAGTGTTTGTATTTATTTAAGCAGTGTAAGACATTTGCATAAACAGGTCCCTGATATTGCACGTCCTAATTGAAAAGTCTGTTAATGTTTGATAAACTGAGCACAATTTCCCTTAAAATGCGAATTACACCGCTGCCAATCTCGAGCTTTGTCTGTCGTTATTTTCTAAACGGTACCAGTAATATACAGCATGCTATTATAGAATAATTGAATGGTTCTTTATATCTTGCAGAATACCTAAAAATTATACTGCAAATTGTTATGTCAATCAAGCTGTAATTACCATGCAATTTCCTTCACCGCTTATCAGTTTCATTAGACATAAGTGGTGTTGAACGTTGCACCCGTGTTTTTCTGCACCTTCTCATTCCTGTTTATAAAGCAGAGCCGCACGTGCACTATTTGCAGGATACGTGATCAGCAATTCCAAGGTATTCACCTGAGAATTGCAGTCATGCGCTACCGATAAGGTTTGACAGACAAATCAGATAAACAGTAGGTGGTAAGCCACTAGCTGAAGAACAGAAACCGAACAAAACTAAACACAGACTGAATCATGGCAGCACTACTAGACGCTGTTCTGTTGTAACGGTTTATTGATAAGACACCCTCAACACTGGGAGTTCCTTCCCTCCACACTCCCGTGGTTATGCAACAAACTGTTTAACAGATTCTTTTTTTTAGCCCTATCTCAGACACATATCCTGTCCCTTGTATCCCTCTCCCCTGAACTAACAATGAGCCAAGAACCAGGCCGGTGTACGTGAAATATATTGTTATTTATTTAAATTAAAAGTAATAGAAATTAGCACGAAAATGTCAAAACCACTTTATCCGTGGCACAACACAATCAACTTCTCTCAGCTTAAATAAATCACAAAAGTGAGTTAAAAAGAACACAAACACAATTCTTACTTTCTGCAAATTTCCCTACACAAAATAATTACACGGATCGATAACAAAGGCACTTATGTAATGTTGTGCCATTTAGATTTTCCTGCAGGCTTAAAAGGGTAGCAGTAGGATTTCAAGATTGGTAATGATGATTTTGCCCACACTTTTGGTTTAAAATAAACACAGGGTAATTTAGCGGTTTGTTTTCAGACCCCCCCTTGCTTTGGTCTATGTTGGGAAGTCAGACAGAAAAATTGGAATGCTTTGGGGAATTCTGGATTTCAGACCCCGCCGCCTTACTGAAAGGCCTATGGTGGCGAAGCTGAATAAAAAAGTTGGACTGATTTAATAACAAAGACACCCCTCTTCCTTAAATAAGTCGGGGTCAGCTGGACAACAAGGATTACCCAATTAATGTATAGGATATAGTTTTCAGCACACACTGGGAAGTGAGATTTGTTAATTTCGAATTTTAACAAAATTCACCCCTTATTATTCTGCCAAATGGGTAATTAATTAAATTAATATTTCCGGTTACACAGGCTAAGGATCTACACAGTTTTGCCCCCCTCCCCACCCACTATAAAGGGAAAGCATTCAAGGCAAGCAGAATCCCCCACCCAGAGGCACTATCAGCAATCTCCTCTGGTGTCTCCTTACAGCTGTCTATTGGTAAGTTTCAGCAGCCTTCCTGTCTCTTCTCTCTGTCCTCTTGTCTTTCTCCTTTTTTTGTTCCCTGTCCTAGTGCAGTCCCCTTTATATAGCAGCGATCACACCACCAATTTTACAATCTTGGGGAACTCCCCTGCAATAATCCCTGCCACTAGGATTGGACAGTTACCCTTCTCTCTCCTCCCAACCCCTCTTCCAAGTCAGGATTGGTTTAGGAGTCTGGCGCAACATATGGCAATTCCCATTTGTCACCATCCTTTGTTCTCCTTTCAACTTTTTGGCAAAAACTAGTTATGTAGCACAACTTCATAATTTTACTAGCAACTGCCAAACCAAACATATTTTCTGTTTCAGCTAATCATGGCACATAGATGAAATCCATCTGCCTTATGATGGCGGAGAAAAACGCCTAAATGATAATAGTCCTTTTAAATAAATTGTGAATCTTTATGCGTACAAATGGTCCTGCTTCCTGCCTTCTTGCCAGTGTTTTCCCGGTTGTATACGAATTGTTCGTTTTACAATTGCTCGAATTACAATTGACCATTTCACAATTGACCGAATTGTGAAGGTCAATTGTAACATATATGGGGGTGGAAACCCTCCGCAACCCGCCACCCAACGCAAACCCCCCCAAAACCCTATATATATATATATATATATGCATATGGTCAATTGTGAAAAGATCAATTGTGACCCTTTAAAATCGGTCAATTGTTCATTCGAACAATTGTAAACGAACAATTTGGGTAATACCGTTTTCCCTGGGTCAGCCTGTGCCTTTATCGGTCCCCTTTGCGTTGGAAGCTTGCTCTTTGAAGTGGGTGCCCCCATTTTCACACATATTATCCGTGCTCCAGCCAAGAGTGACTTTTCTTGAAGTGCATGCTTTCAGAGCCAGCAGGTCTGGAGAACACTACGCCTACAGAAGGAGATTTTTTATCATGGTTGGTCATTATGTAGGAGATGTGACATCCAGACTGGGGGTGGGAGTTTTCATTGTGAAGTTTTGCCTACAGCCACAAAAGAGTCTGCCTTGGGCTGATATTTTACATGAAGAAAAAGTGACTCTTCAAATGTCACTGCAGTTTTGTGGGTGAAAAATAATACACATTGCTCTTTGTCAACCCACTCATCATGTTTTGTTTTCCTGAAATTTTTCTGTGAACAGTGATATTTTTTTCACTTTTACTTTTTCAAGTTTTTATTTGCACACACATGTGTAGGCCGTTTTTGTTTTCAATGTTTAAAAATCCTGTTTTTCATGTGACAGGGATGTTTGATTCCTCCTTCTTTTGTAAATGAAAAGGCTGTTTATCCATTGGCAACGACAGGTAGGCCCCTTTCCACATTGCTCTTTAATGCTACTTGAAACGCAAAAACAAAGGCCAGGCCGTTTCTTCTTCAGTGTTTAAAATCCTGCCATTCATGTGAAAGGGACGTTTGTTTGGGGCCTTTAAATGTACAGTATGTCTCGCAACACAAGCCGTGTAGTTTCGTCTGGAGTAAAAGACGCAGTGCTCCATCATAGGCGCAACTACTAGGGGGGGATTAAGGGTGTCCTGACTCCTTTAAAACATGGAACATTACCTTCAGACACACACCACTATTCTACCAAAGCCTCCGATGCCCAATATTGTTTGCTTTAAAGAGAAAGTACGGCACAACCCTCATTGCCAAGAGTAAAGCTTGTCCAAAATATTATATTTGTCCCACAGACATTTTACTGTTAGGTTGAGTGTTTGTGGCTAATTACCAAACCCAGTGTGCATTGTGTGCTTAAAAGGATTTCAGCATAAATCCCTTTCACAAACATATGTGTCCACTATAAAAACCTACGGTCATTCTGGTGTTCTGATAATGGTCTTTGATTTTATGCAAAGCAGCAAGGTGTTTTTTGGCACATTCTCAAAGTTGATTTATTTACAGAATGGCACTGGTTTACTTATTGGGGCTATTTCTAATAGCTGTGCTTTTGAAAAATAAGTGTACACAAAAGATGTGCAAGGCATATGCCAGTCTTTACACTTGTGTTATGCGGTGGGGCATTTTGAAAACCTTTTTTGCAGGCAAAGTGGGAGAAAGGTGGGGGAAATACTGTTCTGCCTTGTCAAGCCCATACTGCCTGCAAAACTACCGAGTTTTACACCTGCATGAGATTTTCATGCAGGCCTACACTAATTGATTCCTATGGAATCTACCTGCTTTTAGCACCTGGTAAAAGCACTGGGTTCCCATACACAAATCCATTATAAATGTAATTTGCAGGCAGCTTTTACATATTTTTACAAAACAGAGAGTAGAATGCAAGAGTAAAGAGGATGTTATTTGTTTATTTATTTATTCACATTTATAGAGCGCACATCAGCCCTTGGGCATCGTGGCACTGGTTACAAGAAAGTGGGCAAGGCTTAGTAACAGTAGCAGCATATATACATTTTGCCAAAACAATTTTTTCATAATATACACAAATTAAGGGAAGGTGATGGAGAGGAGTATGAGGTGAGTGTGGAGTGTTAGTTGAAATGTGCTGTTTTCAGTTTCCTGCGAAAGGCACGGAGCGAGGTTTCAGCTCTAAGAGTGGTGGGGAGTGAGTTCCAGAGCTTCGGTGCTATGTAAGGGAAGCCTAACCCTCCTGCTTTAGCTCTGTTGAGGTGTGGGATAGTGAGTTGGTTGGTGTAGCCTGTTCTGGTGGGTCTTGCTGAAGTGTTTCTGTTAAGAGTTTCTGATAGATAGGAAGGTGCCATGGAGGTGATGCATTTGTGTGCTGTGTGAGAATTTTAAACGTAATGCAGTCTTTGTCTGGGAGCCAGTGGACAGACTGTCTGGCTTGAGAGATGTGGTGACTTCTTGGAATGCTGAGTGCTGCTCTTAGCACATTGCTTTGGGCGATTTGGAGTCTGTTTAAATTTCTTATGGAGGTGCCTGCTAAGAGGGCGTTGCAATAATCCAGCTTGGCACCTATGGTGGCTCTGGCTATTGAGAGGCAGTTAAACTTTGTTAGGAATGGTTTAATGGCATTGATGAGCTTGGTGCTTAGGGCAGATGCCAACGCTATGGCATTGACTTGCTTATTCATTGAAAGCGTGGCATCAATGTGAACCCCTAGTCGCTCGTATTCACTTTCGTTTTGCACTCTTTTTTGTAAAAATAGAAAATTGTATTCATGGGACCCGCCAGCACATGAGTGCTAACGTTGGTGGTCACCTTAATGCAATTACAGCTTTTAACAAAATGCGCCTGACGGAATTTCTGATATACTGAGTCTGAGAGTGTTTTGTTTAAAGACAGCGATTAGTTTACAACCAGGGCCAGAGAGATTTATTTACAAAATGCAGACCGGATGCAAACCAGACGATCGAAGACAATGCTGCATGACCCAAAGCGCATATTTGCAGGGTCTTATGATTTATTGTTTGGGGCATATGGTTCCCCTTTCAGGCAACACCCATCACTCTTTAAGACACACCCTAGTTAGAGCCCCAGTCAGTGTACCTTCCACTGGAGTTTTTGCTATGAACAATTGTAAATGGTATGGCTTTATTACCCTTTTCTCAAAGATCGAGTTGAAAAATGCACCAATTTCAACAGCATTATTTAAAATATCTTCTCAGGGGGTTAATCACCCTCCTTCACATAGGGCTCCCAGCACTATGCTTGTACACTTGAGCTCATTTCTGAGTGCTGTTAATGCTGCTCCACTAAAAATATTCACCTGCTGCCACTAACCTTGGGTCTCTTTCAGTACAAGTGCCCACTCCGGTGCCGCCCATCCCGCCCGCAACAAAAGTCACCTCTGCCATTGGACATACGCATAATGATGTTACTGGCTGTGCACACTGTTGGCTGGTATGTTTCACCTAGGGCAGGGCACGGAGTGCCCCTCTGGCAGCCTGATCATCACATCATTCGCATTGCATATGCATGATGGCCACACAGGCCCGGGAGCCTGTGGTGCAGCATGCGTTGCATCGAGGAGCTTTGTGGAACCCTTCAGCAGGGCTTACAGACCACGCCCCCACCATTTTGCATTACGCTACTGACACACAGCCTTACATTTTAATTGGAGTCCTATGGTGGCCTGGCAATTACACTGTCATGCAAATGAGACAGTCCAAAAAACACTCATCTTCCTTTCAACATGCTGCTGCCTATTTCTGACATATGATGACTGTACTAATTAGGCCTTGACTGCTGCAGCTGACTGCAGCATTCAAGTCCTTAAACACCAACACAGAGCATGCTGTGCATGGCCTGCCATTGTGCCAGCCTATCCGAGGTAACATTAATACACATATTTGTGAGCAGGGCAGTCTCGTCATCACGGTCCTCAGGTGTGCAGGTGCAAGCTGAGAGAGGGAGAGAGACAAAGACACAGAGACGGACACTAGATTGAGGCAGAAGAGAGCCAAGCAACCAATGGCCACAACCCACAGATATCCGCTCATTCTGGAGTTAAAAGAACATTGACTGAAATTCTGAACACTGCATAGCAATGGCTGAGCCGAGCAGCCCATCAACTTGGGAAGTGTTCCAAGAAATGATTGGGAAAGACAAATGTTTTGTGGCTTCTCACAAGACCATGCTCGTCTCTTCAGTATGGCTTTTATTTATTTTCATTTCACGTTTCTCCCAGTCTCTACCTGAACCCATAGCATCTAAAATGCTTACAGCACCAATGAGCGGTCAGCTAATAAAGCAAGGCTGTTAGCTTAATAAAGTGCTCCTGTAGTAAGGCCCACAGCGCTCCTATAGATTGGACTGGAGAAGCACATGCAGAGTGATTCTGATGGATTATGAAAGAGGGGTCATGGGAAGAGGTAGCCAGGGAGAAGATCAGGACAATCCCCAGAGATGCTAATGGGCTGGAGGGAGGTGCCTTACTGATTGGGTGTAGATTGACAAATGAGTGTAAACCTAGCCTTTGGATGACATCTCCCCCGAGAAAGGACAAGGAGAGAATGTGCAGAATGTGTGACACCTTCAAATACTTGTTTATAGGCGCATTATAAATACCATATCATATCATATCATACAGAACACTTTAACTCTAGAGGAGTGTTGGCAGTGATAGGCCAGTTATTGCATTGCCCTGGCTTACAAAATCCCCAAGAGTCGCCGCCGTTAGAGAGAGGATAAAGAACGGGTGATCAAGTAAAGTCAACAAACACACTCTGAGGCCTCCAGAAAGAGACGAAGAAGCGATTGACTGGTCATTTCCTAGATTGAGGTTTTCAAATGGTAGCATGTTGAGTTAGACATCCCTGTGCAATTCCAATACACAGATTCAGTGTTAAGGGTGGTGTTGTAATTGAATCTCGATCCCTGTGCCAATTTCCTAAATGCATTTGGTCCTAGAGATTATATTGACAGAGCCCATTTTCCTGGGCATAGCTTGTGAACCCATCAACTCTCAGACAGAGGAAGTTTCTTTGTTAAATGATTTGTTCCTTACCAGTTTTTTTGGAGCTGTCGTCTATTTAAGGTGACCAACTCTGATCCACTGAACTCATCCTGCACTGCGAGTGAAAGGTCCCTTTGCTAACCACTCCAACCCCACTCTGTTTAGGAGGGGGAAC
The DNA here is from genome assembly GCF_040938575.1 of Ambystoma mexicanum. Lineage (NCBI taxonomy): Eukaryota > Metazoa > Chordata > Amphibia > Caudata > Ambystomatidae > Ambystoma > Ambystoma mexicanum. Next base: position 194,244,179 of record NC_090939.1, read on the forward strand.
ATGTGTATCACTGTGAAAGCACGAGAGAGGGGAGGGAGGCTATGGGCCTATGTGCTATTTACTGATGGTTCTACTGTTTTGAGAGGTTCTCTGCTGCTAGATTAAAAGGAATGTTATGTGTAGTGTATCCTGCCACTTTCCTCCCACTTCAAAGTCTTGTGATGATAGGTGTCAATATCAGCCATTGTAACGTTAGTCAATGTGTACACCTCAAACTGGTGAAAAGCTGACTTGGACTTGCCAGGTTTAGAACCTCTGTCCTCTAGTCTAAATACAAATGTCTGAGGAAGGCTCTTAAATCGTCAAGCTATTGTATAGGCTTAATAACCAGGAACTATCCTTTCAGGCATGTGACTTATCCTAACTTCCCAGAGTGAATCCCAAGATGCCCGTCCTTCCTACAGGCAACGTTCCCAATCTCTAGAGAGAAAGCTGAGATGAATTATTTCTGCAGAGGGCAGATTCTCCATCCCTGCATGAACCCATCCTTCCTACCGTCAACAGTTCTCCAGCTGTGCGAACTCATGGAACCCACCGTTTCTATAGTTGCTCTATTTGATAACCTGTCCTTGCTACAAGTGGCATGTTGCCTGTGACACAGATCAGGTCATTTCTCATATTGACATGTTTTATTTCACTGGGTGAGTGAATACCGGAATCCATCTTTCCTACAGGTGATAAAATATATTCCCTGCTGATAACATTAATCTATTCTTTTTTTTGTATTTCTTTTTGCATTGTAATTGTGGGTCATTATTCCATTGGCACATCTGGCAGAGACCTTGGTTCTGTGCTACCCATGTGTAAACTAGGGGTACTTTGTTGGGGCATTTGGCAAGTCCCTAACCGCAGCTGGTTGAATAGTTAAGCTTACAGCAACTCTCCCAGTTTGTTCCTCACAGGTTCCTGATTGCTTTCAAAATCCCCAGAACATTTCTGCAGGCGGGTAATTTCTCTGTCTCTGGCGAATCCCTGAAACCTATCCCGCCACACGTAACTAGCTGATTATACTGGGTCCACTCTCCTGAACTAATCCTTCCTGTAGGTAACTGGCTTGCCACCTCTTTGCTAGTCACAGAACGAAATATTCCAACATCACAATAACTTGTGTTTGTATAGCTCTCTCATCCCCGGAGCCCATTTCGTATACAGGTAGAACGTTCTTTGGCCCTCCGCAAATCCCACACACACATCAACACATAATTCCTATATCTGACAGGCTCTGTGTCCATGAGTGAATACCCAGAAACCCTACTTCCTACAAAAGTAGTTTTTGTCCCTGATAAAAATCCCTGAGTCACCCTTTCAATGGGGGACATATTCTCTATCCCACAATCCATAAAAACATTGGGTTTTTCAGGTAATAGGTGAGGCCTTTTTACTGGGACCTGAAAATAATTATTAAAACAGGTATAGGTGTTGCTTTGAATGAGATAATGCCCAGAATCTAACAGGTGACATGCAGTGTTTTGTCATTGGAACAATGAGCAGAATCTATACTTTTTAGACCTGAAATTTACTGTTTTGGTCTGGAGACAATGCCCAAAGTCCATCTGCCACCAGAGGTGAATGGTAGCTTGTCCATGAGGACATCTCCAGATCCCAGCCCCTACAAATGACCATTCGCTTTCCACAGGCACACTTCTAGAGTTCATCAAGCTTCCAGAGGAGAGTCAATGGGCTTCATGAATCCCCTTCACTCATGCTTACCAAAACTAAATTTACCACAAAAATGTATCCTTTCTAAGTTAATGGCAGTCCACACTGGATCCCTTCTTCCTACACATGGCAGGTACTTTGTTCCTTCCTGCGGACTGCAAGCATGTTATCACTGTGCACAGCTAATTTTCCTGGCAACAGCGACTACTGTGACAGGGTCAGCGGCTTGGCTCTCTCAAGGGGGGGGGAGCAGGGAGCCTTCCTGACCAGGGATAGAAAGCTTATCAGTGCGTATATCAGAGCCAGTCCTACCCTAGAGGTGGGGTGAGACTGTTAGAATGACACCAGACCCTGGACACTCTGAATGTGCCTTGACTGCTAAGACCGGTACCACATTCAATCACCAAACATCACGCACCCTCATATCTGGCCCGAGTTCTCATTTCTTTATTGCAGAACTACCTGAACCATCATGCACTTCCATACCGAGCAAAACCAGCACACCGCTGGAGAAAATCAACGTGCAAATTCTGACATTTTGAGCCATATCATAAGAGAAGCATTATTCACCACAGCCCAAAAGGACCACAACACTGACCCGACAGCAAGCGCATGAAAATCCAGAGACTATTATACAAAAAAGTGTCCCTAAAAGGGGGTGAGGCAAAGAGGGTATTTTGTAGCATTGCACTACAATGACCCAAAACCGGGGGAGAAGACAGCTATTTGGCCTACAGTGCCAGCTGAAACGTGGGGCCAATGGAGGGGGGAGAAAGGACAAAGAAGGGAATTAAGGGTATGAAAGATTTGGAGGAATTAAACAGAGGCAGTAGTGTTTGGGTGAGGTCAGGTGGTGGACCGAGAGACCAGGACGGGGCCAGAAGGTGGAGCGGAGTGCTGAAAAATCTGTGGAGGAGTTGGATAGGAGTGCAGGTGAGGGATTGTATGTGAAAAAGAGTGGTACCTAGTGGAGAGCGTGAACCTGTGATTGTGAGAGTAAAGAACAGAGTCACTCCTTTGATGGCACAAATGAAGAGTTAATTTCCAGTTATGTCGTTACTCTCTGCTTCCCTTGGTCAGGTTCGATATACAGAAGGTGGAGTCGACTATTTTGTATGGGTTGGCCATAGTAACTTTTGATACGGCACCTTGCTTGAACCGTGAAGGGGGCCATCTTTGGAAGAAAACGCTGGGCTTGGCAAAGTCCCCACCAAATGCGGTCATCCGGCATGAATTCGGTCTGGTCTCCTTTGCTGTTAGGGCTCTTTTGGAGAAGCTGGCTGATTATGCTAAATTCTTGAATGCCCCTAAAAATTCTCTTTACTCAAATCTGGGGGAACCATTTACTGTACATTCAGCAACTTCAATTGAAGAGTACAAGGAGGAAATGTTCCAAATACTCCTGCAAATACGTTCAACTACTGAAGAGCCAGAAAGTACACCGGATTTAGTTCAAAATAAGTTGTTTAGGGTAGATTGATGTGAAACATGTGATCTATTGCAACATTCTCTGTTTACAATGAGTATGCGAAATTTAGAAGGAAGAGAGAGGAGATCCCTCCGTATGTAGCCTTATTTCCCTGTCCTAATCTTCGGACGGCTTACTTGTGCTTCCGCTTAAATCAAATTCCCACCCTTGAACGGAGAAGCAAGTGGGATAGCTCCATAAAAAACACACACTGTAGGTTTTCTACGGATCACAGCGGGGAGGAAACACTGAAACACAGAGTGTTGCACTGTGCTGGTTTCAGGGATGTTAGGCTGTGTTACCTGGGCTCCATGGAACTTGCAGAATTATTTTGGGCCAGGTTATTGTGGGATAATGGTGTGGAATTGGTTGTAGTGTTGTATGCTTTTCTGTGTGTAGTAACCAAAAGGTTGGTGGAAACACAGATTTGAGGAACCATATCTAAACCTGGTTATCTCACTATTTACTGTGATTTTGGTTTGTACTATTGTACTGTATAACATTTATTTGTGTCTGTTGATACATTTTATTCTTTGTTTGTACTGTTTTGTGAAAGGCCTATTTCAATAGTGTGAAACACAATTGTAAAACAAAAGATTGTGAGAGTGTATGTGAGAGAGATTGGTAGTAGAGTGGGGTGTAAGAAGTTGAGGAGGGGTAGAGGGGGAGTGTGGAGGGTAATGAAGAGAGTCAGAGTGGGAGAGAGGTGGGAATTGTAACAAGAGAATGGTAGAGAAGGGTAGAGAGAGGTGATGCAGTAGTTGTAGATGGAAAGGTTGCAGGGAGGGATAGTTGTTGGTGGGGGAGGGAAGTAATAGAGACAGGAGGGAGAGGAGTGTGAGAAGATCGGAAGGACAGAGGAGGAAAGAGGTGGTATGAAAGAGAGTGAGGAGAAACAGGAGAGAAAGGTGCAGAGAGAGAGAGAGAGAGAGAGCCAGTGGGCGATAACAACAAGGGAGATAGTAGGAAGTGAGAAGACCGCATTGACTATGAAGGGAGAGGAGAAGGTGGGAGAGCAGAAGGGAGGAGGATGAGTGAGGAAGTAGGAGGAAAAATTAGTATAAAGTAAGGAGGCAAAATACGAGGAGAGGTGGAGTGAAAGGGAGTGAGAGGTAGAGAGAACATGAGTGTGTTTGAATAAACAGGCACATCTCAAAGAACATGAAGGCTATCATTTGGGGCAACAGTGGAGGAGGGTACCCTTAGGATGTCTCTGAGGAAGTAAGATAGATAAGGCTTTGGCCTATAGGCCCTCCCATGGTAGAGTGGGTGCCTTCGACATTAGGGGTCACTGATTTGTAGTATTCACGCTGACATTGGGAAACAGGGAAGCCTGGGCTAGGGGGGAGGGAGCCCATGGAAGGTTGAGGGGCCAGCCAGGGCATGCTCCTGGTCAAATTACCCTACAGTTTCAAAACCCTGGCAACAAATATAGGAACGATTTGATAACAAAAAACCTGTGACCCAGCTGTCAAACATGCACGTTTCTTAAGGCCATCTGTGAGACCGTCACAGTAATTTTGCAAAGTAATGTTGCTAAAGCGCCCCAACATTGCATTCCTAAATGTACATCTGGCAATATTGGTCCCCCAACTTTGCAACTGTGGTTGCTCCACTATGCCCCATTCCGCAAAGGATGGCAAGATCACACCTGGTCATAGAAGATTCTTTTTGAAATAGTGGCTCCTCCGCCCCCATGTTCAGTTTGCAGTGAGGCTGCGGGACACTGATTTGCATGCAGATACACTGATGAAATATCAGCACTGCAGGCGTAGGTTATCGGGCTGAAAGAGCCCCAACTTAATAGCCTTTATTCTCTGTTGACCACTTGCACAGCATCCCAGAAGCAGTGGATATGGTGTATCACACCCGAGAAGCAATATCAGCAATTTTCAGAGATTCTTCTGAGAAGTTCTGTTTGTTAGGACATATCAGTCCAGAAAAGTTATGCGTGTCAAAAAAGTGGGGTCCCATAAATTCCCCAGTAGCCAGAGGCAGGAAAGCAAAAGCTGAAGCACATTCAGCAGCCCCATCTAACTCCCGCTCCTCTGAGGTATACAGCCGCACCAACAAGAAACAGTGCTGTTCCCTTTTCAACGCGGGCGGCCAACATATGGGGTACAAGGACACTCTTGACTTTGCATTTCAATCGCTTGAGAATATGCATGATTGATGCATAGCTAGAGTATGTGCAGAGAAGACAATGAGTAGAGCTCCCCAGGAGGTGACAAGGACTTAGGTCACCCTAGGTGAAGTACTGTTTTAATGCTTTACCCCCTTAACATGGGTCAAGTTTTAATGTTTAGGGATAAAATGGCGGCCGTTGTTCTGTGTGTGCTTGTGGCACACTGCTTAGAATTGCCTTATTGCAGGTCACACCAGTACCAGGCTTTTATATCCCCCTAGCAACCAACATGGTGCTAGCTATTCCCATCCTGGGGCTCTGTCTGAGGTGCGAATAAACAACAAAAAAAGATGGTCGCTGCCAAAGTAATAGAAATGTCCCTTTTCTATTTCTACGGCGGCCCGATGGGGAAGGAGCACCAGAGTCGGATTGGGGAGCACCAAGATAGGGGACAGGTGTGAGGTAGTGTAGGTGTCAGAGAGACTGGGGGACGAGATGCTGAGGCACCTAAAATAAATGGCAGCACTGCACCCGGACAAGGTGTTTGGGCAGCTGGTGGAACTTGGCTGGGACACTGGCAGTTGTCGCCCGTGTTTCCAGCCACCTGATTGGCTGAGCGCCCTTCCCCTAGTGCAAATACCCATCCATCTTTCCAATAAGAACCTTTACGTATGAAGATGCCACACAAGGAAACAGACCCTCATTACGGGCGGAGTAGTTGTCTGAATAAGGCAAGTGACGATGATGTTAAAATACTGCCTATTACAGAAAGGGAAAATGCTGGCATGATGTATTTATACCCACAAATTCAAAACCCTCTGCATTGTCCACAAGGCTTTCTGGGCCTGGGTCCAAAATACCTTCAGCTATCCCTTCGCAAATACCTCCCCTCTTGAGCTCTTCGCTCCTCTACCTCCAACTCCCTCACGGTCAGTCGTTTTTCAAAGAAACGAGTTGGGGGTAGATTTGTCTTCGGCTGGAGCCTCCCTGTGGAACAGCCTCCCTGCCACTCTAAAACTTTAGAGCCATCTCCGGTTCCGGAAGCACCTCAAGACCTTCCTCTTTTCTTCTGCCTTTGCTCCCCTTCTCCCCTGCTGATCTGTTCTCTCTTGGCACCGTGCACCTGGCCACCCTCTGTCCTCCGGGGCCAGGTACCTGCTCACCCTGCCACCCTCCCGCACTGCCTCCGGGCCACCCCTTGCACTGGGGTCTGTCTCTGTACCCATACAGCCCCCTCTTTTTCTTCCTGCACTTAGCAGACTTACCCTGTCTGCTGCCTTAAACCTAGCACTTGCAAATTGCTGGCTGCACTAAAAGTGTGTGTTGCCTTTATCATTTATTTATTGTTATCTTTTTCTCCTCTGCTTTGCACTTTCCACTTCTCCCCCTTCCATGCACTTTTCCCCTCCCCCTCTCACTTGTGCGTTCTCAATGTCACTGGGCCTAGTAAGATCGCTGTTTTGTACTCCCCTGTTCCCCTCCCTTGCCTTGTCGCGCTCTGAAACACTTGTCTACGAGCGCGATAGAAATGAAATATCATAGCATATCACTGGCATTTGTTCAGTGCATAGACATGCAAGCAAGTATTACTTTCATCTGAATGTTTACAGGCAGCAGTCATTTCCCCTTGCTGTATTAGCCACCAGCGCTTTCCCTTATGCAATGAAGTCCAATGGTTCCAAAAGAGAGAAGCAGCTTCGCCGTGTCACTGGTGTAACGAACACGCATTGCAGAAGTTCAGGTTGTGACGTGCTTTTGGCTTATATTAGACGTAAACATTACACGGGAATCGGGCGATTTAGGGCCTGTTTTTAAATTCCCACAGACATAGCTGAGAAATGTGATATTATGCTACTGTGCAAATGTAACACCTTGTTTTCAGAGTCCACTCAAGATAATTGAGCCAAACCGTACGTGGCATTCGTGTACAGTGGCTTTTTTTCTTAAATGAGGCCTTGAGGTCAAAGTGGTTGAGGTCCATCGCACACAGTGTGCATTTATCCTTGAAGTCTCATGATTTATTCCTGCAGACCCGATTGGTTTTAGAAACTTGAGGACAATTAATAATAATTTAGCATTTATTTAGCACTGCCAACCTGAGCGCTTCTTATTATTAGCCAGAGTGTTGGGGTGCTCATTTATCGACCTCGGAAGGACGAACGTTTGAGTATGGCCCTGCCGGGATTCGAACCTGCCTCACTGTGCTATCAGAGCAGATGTTGCTCGTGATATGTATAGTCGAGACGGGGAGCGTTGCTGCCTAATAGGCTGCGGACATCTGCCCTCTCTAATTGTTATCCTGTATTTCTTGTCATCTTTCACTATGCTTTGCACTGATTGGCACAATTTGCATTGCCCCGGTTTGTGGCTGGTCATTGGTGACAGGTCCAAGTGTGGAAATGGTGCGTGGACCCTGAGCCGCTGCACCATCTCGTGGCAGGAAGGCAAATTGCTGCACTGCCGCACTTTCAAGTTTTTTATGAAGAGTAATCTGACTGTGACAAGTCAGAAATTTCCGTATAATCTATGTGATTATTTCCACCACATAAATGCTCTCTTTCTTTTTGACGTCATTGTGATCGCAACATATTTGTCCAAATGTTATCCAAATAAGATCTTGGGTCGCTTTTTGGGTTCCAGTGCTCAACAGGGGCTCCTGTGTAGCCACAGAGAAAACGCGATCTACTCGTGCCTGACATTGGACAACTTGAGAGCTTTGCCAGAAAACAGAGATTTATAAAAGGTTGTTTTATATTGTAATTGTTTCTAAACTGGATCCGAAAAGGGACTTCATTTCAAAGAGGATGCCTTTTAATTCAAATAAAAAAAGTAAAATAATTATAAAGTGCACTTCTTCTCTAAGATCCATATTTTGAATGAATACTTGGCTTCCATCCGCCCTTTCACGTTGCCATGTCTTGCCCTTTACTGTGCCAGAGATGTGACTGTGGTCTTCTGTGTCTCCTGCCTAGCCCTAGAAGCCGGTGTCACCCCCACCAGGTTCACTCCATTCAATGCTTCGCTCTTCTCCAATATATTAGCTGTGTGTGACAAATAAACTTCCGGGGCACCAGTGGTCCGGGGGTCACAGTCGGACTGGGACAAGAAATAGGCACGGTCACCCAAAAAAAGTGGCCCACACCTCAAAGTGGCCCACCCCACGCCTCACGACCCTTGACCTCTGATGACATCACCCAAAGTGATGTCATTTGATCCCACCCCAAAGTGACATCCCGGGAAGCGATGAAACACAACCTTTCACCCCTTGACAAAACAGGAAGTGGCATCAAATAGCATTGTTCCTAAGTACACTATGAAAAATATGGTTATGATATCACTAATGTGATATACATTTCATACAAGAATGGATCAGCATATGTATCATTAATGTCGGTGTGTATAGATCCATATTGTCAAATTAATGTGAATCCAAGCAGACGTCCCAGGCCAAATGATAATGTTATTGTATAGCACTTACGCTTAAGCTCTTTTTTTTATAGAACAAATATGCATGCAATATCACCCAATCTATGTTGGTACTCATTTATCGACCTAAGAAGGATGAAAGGCTTTTTGCAAAAAAATAATGAAAACATGAAAAAAAAAAGAAATTTATTTTTTCCAAACTGGCCTAGGCCTGGCCAGAAATTGGCCCCCACTCCCCAGGGACGATTTCGGCCTGGCCATGGGCTGAAGGCAGAGTGGCCAATCCCACCCTGCCGAGGGTTAATATTGTTTTCTAAACCATCAACCAGCCCTACACCTCTAGTACACCGGAAGGAATAAGAAAATATTCCGAACACAAGCAAATTATAAACCTTATTGTCCAATTTTGGTAACGTGGATGGAAGGACAGGCTTATCCCTGCAAGGTCATGGATCGTTGGTTAGTTGCAACACAGTGAAAATACAATTATTGCGCAATGATAAAAGGGCCTGTCAAGTCAAGGTTGTATACAAATATCTACTTTATTATTATCAAAATAGACAGTTCTAGCACACTACGAAATACAACTCGCAGTCTGAAGGAATGCAGAGGACAGAAAGTTTCAAGGAACAGGGATGCACTCTGGATACTGACAGGAGGAAAGTATGTAAAAAATAAATGGCAATAGTTCAAGGATACTTGGTTTCAGCACAAAGGGGGGCAATAGGTCATAAAATGTCACCAGGGGTCTTCGGAGAAGGACCAGGGGGACAGAACCACCGCAATGTACCTTGTGTTTGTAGAAGTTCTTGGTGCTCAACAGGGTTGAGTCGGTTTTAGGGTACTTTGTAGGTTCTGTAATAGAGTTCAGGGTTGGAATCAGCTGCAGGTATCAGGTGGCAGGCAGTTCGGCGTGCGAGGCTGGATGGACGGTTGCAGGCTGGCCTACACAGTGGCTTGGGGTCAGGAATCATTGCCTCATTGCTGATTGGGGGGGTCTGAAGCAATGCTTGAGGTATCTCAGACGGTGTTAGCGACTGCGGCGTGACAACAGTCAGTGGTGCAGTCGGTTGCAGCATGAGGGGCTCGACTGGCTCAAAAATGTCCTTTAAGGCAGACACTGGTTGATGCTTGTCGATGTACTCCTCCTAGCTTCTTCACTGGGCTTGTGTCTTCCTTAAAGCGGACGGCCCAAAGCTGAGGAGAGTGTTTCAGGCAACGGCCTTGTGATTGGTTCGGTTCAGAGATTCTCTGGCACTTCCCACCTAGGAATCTTGCTTGCAGATCCTAGCAGGGAACATTGTGTGCTGGCTGGGTACCAGTTCTGGAGCAGCTGGAGGGTTCTCTGGATTCACTATCTCTCTCTGTTCCCTGGGCGATGTTTAGGGGAGGGACCTTGCTTCCCTCTTTGGAAATTCTGGCCTTCCTTCACTGACGGAAGCTGTAAGGCAGACTGCACCTTCAGCCAGGGTCTAAATTAGTTATTATTGTTACTACTTGCAAAGTCTTCAGATGATCTGTCAAAAGAGGGGCTCAATCCTCTTTTAAAGCCAAATGTGCCCCAGTGATTGGTGTAGGCTAAGCCTACCTTAATTAACCAATTCCAGGTCCTTACCAACAATCTCCTGTATGCATGAGTGCTTTGCAACAGAACAAGGTAAAGGGGTGAAAACATGCACTTCCAAATTCCATGCACACTTACGTGAAATGGCGGTCGGCTGTGATTTCCCCAACGAAGAATTCGCTATCTGTCTTCAAATCATAAATGGAATTTTGTCCGAAAAACTGAGGAGGGCCATCCTGTCGGAGAGGAACATAAGCCTGTCCCAAATCTTAGAAATGGCGCACCTGCGCGAACAAACAGTAGACCAGGTGGCAGTAATCGAGGCGGCAATCCAAAAACTCCTGCTCGATAACCCAAAACCAACGGAAAATGTTTCTGCTATATCGAAACACCAAAACACTCGAACAGGGCAAGCGAAGAGGAAACACTTCCAAAAACCAAATGTCACAAGGGAGAGAAGACATGCAAATGGTGCGGAGGCCCGTGCACAGGGGAGAGTCCTGCCCTGCATGGGGATCAACATGCCGCAAGTGCAACCGCCTCAACCACTATGCAGCTGTTTGCCTGAACCCACCGAATAGAAGTGATAGAGAACAAACACTGCTGCAAACTCATGATCGCCGAAGGAAATTCGCCCCCCTAGAAACACCACGTCAACCAGGAAGGAAAGGAAGGGCGAGAGCAGTGGACCATTCCCAGAGATCACCAGACACAAGTGAAAGCGAAGACATTGAGGACAGTGCATCCCCTGATAGAAGGGACCATGATAAATGGAGAAAACCCACTAAACGAGTGCACCGCGTACACCTCATCTCAGCCGTAGAGCTGCACGGTCCAAACAACGGAAGAGGCCATCATGCACTGTTATTTCTGGCAGAGAACCACTGCGCGTGGTCATAGACACAGGCGAAACCATCAATGTAATGCCAGTATCACCATATAACAAACTCCCTACAAAGCCCAAACTTCAAGAAAGGAAGGTCAGGCTATATGCCTACAACTGCAAGAAACCTCTGCCGGTGCAAGGATCATTCAAATCTGATTTCACCCACAACAACGCCATGTGCCGAGCACGAGTCTATGTCGTCGATGCTGGCTGTGAAACACTGCTAAGTTGTAGAACTGCTGAGAAACTGAAATTAATCCACTTTGCCTTCAACATCCAGTGCAGGAAAATTGATGATTTGCTAAAACAACATCACAGGGTATTCCAAGGCATTGGGTGCCTAAAGGGCAGATCCATCAAACTTCACATTGACACTACCATTGAACCAAAAGCAGTACGCCATCGCCGAGTACCATTCCACATGAGGGAAGCTGTAAAAAAAGAATTAGACAAACTGGAAGCGGCGGGCATCATAGGGAAAACATCAGGGCCAACCCCGTGGATATCCCCGATGGTAGTTTCAAAGAAACCAAAACAACCCAATGCAGTATGAATCTGCACTGATATGCGGCTCCCTAATGCGGCCATTGGAAGGGAACGCCACATCACACAGACCATAGATTAACTAATTGTTGACATAACGGTGGCGACCATTTTCAGCAAGCTTAAGCTCAGGTCTGACTATATCACCAACTTAAATTAACCAAGGAGTCGAGATATATCACTTCGTACTCCTCCCACCTGGGACTGCGACGCCACAAGCGGCTACATTTCAGAATATCGTCAGCTGCGGAGGTATTCCAGCATGAAATTCGAAAAGTCCTCACTGGCCTGGAAGGGACGATGAATATTAGCAATGACATTATCGTATACGTGTCCAACAAAAGTGAACACCTCAAGTGCCTGAAAACGGTTCTGTGCAGGCAAGAAGAATCTGGATTGACCCTGAACACCGAAAAGTGTGAGTTCGGAAAAGAAGAACTAAGCTTCTTTGGATATGTTTTAAACGCACAAGGAGTGTTGCCAGATCCTGCCAAAGTCAATGACATCAAAAATACCAGGCCTCCAACATCAGTCACAGAAGTAAGGAGTTTTATGGGAATGGCGACATACTGCGCGAGGTTCGTTCCAGATCTCGCCACTATTGCAAGGCCCCTCCATGAACTAAACAAGAAGGACCAAAAGTGGGAATGGTTGCCGGCCCACCAACAAGCGTTCCAGCAGATCAAGGACACTATATCTGCGTCCACAATAATGGCTTTCTTCGATATCAAGAGGCACACAGAACTTCTAGTCGACGCTAGTCCAGTTGGCCTACGAGCTGCACTTACCCAGACTGACAATGATGGAAACGTTTACCCAGTTGCTTTTGCCAGTCGTGCGCTAACCAAAACAGAACAGAATTACGCACACATAGAGAAGGAGGCCCTTGCTATCTTATGGGGATGCAGGCATTTTAACGTCTACTTACTGGGCAAGCAGACAAAAGTATTCTCAGATCACAAACCACTTATTCCAATTTTCAGAGGATCGGCACCTCATCCACCAGCACGTATCGAAAAGTGGATGCTTCAACTCCAGCCCTACAACATAGAGGTGGAGTACCGACCAGGGACAGACAATCCAGCCAATTATCTGTCCCGTCACCCACACCCTGCCACAGAGGAAGAAGAACACCACGCGAGGGAAACAGAGGAACATGTATGCCACGTGGTAGCCTGCGCCCGACCGCGGGAATTTACTTTGCAAGAGAGAGCCAACGAAACCAAGACAGACACCATCCTAACCCACACCATAACTGCCATCCAATCAGGGAATTGGAAGAACTATCTTGCCTCCATGGCCCAGCGCACCGCAGCGGCCCAAGTCAAATGTCAATCTCTTTTTGGAATCCGTCACATACTTACTGTAGCTCCCAAAGTGGTAATATTAAAAGGCCACCACATTGTACTACCCACCTCGTTAGAAGAGCGGGCCCTCAGACTAGCACACAGCGGGCACCAAGGTATCGTTAAAACAACCGCATACTTGAAATCCTCGATGTGGATGGCCAACATGCAACAGAGGGTGATGGAGCTAGTGGGATCATGCAAAGCCTGCCAGGCCATCTGGAGAGCTGAGCACCCAGAACCGGAGAAGGATACCTACTTGTCTTAATTGATGAATTCAGCAGATATCCTGGAGTTTAACACGTGGCGTCCACCGATGCTGAGACCATGACTCTTGCATTGGAGAACATTTTTGCAATACATGGATCCCATCAGAAATCAAAAGTGACAATGGGCCACCTTTCACCAGCCAAGAACTACGCCAATTCTTTCAGGATCTCAATGTACGGCACAAACGGATCGCCCCAGGATGGCCACAGGCGAACGGTGACGCTGAAAGATTTATGGGGTCACTCAACAAAATTATCCGCATCACCAAGGAAAAAGGACATTCTTGGCTGAAAGCAGTATATCGATTCCTGAGAACCCACAGGCAGACCCCGCACTCCTCGACAGGATCAGCTCAGCAGCACTCATGTTTGGGGTACCCATACAGGCAGAACTCCCCATACACCCCTGGTGGGTAGCGCCTGAACCAGATCTTCCAACTATAGAAGCCAAAAGAGTGAAATGGAATGAACAAGAGAGCATTTCTCGACGATCCAGCCACCGGGAGTTAATACCCGGAGACACAGTTATTGTAAAGAACCGAGCTACCCCCAAGAAGATGTCCCTCAATTTTGAATATCAGCCCTGGACAGTCAGTGCCGCGAATCACAGTATGATCACAGCCACTTCAGGAAGTGAGACTGTAACAAGAAATATTTCACACTTCAGGAAAGTACCGCATGAATTGTGGAAAGAAAACCAGGAAGCCGTGAGGGAAGGATCCGGATTGTCCTACCAGCCACTAAATCAATTAAGTCAATCGCCCTACCGACCTCCAAGCCAATCGACACCTGGACTCTGAGACACCAAGGGAACTGAAGACTCCCAGTTGACAAGAAGAAGAAGTCCAGCCTGAAAACCCCCCGGTGGATAACCCAGAGAGATGCAATCGCCGATACCACCTGAGAGAAAGACCAAAACCATTGTCTCTCCTGCAAGGCTGTGGTGGATAGGATCTACCAGCAGGTGAGCCTGCCCAGATAAATCTTAGAGACTAGAATAGACTACACCTGTTTATGTTGGTTATTGCTAAGTATTGTTAAAACATTCCAAGTTGGGGAGTAATGTGGTGTCACGTGACTGAAGAATAGCCGGTCACGTGACAAGGGAAATCAGGAAGGGGAAAAATAAAGGTAACACCGGATCTGGCATCATAACGCTAGTCCGGGTTTATGCACCGTTACCGAGTAGTCGGGTTTTCTACATGCACAGCGACGCGCTGCGCCACAATTATTAGGCCGGGGTGTCAACGGTTAAAAACCCGATTGATGTCATGACAGATATCACATAAATCACACACATTTTCCTGTCTGTTGTGGATCAAAGGAGCTCTCTGGTTAATTGAGCTCTCAGTGGTTCCTGATTAAAGCTAGGTCTCCCTTGAAGTTGTGTTGAGAACAGACTTTCTTTCTCCATCAAATCATATTCCTACCCTCTGAATGGGGTCTTCCTGCGGGGGGTGCCTACCGTAAACACATTTACCAGGCATGGCAGCTCACTGTCATTTAAACATTAGGCCAGGAGCTGGCTTCAGGTTGACACAGTGCATATCAAAGATTGTTGGGGCTTTCCTGTCTTTTGTTAGCCTCTGCAGCTAGGCCCCATGTGCACCTGTTTGAAGTATACTCTATTAGTATGCTAATTATGTTTAATTGCTACAACCATACTGCAGGACCATCAAAGGATAGGGCAAATGCATGGAGCCTTTGTTATTTAATTAGGCTGACCATGGCAAGGGAAGGTTTTGCCCACCCCCTTTTGAGATGACTTGATGTACTCCTGGTTGTCACATTCCTACTAAATGTGATAGGGAGGACTGTGGCTGTAGGCTGTGTCCACTCAGAGTACACATGTCTATGTGTATGTCATGCGCTGAGCATAGGATAATGTGTGCAGATTAGCCCCACACATTTTCCAGAGGTTGATCTACTATCATTCAATTGCATATACAATTTTAAAAAAAGCCTAAGTGAGCGCACACCCACCGTACGGATTGTCAAATTCCTCACACTGTGCTTGCGATACTCCGCCATGGGCTGGCGCATTGGAGAACTGACCTATTTTCAGCAAGATCAGTATCTCTGATGAACTTGTGCGGCCAGATCATGGACCTTCTGTGACAGGGCAGGTGCTTGAGTCTGTTGTGGCCAATATAAATAGATGTGCTGTGGTCCAAAGTGGACTTACACCCATAAAAATGCTGATAGGGCACGTGCAGATAAGGAGTCATAAAAAAGTGTGCAACAGGGTTTGTAACTTTCCCTGTATGTGCAAAGCATCTGACTGCTCAAACGCGAGCAAACATCAAGGAAAGGCTGACAACTGCAGTCATCTCATTTGCATATGCAGACAGTATAAGACAGTATATAGGGTGTGACCAAGGACGGGCAATGATAATGAGGTTCCTATCTATGAAAAGGAAACAATGTGCTCCTATTTCCTCCTGGTTAATATTGATTTTGTGCCAACGTGGCCGTCAGGGATTAACTGATAAAGATGTATTTTATTTATTTAATGACTTATCTATGCATGCTTGATTTATAATGTTCCCTGTGTGAAGATATTAACGTTGAGGCACCACAAGTGGAAGAGGGGAGAGGAAGGACACTGATCGCCACAGCCTTGTCACATTCAGATCAGGTGTGTGCAAACGGAGGGAGAGGAGAACAGTGCACTAGTACCTACAATAAATAAAAATGTATAAGCAAAAAACAAAGCACGGGGATCTAGATGGCACAAAAGCAGCTTCCAGGGCAATACAGTTAGTAAAAACAAGGCAACAACAGAACCCAATAGCATTCCACTGTACTGTGCCCAGCGACGAGGCAGAGAACGAGGCGCAAAACAGTTACATGGTTGCAATTATAATCCCGGGAGGATAGCTCAGCAGCAACGTGTTCGCCTTGGAAGCAAGACGACACGAAGCGACACAGGTTCGATCCCTGGGTCCGCGCTTAGAAACCTCTGGGTATTTAAGCGCGTTATAAATACGCAACTAAGACAAAAAATAAAAAAGCAATTCCGCAACCATTCTGGTAACAGCGCCTCGATGCCCGTGGGCTGTGTGAGTGCTTTAAAAATGCTAATAAATAAAATGAATAATGCAAGGTTGACAAGGCAGACATGAGGAGGCAGAGGTAGGTCAATGCTCGGGGTAAATAACTTCCCTGAAAAGGGGAGTTTTAAGTCCCTTCCTGAAAAAGTGGTGGTGTCTTCTTCTCTGCAGGCGATGGAGGCAAGTTCCAGAGATAGGCCCTGTCTGAGAGGCCTGCTCCGGCAACAATTGGACAACATTCTTTGAAGCAGGACATTATTGATGTAATGATGAAGTGTTGCCTGGCCTGAAGTCATTCAGTCACTAAGTGTCATATCAGGTGTGTGAACACTCTTTGGTCCAGTATTTGTCTTTGCATCATGATCTGTGAAGTTTTAAAATGGCAAGCAATATTGTCTTACAGTAAAAAGGTAATAAATACAAATTACACCTTAAAACATGTATTTTTAACTCAGGTTTGTAAACCGATGCCCCTGCCACCAGCACATTTGCATTGATAGTTTTGGCTCACTGTATGGGATTTGTGTGGTATATTTGGCCCTCCAGTAAAATAGGTTGTGCAGCCATGCGTCTAAAGGTACCTAGAATCTAATCCGAGTAGGCCGTGTGGATGATGTAAAGAGCTTTGAAGGAGATGGGTTATTGGGATGTGATGTGATGTGTTATTGGGGTCTGCACCCCAAGATGAGCCTCGCCACCTTGTTTTGGATGACAAGAAGGAAATGTAAAAGGTGCTTTGAGAGCCCAAAATACTGAGAATTACACTAGCCCATCGTTGAGAGGACAAGGGCTTTGATGACCTTGTCTTGTTTACTGACTTCTGACAAAAGGACATTTCCTCCACTGTAAGAATTAAGATGATTCCAACCAGAGCAGGTATTAGGATTTGTGAGGCCTGGGGCACAAAAATATGTACAGGCCCCCTTATTTGCATATGTATTGACATCACAGCGGCATCACAAAAAAATGATGTGGCCATAGAGTGCAAAGAAAATGCCAGGAGTAATCCAAGAGTCAAAGAAGCTCTGTGATATGCAATTTGTAAATGGCCATTATTATTATTATTATTATCATTATTATTATTATTATTATTATTATATATGGAACAACATCATGAGTTAGGCTTTTTCTTGCTTTTTCTGAATGGAATCACTTATGATTTCGGCAGATAAGGCACAGAGAGATACATTGATTTGTCCGGTATCACTTCAATTACGTGGTGAAGCTTGGATTTGAGACCAGTCTACAAAGCAATGACTTAACCTTGGCTTTCAACAATAGTCTGTTTTATAAAGATGACTTGAAAGTCCACAAATCATAATAAACTACACTGAAAATGTGATAAATTCTTGTAGAAATATTATAAGCAAAAAGAGTATGGTTGTAGTGCACAGATGTCATTTCACCAAAATGCAAGCCGTAGCGGAAGTGACACGGTACTTGACCTCTGATGACATCGCAAGAAGTGATGTCATCTGGCCCCACCCCGAAGTGACATCACGGGAAGCGTTGTAACACAACCTTTCACCCCCTGACAAAACAGGAAGTGGCATCATATAGCCTTGTTTCTAAGTACACTATTAAAATTATGGTTAACGGTATCACGGTAAAGTGATATACATTGCTTCCAAGAATGGATCACCATATGTATCATTCATATCAGTGTGTATAGGCCCATATTACCAAATTACTGTGAATGCAACCAGACATCAAAGGCCTGTAAATGACTTCAATTCAGCACTCCAACCAAGTCAATGCTTAGTATGGGATGCCCAATGGAAGCCCTTATTTATATATTTTTATGTCAAAGTTCTTTAAATCTGGATGATGAACCCTTATATAACGCCCCTCTCTTTGGATCTCCCCAACCTCAGTGAGCCAAGAAGTAGGTTTGTTTTGCAAATTAAAAGGTTTATTTGAAGAATTGAACAATATATATATGACACTTTTAGGAATAGAACAATATCTGAATAGCACACTTATGAATATGAACAGTGATCAGTAATGGGTAATATCACAATATCAACAATCTTTTTAATCAATTAGGAGTAGGAATAGAAAGGATAAGGTGGCAGAGAATACTTTGTATGATTCAAGGAAATGCAAGACAGGAAAAATGCAACACAGAAATAAAACTAGATATGGGTTCAATCAAAAGACAATATGATCACTCTTTCCCCTGTTACTACTCACTCCCCCCACTATGCAATATGAAGAGATGGAAATGAGGGCACACAGGTTTCAAGAATACAATCAATAATGCAGTTCAATCCCAGTTCCCCCAGCAAGCTTAGAGAAAACAGGTATAATTTTAAAACAGGCAAAAATATTTTTGAATGTGATTGCAATGAATGTGAAAAATATGCTAAAATGATTTTAATTCACTAAAGGATATTCAGCACTAGTGAGAGTTACTTTGGATTGGTTCAGGACAAGACTAGCAATGATTCATGAATGATCATCAGATTGAAAACGAATCTCAGCAGTTGCAAACAAGAAACAGCTATTTTGGCATGTGTTGAAATGGAGCTAAATGGCAATTCGCGGCAATGTTTCTGCGTGCGTGAAACGCGATTATGGAAAAACTACAATGTCTACTGGGTTTGTTTGAAAGCTTGTGATCTTAGCTTCAAAATTACAGTTACATTTAGTTTCTAGGACGTGCGGTTCAAACGTTACAGATGTTTTTGTGAAGGTAGATTTTCCAGAAATGAAGTCAACATTTCAAATATGACAGATCGCGCTTTGAAGATTTACCAACAAGGATAGGATTAAACTAAGGAGCTATGAAGAAGCAACACATTCAACGGGCAGCCACCAGAACCGCGGCACCACCACTGTGATCTCTGTCCGTCAAAACACCTGTCCCTCTTCAGAAAATATCAGCGCAAAAATGATTATTGCTACAATTATCAAGAATTATGTGGAGGAGAGAAGAATTTAGGATAGACACAAGATCCTTAAAGGGAGTTCTGGACATGTTGAAATGGATTGAATATGATTACTTAAACTAAGAGATGACTATGTACAGTTCTAGACTAAATACTCACTCCTAGGCTTTGGGATGGAATGGAATGGGCCTTGTCAAAGATCTGGTCAAGGGTTTGGCTGGGTTCTCTCGCCACCGGACAGGTCTCAGGCACTCTGGGTTCTGCTCTCAGCACTGCACGGCAGTCTGGGTGGCCTCTTGAACTGGATCTGATGGGTTCTGGATACAGCACTGCTCTCTCTGGGTCTGGATCTTGGTTCTAGCACAGGGTTCTTAGCTAGAAGCAACACAGCTCAGCCAGGCTGTTGAATGGTTTGGTTAGGCTCCATGGAAGTTTAGGCGTTAGAATCAGGTTGCAAAAGATTCTGAAGCCTGCTGAAAAGGGTTCAGCTTGTGGGTTAGGCCTCTCTGCTTCAAGGTTCTAGAGTTTGGGTTCTAGAGTTTGGATCTATATGGAGTCTGGATCTATCTGGAGTCTGAAGTCTAAGTTCTGGAGTCTCAGCAGTCCCTATTTATGAATTTCCAAAGTGGGTGGTGAGGCTGACTCTCTATGCCCAACCCTCTAAGGATCCTGATACATCAGATAAGTTCCTGTCCCCTGATTTGAGACAGGAGCAGTGTGTCATGTGTGTCAGTGATGCTGTGTTTTATGGCTTAACTGAAATCCCTCCCCTTTGCTTTTACATAGAAAATCTATTTCCCCCAAAAAACATATTTCCCAGATACACAAGTTGTTCATAATTTTTTTTTTTTTTTTTTTTTATTGAAACACCAGTCTGACATGTCTCAATGCACGCATTGTGACATCAGACTTTTATTACAATGTGGTCCTATGTATCCGAAAAGAAGGAAAAAGAAGAAAAAGAGAAGAGGACTTCTCCAAAACAAGCAAAGGTCCATCAGACTATTACCGTCCGCTCAAGCCACTTCTGAAAATCCTGGATGAAACGTTGTTTCAAATAAAGTTTGTGTCGAGACGTAGAGAGTCCAAGTAGTCAACTACGGCACAGCTTAATTTTATACAGTGTCCGGCTGCCGCATGTGACCACCAATCTCGACTAATACAGTCCACTGGAGTGAAGTCTCCCAGATGCGTCATCCGTTTGGCGGTGGTATCTTTGCATCTAGTGAGGAGATGTTCAGAAGTTTCGGTTTCACAGTGACAGAAACGACATATATTGTTACTCACTTCTTTAAAGTGACGACTCCACATCATTTCTTTCGTTTTTATGGCATTTAAACGAAACCTTAGGAACTGCTCACAATGATGTCGAGACGGGCAGTGTTTTAGGTAGTTGCTTGTAACATTTAGCTTAAGTGCCCCAACTCCAGCGTCTAAGGTGGTCGGTTTCAAGAGACGTGAATCATTGTTCGAAATCCAGCACCATTGTTCGAACTTTTTTTTTGCTAGTTGTGGTCTCTCTAGTAGATCGTTCAGGTTGAGATCAGCAGTGGCTAAGATTCTCAGCATGATTTGCTTCCACTCATCGAGAAGTTTCGAATTCCCTGTGTTACTTGTCGCAGAGAAAATTTGGAATGCAGGGGCTGTCGGAGACAAATTCATCTTTCGCATTACTGTTAAGGACTTCCACATTACATGCGAATGTAGAGAATTCAGTGAAAGTTCGTATCTGATTTGGGTCATTGATATGTAGGTTGGAAGCTTCAGAACACGCCGCCAGAAGATTCCTTCCAATTTTTGCCAAAACGAGACATCTATGTTCCAACCGGATTCTGATCCAAAGGTGATTGCTGGAACTACCTTTTGGGTATAGAAAATCAAGACCGGTGTTAAAGTGAACTTGCCAAACGTTTTGTTCAGCAACTGTCCCTGAATGCCAAATTGAGTATTACGATTGACCATGTCAACTTTCCAGCGATGTTCATGGACTGAGTTGTTAAAGATGATTCCCAAATATCTGATTGAATTGACTGTTTCAAGACAGATGTCATTGATTTTCCACTTGAAGATTTTTTGTCTTTTCGGACGATTTTGGCTAATAATAATGATCTTAGTTTTTTCAATATTTAGCTCCAGGTCATTTTTGTGCAGGTAGTCATGAAGGTTTGTTAATTGGTGTTGCAAGCCTATCTCGGTTCTGTCCAGTAAAACCACATCATCAGCATATATTATGCATCCTACTTCGATGTTATTCAGTTTTGGTGGAAAACATTGCACATCTTTGCGATGAGCAGGGATGTCAGAAATAAACAATTTAAAGAGTTCAGTAGCTAATGGGCATCCCTGTTTCACACCTATGCTGGTTGGTATCCGCTTGGATAGGGTGCCTTCGTTGTTTAGTCTTATGCTGACGGTGGTTTGCGTATATAGTGCTCTAATTGGCTCGATGAGGTTTCTTGGACAGTTCCAATTTGCCAGTTTTTGCCACAGTTTGTTTCGGTTTACACTGTCGAAAGCACCCCTCAGATCTATGAAGGCGAGAAATAGTCTCGTCTTTGCCTTTTGGCTTTCTAATTTGAGAATGTTTAGGAGCAACAGGTTCACCTCCACCCCCACGCCTTTGGTAAAACCTGTTTGCCGGATATCAGGGATGTGTTCTGACATAGACCACGCAGCCAGCCTTTGACGTAAAAAAGATGCAAAGATTTTACCTATAGTGTCCAGCAGGGCAATCGGGCGATAGTTGATTGGATCTGCCCGATTGCCCTTTTTGTAGATTGGCACTATGATTGCGTTCCGCCAGGAGTCAGGTATCGTTGCTGATGTAAGCACACGGGTGAATAATAGTTCGATGAAGATTGCCCATCGCTCCTCGTTCTTTTTCAACATCATGTTTGATATTAAATCTGGGCCTGCTGCGTGGGAATTTTTCAGGGATCGTATGGCGAGTCTTATGTCTGGTCCTGTTATTCGAAGTTCCCAAGATATTGTCTCTTGTGCAGGTTTTCTAGCGTCCTCATTAGCTGTTTTACAAAAGATGTTGCCATAATGCTGTTCCCATGAGTCAGCATCAATCTCGTTCGATGGTAGTGAGTGGTGCTTCGAGTTTCCTGCGTTCAAAATTGCCCAGATTTCTCGGGAATTCTTTTGGACTAAATGCCTCATCAGGTACTCAGCTTGATCTTGCTCGATTATCGATTTTTGCGATTTTAACCAGTTACGGTATTTTTGGCGACGTATGCGTATGGCGTTGTTGATTGCATTTGTGTCGCTGTCCGATTTGTGGGACTTCTTTAAGGTTCTTATATCTCGTCTCATAACTTGTTTTGCTTGTGTCAGGATTGAAGATGAGAGGTGTTTATGTTTGGAGCCCATTGTACGATCAGCGGATTTGACTGTGATGAAATCAAATAGTAACGGTGCGTAGTTTACAGACTGTTCAGAGGTCCGCCGTAATTTCTGGCTTATTTTCTCTATCGTTGGTCTATCCATCTTCAACCGGTTTCCGCCACTGTTTACGGAAATTACGAGATCGTATTTTCTTTGCTCAATCGTCCATTCTACCATACAGGCCAACCGAAGCAGATTGTGATCACTACTTGACATTGAGCTTATTGATAGTCTTATGTCACTTTCAAAGAAACTTTTTGATACCCAAAAGTAATCAATTATTGATTGGGCGTATGGGGATGACCAGGTTTTTTGGGGTGGTTTGTCGCCCGGAACTTGTCCATTTACCATATTGCAATTTCTATTGCATAGCGCCTGCCTCCATTTGGACTCCCGACTTTTTACTTCATCGTATGATGATAATTTGAACTGCTTGGTTGCATGATCGAATTTGAACCAGGAGCAGTTTAAGTCGCCTGCACAGATTATTGATAGATTCTTGTAGTTTAGCAATGTCTGATCAATGCAGGTTGTTATTGAGTCTATGAATTTTTTGGTGCTTATTTTTGCCGGATTCCAGTAACTATTTATAATAAGCAGGTGTGTCGGGGGGGATTCTGCCGGGGTCGGCCGGGCCGTCCGCAGACCTCCGGGCAGGGAGGCCCCAACTCCTCCCGTGTATATCTCGGATCGAGACAGAGTATGAGGCACACACAAGGAGCAAGGCAACTTCTGCCGTTTATTATGCAAACGGCAGGGATGGGTCAAGGAGCGTACGCGTTCGTCCTGACACACACACAATAGTGGGGCTCGCAGGCCCTTTTTACTACATTATGACGCGCTACTTGCGTCATTCCAAAAAGTTACCAAAAGAACCTATCGCCACTCTTGATTGGTTGCTCGAGTGGTGGGGTTAGTATAGTACGCATATAGAGAATGATATTAGTGGTTAAGATGTAGTCAGGTGGTATATCTGGGTTGTCCCTACAATTAGATACATAAGAATTGTTACATGAAGACCCCTGAGGATTGGCTAACGTTACTGACGTCTGAGATAAGAACCTCATGTTCTGATTGGTGCATCCGTGAGCTCCCCAGCCTGGGACCACCGTTGTTCCCAGCACACGGTGCACCTGTGGTTGCAACAGTGTTTCAATATGGGTACGTGCAGGCAATGTGAGGATTTATTCATAGGTGGGAGACTGACCGTTCCCACTGTAGCAGGTGTCCATTGAGCCTTTCAAGTGTGTCGGCCTGCGTCTCGTAGCGAGGTACCCAGACGCCTTTTCTCTCCTGGGTTTTGGCATCTCGTCAGGTTCGGCTTGGTCACGTGGGGAGGGACCGTGTTTGAGGCATAATTCTGCACAATTAATATTGTTTTTCCACTGTATGTCTGGTTTAATTTGCAGATATGATTTTAACATTGGTACGTGGAGTGCGAGGTTGCAACATCGTGCCTTTGAAGATTTGTTTCTTGACTGTGGGTTTGCAACATTACGACCTTGGCTGGTTGCTCCACTGGGTTCTTTCTGCAGGCTCAGCAACCTGACTTTTGCTTTGTTAATGTCCACGGGAACTCTTGCTTGAGGCCTACTTGGGCCTGGTGCACGAGTAATCCATTTAGTGCATGGATGCTTTAGGTTATAGTGGCATACAGTTTCATGGCCAGTATCGTGTTTCCATTATATCTCTCATGATGGTAACGGGTTTCAAGAGAAGCGTGAGCAAGCGTTATAAATGAGCTCATGGTGCGTCTTGCGTTTCTGCATTCTGAAAGCCTATGTAAAAATAATAAAGATGCACGTCCGTGAATAAGCCTGTCGCCTACGTCAGAGCACTGAGTATGTTCTTCGTGTAGATTGGTGTGGAAATGTTCAGCGTGTATAATAGTTCAGCGGTGCTTCCCGTTATCTAGGTCGTCATGGCATCTCTAACGATGTGTAGATTTCAGTCTAGTTGGTCCGTGCCGCAGGTGTCGGCATGGCCAGTGCGGGCTGTTGGGCAGGCAGATGGACACATCCGTATGTTTCTGTACCAGGGTATTTGGTCATCTGGTAAATGGGCAAACTCTTCTCGTGGCGGGTGTCTGGGCCGCGACCCTCTAGGCCAAGCGCGAGAGGTGAAGGACGGGAGTCTGGTTTTCCATTCTCCCACTTCAGTCCCCCCTCTGGTCGACTTGTCGACCACAAACATATCCTTCTCGTTATCTCCTCTTACTCTCCATATCTTGGTTATCCCTCCGAGATGTCCATAATGGTTTACGTGATCTTCAAATGACCAATACATGTATTCGCATGTTCCTCCAGGAGTACAGTACACCCATCTTCCTATGTAGCTCCTAGGGTTCCTTGGGTTCTCGATCTTCACTGATGGTGGGTCTAGATGATTGGCGATGATTTGGGTGCGCAACTTCTCCCTTTCGTGTATTATCACACCTGTGTGCTGGCCGTCATCCGCTGGCATCAAGGGGTGCATTCCCACCATTTCCAGCAACTCATCAGTTGAGCGCGCCTTCCGGGCTTTCCAAAATCTAATTATTATCAGTGCAGCTCCAGCCAAAATAGCACATCCCACTATTATTTTCAGTCCATCTGACAGCCAAGATGGCATCCATGACCATAATAGTGAAAACCAGCTTTTATCCTTGTTTACGCCGTTACTTTCGTCCATCATTTTGGAGTGCATCTGGGCCAATTGTGAAACTGCTTCTGTTAGTGTACCATTGTCGGCATCGTTGGCAGGTATGAACGTGCAGCATGATTGTCCTATCTTTGCACAAACTCCTCCTTCCATTGCTGTGAGAAGGTCCAATACATATCTGTTCTGTAGTGCTACCATCCTTACAGCTCGCAGCTCCTCTTTAATTGCGTTAAACCCATTTACTGTCGAATTTATGGTCATCATTAGTTCCCATCTGGTTATTTGCAGCCATTTTGCGTTTGCGTATGCCTGCAGTCCCGGATGTATTATTGAGGAGAAGAACATTGCTGCTCTGCTGAATAGTCTGTGTTCTGGCGGTATTGATGTTAGTTCCGTTTCCGACCTTCCCCACAGATAATTTCCTGTTAATGGCTCTCCTTGTCTTTTTCTCCTGTTTAGGACAGTATCATTGCTGTTGGTCCTGTTTTCTTGCTCCTTCTGGAGTGGTGCAGATCTCTTTCTTCTCCTGTCTCCTTCATCCATTTTCGGAAATTTCGCCACATCGACATGCTTCTTAGGTACCACTAGTGATGGTACATTGACGTGTACCATTGTGCACACACCACTCCACAGGGGAGGCAGTGTATGATATGCCTTTTCTCCGCAGGCCCAATAATGGTCCATTATTACTGCTGTTCCCGCTCCCCCCTCAGGTAACTCCATCACACTTGCACAATTGGTGTTATATCCCACGTCCACCTCTCCTTTATGCTGGTAACATACTTTGGGCGCAGTCAATGGTAATATAGTTATCGGGTCTTCATCTTCTTCTACCCACGTGAGCATTGGTACATACTTGATCCATGTCGTCCAACATCGATGATTGTGTGTCTCGATGGTTGAGATAGTTTCTTTTGTTACCATGTTGCTGCCAACCACTCCTATCTCCCAGCTGGTACCCAGGAACACCTTTCCTGTTATCGTCAGTAATGGCCTCTCCCAGCATCCTTGTTTACCCGGAACTTCCGTGGCGTACCAATCACATGGTAGATACTGCAGTGTTACCTTCTTTGTTTCTCCTTTTTCAGGGCCACTTGTTATGTATCTGAATGCTTCAGCATGTAAACTGGTCTTGTGATAACTCAGATAGGTCTTGAGGAAGTTGTTTTCATATGGGTATGAGTCTCGTGTTTTCCATGTCATGTGCACTACTGTTCCTTGGAATCTTCCTTTCGTTTGGAACAGGGCCAAATATATTATGCACTGTGCTGTTTTTTCATCTATTTCTGTGGCAACAAATGTTCGTGAAGCGCTCATGGCGTATGGTATTAATGAGCAAACGTAACAGCTATCCTCAGTTG
The DNA here is from genome assembly GCF_040938575.1 of Ambystoma mexicanum. Lineage (NCBI taxonomy): Eukaryota > Metazoa > Chordata > Amphibia > Caudata > Ambystomatidae > Ambystoma > Ambystoma mexicanum. The sequence continues at coordinate 194,270,800 of NC_090939.1, forward strand.
TCTGCTTACCAATGCGGGTCATGTGCTGGTACCATATGTTGTTTGTGACGTGTGCTGAATCTTGTACATAATTATCAATACCTTTATTGTCTGAGTATGTGCTGCGTTTAACTTTATTTCGCTTTTGTTCATTGTTACTGTTACCACCTGACGTAACACCTGTTGCAGCAGGGAGGTGGGGTACATTAGGTTTGGGTGCAGCAAAAAAACTCATAGCATAGCTGTACTGCCATACAGAGGCAGCCAAAACTCCGGTGATCATAAAAATCCCTATTATTTTTATTACATATGCTAACCTCACCGACATTTTTGCTCTTACCTTGCTGCAGTCCTGGCAGCGTATTCTTGCGACGTTAAAGTTGCCCGCCTAAAAATTCTCAAAAAGTGCTTGTTATTAAATGTTAGTTTTGTTTCATTAAGCTCTCCCTATCAAATAGTCATTCAGTGCCCAGGTGAAGAGTTGCTCCCACGCTACTCTAAGTGATCGGTCTCTCAAGACCGGCAAGTATGGGCGGAGGTGGGGCATGTAATTTTCTATGGCCAGGAGGAAGGCCGTGTAGTATACACGTACCCTTTTCTTTTTTAAGTATGTTGGCCTTTTTATTTCGTATACAAATTGGTGTGACAATTCTTCTGGGTAACTATCGTCTGGCAGCACCATCTACGCCTGCACACTGAATTTGTTAGATAACTTTTCTTAACAATACAATATTACGCAGCTCCTGTATGTGCGAGAGAAAAAGAGAACATTCACGTGTTTACATGTGTATTGGTGCAAGCGAAGTCCTTAGTTTTTATTACAATTGTATTTAGTAGTCAATGGGGGGGGGGTTTGCTCAGATGGCGGGAGCAGTTTTACTCTTTGAACGTGTGACCATGGGGTGGGCAGTGTGGGGATCACCCCCTTCTTCGTCCGTTATTCTCTCCGAGGGAACAATTGGGTCGTTGTCTGTGGTTGTGTTTTCTTCCGCTGCCGGGGATGTTGTTGGCGTTTTTCCAATGGACCTGTCGTTGGCGCTGGGGCGGGTCTGCAGTTTGTAGATTTTTACATCATGCAGGTGGTTCCACGCACGCTTATCCTTTAGTTTTACTGCTCTTGTTGATACGTCCTCTACTAAATGGGGGCCAGTGAACCTCTGCTGGTTCCACTTTCTATTAAAATTTCGAAGTAGTACGTGGTCACCTTTGGCAAGTTGGCACAAGTTCTCCTTTCCCAATTCTGTATTTTCGTCTATTTCTTGGTTGCTGGTGGACCCGCCCCGTGTGCGCTCGAGCTGTTGAGACACAAACACAACGCTAGTAATCAAAGAAGACACATATTGATACATTTCATCACCTAACACATTCGCAGAACTTTCTTGGTCGGTGAATGCCCTTGACGTTGGTGTTAGGGGAAGGCGCATTTGGCGTCCAGTAACCACCTCGTGTGGGGTGAGGTGGTGGTCGGACCCTGGCCTGTTTCTAAGTTCGAACAGTGCTAACGGAAGGCAATACAACCAACTTTTCTTTGTTGTTTGCTGTATTTTAGCAATTGCCTCCTTCAATAGGCCATTCAGGCGTTCACATACACCATTGGCCTGTGGGTGGTACGCACATGCAAATTTGTGTTTAATGTTCAGTAGGGATGTGATATGCTGGAACATTTCATTTGCGAAATGGGGTCCGTTGTCTGATCTTAACACCTCGCACACTCCCCACCTGGGGAATACCTCCCTTACTATAAATTTGGCTGCTCTAAACGCATCAGGGTGTGAACAGGGCCCTGCTTCGATCCACCTAGAAAATGGGCATACTACTACTATCATGTATCTATTGCCTTGACAAATGTTGATCATATCAACATAGTCAATGTGGAGGTGCCGAAAAGGTCCTTCTGGTCGGGGTATGGTACCTCTTATCACCTTTAAAGTATGACCGGCCGTGAACTGTTGACATGTAAGGCAATTGCTGATAAAATTTGACACATGGGATGTTAACTCGGGACAGAACCAATCTTCTCTAATTCGTGCTGCTATTATTTCTTTGCCTGTATGGGCAGGGTGATGTAATTGGTTCAAGGCGGTATTTAACAATGCCAATGGTATTACAACTTTCCCAGTGCCACCCTGGCGCCATAGTGCGTCGGTTGGTGACATTGTGCATCCTCTTTTCACCCATACTTCTTTTTCGGCCATTGGTGCAGCCGCTTGTAACTCCATAATCTGGGTGGCTGGGAGATGGGTGTACCCTTCTTTTATTAACATCTCCCTCGCTATTCCCCTCCCTCTCCCTCTCTGTGAGTCTGTGGGGTTCCATATCTCACCAAAATATGCAGCATATTTTGCATGTGCGTCTGCTGCTGCATTTCCTTTTGATATATAGTCTTCTCCATTGGTGTGTGCTGTGCATTTTACTAGGGCTAGTTCTTGGGGATCGTTTATTACTTCAATTAGTTCAGCCAACAAGAGGGCATGTTGTACTGGAGTGCCGTCAGCTCTCCTAAACCCTCTTCTTCTCCACTTTGATAGCCCTGAGTGGACAGTGGATGTAACATATGCACTGTCGGAATATATAGTAACTTTTTTATCAAAACTTTCCTTTAGTGCCAATATGAGTGCAACCAGTTCCGCCGCTTGAGCAGAGTAATGCTGTGGTAATTGTACACACTTAATAGCCACACACACTGGCGCTTCCATCATTTGTACTACTGCTGCCCCAGTCCTCCTTATCCCGTCTCCTTGATCAATAGTTGATGACCCATCAATAAACAAAAGCTCACCTCCCTCTAGTGCGTTTTCTTCAACTTTCCTAGTACATGAGTACATCTCAGTTACTTGGGTGCAGTCGTGGGCGTAATCTCCCTCTTCAATTACTTCTGCTAGGAACCTTGCAGGGTTAACCGTGCTACATCTAACAATTGCCAGTTCAGCTTTGGACAAAATAATCTCATAACCTGTTGCCCTCTGTGTCGTCAGTGTGGACTTAGGTTTATTCAATATCGCAAATAGTGCATGTTCTACAAATAGTGTAGTTGGACACCCCATAGTTATTGATGATGCTTTTTCTACTGCAAATGCAGCTGCAGCAAGACCTTGTTCGCAAGAGAATTGTCCTAACATTATTGGATCTAAGTGACCGCTGTAAAATGCTACTGGTTTATAGCCCATGCTAGTCTTTTGGGCCAATACTGCTTTCATTACTGCTGAGTCGCAATGTGAAAATATAAAAAATCGTCGCTCATAGTCTGGGGATGCTAGTACTGGAGCAGTTGATATTGCTTCTTTTAATTCGACAAATGCCTCCTTCATTTCCATAGTCCATCCCAACTTTTTCTCCCCTTTATTTGCTTCCTTCAAACCCTCAAGCAGGGGTCCTATGTAAGAGCTGTAATCAAATACCCATGCTCTACAGTAGTTGCACAGTCCCAGAAATTGCTGCAGTTCTCTTACAGTCTGTGGCACGGGAGTGCCTGATATTGCCTGTGCTCTTTGTGGTGCAATCCTTCTTCCATATTGTGATATCAGTTGGCCAATGTAAAGTACCTGTTCCTGACAGTATTGTATCTTTTCCATGTCTACCTTGTACCCCTTTTCAGCCAATATCGTCAACATTTTTAATGAGTCCTCTCTACATTTATCTTCATTTGTACTGCAAATTATTATGTCATCCACATACTGTAACACTGTGCTTTCCAACTCAACGTTACCCAAATCCATCTGTATTACCCTATTGAAAATTGAAGGTGATTCACAATATCCCTGTGGTAATCTGGTATGTTTCCACTTCCTATTTCGGTAAGTGAAGCTTGTCAAGTCTTGTGAGTCTGGGTGTAATGGTATTGAGAAAAAAGCATTTTTAAGGTCAATCACTGTAAACCGTGATGCTTCTGCTGGAATGCCACACAAAATTGTGGCCGGGTTTGCTGTTACTGGATACTCTGCTTCTACTATGTTGTTCAACGGTCTGAGGTCCTGTATGAACCGCCAAGACCCTCCTTTAGCCTTGCGCACCGGGTACACAGCTGTGTTGCATGGGGATTCTGAGGGGACCAATATGCCATTGTTTATAAGGGCTGTTATGGTTTCGTATATGCCCTCATCTGCCTCTCTTGACAATGGGTATTGTTTCACTCTTGGTAGTATGGCACCCTTTTTTAATTTTATCCTTACACCCCCTATGCTTTTAATGCATCCTACATCATAAGGGCTAATAGTCCATAATGATTTTGGCACCTTTGACATATCTTCTTTAAAAAATGGGACTGGTGTGCCAGCGGGTGCCTCAAGTGCCATTGCAATTTTCTGTGCCACTTGTTTGTGAGCCACTGTTAGCCACATTTCTACACTCATCATGAACACCATTTCATTTTCCTCCTTTTCTTCTGAAAACAACTCTTCATCTGACACCTGGGTCAGCCTACATCCTTCTGCTAGTGCTATCACCGCCCTCCATGCTCTCCCTTCTTTATCTTGGGCGTGCACAGCAACATAATCAGCTGTTGCAATAATGCTCTCAATGTCCACTGCAAGGACCTTCCCTTCCAGTTCATTAGCTGGTGTTTCTGGTCGGAATAGATAGGCTGCTGGTCTCCTCCATATTTTCCCTCCTATCCCTGGCATCCATGCAAATGCCATGTCTGTTCCGTACTGGAATAGCTCGCCGTCTACCGGCTCCGCCCTGATCGCTATCTGTCCACAGTATGCTTGCAAAATCTGTCGTGCTGCAAGCATGTTAATCCCTGGAGTAGAGCAAATTATGCCATCCTCTGTAAAGGAGATCGTCATATTTAATCTGTTCATTATGTCCCTCCCCAGTATGTTTACTGGTGAGGCACTATAATACAAAAGTGGTACTGACAGATCGTAATCTCCAATAGATAGCGGAACGTTATCAGTAAATGGAACCAACCCTTTAGCCCCAGAAAACCCTTGTGTGTTCATGGCTTCGCCTGACATCTTAAACTTACCTTCCCTTATGCAAGACCGGGTTGCCCCGGTGTCAACAAGGAATGATAATTTTTTGTCACCTATCGTTACCTCTATGCGTGGCTCCTCCGCACTATTAGGTGTTACTGACAGGATGGGACACACCAAGGCCGTCTGTGGGCTGTCCTATTGGGGGTACAATGACTGGCCATTCCCTGTGTAAGGGTTGTGCCCCAACACCGTCACCCCACCCAATTGCGTTCGTTCAGGTTGTGGTGGTGGTTGTATTAACGCTGCACCAGTTACTTGTGGCAGGTATTGTTTTATTTGTTGTTGTGGTAGGGAATAGTGTTGGTCACTCCCTTGTGGTGACATCTGCTGTGGTTGTATGCCCTGCTGTTCTTGTGATGTCCTATGTTGTGCTTGTTCGTTCCATGCTGGTGTTCCTGGCCTGACCCTGCATGTACGTGACATGTGTCCTAATAGTCCGCAGCTCCAACACACGGGTGGTTCCCTGTTTTGCCATGGGAAGTTCCCTGTGTTGTCCTGGTATACTGGTTGCCCTGTCTGGTAGTTATTTCTGAGTCCCCCAGCCTGTTGTTGGGTATTATATCCGTATCCTCTTCCCCTCATAAACCCTCCTCTCCCTCTATTATAATTATAATACCCAGCTCCTTGCATTGGGTACCCTCCTCCCATGTTCTGTGCGTGTGATTGCAGAGGCAGCACTTGCTCTATTACCTCTTGTGGAGGCGCTATTTGAGCTGGATTTTGTGCAGCCACTACTTGCGTTGGGCTTTGGGCCATTGGTGTTGGCGCAGTTATTAGTGCCCCTTCCATGGTATATTTAGTAAGTTTTTTCTGTACTAATTTGGCCTCTTCTGTTTTCCTGTCCTCTTCCTTTTGTTTCATTTTTCCTTGCCATGTTCTACAGTGATGTACTATAGTCAGTTGTATTTCCGGCCATGGTTTTGCTTCCATCCCCACTACTTTCTTTAATTGTCTCTGAACTCCTTCTGGGAGCCCTTGTACTAGTATATGATAAAATATGGCTGGTGTTTTGTCCCATTGTTCTCTAGTTTCCATGCGCCACTTCTCTTGAATATCCTGGATATAATCAACAGGATCCTCGTTCTCACCCATCTTACGGGAAGTAATGGCTCCTATGTCTGATGTGTCTGGGTACTGCACTCTTAGTGCCTGCCATAGCGCATGTCTGCAGTTTGCAAATGGTGCTCCATCATGCGATGTGTTTGTTATTGTTACCCCATGGAATCCCGCTCTTTTCCAAATGTCATCCGCTCTATCCCCTAATATTGATATTAACAGGCCCTTAACATCTCCCACTGCTAGTTTCTGTCCTGCGGTGTGTTTTTCCATTTCATATATCCATTTACCCGCACCTCCACTTAATGATGGGAGCCTACATTTTATGTTTTCCTTATCCGTATGTTTCCAAGGTACATATTGTGGTCTAACCCCTCCTCTCTCCAGCAGTGGCATTACATTCTGTCTTGTGTCATCCTTTATGCTCCATGATGTTAACTCTTCACACCCCTCCTCTTCCCCCATTCCTTTTACTACTTCAAATCCTTCCTTACTACCTCTTCTCCTACCTCCCTCTTCTTCCTTTCCCCTTTTTTCATCCTTTCCTGTGTTCAATATTGGCACGTCTGTTTGCCTGTCTTGCCTGCGACTAGGGAGGTCCCTAAGCCGACATGCATAAGGTGTAACTTCGTCCATGAAGGGTGCGAGCTTTATTCTGTGCAGAGAGCGTGCAGTTGTTGAACATGTGGGGTGTGGCGTTAGAGAGCGTGATGGTGATGTGGGTGGCGTGTGTTGGTTGGTGAGCGTCGGTGGCGTGTGTTCGTTAGTTTGTGTTTCTCCCATTCTTTTCACTTCCTCCTTACTTCTCTCCAGCTCCTCCCATCTTCTACTCACCCATGGCGAATCTATGTTTGTTCTAGTGAGGTATAGCTTATCTAAGCTTTCCCTTTCACTCTTCCTTCCATCCTCACTACAAAAATCATTCATAAATTGCGCCCCCCACTCTGCCTTTTTTCCTTTTATTGTTACAGTTTTTAAGTCTATTAGGTCTCCCTCTTCCTTTCCGTTGTTACCACCTGTTCCCCTTAGTGCTGACGTTGTTGCTACCTCTCTATTTTTATATACTTCTCCCCATCTTTCACTCTCCCTCTTACTCTCTTCTCTCTCCCCTTCACTCCTCTCCTCCATCTCCCTACTATTTTCCTCTCTTTTCCTTTTTAATTCCTCCATTACTTCGTTGCTCATCTGTTCCAATATCCTTTCATCCTCTCTCCTCCTTTCCCATTTCACCCTTTCTCTTTCTACTATACTCTCTATTACCTTCCCCTCTTCATATTTTTTAGCTGTCTCTGATATTATCCTCCTCCTCCATATTTCCATTTCTTTTTCATTTTCTTCTTCTTCCTTCTTCTTCTCCCTCATCACTACTCTTGATACCCTTTCTGCTGCTGCTTTTACCCTTACAGCTTCCCTCTTTCTCTCCTCACTTTGCTCCCTTAATTTTTCCAATTCGTCCTTACCTTCTTTCCTTTTCCTCACTCTCTCTCTTTCCTCCCCCTCAAGTTGTTTTATCAGTTCATTCTGCTCATCCCTTAGTTTAGCTAATCTTTCCTCCAAAATCTCTTCCTTCTGCCGTAGCAGCTCCTCTCCCCTCATTTCACTCTCTCTTTCACTATCCTCGTTTGTTCTCTTTACCGCCTCCCTTTCCTCTCCAGTTAGTGATCCTCGTAATTTCAACAATATCTGTGCAGCTACCCACTCATCGTTTCCTATCTCTACAGTCTGCTCTTCTCTCCTCCCGTCCCCCATTGGTATCTTTCCATGAGCCACATATGGTGGAGGGCTGTATGCCGGGTTTGAGTATCCTTCAGCCGCCCTTAACTGTCCTTTTATTTCTCCTAATTCTCTTAAAGGGTACAACCCTCCCCCCTCTGTTTTCACTCCCGGTGTTAAGGGTATCTCATTGCTCGGTTCCTGTTTTATGTCAGCTAATTTATCAACCTTTCCTCCACCCAGTTTTTCATTCCCCATATTCTTTGTTCCTTCACTCTCCTTTTCCCCATCCGTTCCTTCTTTCTTAATCTCCTTTTCTTCCGGTGTTTCCCCCATAGTGAACATTCCATTTGGTCCTGGTCTAGACCCCTGGAACATCCTCCATAAGTTAAACACCTCCACATGGTTTGCCAACTTCTTCCCCTTGTATGTATTGTGCAGATGGTTTAATAGTGAATGTTGGGCATATGGGTCAAAGCTACCATTAGGCGGCCATGGTGTCAACATTTTGTTGTCCGTCCCCTGGGTCCACTCTATGCTGTACTTAATTAACTTCTCCCTATGTGGTGGCAGTGTGGTACATATATGTTGTAGTGGGGTAGTGAGGGTATTCCCCCACCCTCCCAACCCTCTCCCGTATGACATACTAGCGCACCCTTTCTTACCCTTCCCCTTGCTACCAGTTTGCAACATACAACCTTTTATTGCTTACCTTGCCCCGCAAGTGTGGGGACTTACGACAATCCTTTGACAAATTATGCAATGATAATAATCACAAAAAAAAAAAAATTATAAAACAAATATATTTATGATGTTATATTATATTCCTTCCCCTACGGCCCCCTGCGGCCGAAGCGCACGCAGCCCCCTGCAGCTGCGTACCCCTTACGACGATCTTACACAGTCGTCCTTTTTCCCCGTTCTCCTCCCACCTTTACACTTGCCGTGGCCGGCGTTCTCCGTGCGCAGCCACGCCCCCTTCCCCTTCTCCTCTTTGATCCACTCGTTTATCGTTTATCTCCGTGTCCGCTCCTTTATCATGTTTCTCTTCCCCACCAATGTCAAACCCAAAGCTTCTTGTGTTCACGATATCTTACTAAATCCCTACTGGTGACGTCACCTATTTCTTCGAACTACTGGTATATTCGTGTTATGTTCTTTAAATTCAAAATACACTTGCAATCTACCCCGCTAACCCTACAGCTGTCTTCCTGTCTCTCCTGGAACAAGGTAATCTCATCAATACTATAACCGGACTGCGCACGCTGCGTCGCCTCGCGTGTGATACGCCCCTCAACAGGAGGGCTTAACCAGCCAATTATCTTCCGTTTTGGGCAACTACGTAACTAGCCACCGCCCACAGGGAAACGTCATCTACCTATCGAGTTTCTTGCTCGAACAATAGGGAACCTCATCTACCTATCGAGTTTCTTGCTCGAACAATAGGGAACCTCATCTACTCATTGAATGATAAATGTCAAATCGTAGGAAACCACACACACCCACCCTCACACGTAGTCGCGATTTAGGCCAATCAGTGTCTTTCGAGCGGCTGCACGTGATGTTTTCGTGCCCCGCCCCCCTCTTTCGCGTAACGTTAGCTTTTTGTTGCGAGCGTCTGCACGTGTTGTTCTCGTGCCCTGCCCCCCTCTTTCGCGTAACGTTAGCCGCCTTCTCTCGCACTCAATTCACTACCATTCATTCCATTATCATCACTCAATTAAACCTTCACCCCACCTTTTTACAATACCTCCCTCCTCCCTTATTTACTTCCGCCCCCTCCCTCACAATTTCGCATTGCTTGTTGTGCGTGTCATGCTCACCAAGTTCCCTCGATGCAGGGCCGCTCGACTGCGTGCACCCCTCCAAGCGGCTCGCCACCTCCCCTCGTCTGGACCACGTCTGGACACTCGCCGACCGCGGGCGGGATACTTCTCAACCGGCTCCCGAGGGCCAATATCCGGATTGCGCTGTCCGGTCCTCTCGCAGCTCCGCGATGGTCCTGTAGTCCTCAGAAGGGGGCAACGGCAGAGGGGGCCGCGCCGCCGGGCCTCCCCGCAACGGGAGTGCCTGGAAAAATAAAAAATAAAAGTCGATCTTAAACAGATCTCAGCAGTGCCTCCAACTTGTCGGGGGGGATTCTGCCGGGGTCGGCCGGGCCGTCCGCAGACCTCCGGGCAGGGAGGCCCCAACTCCTCCCGTGTATATCTCGGATCGAGACAGAGTATGAGGCACACACAAGGAGCAAGGCAACTTCTGCCGTTTATTATGCAAACGGCAGGGATGGGTCAAGGAGCGTACGCGTTCGTCCTGACACACACACAATAGTGGGGCTCGCAGGCCCTTTTTACTACATTATGACGCGCTACTTGCGTCATTCCAAAAAGTTACCAAAAGAACCTATCGCCACTCTTGATTGGTTGCTCGAGTGGTGGGGTTAGTATAGTACGCATATAGAGAATGATATTAGTGGTTAAGATGTAGTCAGGTGGTATATCTGGGTTGTCCCTACAATTAGATACATAAGAATTGTTACATGAAGACCCCTGAGGATTGGCTAACGTTACTGACGTCTGAGATAAGAACCTCATGTTCTGATTGGTGCATCCGTGAGCTCCCCAGCCTGGGACCACCGTTGTTCCCAGCACACGGTGCACCTGTGGTTGCAACAGTGTTTCAATATGGGTACGTGCAGGCAATGTGAGGATTTATTCATAGGTGGGAGACTGACCGTTCCCACTGTAGCAGGTGTCCATTGAGCCTTTCAAGTGTGTCGGCCTGCGTCTCGTAGCGAGGTACCCAGACGCCTTTTCTCTCCTGGGTTTTGGCATCTCGTCAGGTTCGGCTTGGTCACGTGGGGAGGGACCGTGTTTGAGGCATAATTCTGCACAATTAATATTGTTTTTCCACTGTATGTCTGGTTTAATTTGCAGATATGATTTTAACATTGGTACGTGGAGTGCGAGGTTGCAACATCGTGCCTTTGAAGATTTGTTTCTTGACTGTGGGTTTGCAACATTACGACCTTGGCTGGTTGCTCCACTGGGTTCTTTCTGCAGGCTCAGCAACCTGACTTTTGCTTTGTTAATGTCCACGGGAACTCTTGCTTGAGGCCTACTTGGGCCTGGTGCACGAGTAATCCATTTAGTGCATGGATGCTTTAGGTTATAGTGGCATACAGTTTCATGGCCAGTATCGTGTTTCCATTATATCTCTCATGATGGTAACGGGTTTCAAGAGAAGCGTGAGCAAGCGTTATAAATGAGCTCATGGTGCGTCTTGCGTTTCTGCATTCTGAAAGCCTATGTAAAAATAATAAAGATGCACGTCCGTGAATAAGCCTGTCGCCTACGTCAGAGCACTGAGTATGTTCTTCGTGTAGATTGGTGTGGAAATGTTCAGCGTGTATAATAGTTCAGCGGTGCTTCCCGTTATCTAGGTCGTCATGGCATCTCTAACGATGTGTAGATTTCAGTCTAGTTGGTCCGTGCCGCAGGTGTCGGCATGGCCAGTGCGGGCTGTTGGGCAGGCAGATGGACACATCCGTATGTTTCTGTACCAGGGTATTTGGTCATCTGGTAAATGGGCAAACTCTTCTCGTGGCGGGTGTCTGGGCCGCGACCCTCTAGGCCAAGCGCGAGAGGTGAAGGACGGGAGTCTGGTTTTCCATTCTCCCACTTCAGGTGTTTCCTTGTTTCTTGGTCTTCGTCTGTAGTTTGGAGCAGTGCACTTTGTACGAACGGATTAGGACTGGAGGAATCAACAAGGCGCCACCTGGTGTTTATTTTGATCATAATGACCAAACCAGAAGAGGGTCGCCCCTTTACATTTTTTATTGCAGGATTTAATAGAGTCTGGAATCCGTCCCTCGATGGTGGCTCGCACAACCATGTCTCCTGAAGACAAATGACAAAGACCCTTTCCAGGTCAGCCTCAAATTTGTTGAATAGGTGAGTGAATCCTCTAGTATTCCATGAAATAAATTCACGAGTACACTTTTTACTGTTGTTCATAATACATATACACATCACAGCTTAATTAAGGCATGTCTCTGTTCAAGTCCCATGTTCCTACGAGCTTGGGTTCAGAAATGACCACTTATTCTCGCTTTTGGTGGGTTTCCCAATATTGGCTATGCACCAAATTTTACACAGGCATACACACTCCATCTGAGCACATCGCTGTAATTTTTCCTGTTCCTAGCATAAATATAGTAGCTACAACATGAATATATTCCGGGGTTTAGTCTTAGAACATCGCACAGATTTCAGCTTAGTCTTAAATTGTGAGTGTATGTTTCATTTCAACAATCCCAAAGTTTCATATGTTTGTCAGCTTGGTACAATTTGTCATAAGCATTTTTATAAAACATACATTTGCTTTCAATTCAATTCACATCTCAGTCTGGTTTGCCCCTAGAGCTGGGCTGAGTCAGATGGTCACATGGCCTGCCTTGCTGCCAGAGCAGTTGTTGGCCTGTCGCACCCAAATTAGCATTCCTATTCAGTTGAAAGACTCTATTGTCTCTTTCTCCTGCCAGCAGAGGAATCTCCTCCCCAACTGATTAACATGTCCATGTGGCATCCTCCCTTTTGGTGGGAAGGCCCAAGGTGTGAAGGGTTCTCAGGTAAAGACAGCCTCTTGAAGGTTTTAACTAAATCAGATTACCTTCTGGTCAATTGCAACACAGTTCCTTATAAAAAAGAATACATTTATACATTTAAAATAAGCAACATATCTTTAGATCCAGTGTTTTTCCACATTAAATCAATGTGTGGCACTCTACATGGCATTTTGATGGAATTCTCTTCTTTTGGCATAGTTTGGGTTCAATTGTTCAACTTTGCACAAATGGTTTTAAAACGCTGGCTTTCTGGTAGAGGTGAGCAACGGTATTACACCCATTTTGACAGCTGTCTTTACATCAAGTATCTTTCAAATAGGATTTTGTTCTGAGAACATAGGATTCTTGCTGACATTGTATGGATGTGGATTCTTGCAGTAATGATGTGGAACACCCAGCAAGAAGGTTGGATCTTTTGGTGGTTTTGTGAGCCATGATTTTAGCACATTTTTGACAATCAAGAAAACGGATTTTCAAACAGCTCTGTGTTTCTTTTTCAATCAGCATTGTTATTTCCAAGTGGTTTCAGGCTATTCGTAGGTATCCCAATGGTGGTTTTTGGCAGTGATCTCCTTTGCTCACTAACATTGGCAAAAGTGGATGGTGGCCTATTTTTCAGGTTTTCACTGCGCAATTTCTGGTGGTTTCTGGTGAGCAGCATGCTTTCCGGTGGCCATTATGATGTTTCTGCTGCCAGCAATGCACAGTGATGTTGCAGGGCTTGGATGAGCGGGTCGATACATCACACAGCCCAAATGGTAATGATGTGTTATTATATAGCACTTACGCTTAAGCACTTCATATAGAACAAATATACATACAATATCACCCAACCTCTGTTGGTACTCATTTATCAACCTCAGCAGGAAGAAAGGCTGGGTTGACCTTGCTGGGAGTCGAACCTGCAACCTGCAGATCACACACACATTGCAGCAGGGAGGGTTCTACCCACAGAGCTATCTTACCGACTATAGCTACCAGAAAACCAGCCACTCCAGAAACAAAGAGCCACTTGCTGCTGGCCACAGCCAATGAGCCGTAATAACATTTTTTTATAAAAGGTTTTATTCTTTTTTTCTTTTTTTAGGGGTAGCAAGGGAGACTTCAGGGGTTGCAATGATGTCCCTGTTGTAATGTTATTTTCCCATTGCCAACAAAATAGATTTGAAATAAAATGAATAGAATGAAATTCAGTGTGTGGATAAAGAAATTGCTCCTTGGTTTTGTAAATGTGGTTTCCAGACTAACACACAACAAACGATAGTGCGGGATAGGGTTGTATGAATTAAGTTCATTGTTTGACAAAGGGATGCTTCATGTCTGATGTGAAGAAAATGTGACATAAGGGAATGTCGGTGCACAAACAGGTACTGTGGGTGAGGAGTGTAATGCAGTTAAAATTAATGCACTAAATGGTAAATAATGTTCCAGTGCTCCAGGAAAAGCTCTTGCTACTCAAAACAAAAGAGCTTAATACACAGACACAATTGTTAACTTAGAAACCACTGAGGTGAAATCCTGGTCACTCTAATCGAGAACAAAGTCTCCTCCTACACACTTTTAATTTAATCACTAAAATTTGAAAAATCTAATATTCAATAAAGTCAAATACACGATATGTTCACTTTAGATAAACTGTATTTTATAGTCAATATAATTTCAACAAAGAATAACAGATGTGGTGAGTTTCATCATTCACTGATACTTGTATTTCCTTTCTCAATGGGGTATATACAGAGAAAGTGAATTTCGAAAAAAATAACGGTGTTCAAAAGTAAACTAACAACATGCAAATCCAAAGTAATACATGAAGCAGAGTAAATCTCTGTGTCTTTCAACTGCATCAAAGTACATCACGATATGTTAATACAATCACAGCATAACACTATCCGTTTCGGGGTTCTGTGACCCCTTCTTCAGGTGTAGATATTGATTGTATTTCTTCACTAGCTAAAAAAATGTAAAGAGACAGAGTCACTACACTATACATTTCTCCCTGTGAACACCCATGTACTTGTAATGGCAACAGACTTATTTGACTAACCTATATGGACAAAGGTGAGTCTTCTTCTTTCAAGCTCAAGAATAACGAGGATGTTTTGAAAGGATAACTTGCTTCTGTGTTGTTCTCTATAGCATGTCCATTGAATGGCATCCACAAAATTTGATACAAGAGGGCTGTTTGAGTTATCAGGCTGATCTTAAAGACAGTAAGTGAATCCTCCCATTAATTTAATGTTTCAGAAAAATGTTAATGCACCACTTTGAGAGTGCAGTCCAGCATCTCCCCAGCGTTTCGTTTTAAGTGGAGTTTGCCTACCTTTCTGCCATTTTCATTAAACGTGATCTGGGAATGGGAGGACGGCTGCTGATACAGCCTCCCGCCCTGCATTGTGTTTTAATCTACTTGCGTTACCGATCACGTGACCGTCAAATGATCCCGTGCTCGCACAATTCCAAATTGTGCATACGTTCCGTTGCTATATGCAAGCCCGCATTCACGGTACGGTAAGTATTGTCCGCTCTGTTCTATGGTGCATTGTGCTGCAATCGGCCAGTCTCGCTGGAAGATGTCCTTGTTTAGCCTCACCGTGATGTATGTGAATACGTAGTTAATTCAATACACTGCAGTCACATGATTACATTGCTCAACTGTCATTGGTTGAATGCTGATCCTCATGGTAACATCGTGTCAGGATTCTCAGTTCAAATGGAAAGTATAGTTTGCCCTGTTGTCTGGTGCATTGTGTTGTAATGGGCTAGTCTCGTAGGAAGATGTCAATGTTCAGCCTGACTGTAATTATATGTGAATACGTAATAAATTATTCACACTGCGGTCACGTAATTAAATTTCTCTACTGTCATTGGTTGAATGCTAAGCCTCATGGTAACATCGTGTCGGCATTCTAAGTGTGACCAACACTCGGTCACATTACTACAAACATGATGATATGGTTTGACAAATTAATCCACAATAACATTGGATTATATTCTGGAACTTGCCACTGGGTAAATTTGCTTGGGACTTAATCAGCGTGCCACCAGGTAAATGGTCTTTTTTGTATAATTGACCTATTTTTCCATGTTTATATTATACCAAGAGCAAGTGATACAGGGTGCAAATTGCAATAATTTGGTCTCCCGAAAACTCACATTTTGTGACTGTTGCATTTTGCACCTAAGCGCGAGCCTAGACAGAGAAATAGAAAGATTGGATGGGCCGATCAATGGTCCTTATCTGCTGTCAAATTCAGTGTTTCTTTGTCAAGCAAAATAATACCTGCACCTTTCTCTTTTAAACATAGTGCCTTTCGGTCACTTAGACTGTTCGGCCATGCACTGCACAGAGGGCTGCAGCGAGAATAGGGTGAACTAAAAAGCTGTCCTGTCAGCTGTTGCTGAGTAACCACCACCAATTAATTAGAACTTTTGAAGCCCTGCCAAATTGATTTCTGCTAGGACCCATGGAAGGCTTTGGCACACTGCTGACAAGCCACACTGGATAAAGAGACTTAGGGACACAAATGTATCGCTTCTCTGAGGCACAGGTATACAGGCTTCCAGGCGACAGCACTCAAAAGACGTAAAACAATTACAAGCTAGGGAATGCTCTGGGGGATAAAGCACATAGCAGAATTGCAGCAGAGACCTTCACTTATCTTGGTATCAGTATTTTCTAATTTATGAGTTATGTCGGGAGCGTTGTTTACCTTTCGGCATCTTGACCCTATAGAGGTTTAGAAAAACATCACATATAGTCCAGTTATTAGAAGAGTGGCTGTTTCCATTTCTTTCGCTTTTGTGGCTATTTCCATTTCTTTCGCTTTTAAAGAGCCACGTTTCTTTGTTTCTTTTTAAAGACCAACAGGTTGATTTCAATCCGCAAATAATGGGAAGGACCTTTCAACATGTATGCAGCCTGAACAAGAAAAGCTCTGCCACCAGAGGAGTCAGTGCATCCCACTAAAAAATAAAAACATGCTTTTAATTCCAGCCACCTGCTCTGGTGTGGAACACACCTGCGTATGGCTAAATCATAGACAGCAGCAAAGGACAAGGTTTGTGTGGGAAATTTGACAGCAGTTGTGAAACTGAGTGTTCAGTTGTATTTAACAACGTTGACTACAATTCTTTTGTGTTAAACATGAATAATACACTTAAGATAAAACAAAATGTCAGCTACACACAGACTAATTTAAATGATACTCACTTCTTTGACGGAATTCAGTTTGGTTGACATTTTTTATAGCATTTTTTACCAAAAATAGGTAGAAGGCGGGTTTGAGTTAATTATATGGAAGGGGAGGCGGGTAGGTGAGCGGAGTGCCGGTAGCTGTGGGGGTCTCACCCGCATTTACAGGTAAAGAATTCAGTCAAAACAAATTCAAACAAATTGAATTCGGACAAATATTTTTGGTGTTCTTAAATAGATCCTTTTAAACTAGAAGATCCATTTAAACTAGATGCTTGCTATTGTATTTGAATACATGCATGGTAGAATGTACTGGTATAAATAAATATATGACCCAAAGTGCGTGTTATTTTTTAACCTGTATATCCTTCTCAGGTTGAATCATACAGGGCATTAGAATCTTAAGTTATGGTACATTATGTCATTGGCCCTCATTACGACCCTTGCGGAAATCGACTGACCGGAGCGCCACAGCGTAAATAGCGTTTCCGCCATTGCACGAAGGAGCAAAGTGCGGCCCATTCCGACCCATCGGGCACGAGCACCACGGCATGGCGGAAGTGCAAAGTCCGCGATGGCGGAAAAGACCCCAAAACGGCCCACACCGCCGCCGTACGGGGCCCCAGGTGCAATACCGCCACCCCTCTTAGCGGTCACCGCAGTGTGCGCCTACCGGAAAGTACGGTGGCCGGAAATATACGGAAACGGAAGTTAAAACACGGGCCCGGAACGGGAAACATCCCGGCGTACACCTATAAATACACTAAAACCACACAACCACTAAAAACACTACCCTGAGACACACCCCACCCCGTCAACCACCCTAGCGAAACCAAGAAAAATGGGAAAAGCAGCGAAGAAAGCGTGCGACCGCAAGCGGCAGGTCCACTTCTCCCGTGAGGAACTCACCGTGCTAACAGAGACCCTCCAGGAGAATGCTGCCGTGGTCTTCTCCACGCAAATGACCAGGACGGCACTTGCAAACAAGAAGGCCATATGGGCTCTGGTGGCACAGCGGGTAAGTGCGGTGGGGACCGCACCCCGCACCCCACAGCAATGCCGCAAGCGATGGGACGACCTGCGGATACGCGTCCGCAGCATACTCTCTGCCAACCGCAACATTGCCACAGCCACCGGGGGAGGTCCTGATTCACCCATCAAGTTGACCCCCTGGGAAGAAATCTGTGCCTCCACCATCGGAATGGAGAGCATTGAGGGAGTCGGAGGGATGGAGAAAGGAGTGCAGACATCCGAAGATTCAGGTAGGTGGGCCAGATATAACAAGCCACACAGTCCATCCATGTGAAGCACCATGCGTCCACATAGTGCAACAGAAACACATGTCCAGGATAACGTCCACACACATCGGCCTGATAGCGCACGTTAAAACCCACAATAAATACATAAATAATTAAAAACCCCTAATACACGCACTACACGTGCAGCAGGCACACCCAAACTGCAGGCTGCCAAACAACTGCACCCTCACTCCACACACAAATCAAAGCACCTCCAAGGCCCCGACCCAAATCACCCTCAGGTACCACCCCAAAGCATGTGATACAATGCCATTCCAATTCCCACAGACCCATCAATAACCCTCGCCCTCCTTTACTCCACCACAGGGTCCGATCCAAACGACGAGCCACAGGACACCCCTACCAGCACACCTGCAAAGAGGGCCAAGACCAACGGCCAGAGACCCTCCACCTCAGCTGCACGCATCAAGACACGGCAGCAGCACAAATCAGGTGGTAGCACAGAGGAGGGAACATCAACAGGCACCCCAGCAGCCAGCATGGCCACAACACCACCACCACAGGTCCCCCCAATGGATGCCACAGAAGGCACTGCCTCTGGTGGCAGCAGCACCATAGGTGACACCCCATTGATGGCAGCATGCTCGGACACAGAAGACGGGGATGTCGAGGTCAGATCCATCCATGACCTGTCCCAATCCCCCTGTCTGTCCCATCCCGTACAACATGAGGATACCACGCAGGTGCAGCCACAAGACGACGACTGGCCATCCCCCCCAAGCCCTGTGGCAAGGCAACATGAGGACAACAGCCCCTCTGTGACACCCCCGCAAATGGCCATGGCCCAGCAGAGGCAACAGTCCCTCGACAAGTTAATCGTCCAACAGCAGCAAATGGCCACACTCCTCAAGGACCATGCCGATGAATGTGGGGGCACCAAGGCAGACATAGAAACATCAACAGAGACACTTAGGGCAGAAATGGAGAGATGTACAGAGACGCTAAGGGCACAAATTGAGAGTAGCACCGAGAGCCTGAGAGTCCAAATGGAGAGAAGCACCGAGAGCCTGAGGGGGGAACTGCATGCGACGTCCAAAGACGTATGTGCCGAACTTGCCGCAGTGCGCCGTGTGCTCACTGAGCTCTCGCAAACCCTTAGGGACATGCATGGACGTGAGCAGCCAGACACATCATCCGTTGCAAGTTCCGTCCAGGGCAGCCCCCAACGTAGATCAGGGAGGAACCTGCGCTCCACAGGCAGGGGTGCCCCTGATACCCGCAGAGGGGGCTTGCAATAGCGACAGGCCACTGACAATGAGCATCTTTGGACACTGGTGTTCGGGTGGGAGGTAGGAGGGTGGAGGGGGTGTGTTGGGCTCACTTGGGTGGCGGGTCGATAGGGTGTTCCACATGATATCACATATGCCATAAAAAGTGCACGATCACCCAATGAGATGTGTGGACATTGATCTTTGTGTACTAGGCCATCATAGGCGTACAGTCCATATTGTGCATGTCCCAGACACACGCAGTGCCACGAGTCCCGTGTCCATGTATCAGCCCCCAGGCGTGAGTGCTAGAAGCATACATCAATGAGATGCTGACGGATGTCACGGCCCTCCGGTGCCTCGCAGACTCCTTGAGGTGCTGCCACATCCCCACCCTCATCATGACCATCATCCGGTGCTTGCAGTTCAGCGTCAGGGGGCATGGGCACATTTCTACGTACGCACATGTTGTGGAGCATGACACATGCCATGACCATCTTTGCAACCTTCTCATGGCGGTACAGGAGTGCCCCGCCAGACCTGCTGAGGCAGCGGAAACGAGTCTTCAGTAGGCCGAATGCCTGTTCTATGACTACACGGGTACGTGAGTGGGCATGGTTGTAGTCCTCCTCATGCTGGTCCCGTGGGTTCCGGACTGGTGTGAGGAGCCATCTCTTCAGTGGATATCCAGCATCACCTGTATGTGGACGATAAACGTAGGATGTGGAATGCCATTGATACGTACGCACACCCCCCCCCCTTCCTGCCAGTACATTGCCAAATCACATACCCCACATCATCATGCATGCAATGAGACTCACCGAGTAGCCAGGATCTGTTCCCTGCGTGTCGCTCCATGTAGCGTGGTATGGTAGAGTTCCTCAAGACCATGGAATCATGGGTTGATCCAGGGAATCGGGCACAACAATGCGTAATGATCCTGTTGGAGTCACACACCATTTGTACATTCAGGGAATGAAATTGTTTTCGGTTGCGGTACTGGGCCTCCATGGCATGTGGGACGACCAATTCAACATGGGTGCAGTCGATGGCACCAATGCAACCCGGTATGCCGGCAAGTGCATGGAATCCCACTTTTGTGTTCGTAATTTCCTGCTCCGAGCGTGGTAGGGAGATGTAGTCGTCTGCGTGCTGCAGGAGGGCATCGAGCACTTGGAATAGTGTCCGTGAAAACAGTGGCTGTGATATGCCATGCAACTGTCCGACTGTGTGCTGGTAGGTGCCTGTGGCCAGGAAGTGGAGTACAGACACCACCTTCAGTAGGGGTGGGATTGCGGTTGGGCTATCTATCATGCTGACTAGGTCAGCCTGTGTCATGTCCACAATGGCGGCTATGGTGTCCCGGTCCAGACGGTAGAGGGTGTGGATCTGCTCATCAGTGAGGTTGAACGGATGTGCTCGGAGGCGTGGGATTGCGGGCTGCCTGCGTGGTGGTAGTGGCTGTGCTGCTGGGCCTTGCTGGCCCTGCCTTGGCCTCCTCCTCCTCCTGCGTCTCCTCCGTGCGGCTGGTTGTAGTTGTTGTTCGTCTTCTTCTTGGAGTCGGAGTAGTTGCAGTGCTATCAGGTCCCCCAGGGCCAACATCGCGAGTCCTGCCGGTAGCATTTCGCTGTGGTTGTGGGAGGAGACTGGCTGTGCAATTTATGTGTTTTCAGGCTGTATGGCCTCCACCTGTGGTGATTGATTCCACCTGTGCAAACGGCTCTCCCCTTTGGCCGAGCACGTCCCGCGCACTACGCTGCAATTCGGGTAATGGTATCTTGCTATTGCAATCATGTATTTGTACCCGATGGGCGTGTAAGATTGGTTGATATGTTCATTCTGCTGTGGTCCCATTGTTTCCCATACTATCTGTGCAGTCGCGAACGGACTTGTGAAGGGTCAGTGGAACGTAGTACTCGAGTAACGGTGGGCCCTCATGCATCACTGTACCGAGTTGCAACGACGGGCGGGGCGTCCCATTTGTGGGTGAAGGCAGTTGCCATTTTCACACACAGCCGCACTCGATGGAATAATTAGTGATTTCAAACGGCCAGAGATGCCTTTTCGACGTGATGTTGCAAATGAGGAATTCGAAGGGCGGCGCTTTCGGTTTCCAGCTAGCGGCGAGGAGATGCCCACAGGTCTGACTGCAAATATAACGTTCTATTGTTCTATGTCCTTGAGACAGGGCCCATGGCGAGGGAGCAATGATTGATATGAATAGTTTGGGATGCGCAATTGCTACGTGGGCGATGAGGCCGGCCATTCCCAAATACATGTTACTTCACAACACTGGATTTACGGGCTGGGGCACTGTGGATGTAGCAGGCTGCATTACGCACAGACTCAATGGACGTTTCTAATGTCATGTGAGTAATTATTCAGGCGTTTTGATCCCGGGATGAGGGAATGATGTATGGATGCATGGGCAGGTGATTTGGTGCAGAGTTTGGCATGTACAGGGCTTCTAGGGATCTATCCGCCTCCCCTACGCTATGTGATGCAGGGCTGCCATAGTGGGACCATCGTCTATCTGGCCTTGTTGAGCCCTCCCTGTCTCGACGCGCCCTCAGACACTTGTGTCCATGCACGTTAACATTCCCATCTGATGGATTCTGTTTTGGCAGACGCATGCACAGGTACACTCGTTCGTGATGGTGTTTACAACTAGGTATAGATGGTTATGAGTCGCAAGTGGCTTTGGGGTGTTGATGATCCTTTGGAGTGGGCTGGCATGCATATGGCTGTGGATTTCGTGTGCTCATTGAAGTGAGTTGTTCGAATGTAGTTCTGATGGCCATTCTGTTCTTGTTCTTTTCTTTTGGTTGACAGGTATCTCCTCCCCTTTTGCCACTGCCATCTGTATGCCACTCCTGCAGATGGATTTTACTCCCGACACCTGCTGCTTCGTGTTAATCGGTGGAGCAGCATTACGATCTTATGGGACGATCGACAGTGGCCCACATGCCCTTACGCAGTACTGGTGGCTCGGAGCAACATTTCGGCCTTTCAGCTGGACTAGTGCCTCCCCATTGGGACGGCCCTGCGGTTGTGTGCGCTTCCTTTTTGCCTTTTCGTACGTGATTGTGGCTCTGTGTACCATGATGGGACAGGGCGTCACACAAGTAGTGGCTGGTCATTTCTTGCGGATGCAGCCCACAATGGTGAAATGTGTTTTGGAGTTCATGGCCTGATGGCTGTATGGGCTTGGTGATTTTGTTGTGCATTAAATTTCTATTCTGATTTGGGCCGTGTAGCGTTTTTCTTTGCAAGTGATGTGGCATGTGCCTATATGTGGGGCGATGTATTGTGAGGAGATCTGCATTGGGTTCCTGCTTCGGGGTTTAGTTGCGTGGTACTGTGCTGGGCGCGTTTGCCTACTGAGCCCGTGAGGTCAGGGATGGGGGCTGCCTATATGACAGTTTGGATGTTGTCATGCTCAGGGGCGGGGGATTGGGTTTTGTGTGACAGATGGCGGTCAGCCAGGTGGACTGGTGGAATGATGTGATTTTCGGAATGTTGCTGGTCACAGGTGCCTGTGTTTGCGTGCGTTTCGGGGGGGGGGACTGTGGTCATGTCCATTGGGATGGCTTCTGTATTCGTGCCATCTGTGCCCTGCAGCTCCCATTGGCCCCTCTTGTGTTTCTTTTGTTCGTTGGCATGCATGGGTGCTTTGTACATTTCAATGGTTGCATTGTGACTTCATTGCACCTACAGGGTGTTGTACTTTGTGGGCAGGGAGCGGTGTACAGGCACTCAGTGGGGCCGTTTACGGTTGATTCGCGATGCCGTACTTCTCGCCATGGCGGAATGGTCCATTCCGCCATGCCTGATGGCGTTAGGTACATGTCCGCTAGGGTCGGAATTGGCGTACCGTTGCACCATGGTGGTGTTTGCGGTTTGGCATGGCGCGCGCGCGCGTGCTTAGTGCAGTTAGCGTTGGCGTTCACTACGGTGTCGCTAATGGCTTCGTACTTTGCGGTGACGGGTCATAGTCGCACCGGGCGCTATTCGATGGCGGTATTGCATTTCCGCCATCGTTTTCCCCTTTCCGCCAGGGTCGTAATGAGGGCCATTGTGTCTTATAAAGCACAGCTTCTCCCATTTGCATGTCCTCTTGGTGCTACAGGACTTGCAAAGAAGGCAGCACAGCAAGCTTGCTGTTTCTGATATGTTGTTGCGTGCAGATCAGAAGCAACCTTTCTATGTGTGTGGAGGGGGGTAAGCTTCTAGGTGTTTTCGCGCTCATGTCCAATCTAGCCAACATTGGTCCTTCTCAGGTCTCAGTGTGCAGGCCATGTGCTCAGATGTACATTTCAGTATTGTCTTGAATTGTATGGTTATGTTGATTAGTCTGTGAGTGTTTGTCTGTGGTGTCAATTGTGGGTTTCTGTAGTGACCCAGTCATGTTCATGCATGCAGAATACATACGTTGCAGTAGAGTGTCACAACGTTAGGTTGGTCTGGTGAGGTGTGTTTCCAGTTAGGGTGGTAGGCAGGAGGATTTGTTGGTAGATTGTTTTGGCTTGGCGAGATGTAACACCATGTAGTATATTCCAACTATTAGATCCCCGTGAAGGAACTGCCAGAGTCCTGATTCTCCTGCAGGTAGATCTGGCGTCACATTTTGTCTGTTGCATAGTTTGTGCTTATCGTGGTTGTGACGCATCAACTTCTGGGGCACCAGTGGTCCAGGGATAAATATCAGTTTCTAAACCATCAATCAGCCCCACACCTCAAGTACACCAGAAAGAATCCAAACAGATTAGAACACAAGTAAATTATAAACCTCCTTGTCAATTTTGGTAGCTTGGACGGAACTGCAGAATCGTTGGTTAGTTGCAACACAGCAAAAATACAATTATTACCCAATGATAAAACGGACTGTCCAGTCAAGGTTGTATAACAATATCTACATTATTATTATCACAACAGACAGTTCTAGCACACTACAAAATACAACCCACCCTGTAAAGGAACACAGAGGGTAGACAGTTTCATGAAGGAAAGGGATGCACTCTGGATACTGACAGGAGGTTCATTGGTAAAGCAATCAGTCTGACCTGTTCAAGTTAATTCAGTTTCAGCACCAAGGGAGCATGGGGTCGTAAACGTCACTAGTGGCCTTCAGAGAAGGACCAGGGGGACAGAACCACAATGTACCTGGTGCTTGAGATAATATTGATGCTCAACAACGTCGAGTCGTTTATAGGGCACTTTGCAGCTCCTGCGACAGAGTTCAAGAAGGGAGACAGCTGCGGGTAACAGGCGGCAGGCAGTTCGGCAAGCGAGGCTGCAAAGAGAGCTGCAGGCTGGCCTACACAGTGGCTCAGGGTCAAGAATAATTGTCTCTGTGCTGGTTGGCGGATCTGGAACGCTTTAGTGACTACAGTCAGTGGCTCAGATGGTCACGGTTCGAGAGCTCGACTGCCTCAAAAATGTCCTTAAAAGATGGATGCTGGTTGATGCTTGTTGTGGCACTACTCATAGCTTCTTAGCAGGGCTTCTGACGTCCTTTAAGGTGCACGTCCCAAAGCTGAGAAGAGTGTTTGCAGGCCTTGTTCTTTGATCAGAGACTCTCTGGCACTTCCCACCTAGGAAGCTTTCTGGCAGAACCTATCAGGGCATGGTATGTGTTGGCTGGGTACCGGTTCTGGAGCTGCTGGATGGGTCCTCTGAGTCCCGTATCTCCCTCTGTTCCCCGGGAGATGTTTAGGGGAGGGATCTTGCTTCCCTCTTGTAAATCCTGGCCTTCCTTCACTGGCGGAAGCTGTAAGGTAGACTATACCTTCAGCCAGGGTCCAACGCTGAGTTCTTCTTTCCTGCGTCGGGTGAAGCCTTCAGATGATCTGTTAAGAGGTTCAGCCTTCTTTTAAAACCAACTGGACCCCAGTGATTGGTGCAGGCTAAGCCTACCTTAAGGAACCAATCTTGGTTCCCCACCAACAATCTTCTGTTATGCGTGAGGTCAGGATCAGAGTGCTTTGCAAAAGGACAGGTAAGAGGTGACAGAAAATACTGCTATAGCCAACCCATCTTCCTGTCTGTTGTAGATAAAAGTGCCTCTCTGGTTAACTGAGCCCACTGTGGCTCTTGATCAAAGTGCCGGTCTCCCTTGAAGTTTGTGGTGAGAACAGACTTCTGTCTCCCTCAAATCACATACTTTGTCCCTCTGAACTGGAGTTTGCCTACTGAAATCAGTTGTCCCAGACATGACATTCAGTGCCCTTCATACAGAAGGGTGTGAGCTAGCTTGAAGGTGACACATTGCATATCATCCCATCAATCGACTCAATTTAAAACAATCAAAAAAGCCCAGGCGAGCGCACAATCCCCGTGCGGATGGTCGAAATCCTTACAGTTGTTGAGCCCAAACAGGTCCGCTTTTTGGATTAGTCTTTTAGGGTCTTTCTGATCTGTTTGTCATCTGCCTGGGGATATATTTGTCTAGTCAGAAGTCGTACTATTTCCACTATCATTTGGGGGTCTGGGTGTTTTGGTCACAATGATCGATAGATCATGTTTAGTTCTAAATGGGATGCATGACTTTCTTGGGTGTGGGTCTGCAGCCTTTGACTATCCAGATGTTTTGGAATACAATTCCCGTGATCGCAAGACATCATAGTCAATGGTGGAGGTTCATGGGGCTGAAGTCCAAAACATTAGTATGCTCACATATTAAGTAACCATGTTCTAGGGCCAAGAGAAGAGTCATGACGGTAGGGTTTCCAAAAGACTGTGGTGGTCCTGCAGGGTGTGGATCCATTCATAAGCAAGATACAAAGCCAAGTTATGATTCTTACTGCTCATTCACATCGCCTCATGTTGTATGAAATTTGTGTTGCGAGGCCCAGACCTTTCATGAAGGATGACCCGTAGTACAGGGTCATTTTCAGGATCGATTTTTCAACGTAAACATTTTTCAAGCTGTGTTTTATTCTTTGTCCAATCATTAGCCTTCTTATTTCTTGGTGAATCAAAGGCTATTTTATTTGCTGTTGTGCTATTTTTTTAATTTGGCGAAAATTGATGTTTGATGGAAAAAGGTCCTGGGTGTCATTTTCCAGTTCATTTGAACAACCCTCTAACTGTGTGGCCTCTGAGGCAAATGGGGAGGGGGAGATATAGCACCAGGAGGTGTTTCTCTGAACCAGCATGCAAATACAAAGAGTATCAGTCTTTCAAGTTATATCAAGTGATCTATTGGACACATTAAAAAGTTACAGCTATTGAGCCTTATTACTTTTTCAACATGCAATTCTTTCACATGTTTTGTTTCAATAAAATGTGTGTTTCTGCTTAAGGCTGCCACAGTACTTGCATAGCTATTTCATATTTAACAGTCTTCTATAGCATCGCCTGAATTGCATATCCTCCTATAGCATCGCCTGAACAGCATATCCTCCTATAGCATCGCCTGAACAGCATATCCTCCTATAGCATTGCGTGAATACTATATCCTCCTATAGCATTGCGTGAATACTATATCCTCCTATAGCATCGCCTGAATAGCATATCCTCCTATAGCATCGCCTGAACAGGATATCCTCCTATAGCATCACCTGAATAGCATATCCTCCTATAGCATTGCGTGAATACTATATCCTCCTATAGCATTGCCTGAATAGCATATCCTCCTATAGCATTGCCTGAATAGCATATTGTCCTATAGCATCGCCTGAATAGTATATCCTCCTATAGCATCGCCTGATTAACATATCCTCCTATAGGAATGCCTGAATAGCACATCCTCCTATGGCATCGCCTGAATAGCATATCCTTCTATAGCATCGCCTGAATAGCATATCCTCCTATGGCATCGCTTGAATAGCATATCCTCCTATAGCATCGCCCGAATAGCATATCCTCCTATAGCATCCCCTGAATAGCATATCCTCCTCTAGCATCGCCTGAATAGCATATCCTTCTATAGCATCGCCTGAATAGCATATCCTCCTATGGCATCGCTTGAATAGCATATCCTCCTATAGCATCGCCCGAATAGCATATCCTCCTATGGCATCGCCTGAATAGCATATCCTTCTATAGCATCCCCTGAATAGCATATCCTCCTATGGCATCGCCTGAATAGCATATCCTTCTATAGCATCGCCCGAATAGCATATCCTCCTATAGCATCCCCTGAATAGCATATCCTCCTATGGCATCGCCTGAATAGCATATCCTCCTATAGCATCACCCGAATAGCATATCCTCATATTTGTAAGTAAAGAGTAAGAGTAAGTAAGGGGTCACTTGTTTCCTTCACCCACTGAAACTCCTGGAAGTCGTGTGTGTGCTTATGCAGCCGATATTGTGCTAATCAGGCCATATTCTTTGTTTATTGCTTCTTGGAGCTTGATCCACACCATAAAGTGACCTAAACTTAAGCTAAATAATGTTGATTTTGCTTTAATTTTATTAAGGAAAAAAACATATGTCAAAGGTTTGAAAATAACCAAATGACAAAAAATGATTTAAAAAAAAAATCTAAATAAAACCTACAAAGGCCCATAGGATTAATGCACACGACATACATATAAAATGGCCAAGCTACACACTGAAGCAGGACAGCATGCATGGGCCACAGGGAAGGGGTTTTGTTTTATAGGGGTGGGGCATACCCGCTCACTGGATTTTAAGTGATTCCATTTCAGTGACAAAGGGAAGCAGGTACCAAAGATTCTTCTAGCTTCACAAGAAATATGCAGAAACAAAAACAATATCTAAAGGTGGGAGTCAAGACAATGACAGCTCCGCCAGTGCATGAGTCAGCGCCTCGCTTCCGCGACTGGAAGCTGCCAGATGACACGGCGTCCGCGTCAGATGCTAAGGTTAATAGTCTACCTGGCATCACTGCTGGCATCTCAGGCTCTCTCTGTGCCGGCATAGATGGACTAGCAAGACGCACCGTCGCCGCGTGGGAGTCGCAGCACAGCAGCAGGAAAGACAGACGCGCAAGTCTCCAATCCTACACCTGAGAAATATAAGAGTCCAGTTGGTTATATTCTGGTTCACACATGCATTGAAGCAGGTTCCAAGTGCTTCCAGTGTGTATGCATGTAGGGACAGAGCCAAGGGGGTAGCAAAGCGGGAGGTAGCAGCTTTAAAGTTCTCGCCCCCAGACATTGGAATGCCTTACCTACCAATATCAAGAACGAAACGTCATAACCACAATTCAAAAAATCACTGAAAACTTGGTTATTCAACCAATACTAATGTGAACTATTATCCCTACCCACCTAGACCAGACACCCCACAACATTTGTATATATAATGCATATTTTTTATTTCTTTTTGCGTGATTTTACTGCGTCTCTCATCTTTTAAGATTGTATTTACCCATTGTCTGTAACTACGCTGTGATACCTCCGGGTCTGGGCGTATAACAAATGTAATACATAAATAAATAAATAAAATAAGGGGCATTGAAGTTGTTCATTAAGGATGACAAATGAGGCTTGATTCACACAGAATTGCACTGGAGCCAATGAGGACACTTTGGTGAGCTTCTGGGATCTGCATATGCTACCTATACACCTGATTCTCTGAGTCCCAAAAGTGTGCATTTCTGGAGATTCCATGAGCATCGCTTTGTGAAATGCACATGCGTGTGAGCAGGTGGCTCAGGCAAGTCGGGACAAGCCTCTCGCCTCTCCAAACATAAACCTGTGCATGCTAGTAACCCTTGGAAATGGAAGGGAGACGGTCTGCTGCTGACAAATACATATTTGCTGAAGCTTTCAATAATAATGTCAGGCTTTCTACCCAGCACCAGAATGCTCAGTTTTGCTATTTCAGTGTTTAATTTTAGGGATGAAGAGAAGGCGAGTTTATTAGGGAGGGCACGTATAGACAGATAGTCCCAGAGGTAGGCCACTCAAATGCTAAGTGCGGAACCCCCTCAGAAAACAGGAATGTTTAGGAGGTGCTGAAGAACCAGAACTTAGAATGTGCTGAGAATAATATTTGTCACATTTATTAGACAAGAAGGGTAGACCCTTCTTGTGATAGACCCTCTGTGACCAGCATAAGACTTTAAACTGAAGCTGGAAGTCGCTGACTGCCAATGTAGCTGGCACTAGATGGGTGCTGACTGCTAAGAACATCTGGTCTCAGTAAGGAGGCAGGCTTCCACATTCTGGACCACTTGAAGGCGTCTAATCACTCAGAAAGGTAAGACAACCAAGGTCAAATAAATTATAGGTTGCCCCTATAGCTGATAGGACAAATATGCTGATTTTGAGGGAGGAGGTACAAGATTTTTCTTAAGACAATGGGCATCATTACGCTGGCAGTCCAGTAATAAGGATGCCGGTAACAACGTACCGGAACTCTTTCCAGACCGCCAAACTATGAGGATGCCTGCAGGGGCAGGTCTGACCAGCCGGGAGCACCAGCTGCTGCAGGGATGGTTTCCACGGAAGCACTAGCGCGGTTAGCAACGGTGCTGGTGCTTCTGTGTGCCCATTCCTGTGGAGTCACAGGAATTCTGAATTACAGTTCCCACTGCCTGACATCCTGGGCCACCGGGATTTGTAATGTCCCGGTGGCACCAGAATATCAGGCAGCGGTACGGCTGTTGGAAGGTTGCCGGAAAGCCTACTCCTAATGGCGGGTTTTCCAGCAACCCCCTAATGAGGCCCAATGAAATGGAGTTTACCTGCGGGGTCAAGGAACGGGACCTATCCAACTTGAACCCTAGGTTTTTTTACCCAGCCTCAGAGGAAGGTTGGGAGACACTTGGCGTCTGGCCAGCAGTAAGCGTCCCATAAGTCATCACGACCAGCAACACCAAAACCTCTTACCCAAGTTAAGGTATGGTCCATTGCAATGTATGCATCTATGCAGAGTTGGAGCTTCATTAGTGTAGAAGTAGAATTGAAGGTCCAGGGACAGAATCAGGTTGGGCAGAGGATGTTGATAGATATTAAAAAGAATTGGTGGCAGAGACAAACCCTGGGGGACACCGCAGCTGATGGCTATAGACTCTCGATGAAAGAAGGGGCCATGAAGACTGACTGAGTGCTACCTCAAAGAGAAGGTTTCAGCTGGCAGAGTGCACCATCTTCCATCATATGAAGTGCCAGGATATATTCTGTGCCCCTTGCGTGGCGAAAGAGTGCGTCAGGAAGATGATCCTTAATCACCGCAACTAGACGTGATTCAGATGGAGAACAACACTTGATTTCTTCTATCAGTGCGACCACTGCATCCAGCGCGACAGAGGACATGTGTTCTAATGTGGCCAAGCCTTAGTAAGTACAAGGGATTGTCAAGGTGTGGAATGGGTCAGAATTAGGATCATCATTTGATCACGAAAGAGGCGATCTGTCGGCAAAGCTGTAGGGTGGGAATGACCATAGATAGAAGAGCTTATGGCGAGGAAACGTCTTTGGCAAGTGTGAAGGATTCCTTACGTTGGGGGCTGAGCCAATCCTTGTTATATGGTTTTTATTTTTACCTGAAGGATCTTCTCTTTATAAATCTGCAGTTGATTACTGAAGTACTGTTTCCCAGAAGGGTCCTGGAGTGCTCTCCGGCTCCATTCTAGAAATGTGCTATGGTTTTTGATCGTGCTCACATGTATACCACTTAGCCTGGGAAGGATGGTGTGTGGTTTACCCCCGTTTGCCCAGAATAAGCTAGTCTAAGGATGAAGTAATTTAAGAGCAGAAGTGGTCATAATGGTCACTTAATTCAGTAGCCCATGCAAGGGGTAGATTTCTAAAAGTGAAAAGAGAACTGAGAATGCCTTTCACATGTGCTCTGCTAGATGAGGGAAAGGGCAGATTGTATGGGTTCTCGGTGATCTGTCCATGTCAGAGGTCATACCCCTCAGATGGCACTGAGTGGAGGTCCAAGATGTGAGCACCTGTATGTGCTGGACTGATCAGTATTGGATGCAGATCGAGCAATGTTAGCTTATCTATTAGGTTGCGGCTATCAACGAGTGATATATTGTCAACCCAAATAATGAAGCCATCTACCTCATGCAGATTCCTAGGAAACATTGTTAGTTGTGCTTTGGAAGTCCTACGTGGAAACACATGGCACTAAACCAGGTGAAATATGAGAGACCAGGCAGGAGGGATATATATTCTGACAGCCAGACATTCAGCCTGTTGCCTCCTAAAAGTTTATAGCTTGAAGATATGAGCAAAGAGATAGTGGGCCCGCTGGTATCAGCACTCCAGCTATTAGTTATAATAAGGATGTCAATCCTTAAATCAGAATTGAGATTGAAGTTTTGGATTCTATTTTTCTTAAGGCAGTTTCAATGTAAAAGGCCATGGGATAATGAGGTACTCTGTGTGGTCATTGCAGATAGGCAATTAGGATCACGTTTGAACAGGGCATGACCACAGCCAAGATGGGAGGAAGAATGTGGGGTGGGGGAGAGAGGGAGACCTGGTGTATGTAGAGTCAAAATAGTCTCTCGCCGAGACTTACTGTCAGACCAGGAGCATGAGTAGAGCTTCCCTGCGTTATATGGAATGCCACACATTAATAACCCAAGGTTCTTCCCAGACTTGCCATATAGATGGGCAGTGCATAATAAACAGAAAAGGGAAATGAAGAAAGTAATGTCTAAGCCAGAAACGTTTCGGTTCAGGGCATTATTGTCTACTCAACTTCTTAATGCTAGCGTGAATGCTACATTAGCTTGCAGTAGAAATGGCCACACTATGGCCACCTGCTGGGGAGGAAGCAGGCTGTTGAGTGCTGCAGCTAGATACATCTGCTTCTGATTGGCTGATGAAGACATTTGCCATTTACACTTGCTTTTTGTACCAGGTCCCCTGGCACTAGAACAAGTTGGGTCAAAATAGTGTACCTACTTACTTAACCCTTCCCTCTCCCGAGAGAGATTGCTGGTTTGATTCTCAGGAGAACCTGGCACTGGTTTAAGAGGGGTTCTGTCTTCTCGACACCAGGGGAACCCCAAAAGGAACTGGCAGGACCAGGATGGCTGTTGGAGCATTTGCATGGCAGGGAAGACTGTTGGGAATTGCAAATTGACTCCCACTCTTACTTGAACCTGCGATTAGGACCCTCGTTATACCCCACCTATAATATAGGGTGTTTGCGACAGAGAGCATCCTTTAGAACCCTCCAAGAGACCTAGAGCAGAGGCCACTGGGGCCATTTTGGTGAACTCTTATGCTTCTCCTGATTCATACAGTTTTCTGACCAGGCCTTTCTTTTGGCTTTTGATATTCTGATCACCCAGCACAGTGACTGACATAACATCATTGCTGCCCCATTTTTTGAATTCTAACAAAATAAATAAAACATGTTTTGTAACAGACAGAATTTATTGGATTAAAGAAGACTCCCGTGAAACGACAGGTGGTGTGACACACTGAACATATGAGAGACGTCTCAGCGGACACCGGGTGATTATTGCTGACCTTTCCGAGTGTTTCTGATGCAAGACCAGGATAAACTATCAGAGGCAATTATGAGCACAGGAAATCGTTCAGTGCAAGGGTTTCCAGTCCATACAACTTTCTTTTGGCTTTAAAGTATGCTGCAGTATCTCAAAGCACTTGGGAACGGTAGCTCGGACGCATGCCGGAGCCATGCAACCCACCAAAACATACCTACCTGCAAACATGTGACTGGCTGCACCCTTTACTCTATTCTGTCAGGAGGTAATGGATTAACAATCCCATACAAGTAGAGACACAGAGTATGGCGCAAATTGGAAGTCTATTGTTCCACTTCTGAATGACACCTTTCTTATTGACATGGAACTCATCGTTGGGCCCTTACGGCCATGTTCCAATGCCTGCAGTCATACGGTCTGTGTTCTCTCCGGGGAAGCCATGTTATGGCCATAGCATTGATGCGCATTGTTCTACATGCTGAAGGGGTACATTTGGGCGGGTTTCTGGGTCCACTTTGTCTATAGGTGGATTTCCATTTCTGGCAACGCAGTAAGTCATTGTGCGATATAGTTAAGCAGGCTATCTAGTGTTTCCATCGAAACCTATCCATCGAAAACATATGCATTGAATGCATATATGTGAATGGTAAAGGGTGAATGTTCGTTAGGGTGGGTTTTTAAGGGGAAAAAATGGGCGGTTGGGGGTGGGGGGGTAACCCCCCAAAAAGAAATACCAAAAAATGCATTGGATGCAAATATTTTCGATGGTTAGGTTTTCGATGCAGAAACTTTGCTGGAAAGTTTTAGATGGAAAAACCATAAACCGTTAAGGAGGCAATGATGGTAGGTAAAAACATGGTAATTTGAATAGCTGAATTGTTTTGGCCCTACATAAATACACAGATGTGGAGGTGGTGAGTAACTATCCTTCTCTTGATATCTTTGAGTGTATACTCCACAATAACCAGGCCTCTCCTGGCCCTGCAGTTCCTGCATTGCCATAACCTTTTCCCTAATGTTGTTCTTGCCCACATAGTAATGTGAGTACCATGGCAGAGACAGCAGTGTGTAGAAGGGGCTACCCCCTTCCCCTCCAGGGCCTCTGCATCACATCCTGTTGTGCCCCCATTCCCTGGCTTCAGTTCAGGAGTTCCCTCCATGAGCTGATCCATCAGCACACAGGCTCCACTTGCTGTAGCTCACTTAATAACATTCGTGCTATTAATTCCACCACCTGGCTCCATGTGCTATGATTCCTGAAACGTGCTGCACCAGTCATGGCAGAAGATTGATCACCTCAGGCAGGTATACAATTTGTTTGTGTTCATGTGAGCAAGACTTTGAGAGCGTGTGTGTGTGTGTGTGTGTATGTGTTTGACTGAGTGTGAGTTTGTATTGGGAGTACTGGCATATATATAGTAGGCTCCAGCACCTGAAAATGTGATAAAGAATTTCTGTGCAATGTTGGTGACGTGGCATATAGTGACTTTGTTCATAACTCAAAGGGGAGTCCGCCTCAAGCCCCTTCACATTACTTCTGACTCACTGCTGCTATGCTTGGCCCCTTGCACACATTTTCAAGAAATATTAATTGTCCCTCCAACAAAACCACATACCAGACACAACCGATTTTGATTTATTTATCATGCCAATGGCCTCCTCGGGAGGCTCTCCACTAAAGGTTTTCACCTGCCACCACTGACCTTGAATCATTTAAAGCACCAACGCCCACTCAGAAGCTCCCAACACCCGTGTGCCACACAAATCTGCATACAACACTGTGTGGGTGAGACAGAATAGTGACACATGGATGCCGGTAGAATGAAGTGTGACCTGTCCTCTCCCCTGAACCTCAACCTCTGCAGCTGTGTAGACAGGAATGGTGGGCTGGCTGCTGCTGGAAGACCTTCAGGCATCCTGAGTCTTCTGGGCTTCCAACACATGTGTGCACTGGCCACTGCTCTCCTACCATTGCATGATGTGTTGTGCATGTTCACGTTTCCTGGCAGCTGCAGAGTAAACAGTAACATTCAGTCATTCAGCTATCCTCAAATTCTTATTGATTGACCCACCCTCAAACTCTTTCTTCATCCCTACATGCTTTCGGTAATTCTTTCATTGATATTAGACTTATGCATGTATCTGTCCATGCGGCCTCAGGCTATCATATGGCCTTCATCTTTCACTCTTTCATCCACCTTTAAAAGCCTTCATCCACCGCTCCTGCACCAGATCCTTACACACTCATCCATATTCAGTCAGCCATTCTCCTCTCAGCTCATTTATTCATTATTAATCCTAGCAGTTGTATTCATTCATCCACCCGTCTTGCACCTTCTGTCCACTCTCCGTCTGCTTTCCTCCAGCTGGACACTGTATCGCCCCAGCATACACCCATCACCTGCCCAGCTCAAGCACCAGCGCATCCTGCTGATGACTTTGAACAAATTAGGTGAACCAAGCATCGAACTGCAAGGA
This sequence comes from Ambystoma mexicanum, assembly GCF_040938575.1. Lineage (NCBI taxonomy): Eukaryota > Metazoa > Chordata > Amphibia > Caudata > Ambystomatidae > Ambystoma > Ambystoma mexicanum. The sequence continues at coordinate 194,305,738 of NC_090939.1, forward strand.
CTTCACATCACAACTCAACACGAACAGATGGATCATCACGTCATTCCTCGACCGGTACAAGCATGGTTTTGAACCATGCTCGGTTGCTGAACCTCTTGGTGCTGCCTTCAAAATGCATGGAGCACCGCTTAAACTGACTTGATGCTGACTCAATGATAACTCGCTGCCGCAGATCTATGAGACTTGGTGCACTCTAACCCAGTTCAACTCGCATCTACATCATCTCAGAGCCTGATTCGACACTGCAAACCACCTAACAATGGAATCCAGTACTTGCAAGCAACCCTGACCACATGGTCCCCATTTTGGGACCCTCAAGACTGGTTTAGTCCCTTTTGCACCTTTTTACAACAAGATATATCCTTTTCAATCACATTATCGTATTTCCTGTCAGTTTCCTCGCTGTCAGAGCATCCAGAGAGCGTATACATCCCTGTTCTGCATCTACTGTCTTCTTTTTACAAGGGTGGGATTTTATTGTTTCTCAAATAATTGCATGATTAATGCGTTTAATGAAAGTATATATTTTTTTATAAAATGGTCATTAGACATTCAAATAGTTTGGAACAGTTCTATTGCAATTTGGTTGCACCCACCTGACCTTCACCCCCCTTCTGAGAGTATAGCCTTCTCTCAACCCACGTTACCACGAAAGGTGAAAGAGGTATAGCTCTTGGCTGTGCCTGTTTTACCTTTATGAAGGGGGGTCACTGTTGGTTTGTAGAGGTTTGAGGGTTGAGTAAGAGATTTAGCCATTACGCAGAGCAGACGTCATTTTGTAACATGGCCGCCTTCTGATTTACGTTGGTTGTTCACTTATGTCATTGAATCCTTACAATGCTTCTGGCGCTTACCTTTTTACTCCTTCTTTTGTGACAATGGCCACTAGGAGGTGCAATCCTACATTTGCATTGGATTGGTGGCGACTTTCAAATTATAGTCCCAGTTTTATGTTGTTGCCCTATCCTGGTTTTGAAAGTCTGGCCACCCTAGTCATTCTGCAAGTCCAATGTGCACTGTGGCTTCTTAACTACAAAATTCAGAAGGACATCCCCCAACACTAATATGGTTTCCCTCCGCCAATCATAATCTCTCCTAGCAATTAAGCAATACAACCAGCACGTGCAGCGGTATAGTCCCGCCAGCCCCATGACCTTCAAGTAGAGTTGAATTGCCATTGCCCAATGATCCACATATCAACCATTGGGCGTTGCACTGGGATGTGTTTTAATGTTTGGGGAAAAAACGTATTCACGTGCAAATTCAGGCAGCCAACATGGCATTCACACACAGTATGGTTTCATGTGACTTAGAATCAAGGATCCTAGCAATATAAAGGTAATGTTTGCATGGGGATTCACGAACTCTGGGTGGGAGGCTTCTAGGACTGGGTGTGCTATGTAGCTCGTTCACAAAAGAAGGCTTCCGCCATGACTCTTTCAGGCTATGATGGTTGTCGCTCAGGAAGTTCATAATATGTGCCCAACCATTATAGCCTGTAATATGGCCTGTCAAATGAATGCATTCAGCTCTGGCAGTTGCCTATTTAATTTATGTATTGTGCTTTTGTGAGGCGCTTATACATCAAAAATTGTCCTAACAGGCCATGTGAGCATTCAGAACGTGCAAGTGCATTGAGAGAGAGAGACTCGGAGAGAGAGAGACTCGGAGAGAGAGAGACTCGGAGAGAGAGAGACTCGGAGAGAGAGAGACTCGGAGAGAGAGACTCGGAGAGAGAGAGGCTGAGAGAGAGAGACTGAGAGAGAGAGAGAGAGAGAGAGACTGAGAGATAGAGACTGAGAGATCGAGACTGAGAGAGAGAGACTGAGAGAGAGACTGAGAGAGAGAGACTGAGAGAGAGAGACTGAGAGAGAGAGAGAGAGAGACTGAGAGAGAGAAAGAGAGACAGAGAGACTGAGAGAGAGAAAGAGAGACAGAGACAGAGAGACAGAGACAGATATACTGAGAGAGAGAGACTGGGAGACTGAGAGAGAGAGACTGGGAGACTGAAGGGGGGGTAAGTGATGGAGTTCAATAATGGGAGGTGCCGAGGAGTATGTTGGGTGTACCAGTAAGTGCCTGGTAGAGGTTGCTTGGTACAGAGTGATCACTTGCCATTAATAAGTGCAGGCCTGTGGGAACACACGCCAGAGGGTGCCTGAAGGCAAGTGCTGGGGTGGTGCTGAAGGTTGAAGGAGATTGGGTGAAAGGCCGGGACCCGGAAGGACACATAAGGTCTCCAGCCACCAATTTCAGTGACTGTGGGGTATTAGGAAAGGAGTGAGAGAGGGAAGGAGGAGGTGATGAGGAAAGTGCAGAATTTGAGGAGATCCACCTCAAGATGGAGGGGACGGGGGAGGCTGTTCCAGAGGTGGGAGCCAGCTGAGGAGAGAGATCTGTCACCGGCTCGCTGCTTAGAAAAGTGGCAGATACGCAGAGAGTTGGAGCCGGAGGAGCGTAAGGACCTGGAAGGAGTGTTTATGGTGAGCGTGAGCTGTAGATAGATAGGTCCACGACCACAGAAATCCTTATGGATGAAGCATAGAGATTTGAATTTGATCCTTGCAGCGACTGGAGCCAGTGGAGAGATTTTAGGGCTAGAAAGATACTGTCCTTGGGCTTGATAGATAGGCAGTCAGGAATGGTAGAGGAAGAGGTGGGAGCATCAGAGGGAAGTTTGAAGAAGAGGTGGGTGTCATCTGCATAACACTGGAAGTGAGAGGAGAAAGTAGAGATACAGTGAGCAAGCAGAGCGAAATAGACATTAAAGAGCCAAGGTCAGAGGTTAGAGTCCTGGGGAATGCCACAGGTGGAGGTAGAGGTGGGAGAGGCGAAAGTTCCCAGTATGACCTGAGAGGGATGGTCAGTGAGGAAGGAGGGCGCCAGTCCAGTGCCCGCTCAGAGATACCAAGGGTATCATGGAGCCGTGTTATGAGGATGGAATGGTTCATCATGCCAAATGCAGAGGAGAGATCACGTAAAATGAGGACAGTAGGAGAGTTTGTGTCAAGAGATGAAAGCAGTTCTTCATGGGTGTTCAGAAGAGCAGTTTCCATGCATCTGGATGCTCGGAATCCAGATTAGTGGTCGTATAAGCAACCAACAAGCTCAGTATGCTGGGCCAGTTTGGTGTAGACCAACATTTCAAGGAGTTTCCGAGGAAGGGAGTGAGAGAGATGGAATTGGGTGGAAGGTTTTTTTTCAGGAGGGATCACACAAGAGATTGCTTGAGGGAGGAAGGGAAAGACCCAGTAGCAAGAGAGTGATTGCAAAAGTCAGCAAGTGCAGGGGCAAGGGAGCCGATATTGTCCTATGTGAACATAACCTTCATGTGTGAGAAGGCCTCTATCATGAACCCATCACGTGTATTCAGTCCATTCTGCCAATGTTACAGACCTCACATATGCTTGGATGAATTATGTTATGCTATTGGGTGTTTCATAGCACAGCTGCTGGCAAGTTGATAGTTCCTTGACACTTTGCGACATGCAGGATGAAGGCTTGGATTTGTTCATTAAGAGCAGAGCAGAGGGAGCAGTGGAAGATGTCTTTTCTGTTGTGTTAATGCATGCAGAGAGTAAGCAAATGGTCTCTGTGCAGAATAAGTATTTTTGGTGCATCTTCTATTTGGTTGTGGCATGCATGTACTCTGAGGTAGATAAACATTGTGTAAGCAGCAGATGCCTGCTATGGTAGGTCTGAGGATTGGATGGTCTGTGGGGTGGTGACTTTCTTTGCGTGGGCTTGTGGAAGACCTGCATCATTTCATGCCCCCTGGGTTTGTGTTTTGCGGTGGTTCTGGCTGTTGTATTTAGAATAGATTGTTAAATTGTGTGGTTAGATGTGATGTTAATTATAGTGGGACAGCATATGCCAAATTTAAATTCTGCTGGTGTAATTGATCAAATGTCGTACATTTTCACTTGCGGAACTTGCCAAGGCATCTTTCCATCTATGCCAAAAAAGTGACGAACTCTAGGGAAGAGGATTTGTTTACTTCCTTGTAAAGCAAACTCTCATAAAAGTACTTTGTAGGATTTGTTTATCAGCAGAATATGTGGAATACTCTACTGTAGACTTTGCCTAGTTTGCGGAAGGAAATCATACAGGAGACTATTGTGGGGATTCATCAGCAGCAAATTAAACCGGGAACTCCAGCAAACAGTTTTTAGTTTTCAGTGTCCTGGGAGGATAGCTCAGCGGCAACGTGCTTGCCTTGGAAACAAGACGACACGAAGCAACACAGGTTCGTTCCCCCGGTCCGCGCTTAGAAACCTCTGGGTATTGAGCGTGTTATAAATATGCAACAAAGTCATATTCCTGTAACAGCGCCTCGATGCATGCGAGCTGTGTGAGCGCTTTACAAATGTGAAATAAATAAATTATCATTTTTAAAGCACACTAAGCCCACAGGCATCAGGTTGCTGGCTAGAGGTTAGAGGTTGCAAAGTACAAGCAGATTAAGCAAATGTATTGTCATTTAGTGATGTGAGTCTTGCCTTAGTCACATCCTGGGTGCATAAGAGTGTCTTAAACTGCTTGCGAAATGCCCAGTAAGATTGTTCCATTCTCAGTTCTTAGCAGAAATAACTGGGAAGCTCAGACCCCCAGTTTAGTTGCCTGAGAAAACCCATCAGCAACAGTCCATAGACGGACGTTTTTTGTGGTTTTTGAAAACCACAAATGACATTTCTGTGCAGTTCATTTACCTAATAAGTACAGATTTCTTTTAAATAATAACACACAATGGGCACATACTTTAACGCAGTATTGGTATGCATACTGTGGAGTCAACGCACATGCAGGCTGTCGAGATCAACTCCAAATAGACCAAGTAGACATGTAATAAAATCATTTCCAGCCAGTATGGGTTCTGATCTCCCGGCAGGCCTGACCTGCCAGTAGATCAGGCCCCTACCGGCAGATAAATGACTTAATTGAACGGTGCCGGTGATTCAGGCAACCCCATCCCATGTAGTCCTATGGGGCTTCATGGAAAGAGGCGTAACAGGTGTCTCCGCTGCCCGTAATATCCCGGTAACACTGGGTATTTCCCCCGATATCTCCCCGGAATTACCAGAGGGACACCTGGGAACTCGTAATAAGCCCCATTGTCTTGTAGATTCACTCTTTGTAAATGCTAAACGTGATGAAGCTTCAAAAAGATTAACTGTATTATTTTGGTTGTGAGTTCAAGACAGTGCTTTATTTATTTGTATTACTTTGTGTTGTACTATGTCATTTTCTTGTTTGTGATTTTAACATGTTTTCCTACGGAGTGATAATTGTGTGAAAAGTTATGTCATAACTATAACACATTATTCAAAATAAAAACATTAAACAATGCAGTATTACACAAAATTGACGAAAGCAACGTGACCACAGTTCGCGTCCACCTATTTAGTGCAGTGACGTTTAGGCATTAAACGTAGAAAAGGAGCATCCAATCAAAGGGAGCAGTCAAAGGATCAAAGGTTAAGAGGGAGGGGGGTGCACAGGATTCACTCATGGAGCAATGCATCGTTTTTATTTTATTATTGTTGGCTTAAAATTAAGGCTCCCAGTTGTATGGTATTTATTTTTGAGTGATTTCTGTCTGTATTTATCTATAAAACTCAGTAAAAACAGAAAACTGGTAGCCTTACTTATAATGTGCCTTAAAGCAAGCTCGGGTGCTTCTGAGTGCCCACCATGGCCATCACTAGCAGCACAATCATATGTTTGTGCTGATGATGTTTGCAAAGACTGATGTGCATCACTAAGCCGCCCACTCATGGAAATTGAACACTCCTGTTAAAAGACATCAAACATCAGAACACTGCACCTCAGAAACCAACTAGCATACCCCAGCCCCGACCAAAGGCATCCTGGCAGCTTTGACACACGTGGCTACCCTGGGGGTTACAATCGCATCTATGCTCCTGACACAGAACACCTATGACGCGCACATAGAACTCAGGGTACCTCCAGGCTGCACACATCAGCTCGCCAACCTGGAATGGCCACTCTCGCCACTAAGTCAGTCCCCTTCCATCTATTTCAGATTTATCAGAGCACCTGGAGACCATGCAAATGGCAGCAGTACGTGGTATATCTAGTGCACAGCCTAGTGACGTAACGTTGTGGAGCTATTGGGAGTGTACATGCTGCAGGCTTAGGAGCCATTTTTTTGCTCTGGCATATTTGCAGATAATAGTTGGCTGGTGACTATAGGGAGAGATTTGATGGTTGGGAAGCTCTATGTTTCCGTGTAATATTTGTTTCACTCTCACTTGAAATGCGCGCCCTCCCCCTGCTTGCCATCGCCTCCTGGTGGAGTTGCGCTTGATGTTCGCAGCTGCATGTTGCCAGACATGATAAGCCATCTACGGCAGGAGGGGCTGCCTCTGAGCTCTGCGCCTGTCCTTTGATGGGATTAAGGATGGGCTGTGCTGCATCCGCCTGCCTCCACAGGGACGCCTCCAGGTGGTAAGGGCGGGCAGATCATCAGCCGATGGGCAGTGTGTCAGCCGGCTAGGCTGGGGCCATGAGGACGGCTCACCTGTAAGAGGCGAAGGCCTGTGAGCGTAGGTCTCTCACCTCGCGTGGACTTTGAAAAGCCAACCATGAGCTACTGAGCCCCTCAGCTCCCATCTTTGATCAGATTAATACTCATGCCATTCTGGGGGTTGGGCCTCACTCAAGCGCTTAGAAGCCTACTGCAAGACATGATGCGCTATATATATTTCTGGGAGTATACGCACTCCAAACGTCTACTGGGGTGAAATCTTATTTGGCTATCTGTGGGTTGTTAATATGCAGATTCAGCGTTCCAAGTGTGGTGGGAGATATCTATCTGGTGGGGGGTTTCTCAACGTATATTAGGCCTTTAATGATGACGTGGCTGTCACATGGACACGTGTATGTTTAATGACAGAGGCAACATAAGTATATATATATATAATAGAGCTTTAGGTTGATAGTTAAATATACACGCAGCAACATGCCCTCAGCAAAATGTATACATGCAGCAAAGTATTGAAACACACATGTAGCAAAGTCTTTAAACATATTAGTAGGACAGGGCGTTTTTCTTTCTTGGAGTAAAAGTGTTTTTCTTTCTGCATGCATTTATTTTTTTTTATATAGTTTTCTTTTACAAGCATAGTGCTATACTATGTCGTAGAGTTCAGACATTCCCCCGTTATGGAATTTGTGTTTGGGCAGTGTGAGCTGCCATTAGGTATTGTGAACAAGAGAACGGCCATTTTGGTATAAGATCAGGATTCCAGGCCGCAAATATCACCATGTTATTCTGCTAGGGTGGCTTTCAGAACCAAGGACCTTTTTAAGTGAACTTTATTTTGTGGCGAGTGCGGGAGCCTCAAGGTCAGGATTTTTTTATAGGAAAAGCAGGCATTGATTAATTGTTGCAAATAAAGCAGCCCCCATAACTTGAAATCCAATTCTAGACAAACAGGTGCCGTCCAAATTGAAAGGCGAATAAATACACAAAACATGCAAGGACACAACATGGCATTAGAGTGTGAACGCAGTGCCCCCAGTGCTGTGAAATGCCCTGTTTTTGTGAGGTAACTTCCTTGATAATTTGAAGAAAATAGACAAAATTAAATTCAAACAGTGTTGCCTCAGCTTGGCAGTTCATCAAAGAGATAGTTGGAAGATCATGGTGTATGGGTCCACAGCTTGTGTCAGGATGGGAGTCACATGACGTGCAGGTGCAAGGTTTGGAGAACATAGAAACCCAATTATAATGTGATGGGGCTTTGCAACATATCTGTCATCCCTATTGTTTCCCACATTCTCATTGGTCAGATCTCAGTTGGAGCGCAGGGTCAAAGTTATATAGAGGCGTCCCCCCCAGGGCTGGTCACATAGCTTCATGGAAAGCAAGCCTGGCTCATTTGCATGAAAGTAAAGAGCATATTGGCAGCATAAGAATGCCCACCATTTTAAATGTGAAACATGCCTGTGACTGAGATTCAGCAAGAAACCCTCTTGAGCCAGTTATAAAAGGTTTTATTGGTCACAATACTCACCCAAACAAAACATTTAAAGTCTGTTCATTTCAAGACATATACAACAATGCGGACAGCCTCTGAATAGTATGTGACGCGTTGTCAGTTTCAGCATTTGGTCTCCCATGCAGAGGCTTTGGAAGCTCTGCTTGGTAACAGACATGGGAGTTTCCTAGGCCTGGGGACAGAGCCGAGAATCTTTGCCCCGTCCTGTCCCGGCCCATTTCCTGCCCTGCTTCTCCAAAGCTCATATCAGGACAGTGCAACTCTTTTAATAACTTAGACAGTGAGATGGCTCAGAGATTGGTGTGGACCATAAAGCTACAGGTTTAAATCCTTCAGGGCAGCTCTTCGTCCTTCCCAGATCGGCAAATAGAGTAGCATTAAATGGGTTACTAATATCAGCATCAATTTCTATAGTGCTTTGAATGGGGTGAATCCTGTTGGAAACGCTATGTAACAATGCACTATTCTGGAATCCTATTTAAATAATAATCTGCTGTTGAAAATGTCGTCATAGGTTGCATATTGAAAACACCCTCCATTTTGAAACTGAAAAGTAGGGACTATTGTAGGAGGTGTTGATATTAGAAGAATAATTTCAGTGAACAGCAAGGACTGCGGGCTTGATTCTTCCCAAGATGTACTGTGTAAATAAGCAGGTAAGGTGGGTATGTTTAGTTGTGATGCCAGATGAATATTCATGAAGTTGCACTACGGGGCCCAAGAGATTGCCCCCCCCCTCTTCCTGGATCCGGGAAGAAAAAGGCCAAACCACTGAAGACAGCAGAAGTTTAATGAGTTGAATCTAACATGGTCCAATTAAGTCAGACCCAGCATTTTCCAAGGTTTAGGAAATCCATCATCTTCAGAGGAAATTAGGGCTGGCTCTCGGCACTGGCTGGCTCTGTGGTGGCGCGGAGCCCGCATCGCATGCCACGGAGAGCGGTGATAAAGCGATGCAGGATCTTCATGCCTCCATTCTACTCAATTTAATGCAGCAGACGCGCCCTGCGACTGCGCAGCCGCAGTAGCCTACATGTGGGGAGGGGGTAATGCAGTGTTGGATTGTTGGGTCACTGCACTACCAAAGGACCTCTGTGCATCCAAACCTGCAACAACACACAGTGCCTGCATCTTATATCCGTGTGGCTGGACATACTATTCTAGTGCAGAATAACTGGTGGGGACCATGCATCTCTGCATATCATAAAGGGTTTTCTTGGCATGGCAGTTGTTTTACCTGTGGTTTCCAGAGCTTCTTCTCCTGAGACCCTGAGCTTTCAGATGGGTCATCACCCGTGTCCCTCGTACCCGCCACTTAAGGGCTTACACCCCAGGGGCCATGCAAGACTCTTTGGTGCACTGATGCTTCTTTGGTGTGATGTGACAGTCTGAACTGGGTCTGTGTTTTGGCTTTGCAACATACTGCTGTGTCTCAGAGTGCTCAGACACAGCTATAAGGCAGCATGCTAGCACTACCTAAAACACAAACAGAAGGGGTGATGCAGCTGTTTTTGGCACCACTTCCAGCAATGCCCAGAAAGTCAGTGACAATGTAGCCCAATGGTGCAGAACTCAGGCCATCAAGCCTACAAACCTATTGGGCCTTCAGGATAATCTCCAAATGTATACACGACTTCAAATTTGGATCCATTAGATGAAAATTTATCTAATGAATTGTCATGTTCGACATCCTGCAAACCTGATCCGTTTGCGACCTTCAAGGGTCAGACTTGTACACCCTTGACGTAACTGATACTGAGGGTGTCATGTTGCGACAGCAAGGGGTTCTATCAGTCATATTCCTCCCTTGCATTTTCTGTCAAGAGATAACAACTAAACAATGTCAATGCATGTGACGTTAACAAAGTCAAAGGTGATGTCACTTCACGTGATGTCACCAGAGGGCAGAAGTGTATGAAATGTTATTTCTACCACCCTTGTGATTTAAATGAGATAAACCCAACTGTGGTGACGGATGGGAGAGCCCTCAATTATCTTTGCTATGCAGTGGAACATGTACTGCTGACTTTCATTGGCTGATGGTGGCAGGGCTCCAGACCACACTTGCCAAAGTGGAAATTGGCTTTGAGACTGTGGCACTTTAATAGAACAACTCACACATCAAGGACTTCACTCATCGGGGTACATGGGGCAGAAATGCCATGACTGATACGTGTCTGCACTCACTTGATCCTATATGTATCCAATGTTCCATAGTGGGTATGCCTCCCCCCAAAATACCCTGCAAATAGTAATATTTAGGGGACTTTCTTTTAGAATGTGTTTGCAGACTGACACACATGTGCCATGCATAATATACCTCTGTCATTCAGGGTTGTGTGGGCACACACTTCTGTTAGCATGAAGTGTAGCAGTAGAAAGCAAGCCTGCATGCAGGGGCGAGCACGCCCTGTCTGAATGGCAGATCCGGCCTCTCTCCTAGACATCACAGGTTTGGATCCTGCTTCGCCCCAGAGATAGATGCCTAGGGAGTGGAGCTGAAGTAGAACACCTAACAACCCAAGGGTATTTAGTGCCCTAAGAATGGCGGGTTTTTATGTAGTTCCTTCCGAGAGATTCCTGCTGATCTAAGCGCTTTAGTAACAGGTGTCGATACTATCCTATTTAATAATAGTGAATGGGCCTCATTACGAGTTTGCTGGTCCGGATACAACGGTACCGGTAAGTTTGCCAGTACCGTTGTATCCGGACCAGCAAACTCTGAGTTGTGCTCGCGGGTGCCTTTCATTCAGCCAAGTCTGACCTGGCGGAATGAAAGGCAATCCGCGAGCACGGCATGCCTGTAGCACAGGCACCGTAATGATTGGTGCTGGTGCTACAGGCATCCCGATTCCCATTGAGCGCTATCGGGCTCACTTGGGAAAGGGGATCACCCGATTCCGGCACCCGCGAAACGGCAATACCCCGGTAATTGCCCATTGTGTATTACAGGCATGGCTACCTCCAAACTTGTAATGAGGCCCAGGAAGAATACAGTGCTTGTATTTATCTACCATTACTAACTGGATGTAGTTCCCTGACCACCGTAATGTTCTCTGCTTTTTATTAAGCTATAACGTCTTCCATTTCTTTGTCTCTTGTTGTATTATTTTCTTTACACTATTCGTACTTCTGGGCAGATAAAACTCGGTGCGCATTTCAAGACAGAAGGGTAAAGCAGGCCTTCTACATTGCTTCAAATTACAAAAAAGGGACTTGACAGACCATTTTGCTGCAGAGAGAAATATCTTTGGCCCGCTTATGAACCTCAACACCATTTTCTTGGGGATGTAATTCAACCTCAGGGCATTACCGGATGCGATAATGCCCCCTCCAGGTTTAATTTTTATATTAGCTTCCCAGCATGCTTACGAGGCTGATAATAGTTTTGGGAGTGGGGGGATAAACTGCCATTTCTTAACCTTAAAAATACTTTAAAAATACATACCAAGATGGCTGCCATGGTCAAGGGAGAAGGGAACTACATGTAGTCCCATCTCCCTTTGCATGGCAGCCATTGCTGCGGCGGTGAAGCCCCACAACACTGAGTGTTACAAGCACCAGCGAGGGACCAGGAAGCTTCAGGTAAGTGGGGCAGGAGTTGGAAGTGTGTGGTAGATGGAATTTCAGGGAGGACGGCAGAGGGCGTGCAGGCTCTTACCTGTTGCCTGGAGGGGATCACGGCAGCCTCTCGCTGCTCAGGGACCTTGGAAAGTGGGAATTACCATGAATTCCCAGATTGGCTGTGATGCCCCCTGGCTCCCTCCAGGGTGCTAATGTTGCTTACATTTAATATCCCCAGGCACTTGCCCACGAGACCACATGAGAGTTCAAGCAATGCATCTGAAACATGCGTAATTCTGCTGCTCAGGGACGGCTTCTACAGATGCTCGAGTTTAAAAGGACTGTGCCTCCCCCGTTACAGGAAAATCTCCTACTTCAAGTTATTTTTCATGTGTTGATGGTTAGATTTCAGGAAGAAAAATGATTATTCAACATGCATACTTTTTCCCATTAGGAAAGCAAAGTGAATTAAAGGTGCCTACTTCACTCTAGCTGTGTTAATGCCCTATGAGGCCACACCCCCTCGTGCATGTTAATGAGTCCCCCACTATTGTTAGGACCTGGGCCCCGTTCAATAACAAATGGAGTAGTGTAATAAGTGTGCTTCGTGGCTGGTTGCAGAGTTCTCTCCAGGCCATGGGGGGCTGGAGGGAGCGTGGGTGGGGTTCAGCAGGGACTCGCAGGAGGGATGGGGTGGGGTGGAAGAATGGATTGAAGCAGGAAGCAGTCCCTCCAGACTCTATTATAGAGGCCATCTTGCGTGCACGGGAAGTGGCCGCCTGCGGTGGCCCCCATTGGCGGGTAGCTCTGAGTGCGCGCAGAGACTACCTATGTGTACGACCGGCCCTGTCGGTGAATATGTAATGGCCTGACCGTACATACATATGATTTGGGTTACTTCTGCTGACTCATTTGTTACCATAGAACTGAAATATTGAATTATATGAGATTTATTTGTGGAAAAATGCAATTGTCGGTTCATTTGAACATAAATAGTTGTTCTGTGATACATATGAGTAAAAAGCTTGAAACTTTACGCAGCTAAACACACTTGCTGCCTCAATTATGAGTCCTACTTCACAATGATGTGTCTATGCCTCTCGTACACCTGAAGAGGGACGTGCCCAATGCAGGAATAAGGCCACGACTCCCTGGAACTGTGCCCTTGGAAAAGCTAATTGGCCGGAGAGTCAATCCGTGGAGAGCTGGACCATGCCTGCACGGTGCACTAGTCAGATTCACGCACTCTTCCTTCCCACCAATCGCAAGGCGACGCCTCTTAGGCGGAGACCCCGCAGGGACGCCCATAGGAGAGCTGTGTTTCAATGTTGGCAAACACCCTCTGATCCTCTCTCGGGACTTCCCAGCCTCTACCTGCCTCCTACTTCCCGGCTACAGTCACAGAGCTGCTAGTGCCGTTGCCATCTTGCCAGGCAGGAAGGCCTTAAGCTCAACCTTGGGCCCTGAAGAACGAGTTAATGCCCACACTGCAATACGTGCTTTTCACAAGGTTTATGGACCCATAACTCCGGGTACGCCCGTAATGTGAGGTGAAAAACGCTGTTCTAAGCTGTGTCGCTGATAACATTATGAAGCACGGCTATTCCTTAAGTGCCATATAACAAATGAAAGACTCTGGGGAATTCAAATGGCCCCGAGATTCGTCCCCTTAATAAGGCTTACGACTGTTTCCAAACAAGAGAATCTCGTGGCTCCCATGTGGGCCCTCCTTAACCATGAAATTCACCAAATTGATGACCACCTTAGCAAACAAACCAATTATGCCATTGGGTAATACATTTACTTTTAATATTTTATTAAATTGACATTTGTATGAACATATTCATATGATTATAAAATACAGTGAAAAACAAAGAACTATTAAAAACACATATAACATTTCATTTCAATTATATAAATTACAAAGTGCAATTAAACCGTAAATGAAAACACTCTAAAAACCCTATATCACAAACTTTTATCATAAATGACTGGTTGTTTGTACAAAATAAGAAGACCCTATGAAGTGATAAACACTCCCAATAAATACCAAAGACAGTCCCTATTGTAGGGGGCACTCTCTTTCAACACCTTGGGCCTCATTCCGAGTACGGCGCTAACCAATGGCGCTATTAACGCCTTGGTTGACGCCGTACCCGGACCGGCAGCGCCTTGGTGGATGGCGGAATTACCGCCCCATTCCAAGGTTGACGGGGCGGTAATTCCCCATTCACCAAGGCTCTTCCCCATTCCCAAATGAGCCCCCATAGGGCTCAATGGGAATGGGGAAGATGCAAATAACGGTGACCGTTCTTTACGGTCACCGTTATTGGCTTGGAGGCCCCTTTGCGCCCTCGACTTTAACACCTGCTCAAAGCAGGCGTTAAGGGCGAGGGTGCAATGGGAACTCAGAGTATGGCGGTAAGGGATCACCGCCACCGGTCTCGTTACCGGTGGCCGCTATCCCTTACCGTCATACTCGGAATGAGGCCCCTTATGTCCTTATTCAGTGAATCCGCATCAATACTGGTATGCGGTTCTCAACTTTTCAATTCTTCATTATTAAGTGTTGGCTAAAATACAACACACAAATAAACCTGACATGTTTCGTTCTCTAACGCTAGTTGGTACAATGTGAGAACTTCTTCAGGGGTAGAAAATGGCGATTTATCAAACAAAAACAGGTCTTAGCTCCTTAAAACACCATATGTCAACAAGATTGTGTTATCTTCTTGGTGAACTTCATGCAACCGTATTCACATTCACAATTAATGTTAATGGCCAGATGGATAAACTGGTCTTCGTAGTAGACACTAGCAGCTCCTTCGTGGAGCCGTGAACTGCAGTCACTGGTATTAATTACGGACACGCAGTAAATTCCAGTGTCTCTTTCTTGTGCGGTCATGCAGTCAGCTGTAGTTAAATGGGGACAGCAACGGCGCCATCCGCGCCTTGCATGGAGATCAAAGCTTCTTCAGAATGGGGAAGCCGTCTCGATCGCATCTGCCCGAACCACGTGGCTAGTCACTGAAGCCATTCGTTAAGTGGACCTCCAGATGTTTTGAACTTTGACTTCCAAGAGCCAGCATGTTGAATGGTGAAGGATCATGAGAGTTGAACTCCCAAACATCTGGGGGCTAGGGGTTGCATAATGAAAAATCATATGGCCTCATTCCAACCCAGGCGTTAAGGGGTTTACGGCGCAATAAACGGCGCCGACCCTTAACGCCTGATTACAAGTTCCCTTAGCGCCATGGTGAGTTTAACGCCTGCTTTTTGCAGGCATTAAAATCCATGGCGCTAAGGGACCTTGGAGATAATTACGGCACCGTAATTTATGGTGGCGTAATTATCTCCTTCCCCACTCCCATTATGCCCTATGGGGCAAAAATGGGAATGGGGAAGGGTAAATGGGAAATGGGGATTTACCGCCCCACTCACCTTGGAATGGGGCAGTAAATCCGCCAACCACCATGGCGTAAACGCAGTTTGCGCCATGGCGGTAAAGGTACGACCCAGGCGATAACTTACCACCTGGGCCGTAATGAGGCCCATAGTCTCTATAGAAGGAAAGAGGAGTTGGGGGAGGAAAAAAGCAATCCGCCTGGGAGGAATTGCAGGGAACTGGCTCCGGGTCCACACAAAAGGTGGGGCGGACATCTACTTCAGGATGAGACGGGCGGACACGTAAGCAGGTTGCCAGCCACAGGGGAAGGTAAAGGGGCAAGGAGTGATGCCAGAAAAGATGGATGAATAGGCGGTGCAGAAACCGGCGTAGAGGGCTAAATGACAGGCAGATGGAATTCAAATCAGTGGGAGGTGGGTGACATGGGGACAATCTCTAGGCTCTATGAGACCCTCCAAGCTCTTATAGCTCAGAGATTGTCCAACGGGGGAGCACCGTCGGGACTCCAAGGGGTATATCAAGGTTTAATGGTGTTAATTAAAACAATAGATCAACAACAAAAAAAGGTCCATTACAATAGCAGTGTGGTTTGTATTTCTTGAGCAATCGGATGTTGCTTCTCACTGAAAGGAATCCTGTAAACATGGAGTGGATTTTGCTCTTGAGATCTGGACTTGGAGATACTTTGATACGGCGTTGAGAAGCCAGTTGGGCGACTGGGAAACCTGCCAAAAACAGACTAGAGCAGTCAAGCGCAGAGCAGTCGAGGAAATTGATAGCAATTTATACGAGCATCATATGTGCTTAATCCTGCAGCAGTTCTTTCTCATTTATTTCGCTGTCGGGCCTGAGCTAAGGAATACAATTTTGAACAAAAATGCTGTACAATTTCGTGTTATGGGAGAAACCAGCAGTGGACGTGCAGGGAGCGTAGGAACGCCTATTGATAGAATGTTGACATCAGCATTTAAAATGATTTTGACAAAGATTGAGTTTTTTTTTTTTTTTTTGGTTGACATTCGGTTAGATTTTTATGGTTGGTTGTTTGCTGTTCCATTTTTTTTTATTTTTTGTTGCTTTAAATCATGTATCTTTTGCACTAATTACATCAGCAGTTTGGCCTTAATTAACTCTTCCAAATTACACTATTTCGTTGATGTCTGCCATTGGTTTGCATAATACCATGTTGGCTATTATCACCGCGTTTTGAAGCGCGCATCTGTCGCGGCGAGGCATTGTTTCCACCCCACTTCATTGTTCACTGATTTGTGCCTAAAAGCCGCTAGGCAGCCATCTTAACAATTATAAACCGTGACGCTGAAAGGCATGGCGAGGAACCACACGTGCATTATATTAAGCATACACATGAGCAATACCAGATTTGAGAACAGAAGGAGGGATTTCCCACTGGGATTCATGTTATTTGGTCTAGTTCCCCTGAAATTGCCTCATTTGACAACATTTGGTAGTAGGTTTCTTCGACCGGAACATACACAACATTGAAGACCCGCCCTGTGTGGCTACTCCTGTGTAGCGCCCTGCTTTGTACATGAGAATAGAGGTAAACATTAAAACTGTCATTCTTATAGTGGAGGGACACAGTCAAAATCCAGACCAACAAAAACTGCTTGACTAATCCTCCCCATGTGCTCTATTTACACACATGGTGCTACCACATAGATGTGGCCATGCGAATATTTGTATTCACTTGATAACACAATTACTGCATGCCCATGTTCCTGCATGTTCCTGACCATTATAAGTATAGAGGAATGAGGGGGTGGGGACAGTTTGACAAATAGTGTTCATATTTTCTAGTACCAAAACCTAAATGGTACAGTTAGCCTTACTTGACAAACCTCTCACCCATAAAATGCTAACAGTCACACAAAACAGGGACATTGGGGTATAACCAGCAATTGGCAAGTGCCATGGGACCTTCTCACTTTCATAAAATGCTGACAAAGTGGTGTTAGTGATTTCTATCCAGGTGGCCCTCTTGGCCCATCCTGAGATTAACTGAACCACTGACCACCATAAAGTAGACAGACATGTTAATGTTATGTTAATGTTAAAGGATAATTGTACCACACACTAACACCACCGGAGTGGTCCCCTGGCGCTCTGGCGGCTCTGAAAGAGGGAGAGGAGGGGGGTGAGTTAAGGGGAATAAGCTGGAAAAGTGCAAGAGTGCAGTGATGTGCTGTTGGCAGCCTCAGCCCGGTGGGTCCGTTGGCTGGGCTTGAGGTGTCTTACGGTCGGTAGTCGTCGTGTGCTGTTGTGCAAGTCTATGTGTGGTTTGTTTTGTTGTTGCAGTGTAGTGAAGTTTGTGCGGAATGCTGCATTTTAGGCTTGTGGTTGTGTTTGGTTAGAGTTTGAGAGGTGTATGCAGAGGGATGAAATTGTTAGTGGATTGGTTAGTTGGCCTTGCTGTCCCTGCAATTATGTCTAGGTGCGATGCTTGCCATCATTCACCATTCCATCGGAGTGTGGCACTTGCCAATTTCAATATTTCATCTAGATGTGAGAAGGACTAGTGATCATGATTCCATTCAGGTGTTGCACTAGTCATCATTCACAGTTTCATCTAAGTGTGGCACATGCTAACATTCACATTTCTATCTAGATGTAACGCAAGCTAGAGTCAAGGATTCCATCTAAATCTGGTACATGCTAACATTATTAATGCTATCTAGAGGCAGCGCAGGCTAAAGTTGAGAATTCCATCTAAGTGTGGTACATGCTAACATTCATAATCCTGTCTAGATGCGACATGTGTTGCCAATCTAAGGACTGATCATCGACTGTTAAGCAAGATGGCTGCCCTTCAGAAATAAATGCAGCAGGAATAATTTGTGTATGCCACACTGGATAGGTGTGACATTTTATGCAACAATGTTTAGCACATGTGTAAAAGCATCAAACTGGGATATCAGTTTTTTTCAGGGGTCAAGAAAATAAAGATAGCCTGGTCAGGGCTTGATTAAGCCCTGTGGAGGCCCCTAGAAAGTCGAAATGTCGCCCGCCCCCTCACAAATGATCTCCTAATATGTTTTTAATTTTCTGCACCGCTTTATTTTGATCTGTTGTCACGGGGCCCATGGACCGGTACCTACTTGGCCTAATGGGTAATCCGGCACTGATCCTGGTAGTGATGCTTTTACCATAATTCTTAGACATATCAGTGTCTTAGCATCACTGTTAAAGCCTGCAACTCTGGATTGCAGCTTCTATGTACTTTCCTTTTAAAGCCCATTGGCATTAGGAAAGTGAGTTACCAGTACTCAGTTGTCAGTTGGCACCACTAAGTAAAAAAAATGTATTACTGAGAGATAGAATAAAATGGATCCAGATGACTGCTGGGCCCAAAACCATGAGTAGGTATGATGGGGTATATCTTTTAAAATGAATACCCCATGGTAAAAAGTTACTGGGATTCTGTAATATTCTGCCATATCTGATGGCTTTGCCCTATCACTTCACACTTGGATGGGTAATACTCATAAATATAAAGAAGCCCATTGCCAAAGAATAAAGCTGTGCTATAAACAGGATTAAAGTTATCGCGAAAAGCATTTCAAATATGTAAAAGTGCTAAAATATGCACACCAGCCAATGGAGCTGAGGTGGTGTGTTGTTTGGAAGACCAACACAAAAACTGAAATAACTTATTCTGCAACCCCCCCTCATAAGGAACTGAAACCCTCTGCATTCAGCTCTGGTAGGTCCTTTATTAACAAGAGGGCATTTCACATCAAATTAAGGGACATTGTAAAACTCATCAACCTGCACAGAAGGTGATTCTAAAGGATTGGTTGGGCTACAAAAATACTCTTGGATCTTTCACAACAGGGGGTGATAGAGGCCTAGAATGTAGGAGAGCCAAGGCCTTTGATCTGGATGGGGCGTGGAGGTTGGGCTTACTGGGAGCCCATACGCAACATAGTTTACCTCTACCATTTTAGCTATCCCAGCATGCCAGATGTCTGGTCTGCTAACAAGCAACTATGGCAAGAACTGAGCACCATGGGACCGGTGCAAAAGGAGTAGCCCCCCCGACAGGAGATGCTCCAAAAGGATACCGAGGGGGATATGAAATCCATCGACTCTAACTTGAATGTATATAAAGTGAGCAAGGCTCGCCCTGGTTGTTGACTTATTGGAAATTGAAAGACCCACACCCTCTTCCCGTAGGAGTGAAGACAAGGAAAAGTAAGAAATGAGAAATTTACGCTGCCCTCATCCCTGATAAATTAACGGTTGCCTGATGGATAAGGTGGAACTTGACTTCTGCTGAGGAAGTTCAGGACACCTGAGCTTTCAAATGCAAGAGGTGCCGGGATTTGACATACCAAAACGAGCAGAACAGCACTCCAGCCTCCACAAATATTTAAAAAGTAATCCCAGCAGCTTACCTGAGACATGAGGCAAGCCTCTGGTTGCTGCTGAATCCCAGTAGATCCGAAGAAATTAGAATCCGCTTTTAGAGACTGGAGCACCACATTTGAAACAGCCGTCTGCCCAACATGATCCATCTACCACATCCACACGCATCCAGCCCACAAATTGCTGCAGTACCCAATTTCGACTTTAACAACAGAGGTCCCCATTGTGTACCTTTTTCAAACCTACAACAGAACTAAAAGTCCAAACTTTACGGCCTCAAATCACTCTACGAAATAAAGCACAAAGACAACTGAGAGTGAGGACATGGAACAAATGAAGTGGATCCATCTGGCCTGGCTTTGGACCTTAGATACAGGGGGTCATTACGAGTTTGGAGGTAGCCATGGCACTAATAGCGCCATGGCTGCCTCCAAACCCGGGTCCGGTCTGACTGAATGGGGACTTACCGGGTCATTCCGACATTGGCGAACCCAGTAAGTCCCCATTCAGTAAAGCATTCCCCATTCGAGCCCCAATAGGGGCTCAATAGGGCTCAATGGGAATGGGGAAGGCGCTAATAAGAGGACCCCAGCCAAGATTTTCTATTATTGGTACGTGGTCGAGCAATCAAGGCCTAGCTTCTCAGGAGGTGATGCAGGCTGGTTCTTAAGTACAGTGTAGTCCCCAAGCCCCCACAAAGGAATGTCCACACACTGTATTACTGAAAACACAGTCTTTATATAATTAATATTCAACGGTATGTACACTATCACAATAACGCACTTTGTACTCAGAAATCAACAATGGTAAATGTATACAACTCTAAAGTGGTACCACTAATATTATCAGATCTCATTAAAGTGCATCAACTATACTGTTAGAATGTCACACAGATCAATCAATAACAAGGAAACCAGCAATAGGAAGGAAAGCAAGATGGTTGAGACAATTGGCAGAATACTGGCCCAGCTACCTAGACACAGTTCTGTGTGGAGATACCCCCACCTGGGCAACCTGTAAAATAAAGATATATAGCACAAGCCCAGTCCATATATTGCTCAATAGTCTTATTCTCTCCTATAATGTTTCAACCCCCCCCAATGTACCTGGTGGAGCAGAGTTCTTCGAAGAAGCGTCGATGGATCCTTTTTGAGTGACTCCCTTTAAAGCAGGAGCCACGGATCATCGAGAGACGTCGAAGAGGATGAACTTGGCGTCAACGGCGTCGATGAGAAGTTCGAGGGTGCCAAGGCCACTGCGTCGATCCAGGCGGTCCTGCGAGGATGAGGTGTGCAGGGCACCTCAGCGATAGATTGTTCAGGACCGCAAAGAGTTTCTGAAGAACTGTGGCCCGACAAGGGCGTCGAGTCGTCAAAGTCTTTGTGGTCTCTGGGTGACGGGAAACCCACCGGCGGATTCTCCTCAGCACGTCGGCGTCCTCTACTTTCTCCGGCGGGAGTAAGCGGTCATCGTTCCGGACAAGGGAGTCCTTCGATTCAAATGTTCTTAGGCAAAGGAGCGGGCGGCTCCGGTCGTCGGCGGCACAGCGTCAAGCGGTCCCCTCTTCTGGGGCAACACGACTTTGACGGGCCTCCAGCAGTTACACAAACCTGCAAACCCTGGTCACCAGCAATGGACTTCGACAGCGGCGAAGTCCGGGTGCTTCACTTCGTTCTCCTCAGCGGTCCATGTCTCCGGTCGGCAGCCTTTCGAGGGTCTGACTTCCAGGGAGCTTCGGCGAAGGTTAGCGGTGCTCGATGGTCTCTCGGAGCACAGGAAGAGGGCACCTTACCAGGTCCTCTCTCGGATCAGTCTTCGACAAATTCGGCAGCTTTCAGATCAGGTCAAACCAAATGCAACAGCAAGTCTTCTTCTTCCAGCTGGGCGTCGAGGATCAGCAGTCCCAGTTACTCTTCAAGTGTAGACACAGCTTCTGAACAATTTCCAGTGGTGAGAGGTCCCCAGATATACTATTCTGTCTCATCTACATTGCAGGGTCACACTCAGCAGCCAATCATACAGAAGGGCATTCATGCAATCCGTCAGCCAATCAGGCACACAGTGCATTCAGGCCATCCTCAGACACTCACAACAAGGAATGTGGATTGGGACAAGTACCCAGCCATTCAACACTACACACTGCATTCATGCTAGTTTTGGGCAGGGCTGTCTCAGTCTTTGTCTCTCAAACCAGAAACCAGACAGCCACAACAAGAAGTGCATATTGGTCACACACTCCATTCACCCAGGTCCCACCCACAGGGTGTACCCACAACATACAGTCACTGGGAAGTCTCCAGCCAGTCTGGACTTCACAACGACACCATATATGGAAATTCCACACAACAGTCCGTCAGGGGGAAAGGACAGAGTCAGGGCTTCCCAGAACTTTGGGAGAACAAGGTAACAGGCAAGAGAAAGCAAGAGGCCACAGGGGTCATCTTGTTTTCTATCAGGAATCAACTGATTCTAAATGCAGGGCCTGGGTATCCCAAAATGGAGGATACTCAGAGCACCTGTCAAATTCAGCATGGAGCTGCCACCAGCCCATACCCTGCTCTGTGGGCCACCCACAGGGGCCCAACAACATACACTAGGGGGACAGGGTTGTACCCCCCACCCATGGGTGCCATAAGGGTATCCCATGGGTCTGTACACCAAACCAAAAACAGGAAGAGCTGCACTGCCAGGAGTCCCACATGGACTCCTGGGCAGAAAACAATACAGAACACAAATGAAAAAGGACTGCAGGACAAGGACAGGGAGGCCCTGTCCCTCCAATGCATTTCCAGCATCACAGTCATTACGAGTTTGGAGGTAGCCATGGCACTATTAGCGCCATGGCTGCCTCCAAACCCGGGTCCGGGTCCGGTCTGACTGAATGGGGACTTACCGGGTCATTCCGACATTGGAGAACCTGGTAACTCCCCATTCAGTAAACCATTCCCCATTCCCATTTGAGCACCCACAGGGCTCAATGGGAAGGGGGAAGGTGCTAATAACGGACCCGCAAATTGCGGGCCCATTATTAGCTGCAAGGTCCCTTAACGGGACCCACAGAGAACTGCTGGTCAGACCAGCTGTTCCTGCTGGGACCCGCTGAGGGCCCTCGAATAGGGCGGTAAGTGTTTACCGGCACTGGCATCCTTACCGGTGCCCGTAAACCCTTACCGCCCAACTCGTAATGACCCCCACAGTCTTTAAGTCCCAGTATCATGAAGTATTGTTTGCATTTTCCTTCCTTTTTTAAATGCTTACTTTTGACATCACCCTTGCAATTTCCAGTGATCCAGTGATCCATGTCAGTTCATTTTGATATCCAGTCTTCTTAGTCTAAGTGCTTCCTGTACAGCATTCATATCGTAGCACTGCTGTCCTGATGCTTTGTTGGCGCTTGGAGCTGATATTGCGGTTGTGCAGGTGATCACGGGGCACGCTTATTCAGGTGCACAAATGAGAGTGAGAAGCGAGCAGAGAGATGACAGATTGCTGCATGGAAGAGAGCGCGAGACGGAGAGTGTAGCATGGAGACAGGAAGACAGCACCAAGGTCACTCCTGCTCCCTTCAATTTCACCTGTGGGGGCTTTTACACTGAAGCTATTGTTAAAGAACCGGATGGTGTGAATTAAGTACTCCAGTGTCTGCACATACATAGTGAGGGTTGCACTAGACTTCCCTACAATCACAATTGTCTGACTTTACACTGGGGTGGTATGCTAATGTTGCTAGTATTATTTTGTTTTTGGTAAAGTGCTATTTTGATATAGACTGACTTGGACAACTCTTTCATTTAGGCCCTCATCACGAGTTGGGCGGTATCCTGGCTGTAATACAAACCAACTGTAATAGCGTTAGCGCCAGCCGGTCTGGCGTTGTTACTGCCGGATCACGGGTTGGGCGTTAACAATTAATCCCCATTCCCTTTTGGTTCCATTGGACCCAATGGGGCATTTTCGGCACTAATAGTGTGTGCTAATACAGCCGGCGGTAATAGCACCGAATACAGGGCGCTAAATGGGATTTTCACCTCGAGAAAAAAGCTGGAGGTAAACAGCCCATTTAGCGCCCAACTCGTGATCGGGCCAGCCCTTAAATGCGGCCCCTTGTATTTAATACACTGGGCCTGTACTACAGGCACGGCTGCCGCCGGTATTTTATTTTCAGCGCCCAGGAATGGGCAATTACTTGGTCATTATGGCCTTGCTGGACCCGGTAATTGCCCATTCCTGGGGGCCGGAAAAATATTCTTCCCCATTCCCAATTGAGCCCCTTAGGGTTCAAATGGGAATGGGGAAGCCGGATGCACCAGCACCATTATCAACGGTGCCGGTGCATCCGACATGCTCTGTTCGCGGGTGCCGGTATGGCCGCCACGTCAGACCTGTTGGCCGCACTGGCACCCGCGAGCAGAACTCGTAGTTTGCCGGTCCGGGCACTCTGGTATCGGCATGCTTACCGGTACCGTAGTTCCCGGACCGGCAAACTTATAATGAGGCCCACTGCCTGGTCACGAGTTGGGAGGTAGTCCTTAAATGCACTGGTAACCCTAATACCGCCGCATTTAAGGGCTGGCCCTATTATGAGTTGTGCGGAAGGTTTTGAGTTTTACTTTGAGCTTTTTGCTAGAGGTAAAAATCCTGCTTTCTGCCTGTTTTTGGGCTGTTTCGGCGCTATTGGACCCAATGGGGAATGGGAACTTACTGCTGTACCGCTACTCAGGATCTGGCCCTAATAGCGCTAGACCGAGTAGCGGTAACGCTAATAACGGTGACTGGTATCCCAGCGAAAGTAGTGCCGGGATACCTCCCACCCCTTGACTGCTTGGGCACTGGCCACCTCTCTGGAGAGTTTAGCCTGCTCTCAGAGATTGCTACCAAAGGTGAAGAAGGTATACTATAAAACTTTGTCTGTTTAACCTCCATGATTGGAAGACCTAATTGAGCTTTTTTGAAGAGCCATTCTGGGCATAACACATACATCTCCTAGCCCCATGTACTCCTTCTGGCCAGCAGGGATGCTGTCACAACTTGTCTATTTCTAAATGACCCTCTTTCCTGATCAGTAAGGGTAGATTCCGCTCCTTTCCAGGTTAGCCAAAGGCCAAAGAGTAGGCACCGGTGGCCTGTTCCTGGTAGAAGCAATATCAGAATGGATATATTCCTGTATTCATGGGATTTTCTGTGGGCTCCGTGCTGCCGTACCTCCTCGTCAGAATGCTGAAAGGGGGCGGCGTGGAGGGGAACAGGAATAAGGGGGATACGAAGAGATCAGTTGCACGATTGGTTTCCACATCCATCCTTGACTCCCCTTTTTCCTCTTTCCCTCCGCCCTCATTTTCAGAATTCAGAAATGTAGGCTTTCGTCTGGCAAGAAGAGGATGGGAGGATGGAACAGGGCTGGGATTTCAAGAGTATAGCAGTTAATTGTGAGGGTAAAAGGAGTGATCCCTGTTGCTGGATGGACAGCAATTGGCTTACTTACAGGCTCGGGCTAGCCTATAGGGCAATGCCCAAACCAAAAACTCTAAGTGCTAGTGGGGGGCAGGATTTTTGGCCAAAGTAGCCCACTTTTTTGGCCAATCTGGCACAGTTTCATGAGTTACTTCACTGTGCGGCTAGTGGTTTTTGAAATTGTTGCTGAATAAATATTCTTTAAATTGCACAATTTGCATCACATTTGATGAACAAACTCCCCTCCCCTGTAGCCCCCCTCCCCCTTGGGTACTATTCAAACAGTCTGCCACAAAAGGAATGAATTGCCATTTCCAACTGTGGACCACTTTTTCATTGGTGCACGAGACAATGTTATGCCCCACTGCGACCCTGCTTACTTATGCCAATATAAAGCTCCTGTCTTCTCAATGCTGTTGTGGTTTCTAATGTTGTTTATAGATCTGAAGACCACTAAGTTCTAAGATAGTGTTGTAAGAAATTCAGACTGTTAGGAGGGTGTATATTAATCAGCAACTATTTAAACGAATGAGGTATTCGACGTCCTAGTTAGGAGGATTTTTCCAACCAAAAGAAAGACCAAACTCTCTAAAGTGGTAGCTATGGCTTAACTTAAGGATGCAGATAGGTAGGCAGAGAAGTACAGTTAGTACCAATAGTTACTCCCAGAGAATACAAGTCACTGGTATACTGAAAAATATACACTTTATTATAAAATTGCACGGCAAGCATCTATAAGGTCAAATAATTACTTTGGGACAAACATAACAAATAATTACAGGAACCCCTACTCATGCCTAAGAACAATGTATGCCCACTACCTGGTGGTATGCACAATACATATATGGTTAGGTATGGGGGGAGAAATAGAACCCTAGCGCCACTTAGAGTCTTGTCCAGGACTCAACAAGTCATCAGACGAATAGTCCCCATAATTCACCATACCTCTAGTAGATGGAAGAATGAATTATAGATTTTTACAACCTTTGCTACATATAGAGGCTAGAGCGAGTAAAAGAAGTAAACGCTCACAATACCAGACCCATAAGGACATATTTCACTACTAGGAATTAAATAAAAAAGTAACCACCAATGATGCACAGTACATTAGTATTTTCCCTTGGTAAGAGTGTAACACCATGATTTAAACATAGATAGTACATCGGTGGTACAAGTTAAAATGTACATCTCTTGCCATAAAATGTCAGCGACTCCAAAGGGGCCCAGGAAAAATGTAAGTGTTCAGGTAAGTACCTTCCAAAGTGATTTTAAAGGAGCTTGTGGGCCTACTAAAAGTTCCCCATAGGAATAAATGGGAGAAATTCAATAGGCAGAGATGTGGTTATGGGAAAAAGGCAGGAAAGTCTCTGTATTACACCAGAGGTGATATGATATGATATTTATAACGTGCTTAATACCCAGAGGTTACTAAGCACGAACCCGGGAATCGAACCTGTGTTGCTACGCGTCGTCTTGCTTCCAAGGCGAGCACTTTGCCCCTGAGCTATTCTCCTGAGACTAGCAGGTGTCTAAAAGGCAGCACATAACCACGGAAGATGGCAGAGGAAACAGTGGCAAAGAGTTCCAGTGACAGGTTTGAGACCCAGGAGCCTGAGTTAGGCAGGAAAAAAAGCATGATAGGGGCCAATGAATGTTAATGTCAACAGAACCCCACTACCCTGGAAATAAACCCAAAGAATCAACCACCAGCCCAGAACTCAGGGGCAAGTACTCATAGCAACAGTTGTGGCAATGTGGCTCAGGATCTCAGAAACAACCCAGTGAGTAAACAACGTCTCTTGCAGGGTGACTTACAGGATACAATACCCAGGGACATGCCCACCAGACCAATGGTGACCCTGTAGACCAAAGTAATGAATAATCAGTGTTTAAAAGAGGATGACCTACCAGTCAGGGGCAACAGCAAGGATGGAGAACCCATCAGATAAGTGTAGGAACCTGACCAAGTAGATCTGGGAGGCTTGGAGAGTGAATCGGAGGAGCCAGCCAGCAGAAAACTGTCCCACCGTGAGTGCAACAGTGGCAGTGATGGAAGATGGCCCAGACCCAGAGTAGAGCGTGTGGTGTAGTGGTGTCCCACCAAGAGACTTCTTACCTCGAGATGTTATAACCAAGAGGATAAGGCAGGAATAAGGCAGAAAAAAATCCCAGAAACTCCCTGCATGGGACATCTCACCCATCTATTGAGAAGGATCGGGAAGAGGACAAGGAAGAGACCGGGAAGGATATCCAGAATCCTACAGATGAAACCAGGGCTGAGGTACAGGACACAGGCTCCAGCCAGTATGGCCATGCCTGGTCCTAATAATCCAGCAGCACAGCTTTGTGGCCAAACCGTCCAGAGATGCAGATAGGTAAATCAGCAGAATCCCGCCCGAGTTGGGGAATGCCCAGGAACTCCCCAAGATATACACATGCACTCATGAGGTTTCCTACGCCAACCCTCCCGACACATGGAAGGCAGACACACAAGGATTCATGTTGCCAGCAAAACAAGCTGGCTGTAAAAACCACCAAAAACCCAGGTCCACACAAAGAAATTGTGTAATGGCCTGTAAAGGGCAATGGACCAGTCTAGACGAGTCCAAAAGACTGAAGTGGGTGCAGGACTGGGCTCGGAATGAGCCCATGTTTGCACAACATCCGGTTTAGGCCTGCATCATGGATTTCCCAAACAAAGGGATCACCCCAAACAAAATGACTGATAGATATAAGAATGACCCCAAAGGCTACCATACTGGTACTTTGGACTACAAATGCAGTAGAAAAACAACTGCACCGCTGGTAAGGCCAAACGAAATTAGAGCAGTCAACAGTCTATTAAAAAACAAAAGTGTAGGGTGATATAATGACCCTATGGACAAAACCCTTAAAAAGCAAACCTGTGCTGGGAGGCATGTGAGCTACCATTAGACTGCACTGTAAAAAGGGTTGCAGTTGCAGCAGAACTTCGTTAGAGGTCCCTCTGTCCACGAATAGAATTGAATTATCCCACTAAACCAAAGTGGGAACACATCTAAAAGTTTACGGTTCTCCATAAAATGGGACAGCAGAAGCCCCAGATATGGAATTCTGCCATAAGAGCCCCAAAAGGTGGACAGCAACAGAGATGGAGAAGAAAGCCCCGGGGAGGGAGTGGAGTCTTTATCTCAAGACCAGAGGGGTAGTTCAAGTGAGGTCATATTGTGTCTTACAGTGATGACGTCACAGAAAGTGATGCTATACAACATTCGACCAACAAAGCGGTCCACTACACCATTTCTGAAAACTATTTGCAATGAGCACTTGGAGCAGCAGCATATTTTTAACAGCGATCGATAAGAGCCAGAGATAATCGACTTTTTAAAACTTGAAAGGCTTACCTACCTTTAAATGATCAGTTGTCAAGTTGGTTAAGTCAGAGGTACGGCAAGGCAGGCCAAACTGGTTACAAACAGAAACATTGAGGTTAGTAAAACCTCCACCTGGAAACCACTCAGTGATGCTGTCAGGAGCACACACGGCTTCTGTATCCCCTTCCTGATGAGCTATATGGGACATCCTCAGGGAGGAATGTATTAGTTTGTTTATAGCCATTTCCCTTTGTCAGGTAAGGATGTACTGATTTGTTTTTCAACAAACGTCTTCAAAGGCAACCGATCATCTTCTGTGCCTGGATAACTAGCCAGTCTATCACTGATCATCATAGGAAGATGGTGGCCACCACTTTCCGGTGGTCTTTTCAATGAATCACCCCATGTGTTGTGAAGGTGTGAGATTTATGAATCCAGTTCCCGAAAGATTAAAACCTTATTCATTGCACCTTATGAAATGACATGTAAACAGAGACATATGGGGGTCATTATGAGATTGCCAGTAAGCCACCGGTACTACCAGCAGCTTACCAGCAAACTCAGCTTACCGTTTCCGCTGCCCGATATCCCGATTTATCAGGATATTATGGCTGGTGGAGTAATGGTAAGTTCCCGTTCCATGGAGTCCTATACATGGGATGGGAACCACTGATTCACCAGCACTGTTGTTAACGGTGCCAGTGATTCGGTGCATTCACTGCCGGGAGGGGCCTGAACTACTGACATGTCAGGCCTGCTGGTAGTTCACTGCCCCTACTGGCAGACCTCGGAGTATGCCGATCCGGAAAGGTGCCGGTACACGTTGTTACAAGCACCTTATTTCTGAACTGGTATACTTATAATGACCCTGTTCACCCAGCCAGTGGGACATGTTCATATTGAAATGGTTATGTAAACTATACCAGCAGGCAAACGAACAGTTAACTGGGCATTGCCAAGCACTGGTCATTATCTGTACTGGTTACTTATCATATTACTTATATCAATGCATCTCAATCATAGTGCATTCTGCCTGTCTGCTTCAAACCTTTCACATTACATTTAAACTATGACGACACCAGTGCCCATCTTCTTTACAGCAAAAGATGTACCTTTCGATTCCAATTACAAACGTACAATTGTATCCACATTGGATAATCCAATGTTTGTTTATAATCAGGTATCTAAATGTACATCTCAACCTAAGTCTGTTATTCTCCCCCTTAATGGAGGCGCTTTGCCCTTTCTTCTGCTTTCATTAACATGGAGCTCGAGGCTCCACGCAAAATGTGTAGGGCACACTGTTGAGTGGCCAGTGGGCATAGAAATGTGGGCCCCACTGCCACTCCTCTGCAAACATTTGCCTGCACTTGATTGACTGGATATTCAGGGTACACCATCCAGGGCTGTGCAGCGGTGTGGAGCTGAGGCACGGAGAGCAGGTAAGAATCTAAGTACATGTATGTATGTATGTATGTATGTATGTATGTATGTATGTATGTATGTATGCACGTGAGGGGGCGTCTTTGTAAGTGCAGAGTATGAAGGAAAGTACAGCGTGAATGGTGTCCTGGGTGCGAGTGTGCATGAGAACGAGAAAGTGTATCTTGTATGGGTGAATGAGTGAACAAGAACGTATGGATGCTGAATGGGTGCACAACAGGTGAATGAAAGAGTGAACAAATGAGGGTTGTATGCACGTGCATGTGCCCGGCAGGGGAGTGGGCCTCTGCATTGGGGCTGAGAGTGGTGATCCATGTGTTCAGTGTCAGTCAGTGTGGGCATATTTTTTCATGACCATTTCTCAAACACTCAGTGGGGAGATCTTCAACTGGCTTAAAAATGTGGATGGATGCTGTACACTCATGTGTTCCCTCAACCTGAGGCGTCCCCTCTTTGCTTTTAAACCGAATGATGGCCATTAATTGGATGTTGGTTGGCGAGTTTCGGGTCAGCGAGGTGATGGTTTTTCTTTGGTTCTCTTCTAATGTTACTTCTTCAGGGTTTTTCAAAAATGCATAGAAAAAATATAATTTAGTGATATTCCTCCAAAAGTGGTGATAGACAGAGTAGATCTAAGTGGCATCAAATCGACAATACATATTGGAGGTCTTGAACTATCAGAATGTTTGTGTAAGCACTTTATTGCACTCTGGCGTGAAGTCTAAATATTCCATCATTAACAGGAGACAAGGTTTAATACCCAAATGTGTCCTCTACTTTGATTAAACAGTTTACCCCAAGAATTATGCCTGTTTGTAATCTCCACAACTATGCACCCTAACTTAGTTTCTGCGACATACTCAATGACTGTCTTTGCTGTGCAAGTCTCTCTCGGTGCAATGAATATCAGTTCTTAGTCATGGCCCCTATGATTCTTGGTTCCTCCTCTATTAATTCCTGAACTCTCATGGCAGTCTCAGCTTGATTTGGTGTGTTTTTTAGATAGTGGCAGTTGTACAAGATGGCCGCCATTACTTGGCGAACATTGTGGGAGATCACTGGGCCAAAACGTTAATGATAATTCTTCCAAACATTCTGTCTATTCTTCTAATGTCTTCTTGCCAATAATTCCTCTCACAGGTTGAGTTGATCAAGCACATTTCTCTGTCAGTTTGTCCGGGCTCTGTGCCTACAGGATGTCTTTCAAATATACATGTTTTTATTACTAGTCACATTGATTCCTGCCACATTACTTTCTGCAGTGATTTTGTGATGCTTCTTGATATGCCAATAATTCTTAACTTCCAGTGGTCCATTGGTGATGAGCAAATAAGGTCTAGATATGCATGGGGTTGATGCACAAAGATGCTACTGTGAGTAAATCTGACATACTCCTCCCTTACTAGAGTACATCAGGGCAACTCATATTAACTTCTTTGTAATTCGAGGGTTAGGCCCAGATGAGAGCCTACAGGAAAATGCCTTATCTGTCTATCTCCCGTGTAGTGTTCCTATTCCCAGTGTGTTCAACAGAGGTAATGGATTTGTTGTTCTAATTGCAGACCCTCTGGTCCTTTCTCACACTCACCCGTTCTTCTCTCTGTCCTTTGCCTTGTTCTTTCTACTCCTCTTCCTTCCCTCTCCTGCAATTCTCCAACGTTCCCTCTCATCTCTTCCCCTCCCTCTCCTCCCTTTCACTCTGTCCTGTCCATTCTATATTCCACACTCTCTCTCTCGCCTTCTCCTCTCACCATTCTTCTTGCCCCTTTCCTTACCTTTCACTGCATCCATCCCCTCACTTCTCATTAGGCTACCTTCTCACTTCTCACTAAAACCCCCTGCTTACCCCTCACTACACACCTCTTCTCTTTTCTACTCGCATCTCTCTTCTCACACCCTACACACCCTTCAAATACCCTCACTCACCCACCCTTCAAATACTCTCACTCTCACTATTCACACACAAACTTCCTCACTTCTCTCCTGCACCTTTCTCCTCACACCCCACTCTAGCACCCCCCTCTACTATCCTTACTTTCTACCAACACCCACCCCCTCTCACTCTGCCTACTTTCCTCATTCCATACTCCTTTCTACCACTCTTCCCTCACTATCTCCCTCACCTTCTCAAACACCCTCTCATTCACTGCTTCACTCTCAAAAGCTGGTACCAGTCTCCCTCACAAATACCTCCCCTGCACTCTTCCCCAATTCTGCCACCAACTCTTCAGCACTCCACTCCTCTGCCCGTGCTCCACCTGATTTCTTTGTGTACCTCTACACCTCATGGCCACTGCCCTGAAACCCATACTCTGCCAAGTTGTGTCTGTCATTTCCCCAGGGGATGGGTTACACAGCTAAAAAGCTTTACAAATATCTCTTAGCCCCTCTCCTCCTCCCCCTTTTCCTGCATGGTGTTGTTGGCAGTCTCTGGTAGTTTCCCTGCTGTTTCTCTGGTGGGGTGTGGGGCTGGAAGTTCATTCTTCTGTTGTGGTGAGGTCCTTGCTTTTCTGGGGTGCTGCACGTTGTTGGTTTGTGGTGAAGGCTCATAGTCTGTATTAGTTGCAGTGTTTTGGTTTTTCCTTTCGTTGTGTTCCAGTCTGGATTTTCTTGGTTGCTCCTGGGTGCACCCAGGGAGCTACCGTTCTAAAAAAGAAGAAAAAAAGAACAATGGCCAGAGAAAGTGATGCAAGTCATTTTTTTTGCGACAGAGGGTGGCTCCATTAACAACATGCATGGGACATGAGGAAGTCTCAGAGAAGCGGACCATACATCTCCCTCGTTGACGTGACAGGGTCATGGCCCTGTCACAGCTGTAACTTGAGTGTGACACAATCCTCCTTTCTGTGTCTCTTCATGAACTGTGTGGGCCAGACTAGCACTAAGCCTTTAACAGGCTTGCATCTAATGTCATTTCAGTACAGCCTCAATAGTCAACGGGCCTCATTACCAGTTTGGAGGTAGTCTTGCCTGTAGTACAGGCAAGACTACCTCCAAACTTGTGAAAAAATCCGGCACCCACGAATGGGCAATAACTGGGGTATTCCAGCCCGGCCGGACTCGATAATTGCCCTTTCGCGGGTGCCAGAATCGGGTGATCCAATCATTACGGTGCCTGTGCTACAGGCATGCTGTGCTCGCGGGTGCCTTTCATTCCGCCAGGTCACACCTGGCGGAATGAAAGGCACCCGCGAGCACAACTCAGAGTTTGCCAGTCCGGATACAACGGTACCGGTAAGCTTCCTTTTATCATCTTGAGTGATGCAGCACACTCTGTTGTATATTCTGCCTGACTTGGTGAGTTCTCTAAATGGCATGTTGATGGTGGCATATTCTTGCTATTCCTAGGAACTATCTTAGGTCCCCGACATCTGCAGGCCCTGGGTTTATCACTACTGCTTCCATCTTTACGGAATCTATTTGCACTCAGAAAATATAAACATTTCAGTCCCCTTTCTTTAACTCAAAGTTATCATGATTGAGTGATAGAACATCTTCCATCAGAGCTGTGCACACACTTTCCAGCACAGTTTAACGTTATTCTTGAGACTTCCCAAAAGTTACGATGTCATTTATTTAAACCAGTTCTCAACATATCTATCTAATTTCTTGATTCGTTCCTAAAAAAATGTTGGTGCTGACAATACTCCAAAATTGGGTCTTTTGCTGTGTTTTGACCCCAAATGTGTAAAGAAGGTTGTGAGGCATCTTGACTATGGACCTCGTATCAGTAGATGGTACCCTTTGTTGAGACAGAATTTAAAGAATGTTTTCTCCATTGACTGAGCTGATCATTACATTCATGTGAACGCTAGTATGTCTTTCCTCATTTCAACGCAGATGTGAATATTTCCCATGTCAATGCAGATGTGAATTTGCTGTCAGTGTTTTTTTGTGGTACTGCTAATATATGTGACACCGATGGTGTTGGTCCTTTGGCCGAATCTACTATTTCCTACTCTAAGGGGACCTGAATGTCTTTCGCTCCCTGGCGTTCCAGGTTTATCAGCACTCCTCTGGGGTAGGTAGCCAATGGTCCAATGGATTAATCATTGTGGCGGGTTACTCTTGCCTCACAGAGTTTCCCTCTCCCTGTGAATAGAGATGGGTGTTTGTTCACTACACTGTGTTGTGTTGAGGTTGAAGGATTCTATTGGCATCGTCCAAGCTATTGTTCTCCTTAGGAGGCGGTTGCCTCTCCTAACTCTCCTATCAGGACATCTATTTCTCTTGCTAATATTGATGTATATAATGCATTGGCAAGGTGAACTTTCTGAGTTCTTCACTGTGACTTGAAAGCCCACACAAACACTCACATGTTTGATAGTGTGAGTGGTGCCTTCTCTTTCATTTTCTCAGGTTCTGTCAAAGATATGAGGTATCAGGTAAAAAATAATTGCTGCAAAAATGCTGTGGGTTGACCCGGTAAAGATGTACCCTATTATACCATTTAAGGGGAGCAGAGGTTTCAGGGGTGTCCCCTGCTCCCCTTAAATGGTATAATGGGTCCGGGAGTTGTGGGGGTGTCCCCCGCATCCTTTACATGGATTGTGGCGATTATAAGACATGGAACCAGATGTGACATTTATTGCGGCTCCAGTCTCTATCATGGATTTGGCTAGGTGGTTTCCGACAAGTAGAACTATGTCTTCTCTATCTTTTACTCTCTTTCTCCAATCATGTAGACACATTTTACTTCAATGGTGTTCCCTTCAAATCCCAATTATCCGTATCTTGAACTTCTGTTGTAAACCTGTATTATTTGTTTACTGCTGCCATCAAATTCTTTTTCCTGTGGTTGATTTGTTCATTCTCACCAAGTGATTTTCTCTGTCACAGGTGCAACATCTGTGACCCATGCTGTGGTACGTTGTGTGGAAACTGATGTCTGTGTCAACCGCATGTTCTTCCTCTCGGCATGTGAGGAATTCGACGATACGCACTTTGGGTGGGTGATCACCTGGGCTTTTTTAAAATGTTATATGAAATTGAATAATCGTAGATCAACCTCTGGAAAGTCTGTGGGGCTAATCCGCACATATTTTCTTATGCTCGCCAAATGACATACACATAGACCTGTGTACTCTGAGTGGACACAGACTACAGGCGCAGTCCTGAAACCAAAAAAGTGATGGGTGGAAGGTTTTGAATTAATCTGAACCACTGGCATTGCTCTGGACAAACTTCCACACTACAGTTTTTCAGCCCGTCTGTGCCATTGCAAAAGGGGTCCAGCCATATGCAAATCAGTCAGGTATTGCCACCAATAGGAGAAGCCCTGCACAAACTGCTAGGCCTGGCACCCTCTGCATGGAAACACAAGCAACCCCAGTGTTGGGACTCCTCAGTGGCCATGCAGTTTGGGCTGGACTGCCCCTTTTGGGGGGAACCAAGCTTGATTTGCATATGGGCTTTCCCCTTTTTTCTTAATGGCTTGGCAGGAGAAGAACGATGGTCTGGGGGGTTGCCCAGAGCAATGCCAGTGGTTAGGATTAATTCCAAACCTTCCAGCAATCACCTCCTTTTGTTTTACATAAGTCACCCAGAGTAGGTTGGGTATGCCCAGAGGTGGGTCCTGAGTCTGCTGGCCTAGATAACCAAGCTACTCCTCCCTGATGAGGCCAAACAAGGCTGAATGTTTGGGGATGCTTGTGGTCTCGTGTAGAAGGGATGTGACTAAGCAGTTTAGGCTGGACTGTCCCATTTGGGGTCGGACCAAGCTTGATTTGCATATGATATTTCCCCTTTTGTAATGGTGAAGAATTATGGTCTGGAGGGTTGCCCAGAGCAATGCCAGAGGTTAGAATTAATTTCAAACCTTCCAGCCATCACCTATTTTGTTTTAAGACAGGCACATTCCTCCCTGTCATATTTAGTTGGGATCTGACAGGTTGAGTACACAATGCATCTCAGAAGGGAGGGGGCAAAAACTTCCTCCTGCCATGGCTAGCCTAATTAACTACCAAAGGCTCCATGGATCCACCCTGTCTATTTGTTTACCCTCTGCAGATGGTGGTGGCAATTAACAAAATTAACATACTAATATATTCCAAACAGGGCCACATGGGGCCTGGCTGCAGAGGCTAAAACAAAGGAGACGGGAAACCCCAAAACCCATTTCATATGCACTTTGTCAACCTGAAGCCAGCTCCCACCCTAAATTATCAATGACAATGAGCACCCATGTCTGGTACATGTGTTTACAACAGGCACATCCTGCAGGGGGGCCCACATTCAGAGTGTAGGGGTATGTGGGAGACCTGCCACTTTAATCAGGAACCACAGAGAGCTTAATTAACCATCAAGACCCTTTGATCCACAACAGAGAGGAAGGTGGGTGGGGATTAGTATTACATGTTTTTACCCCTTTACCTTTTCTGTTGCAAATCACTCTGGTTATGACCTCAAGCATCAGGAGATTATTGGTGGGGACCCATGATTGGCTCATTTAGGTAGGCTTAGGATACAACAATCATTGTGGCCCACTTGGCTCTAAATGAGGGTTGAGCGCCTCTTTTGGGCAGATGATCTGAAGACTTTGCAAGGAGTAACAAGAGTAACTAAGTTGGACCCTGGCTGAAGGTACAGTCTGCCTTACAGCTTCCGCCAGTGGAGGAAGGCCAGGATTTCCAAAGAGGGAAGCAGGATCCCTCCCCTGAATATCTCCCAGGGAACAGAGGGAGATACTGAACCCAGAGGACCCTCCAGCAGCTTCAGAACCGCTTCCCAGCTGGCACGCAGCATGCCGTGCTAGGCTCTGCAAGCAAGCTTTCAAGTTGGGAAGTGCCAGAGAGCCAAACCCAGGATCTGGCCGGTGCCTGCAACGCTCTCCTCACCTTTGGGCCATCCGCCTTGAAGGATGACACAAGCCCAGTGAAGAAGCTAGGGGGATTGCATCGACAAGCATCAACCAGCGTCTGCCTTAAAGGACATTTTCGAGCCAGTCGAGCCCCTCGAGCTTGAACCGGCTGCACCATTGGTTGTTACACCGCAGTCACTCATGCCATCCAAGACGCCTGGACCAGTGCTTCTGACCCGCCAATCAGCAGTGAGACGATTTCTTAACTCGAGCTGCCGTGTAGGCCAGCCTGCAGCCGCCCGTCCAGATTCACTCGCCAAACTGCCTGCCACCTGATACCCACACCTGTCTCCCGCCTGGAACTCTGTCGAAGAAGTTGTAAAGCGCCCTGAAACCGATACTACACTGTCGGGCACCAAGAACTTCTACAAGCAAAAGACACACTGAGGTTCTGTCCCCCTAGTCCTTACCCAAAGGCCCCCAGTGACATTTTACGACCCATTACCCCCTTTGTGCTGAAACCAAGTATCTTTGACCTATTGGGATTAATTACCTTACCGACTACCCTCCTGTCAGTATCCAGAGTGCATCCCTTTTCCTTCTTGAAACTGTCTGGCCTCTGCATTCCTTTACAGGGTGGGTTGTATTTTGTAGTGTGCTAGAACTGTATCTTGTGATAAAAAATAAAGTAGATATTTTTATAAAACCTTGAATAAACAGTCCCTTTTATCACCTGGTAATAATTGTATATCTGCTGTGTTGCAACTAACCAATGTTCCACGACCTTGCAGAGATAGGCCAACGTGCCATTCCATTCACATTACCAAAATTGGACAAGGAGGTTCATAATTTGCTTGTATTTCCAATCTGTTCGGATTCCCTTCTGGCGTACTAGAGGTGTGGGGCTGATTGATGGCTTATAAACCATCCCTGGACCACTGGTGCTCCGGAAGTTGATTCCTCAAAGGGTCTGCAGCCAGTTTTTTTAAAATTTGTTCTCATGTCTTTGAGTTGTGCGCTTACTCTTTCCTGTGTTCCTCACCTGACATAAGCAGTGCTCTCCCCTTTTCATCCTCTGCTCCTTCAGCATAAACTCTTCTTGCTTTCGCTCCGTATCTCAGGAGAATGTTCGCGACTCACATAGGCTCCTTCTTCAGTCTCTTCCCTAGCGGTGTGAATTGCTTCAAATGTTAAAAGTTGTGAAAGTCAGAGTGCACTTATACTTTGTGGAGCCTTGTGGAAAAGGCATCCACTCACTCTCATAACTTTAGGAACGCTGCCTTAAATGTCTATTGTCAAGGTCTGTTTTCTTTGAAGGTCAAAGTAAACACTCACACACTACTTTGAGGCAAATAAACAGCCTACGCTCTGCCTGTAAAGTTTTGAAAAGGTCCTCTAACTCAGCTCCCACCAAGTATACGAAAGTAGCCTTCTAGCATATTTATCTGAAAGCATTTCCTGTTGAGACTCAAGATAGTTTATGAAACTTCTGACCCATTTCTTCCACTTGGGCCCCTTACTGGTGTTTCCTGTATTTGTTTGTTTCTCTTTGCTTGCTGCATTTATTCTTTTGTTTAGTTTGTTCTTGGTGTTTCATATGTAATATTATTCTGAGTTACATTTTTCCTCATCCAATATGGCTGCCGTTTTATTTTTCTTAGTCCCTTTTCTCTTTTGTTCACTGTACCACTTTTTAATATTGGCCTCTGTGTTGTTTGCTTTTGTAGCAGTTTTTTGACCCTGTTGTTTTCAAATGTTACTTATTCATTCAAATAAGGCTGCAACATGTATTTGCAGTCTTGCAAGACTTGAGACAGCTGCCTTTCCTATGAAGTTCGCATGCCATTCCATGATGGCCAGTGTGGTGCTGTCCCTTTAAGGGAATGCACGCGGCGGCGTGACGTTGCATGCCGCCGCGTGCACTATTAATAAAGGGGACGTTCCCGGCCGCGGAATTTGCGACCGGGGAGCCCGGGCAGAGCACTTCGTATCCGTGTGAGTCTGTGTGGCAGTGTGAGGCCCGGGGCTCAAGGAGCGCTACGGTGGGGGCCAGGGATTCCCCCACTGCATTACAACACTGGCGATGAAGCTGATTCAATGCCCGGACCCGGCGGTGACTGCTATTTATGCTAATTTTTCACCGAAGGAGGGATTACTCTCTTGTTCAACGCGCGGGGCGAGGGGCAGCCCATGCAGCAGCAGACATTTTGTCCCCTGTTACTGGATATTTCACTAAGCTCCGGTGGGGCCTGTGAGTGCCACCTAGGCACAATTTTTGGATGATTGGGTAGAGAATCACTACCCCTACGTGGACATACCTGATTTCTGCATATTTGTGGGATTTTAGGTGTATTTTCACTGAATGAAGTGAAGGCCTTGGGGGGAGACATGCTACCCTGATACTCCTACCCTATGCCTCACTGGCTCAATTTTTGGAAACCCCTCAACTGCTGGACAACCCACCAACTGGACACTGGTTGTTTCTACTGCTGGCAGCTGGTGAGTGGCTCTGTGTACTGGTGATGGACATAAAGGGGAGTTCTGAAGATCAAGGAGGCCTGAGACCCTGGTCTGGAAGGTGGAAGACTACGCTGGCTGGGTGAGTTGTGGCCCCTGTACATGAAGAAGAGGTGTCTGTGCGCTATAACCCATAAATTACCAAGTGAATCAGGACAGAGCCCAGGCTGTCCCACAAGTGCAAGCGCCACCACCACCACTACCTCCAGCAATGGCCCAGATGAGGGCCCCGGCGGCGCTTCCACCCAAACCCGAGTTTGACGTGTCTGGCCCCCCATCCAGCTTGGGGCCCAGGTGGAGGCGATGGGTTGATCGCCTTGAGATGTATTTTCGGGCTACTATGGAGACCAGCGACGACAGCAAGCTGGCCACACTACTGTATGCCGCCGGCCCAGCAGTTCACAAGATTTTTCACTCTCTTCAGCCAACGGACAACACATATGCGGCAGCAAAGATAGCCCTGCAGAACTATTTCCTTCCTCTGGCCAATGCGGACTATGAGAGGTTTGTGATGCTCTCCACCAAACAGAAGGAGGATGAGACCCTTGAAACATTTCATGGTCGCCTCAGGAGACTTTCTGTGGCCTGCGCATGGGACAACGCTGATGACATTATCAGGTATCAGCAGATCCAAGGGTGCTCCTCGGGCAAGTTGAGGAGACAGGTGCTAAGGGAACCTGGAATCACCCTTCCCTGCATTCTGGAGCTATGCCGCTGCCAGGAGGTTTCTGAGGTATGTGCTTCAAGGATGGAGACGGGGTCCCGCGCAGCCAAGTCAGAAGAAGTGTGTGCGGTGGGTCGGGGTGGCAAAGGTGCCCGGAGACCGCCTGGCAACTTCTGTGACAGAGGCGGAAAGCCAGGCGAAGCATGTCAGAAGTGCAGGTACGACCTGCCCCACCTCGTGGACGGTGTGGTGTGATGGATCATTTTGCAAGGGTGTGCCGAGCGTCCCTGCCAGTGATGGTTCCAAGGGGCCCAGTCCGGTCTTGGTTCTTCAGACAATCTCGCCCTCCTAACGTTGCCCAGGTAGATCAGGAGGAGGAAACTGCCCAACCCGGTGAAGTGGAGGAGGAAGAGGAAAATATCTTCTTTGTATCAAGCATTGATGCCCTCAAGTTCAAGGGCCAAAGACAGCCGAGATGTATTGTGGCTGTAAATGACTCTCCAGTGTCAGTGCTGGTGGACACGGGGGCCTCGGTCAACGTTATGGCCCGTCAGCATTATGATGCCATGCCTTGCCCCCCCCCCAACTGTCAACCCCGAAAGCGCGCTTTTTCACACTTTGGGGATCACATCCTATTCCCCTGGATGGTGCATTTGTGGCTCGGGTGGGGCATGGAAGTTCCGAAATCAAGGCCGGTTTTTCGTCACCCCAGTCAGCACCAACACCCTACTGAGCTGTGCAGCGGCGAAGCCTTGGGACTGGTGTGCTTCGCATACTCTGTGTATGTGGAGGACATACAAACACTCC
Source organism: Ambystoma mexicanum (assembly GCF_040938575.1). Classification (NCBI taxonomy): domain Eukaryota; kingdom Metazoa; phylum Chordata; class Amphibia; order Caudata; family Ambystomatidae; genus Ambystoma; species Ambystoma mexicanum. Next base: position 194,346,152 of record NC_090939.1, read on the forward strand.
TGGAAAAGTACTCAGGCCTCTTCCAAGGGATTGGACGCATGGTTGGAGACCCGGTACGCCTTCACATTGATGAGTTGGTGAAGCCAATTGCCCTCAAACACCGCAGGGTGCCGTTCCATCTGAGGGATCAGGTGGACAAAGAACTGGACAATCTGGTGATCCTTGACATTATAGAAGAGGTGGAAGGTCCGACACCCTGGGTGTCCCCAATTGTGATTGCCAGGGAACTGAAGCAACCGTATTTGGGGAGGATCTGCGTGGACATGAGGCTTCCCAACAAAGCCATCAGGAGGGAACGCCATCTCACTCCCACGATTGATGACATTATCGCAGAACTGCAGGGTGCTCGGATCTTTTCGAAGCTCGACCTGAGGACAGGTTACCATCAAGTCCCACTACATCCAGAGTTGAGGTACATCACGACTTTCACGACCCACCGGCGTCTGTACCAGTACAAGCGACTCAGCTTCGGGGTCTCCTCCACAGCTGAGGTATTCCAAAACATTATTAAGGGGGCCCTGGTAGACCTAAAGGGTGTTCTCAACATCAGTGACAACATCCTGGTAGACCATCTACAGAGACTGGCAAAGACCTTCAAGAGGCTTCAGTCACTGGCCTAACACTCCACCGCGAGAAATGTGAATTCCTGAGGATGAGCATGAAGTTCTTTGGATTCATGTTCAAGGCGGGAGGAGTGTCTCCGGACCCCAGGAAGGTGAAGGACATCAAAGACGCGAAACCACCTGAGAATGTGTCTGAAGTGAGAAGCTTCCTGGGGATGGTCACCTACTATGGTCGGTTTATCAGGAACCTTGCATCCAGGTCAGAGCCGCTATGAGCTCTCACAAAAAAAGGAAACGCCGTGGCAGTGAGGCCTGTTGAAACAGGCGGCGTTCGAAGACATTAAAAGCGCCCTCACTGAGGAAGACACAATGGCCTTTTTCGAACCAGCCCTGCAGTCTGAGATTGTCGTGGATGCCAGCTCGTTTGGCCTCGGAGCGGTTCTGATGCAAGTGGGGCAGGACTCCTGCATCCGCTCCGTGGCCTATGCCAGCAAGGCCCTGTCTGACACCGAGCAACGATACTCGCATATAGAGCGGGAAGCGCTGGCTGTCCTATGGGGGTGCAGACATTTCAGTCTTTACATCCTGGGAAGGCCTGTGACCGTGGTGACTGACCACAAGACCCTATTGCTGATCCTGGCAGGCTCCTCCTAAAAGCCACCGGCGAGGATTGAGAGGTGGATGCTGGCCCTGTTGGAATATGGGGTCTCGTTGGTGTATCGGTCGGGGGCAAACAATGCGGCTGACTACCTCTCTCGCCATCCGGGGAGTCACCAGGGCAGAGAAGATGACAACTGCGCGGAAGAGGCCAGTGACCATGTTCAACTGATGGTCGAAGCGGCCACTCCAAATGCCCTACCGGTGGAAGATCTGGAAGCCGCAGTGGCTAACGACGAGTGCTTCTGCATACTAAAGGCGGCTCTGCAGCAGGGATCATGGAAGAGTGTCCTGGAGTCGCTGGCTGGGCGCACACAGGAAGCGAAAATGGTCCTCGAGAAGCTGTGGAGAGTGCGAGAGGAGCTGTCATTCTCAGAAAAGGGACTGCTGCTCAGAGGTGACCGGATCGTGGTCCCGCAGGCGAAAATACAGGAGGTGATAGGCCTCGCACACCGAGGTCATCAAGGGGCGGCGAAGACCAAAGCCCGACTACGCCTCAAGGTCTGGTTCCCCAAACTGGAAAAGCAAGTGGACAACTTTGTTGCATCTTGTGTGTGGTGTCAGGCAGCATACCCTGCCCAGAGGGAGCCTGCCATAGAGGTCATGCCATGCGGCACAAAATCCTGGGAGGTGGTCCATGCCGATTTTGGGTCTACCTCGCAGGGGACCCACTTCCTGGTGGTCGTGGATGAGTACTCCAGAAATCCGGAGGTGGAGTTCATCCAGTCGGTAGCTTTCAAGCATGTGGCGGTTGAAAAGGTGTTTACAGCACATGGTCCTCCCACAGTACTCTGTTCGGACGATGGGGCTCCATTTCAAGGAAGCTGTTTACGGCCCTAATGGAAGGATATGGGGTGTACCACAGGAAGGTTACACCCCTGTGGCCACACGCCAATGGAGAGGCAGAAAGGATGATGCACACACTCAACAATGTCTTTTGGATCGCGCAAGGGCAAGGACAGAGTCTGGAGAGAGTGCTCTACCAATTCCTGAGTGTGTACAGAACAACGAGAGAAAAATGAGTGGGCACCACTTAGTAGAAATCCACTTGTATCAAGCAATGCAAAATTGTAGTAAAAAAGTCTTGTTCAAGACCATTTGTTCAAAAAAGTATAAGGGAGCTGGCTGTGATGAGTTTGGAGACACCCTGACTCGAAATACATGTGTAGCAGGAGACCGAGTAGGAATAGTAAGTCACGCAGCCGCTCTCAGTTAAACCCAACCTGGGTCTGGAGTTAGTCAAAGTTAAAGTAAATTAAGTCATGTAGCAAAAGTAATGCACTTATTCAGAAAAAAGGCTTTCGTTGTTTTTTAGAACTGATTTATCAAAAACCGGTCTCAAAATAGAGAAGTCACTAATACTTTCTTAGTGAGGAAGCAATTGCCACAATTTATCAGTGAATCAGACCATATATGCCAATGCATTTCGGAAAGCAATTTCCTTCATCAGGGCTAGTCTGTGAGTAATGCATTTTGGTTCAATACACAATTAAACACATCAATGTCATGCAACATAATAATTAAGCAAAAACATAACTGTAATGACATGCAGCATAATAGCAAAGCAAAAACATACCATTCAATTGAAGATTTCAATAGAGGGTAATGTGTCAGTGAAAACAGAGAAAGGAAAAAATAAAGGAACTATCCGGTGTTACTGTAAAGTAAAACCATCTGATAATGAAAGACTCCTTACCTGTGAGTGGAACCATGTGAATCAATAAGGGGAGCATATTAACCAATATTAAGCAACCCTGTCGCGGTTGGTGTCATCATAGGGCGGCACCTCGGGTCCCAGACAATAGGTCCAGGATGTGCGGCAGGTTTGGTGATCATGCTTGTAAAGAACATCACTAAAGCTGAAGAAAATCAATACATAGAACACAAATGGGTACTTAAGCACAATGCATCAAGGGAAGCAATGGTACATAGAATCCTCTGTAGGGAAACACAGCAATCAAAACAGTAAGAATAACCAGCATAACACTGAAGTATATGAAACAATGGTAATTAATTTCCTCATTGAGCCCGTTGGGGGCTAGACTGCCAAGTTTATCAATCCAAAAGGACCCGAGGTGCCGCCCTATGATGACACCAACCGCGACATGGTTGCTTAATATTTGTTCATGTGCTCCACTTATTAATGCCCATGTGGAAAATACTACGTGGGCCAACCTACGAGAATGGCCAAAACACGGTGGAATGAACATCGGGCCTGCATCCGTAATGTCAATCCCAACTCGGCAGTGGCTCGCCACTGGGTCAAAAATGGTCATAACCTTACACAAATAAGGTTTTTGATTCTTGAAGTCCTGACTAAGAATAACCCGCATGAGGACTTGGGCCTGCGGCTTAACCGCAGGGAAACCTTTTGGATTGATAAACTTGGCAGTCTAGCCCCCAACGGGCTCAATGAAGAAATGAATTACCATTGTTTCATATAATTCAGTGTTATGCTGGTTATTCTTACTGTTTTGATTGCTGTGTTTCCCTACAGACGATTCTATGTACCATTGCTTCCCTTGATGCATTGTGCTTAAGTACCAATTTGTGTTCTATGTATTGATTTTATTCAGCTTTAGTGGTGTTCTTGGCTGCTTTCCAAGCATGATCACCACATGTACTTTCCTTATTTGATAACTTGTGGGACGATTAGCAAACCTGCCGCACATCCTGGACCTATTGTCTGGGACCGAAGGTGCCGCCCTATGACGACACCAACCATGACAGGGTTGCTTCATATTGGTTAATATGCTCCACTTATTGATTCACATGGTTTTTCCTTTTTCATTTACATGCCCACATTTTTTGACCTTTTTTGAGTATTTCTTCTATATCCATGGTATTTTGTTTTTTACATATTCATACATGACATTAAGCCTAATCTCTACATTAAGCCAGATAAATGCTTGATTTGCTTTTCATCAAGCTCATAGACTCAATAACAGCACTAGTTTTGACCGCGTGCCCATTCGGGATGCGACGCGGTCACATGTTTATAAAAAGCAACGTTGCCAAGACAACGTTTGTATGTGGCAGCCTGAGATTTTACTCACCGGCACTGGAAGGACCTCACACTACCCGTGAGACACACGGTACGTAATCTACCCTCCTGGGTTCCCTCGCACGGACCATTATTTAACTCCTAATGATCACGGCTTTCATTTTACTCACAGCCGCAGCAGTAACGGCTTTTGCATGCCCCGATTACACATCGGGCGCTTCACACGAACATCTTAATGGCTCACATGACTACCAAGCACTTATGTGTTTAGCAAGCCACCACACACAGGTAAAGGAGTCTTTCATTATCAGATTGTTTTACTTTACAGTAACACCGGATAGTTCATTTATTTTTTCCTTTCTCTGTTTTTCATTTTCGCTGACACATTACCCTCTATTGAAAACTTCAACTGAATGGTATGTTTTTGCTTTGCTATTATGCTGCATGACATTAAAGTTATGTTTTTGCTTAATTATTATGTTGCATGACATTGATGTGTTTAATTGTGTATTGAACCAAAATAGATTACTCACAGACTAGCCCTGATGAAGGAAATTGCTTTCCGAAATGCATTGGCATATATGGTCTGATTCACTGATAAATTGTGGAAATTGCTTCCTCACTAAGAAAGTATTAGTGACTTCTCTATTTTGAGACAGTTTTATTGATTAATCAATTCTGAAAAACAACGAAAGCCTTTTTTCTGAATAAGTGCATTACTTTTGCTACAAGACTTAATTTACTTTAACTTTGACTAACTCCAGACCCAGGTTGGGTTTAACGGAGAGCGGCTGCGTGACTTAGTATTCCTACTCGGTCTCCTGCTACAGGTGTACAGAACAACCCCACACACCTCAACGGGAGTGGCCCCTGCCAAAGCCCTCTTCAAGCGTTGCCCAATAGGGTTGCTACCCGAAGTGGGGGAGAAGGAGCCGTCGGTCATCGACATGCAACAGTTGGAGCTGGAGCGGCAACTAAGAACTGCACAAGAGAATGAGAGGAGAGGTCTACAACAACAACAACTTGTGCCCGGGGACGCAGTCCTGATAAGGAACAGGCACCCACGTGGGAAACTGTCAATAACTTATGAACCTGTGCCGCTTGACGTGATAGCAGTCAAGGGGTCTATGGTTACTGCGTCCGATGGCCGAGCCTCAGTCACCCGGAACGTTAGCTTCTTCAAGAAGCTGGGGGAGCCCAGGGCTGAGGCGCCAGCAGACCAGGACTGTGTGGACATACGCGACAATGGCGGGGGTGCCAAGCACTTCCCTTTATCCCCGGTGAGAATGTCAGCCGACGGAGGGACCCCCAACCCCGAGGCGAGCAGGAGTTACCCCCTGAGGACAGGGCGAGGGAAACCTGCTCGTCTCAGCGACTTTATATTAGACTCGTGAAGGAGCCCGACATGGAAGTACCTGCTGAGTGAGGAAGGGGGCGGCTGTGAATAAAGGGGCTCATTGGAAGTTAGTTTATTTGGGTTAAGGGGTTAGTGTGTTATATGTGTTATTGTAGTTATGTAGTGTTATTGGTTGTTTATTAGTCCTCATGAAAAAGGAGGAGTGTGGTGCTGTCCCTTTAAAGGAATGCACGTGACGGCGTGACGTTGCACGCCGCTGCGTGCACTATTAATAAAGGGGGCTTTCCTGGCCTTGGCATTTGCGACCAGGGAGCCCGAGCAGAGCACTTCGTCTCTGTGTGAGTCTGTGTGGCAGTGTGAGGCTCGGGACTCACAGAGAGGTACGGTGGGGGCCAGGGATTCCCCCCCACTGCATTACAACAGCCACCCCAAGAGATTGTGCATTCTCATGAGTATTCTTTTCCTTGCCATGCAGGCCCATGTGCTTCCAGTTACTGGCCTTTCTTTTGCTTGTTTAACTTTAAAGTGGTCACTTTCCCAACTTATTATCAAGTATTGGAACTACTCTTATTGGAGGCACTGGTCTCAGGCTTCTACTCTGGGCTTTTGTCTTCATGTGATCCTGGAAGTGGTTAATAGTGATTGGTGTGGACTTGGGTGCCATTTCCTTTCACTTTTGTCATGTGTTGTCAAGTCATCAAAGGACTAGGGATGGCTCAACAATCAGGTAAGTGTAGTTTGTTTACCATCCCTATACACTAGTTTACATGACCCTCTTATGTGGTGCTAGTCTCCACAGGTCCTTCTTCCCTGCCAGACGAGTTTCAAATGTGTCTGCATCCCCACTCCACTTCCTGTTCTGCCTCTGCCACAGGAAGTGGTGTCCAGTGACATAGGCCACAGTTCACTCTGGGACACATCCTACTCCTCATATGTCCATTTTGTGAATCAGGCACTTCAGAGGAGAGAGGTGTGAGGGACTCCTTGCCCCCTGCATTCTACACTCCTGTTGTTTGAGAACTGAAGGCCTGCTGTGCTTCAACACTGAGGGGGACACCTGCACGAAAAAGAGGGGCGGGGAGAGAAAGAGAGCACGAGAGAGAGAAAGAGAGGGGGGGGAAGAGAGAGAAACATGCAGATAGAGGCGATATGGGAGGGAATGTAAGAAATAGGACGAGACAGAAAGAAAGAAATGTAGAGCGAGAGAGTGGAAAAAGGACAACGAAAAAGACAGCAAGAGAAAAAGAAAGGGAAAAGGGTGCCACATCGAGGGTAAATTATTAAGACAGACTGGTCGAGGAAAAACAGACAGGCAAGGGTTGTGGGATAGATGAATAGGAGGAATAGGGCGGAGATGGTGGGTCACAGGATCAACCGAGACAGAAGAAAGCAGAGGCTACGAAGGGAAAGGTACATGTGTCATTTTCCGTGGAAGATTTTACATTACGCTTTGTGTCAAGGTGTAGAGAAGAGACAACTCGTTGTTGTGTTTGCGTTTGCTTCCTGTTCCTGATGCAATTATCCAGGCCGTCATTCGGCGGATGTAGGGAGTGCTTTTGCCTGCCACCGTGGTGGCTCGCCCCCCAGTCTGACCTTTATTTGAATGTCACGGAATTGCACTTCATCACACTGAGCCGATGTGACTGAGGAGTGCAGCGTTCTTGCGGAGGTGGCAGTGCGCAGTCTACACTAAAAGGGAAAAGGTCAGCCTCTACGCCATGGCGTCACTGTCTGGCAGTGCTGAGAGCGAAGCGCGCCGTAAAACGCGGGCTGCTGGCCGGGGAAAGGCCTGGCTCCCCGCCCAAGATAAGGAGGAGAAACGGAAATGTCAGCATCTCTAAATGTCACGGAAATCCTTCACGCGCCTTAATGTCTCCACTTCTCACTTAAAATGAAGAATGGTCCCCTAATGGCCGGCATGTGCTTACTGCGCATGTGCGCCCAGTGCGGCAAATACACGCATTGGAGATATCATTCCATATAAGGCAAACATAGCACAGCATGTACACACTCCCCAATCTTCTGCAAATTTGCACTAGCACAACGGCAATGTTTAGATACTATGGGTCTCACGGTACCGTTTATACCGTCCCGCTGCATTACGAGTTTTGCTTGCGGCTTCCTGACAGCCCGCCAGGTCTGACCTGGCGGGCTGTGCGGCACCCGCGAGCATAACTCGTGATTGCGCCGGCACCATTATGGTGCCGGCGCAACCATGCTCCCCACCCCTATCCTGTCCTATGGGGAAGCCCGGCAATACCTCCACCCGCGAATGGACAATTACCGGCACATTTATCTCGTAATGGGCCGGTTATTGCCCAATCGGTGGAGGCGGTGCCGGTAGCGACCATGGCGGTAGCCGTGCCTGCCATACAGGCACGGCTACCACCATGCTCGTTATGAGGCCCTATGTCCCACATTAGGCGTATAAAAAAAGGCCCTAACAATGCACCATTTCCATGGTGTTCCTACACATCGCAGTGAATGCACCTAACTTGTTACAGCTTTCCCTGTTGGTGGTTGTTGATGAACTGACCATACCTCCGCAGCTGGGAGATCCGATCAGTGGCTCCCCATCTGAGAGAGAATCATGTTTAAGACTCTCGCCGTTACCCATCGTTGCTTACCCAACCACGCAACGACTTACCTCTCCAGAAGGTCAAAAGACAAGCGTATATGAGGACACAGCGCACAAATTACAAACATTGCTTGTCCACACCCAGATACAACCGCAAAAGAGCAGAACAATCCAGCTTCCCAGTGCTGGACCCCAGCCTCTGGTACAAACCCTCTCTCCCCCAAGCTGACCCATCTTACCTGTCATTCAGAAAGAAGCTAAAAACGTACCTCTTCAATTAATCATCTACCTATCGTCTTTCACTGTTTTTTCAACTTTATGTAACTAGCGCCTAGATGCCTCCAGGCTTTGTGCGCTGCTATAAAGGATTACATAAATACAAATAAATGAAACGGTAGGCCTTGTGATTATGCAGCTAAGGCTGTTACATGTCATAAAGTATGTCAACAATAGTGGCTTTTTACAGTGCATCGAGTGTAGCAACTGATGCTTGATTGATACACCGATAGGCACAGTGCAGTAGACAAAATAATGTACCTCCATCTGTACATATTATACAGGACAATGCACCCCCAGCTGCATGTGCTAAGGATAGTGAGAGACGAGGGAATTCTGTGTCATATAACGCACAAGGCTGCAGTCACATGGCTCCGAGTTGTTCCGTGACCTTATAAACGTACTCGTTTTGCGGCGTCTCGCCTCTTTATGGTCCGCAAACTCCACAATGGCTCTCAATTTCCTTCTAACGTACAATTGAATGTACTTTAACCTATATATAGTGCCGTTATTATCCTTCAAATGAGTCGAAAGCTGATTTCAGCTTATGAAAAAGTTCTAGTGTCTAGAAAGGTTGTCTTGTGTGTTTGGAATGAGCAGGTGTGACACATTTAATGGGCCCAGGGCCCTTACCTCAGATTGGAGGAATGGCGTCCTTGTGTTACATTCCTCTTCAATTTAGTGTTCACTGACATCCTATGACGCAACACGCTATTTATTTCCAGACATGTCCGTATGCACTTTTCTATAGTCGGAACAATCTCAGCGTGATCAATGATAGAACCGTCATTCTCCAGCAGCTTGCCGCGGGATGCAGTGCTCGCTTCAACTGTGCATTTGAACCTGGCACTGGGCCACTGCCTAGAGTGTCCTCGCTTCTGACAGAGGCCTGGCAGACACCCACTACTCAACAGTTCAATGGTGCATGGCCAAGTACATCATGGGGAAGGCTCTGTTATTGGGTCAGCCATTTTGTAGAGGCCAGGGCTAATATGTAAGATGGGGGACGTGAGTTGTAGAATGGTGTCTTTAAGATCTTTGTTTTTAATCTCACATTGATTTATTGTACCTATCTGTTGCATTAATATATCTTCATGGTGCATGGGAGAGTACGTCATGTGGAAGGTTCTGTTATAGGATCAGCCATTTTGTGGAAGCCAGGGCCTCAGCGTAAACTGAGGTGAAGCATTATAGACGGAGATAGTAGTTGTAAAATGTTGTTTATAAGAGCAACTTATTGGTTTTGGCTGTAAAATATTTATAAGTGTTTGATGGTTATTTTTAGGAATAGCCTACCTCAATTCCAAATATTCTTCCCTATTCTTCTATGCGTTATCGTGTATACGTTTCTTCTTGGGCAGTCCAAGGGTACTAAAATAGGAATTAAATAGATGTTTGCTTCATTTTGAATGGGGAATTACAGCACATGTTCCTCACTTTGTTGCCAAGAAGACAGGACATGTCTACTCTGGATCCATGTCAAGCGGTTTCCAGATGAGAGCACCATATCCTTTATCAAACCGGTTGACATCAACAGTCGTACATCACTGACAATGGGTTTATATAATGGAGCATGGTTTTCACTGCAGACTATGGCCAAATGGCTATGATTTGCTCCTTACAGTTGACCAATATTGGACTCCGTTGACCTCTGAATATTTTGGTTATGATCCGATATGTTGCCAGAAAAATGGATACGAATGTCCAGGTTATGCCTTACATTTATAACACTGGTCTAAAGAGCGCTTTTGTGTGACATCTCAAATTGTGACTGTTGGATATTTAGCATTTGGAAGAAATATAGAGGTGCATAACTGAATCTTGTGAGAATGAACTAGGCCACGAGCATCTGTTGACATGTGCCATGATGGAATTTCTCAGAGGTATTTATGCCATGCAGTTTTTGTCCAGTGAAATATACGTTTTGCCTTTGCAATAAGAATAATATCACTGACTATGTCTACCAAAGAGTTGGGATGGGGAAGACATTTTCCTGGCAGGGGGAATTCCAGAAAATTGGCAAGCATGGCCAGAATGCTTTCAGAAAATGTCCTGGATCAAATGGGTGGTTGAGCCAGCAGAAATCAGGGATGCTCCTGCATGTTCCCCCATCACTTTGGAACTTTGTTCATATATGCAAAATCTCCAACTGCCAAGCCAGAATTTCATTTTGGCAGTACAATCTCCCAAAACCGATTAACCTTACTCCCAGGCAATAGGCTGCTCTGTGATGCTATCAGTCAGCGTGTAACAATTTGATGTACAGGTGAATTATTACTGGTGGTCTGGTAGACAGGCATAGTAGATGTTGTGGTACTGCAGGAAGTGATTATGTGTTTAACAGGATGCAGATACAGTTGTAAATATACTCAGGCCTGCAGGGGTAGCCTTGGGCCTGGGCAGAAAGCGTGGATGCTTGTTATTTGAAAATATGTTGGATCAGCATTGTTGTGCATGACGTATGTAGAATGCAAGCAGCACATAAAGATGTGTCTAAATGCTGTATTCTCCTGCTATGACATCACACCAGCGGAATAGGAAAGTCATAGTCAACTGGCGGGAACTCAAAGAAGAGGACTACATACTTGTGTCCGTCTCCCAAGTCTCGGTTTGTGTGGCGAGGGAAGTAAGCCGACGAAAGAGGGAGCTAAGAAGGATATCAACACCCCACGTATTTTTTTGCCCTGTTTGTTTATGCGATTCTCATGCTTCCCGTAGCCACCCCTGTACTGCTGGATAAGGAGTGGAAAAGGATCCCTGACATATAAATTGTATATGGGTACCTATCAAAAACAAGGTTGCTTTCCTTGTAGGCTTCTGAGAGCCAGTATAGCTAACTCTAGCTAGACTCAGTGGCAGCATAGCTAACATGAACAACACTCTCATAGCCTATCATGTATCACTGGAAGTGCTCGGTGGAATATTCTACAGTCGGTGATAGTTGCTCATGCACAACTCCCTTTGTTTTTACCATCTTTCGTAACGTAAAGTGGTTGCTTTCCACTCCTCATTCAGGGTTGAGGAAGTGTCATGTTTTTTCATCTCTTGTTTTGGTGGAGTTAACCCCATAGTTCTAAATTGACCTAGACAGGGATGCAATAGAACCTCTCCTCGCTCACGCCAGGCCCTGTGCTACAATCAACAAATACAATGGTGATTCCAGTGAACTAGCACCCACAGACAGTGGGCATACTGTCACACTGGATTGTGTAATGGCATGCAGGAGATCTGCCTGACCCTCGAGAAGGATTCTCAGGACAACAACATTGTCAAGCCATCTTTGATACTGAGATATTTAATACCTGTGTTTAATTTGAGGCATGTGCTTACCTATGTTATTTTATTTCCTCGTGAACATTTAATACGATGTCAATGTCTTGGTATTTTATTTATTTATTTTAATTCTTGTAACGCGCCAGCTCACCCGAAGGCCTCAGGGCGCACACAAAACAATACAAAACAAACAGCAATAGAGGGGAGTCAGAAGGGGTGTGTGGGGGAGATTGATGCTTTACTGGTAGGGCAGTTGAAAAGGAATGTATTCGGCCTTTCTTTAAACTCATTTGTCGTTAGAATTTTTTTCACTTCAGAAGGGATGTTTTCCAGATTAGAGGGGCTTCAATGTCAATGCCTGTGCTCCACAATCTAGCCAGCCTCACTCTAGGCTGGGGGATTCTGGCTTGATCCTGAGACCTGAGAGTGTGGGATGGCTGATAGGACTTCAGGCTCCCCATGAGATATGTAGGGGCTTCATGAGCCAGACATTTGTGGGTCAGAGTCTGGATCTTGTGGGAGACACTCTGCTTCACGGGCAGCCAGTGCCATTCCCTCCTTACACCTGATCCACAAAGCCTAAAACTGGAGCTATTCTGAAATGCTCTTGATAAAACCTCTATGGCTCACATCTCCATGTGAGCTTCGCGTAGGCACCCTAGGCATTTAAAGATGTGTTCCAGAATCAGACTTTATAAATCAGATATAAAACAGCAGGTTCCTATCAGAGATGGTCACGGGCGTCTCCGCCTTCTCTCCAGGGGAACTCGTTGTGAATCAGGCCCACGCGTCTGAGAATTGAAGATGCTGTGCTATCTTCATCTCCTCTTTGAGTGGCTGTCTCCAGACCCTTTTAGCATCATTTTCTGACTGCAATGCAATGGACATCATTACAGGTTTGGCGGTAACACTGTTGGAACTACAGCCAAACTCATTTACCACTTTTCGTTTCCAGGGGTTTACCGTAGGATTATGAGTCAGGTCACGCCATAATTAGTTCCCAATTTATGGTGCCCATGGGACTCTATAGGAATTTTGCCAGATTGACCACGAGCAGTAAACCTGCTGTGGTAAAGCCACCGATTTGTGGAGGTAAAATAGCAAGGTTACCTCCAGCAAGTAACCCCTATACTTTACCCATAGACTCTGAGTTAGGGGGTGAAATAAAGTGGTGGTAAAGTGGCGGTAATGGAATCACTGGCCTTTCACGGCTGTTTTTACCCACACCGCCAAACTCATAAGGAGGCCCAATGTGTTGGGAGCATTATGTTTTTCTAGTCAATGTTTCTTTAAGAGTCGCGTCCTGTCAACCAAACAATTGGACTATCTTGTACATGGAAAATATCTTCCTTTTTAATGTTATGCTTTGTGGAAAAACCAAAAGCATCCCTTTCCGTAGGTCTTTCATCTAAGCTTACAGTCTGCTCCTTGGGTTCCATGTGTTAAAATCATGGCAAAAATGGCCGTGGACACAAAGTATTGTGGCAAAACGGCTGTGGTTTTGCAGCTGCAATCCATGTAAAGGATGCGAGGAACACCCCTGCAGCCCGCAGACCCATTATACCATTTAAAGGGAGCGGGGGACACCCCTGCAACCCATGCTCCCCTTAAATGGTGAAATGGGGTACACCTTTAACGGGTCAAACCACAGGATTTTTGCCGCAATTTATTTGTACAGGTGACATTTTTGCCGTGATTTCATCACTGCATACCGCTCCTTGCTATATGCCCTGGCAGTGGGACCATCCAGTGTCTTGCGTGCCATGCACAGCTGCCACGGTTATTGCTTATTTGTGCAGCACCGCAAAGGAGGCGGGGACTGGGGTAGAGCTGGGAAACAGCTGCTAGGCCAGCCAGACAAGAGAGGATAATACCAATGTGTGTGTCATTGTGGGACAGTGTATTCCGAATTTCAGCAGAAAATTAATTTCCGCTGAGCACATCAGCCTTTCCTATTAGGGATGCCCACGAGCTCGGGAATATGGCAATATTTCGCTGATAACAGGAATCCTGCACATTTTCTAACACACATTTCTAAATATTGAACTGTGCCTCCGCCGTTCGCCCAGTTTGGTTGCTGATCGCGAATTATCCAGTTTAATTTAAGATCTGTTTTGGGGAGATAGATCTCAAGGCAGACCCGAAGGAGTCCTGCTTACTTTGCAGGATGGAATCCAGTGCTGTGCGATTCAGACAGGAGAGATCCGTCTTGCGGGTCCCCTGGCGTCCATCTCTCTCCCCCATCGGCTTTTCATTCGGCAGCACCCGGAGGGGGGTTGTTTTGAGGACATTTGATCGATGGTTCCTGCACGAGTCGGAAGAGCCGGGCGCCATATTTGTAAGGAATGTTTCTAGTGCTTATGCCCGACACGGCCGCAGTTCTTGCTGCTGCAAATCTGCCGGTTATTGGCTTTCCTGCATCTTTATATTTTGTACTAACGCCTATTTAAGGCTCTCAAGTTTACCGTCGCCGTGCGTGAGAATGTCACCCAGCAGCCCTGTTTTTTGCACTGAATTCTGGGACTTGTAGTTCTCCTAGATTTCAGATGCGAAATAAAAATTTAAAAAAGTCCCAGAATCCAAAGGGAAAAAACTAGGACCGGGTGGCCTACTCATGCATGACCACAGGTGACTTGGGAGGGCGGCACATACCTTGACAGATATCCATCCGTGATGGTTTCTGTGAATTACCGACCCTGTCTTTGCTTTTTCTAGTGGGTTCTATGGGAAATACACTTGCCAGCAACGGATGACGTCACTATCTCCCCTTTCTGTTTTATCAGTGAGAACAATTTACTAGCAATGATTGTTCTTAACATGCAGTGTTGTCCCAAATTATTTCCATGTTGTCATTCAATGGCCAACTAAGAACACAACTCTTCTGTCCTTGATTGTACATCTTGGCCAGATCTTGTGCTGTGGCGTTTTCCAGGTTGCTATCTGTTTGCAAGTATTCCTAGTGCTCGGAGGACAGCTTCAGCAGTGTTCCCACGAGGCACATCTTAGCCTCATCGGGATGATTTTGGGCACGTCTGGCAGTGCCACCTATTCACATCTGGGCTGATTGCTTTGAGGGTGCTGGTCAGCAGCATGTCCGTTCCTCATGATGTAGCACATCAGGGGTGCCAGCAGAAGTACTGCTTTCCTTGGCATTGCCCCCCTTCACATGTTGTATAGAGTAGAGCAAGGGTCTGCGCCCTGCAGCTCTCCAAATGATTGGAAGGAGGACCTCGATGATCCCTCACCATTGACTACCATTGCCTATGTTGGCTTTGGCTGATGGTAGAGCCCTGGTGAGCCAAGTCTGGAGTTGCAGAGGCCTGACCTAGAGTGATTTTCCACAGGTGGACAGCCTTCGCCTCGCCTGGGACTTCTTGCTGAGAAAAGTAGGATCTCCAGTGTGCTGGTGGATGTGGTCTAATTATGGAAGGCAGGGCTTAACCTGCAAGCTTACTGGGTCTTGATGTTCTACAGATACAGAAAAGAGGATCAGCAATGCACTTTCCTCCAGGCTTTCTCGAACCATCACTGCAGGACTTGGTGTTCTCTGGCATAGAACCCTTGATGCGACCTGATCCAGCAGCCATGACATAGAACAGTTACTTTCTTGCTTAGTCCTGGAGATCCAAACACCTCTGGAGAAGGTGTCAGGGAATTTCAGCTCCCAAAACTGGTTCACAGAACCAACCAAAAGCCAATAGTTCCATATCGTTTCATCAACAGTCGTTATTTCGATGGGTTTTTTACGAATATTTTTTAAGACAAAACTCATCAAAATTGATTTATTTTTTTATTTTTGGGGGGGGTTACCCCCAAACCACGACCCCCTATTGTTTTGTAACTATTCCTGAGCCCCCCACACCTTATATACACTTTCCCAACCCCCCTATATTTCAATGAGTTTTTTTGTTAAAACATTTTCATAAAATAAACCATCAAAATAACGCCAGTCGATGAAAGGACATTGTACCAAGCCAATTGATGTATTAGACGTTTGGTGCATTCACCCCCTCACCCCCAATTTCATTAATGTATGAGCATTTAAATCTAAGAGCCAGAGGTGCACTTAAAGATTCAAACTCTCCATGCCATTGACAATTTGCAGTCACCAAAAAAAGGCAAGGCATCACAGGAAGCAGTACCTGCTGGCGTTCTCTTCTCTTTCCCAGCTAAAGGAGGGTGATTGTGTTCAATGCTGTTGGTGCCTTCTTGGGGGCACAGGGTTTGCTTGATTTACAGTGGTCTGGGAAACACCCAGCAAAGTTGCTGCGATTTGCAATTTGGCAAAATTTCACCACATGTAAAATAGCTATTTCTTGATTCCAACTTCTGTATTTCGTTTTCCATATGCTACTCATTCTACAATCATTGCTAGTGTTGCCCTGAACCAATCCAAGCAACTCTCACTAGTTCTGAATCTCATTTAGTGAATTAAAGTCATTTTTAGAATTTTCCCATTCATTGCAAATCACATTCAAAAGCATTTTGACCTGTTTTTAAAAGCATTCCTGTTCTCTCTAAACTTGCTGGGGGAATTGGGATTGAACTGCATTGTTGATTGTTGATTCTGGAACCTGTGTGCCCTCATTCCATCTCTTCATATTGCATATTGGGGGGAGTGAGTAACAACAGGGGGAAAGAGTGATTACATTGTCTTTGGTTAAATTCATATCAAGTTTATTTCTGTGTTGCATTCTTTCCTATCATTGCATTTTCTTGAAACCACACAGTTATTCTATGCTACACTATTCTTCCTATTCCTACTCCTAATTGATTAAAGAGGTTGTTGATATTGTAATATTACCCATTGCTGATCATTGTTCATATTCATAAGTGTGCTATTCAGATATTATTCATATTTTAAAAGTGTAATCTATATATTGTTCAATTCTTCAACTAAATCTTTTAATTTGCAAAACAAACCTATTTCTGGGTTCAGTGAGACCAGGGGAATTCAAAGAGAGGGGCGTTATATAAGGGTACATCATCCAGAATTAAAAGAAATAAATATATAAATAAGGGTTTCCATTGGGCATCCCATTCTAGGCAGTGACTTAGTTTGAGTGCCGGATTGAAATCACTTACAATAACATCACTTAAAAATAACATATAAAACACCAGAAAGAGCAAACAAAATATCATAAAATAACACATATTACATGGTATATCATTCCATAATATTACATAGCAACACATCAGATACATCACAGTTAAACAGAGCATACTTTTTTAAGTACATGTGCTCGGCCTACAGGAATGACATTTTTATTTGGTGTACCAAAGCAAGTGTTGGTTTACAGGTAACAGTCAAAGGCCACACACAACCACTGAACGTATGTGCACAAGCATTGGTATAAATTAGGGCCAAGAGACCTTGCCTCTCCTTGCTCCACAAAGCACTCAATTTGTGATGCACTGCAGGCCCTTCTGTGTTGGGGAGGGGATCTCGAGTCTTTTGGTTGCCAGCCAGGTCTGGTGTGCTTGTATTGTGTGTTTCTAGAAGAACACCATTTTTATATTTAACACATGAACTGCACCACTGTGCGGCATTGTGTTGCCGCCTGCCACTTCCCCGGGATGCCAGAATGGCAGCGTTCCACCGGCAGCCCGCTAATCACAGTTCACTTTCCATCCTGTTGAAGGCAGACATATTGTTCTGCTCGATTAAAAAAAGGTAAATTAGTACCTTCCAGGATACAGGTGAAGTTAAAAAAAAAACACACTTAGTTGCTATTGGGCTTTAATTGCTATGGGCCTACAGGGAATTAGACTAGAGAGAGAGAGTGACGTGTTTCATATGTTTTTCGTGATCTGTAATTTAATCAATTCTGCCTATCGTGCAGTTTGGCGCCAGGGGAATTGCAAATGAAAAACGGGACTTGATTTTAAGCATTTTAGCTGAGGTTAAAGTCGTAGCAATACATTCTCAAACGAAGCAAGGAACATGGAAGGTGCCAGCTGGATCGTGGCTAAGCAGCAGCTGAAATGTGGTTAGAGGGTGGTCCCAGGGCACACGATTGGCATTGTACGACCATTGATTCCTGATACGCAACCTCTCATGAATGCTCCCAGGTTTGCCTACACCATACCCTCATTGCCCCTCGGGTACCCAACTACACAATATGTTTTTTCTGGGCACTTTACACCCTGTGGTGCATCAGAATCAGTCTGTGGTGCATGCAGTTCTGTACGGTGTGCTCCACACCACTCTCTTCACCTCTATACACCTTTTTGGTAACATTTGAAGTGAAGGGAATTTGAACGCATGCATCACACAAGATGCTAACAATACTGTGGGACTGTTACAACTCTTCTTGGGCAAATGTCCCTCCCAATTCATCCATCAGGTCACCTCTGGAAGTGTTTTCCCCAACATTGATCTGTTTTCAATGTCTCAAGCTCATCCATGCACATGGAAAAGTCATTCTGGTATTCCCTTTATATTTTTCTGGACTGGATTCTAGTAATGTGACTTTAATAGATGCTTAATTAGGAAATGGATCTTGTGTGCTCCAGACTTCACGGCCTTTGGATTTTTCCCTTTCCAACCATGATCTCAACGATTGTACACTAAGCAGACGATTGTCACCTGTATGTCTATGGTACTAGATGGTGTTGCCCCAGTCAAATCCTTCCCTAGGGAAGCAAAAACAAGGTCAATCCTGGTATACATCTAACCTGAATGCTGACTAGCTTTGCCTCCACCAAGCAGAGCAGAGATGGCTGAGAACAAAACCTAAAGACAATTTTCCAACATTAAAGCAAGATATAAAAAAGGCAAGTGCAATATTCTTAAAACCAAAACCGCATAGCCTGTGCATGGCAGACAATATCTAGAAAAAACCTTAGATCAGCTTTCTTTTGTTCTGAGGACATCACCCCATCAGTTCCTTTGTGTGAAAGCAGTGTATGCTTCTTTCGCAATAAATTAAAAGTCATCTATGCTGATATCTATTTAATCTGTCCTACTCCAGACAGAAAGGGTATAGCACCCTACTGCGAACAGAAAAAAATACCCCAGTCAATATTCTTCATTTACAATGGTGACTGATCATGACATCACTAAAATAATTTCCAGCGTAGATCCCACCTCTGGCTTTAAGCCTGGCAAGTCTCTTGAATCCTACTGTCCCTTTAAAGAACGTACCAATACATCTTTATCATTTACTCTCCCGTCTAAAGCATGCCATTATCCTTCCACTCTTGAAAAATAATGGATGCTACCCACCAGACACAATACATTTTCATGCAATTACAAATCTCCCCTTTCTGGGCAAACGTATTGAAACTTCAGCCATATGCCAACTGGATCGAACAGATTGATTATATCAATATCCTTGATGACAATCCGACTGGTATCCAGGAGTGTTGTGGTATCTATGGTTGATGATATTCGGAGATTGGTGAGTAGTGGCAGTGTCCGGGTGCCGGTAATTTCAGAACTATCGTCGGCCTCTGACATCGTCGATGACACCATTCCTCTGGGTCGTCTTCACTATTTTGATTTGGTTGGCTTGATGTTGACTTGGATTGAAGATTTTCTATGTGATCGAAACCAAACAGTTGGTGTACATGGTATTGTTTCCTCTTCTTGGCTTTTTCTTGTGGTGTCCCACTCGGAGTAACAGTTTTGCCTCTGTTACTTTAACTGATATTTACAGCCGCTGAACAAACTTCTCTGTAGCTATGGCACAACATTGTATTGCTATGCTGATGACACTCAAATGCTTTTACATTTGGACATCAAATCCTCTTCCGTTATGGTCAACTTTGCAGAAGCTATGAACACTGTCTTGAAATGGATGCATGAAAGTCGTCTTAAGTGCAACGCAAGTAAAAGTGGGAGTTTGCCCAGTGGTCTACATATTATTTCTTAGGACTTTGACCTCTGGCCTATGGCTTTGGGCCCTTAACCCAGCCCGGCCTTTAATGTATGTAATGTTGGAGTCAATTTGGATTCTAAAATGAATATGACTTCGCAAATCCCTGACATATTGTGTGCAGGACACGTGAGAGAGGCCATGGAATCATTGAAGGACCGCAAAACATGCGCTCTGAAAGGTATCCGGTCATTCCATCGAATCCAAAGCATCGACAGACCATACCATTGAAAAAAATGCATCTAAAAAAAACCTTGAATGCATTTTTTCAAATGGTAACGGGTTTATTTTACCCCCCCTTAAAACAATAAATTCTAAAAATGCATTCTAGGTTTTTTTTAAAAATGCTTTTTGTGTCAATGGCATGGTTGTTGGTGGTTTGGCTGTCGATGAAATCACTAGGAACTGCTCTGAAACACTTGTGTACGAGTGCGATAGAAATAAAATGTCAATATCAACCCTACCTAGCCTGCGAAGGGGTATGGAGTATACAAGCAAAACCACCCGATACTATTGAAACCTTTACAAAATCAAAATCCATTAATAACAGAGCCTGAATAAAGTATCACCTCCAAGAAGAAAAATTTCATAAATTAAATGCAGCAATTTGCGATTGATTGACAGTGTACTTGTGGACGCCTCACTAAGCAATCGGGCCAGTCGGCTTTGTCCGTCCTTTGATATTGCATTCCCATTGGCCGCCATTTCTCTTGCTTGAATAAGCCACTTCTTTGGCCGTGTCTTTAAAGTACTCTCTTGCAAGCTTCTTCACCTCGAGGTAATGGTTGAGTTTGGGCTCTGTGCTCTGTCCATGACAGAGATACTTTCAATTTTGGGTCAGAAATATTTGATTGTAGACTCAAAACGTTTCTTCAAGTTTCACAGTGATCAGAGTTAGTCTGCAATATGATCATTATTGACATTATCAAAAGAAATCGGGACTTTTGTTTTCCAAAAGGCATTTTGTTATGCATCTAACTCTGAATAAAGAGGTCAAAAGTATGTACCTTCTCTAAACATGTTCCCATTTTGCAGACGTTTCACAGAAATCAGAGCCCTAAAACATTGCAATACATGTAGTCATGTGTTCATAGTTATTGTCCATTTTATATGTATGTATATATATATAAGTATATATATATAAGGATGATGGTTCATTGGGGAATGAGCCAGCACAAATCCCGATTTCTCCATTGAGGCTGTCCTCCCCTAAATATTTTGCTTAATTGGGGTCGTTTTCCCTCCTGTTGAGTAGCAGATGTCACAGTGTCTGTACCCTCAAATCCAATTTTGAGGCTGCCTGATTGAGTAAACACTCTTTATAGTTATAAACACTTAAATCTTAGTGTGAGTGCTCTTTGAGCACCAAGCCCATTGTGAATTTTGAAGTAATACAAGCCTCCAATCCTTTTATCAGAGACACATTTGTGAACTACAGATATCTTTGGTCATTCTTATCTTCCCAGAATGATCTTTGATTTTATGCAAAGCAGCCAAGACCCTTGTTAGTGCATTTTGTCAACTTCCCCTTTCTGATAAGGGTATTTTAAAAAGAGGGTGTCATACTGTCCATCGTAGAATGATAACATATCAGATAATACATATTTTTGTTCTGGTTTTTGCTATTGTGTTGTGCTTTCCTTCTTGAAAGTGTTCCAATCAGATTAATGATCTATTACTTCTGTAAGCACCAAGATTATTCTCTGCTGTCCAATGATTGCACAAACACTAATAATTACCACACACAAATTGAAAAAAAACAAACACAGTTGTAGAGCTTGCCGCCACGTGCTGTGGTCCTTGCAAGGTCTGTCAGAACTCTTGCAAAGAAGAAGAGTGCACGTGCTAGATCAGACTATTACCCACCAGGGACCGCTGCGTCATGATTTAATTGGGCTAGTGATTTGGCCATTCAACACAATTTCCCTCAGTTACTTAGTCCACATTGCTGCGTGGTCAACCAACAATGACCCTCTGTCCATGAACTCCTCGGTGCCTAGTAGGCCAGGATGACTACCATGTATGCTCATGCACCGTGTCTGTAGAATAGCAGGGGTTTCTGCTGAACGTCTCCGTGCATTCTTGTGTGTGCAAGCACAGCACAGACGTTCAACTGGAACAGGGATTCCAAAACCAAAATAAATGAATGGCACATTTTCACTTATTTTTTTTTACTATATTGTGTTTTCATTAATCCTTTTGTAAATTGTTAATATCAAATACACGCAGAGATGCTGAGATGCTTTTCCACAGCAATCCAGAGCGGACACATTTCAAAACAGTGCCCAGTAGAGTTATGAGAGGAGTGGCCCTTCCATGCTATGATGGCAGGTTTGGCCAGCTGGCAAAGCGGTGCGAGGGTGGATGACACTGGGTACGTTAAGCAAGTGGGGGGCAACTGTATTGGCAGACCCTTCTCCAAAGATGCCAGTGTCTTTATTGATGTGGCATAAGGCCCTTTGATGGGCTAAATAGTATGCCAGTGAGAGGACGAGGGTGGAAATAGTGCCTTTAAGGCACCACTGTGCATCCTCGCAGGTGGAGAGTAAGGGTCAACCCTCGCTTGGTGCAACCTCGCAGGTGGAGAGTAAAGGTCAGCCCTCGCTTGGTGCATCCTTGCAGGTGGAGAGTAAGTGGGTCAGCCCTCGCTTGGTGCATCCTCGCAGGTGGAGAGTAAGGGGGTCAGCCCTCGCTTGGTGCATCCTCGCAGGTGGAGAGTAAGGGTCAGCCCTCGCTTGGTGCATCCTCGCAGGTGGAGAGTAAGGGTCAGTCCTCGCTTGGTGCATCCTCGCAGGTGGAGAGTAAGGGTCAGCCCTCGCTTGGTGCATCCTCGCAGGAGGAGAGTAAGGGTCAGCCCTCGCTTGGTGCATCCTCGCAGGTGGAGAGTAAGGGGGTCAGCCCTCGCTTGGTGCATCCTTGCAGGTGGAGAGTAAGGGTCAGCCCTCGCTTGGTGCATCCTCGCAGGTGGAGAGTAAGGGTCAGCCCTCGCTTGGTGCATCCTCGCAGGTGGAGAGTACGGGGGTCAGCCCTCGCTTGGTGCATCCTCGCAGGTGGAGAGTAAGGGTCAGCCCTCGCTTGGTGCATCCTTGCAGGTGGAGAGTAAGGGTCAGCCCTCGCTTGGTGCATCCTCGCAGGTGGAGAGTAAGGGTCAGCCCTCGCTTGCTGCATCCTCGCAGGTGGAGAGTAAGGGGGTAGCCCTCGCTTGGTGAAGCCTTGCAGGTGGAGAGTAAGGGTCAGCCTTCGCTTGGTGCATCCTCGCAGGTGGAGAGTAAGGGGGTCAGCCCTCACTTGGTACATCCTCGCAGGTGGAGAGTAAGGGTCAGCCCTCGCTTAGTGCATCCTCGCAGTGGAGAGTAAGGGTCAGCCCTCGCTTGGTGCATCCTTGCAGGTGGAGAGTAAGGGTCAGCCCTCTCTTGGTGCATTCTTGCAGGTGGAGAGTAAGGGTCAGCCCTCGCTTGGTGCATCCTTGCAGGTGGAGAGTAAGGGTCAGCCCTCGCTTGGTGCATCCTCGCAGGTGGAGAGTAAGGGTCAGCCCTCGCTTGGTGCATCCTCGATGGTGGAGAGTGAGGGGGTCAGCTCTCTCTTGGTGTATCCTTGCAGGTGGAGAGTAAGCGTCAGCGCTCGCTTGGTGCATCCTTGCAGGTGGAGAGTAAGGGTCAGCCCTCGCTTGGTGCATCCTCGCAGGTGGAGAGTAAGGGTCAGCCCTCGCTTGCTGCATCTTCGCAGGTGGAGAGTAAGGGTCAGCCCTCGCTTGCTGCATCCTCGCAGGTGGAGAGTAAGGGGGTCAGCCCTCGCTTGGTGCATCCTCGCAGGTGGAGAGTAAGGGTCAGCCCTCGCTTGGTGCATCCTCGCAGGTGGAGAGTAAGGGTCAGCCCTCGCTTGGTGCATCCTCGCAGGTGGAGAGTAAGGGGGTCAGCCCTCGCTTGGTGCATCCTCGCAGGTGGAGAGTAAGGGTCAGCCCTCGCTTGGTGAATCCTTGCAGGTGGAGAGTAAGGGTCAGCCTTCGCTTGGTGCATCCTCGCAGGTGGAGAGTAAGGGGGTCAGCCCTCGCTTGGTGCATCCTCGCAGGTGGAGAGTAAGGGTCAGCCCTCGCTTGGTGCATCCTTGCAGGTGGAGAGTAAGGGTCAGCCCTCTCTTGGTGCATTCTTGCCGGTGGAGAGTAAGGGTCAGCCCTCGCTTGGTGCATCCTTGCAGGTGGAGAGTAAGGGTCAGCCCTCGCTTGGTGCATCCTCGCAGGTGGAGAGTAAGGGTCAGCCCTCGCTTGGTGCATCCTCGCAGGTGGAGAGTGAGGGGGTCAGCTCTCTCTTGGTGCATCCTTGCAGGTGGAGAGTAAGGGTCAGCCCTCGCTTGGTGCATCCTTGCAGGTGGAGAGTAAGGGTCAGCCCTCGCTTGGTGCATCCTCGCAGGTGGAGGGTAAGGGTCAGCCCTTGCTTGGTGCATCCTCACAGGTGGAGAGTAAGGGTCAGCCCTCGATTGGTTGGGAACTTTGTTATTCATGGACTGTGACGTCAGGCTGTAGTGAGCCGGTGTATACAAGGCACGGAAGACTCGCCAGAGCTACACCCTTGCTGGGAGACCAGTTAGGGAGGTGGACATCTTTCGGTCTCAGACCGGCCTGTCCGGTCTTAGAGGACATCTTTCGGTCTCAGACCGGTCTGTCCGGTCTTGGAGGCTTCAGGACTATTTCCCTACACTTACTGAATGCATCTGCAGAAGCCCCCGACGTGACCCCCGACGTGAAAGGCAGACAAGATGGACGTCAGGACAGAATGTCCAAGTGGGTGCCTGCTGACCCAGCCCCCTTTAAATTCGTATGGTGGTGTCTGCCTTCTTCACACCATCCCCCCCCCACTCCTACCACACTAATATGATACACATACAGACACATGCAAACACACACACGGGGACACATACACACAAAGGCACACATACACTGACACAGACACACGCATTCACACGTGTCCACATGCACACATTTACAGACAAACACACAAACATACACACAAAAAACAACGGAAACAGCCCACACATGCATCACTCTATGGGGCGTTTCCCCTGTGTGTGTATGTTGGGAAAAGTGTGTTCAGTGTGCATCCGTGTAGGTCTGTCACAGTGAGGCAGAGGCAAACATTGTTATTGTCAATAATTGAAACACAGACCTAGTATGCACACACACGCAAGTAGACACGTGCAGAGTTACCATCTTAAACACACACACTGTAACACGTACTAAGGCACACATAAAGACACACAAATCCATGCGCTGTTACACCCCCCCCCTACCTCCCTCCGTCCCCCTGACCCTCACCCCACCCAGTCATTTCACGTTGCCTACAGCAGCACTTCCGGGAAGGGTGGTTTGCCGCAATACATCAGCTGTTGTCGCTCCCCGCCCAGTTTTCTCGTGCCCCTTTCCCTCATTGTTAATTCCCCTCCGCAGCTGCAGAGGTCAAGCAATTTATTTGCGCAGCTGGAGCTTTTCTTGCTGGCAAGTGTGACTTCGCACTGGAGGTGTTTCCATTGATGAAAAATGCTTCTTCTGTGCTTCCGATTCCAGGGCATCTGATCTAATAAAAGCGCTCTGCTGGTCTGGAAGCCTTCTACCTGCTCCTAGGTCATGAACAAACCAAGTAAAGAAATGAACGTGCCGCGTGTCTATCACGTTTGGGAACTGGGTTCTGATCTATTGCTTGGCTGGTTTGCTCAAGCTTTCCAGCTCCAAGTTTTAAGATAAGGGCAGTTCAGTGATCAGGCACACACTGCAACATAGTTCAGTGTTTTGATGACCTACTACAGAGACTTCTATGCGTTATCTATTAATCACACAGTGGAATTAACAGTGTGGTCGACCCAGAGGTCAAGGTTAGTGGGAACTCAGTTCCACTAATTGCATTTTTCACTACGAATCATTCATCTACATTTAACAACAATTTCACAGTTCTGGGACTGCTTTATTTTTTGCTGTTAAAGCATAGCTATTCATTTTACTTGCTAAGCTAGTAGACTCAAACCACTTCAGCTGACAAGCGGAAATCAATATGTGCAGTTTTTTGGTGGCTCTGTGGATGTGAAGGGGGGTGCTCTGAGGTTTGATCTGCTTAAAGCTACACATTTTGGGAAGTATGCTGGGCAAATGGTGGGCATGTATTCATCACAGTATGCATCTAGTCCATTATTATTTAAATCTCTGATACTAAGTCCCACCCATCTTCCTGTCTGCTGTTGATCAAAGAGTCTCTCTGGTTATTGTATCTCTGTGTGGTTCCTGTTTAAAGTGGCAGGTCTCCCTTGAAGCTGTGGTGAGACCAGACTCTCTGGCTCCTGCAAACCACATTCTTTTACCTGATGAATGGGATCCCCTTACCGAAGAGGCTTACTGTAAACATGCAGTCCCAGCCATGACAGTTCACTGTCTATGACACTGAGGGTAGGAGGTGGCTTCGGGTTGACAGTTACATATGAAAGGTTGTTGGGGTTTCATATCTCCTTTGTTGACCTCTGCAGCCAGGCCCCATGTGGACCTGTTTTAACTACACTCTATTAGTATGATAATCGCTGCCACCACTTGCAGGGCTCAACTAAAGATCAGGGCAAACCCATGGAGCCTTTGTTAATTAATCAGGCTGGCCATGATGGTGGAATGGTTGTCCTCCCCTTTTTAGAGCGGACATAGTGTACTCCTGGCTGTCATACGCCAACTAAATATGAAAGGGTGGACTGTGCTTGTAGGCTGTATCCAACCAGAGTACACAGGTCTATGTGGTTGTTGTGGTGTGGGCATAGGAAAATGAGTGTGGATTAGCCCCACACATTTTTCAGAGCTTCATCTACCATCATTCCGTTTAATTAAAAAAGTTCAAATAACCCTAGGCAAGCACACACACACCGTTCGTGTGGTCAAATTCCTCACAGGACCCACCCATTCAGATATCATATTTCCAAGTTTTCTCTCTTCCAATCCCAAAGAACCTTACCGGCATATATGGCCCTGGTACTTCAGACCTGCACCCATCAGCATGACAGGTTTTGCATCTGCCTTTCCTGCAACTCCACAAACTACCTCTGCCCTCTTTTCTTGCAGAGCCACATGCATCAATGCCAACAACATAGCACAAGGGCAGTATACAAGGCCACTTCATTTAATACATAAACACAACTACTCCTGGAGCACTTTTGAGTCATTATCCACAACTCCCAATGGTTCTTCCAGAGCGTATACAGAGGAAGACGGGCAGCTATAATTAAAATGAATATGCTACATTAAAAATCCATGACTTCCCCTCCACCCCTTGAAATCAGTTTTATGTCCACTATGTTTCTTAGAAAAACAGAAGGTGTGATGGCTGTAAGGTTTAGAATTAATCTTAACCTCTGGTATTGCTCTGGGAAACCCTCCAGACCATCGTCCTTTGCCTGCCAAGCCATTTCAAAAGGGGAATTATCATATGCAAATCAGGCTTGGTCCCTCCCAAAAGGGGCAGTACAGCCTGAACTGTTTGATCACATCCCTTCTGCCTGAGTGTGTTTCCCTATGTGAGAGAGGGTATGCCCAGACGTGGGTCCCTTGCTCACTGCGCCATAGGGAACCAAGCTGCACCTCACTGAGGAGGCCAAACAAGGCTGAACCATGTCTGGGGTTGATTGTGTTTCTGTGCAGAGGGGACCTGGCCTTGCACTTTGAGCTGGACTTCTGCCAATTGTGGCAGTACCTGACTGACTTGCATATGGCAGGGCCTCTTTTGCAATAGCGCAGACGGGCTAAATATGGTGGTGTGGAAGGTTGCCCAGAGCAGTACCAGTGGTTGAGATTTATTCAAAACCTTCCAACCATCACATTTTTTTTTTTGGGTTCCACTATTTTTCTTTACACTTGAACTAGTGTAGGTTTAAAGAATGTGACAATTCACATTCATTTTGACCAATGGTACCGCTATCTTTCACCATTCCACCCGTTGGCCATCTCTCTGCCTGCAATATAACCCTGTATCCCATTTGCATATGTGATGCACCCTGCTCCAGCTTCACCTTACTATCATCACCCCCACAACTGCACCCCGACCTGAGTCTTCCCACTACTTTTCTTGCGAAACTTCTCTCGGCCGACTACAGTTTGAATTCATGAGTTGTCTTTAAAATCAGTATCATTCAATTGGGTACTAATGGCACATAATAGTTTAATGACCAATAAAGCAAGGCAATTTGCGTAGCACTTAATAGACATGGTCGCTATTATTTATATTAAACCTGAGCAACTGTGAAAAGGTTTAACAGGGAGGATGAGGCAGAGTGTGGATGGGGAAGAGTGAGGGTGGAGAAGAGTCTGGCTGGGGAAGAGTGAAGATGGGGAAGAGTGGGGATGGGAAAGAGTGAGGATGGAGAAGAGTCCGGCTGGGGAAGAGTGAGGATGGGGCAGAGTGTGGATGGGGAAGAGTGAGGATGGGGCATGGGGCAGAGTGGGGATGGGGAAGAGTGAGGATGGGGAAGAGTGGGAATGGGAAAGAGTGAGGATGGAGAAGAGTCCGGCTGGGGAAGAGTGAGGAAGGGGCGGAGGGTAGATGAGGAAGGGTGAGGATGGGGAATGTGATGGCGAGGGGATGGGGAAGAGTGAGGATGGGGAAGAGTGAGGATGGGGAAGAGTGTGGATGGAGAACAGTCCGGCTGGGGAAGAGTGAAGATGGGGAAGAGTGAAGATGGAGAATAGTCCGGCTGGGGAAGAGAGTGGATGAGGAAGAGTGTGGATGGGGAAGAGTGAGGATGGGGAATGGGGCAGAGTCGGGATGGAGAAGAGTGAGGATGGAGAAGAGTGAGGATGGAGAAGAGTGAGGATGGGGAAGAGTGAGGATGGGGAATGGGGCAGAGTCTGGATGGAGAAGAGTGAGGATGGAGAATAGTGAGGATGGAGAATAGTGAGGATGGAGAAGAGTGAGGATGGGGAAGAGTGAGGATGGGGCAGAGTGAGGATGGGGCAGAGTGAGGATGGGGCAGAGTGAGGATGGGGCAGAGTGAGGATGGGGCAGAGTGTGGATGGGGAAGAGTGAGGATGGGGCATGGGACAGAGTGGGGATGGGGAAGAGTGAGGATGGATAAGAGTCCAGCTGCAGAAGAGTGAGGATGGGGCAGCGTGTGGATGGGGAAGAGTGAGGATGGGGAAGAGTGAGGATGGGGAAGAGTGAGGATGGGGAATTGTGAGGATGCGGAACAGTGAGGATGGGGAACAGTAGGGATGGAGAACAGTCCAGCTGTGGAAGAGTGAGGATAATAGGGAAGAGTGATGATGGGGAAGATGGAGGATGGGGCAGAGTGTGGATGGGGAAGAGTGAGGAAGGGGCATGGGGAAGAGTGGGGATGGGGCAAAGTGTGGATGAGGAAGAGTGAGGATGGAGAACAGTCCGGCTGGGGCAGAGTGAGGATGGGGCAGAGTGAGGATGGGGCAGGGTGAGGATGGGGAAGAGTGGGGATGGGGCAGAGTGGGGATGGGCAAGAGTGAGGATGAGGAAGAGTGACGATGGGGAAGAGTGTGGATGGAGAACAGTCCGGCTGGGGAAGAGTGAGGATGGGGAAGAGTGGGGATGGGGAAGAGTACGGCTGGGGAAGAGTGAGGATGGGGAAGAGTGAGGATGGGGAAGAGTGAGGATGAGGAAGAGTGAGGATGGGGAAGAGTGAGGATGGGGAAGAGTAGGGATGGAGAAGAGTCCAGCTGGGGAAGTGGGAGGATGGGGGAAGTGGGAGGATGGGGGAAGAGGGAGGATGGGGGAAGAGGGAGGATGGGGCAAGAGGGAGGATTGGGGAAGAGGGAGGATTGGGGAAGAGGGAGGATAGGGGAAGACTGTGGCTGGGGAAGAGTGAGGATGGGGCATGGTGCAGAGTGGGGATGGGCAAGAGTGAGGATGAGGAAGAGTGACGATGTGGAAGAGTGGGGATGGGAAAGAGTGGGGATGGAGAAGAGTCCGGCTATGGAAGAATGAGGATGGGGAAGAGTGAGGATGGGGCAGAGAGAGGATGGGAAAGAGTGAGGATGGGGAACAGTCCGGCTGGGGAAGAGTGAGGATGGGGCAGAGTGTGGATGGGGACGAGTGAGGATGGAGAAGAGTCCGGCTATGGAAGAGTGAGGATGGGGAAGAGTGAGGATGGGGCAGAGAGGGGATGGGGAAGAGTGAGGATGGAGAAGAGTCCAGCTGGGGAAGAGTGAGAATGGGGAAGAGTGAGGATGGATAAGAGTCCGGCTGCGGAAGAGTGAGGATGTGGCAGCGTGTGGATGGGGAAGAGTGAGGATGGAGAAGAGTCCAGCTGCGGAAGAGTGAGGATGTGGCAGCGTGTGGATGGGGAAGAGTGAGGATGGAGAAGAGTCCGGCTATGCAAGAGTCCGGCTATGGAAGAGTGAGGATGGGGAAGAGTGAGGATGGGGCAGAGAGGGGATGGGGAAGAGTGAGGATGGAGAAGAGTCCAGCTGGGGAAGAGTGAGAATGGGGAAGAGTGAGGATGGAGAAGAGTCCGCTGGGGCAGAGTGGGGATGGGGGAAGAGTGGGGATGGGGAAAAGTGGGGATGAAGAACAGTCTGGCTGGGGAAGAGTGAGGAGGGAGAAGAGTCGGGATGGGGAAGAGTGAAGATGGAGAAGAGTCCGGCTGGGGCAGAGGGAGGATGGGGAAGAGTGAGGATGGGGAAGAGGGAGGATGGGGCAGAGGGAGGATGGGGAAGAGTGAGGATGGGGAAGAGTGAGGATGGGGAACCGTAGGGATGGAGAAGAGTCTGGCTGGGGAAGAGGGAGGATGGGGGAAGAGTGGGGATGCGGAAGAGTGTGGCTGGGGAAGAGTGAGGATGGAGAAGAGTCCGGTTGGGGCAGAGGGAGGATGGGGAAGAGTGAGTATGGGGAAGAGTGGGGATGGGGAAGAAGATTTGCAGCACCTTGAGATCCCAGTTCCCACAGTGGGACCAGTTAGGACATATCGAGGGAATCAGAAAACCTAAACTGACACAATATCCTTCTTTACAAATATATGCGGCGCGTCAAAACAGGAAAAGCTAGGGTCATGGTTGGACTCTCAATGCGTCATCTAGCTGCACATGGGCAAATCTCAGTAACTTCTATGTGAACATGAGCATTAAAATATGTGTGTGGTAACTATGATTTACGCTTCCCAACTCCTCATTTGCACCAGTGCATTTCACTGTGAATTTGGTTCAGCGTATTTGGAGCGTCTGCTTTCGGAAGAGACCGTTTTATGAATATGCTGAAGTTGGGTGTGTCATTTTATGGCATTACATAGTCTCTTATCAAGCCCGCCTTACAGCAGGGGCCTGCAACTAGAAGTAGCAGAGTTGTTTTGGACTGCAGCTTCTGTGATTTCTTACCATAGACCCAGCTGGATAGAGCTGATGGGAGTTGTAGTCCAAAATATTTGGAGAGCCAAAGGGTGCGGAGCCCGTCCTAGAGTATTCTGGCCTTGCCTGAAATGTCCACTTTGTCTCTGCACTTCCTGTCCAGCAGCTGGACAGAATGTATTATCCAGTGTCCTATGAGCCTGAAGGAAGTCCAATTGCTTTGTGATGAGTTATCTGTGGCCTTTCATTGCACTACTACCAAGTTGCTGACATTGCCATGTGCCTGCTGCACCGGACTCACGTGCACAGTCACGTGCGCCATCACTGAATTCTCCCTTCATGTTTTCCAGACAGGCACAAGACTCAATTAGGACGAGAGCAGAAAGAGAAGTGTTGGCTGTGGCGACTGCACCCGTTGCCTAGCAACCGTGTCAGACCTTTCAACCCAGAACTCCCATTCAGTGGGCCCCTTGGCCGACGGGAAATGCCCGTTCAGCATTTCTCTCCTATAAACGCTTATTTTTCTTATCATTTCAGAAGAAGAGGGTGGGAAAAATGAACATGCAACGCCAATAACCCGGGTCACAAGCTGCCGGGGACGGTTTCAGGTGTTCATGTCTCCTACGCATTTTTGAAAATCTTCAGAAACACAACACTGACCGACTCGCCAACGTGAAACCATCCTCGTGTTTTTCAGCAGTAGTGTATGATGGCAGTAACAACGTGTGTCAAAAAACACACGCTAACAATAGGCACCTCCATTAGGCATATTTACGATGTTTGAACGAGACCGCAAATACCGCAGGAAAAGGAATTAAAGGAAATTTCGCGGGCTTCCGAAATTGCAACCGCAACAAGCTTCACTTTAGCAAGAAAAAACACGCCACACAGCGGGAGAAAGGTGAGAAACACAGACAAAAAGGAGCGTGAATGTGTTTGGTTTTGCACTGAGTAAGAATACGAGGACAATCATAGCACATACACACTCCTAATAGTGAAAAAAGTGAAACAGCGCCCAGCTCCCGCAATTACCTATTTCCAAAGAACAACACTCACTCTCCTTTGAACATTTGCTGCTCACTTTTCTCTTTCTACAAGCTATTTCAAAGTGAGAGATAGTAATAGCTTTATAGAACAAGAGCAAGGACCTTACCAGTGTTAAGTGCCCTCCGTCCATTTCAAACGCCCTGGCGGCAAACAGGCCTCTCACTCTGTCCTTCTGGCCCCTAACGCCCATTACAGCCCTCGATCCAGGTCTATAATTGGAGTGAATATATTTTCCAATTATTTGCTCAGGGTTGAACTTGTTTGATAGATTTTCTTTAAAATAAATGCCAGCAGCTTTTTCATTACAAGACCAGACATTGCCAGTGTCCAGAATGTGCATACTGCCAGCACTGCCTGTTCATAAACTGTACATGTCGAATTACAAAACAAATGCAGAGGTTATGTGCCCATTGTCCATGTCTCTATATGTCTCTTACAGCGGCATGTCTATTCTTCGACATCTGTTTTATGCACCCTCCGGGCCCGAATATGGCGGCCCAGATTTCCCTGGAGTACTGGGGAAAGGCTACGAGTACTTTAGGAATGTTCTCATCATAAGATTGACATTGTTAAAACAGTTTTAAAAAAGCCAGCATTTCTATTCGAACATCATCACCAATTATTGGCAAACCCAAAAGATGTTGTTGTCCATTTGTTAAGCGCATCTTCACATGACCCAGGAAGGCCAGCATGTCCCTGGACATGCCACCATATGTTATTACCCTGCATGTGTAGCTGCTGCTGCCCTATGCCATGTAGAGGTGGGTGAACCTGACGAGGACCGGGCTGGCCCGGGATCAAACGGAGGCTCCAGCCCTACCCTCATTTTGGGATGGTACCCCCGGATGCCACGGGCCTGAAACAGGCCCCACCATGGATGCCCAGTGTCCAGGAAAGGTGAAGAAAAAAAAAAGACCAAGAAAACCTCTATCAGGTCCCCACATGATGCTAGGGGGATACACGAGGAATACAGTAGTTGACATTTACACATGTAAAAATACACGAATTGGCAACTGCAGCTGGTGATGTCAACACGTTCTTCATAGATCACCAAAGAAATCTCTAGCCCCCAGACATCCAACATGATGCCTGCAATGACAAGGTAGAAGTCCTGAAGAAGGCTGAGCCCTAAATTAATAGGCAACAACAGCCGAAACGCAAGTAAGCGATATTCAAACTAAAACATATGAAGCAAGACAGACTCTGAACTATATGCGACCAGAATGATATCAATGTTGCTTAACCAATTTACACTGAGTACATTTTGGAACAATTGACTCCTGT
Source organism: Ambystoma mexicanum (assembly GCF_040938575.1). NCBI lineage: Eukaryota > Metazoa > Chordata > Amphibia > Caudata > Ambystomatidae > Ambystoma > Ambystoma mexicanum. Next base: position 194,379,391 of record NC_090939.1, read on the forward strand.
TGCTTACATTTTCTCTGATGTCTCAATTATATGTGGACTACTAGTTAATTCCTTTGATGAAGGATTACGTTTTTATGTGACTGTATAAAAGTTGATAGTTTCACAAGAGGTGTCGTGATTTTAGGTATGTCATTGTTTATGTGGGTGAAACACTTCTTACTGCTATGAATTGTTTATGAAATCGGTTTTTGCATTAACTCCTTTTTTTGTAAATGTTGAAAAAATTATACTGAAATCACCCTTGGTGTATGTTTATACGTTCTTATTTTGTTTGATAATGTGATGATATCTGACACCAATTGCATTTGTGTTCTTACACTTGTGAACTCAATGATTGCTGACCCATTGGACCGCGCTACAGCTTGAACATTTGGGCCGCCCTTTAGAAATGTTTTCTGAGCACCAGATGATACAGCAAAGGCATGCATTACAAAAGGTGATCTGATCACAGGATGACACTGCAAAGGGATACATTTCTAAAGGCGATTTGAGCACCAGATGATACAGCAAAGGCATGCATTACTAAAGGTGGTCTGAGCAGAGGATACCATAACGGCATACACTACTAAAGGTAATTTGAGCCCCAGATGATACCACAAAGGCATGTGTTACTAAAGGTGGTATGAGCACTAAATTATACCATCAGCTACCAGTGCAGTGGTGCCTTCCTGAACCTCCCGAAGGACATTTTACAAGACAGGCTCCTGAGAAGAAGGTGTCTACCTAAGACACCATCCATTGTGGGAAGCCATATTTCTTTACTGCCAGTTAGGACATTGCTCAAGAGATTGAATGGTTAGCCTTGAGGTGGGTGAGTCACTAACTATATGGCATAGAGGTGCACCGACCAGCACTGTGTCTGATTGTTAATGGGAGCTTGTTTCACATTATGATGAGAAACAATGTAATTTGGATCAATAATGGCATTGATGTGGCACAGCTTTCTCTGGTTAATAGAATTACTTAACAGCCATTATGCAATTGCTATGAGGATGTGAGCCAGAGGTGTGAAACTCTTACTTAATATCCTGATTTATTGTCGTGGGGTTTTGTGCATAGTTTATTTTTTCTGGGTATCAGATGTATTGTGCCAGTAGTTATTTTGTATTCTCAGGCTTGATACTCCATGTATGACCATGAAACACATATATTGATTATTCTCGACAGTGACAAATCTAATACTACATCCAATTTGTATTGTTGGCTTTTGTTGTGTGGATGTGCATTAATCTACTCAAGTTGAAAGGTACTGTAATGACTTCTATAAATGGATTATATCTACATTTCCAACATCTGTTTTTTTTTTAATGGAGGGATATACCAATTTAATATCCCCACCAAGACAATCCAACGCCAAAACCTGGGACAGGCTGTTTTTAATCTGAATAGTCTATTGTATTTAAAATAACGAATCAAATTGAAGGTAGTCCCCTAACATTCAATGCTGGAAGGGCAAAGGATAATATGTTATTGTATAGAACTTACGCTTAAGCTCTTTTTTATAGAACAAATATGCATACAATATCACCCAACCTGTGTCAGTACTCATTTATCTATTTCTTTTTTTCCAAACCGGCCCAGATGTGGCCAGAAACCGGCCCCACTCCTTAGGGACGATTTCGGCCTGGCCACGGGCCAATCCGACCCTGCTTTTAATAGACACACAGCCTTTGGGACATCCACCTGTATTGGGGTGGATGAGGAGTAGAGGAAGCACCATTTGTCTCAGGAGGATAGCTCAGGGGCATCGTGCTCGCCTTGGAATCAAGACGGCGTGGAGCACCACAGGTCCGATACCTTGGTACGCGCTTAGAAACCTCTGGGTATTTAGTGCGTTATTAATAACCTATCATATCATACCACAGTAAGTTAAAGTACAAATGATGTGAGGATGGGGGGAACCATGTGATTCCACTTCCACCAATCCTGAAAGAGGCCCAATAGTGTCACCATAGTAATCAATGACATTTTTTACACATATTCACCATTTTTAATTAATGGCAAATCGTTGTAGTATTCAATAAAACAAATGTTGGAAAATTTAACAAGAATAAATAGCAACAATGTCCAGGGGCATTGACAATGAAGGCGGACATGGTTGGGGAAGAGTTTAGATGGGAAGGGAGAGATATTAGGTGCAATTGTGAATTGGAGTATAGGCTGAGCAGGTCATATAGATAAGGACCATGGACCGGCTGGCGAGGGGAAGAATTGATGCCACACTGACCAGGTGGTAAGAAGGCAGGGCAGGGCAACAAGGGCCTGATATGACAGAGGAAGAGGGAGAATTCAGTGAAAATTAGCAGGTATGAGCATGAGGTAAAACACATCAATGGCGCGGACTGGTGGACTCGGTGGTTGCAAAGCAGAACAGAAACAAGGTTCAGGGTTTTGTCACAGATTGGCAGAAGCTCATAGAAAATGGAGTCCAGGCGCTAGTGACCATGTGAAAGGTGAAGCACGGTGCCTTTAAGCAACAGTATCATACATTAGCTAGGCACATGACAACTGTTAAAGATACCAAACATACAGAAGGCTGCATGTTCACTCTGGCTCTAATGGAAAGAGCATAAAGGGTAGAGGTATTGTCCACATATAGTAACTGAATGCACTGAAATTCACTTCCCCGTGCTTCTCAGAAATTCCCATTCTGGAGGTTAGTGCTGGTGAGAATGAATATCCCTTTCCTGTGACTGCTGGTGAAGACCCTGGTCTGGGGGTTTACTCTGGAGGAAGCTGATAGGTGTTTTGATAGATTTTCATTCAATTCAAACTATTTGCAGGCATACATTTGACAAAAAAGTGAGAAATCTTTTGCCCCTTCTTTTCATTGCATCTCTTTGTAGTCAAAACACTGATATCTATACATTCTTCTGAACAGTCACTAAGCTATGCTGAGTTGTACATCTCTCACTGTGAGTGGTGATTCCTTCCGCGGATGGCACCCTGGATACTCACTTTCCCACTGCTTAGAAGCAATAAACCCACCAGTATGACACACCTCACTAAAACATGGTGTTACTGCCTTGTTTCGCATACATTACGTTTCATGCACGTGTGGCTAATGCCAGTCATCTGGCCTTCGCATGTCATATAGGTCTGGTCATTCCCAAATAAGGCAGCTGGACATGCATTGCATTTACCTTTGACGTATCTGACAAATGTGCAGGTAATTAGCTTGTGATTGTATGTTATTCTTTGTGCAGGTGCTCTTCGTGTAAAGTATGGCAGAGCCCTCAACTGTAGACAGTTGCATTTGGGGTTGATAGACTGATTTGTACTGGCCCTGTTCCACCTTTAGCACTCCGATCCATAGAATATGGCCGAGCCCCACAAATAATGTGGTCCAGCTGTCACAGAGACACTGACATAGCAATGTGTTCTGGGCCTGAACATTCTAAGGCTATTATAATGTTGCTGCACTAGCCCCCTCTACTAATGATTGAACTATTTCCATGCAATGTAATGCTCTTTTTATTTCATGTCTGTTCAGTCTGCCCTATGACCATTCACCCGCAGCGCCCTGAAGCCATAACAATGGCAATAATGCTCAGACCAAATATCAAGTAACATAACATAACATAACATACAGCACAAGACATTGTTTCCAACATAATTGTTATTTTCCTGCAAAATAACGTACACAACATAATGGTCTATAGAATTCTGAGACAATCTCCAGTGCCTCAAAGCCATAATACTGGGATTTAGGAACTATTTAAATGTCACACAACATAACAGTAATGATTCGGCTTCTTAAATGTGCTGAGTTGGTAAAGCAGGGCACATGAAGACAACTGTGTCGCTGCTGTTGGGGGCAGGAGAAGCTGCAGAGGGTCACCGGAAGTAAGAAGTTGATCAACATTAAAACAATACTTTGATTGTAGATTAATATACAAAATGTAAATAACAAACATTGATTTTGCAATTAGAATCAAAGGTGTATTCTTAGAGGCATTTGAAATGATCCAGAGAAACGTCAAATAATGAAATCAAGCGGTATTACCTAAACCAGCCTGTGGGTTAATTCATCGCAGGCAGCGGCGAGTGTAAGAGGAAAGGCTTTGAAATGGCTGCTTTCATCTCTGAAATCTAGCATGTTCAGATCCTATTGCTAAACAGCCATCAGCGGGAGTCTCTAGTAATAGTAACGTGTTGTCTCCATAGTAATTGTCTTGCTTCTCATACTGAGAGAGGGCCTGCCTTCCAGGCTCTGTTTGCAAGCATCTCTTTGGGAGCTGTCTGGATGCGCACATGGGAACCACTGCAGCCGCCAGAAAATAGGCAATCGCATGCGCAGTGCGGTCTGCCATTGCGGCAACCGCAGTGGTAGAAGTTCACCAAAAAAAGGAGAGGAACTCTGACCCCAGCGGCGGACAGGCTAGGCAGGAAGGGAGTAGCGTGCAACACCTTTTTCAAGGGTTGCAGTCATGCTGGTTGGCAGCCAATTGAGGGGAGACACATTGCAATTCTGCTCTAACTATTAGCAGGTGGTAAAGTGGAGACCTGTGCTTTAACTTAACAAAGAACAGTCCCGGGTTGGTGAAAATGGTTCCAAATAGTAGTGGAACTGTTAACAGTAAAAAATACTAGTAGTGGAATACTGCTTCCGACCGTTCCTGCTCACGTCAATCACTTGGCAGCCGACACCTGCTGCCGTAGATTTCAATGGCAAATGCTTTGCTCTGAGTCACAGCAAATAAAATACTACTAATTCTGCAATTCCAAAATATGGGTTCACAGTGTTTGGAAATGCGTTACACTTCTTATTGTACAAAATAAATGAAAGGTGATCAGTTCACTAGTACGTTCCGAATTTGTTGACACTGTCACACAGAGAAGGGGTGGGCTGGCCTATAGGGAACTCTGGAGATTTCCCGGTGGGCCTCTGCACACTGGGCCTCTTTTGTGTGGTATTTCCAAATGTTCTCATAGGAAAAACATTGGGCTTGTTGAAATGTGTCATATGGGGCCACTTTGAAAATTATTTCCAGGGCTTCTTTTGGTCCCCAGTAATTATTTCCAGGGCCTCTTTTAGTTCCCAGTGGTCCCCAGTAATTATTTCCAGGGCCTCTTTTAGTTCCCAGTCCACCCCTGACACAGAGTTCCGAAGTTTGTCACTGCCATGCGTGAGAAGGCTAGGCAGACCTGTTGGCATTGTATATCCGTAGGGAGCAGGGGATTTGGGGTCTTGTTTTTGGTGGAGCCTAGATCAAGTTATTATCCTATGTGGTTGATATGGTGATGGCCCTCTCTAATCCAGGTGAAGGTAGCGCAGTTCTGCAGGATGCCTTTGAGACAGTGAGCAAGCTTTCGGTTCACAAGATTACCTGGGACAAAACAGAGGTTTTCCTACTCTCTGCGACTTGCAGAACGGGTGACTCTGAGAGATGGAATAGTAAGTGGTCAGACTTTCGTGTAAGGTATATGGGGATTTACCTGATCCGGGATTTGAAGAGAACTGCTGAATATAATATAAATTACTTGATTCAAGGGATGAAAAAACATGTGAGGAAATGGGATAAAATTCCCTTGGCCATTTGGGAAGGTCAATACTATTAAAATGTCCCTTTAACCGACGGTGCTTTATGTCAATCGTTTCCTTTACATGTTTTCAAAGAAGTTGTTGATGGAAATTGGTTTGTTTTTTCAGGATTCTTTGTGGGGGATGGGGGAGAAACCAAACCTTCCAAGGCTCATGTTAACTCGCAGTGTTCAGGAAGGGAGATTTGGTTATCTGTATCTAGTTAAACACCATAGGGGGTTCTTGCTAAAAAAGGCAATGCATTATTTTGCACATGAGGGTACCGTTTTTGATGACGCAGGAGAAAGATAGGTTTTCTCCATTCCAGTTAGATATTGTCTATTCCATGGGTAGATTGCCAAATTTGCAGGGTGGATTACAATCAATTGATGCGACTGGGGAAGCCCTTACTTTGTGGTTGACTGACAATGATCAGAATTAGTGGCTACACTAAAGGGCTTTGCTCTGGCACATTCCGGGACTTCAAATAGCGAATACAACGTTATGTTGGCATAGCTGGATCTCGACAGGGGTGCTGAAAATCGGTGATGTGTTACGGGATGGTGGAATTATTCTATTTGTCGAACTCTAATGTGTTTGGTTTGGGGAACAGAGAGTTGGGTAGATTCAGAGAGCTGGAGGAACTACTTTCCCAGAGGTTGGGTGTGTTATCTGCTCCATTGGAGACCAAACCAAGTGTTTGTGCAAAATTTGCAACATCAATTTGTTGAGTGTCAGCATTCCTATACATGATGCCTATGGATCATTTATTTGTTGAAGCCTTGGATAAGTTGCAAAGGCACTGGGAGTATGACTTGGGAAGTGGGATTTCAGATAGGGATTGGGGGTGGTTGCAAAAAGCTTTTTTTAGGAGTAAGCTAGAGCTGAATCTGCACCTTATTCCGCAGAAGACTCTAAGGCCTCTGTATTGGACCACAGAGCGCATGCATAGTTTGGGCTTATTGGAGAGTGAGAAGTTTTTGGGTTGTGGCAGGAAACGGGGCACTTTATTGCATATGTTGTGGAGTTGCTCTAGGGCAGGTGATTTTTGGAAGGATGTGTTGGATAGGATGGACGCAATTTTCTCTATATGTTTTACAAGATCACCATTGCAAACCCTTTTGTTTTCTTGAAAAGGAAGGTTTGAGACTCTGCAGCAATATAGGCAATGGACAGATAAGGGACTGATGGTTGTGGCAAACCAGATTCTGAAAGTATGGAAGGCCAGGGAAAAACCATATTAAGAGCGTCGGTTGAACTATTTACAAATCTTGTCCGATTTTGAGAAGGTCGTGTTCTGTAATCAGGATTGTGAGGCTATTTATTTGGAACTCTGGACGCCTTTCAACAGTTTACACAATTGGTGGCGGGTTTAATTTTTGTGATTAAAAAATATTTGAACTAGGGACATGGGACCTGAATTTAATATGAAAATGGCACATGTGTATGTGTGAATGTGTGGTGAACATGTGTGTGTGGTGTTGGTTTCATGTTTTCTGTGTTTGGTTGTTTTTTAAGTTCAGAGATCTTCTGTCTAGATACGACTTACATTATGTGTTTTTTTTCTTTTCTTTTTCTTTCTTCCTTTCCATATATTGAGAATGATTGCTTAGAAAAGTGGGGTAATATAGCATTGCTTGTTGGTTCTCTTTATTCCCAACACCACGTTGTATCTTATATACAATGTTTGGTTTGATTTTCTCTGCTTGATAAATTGTAAAACGTATAAATAACGTTTTTTTTTTTTAAATCCCTATCTGCTTCTTAACCTGTTTCTGTAAGTCTAACTTGCTCAGTCTCATGCTCTCTCTTTTGCTTATTCTCTCAGCCTGCCTCTTGCTTTTTTTTCTTTTGAAGTCGTGGTTGCTAAGTGTTTCTCCTTTATGCATCTTTCTCTGTTTATCTCTTATTTTCTATTTTTGTCCCCAGCATTCATTGATTGTCTCTTGCCGGTCTCCTACTCGCTGGGAAACGCTCCCACTCTCAGTCTGTCTCTTGGATTGATAAATTTATTGTGTGCCTCTTCCTCTACCTTCTTACTTGTCTGTTAGTCCTCTTGTCCTCTTGTTCTTTCAGCTGAACTCTTACGTTGAGGAATTCAATCATCGGCGTGGTGGGTGTGCACTCGCTTGGGTGGTTTCTTAACTTTTAAATGAAATTGAATGATAGTAGATCAACCTCTGGAAAATGTGTGGGGCTAATCTGCACACATTTTTCTATGCTCACTGCTCGTCATACATATAGACCTGTGTACTCTGGGTGGAGACAGCCTACACACGCTTTCCCCCCTGTCATATTTAGTTTGGATATGACAGCCAGGAGTACACCATGTCATCTCAGAAGGGAGAGGGTCAAACCTCCCCCCTGCCATGGCAGCCTAGTTAACTAACAAAGGCGCCATGACACACCATGTCCTTTTGATGAGCCATGTATCTTGTGTCCGCATTTGTATACTAATCAGAGTTTAATTCAAACAGGCCCACATGGGGCCTGGCTGCAGAGGCTAACAAAGGAGACAGGAAACCCCCAACACCCTTTCACATGCACTGTGTCAAGGTGATGCCAGCTCTCACCTTCAGTATCGATTGGCAGCAAAATATCATGTCTGCAACTGTGTGTTTACAGTAGTCATCCCGCTGGGAGACTCCATTCAGAAGGTAGGAGTATGTGTTTTGACAGAGACAAAGTCTGGCCTCGCTGCAGCTTCAAGGGAGACCTCCTGCTTTAATCAGTAACCACAGAGAATTCCATTAACCAGGGAGACCCTTTGATCCACCACAGACAGGAAGATGGGCGAGACTTAGTATTACATGTTTTCACTCCTTTGCCTTTTCTATTGCAAAGCGCTCTGGTTATGTATGACCTCATGCATAGAGGAGATTGTTGGTGGGTGTAAAGACTGGAGGGGGTATCTGTACTCCTGCCCGCTATATGGCAGAGTAGAAGCACAGAGCACCCCAGCCAAGGTTCTCTATAGGGAAGCAATAGACGAGCAACCAAGGCCTAAGCTCTCATGAGGTGATGCAGGCTGGTTCTTAAGTACAGTGTAGTCCCCAAGCTCCCCACAAAGGAATGCCCACACACTATGTGATGTGCTAACACAGTTCTTTATATGTATAAATAAGGTTCAAGTATGTACATCAATTAATAACATAATTTGTACTCTGGCAATTCTAATATGGCGAATATTTACAATGTCTATGTGGTACCTTAGCTATTGACTCCTTTAAAATGCATCAACTGCTGACAGTTATAATGGCATACAAATCATATAACAATGTGTATCAGCATAGATCATAGGAAGGAAGGCAAGTTAGATAAAACAATGGCAGAATTCTGACCCCCTCTACCTAGAGGCAGTTCTGAGTGAGGATCCCCCAACCTGGGCAACCTGTAATAAAGAGTATTAAAAAGCCCAGTCCATTAATGTTTAAAGAGTCTTGTTTCTTGGTTGAAATATTCAACTACCCCACTGTACATGAGTTAGAAGAGTTTCTTCGATGGTTCATCAGATTCATCGAGAGTGGACTCGTTTTAAAGCAGGAGCCAGAGGGGGTTGAGATTCCTCGAAGAAAAGTGAACACTTGTGCCGAGACAGCAGCTTTGACCTTTTCAGTGCTTGACGATCGATCGTGGACGTCTTGCGAAGACAAGGTGTGCGGTGCACCTCGATGTAAAGAGTTTGGTGCCGCAAAGCAGACTCAGTGAAGAACATAGGCCCGGCAGCAGGCGTTGGGTGTCAGAGCCGGCGGCGGCGATCGGGACTCGACCACGGCTGGATTTCAGATCTTCCCTCAGTCGTCGATGACCTCGACTTTCTCTGGTGGGACAAAGAAGTCGATGGTGATGGCAAGGGAGCCCTTCTTTTTATGTTCTTAGGCAAGGTGGAGCATTGCGGCTCCGGTCGTCAAGCAGCACGGCATCAAGCTGTCCCCACTTCTGGGTAACCAACCTCAACGGGCTTCCAGGCGTTACAGAAATCCTCTAAACCCTGGTCAACAGCAATGGACTTCGATGCCCTTGATGTCCTGGTGCTTTACTTCAAGATTTCTCAGTGGACCCTGTCTCCGGTCAACAGCCTTTCGGGACTGGATTTCAGGTGCCTTGATGAAGATCAACTTTTGCACGATGTTCCCTCATAGCGCGGGGAGAGGTCTCCTAGCCAGGTCCTCTCTTGGATCAGTCCTTGACAGACTCGACAGCTTTCAGATTTCGCCGATGGAAAGCAGCAGACGACCTACTTCTTCCAGCTGGGCTTCAAGGATAAGTAGCTTCAAGTTTCAACTTCAGCTTCGGAACCAATTGGTGAGAGGTCCCCAGATATATACATTGGTCCCTCATTCACACTGCTGAGCCAAGTTCAGTCAACCAATCAGTCAGAAGGGCATTCATGCAGGCAGGCAGCCAATCAGGCTCACAGTGAATTCAGGCAATTCACTTACACCCAGACAGCCATAACAAGGAAGGTGGATTGGGGCAAGCACCCAGCAATTCATCACACCACACTGCATTCATGTCGGTTTCAGGCAGGGCTGTCTCATTCACTGGGCCTCATTATGACCCAGGCGTTAGAAGGTTAATAGCGCCAGTAGAGCTGCCGGCGCTGTTATCCCTCTACCATCTCATTACGAGGTCTGCTCGCGGGTCCTGCTAAGGACGTCTGGTAAAACCAGACATCCTTCGTGGAACCCGCTAGCAGTCCAGGATGCTAACAATGGGCCCGTCATTAATGGGCCCGTTGTTAGCATCCTCCCCATTCCCATTGTGCCCTACGGGGGCTCAAATGGGAATGGGGATGTACCGGTTCCGGGTCCTGGGAAAGGGAATTACCGGGCCCTCCAAGGTCGGAATGGCCCGGTATTTCCCCATTCCAGGAACCCGGACCCGGTACCCGGTATGGGGGTAGCCATGCCGCTTTTAGTGGCATGGCTACCTCCATAGTCGTAATGAGGCCCATTGTGTCATGCACACAAAAACGGGACACCCATAAAATGGAATGCATATTGATCACACACTCCATTCACCCAGGTCCAACCCCAAGGGTGTACCCACAACGAGCAGTCATTGGGAAGGCTCCAGCCAGTCTGGCCTGGACTTCCGCACAATACCATATATGGTTCTTCCACCCAACACCCAGTCAGGGGAAGGGACAGAGTCAGGGCTTCCCAGGACTATGGGCAACCAAGGTAACAGGTAATAGAAGCCAAGCGACCACAGGGGCCATCTTGCCTTCTTTGAGGAATCCACTGAATCCTATTGCAGGGCCTGGGTATCCCAAAATGGAGGATACTCAGAGCACCTGTCAAATTCAGCACAGAGCTGCCCCCAGCCTGAACCCTGCTCCGTGGGCCACACACAAGTGCCCAAAAACATAAACTAGGGGTACAGGGTTGTACCATCACCCTTGGGTGCCATAAGGGTATCCCAAGGGTCTCTGTTCACACAACCAAAAAAAGGAAGAGCTGCTCTGCCAGGGGTCCCACATGGATTCCTTTGCATAAAACAACACAGAACACACATGATAAGCGAGTACAGGTCAAGGACATGTAGGCCCTGTCCCTCCAATGCATTTCCAGCATCACATTGGGGAACCCAGGATTGGTTCATTAAGGTAGGCTTAGCCTACATCGATCACTGTGGCTAGTTTGGCTTTATAAGAGGCCCGAGCCCCTATGTTGGCTGATCATCAGAAGACTTTGCAAGGAGTAACAAGAAGAACTCGGCATTGGACCCTGGCTGAAGTTACAGTTTGCCTTACATCTTCCGCCAGTGAAGGAAGGCCAGGACCTCCAAGAGCGAAGCAAGATCCCTCCCCTAAACATCTCCCAGAGAACAGAGGGAGATACCAAATTCTCAGGACCCTACAGCAGTTCCAGAACCAGTACCTATCCAGCACACAGCGTGCCCTGCTAGGCTCTGCAGCAAGCTTCCTAGTTTGGAAGTTTCAGCAAGTCTCTGAACCAAACCAAGGACAAGGCAACCACCTGAAACACTGCCCACGGCTTTGGGCTGTCCGCCTTAAAGGACAAAACAAGCCCAGTGAAGAAGCTAGGAGAAGTGCATCGACAATCATCTACCAACGTCCGCCTTAAAGGACATTTTCGAGCCAGTCAAGCCCCTTCAACTGCAACCGACAGCACTGGTGACTGCTGTTATGCTGCAGTCTCTAACACAGTCCGAGATCCCGCGACCAGTGCTCAGAACCACCAACCAGCAGAGACGAGCCTGACCCCAAGCTGCCAGCATCGCTCGGTGAACTGCCTGCCACCTGATTCCTGCAGCTGTCTCCCGTCTTGAGCTCTGTCTCAGAAGCTGCAAATCGCCCTGAAACCAACTCATACCCCGTCCAGCACCAAGAACTCCTACAGCACAAGGTACATTGTGGCTCTGTCCCCCAGATCCTTCTCCGAATGCCCCTAGTGACATTTCATGACCCTTTGCTCCTTTTTGTGTTGAAACCAAGTATCCTTTTGTGATTCATTACTATACCGAATATCCTCCTGTTAGCATCCAGAGTGCATCCCTTTTCCTTCTTTGAAACTGTCTGTCCTCTGTATTCCTTTATAGGGTGGGTTGTATTTTGTAATGTGCTAGAACTGACCGTTGTGTTAATAAAGTAGATATGTTTATACAATCTTGACTGGACAAATTGGATTTTCGCTGTGTTGCAACTAACCAACGATGCACGACCTTTCGGAAATAAGCCTCCTGTCCCATCCACGTTATCAAAATTAGACAAGGAGGTTTATCATTTTCCTGTGTCTCCAATCCGTTCGGATCCCTTCTGGTGTACCACAGGTGTGGGGCTGATTAGTGGTTTAGAAACCGATATTCCTCCCGGGACCGCTGGTGCCCCGGAAGTTCATGCATTACACTTAGCCTACCGTCTGCATGAGTCTTAATATCGCTCTCTGTACATCCCTTTGCCTCTCTGTGTGTCTCCCTCCCTCTCTGCTTCTCCGCCTGTCTCCTTCGCCCTGACTTTGCATCTTGTTGTCTCTGCTTGCCTGCTGTGACCTCTGTGTCTCTAGCACCTACTATGGCAGTGCGTCACTTTCTCTGCCGGCCTCACGATGTTTACATTTTGCCTGGCAGTGGCTTAGCTCGATTAAATGTTTTATCCCAGAGTCCATTGCCTCTCTCCTAGCCTCACCCAGCCATTAATGCAGTTACACCGAGCCTCTTAACTCTGAAACCCAGGCCGCCTCTCACGCGTGCATTTCAAACGAGCACACAACCAGAGAAGCCAACAATTAAGTTACCTTGGCAATATCCCCCGTACCTCCTGGACTCGTCCGACTTATTATAGCCGAAACCCACACAAAGCGAGGCTCCACAGCAGCGTTGCCATGGCGACGGCCGGGACCTGTCAACACCTCGCTCTCTAATAGTGACAAATGCTACTTATTACATCAGCACTAATTTCATCCGACCCCCCCCTCAGATGAAGATGCTCATCCCCGGATGATCAAATTGTGTCGCTGTAATTACTGAGCACATCACTTATTAGGAGGGTGAGCGCGGAGCCATGGTCCCGTCCCGCAGGGGCCCCAGAACTGGCCCCCATTAGGTTTCGTTTTATATAAACAATTGCATTGAACGTGTTGGCTTTGACCCTCCTGCAGCGCCAAGAAATCACCGGCAGCTTGCACGCGCTTTGGAAAATCAGATTCTATATGTTTGAAGAACTTCACTGATAGGCAGAATAATTGGACCTTGTTTTCAAATTTAATGTTATTATTTCGTGAGTTGTTTATTAGTATCGCCAGAGGTGTAGCCAAGATTGGTTCCTGAATATAATGTAGTTGGGCCCAACCACACCTGTAAATGACCACACAACTCTGCTGAGGGGGCATTTACAGAGTTTGGGTGGGCCTTGCCCGCTCAGGCCCTACCCTATCTACAGAGCTGAAACTAACGTTGGACATTTTACAGCGCCTACAGAACAAGGGGAAGGGACCAGGGAGCTAGGAGTGTAAACCCTAGTAGCCCAGATTAAAAACGGGGGATATTCCTTTCCCATTTTAGAAGAACTAGGGACTGGGGAGTCTATTCTTCAGGGCTAAATCTCTGGATTAGGTTAATATAGATTTGCCATGGATAGGCCTGGGCGACGCTATTTGGTCGAACAGAGATGTGTGCGTAGGGTATGTCTACCACAAAGAGGCCCTAATCTGAAGCCCTTTACTGAAATACCGACGAGAGAGGCAACCTTTTCTGTCGTTTCTTTAGTCTCGGGAGGATAGCTCAAGGGCAACGCGCTCGCCTTGGAAGCAAGACGGCACAGAGCAACACAGGTTCGATCCCAGGGTCCGGTGCTTAGAAACCTCTGGGTATTAAGCGCGTTATAAATAACCTATCATATCAATCGAAAAGCAACTGATAAACACACACCTCCAGTTACATTGATTTCAAGGGGTGAATTCAAAATGAAGGCCAGCATTAGCAAAGCTATCAATTGTGGTTGTTGCCATATGAGTGGAGCGCAGCTGGTGGGGTCAGAGAAGAGAGCCGCATCCATTGGCCCCGCAAGATGCCAAGGCACTCATAAAGAAAGGACCTCAGCGATACCTATGGCGTGAGTGTGCCGCGACAGCTCAGCTGGGCTCTGCTAGGCCGACATAGGGTGCAGCCTAGCAACGCCGGGACTCTGGTCAGGATGCACGGGACGGTTGTGCGGCATCGCGGCTGATCCATTATTGGCAAGAGGCACATTCAGTAATCAACAAGAGCTCTTCAGCCGTGTTCCCCATGCCTTTGAAGACCAGGAAGAAGCTGAAGAGCAATGGGAGCCTCCATTTTCTTATCGTGGCCCTTTCCTGAGCAGCGCCAGTCATCAGGTTGGTTAGGGTGTTTATAGGGCCCAGTAGTGGTCAGATGGCTCACACTTTAGTCACCCCTCAGAGGAATCACTTTGCCAGTCAGTGCTAAAGGCAGGTTCTGTTTCGCCTGCTTTGGGCTTGATAGAACCTAGGGTTTTTCTCTCTGCCCCATGACCCTAAAATTGCCCCTATTATTTACTTTGAGGTATGCCTCCTCTCCCCTCTCTCACCCCCAGCACAATCACACCTTACTTTTTGGTCAGCTGCCAACAACCACATGATTTACCATAGTTCTTGAACTAATGAGTATGTTTGACCAGCTACTCTCTGCTCGCAGTTGCCTGTGCAGCACCATTACTCACGTCCCAAGACTACCGACACTCCCAACTACCAGCCTTAAGCACTGCAGTTTTAGTTGCTTGTGGTCCTGTACTGTCATAAATACTTTGTTTACCTGATGCTCTGGACTGTTTTGAACACTGCAGGCCTGATTCATATAATTTTTTGCGTGCTGATATGTGAGTTTGCACACATTTTGGTGCGCAAAACTCCTTTCAGCGATTCATGGAACGGACTTTAAGTTTATTTCCAGGACTTTGCGTGTATCCGTCATGACTTTGCGTGCAGTCGAGCACTGTGCGCGACACTCCACGCAAAGTGTGGGGCAGGCTTACGCAAAGAAATAAATAGAGGGCGGAACATGCGTATTTCGCATTCTCTCAGCAAAATGAGGAAGAACGTGGGCATGTTGAGGGATGGGGCATGCAGTGAAATCACACACCCAGTCAAGCACCAACCTAACCCAATTCATGGAATCCAACACGCAACTGCATTTCAGGAAAATGTAAACGCATACCATATGACAGGAGGCGCAGAGAATTGTGCGCATAGGATCCAATGCGCAAAGGTATGGTTCACATAGCAATTTAGGGGTGATGGCACGTAGTTGAGGTGTCACTTGGAGTTGGGGTGATTGTATGCAGTGTTGCCTGTGTGCTGTCTTGCTTGCGGGGGGACGGCCCGCAGTAATGCCAGGGTGCATGATGGTGCCGATAAGGTAGGCACAAAGGTTGGTATGTGTGGCTGGTTTTGGTTTGCGTGGGGGCATGTTGTGGGCGTTCCGGGCCTTACTTGCAACTCAGGTTACTTTGTGGTTGAAATTCCATGAATACACGAAACATGCAAAACATACTTTTGTGTGCAGGCAGGCGCAAAGCTGTTTTACGAGCCGAGGACATTGCGTGGACTTTGCGTTTTTTCTACGAATCAGGCCCTGAAACCTTTGTTATGTGCGCCCTGAACTGTCTTAAGCACTGCAATTTTAGTTGCTAGTTGCCCTGTACTGTTTTGAACACTGCCATTTCATTTGGTAGTATTACTGTAATAAACACTGCAGTGTTGTTTACCAGTGATCGTGTACCACCTTGAAAACTGTAATTCTGTTTGCTAATGGCCCTTTACCTTCTTGAGCACTACATTTGTGGTCACTTAGTGGCCCTATACTGTCTTAAATACTGAAATGGAGGTCATTTAAGACCATATACTGCCTGAAACACTGCCCTACCACACTCCTCATGCACGTCACCTCTTTCTCCCACTCTTCCCAGTCCCAGTACAAGACATGCCTCACTCCTTTTAGCATTCAATACAATATATGAATAAGTTAAATTATACAAACATTGGTATAATCCCTGAGGACCTGGTTAAGGCAGTATCTATCAGCCTTCGTGTCAGCAGGTCATGGCCAGGGGTGTTGCTAGGTCTGGAAAAAGATCTGGGGCTACGCTAATGTTGGGACTGTCGGGACTGTCGGGACTCGGGGCTAGCTAGCCTTTTGGTTGTAGCCCCTGAGCTTCTATCCGGACCGTCAACCAAGAGTCCCAGGGCTATAGCCCCTCAAACCCCCCAGCTATCCCCTAGCGACAAATCTGGTCACGACCACAGCTCGTCTCCCTTCACCTTGGAATCGAACATGGTGCATTCTGTCAAAAGCTCGCCGGTTCCAGGCGCTATCACTGCAGCCGCCCCTTTGGAGCTGAGTGTGCTTGCGCGTCTCTTGGAAGCACTGCGCTGGCTAGATCTACCTGCACTTTGGGGCAGGGACCAAGCTCTTCCATCAGTCTAATGGCTCTGAAGTGGCTTCAGTGAAAGCCTTGTTAATAGCGCTCGACGGGTAGAGTAATGGCTCATGGCCCGCAGCAGGCGAGAGGTGGAGTCAATCCAGGGAGCTTTTAATAAAGCTCGGCAAATGATCAGCCGCCAGCCGTGAGGGCGCCAAAAATGACGACGCTGTTTGGTGTGTGAGACTGCAGAGCGTAACATGCAAAAACACAGGGAAGTGGAGAAAGCGGAAGCGTGCACGCTCCAGACACTGACACTTTGCAGAAAGACATCCAGGCTCGGACTGGCCCATAGGGCAAGAGGGCGACGACCGAACCAAAAACACAAAATGCTAGTGTGGGGCCGTGTGGACAGTGGTGGAAATGGAAAAAATGTAAAGGGGGATCCCACAAGGGCCAGGGTGGGGGCAGTGTTTGGAGGAGGGGCTGGGGTCCTGAGGAGATGGGGCTCAGAGGGGGCGGTGCTGGCAGTTGAAGTTCACCCAAAGGAAATGTTGAAAATAGTTTAAAAATGGGTTCAATTTCTTTCATGCTACTTCTTTCCAGTAACTATGCTGGCAAAATATAAAAGGTGCTCACCTTTTAAACCCAGGAATATATAGTGCACATATTCCCTGGGAAACAAAATATCGAAATATGAGACTTGTTCTTTGAAGACAATTTTTGTGCGGTATTGTGAGTAAGCGTCAACACCGGGAACGGTAATAGGCGAGGGAACCGAGTGAATTCCTGTACCTTTTTACAGCCCTGGCTAAGAAGTCATCAAAATTCAGTGGCTCGAGGGGCCGCTTTGCGATCTGGCTTTACGGACCCATCCAAAAGGAGGCTATTAGCAGAGCATTGCCCCGGTGTGCAGGAGCCTGAAGCAAGCATCATTGGAGAAAGGTGTCCACACTGTTGGAATGAGTATACAGTATCCAGCAATGGCAATGGATTCTAGGACTGCGTGCAAACATAGGCGACACGTTAGCTTGCCCAATCGGATGAATGCAGCTAATTAAACGATTTTCTAATCTGGCGTACGAAAAAACCTTTGATTTTCCAGCTTCCATTTTGTAGCCAATCCCTCAATATTTCAGTTAACTGACAGATGCATGATGTCTTTCAGATTTATGGACAGTGCGGGAGACTCCTACAGGTTCAGGGAGACTGCAGTTGCTGGTGATATTAAACAATGCTGTCAAGTAACTGAGTTGAATAATGTCTGGCTGCTCCTCTCTGTCTGTATGCAACTTGGGTTACAGGTTTCAATTGCAGTAAAATAGCTGCAGTGGGGCGCAAGGAGTTCATGCACCTGCTGCAGAGGTCAGTGTTAACCCGCAACTCACAGGCTGTAACCATACCTGCCTAACCTCTGGGTTTTCCCTGGAGACTCTGGGTTTTTAACCTCTTTTCTGGGTCTCTGGGGAAGACCCTGGAGTCTTTGTTGCAGTTTCCGGGTACGGTCCAATCCTCCATCTGATTGGCTACAAAAAGACTGCTGCCGGTAGCCAATCGGCTGAAGGTTCGGGCGGGACCAAAAAGAATGCAGACCGGAGCAAAACAAACGCTGTAATACTGCTTTTAATAGGGTGTAATTAATGACACCGGATTGAAAGCGGTATTACCGCGTTTATTTTGCTTAAGATTTCATTCTTTTTTGCTAGTTTGGCTTATGTTTTAGACGCCCCAAAACATAACGCAAACTGGCCAAAAAGAATCAAACCTTAAGCAAAACAAACGCTTCTTACGTTTTCAGCTTTCGTTCTTTTTGGCCAGTTTGCCAGGGCTCAAGTCGAGGGTACAAGCGGCCTCCGGGATTGAACCACAGCCAGTAGGTTTTCAGGCTGGACACCTCACCACTGTACTATATAACCTGATGAAAAAGGTGAAATGTCCAATTTCTGTACTGCAAGTTCCAGGGAAAACCTTTTGTAGTGATTCTTGGAGTTTAAAACATGCACACATTTTAACGTTTTCAAAAACACTATTTGAAGAAAATAACCTGTCTTGGTTTTGTCTGTATTGATTGTATGGCAGGCGTATGTAATTTGGGTGTTAGGAATAGCCAATTTAATGACATTTATTGCATTGCACTGTAAAGTGCAAACTGCTAACGTGTTTCCAGTGACAGCTACAACAACCGAGTTTACCTTGTTGGTGTGTGGGCGGAACCATGTGCAAAAGGGGCACAGTCTTGTGTGGCTGTGGGCGGGGCATACATTTCAGGGATTTTGATTTTCAAATGTAGGCAGGTGTGGCTGTAACTGCGGTAAAATAGCTCAGGGGATTCCAGCACCTATTGTAAACAGGGCTGGAGATAGCGCCATGAGTTCTGGCCACGCCCATCTCCAGCCGCGCAGCAAATAAAAGGAGCTTTGCCTCCAGCCCACATGACAGTGAGCTGGAGACCAAGCGCCCTTTATTTGCTATCGGGCAAGAGCGGTGCGCTGGGCCACACACAATACGTAAACAACAGGGGGCTCAATTGACACAAACACACTCAGCAACGGAGCCTCTTGCTGTTCTTGTTTTCTGTGTGGCGAGCGCAATGTTATTCTTTAATATGCGCTGTAAAACTTTTCTCCCTGTCCCCCGGTTCACTAATTGACAGTAAATAAGTGAACAGAGGGACATTGAAAATCTCGCACAGGGCGTTGTGTGGTATCTTTGCCGGGGCCGAGGCAGAGGCAAGCGGGATCCCGAGATACGGCTAGAGATCTGATGCCGGATCTAGGATCAGGCACGGGCCGCCCCAATGGCCAGCGCTGCATGTGGACCAGTTTGATAAATTACTTCAGCCTGGGGCTAGAAGTTTTGACAGCGTTACTTAATAAATATTCTTTAAAATGACCAATTTGCATCACATTTGATCAAAAACCTCCCCCTTGGGTACCACTCAAACAGTCTATCACAAAAGGACTGAATTGCCATTTGCAACTGTGGGCCACATTTTCATTGGTGCCCGGGACAATTGTATACCCCAGTCCTACCCCGAATACACGTAATCTTAAACAATTCCCAGAATTCTTAGGAAGTTGCTCGTTGTTACGCGCGGATGCAAACACAGAAGGAATATTGTATACAAATACAAGAGATGACACTTTTCCCCGAGGAATGCATTAAAACAGTATTTGTTTTGAGTAAAACATTGGGTATCTGTGTTTTGTGACCGATTTTGTTATTTAGTCCATTTCTATCTTTAATACCACTTGCTTTCATTGATCGCTTGCTCACATGTTTTAGGTTTAAACTCGCTTCTGTATTTACCCTCTGTGATTGAAAGAAATGTACTAATCGTTTCGCCTCTGTTTCTGTCTGTCTTTTACTCGTCTTTTGTTTCAAATTCCTTAGGAATTTTCCTAAGTGCCACACATCACCCGACATTATTGTGCTGGAGTACAGGGAGGCAGATGACATGAGAGGAGGAACACACAGCCTGAGGGCATTGCTTGATTATTTAATGACCCATTGGCTGCCTACGCCTTGCAATCCCACCCACTACCTGACCCTCCCCAGCCAAAACACATCATCCAGAAATCTCTTTTAGCTAGCTCTATGAAGCAGTAACATCAAACCTTGCCCTGACATTGTTATTTCCTAGCCGTCTGCTGACAGTTAATTCTGAAGTGCTGCTGCAAAAGAGCCACTGGTGTAATAAAAATGACTTATGGCTTTCAGCCCCTCTGTGGAGGGCGGACAATGCCTATAGTGGCCCGCCAGCCGACCCTAGCTAGGCCTAAGTGAAGCAAGGGCCTTGGCAAAGGCTGTGGGCCCAATGTCCACCCCCCACAGTGGGAGTGAAAGCCATTCGCATCCAGGATTTTTTCCAGGGTGCAAATGTTTTATGTTTTGCTCAGGATATTGGTGTCACTTGCACAGCCAATCTCCCGAGGGAAAAAAAGATGTGTTCCACTGGCATAGGGAAAAGTGACAACGTCCCTTTTCCATTTCTATGGTGGCTGTGAGACAGGAGGAGCGCCGGGACCAGAACACAAAGCTCCAGTCCAGCAGGTAACTGGCGAGGTAGAGAAGGGGTGGGGTAGGGGTAAGGATTGTTTTGGGGAGGGGGGGTGACTCCCTTTTTACTCCCCACATTAAAAAAAGAAAATAATTGGGGCCACCCATGGAAGTGCCTTGCGTGGCTGGAAGTAGCGGGTGGAGAATGTGTATTCTCGCCCGCTATTCCAACCACTGGTTGGTTAAGTACTCTTCCTCGGGTACAAATACACAAGAGTGCCTTCAGCCCCTTCATTTCTGGAAGTCATGTTAAACATAAGCAACAGCATAGACATGTTTGGCTTATGACCAGATGTTAGATAGCCAGATGCCAGACACCGCTATCATATGCTCAGGCAATCACACCACGTCCAGCTCTTGCCAATCTTGAGGCCAGGTAGTACCATTAATGCCTTTTCCATGCCTACACAAAAGCCACAACTGCTGGCTTTGCCAATACTTGTTCATCAATATTTGTGATAGGCCATCTTTAATGCGCCATTTCTTTGTTCGGGTGCTTTAGCTTTTTGCTCATTCTTTCTTTTTGAACTTGGTTCTCAAACTGTACACTTTATGATCCAACGCATGTTTCGTACATGTTTGCGCTCCTCTGGGCCAAGTATTTCATGTATCTCTCCATGTTTGGTGCAAGCTGTGAATTGTTTAAGAACATGCTGTTTCCTGTGCAGTAGCCCACCCTTGGTACCACAATTACTGTGAGGAACACCTTCAATCTTAAAAACAGGAAATAATCTGACACATGATATGATAGGTTATTTATAACGTGCATAATACCCAGAGGTTTCTAAGCGCTGACCCGGGGATCGAACCTGTGGTGCTCCGTGACGTCTTGCTTCCAAGGCGAGCATGTTACCCCTGAGCTATCCTCCCGAGACCGGTACACAAGCCATGTGCAGGTTATTCTAAATATTGTATTCCTTTTTTTATTTTATTTTATTGGTATTTTGTAGAGCAATAGCAAGCTCTGTTAAAAGGCAAAACCACATAATATATAGAGCCCTGAGGAGCATTTACATGTGCGAAACGTGTTCACATTCAAATGTAGATATGGTGATTATCTTTATATGCGACTCAAGGTGAAAACCTTGCTCTGGTTGCACAAATCTAGCTTCCATTTCACATTATTGTAAGCATATGGAGAATCGACATAGTTTGCAATACCGGATGCGTAGTAAACACGGATAACACATCCAGACAGTGCTCCTAAAAGCACCAATAGGCCTTCAGGTTGAGCTCAGTGATATATCACTAAATGGTTTAGCAGCCCAAGTGCCAGAACTGGGCTAAGGAGAAGATTGAATGAGGCCCAATAGGGAATGGCCGGCGTCTTAACAGAAATTGTTTAACAGATCAAGAAGAGTTGGGCCCTCTGTTGGGATATTGACACAGGAGGAGCGTTCTATGGAAGAAGGGCCCAGACTAAATTAGCTTGGTCGTTCATTTATGAGTATTTGGAGTGTGGTTTCACCAAGCAGTGGCTAGAGTTATAAAGATATAATATAAAGTTGTGTCTGGTTCATCACAATTGATTTCGTTTTTCAGTGTGTAAGGCTAACAGAAAGCAACACACAATTGCAATCTGTGGATTTACAGAAGTCAACCCTGCTTCCTATGCACATGGAGGGAGCCTTTGCTTTCATCTGTTGGCACACATAATCAGCCACTCTGCTCTGTTATGTAGCCCTTTATGGTATCGCTTCATACGTCTACTGCGGAAAGAATGCCCAGCGTCTGCTGGGTCATTAATACACCAATGAGTATCTCTTACAATATCCTACTCTAACTGCATGCATTTCATGTGATCTTAAGTCCGGATATCCTATAACTAAATGGTACCCCAGTAAGGTATGGGGGCTGTTGTAACCCACATGTTCTTGAACTTCTCAACAGCTATGATATATATCTCAACCCATTGGCCAACTAAATTATACACTCCAATCTGGTCTGTGGGGTACTGATGTTTCATGGGAACAGGGCTGCCATGTACTCACTGCATTGCAGTATGCATGGCCTTAATATGACTCATTTAAACCAGTAGTTATGTACACGTATCACTCCTTAAGTGTCCTTGACCTTAGCTCAGGTCCTTAATTTGGCTTCTCGGCACATAACTACCGATATCCCCATTGACATAATGCTTAATTAATACCCTCACTGTAACTCATGGGAAAAACCCTTGGGAAGGATGAATGGCTAAATCATGCATACTTGACTTCATCTAAAACCAATGGACAAGTAAAGGCCTGCTTTGAACTCTCCTCATTGAAATATTTGCACCCTCAATGGCACTCATCCAGACAACATCTGAAGAATGAAGGGCTGCATCGTGCATGCTTAACATGTACCTGACTGTACCCCAGCCCTCCTCGCCTTTCTACGGTCACTGCTTACCCGCCACGTGCACTCCCTATTGTAGTATTATCCCTCTCAATGACAGCTATGGTTATAGCCTCAGAAGGACGAATGATTCATGCATGCCTGTGAATGACTTCTCGCCCAGACTGGCATATCAGTCAGTATAGAGGTAAGTGGCTGTCAGCCAGACTCCTTAAAGTAATATTGACAACCCCAATGGTGCTCATGTAAGCAACCTCAGAAGTTTGAACGGTTGTGTCATGCATGCTTGACACATGACTGCCTCTCCGCAAGCGAGTTCTCCTGTAATTTCTGATGGTAATTCCTTCCAGCCATGAACTCTCCCTGCTGTAATGTTACCAAGGTCAGCTGTACTCATGAAGGCCACCTCAGCCGGATGGGAGGGTGCATCAAGCATGTTTAAGTTCTCTAAGAAAATCAAGAACTTGGGATGTGTCTGGGAGGATAACATGGGAGGTGGAGCTCAGATCAGCGCAAAGGCACAGGCAGCATTCTACTCATTACACCTGTTGAAGCATATTTTGCCTTTCATTGCGAATGATGATAGAGCGGTGGTCACTGGTACTCTGGTCAACTCCAGACTTGACTACGGAAATGCCTTATTGTCAGGTTTACCAGTCTATCAGCTACGCAGATTACAAGTGGCTCAAAATGCAGCCGTTAGGCTGGTGCATAGGGTAAAAAAAATCTGCGCCAATCTCTGACCTAAGGAGAGCCTTACACTGGCTGCTAATAAAGCAGAGAATTGAATTTGAGGTTCTTGGTCTGATTTTTAAATGTGTCAATGGTATAGGCCCAGGATATCTATCGGACAAAATCAGGAAGTATGTCCCTACTCGACAATTGCGCTCAGCAGATAACAATCTGCTTCAGATACCACGTACTAGGTATGTGAGCAAAGGGGGCCGCAGATTTGGAGTCTGCGGTCCAAGAGCATGGAATAAATCACCCAGAGAAATCTGGGAGATCAAAAATGTCACGGCTTTCCCTAGGGCAGTGAAGACCTACCTGTTCTGTTAGAGCCCTCGCTACTGAATTGACTTACCCTCCTCATGTAATCGATTTTGACCAGGCACGTCTCCAATTGTAAAGGTTACATCTGCGCCCAATCACAATTAATTTCGTCAGGTGCGCGTTACAAATGGACAATATCAAATCAAAATCAAATTTAATATGTGAATCAATATGTATAGCCATGAAAGGCTTTCCAGTTATGTTTAATATGCATGCTCAATGTTGTGATATTATACAACTTAAATGCATTCATGTGGCTGACCTCTCGAGGAATAAACAGACCCAGATATGTGTGAAGTGAAATTGACTCGACCCAGTACTACAAATGTGACAATCTGCTATGAAATCTCAGACAAGGATGAGAGGTTTCTACCCCCATTCAATCCTGGGGCCTGCAGGTTACACAAGAGCGTCCGCTGCCGAATGGTTAACTCTTTATTGTGTTTAATGGGTGATCTATGCAGTGCTTGATGCCAAGGTTCTCCAGTTTGTAAGTGCCAGGCTGGGAATGGAACCAACGCTGTGGGACATTGTGTTGCCCCCGAGTTATCCTCCCGGTCAGTCTCTTTAGATCCATTATTGCAAAGCTTGCTTTTCTGGCTTAGCTGAATAACACTCAGGGAATGCACCGCACTCCAGTTCCGCTTGTTGCCCTTCCTATCCATTCTCACTGCCATCCAACAATTCCCCACCCGTGTTCTCCATTGGAGACTGCCCTGAAACCAGAACCACCTCAAACTTTACAGAACACTCCCTGGATGTGCAACGCCCTGCAACAAAAAAAAATAACCCATTCAATTCCTAGCACAAAGAAGGAGATTGTGGCACATTGGGGGTGGATGGTCGGAAAACAGCTGGAGTTATACTCACATATCAATGAAGACCCACAAACCACTTTGTAAACATTTTCCACAGGCCCATTGCTCGTGAGGCTGTCACACTGGCATGTGGCGGAGCGCCTAGTGACACCCTGGCACCTGCAATTGATTAAAGGAACAGGATGGCGCAGTGTATGCAATGTAGTCAAAGGATGCAGTAACACCAGGCTCCTGCACCCAGAACACATTTATTTATATATTTATTTATTTGTGTACATGTTTAAAGCGCTCACACAGCTCGGGAGCATCGAGGCGTTGTTTTTTCAATCTCACTCCAGCATTCTCCAATCCGGTCTTTGGTTGTGGGTCCAAACTCGTATTCATCTAGTAGTAAAGTGCTTTGCTTCTTTTTCTTGCAGAACTCAAGTACACACACTTTTTTTTGGTCCCATGTCCTGACTGCCCCTTGTCAGGCTGTGTCCTCCCCGCATGGAACTGACAGTGCATGCATTATGCATGGCCCATGCATAATGTATCCTGCCACCAGGTCTGCAGATCACATGAATGAAGACCCGCTCCATGGGCAGAGAAGCTGGCCCGGGCGGCCTGCCTCGGCTGAATCCCTCATTCATATATTTATCATCTGAGCCAAATCGAACCCAAAATTGCTTTCCATGAAGCAGTTCAGAGCACGCACTGCGTTTAATTTTTCATTTAGGAGTATAAACAGTCTGGCAGATACGCGGCCTCGTTCTCGCTTCCATCAAGGCATGCATCTGCACTGGGGCGCGCTCATTTCCCGCGCATTATGCGGTCATTACTCTCAAATCACTTTCCAAACGAGGCCTACCAGGCGTTTCTAAAGAGACTTCCGTAAAGAGCGCGGGCACCATACACAGCGTTTACGAGGTCAAGTAAATCGTGTAAATGTTTCATGGGTGCCTTGCCACCGGCGGAGGGCCTGTGCCGCCCCGTCGCAGTGGCCTGGCGAGGCTCTGACGTGCCTTGCAGCCCGTTCCTTTGATAGCAGCAAAGAAATCGGGCCACAGAAAACAGCAAAGCTTTTTTTGGGATGGAGAAATCGTTCATGCCTCCAACCCGACAAGTACAAAAGTGAAGTGTGATGGATAGATGGCTTTGAATAAATCATAACAACTGGCATTGCTCTGAGCATCCCCCTGAACCATTTCAGCTTGCTATGTCATTTCACTGGGGAAATACGATATTCAAATCAGGGTGGCTCCAAGCCCTCAGCGCTTTGGTGTAAAGCGCTATATAAACCTAATAAATGCAAATAAATACAAAGGCCAGTCGCACCCCTTCGAGGTCGTAGACAGGCCAGGGCCTGAGTGGGCAAGGGCCGCTTATCATCTATGAATTCCAGCTGAGGAGCTGAGCCGCAGTGCTGGTGCAGGGGCGCGATAGAAGCGCTCCGGCACCATTGCGCATGTGAGGAACCAGGAAGCCGCCCATGCTTCCTGGTTCCTGTCTGTGTGGCGGTTGAGAGCTGGAGTCCTGGAGAAGAGGGTCAAATCCTGAGCTGATTGGCGGAACAGGTGTATGTTTGTGTTGGTGCATCCCTGCGAGGGTGTCGGATGTGTATGTGTGCCTGTAAGGGTGTGTCCCTGTAAGTGTGCATAGGAGTGAGAGTGCCGTCTGAATAGGGTGTATTTGTGGACGTGAATGGGCACGTGAAAGAGAACGCAGTGCGGATGCTCTGGGTGCGTGTGTGAATGGTGGAGCGAGGAGCTCTACAGGCGAGTGACTGGTGGTTAAATGGTGGGAATGCGTGTGCATGCGGACGCTACACCTTCTAACACAGGGAATACTGATTAACGTTTTCTCATAGGTGGCAATTGGGCCATCTTAAGCAGTTTGAGGGTCCCGGGCACAGACCTCTTTGGGGTCCTCCTCCACTGAACCAAATGAATGAAGGGATCCAGAATATCTGACCACACCCCCCACTTCATTATTTCAACCCATAGCTTTACATGCTGCCTTGCAGCAATCAAAATGAGTGGTAGTGACTGCACACACTATGCATACCACGTGAACACAAAGTATAGCAGGATGAATTGATTGGAGCAGAATACACTTGTCAACAAGACAGGCAATAGGTTTGGGGCCTCAGCAGCATGCCATAACATATCCTGACGTGTACCATTTAAGTTTGGTGAACAAATGAAACTGACTTCTTTAGCTCAGGCAGCCTTGTGGGGCCCCTTTACACGGTGGGGGCCCGGGGCAAGTGCCCCTTTTGCCCTCCCAAAAAGGTGTCTCTGGTTGCAATGTGTCCCTAATCCGACCTGGCATCACTGGTGCCGACTGCGTAGGGGAAGGAGGCTTTCATCTGCCCATTTTCTGTTTCTTGCAGACCCCAATTTGCCCCTGTTCCAAGTTGCCATCAGTAGCACCAAATTTATTAACCTCTACACCAAGAAATCTTCAGGGGGAAGGAACCCTGTCCGGTGAAGACCCTGTTAAAGCCATGACAGGAGCTGCACTATTAGAGTGGGGCTGGGGAGCTTCATTGTTTGGTTCAGGCGGTGATTTATTTGGTCCAACAGCAGGCAGAGCAGTGTCAGGGAGTGAACGTTAACATCACAAATTGAGCACACCACGGTGTACACAGGTTTATGACTAGCCTCTATGCTGTATGCAAGCCTCTCTGAAAAATAGGTTAAACTATTTTCCTGAACTGAAAAACATCAGTTGATTTCCCGAACTTAATGTATGTTTAGGTTTTCATAAACATACATTATGTTTATGAATTCAATTTGTATTATAGGATGCATCGGTCCTAGGGCTGCCTCAGTGTTTGGTGTGACCTAAGGATCACTAGTAACTAAGGAAACTTTAAACGAGGTAACTAAGGAACCTTTAAAGAGGCAGTCACGTAACTAAGGAACCTTTAAAGAGGCGCACAAGTAACTAAGGAATCTTTAAAAGAGGCACGCAGGTAACCAAGGAACCTTTAAAAGAGGCGCGCAGGTAACTAAAGAACCTTTAAAGAGGCACACAAGTAACTAAGGAACCTTTAAAAGAAGCGCACAGGTGACTAAGGAACCTTTAAAAGAGGTAGTAACTAAGGAACCTTTAAAAGAGGCACGCAAGTGACTAACAAACCTTTCCAACGGGCGGGCATATCTGAAGAAGTGGCTGACCAGAGGCGGTAGAGTTTTGGTTCTGGACGGGGAGGGAAGTGCATTTAACAGGCGTGGTGAACATGACAACTGATCAGCAGTTAAAACATTGACCAATATAAACACATTCAAATGTAAACAAAATCCTTATGATTAACTCAGTCTTGCATCCCTCACTTTTAGAGTTTACTCTGCTCCCCTCGACCCCGAATGAGGAGATCCCACATTATCCAGCCCTTATTTTTCACCATTTTCTGCTGGGATCTGTGTGCCAGCTGGTGAGCGGGAGCGGCATGTAACATTCTGTAGATGGTAGTTACAATGGAGTAGGTCCACAGAGTCACAAGCAGCTAAAGGGGAGCTTCTTGCAGTCCCCAACAGGCACCAGTGGCTACCCACCTGTCCTGGACGAGGGCAGGGAGATGAGGGAAAAACTAAAGGAATATGTAGCCAGTTGCATATCTCAAGATTATGCAAGCATCCCCCGTGACTGCGCCACCCACCATGGCATTGCAATACTCAGTGGGAGGTGGTCAGCCCATGGCCGCAGCCCCCAGGCTGGGAAGAAAAGGAAACTGTGCTGCCATGCTTCTTTCACAGCCAAGGCCCAGGCCCAAATAGCCTACTCACCTAAGAAGGTTGTGGTAACGTTGTTCATTTCACTTTTGTGTTAGGTGAGGGCCACGGCTCATAAGTGACACTGTCGTGAGCAATAGCCACACCAAGGTGCAACCCAGTATGTGGTGTGCACTGTATGCTTTTATTATCCATGGAGAAAATATCAAAGTCTATTAGTACATGCATGAGTTAGGCTTTGTGTGCGGCGCACGCTTCCTATCATCCCTTCTGGATGATCCCAATGTTGGCATCCAAAGGAGAAAAAAAGTGCTCTCTTCAACTGAGAAATAAGTAAGCCCCAAAAAAGGGGTGATCTCCCCAAAAATGTACGGTGAGGAGGACGTGTCCCTAGCTATCCAATGTGTCGCTTCTCAGACATTACAATGCTCCCATCCCTGCGCACCGTCATTTCCAAATATCCAATAGCCTGAAGGAAGGGAATCTGAAAGGGATGCCTATTTACGCTTATTGCATTAAAGGTAGGCATAAAGAAAGCGTTCAGGCTGTTTGGGGTGAGGGTTTATTTATTTATTTGTTATGACATTTGTATAGTGCACCAAACCCAGAGGCATCCAGGCGCTTGTTGCATAAGAAGGTTGGTTACAGTGGTTACATATTGCATTGGGTTACGCCTCGGGGTGCGGTAGTTACCTGATGCATTTGGTTACAATGTAGCACAGAAGCTCTATTGCAACTAGGTGGAGAGGTTTCGCAAGTTCTGAATTGTTGCTCACCTCTGTTTGCTTTCTTGCTTAATGCGTGTTGCTTTATGTTCCCACTGTACACACAGAGACCCGACAGGTACCAGCATGGGATGTGATGGAGCCCTTATGCCTGAGACTTTTTGAGGGTCATGTGGCATGGGCAAACTCAAAATGGGTTTAATGGATGTTCAGGGTTATACATGTGGATTGCAATCACCCTGGTTTAGTCTTTGTCTGCATAATAGTGTTTTATGCTTTGTTAGACACCCCAACCCTTGATTTCCTGTCCCTCTTAAAGCACAGCTTCCATCCATCACGTTTTCGTTTTAATCTCAAGCGAAGTCATTAAAAAACTCGCTGCCTGGATAATGCTTTGCACATGGGCTCGTGCCAGTGATGGCATATCATGTGATGTCACTCCCCTGTAGTGTCCTTCCCATTACATCAACCAGTGAAAGCATTGTGCCATAACCCCCTCCTCCGCTCCCCTCAAAACCCCCCAGCAAATGTCCATGTCTGGAGCCCTGAATGACTTACCTCGTAAAATCTGCAGGTACAAATTCAACATTTCAAAAACACTTTTTTTTCTTCATGAAAGCGTTTCACTTACCTCGCGTTTTCACTCTATATTAGGTGAAATAGGTGCTACTTTTTTGCACTTTGCACCTTGCATTGTGAAAGTTGTCTATCAGTGACGTACACCGGGGGAGTTTGTCCTGTTTATGAACCATGGGGTCTTTTTTTACATGCAATGTGTGGTACATGCAATTTGTGGTAGGTTCACACTGTGCACTGGTCGGATGTTACTGTCTGTCTATCACCGTGTGCAGAGACATTGGTGCAGGGACGTTGTTTATGGGTGCAAGCCCTTTGTGTGCCTACCATTTCTGCGCACTAACTCATGCGTGTTATCAACCCCTATGGGCCCGATTCATGCAATTTTTTTGCACGATTCAAAATAACTTTGCACTGCTGAAAGTGACTTTGCACTGCAGACACAAACCCTGATTCATGGAACTGTGCAAAGTGTATTTTTGCAGAGCAAAGTCAGTGCAAAGTCATTTTGTATTGCACAAATGACTTTTTACTGCCTTTGCCGTGCAAAAATAACTTTGCACAGTTCCATGAATCTGGGTTTGTGTCAGCAGTGCAAAGTCACTTTGACCCATGCAAAAAAAATAAAAAATGTCCATGAATCGGGCCCTAACACTTAGAAATGGTATCCAGGATGTAACTGACATCTGTGAATCTCTTCCACTTTCCCGTGAACTGTTCGTTTGTGTCTATGATTCCGATCTATCGTTATGCTTGCCCAGGGTCGGACTGGGCCATTAACATGTCTCGGGCACCAATGAGAAAGTGGCCAACCGTTCTACATGGCTAATCATTCCTTTTGTGACACTGTCTGAACAATACCCAAGAGGGAGTTTAAAAAAATATGTGATACAAATTGTGCATTTCAATGAATATTTATTCAGCAACACTGGTGGTATACATTATTTGCTGCATAGTGAAGTAACTCATCAAAGTGGCCCACTTTGACAAACAAAAATACTAGCTCACACAAGCATTTTGCGTTTCTTGTTCGGACATGGGCCTGTTGTCCTGTAGGCCAGTCCGAGCCTGTGCTTGCCTGCCATCTAGCCTGTGCCCAGAGTATGGTTTTATGGAAACTGGTTAAGGCGCAGCAGCGCTTTACCAAAAAGCCACACCCACAGGATTTTAAGAATTAGCAAATGTGTAAATAACATACAAAATACTAGCACTGCTTCTCTGTACAAATCGGCAACATTGTCTTGTACCCCACCACCCACTATCTCACACACCGTGGGTATGATATTGTATTTGTTTGCTTATATAGTGCCAGCCCGTACGGATTGGTAGCTTTAAGGCACTATAGGAAGCAGCGAAGCCAGATGAAGAAAGAGAGGAATAAAGCCCATGAAGTAAGGGGTGGGGGGGGGCTACACCTAGGATCCATCAGCAGCCAGTGACAAATGAGTCCATCGGGACTTAATAGGGTCAGGTTTGAGGGTGGGGGGCGTATTCATCACAACAGATTGCCAGAGGGCAAGAACGAATGGACCAAGCGGCCTACCCTCATACCGTCTCGGCTGCAGTGACAACGACAGGTTGTGCGCAGCTGACCGTGGGCATATGGACAGCTGGCAGGGCGCTATCCGTTTGGTGACATATTGAGGCCGGCCTGGCATGCTGGCTTAGTTCTATTGTGTTGTTGAAGCTGAGCCCAGTGTAATGCCTTTACAGACCGGGTGATACGGTAGGTTGGCTTCAAGACCAAGGTTGTGTTGTACAGCACACTTCTGGTACTTTGCGGTTTCAACAGTGCGTGGACAGGGAGTCCAACATGGCTTCCATCGCAGCAATGCACCCGAGGCATAGAAACTGCACGTACCACGAAATCCACGTCCTCCTTTCCAGAAACTCCATCCACGACAACACGCACACACCATTTAAATACAATGATAATAAATGCCATCTATGTTTGTATTTGCTCTCCGGAGAACATTTGAGGATCCCAAGTCTAATTAGTAAAACCTTGATTGTTAGGGTAAAGGTGTCTGTCGCCCCCTGCAACACACGTGTGATGAGTGCGCGCCCACAGCCGATTGCGTGCATTGCAGCCATCCTCGCCGCGTTGTGAGCGGCAGCCTTGCTTTGCGGGAGCAATGTCACACGTCGCGAATATTCTTTTCTCGGCCTGCTCGGAGTGTGCGGCGCTCGCTCGTGCGCGCGCGCAGACCGCGGGGGCCTGTTCCTTTCCTTTGTCTCGTTCAATATACGGTGATTGAAGAGATGTGCGCGGCGAGAGATGCGTGGTCAGTGCTCTGGCGGCCTGACGTGCTGCTGACAGCTTTGGGACGCTGCCATGGCAACCGGTGCACCTTGGGTCCTTGGCAGGCAGAAAGAGATGGCCCGTGGTCACTGTAGGTCGGCAGCGCCGCCATGGAAACCCTGGTGCTCTGGGAGGGGGGGAAGGGAGGGAGGAAGGAAGCTGCTCAGGCGGAAGTGCTAGGGGCTGACACGGACTGGGAGCGGCTTAGACTACCCCCGTTAACACGTTACCCGTTATATCTGACCGCCCTAAGCGAGTGTTGGTGCAGCCTATGTGGTCTCTCTTAAAAATGGCACCCGTGTCACCAAACAGTTATGTTATTGTGGTTTGTACAGTGCACCGCAGCCATTTTGAAAGATTGCAGAAATGAAAGCACCCTCCGAGGATGACTTAAAAAACCAGAACAATTTAATTGGAAAACAATTCCCTTGATAGACGAATCTGATTCTGTAACAGGTTGAGAGAGTGGTCACATGATGAGTGTCCGCGCAGCCGCACGGCATCAATTATTCACGGCCTTCACTGTACACCTGTCAGTTTGAATATAAGAGCTGTCGGCCATAAGAGGCAACGCTTTCAGATTAGCTCTAAATCATTATTATCGAGCGACTGGCCTCGGAACCGACCACCATTTCTGGCGGCTAGAGCTGTACGCACTGTATGCAATTGGTTGACGTTGCAGTCTGGAGCGCTCTTTTTCTGCTCTCTGTTTCCTTTGCCTGGGGGTCTGCTGCCTCTTTTGGGTATTACGTGTTGTATGCACCCACTGTGCTGCCAAAAAAGATGATACGCAATATGTTGTCATATGTATATGTTATTTGAAGAAGTGTTGTTGGATGTAAGAGTTAATTCCTGACGCACGCATATATTTGGCACGATCGGTATCTCAGGATAAAATTGTTGATAAATGCTTCGCATTGGGTTTCAACTGAACTGAAACCCCCAATGACTTGTGTGCAACGTTTTGCAGTTACTAACTCGGCAGGCCACACATTGGTGCTTTGGCTGTCTCATCCCCGTACTAAATGCACATGGGAATCTCAGTATTTTGCTCTTCCCCTACTTCTGCAAAATGGAGGTGAGGTTCTCACTGCTTCGGCCTTCTCCCTGCTTAGTAAATGTATTCAAGCGTCTCCGTTTTTTGGCCCTTGTCTATGTCTACTAAATGAACCAGGGATTCTGAGTGCTTTTGCCTCCTCCTCGCCTACTAAATGGACGCCTGGTTTTCCCTCTAAGGGATATGATTACACCCTAAGGATGGATTATTCTCTGAATCTGTATGCAGTGTAGCACAGTATATGTTGGGTCATTAAGTTCAATAAGACTATCTGTTATTGAAAACCAGCGACAAGACCCCCCAAAAGAAAAAGATAAGGTCCATTTGAGTAATCAATCCTTACGGGATAATCAGATCCCTTAAAAAAGAAGTGGAAGAGTAGCACCTTCTGTATTGATCTTCAGAAAAAAGACTTCTGCCCTAAATAATCCAAGAAAAAAATGAAGATCTTCACTATGAAGAATAATGGGTTTCACCATATTGCTTGGCAACAGCATAAAGAAATCTCTTGTCCTGATGAAGGCCTACTGAAACGTCTCAATAGAACATCTTAGGATAGATGTATCTTGACTAATAGGGCTGAAACACATTGTGTCGACTCATACATCGACTATAAACTTTATATCACTAGTCCCTCTCCTAGAAGGATAATTCAAGGTCCATATCACAACACACCTTCCTTATGCACAGTGATAATATCAAGTACCCATGAGAAGGGTAAAAAAAACTATGTTAAATACCACATACATGTATCAGTTTACGAGTATTAGGTGTGGTTAAGTGTTATACTTTGCATTATAAATTGTGTTAAAGAAATTGTTTTTGTTTATGGTGGTGAACATTATCACATAGATAGACAGTTGGTGTACTAACCCCCAGGTACGAATACAAAAATAGTCTGTTGTACCTTTCTAATATGATGATTTGTAAGACGTTTACCAATCCTTTGGTGGTTTGCGCTGTCGTGTTATTGTATTTTTTTCACGTGAATTATTTGACTTTTTTAAAAAAACACTAATGAATAATTACAGTTGTAATTTTAAACTTTTTCCTCTGTTTTTTGTGCTGATAATTGTTTAGTTTTCAGCCATCTGATGGTGTAGCATGTAGCAGTTATTGAGTATAAGGGAGGGGTTACCTGTCTCCATGTGTGTGTAGCCTTATGCGTTTCTTCCTCTCATGTCTTGGAACTAAGGAAAACCCATGGATGTTCATGTAAAACACCCAGATTTTCGACCCCATGACTACAGGGACATTAGAATGGTCCCGTTTATTGTGGTAATTGGGGTGGGTTAGGAGGGGTTTCATGTTTTACGTGTGAATTGATTGCGAAGGAGTGGGGTTATTTTGGTTTGCAATGTTATTGATGAAAAATCCCGGGAGGGAATGTAGAACAGCCAAATGTGATGGTTCAAATTATGTTTGTGACTGTGCTCTAGCACCTTGAAGCGTCTCTTGTGCTAGATGGAATTACCAATTTTATCTCAGACCAAATAACCACACAGAATAAAAAAATATGGCAAAGTACTACTTTGCCTTTACACAGTGCACACAACCATAAAAGCAATTCACTATCAATTATAAGATACTTTTTGAGGGCAGCACAGGTAATACTAACAACTGCACTGGGCGCACTGCATGGGCAACGACAGTAGAAAGTGGACATGGATATAGTTCAACACACAGCAAAATATAGTGATAACACAATCACAACCACAAAGATATTGGATAATAATATTTGCACTGGGCAGAACAAATAATGAGGATTTATAAATGTCATAACAAATGGAAATTAAGAGTTACCGAAACAAATGAACTCATGAGACACTTTTGTTTATGTTTTATCTTATTTGTTGAATGTATGTCTGTAACTGTGGGCGCCCTGTATATTTTAATGGACCAAATGTGTTACATTAATGCTCTTTGCCAACGGTTTTTTACAAATAATTGATTCGAATATTTCAACACACTATGTATCATTTGGTTTTATAACTTAGTCTGAATTTATAACCCGGCTCTGAAGAAGGATATCATTCCGAAATGCATTAGCCACATAGGGTTGAATTGTTTGCCCCTGATACAGCATTAGCCTAATTGGTGAAGCTGTAATTCTAAAAATTTGGATATTTGAAACTAAAAGAAAAACCTGAGAAAAATAAAGGATCTCAACAAAACTACACTGGAATGAAAATGTATTGACAAAATTTACCAAAATTGCTGAACCCGAAGTGGGTATTAAGGGTGTGCGGCCCACACCGAAGACTTAATAGACTTGGTCTTTTTTCTTCAGTTTACTTGTAGTGCCCTACACGGTGGCACTTGACAGTGGGCTGCACCCTACTAATGAACTTCTAATCAGGAATATAAATACGTAAAATCAGTAGATAACGTCGAAAACAACAGCTGTGCACTCTCGCCCTCTCTCTTTTTGCCAATATCATCACTCTGCCCCTGTCATACGTCACTCAGCGCTCCATGATGTCTAATGTTGCATGCAGACATCCATCCACTCTCTCGATGTGCGAGTATATTCATTATGGTTGTCTGAGTGCATAACGCCTCTCATACACTCAATGCGGTGTAGGGACAACACAGGGCGTTCCGCGTGCAGCTCTTCTCCAGCTGTTCCAATATGACGGTGGTGAGGGGGCGGGAGTTAGGGTATATGCATCTGTCTACCGGCTCCTCTACATGATCCTACATTTACAGGGTCTTAATTCCCCCTTCAAGAAAGGTTCTATCTTGAGAAGGTTTGCGGAAATTAAGGCATTAGTTGTCTTCTTTTAGGAAACGCATCTCACACCTAGTGACAAAATCAGAATGAGATCTAAATAAATTCCTAAACAATACTTTGCATCTAATGGCTGTGGTGAGGGGTGGTTCTATTGATAGCTAGGGAATCGGGATTCTCCAAGTAATTCATTTAAAAGGACACTGAGGGTAGATTCCTGGTGCTTAAAGGTTTTATTGAAGGGCAGATCTTTACATTTGTTGCATTTTAAGCACTGAACAAACATCAAGACGCTTACATTAAGCCACTCTGAGGGGAAGATGAGGGGACTCTGCGAGAGCCAGGTGGTAATAGGGGGTGATTTTAATTGCATAGTGGATCCCGCATTGGACAAGATGCACCCGCCCACGGCAAATGATAGCAGGTACCGGCAGGAATTGGCTAGGCCTCTTAGTGAACTGGATCTTCTAGAAACATGGTGCTTTTTCAGGCAGGTGGAGAGGGATAATACACACTACTCTGCAGTACACAAGAGCTTCTCCAATATTCATATGATTCTTATCTCGACAACACTTGTGCCAATTGTGTTGCCAGTAGACATAGGCCTAAGATATCTTTCGGATCATGCCCACGTGCTATTGCAGGATCAAGTTGATAGGCCAGTGAATAAAGAAAGGAAACACCGGCGGCTTAAAAAGCTGGTTCTGCAGGATGCATCCATTAGAACACATATAGAGGAAGTGATCTGTAACTGTTGTCTTAAAAATTATGTTGTGGACATGGACTGGAGGACTATTTCAGATGCTGGGAAGGCAGTCATTAGAGAGGAGTCTATAGAGAAGACAACTCCCTATATGAGGGCACGAGAATTGATGTATATAGCCATGGGACAAGCAGCGGTGGAAGCAGAACGGATACACAAAACATAATGCTCATTGAAGTCACTAAGGGAATTTAGTGAGGTGCAGAGGCAATTACAAACAAGGCAATCCTATTATATACAAAGAAATAAGGCAAGCACATATATGGTGGCAAAACTGTGTCAGACAAAAGGGGGACAAACTATATAGTGGAGTTAGAAGATAAGGTGTGTAATAGGAAGAGAGCTGAGGGGGAGACACTGGGTACTATGGAATCATTCTATAGGCAATTGGTGAAGGGAGAGTTGAAAGATTCTATCAGCCAAGTAACATTTCTGATGAAGGTGGGGTTGCCCCAGGTGTCGACAGATGATAAGGAGCTATTAGATGCACCGATAACAGCCGCTGAAGTGGGTCAACGATAGATACTTTGCCTTATAATGGAACTCCAGTGCCTGATAGGTTTGGGAATGGTTATTATAGAGCGTTTAGACCATGGTTATTGCTACCCTTGACAACGTTATTTAATTCAATCCAGGGTAAGGGGATGGTTTCACAGGATATGTATTTCTCTATGACATTATTATTAATCAAACCAGGTAAAGATCTGGCTGAATGCTCCAGCTATCTCCCTTCTTAATGGGGACGCCAAGATATATGCTAAAATCTTGGCTGGCCGTTTAATGGGAGTCTTACCTAGCATTATCCATCCAGACCAATCCCGATTTATAGTGGTGAACAGTACGCATGATAACATAAGGAGAGAGCCGTTAATGTGTTTGATTCAGGCAGGCTTACGGGTGAAAGAATTTTAGTAGCTGTACTGTATGCTAGACTGACTTTTAATAGCTTGGATTGGGGATATTTGAGGCATATGCCAGAAGCCTTTGGTTTTGGACCAACTTTTGGGTAACTTCCAAATACTGTGCATGAAACTCAATGTCAATGGTATGTCTTCTGCTCCAATTCTCATTCAGAGAGGTACTTGGCAGGGGTGCTCCCTATCCCCATTAATTTTCGATTTGGATATGAAGCCCCCAGCCTGTGTGATTAGATAGGATGAAAGAGTTGAAGGGGTGTTGAGTAAAAGGAGTCAACATAAAATTGCATTATACGCGGATGATGTTTTGTGTTTATATGGAACACGGGCCAGTCGCTGCCGAGTAACATGGAGATTCTGCAGGACTTCGGGGAGATCTCAAGTTTTGTGACACATTCTAACAAACCTAAAGCTCATAATATTTCTGAAGAGCCAGGAATGGTGGGGGATTGGAGCCGGGAATATCCTCTTATCTGGGAGAAGGAGGGGTGGACCACCTGGGGTGAAACTGGTGACAAAATATGAGGAGCTCTATAGAGTAACCATCCCCCTGATGTGGAAGAGACTGGTAGAAGACCTTAAATGGTGGTACTTGCAGGATCTATCCTGGTTCACAAGACTTGGAGCCATCAAGATGGCGCTCCTCCCTAGACTTTTGTATGTAATTTGTGCACTCCCAATAGAAATCCTGCCTTTGATGATTAAAAAAACTGCAAACATAAATATTCTACTTTATTTGGAACAGGAAAAGGCCTTGGGTTGCCCTGAGGGTTATGACATGACCTCCTTTATTGGGTGGGTTGGGTATCCCGGAGGTCAGGGGTATTACGGCGGCACAGATGGCACCTATGTTGGATTGGTCAATGAAAGCAGACTCCAAAGGCTGGTGTGATGTGGAACAAGGGGATACATTCATTGCCCTAAGGTTTCTCTCATTTTGATGGTTTCAGCCCATGAAACTGAGAGACAGTTATTAGAAACTACTAAATATTTGCTGTGGTACTGGATTCTGGTGCTGGAATGCAAGGGATTGAAGCCTGGTCTGTCAGTTTTCAGTTTTCTAGATATAATTCTGAGTTCAGACCAGGGTTGAGTGATTATTTTTGGGAAGGCTGGAGAAACCAATACATTATATAAAGAGGGTACTCCCCTGTAATTTGTAGACTGTAAAGAAACATTTCAAGTTTCGGAAAGGGAGAAATTCCAGTATACGCAACTGAGACTGGATCTCAAATAGGGAAGCAAAAGAAGCAGGGACTAGACCGTCAATAGGAATAGAGATCACACGAGGGAAGGGTATAAAAATAAGGCTGTATCAAGGATTTATCATTTACTGGATGATTCAGCACCAGAGGACAGGATGCCCTATATGGACAAATGGGAGAGAGAATTGGGGAGTAACATTTCAGAGGAAGATCGAGGCCATATATGGCCATATGTGGATGAGTTCTCATAAGTCATCCAAATGCACCACAATCAAGGAATCGGCCTACAAGATGGGTACTTTCCCCCTCAGTGGACCCATAAGGCAACTAAAAACTCTGTGCCGCTATGCTGGAAGAACTGTGGTGGGGATGGGGATTTAAGCCACAAAGGCTCAGGTGTTTTGGAAGGAGTTGCTAGGACACATAAAAAATAACAGGTGTTCAACTGTCTTTTGACCCTATAATTGTGCTATTAGGTACTAAGGCGGATTGGACCTATGCGTCTAGCAGCCAAGCGGAATTGCTTGCTCACTTACTAACAGCGGCCAGAATGGTTCTGGACCAGCGGTGGAAAGCTAAAGAGGGGCTGATTGTGATGTTCTGGTGGGTAAAGATCTGTGAGGTTATGACCATGGAAAAAGCGTGTACCTTATCCAATGGTAGTTTCCATCAAGTCTGGCCACCATTTTATGAAATGGTGAGAGAGAGAACAACATTTTAACAGTCCAATGTTGCTGAGGAACTTTACAATACTGTAATAGAGGGGTGTATTGTGGTGCTTGTTGGGAAAAGGTTCTGTGAGGCACACCAACCCGGGGAGGGGGTCGGGGTGAAGATAGCCTGAAGATGTGCTCAAGGTAAAGGGAGGAGTGGATAGTCAAAAAC
Organism: Ambystoma mexicanum; assembly: GCF_040938575.1. Taxonomy (NCBI): domain Eukaryota; kingdom Metazoa; phylum Chordata; class Amphibia; order Caudata; family Ambystomatidae; genus Ambystoma; species Ambystoma mexicanum. The sequence goes on from NC_090939.1 coordinate 194,418,944, forward strand.
TGTGAGAAAAAACCATGCCACATTGTTATTTTGGTTATATTATTATGTTAAATTGTTTAAATTCCAGGACCAGTGTCTGGGTGCAAGACAGGGTAATTAGATTACAAAGATGTAAACATGTTTAGCATGTCTTGTATTTTAACAGTCCTGGAACATAAATAAAGCTTATTAAAAATATACAATAAAACAAAGTAAAAACCAACAACCAGATTTAATACAGAAAAAGGCAGGTTGTCTTTTACGTTTTTGGTGTATCTGTGCTTCCCCATGCTAATTTAATATACTGAACAGCTGGATTTTGGGGGCAGAACCAGATGTGCATGGCACAAGCCTTCATGCAAACGTGGACCAGCCTGTTCACCGTAGATGAGAGGTCTGTAATGGCGTCTCCAGTCGATGTGGATGTCCTTGCCAATGGGTTCATTTTTTTAACACTGTCAGTATTCTATGATGAGTGGTCCCCATTGGCCAGTGGTAGTTGGGGCTACCGCTTGACATTAGGGTATAACGTAATCTATGCATGGTTTATTACAGAAAGAAAGGTCACCTGAAATATATATGTCCTATTTTCGGAAAGTATTTTTTCCAGTCCAATATTCAACATAGTTATGTAAATTATTTTAAACAAACAACAACTCTTTGAATTCACGAAAGGGCAGATGAGAAAACAAAGGAAGAGAATATTTCCCTACGTACCTATTTACCTTTCACATGTGTCATAACATGCTTTGAGTTTGTGGATCCGTGCATTTAGCAATCGTCAAGGTTCAGTGCACCAATTTAACTCGGTGCCGAGCCATTTAAGGAGACTTGCACATATGACTACCCCTGGTGAAAAATCCAAGGAATCTTAAAACTGGCCATCTGTGAGCACTGCCTACGGATATAAAGAAAATTCAATCTTATCATGGAAATGAATCACACATGAGTCGCATTCATTAGCTACATGGGGAAACCGCTTATCATGGGCCATTGCACAGTTTATAACATGGAGATGGTCGTCTGTGCAACAGAGCCTCTATTATCACTTAGGTGCAGAATTAAGGCTCTCCTGATGTAATGAACCGCCCAGCCATTCTGCCTACATGGGATAGCTCTTGGAAGCTGCCAGGTGTGCTGTTTGTGCTTTATAAATGGACTTAGGCATAGACCTAGAGTTAGTTTTAGACTTAGAGACAGACTTAGAGTTGGACACAGAGCTATGATGTGGATTATGGAGCACATTGATAGAGATTAGATGCTTAGTAATTCACCTCGCTACCTCTACATTTTCTGACACACCAGGTAGTGTCCATCATACTGGGTGACACCCCCTGCATCCCTTTTGTCCATGTCCCAGTTGGCCGGTTACACAGCTGAGAGATTATTGCGTATGACTTGATCCTTCCTGCTAGGTCATGCCATTCAAACGGGCTTAAAGCCTCATTCATACGTGTGGCTCAGGCTGCACATGGCAGCGTTGACATTCTGTGAATCTTTCATCCTTTCACAGTAGATCCAGCCATCTTGCATGTTAGGTAAGAATTGGTGTAGTCACACTGGTTGAGACTACCCAACACTTATCTGCTTGGTATTAGGTAACCCACCTTTTGGTATAGGTCTGTACTACACAAGTTGGCAGTGTGACTGAGCAGCCAGCATCTCAAGAGGGGTACATGTGAGCTGTAGAGTTGTACAATTGAAATCCGTAAATACAAGTAGCCAAGTAACACCTACACTCAAGGTTTCAGTTATAAATATGTATTTATTTATTTATTTAGCGTCAGTTTTAAATAAGCATTCTTTAAAAAGGCAATTTGTTGTAACAATTCAAATACACTTTAAAATAACTTTACAGAGTCAAATAAAGGCAGTGGATAATCTTTGGATATGCTTCATACACTACTCCTACACCCTGGTTGTGATTGATGTTTGCCCCCTGGCGGCAGTCCTGATGTCCAGAGCCTTTGGCGTATGTGGGTCCCACTTCGAGTGGGGCTTGGAGGCCTTGGACAGAGAAGGGCTGCGGGGGCCAGGAGGATGGGACCCAGGGGTGCTGGACACAGGTGGAGGGCCTGTGGACTCCCCGGGTATCGTTTCTCAAAGGGTGTGGCAGGAGAAGGGCTCTCACCCTTTAGCTGGGTGTTTGCCCACACTGAAAGATGAGTGGGTCCATTGCGGTTTTATGGGGAAGGGCTCATGGGCTAGAGGCTTCTCCCCCAGGTAGCAGTCTGGTTATCCAGAGCCCTATGTAGTGGTGATCCCACTTAAAAAACACTTGGGGTCTTCTGGCAATTGGGGGTCAGCAGAGGACAGGTGACAGGGATCAGGGGCCTCTGGTGGCAGGCTGGGCTTGGAAGGCCCCCCGTGTATGGTGTTGGAGGGTCGGGTGTGGAGGTCACACCCTGGTGCTAGGAATAGAGTGGACTACTGGAGATAGTGGTATTGCCAACTGACTGCGGTTTCTCATGGGTATCGAGGAACGTTGTGCTAGGCCTTTGTTTGTACATGTCAGAGGTACGTTCCGCGAGGGCGCCCCGGCCCCCTTCTGTGTCAGCCAGGGGGTTATGGCCACGGTGAGGGCGCCCAGCTCCTTTGCTGGCTAGGTCTCTGGGCTGACTGGTCGGGCATCTGAGATATGTGTTAACCTGTCTTGTTTTCTATATCTAGATGACACATAGCAATGGGGAGAAGGACACTGGGCATCATGGCTGTTGGATTTGCCAGCAGTGTGAACAAGGGTACTGCTCCGTGTGGGGGTAATGTTTTCGGGCAGCTCAGATTTAGAAGACGATTGCAGTGGTTGACCCAATCCAACGGGCACACCTATGAATTCCCTGGTGGCTTCTGCCAGGGGCAACGGAAGGAGTGCAAAAAATGTGTATATATATGTATGTACGATTGAAGGGCCCCCAAGGGGTGTCCCATTGGTGGTGGATGCATCAGGGTAGAGATTATGGGGTTCCATGGGCGATCTGGGTACAATGGGTCAGAGGTCAGGGTGGTTGGTGTAGGTTTGTCTCATGATAAAGGCATAATGCGGGGGGGAGAGTGCCCCTGGCCGGTAGGCCAGTGGCCCTGTGGCGGTAGGCTGGAGCACATTGCATTGAATTGAGCTATGGGCTCAACCATTTAGGTCACTGGTAGCACGGGAAGGGAGATCTAGGGCTTAATTCCGGTTATAGTCCTAGGTTCAGCACAGAACCATGCAAGGTGTAAGGACAGGGGCTCATAGGGCGGTCCTTGCTGGTCCGCGCAACGGCGAAAGGGCCTGGTAGGTTTAGGGGATCACTTATTTCCCTCAGGCCCATCCCGGAGCGTGTGAGGCTGATGGCCACTGCCACGCTCCCACGCTCAAGTACGTAATGATGACATAGTTGATGCCGCAATAGTTGAAGATGTCATGGTTTGGTCGCATTTTGAGGATTTAAGAGATGTAACAATAAATGCGGCCTAATGACTTCGCTGCTCACTGTAATCAATTGATGAACACACACCCTGTGTAGAACGACATGGTTGCTTTTTACAAATGCCATAAATACTGAATTGAAGCTATTGTGTTAAGTGTTCACTTCCTCTGCCCCTCTATTCTGTTTTGGATGGAGCATGCCATTCGTTGCCTCTGATTCCCTTGATGTCAAACAATTCACAAACTCTACTCCGGAAATGTTGCAAGAGAAGACATTTAAACAGCAAGCTTGTTACTGGACGCCTTAATCCTATTGAAAATGCTGCAGACCTCCACAGTGCACCTCAAATGCTTGCAGTACTGCAGTATATCTTAGATCCTAACACCAGAGACATTGCTAGGAGAGGTTAAGGGGGCTATAGCCCCGGGTCTTTTGGTTGTAGCCTCGGATAGAAGCTCAGGGTTACAACCAAAAAGCTAGCTAGCCCCGAGTCCTGACAGTCCTGACAGCCCTGACATTAGCACAGCCCCAGATCTTTTCCAAACCTAGCAACACCCCCGCCTAACACCACAATACACATGTCTCCTTGGGGTTAAGTGCAGTGGGTGGAAGCTTGTGAAGCCTCGCTGGAGAGGCCCTGTTCGGTTTGGCTCTGCACATATGGTCCTGTCGTTCTTAAGGCCACTTGCTCATTTGCACATGGCTCGGAAGCACTGTTTGAGCCTCTTTCTGGCGGCATATGGCCGTGAAATGCTCTAGACTTCGCGTGCTCATGTTCTGTAGTTGACAGATGGTGCAGCAACACGTACAGAACTCTTTGGCTTTCTAAACTCTAAAATGAAGTGCCTTTAAGCTCTAAACCGTGTGTGCTTTCGGAGCGCCGCTTTCTCCTTAGCAGCGCTGTGAGGCGGCTGCTCAGGTGAGCACTTCTCTTCCCGCATCTAAATGAGTGTTGGGGTTAGTGCACCATGCACGGTGGATTACCTCAAACATGCACCAAGTGGTGGGTTTACTATTAGCGTTGTTACATCGACAGTCTTATTTTTCGATGTTTATTTTAACCGATTTTGTTCATGAAAAAACTCATTGAAAAATGTATGGGGTAGTGGGTATGGGTATATAAGGGCTATGGGGCTAGGGAGTAATGTTAAATGAATGGGGGTTGGTGGGAAGGGTCCACCAAAATAAAAATAAAAAACATGTCGCTGAGTTTTTTTCAGAAAAAAAAGTTTTGGTAAAAATGGCATCGAAAAATGAATGTCGTTGTAATAACATAGAACCATGGGAAAAGCATCACTCTCGATGCACGCTTTTGCACATGTGTTGGATATAGATACAGCGGCAACTAGTTAAGTTGTGGTAGAAGCAACGCCATTGGGTTCTACTGAGCAGAAATGGCTGCATCTGCATTAGCTGGAGGCAGCCACTGGGAAGGAATTGTCATGGCATGGAGGCAGCTACCAGGAATACATTGTCGTGGCATGGAGGCATCCAGCGGGAAGGAATTATCATGGCATGGAGACAGCCACCGGGAAGGAATTGTCATGGCATGGATGCAGCCACTGGGAAAGAATTGCCATGGCATGGAGATAGCCACCAGGAAGTAATTTGTCATGGCATGCAGGCAGCCACCGAGAAGGAATTGTTATGGCATGGAGGCAGCTACCAGGAATACACTGTCGTGGCATGGAGGCAGCCACCAGGAAGCAATTGTCATGACATGGAGACAGCCACCGGGAAGGAATTGTCAAGGCATGGAGGCAGCCACTGGGAAGGAATTGTCATGGCATGGGGGCAGCCACCAGGAAGGAATTGTCATGGCATGGAGTCATAAACCAGGAACTCACTTGTCATGGCAGGCAGCCACCAGGAAGGAATTGCCATGGTATGGAGACAGCCACCTGGAAGGAATTGTCATGGTATGGAGACAGCCACCAGGAAGGAATTGTCATGGGATGGAGGCAGCCACCGGGAAGGAATTGTCATGGCATGGAGGCAACCAGCGGGAAGGGATTGTCATGGCATGGGGACAGCCACCGGGAAGGAATTGTTATGGCATGGAGGCAGCCACCGGGAAGGAATTGTCATGGCATGGAGGCAACCAGCGGGAAGGAATTGTCATGGCATGGGGACAGCCACCGGGAAGGAATTGTTATGGCATGGAGGCAGCCACCGGGAAGGAATTGTCATGGTAGTGGGGAAGGCTGTTAGATCCCACCCTAGGGCAGCTAGCAAAGATGCAGGAACCACTTCATCCTAAGAAATGGCATGCAACACACAGATGGGGTTAAGAGCAGTAAAACTACGTTTTATGAATTGTGCATGTCCATTACAGAAATCGTGTGTGTTAATAGAAGGATGAGTGGCCTTCTCAATCCAACATTGCAACAAAGAGCAGTTGCTGACGCCCTTTTATAAGACTCGTTTCCATTGTCGACATCAGACTACTCACACTGTCACCACAGAGGGAGAATGTACGTTGGGATAACCCTATTCGTTGATAGTTAAGTGGACCTGTTTGCTGGCCAAATTAGCATTAACTATCTGGTCCATTTAGGAGGATTGTCTGCCTTAATTGGCAACAAAGAGTGATATTAAGACCCTCTCCATCACCTTGCAATGCCTTCATTCTTCTGGCCCAGAATCTATAGTTTCACATATCCCTTCCTGTAATCTGGGATTGCACAATTTGCATTTTATGGTGTTTCCTCACTTTAGCTATGCACAAAAGGGCGGCTAGGCATCCTCGCCTGTGATATCTAAACTATGGAATATGTTATCAGTATCTCTGTGGAAAACCCCATAATTTCACATTTTTAGAAAAAAATGCATGACTCTTTTTTACATCCAGGTATATAGGGAAGATATCTCACGATAATAATTGTGATGTCATCAGCATAGTAGCTAGCGCCAAGAAACCATGTATGCTGTATATTGTGCTTCACAAAGGGCTATAACATAACATTGGTTTCTCCACAGGGTGCCATTATGTCAGCCACCTGTATATGGTTCCCTGTGATTTTTTTCACACTGTCTTCATTGAAACAAGTTTAATAAATAGTGAGAGCAGCCCACCACCGATTGGTGAGCAATGGATTTGATCACGAAGTCTACTCACATTTCATATCACACTAGCTTTGTTGCCTAGGATAAATCATTGCCATTATTTCACCAAAACCAGTGGCGTCATGGAAGTGACTATACAAACATGTTGACTACTCAATGGAATCAAAGGAAGTGACATTAAATCACCTTTGATCAGTGTAAGATTGGAGACATTGACATCAAAAATTCTCTGCACCTCGTGAAATCACACTGAGTGGGAAAAAAACTAAAATGGGTCTAACATGAACACATAACTACAATATCTCCCAGAAGTCAATAAAGGGCAGCATATAGGTATGATTGTAGGAATTAGATTGTTCGTAGTTGTAGCCCCCAAAAGACGCAACTGCTATCACGGCTGCTACACAAGGAATAGGGGCGACCGCTTCTGGGTAAGGGGTGCTTGGGAATCAAGAGTTGGCTTATTTGAAAGCTGAGACGCTGAGAAACGATGTGAACAATCATGTGCAGCTGCAGCTTACTTAGCGCCATTGGTCTTTACCTAAAAGATTGCTATCAGTGGCCAGTAGAAACCAGAGGCCTCCATGGTGGGCCAAGCAGAAGTGGAGTTTCACACTGGAATTCTTCCAGTATCTGCTGAAAACATTTACTTTGCATACCCAGTGCAGACTATTCCATACTGTAAAAACACTCTAAACTCAGAGTGCAGCGTGTTAGTAACTCGGTAGAGCCATTCAAGGTGATAATGACAGTAATATTGCGTTCTTAAATAGTGGTTCATGTCAGATTCTGCCAGCTTCTTGCAGCTGTAATAACAGGTGTTCTTATAACACCATTTTGAACGTTACTTGATTTAATGACCTTGGAAGGATGACGCAGGAGTCAAACTTGCAAAGTGGACCCTCGCCTCTTGTCGGATAACGGTACTTAACACGTCTAGCCATCCGCCATTTTTCAAAGGAGCGAAATGGCATGTGCAGTGCTTTGTCTTTTATTCTGAACAATCGTTCACATTCTTCCAAATTACCTGTGTGCTCGTTTTGTTACTCTGTAAGCATGTGTCCTTGTAGTTATAATCCCCATCAAGAGCCACACCATAAGAAAAGCCATACAGACAGGGCCTGCCCCTCTAATATCCCAGAAGCCACAGTTGCTTGGAGAAGGTCCTCTGTGAAATGCCGCAGCAAGCCTAGAGTTCATGTCTGTAAAATCAATACTCTCTCTGCTAGGGCGTAATACGAAGGCTCACGCTCCGCCTCCCAGCATTGCGTGCCGATTGGTGACCACCGCTCCAGTAGGCCCAATCTCCTGATGGGACAGCCTCTGCTCGCTGACATTCTCTTTTGACATGAGAGAGCAGATGTTCCCAAATGGGCCATTACATGCCACAAATGGATGGTTCACTTTCAGAACCCGTCATTCTTTGCCCAAATAATTGCAGTGCAATCTGCTTTAACGGTTGTTTGCTGAGGGGTCAACGGGTGCATCGCCTCTGTGCAAGAGATAACAATTAACACACATTAGGCGGGGAACATTTGACATGTAGATATACTTTGGTATAAACTGCCACATGATGTGTGTGTGTGTGTGTGTGTGTGTGTGTGTGTGTGTGTGTGTGTGTGTGTGAGAGTGTGTCTGTGTGCGCGCAAATGGCCGGATGCTATCTGAAGCTGACTCAGACCTACACTCCTTTCCTTATGTGGCCAAGGCTCTTGGACATTCTTTTTGTTGATAGGTTTGTTCTATGATATGATAGATTATTTATAACGCACTTAATACCCAGAGGTTTCTAGGCACGGACCCGTGGTGCGCTGTGTCATCTTGCTTCCAAGGCGAGCACGTTGCCCCTGAGCTATCCCCCTGAGACTATTTCAAAGTGTCAATTATTGCGAATGCTTTGTCTTTGCCATTGCCTCACTATGCAAAGTCTTAAATGGCCTCCCATGTGTGATCAAATATTATTGAAGAGTGGGACTTCTTCAGTGTTGTCTTTCTGTGATCATCTGGGTAAAAAGAAAAGTTTCCATGAACAAATTGAAGAACCCAGGGCATGTGATGTGCCACTGACACATGATCAGTGAGTGAGTCAAATCCTAAGTATAGCTGAAGTGTCCGAAAGAGCCGCGCTTGCACCCTGAACCGGAGCAATAAATACTATTCACACATGCAAGTAAACGCTGACCAACTTTGAGCCAATCAGGAACAAAGGTTGCACTCAATAACCCTTGTTATTGAGTGCATCCTGATCATTCTGACTTCAGAAGTAGAAAGATCAGATAGCATGTTTCTGCATTCAAGTAACAGCCATGCAACTTCATAGAACGTTCATAATTGGTTATCTATAACACGCTTAGTATTTATTTATGTATTTATTTATTTAAAATTTTTATTCCATCGCGCCACAAGCTTCCAGGCCTCAGGGCGCGCAGACAACAGGAAACAACAAACAATCCTGAAAAAAGTACAAAACAATGCGCTAAGAAGGCCAGGGACGAAACTCAGGAGTCAGGGGGGGCAACACCAGAGAGGAAGTGTAGTACCCATTCGGTGAAATGTTAAAGAGGAAGGTTTTCAACACCTTTTTAAATTTTGTGGGTGTATCAACCATTCTGATACTAAGTGGTAGAGCATTCCAAGCACAGGGACCTTGGACGTTAAAACTATGCCCACCTGTCTTCACCAGCTTGAATCTTTGGTTGGATCAATCTACAATGCTGTTGTGATCTGAGTGAACGACAGAGGGCATATGGGTATATGCGCACTTTGAGATATTCCGTGGCAACATTCGCCACACATTTATGTGTTAGTGTTAACATATTGTGGGTGATGCAATGTTTCACTGGCAACCAGTGTAGGCCCCTTCTGGCAACAGTGAGATGAGAGCATCTGGCCAGACCTGCAACAGCCCGTACTGCAACATTCTGAGTGACCTGAAGCGCGGATATAGCAGAAGTGGCGCATCTGCTAAGCAGGCTGTTGCAGTAATCTAGACAAGTGTTTATGAGAGCTGAGGCTAAAATTGCCATGTTCTCCTGTGTAGGAAGAGGTTGTATGTTGTGTTGCAGTTTATTTATCAGACCGAAAGAGGATTTAACAGCTGCCACATGTTGACACATGGAAAGTTTGGCGTCCAAGATCACACCAAGAGTTTGAACTTTTTTTTTTCACTACAATGGGCGTGTCCATAATTAGAAACTTCACATACTCTCCTGAAAGAGATCTCAACTTTTGGCTATGGGAAGCAATAAGAAGCTCAGTTTTACTTGAGTTTAAGACCAGAGAATTAAAGGCCATCCACACATGGATCTATTCAAGATTTCCGAGTCCGCAAGATATGAGCCAGAAAGTTTGATGATGACTTGAGTGTCATCAGCATAATTTGCCACTAGCACACCTAGGCTAAGTAACAGAAGCAGAAAGGCAATCATATAGATATTTAAAAGCATCGGAGAGATGCAAGACCCCTGCGGGACACTTCAGGTGATAAGGGAAGGGCCAGAGGAAACATCACCTTCACTGACTTGTGCAGTCCTTGGATGCTAAAAAGAAGAGATACAAAGCACAGCTTTTGGCGAGCAGCATGCAACTGACTGAAGTCTCTTGGCCAAGAACTCATGATCTACGAGATCAAATGCCGAAGATAAATCTAAAAGCATCAAAGCTGATAGAAGCCCTTGGTCCATGTCTGGAGCAAATTGTCCATGAGGTTCAGCATGGCCGTCTCAGTGCCAAAGCCTTTCCTAAACCCAGATTGGCAGGGAAGCAAGATGTTATAAACCTCAACCTAGTTCTGGAGTTGTAAATGTGCTACTATATACATAACTTTCAGCAAAAACGGCACATTTGTAATAGGCCGATAGTTATCAGGAATGAAGGGGTCCAATGATTCCTTTTTTAAGAGGGGAGTTACCCGAGCTTCTTTGAAAAAGAAAGGCAATACCTTCAAGGAATGATTGATTAATGAACTTAGTGACCCACAGGCTTAAAGTTTCTTGACATTTTATGAACAAACTCGCCGGACAGGCATCATTATGGCACGAGGTAGGCTTCATGGCCGCAATAGTTTCTGGCACAAATGATTCAGTGCAAGGAGTGAAATCAAAAACAAAAGGATCAGACTGAGGGGAAACACAAATTTGTGAGCTACAGCTACTATCTTTTGAGGTGAGCACAGGTCCCTAACCAGCAAAGTGCTAGTTTGATGCGTGGTGACCGTCTTAATAAAAACATCATGGATTGCCTGCCACCACTACTTGACTTTTACAGGAATAGAAGCATGGGAAGGTTTGCTCTTGAACTCACTCAAGATGGAAAACAATTCCATGGAGTTAGATTTAGCGCCCTTAATACTGAAGAGGTTTCAAAGCACAGACCCAGGATTTAAACCTGTGTTGCTCTGCATCGTCTTGCTTCCAAGACGAGCACGTTGCCACTAAGCTATATCCACCTGGATGTGCGTGTTAGAATCCACCTGGATTTGGTGTTAGAATCCACCTGTGTTTCCGTGTTAGAATCCACAAGGATTTGCGTGTTAGAATCCTTCTGGATTTCTGTGTTAGAATCCACATGGATTTTGTGTTAGAATCCACCTGGATTTCTGTGTTAGAATACACCTGGATCTTGTGTTAAAATTACACCAAACAAATCAAACATGTCACTGATGTCATAGGAAGTTTCCATTAAACTTAACTGCCATGGTCCCCCCCCCCAGTGCCAAGGCCTTTTTTGGTGATTTTGGTATATAGCCATACAATGCCTTCTAACATTTTCTCTTTCATTAACTCCTTAAGTGCCAAGGATGCGGTATCCCATCCTTGGCAACAGGGAGGTAATCCCAAGACGAGATACCTCGTCCTTGGCACTTTAGCATATTAGAAATGCCAGGCTTGCCTAATTCTCTGTCTATTTAGAAAATGGTCGCTTTCCAGAACTATACACGTGACAAGATGTCCTGGTTAATCCAGTCAAAGTCTTTCTCATTATAAATGATTGGATAGAGCCAGTGTCGATCCAGGATTTTAAAAAGAGTCCTACGATAGCTCAAGTCTGGAGGTTAGAGGGTTACGTGAACAGAGAGTGAAACCAGTGAAAGCAGATTTGGTGGCCGAAATCTGTTTTAAAAAAAAAGGTGCATTTTGCTTTGTTTTAAAAGCATATACTACTCAAATAACAAAGTGTTTGCAAGTATATCTTTGGAAGCTTGAGGGGTGACGGGAAGGCAAGTGAAACTGGTGGATGGTGTCGAGGATGTAGAAATACTTTTAAACAAATGGTGCATTTTGCTGTATTTTAAGAGCATCCTCCACTTAAAGAAGAGCGTTTGAAATTATGCCTTAGGAAGCAGTGCTTGTGATCTAGCATTTCTTCGAAAAGACACCAGAAACAGTTTCTGACATCTTTTTTAGGGTCAGAGAGGGTAATTCTATTTCTGCTGCCTTGACTGACCCCAATTCAACATGGCCACCTGTCATCCAGATATCTCCCTGTACAGAAGTGTATATTACCATGAAGGCAGGTACAAAAGTCGCCGTCAACAAGTAAAGATCCCTTTAACACCCTCTCACCTACAGACTACCCCTCAGCACAACAAAAAATCTCATTGGAGCATTGAAAGACATGTTGTTGCCATTGTAAAAACAGTAGACGTGTGGTTGAGTCAGCCACGTGCCAAAACACTCCCATGTGAATGACCATAGCCAGGCCAACTGGCTATTCAGAAGCACTGCATTTTGGTAATCCTTCCACCCAGTGTTCCAGATAAGATTTTGAAGTGGGAGTATTTTACTCCCTATTTTACTGGGAAATCCGAAGAAAAATCCATCAGAACTGGAAACTATGCTTGCGACTTCCATTTCGGGGCTATGATGACCATATTTCCTTTCTCCCTCCTGATCTTTGCTAGTACCCTTGCCATCATAATAAATAGGGGAAGGGGTAGTGTACCGATCCTGTCTATGCGTGTAGGAACGCATCCGCTCCCTGCGTTTCGGGGTTCCAGCCTGCAGCTGAAAAACGTTGGTAATTGTTTGTTCAACCATGATGTGAAAAGGTTTGTGTCTAGGGAGCCCCAGAGGTCTGCTATTCTTGCCAAAACCTGTCTGTGCAGCATCCAATGCCTGGAATTGTGCCAGTAGCGTGAGTTCCAGTCCGCCACTACATTCTGTGCGTCTGGGAGATACTCGGCTGTGACTGAGACCTTCCACTCAGAAAAGCTGTGCCAGAAATCCTTGGTCAATTCCACTAGCATTTGGGACTGTGATTGATTTATCTGTTTGCGGAAATATTGTCCATCCTGAGCAGGATGCAGCATTCTGCCTTGTCCTTAGTGAAGGCTTTTTTCACAAAAGAGCTTGCGAGCAGTTCCAGGCAGTTGATATTCAGCGCAAACTTGTCCTGGGACTACCTGCCACTTGTTTCTTGGTGTCCGCAATGGGCTCCCCAGCCTGCCCTGCTGGCATCGGATTCTATGACCAGCTTTGGACCGTCACTGAAAATTGCGCACCCGTTCCAGGCTTCCATGTTCTGTAGCCATCACTCTAGTTCCAATTTTGCATAATGCTCTCCTCCGGTCTTGACATAGAATCCTGACCCTTTATTAATGTGCCTGGAAATTAAAACACAAGCACATGGCTTGCATTGAAGAACAAGGCCTGTGTGATGAAAGCCTGCGCCCCTTGGACTTGGTGGGCTCTGTTTACCAACTCACTGTAAGGCGGGGAAAGAAAGGCGTCCTTCCACCTCGTTCTGGGAAGAGGCTTTGCTTACAGAATCTCTACTTAGCATGTTAAGTAGGCGAGTCAAACGAATTTGATTTTCAGCAGAAAAGCGAGAGTGATTCCATTAAGTGTGGCTCGAGAACAGAAGAGCCCCAGAGATCAGCGGCGCAATAAATGTGCGTTGTTCCCCGTGTGGCTGCCTTCCTAAACACGCTTTGAAGTGTGCACGATTCTCGCGCCGCTTATGGCGCGTAGCAGACGACAGCCTGTCACTGTTAGTGAAACAGCCTCTGTTTGGAAAATGGCGGAAGATGATTACGTTTCCCACTTGTTTCTGTCATCCTTCATATTCTTCATCTTGCGCTTTTCATAAATTGCTTACGGAAATATTGCATAAGGTCCGGGGAATATTTCAAGCATTCTTAACAAAGCCTTTACAGTATGGCCCATAACGCACCAAAGGCACTTCGGTGATCACAACAGTAATGCTTAATTTTAATATAGCCAGTCCATTGGAATCCTTATCAGAGCATTGGTCTAACAGAGTTAAACGATGCCCTAGCCGAGCCGACACATGGTTCAACCCATTATGGTCTTTTTCAAGGCGTGCAGTGCAAGAAGTCAATACAGATACATTCACTGTTTCATCAGTGTCAAATCAGTATGTCAATCTTTGCATTTTTTAGGTTGGTGATAATGATAGAGGTTGTGATAACAATACCAATTGACTGGCTATATTAAAATTAAGCATTACTGTTGGGATCAGCGCAGTGTCTTTGCTGTATTATTTTCAATTATTTATGTCTAGGAAGTTTATTTTGTTGTTTTTTAAAATGTAATATTCACATAGTGCCAACTTGCCCATAGGCCTCAGAGCGCTTCAATACATACAACACATAAAACTACAAAATATTTAACATAATAATCAAAACAGAACAGAGCAAATCAGTCAATAAAGACTCTTAAACTTGTGGTAGATGATATCCTTCCTAGTCAATTACAGCAGGACAAAAAAGATGGAAGATCACTGTGTCCACACCCAATAAGAATGCAGTCAGACCCCTCGGACAAGGACCATTCCTTGATATGAACCCTGCGCAGACATCTAATGTCCAAGGTTCTGATATAGCTCTCCCCAACTTTAGCCCATAACCAGGCCAGGACTTCCTTCCGGAGGGCTTTTCTCGGCGCAGGTCTTTCCACTTTACTCACATTAACAATCACCAAGTTCTTCTTATCTGTGACAAGGCTTTTTTAAATGAGGATCTGCAATCTCAGGCATTGAGGCCTTTCTAGCTCATATACCTCTCTTCATAATGGGGGCATGTCGAGTTAGTCATAGAACTAGTTACCGGAAGAACTAGATGCTTGTGAATAGAAAAACAAGCTGGAGGAATAGAGTCAGAAGGAATGGATGCACGAGAAAACCAGCCCCGTGGCATAATAAGGCCTGCAGGGGACACGTTATTAAAAGCACCCAAGTCATGAAATAGCTCAGAATCCATTTGTGCACTTTTCTCTACTTTCCTAATCATCACCCGTGTTGGAGAATAATCTGTTTGACATTCCTTAACAGCCATTTCTAAATGAGGGATAAGGGTGTCAAAAGAATTCATCCAGGCTTGGAAATCCATGACACTCTCAAATTTGTTCAAGTCGTAGATGATGCTTTTCTTTGCAGACTGCCAACTTCTGGCAACATTCATTCCTAGATCTTCTAGACTAACATTGGCATGTACTTCAGCAATCTGCAGCCTACAGGACCAGAGCCTGCACCCCTAGGTCAGTGGACCTACACCCCCACCGCATGGTGAGCACAACGCAAGCGCCTCACCCACCCCCAGCTGCCTCCCACATTCGCCGTACCCGACGATCAGCTGTTCTCCGAGCCGTGCCTGGTCCCAAAATGGTCGGCGCAATGCGGCCTCAGATCGAGGCTCAAAGCAGTTGCTGAGCAACCTACTTACCGAGGACACATCCGCCGGCAGGCGGAAGGAAGCCGGCCAGTTGCAGAAGGCCAGAAGTAAAAGGCCTTGTTTGCCGTTGTTCGCCGCTTGGGCGCCGGGTCGCCATAACACTCTAAGACACCGGAGGAACAGGAGCCTCGCCTCCACTGCAGGAGCAGAGTGAAGTCGCAGAGTGAAGCAGGAGCTTCCCACACATATCAAGGTAGGCCCCCTGGGCTTGCTAGTTCATATTTAAGTCTGCACATTCCAGCTGAAATTACGCACCAACTTTGCTTCCTCTTTTTAACCCTGACCCCGATTTCTGCTGCAGTCTGCATGAAAGTGCCATTTCACGGCAGCATCCCGCCAGAAACCAGCGCGCCCCCCTTGGTTGCATACTGGGCTGCCTCCCCAAGATGGCCGCCCGCTATGGCCAAATCCAACTTCCATTGATCTGGGTCCTCACAGGCTACGAGCAGCACCCTCATTAGCCGCCCTGACCCAGTAAGTAGCCTATCACCAGCCGGCCAACCTGCCCCCTGCTCGGAACCATGATCGTATTCTATGAAGACTTTGCCCATAAGGTTCTGTACTAGCTCTGCACCGGCCTCTTACTACTGGAGTAGTCACCTCTCCTCCCACTGCCTTAAAGTAGCCGGCCCTCTACAAGTCACCGCAGTATTGTAGTTCTAGGTACGACTCTGTACCTAGTAGTGGCCCCACTGCATTACATCTTTATCCTAATGTACCTACCATGTGTCGCATAACTGCTTCTCAGTTGATGTATCACTCTTGACTTAGATGCTACCCTGCTGCACCATATGCTGGCCTACGGTCGCTAATGTACCACATTTGATCTATGCGGTGCCTTATGGTCGCTAAAAAGACTATATCTGATTTATGTTGCACCTTATCCTAGGTTGTTCTGTCTTGTTTATGATTCGCCATGCCTTAGCAGTTCACTGTGGTACACTCAACTTGGCTGAACTTTACACTGCCTTGCCTATTTGCATTAACTACCTAACTTTGCACACCCCTCAGCCTGGTGTATACTGCTCTTTGCTTTAACTAATATGCCTGATATTTGAATCTAGCTGCGCTGTATTTTGCACTGCATTCCCTGATGTGCCTGATATTTGAATCTAGCTGCGCTGTATTTTGCACTGCATTCACTGATGTGCCTGATATTCGAATCTAGCTGCGCTGTATTGTGCACTGCATTCCCTGATGTGCCTGATATTTGAATCTAGCTGCGTTGTAGCCTGCATATCTGATTCTAGGGGCACTCAGACTGCTGTATACTGTGAAATGCCACCTAGTCTATCTACATCCTGTCACCTTAAAACTTGTCAATGCCTGTTAGCCTCAGTTAGCCCGCCTATACCTAGCCATCTTAAAATACACTGAAATATCTCAATTTTGTACCTAGCCAGTCAGACGCTCCTAGCTTGATGGCACTAAGCATTCTTACATGTACCTGAATTCCAAACTGCACCTGGCCTGTTTGTCGCATCCAGGCCGCTCACTTTTAACCAGTTAGCATGTACTCCCTAAATCTAGTGAAACAAACTATTGCTGCCAACCGTAGGATAGCTAAGCTACCCCGCCTCATCACCTCCTCCATCATATTAGTAGCATTATCACTTAGCCTAAAGTTAGCATACTGTCCCACAGCACCAGGCCACTCCCTACCCACCTCCCATACCACACCATGCCGATATCACAACAAATCATAGGACCTATAATGAACCAATATCAGGAAGATACCACAGACAGAAACCTTAAACTTCGCGCACGCCTACCTAAATTGCACGAACTATCAGCCAAGAAAATTGAACAACTCAATCTCCACAAAAAAAACACCTACTGTCGAAGCCAGTTATAGAATATACCAGGAAAGATAGCAATCCCAAAAAACTCACACAAAACTGTTCCAAATCTATCACCACTGCTAGTCTCAGTACCACGAACCCCAAACCTGAAAGTCACAAACATCATCTCAAAGGTGCGCTCATTAACGCTAGGTCACTAGTAGCACATGCAACAGAGATTTCAGACATCATTCTCGCAGACAACCTTGATTTCCTGGCTATCTCAGAATCGTAGCTTCATGATGCAGCAGGCCCTGCCCTATCATTAGCAGTTCCAGACAATTATACCATCTTACGAGCAGACAGACACACCTCTCGAGGTGGGGGCCTAGCTATCATAGCCAAGCTTAGTCTTGACATGAGAATTACCACAACCCCTATTTCGAAATCTTGCGGTCAAAATTGCCACCGCTAACTCCCAAACACTGAACCTCATCCTTATCTATAGACCTCCAGGTCCTACTGGAACCTTCGCTGAGGATCTATCTACAACCATATCCAACAACCTAAAAAGCACCTCCCAAACAATAGTGCTAGGGGACTTCAACCTAGGCTATAATGACGCTAAGGATATCCAGTCCACAGCTACAGCTCTGATCCTTGAAGAACTGGGTTTCTCCCAGAAAGTTAACCTTTCCACTCATGACAAAGGCCGCATCCTAGACTGGATAGCGGAACATAACTGTGGAGTAACCATCACAGAGACTGTACCCCAGATCTGGACTGACCACCATCTATTACTATTCACAGTAGCTACGAACTCGGCCATGGCTCAGTCCCCACTTGCCCCTCCCATGCCCACGAGGAACAAAAAACTTATGACAGCGGAAAAATTGCTGCCCATCATACTACCACATCTGAACTCGCTCCCAGCGAACACGGATCCAAATGTGCTAGTTAAACAATTTAATGAAACTATCAACACAGCCCTTGACCACATAGCTCCGCTCAAGCTACGTAATAGTAAACCGAAGAAACATCTCAACTCATGGTTCACTCCTCACCTAAAAAAGCTCAGGCTAAACAAAAGAAATCTTGAAACCACCTGGAGACTCTCTCCCTCAGCCGAAAACAAACTCAACCTAGCTAAGGCATCTTCCCAATATAAGAAAGACATCTTACTAGCCAAACAGGAAGCGTACAACACCAGAATATCACAATCTAAATCTAGTGTCAGAGAATTGTTCAGCATCCTTAAAGAACTGGAAACTCCTATTGCCCCCCAAGAATACTGCACCAAGGATAATAATTGGTGCTCCAGCATACAGTCGGCCCTCACCAACAAAGTAGCCAATCTACAAACTAAAATTGCCCTCAAAAAAGCTTCTCTTACACCTCATATCCCACAGACTATAGTTCCACCGCTAAAACCTAAACAAGAATCACGTTTCTGCTTCGCTAAGGTATCGACCATTGAGGTAGAAAAAGTTATCTTGGGACTTAAACCATCCAACTGTAAAGGTGATCAATGCCCTGCCCAATTAATCAAGGATGCTGCGAGAGAATTATCGCCATTCATAACCAAACTCATCAACTCATCCTTTACCACAGGCACTGTACCGAATAACCTAAAGGAGTCCTGGGTACTGCCACTCCTAAAGAAGCAAACCCTTGACCCGGCCATTCCTACCAACTTCAGGCCTATCACGACCGTGCCCTTTCTTCTAAAAATCTTAGACAAAGTGGCATACATGCAAATACAAAACTTCCTTGAATCCAACCTTTTACTTGGAACACGACAATCCGGATTCCGCCCACAGCATGGGACTGAGACAGCCCTAATCGATCTCAAGGCCCAAATAGATCAATGTAGAGACAACGGCCAAGCAGCCCTTCTTCTACTGCTAGACCTCTCAGCGGCCTTTGATTTAGTCGACCATACAGTATTATGTAGCCACACTTCTCCAAAGAGGCCATAATATGGATCAAGTCTTTCCTGAGTAACAGAACTATGAGAGTCTTCTCTCCCTCAGCCTCAGCAGACCCGATCCCCATAACATGTGGGGTACATCAGGGATCCTGTGTGTCACCCACCCTCTACAATGTATTCACAAAGCCACTCTTTGACGAAATGGATCATCTGGGTATTGCCTACACTAATTACGCAGACGATACCCAGATCCTCCTCCCGCTTTCAGGTGACTACGTCAGGGATCTGGCCTTAGTGAATAAAATCTACAGCATCGTTCAGGCATGGATGGCCACACACGGCCTATGCCTGAACGATGACAAAACTGAACTCATTATCCTAGGCACCCCGACATACATAACCAAACTCAGCCCGGATTATGCCAATTTCATCATCGATGGGAACAACATAAAAGTAGCGAAGGAAGTGAAGACCCTAGGCTTTTACCTAGATGCCACCTTGAACTTTGCTAAACAAGTTAATTCCCTAGCCTCAGCTACCGCATACACATGCAAACTCATCAGAGCAAGCAAACAATTCCTTTCTACAGACAGCTGCATCACGCTTGCCAGAGCCCTCATACTTTCCAAACTGGATTATTGCAATGGACTATACATTGGGGCTAATAAACAGACTATTCATAAAATCCAGGTCCTCCAGAATAATGCCCTGAGAGCAGCTCTCAAGATTAGCAGAAAGGAGCATATATCCTCGGTAAGAAGAGAACATAAATGGCTATCCACACAGGATAAAATTCAACTCAAAATTGCCTCCCTCACCCACAAGTGCCTCAACAACAAAGCACCACCATACCTCAAGGATAGGCTACACCCTAGAACCTCGACCAGACCCACAAGAACAGCAAATGCTAACTGCCTACAAGTCCCGCTATTTAAACTCGCGACTATAGGAGGACAGAGCTTCCCAGTCAAGGCAGCACAGCTGTGGAACTCACTACCCCTTGGCATCAGAGAACCCCAGCCCTTTGCGAAATTCAGGCAGAACTTGATCAATTGGCTGAGAGTAAATGACGCCTAACTAACTTCCCTGTCCTGACTGTTTCCACTGGTAAACTAACTGAAGCTCCACTGGCACCCCTATTCCAGACTATCTAAATCAACTTCCTTTTGCACTGGAATGTCACTGGAATGATACCTGTATATTACTGCTGTATATATTATTGTATACTATATATTGTATGTATATTACTACTGTATATATTATTGTATACTCCCGATAGAATATCCACACCTGTAAAACTGTGTTGGCTCTGGACCTAGTTCCGGCCGTGTATATATATGCCTACTATATACTGTACATTGTATGATACCCTTGTACTGTTACTACTTATTATGTACTTGTAACTAAGCTGAGCATATTCTTGTCCTGTGCGCCCTGATGCCCCAGGGTTTGGCGCTCTCTATAAATAATAAACTAAACTAAACTAAACATTATCAATACTGTTGGTTGGGAGTTGCATTGTATCAATGCCAGGTTTAAACAAACTGTTTTCCCGGCAGAAGGTTCAGGAATAACATCTTCACACTGGGTCTCAGGGTATAGTTGTCCCGTAATATCACTCGGTTGTCCTGCAATGGAAGTCGACTCTGTTTCTGACTATAGGTTGACGATTAAAGGATTAGTCATATAAGAATATTGAGATTCATGAGTTGGTGTCTTTCTTTTTGCATACATAATTTACGTTGAGCACTTCTGGCCAGAACGTCTCTCATACGATGGTCACCTGGCGTTGGGGAGCCACCAGACAATTCCTGAGAAGGCTGGTGTAATGAGCCGTCAGGCATGTCAAGATGACGAGAAGCTTCGGTTGTATCATGCCTTTACGTTTAGCAGGTCTGAAAGTGGAATTCACTATTCCAGCTCTGGTAACTGGCATTCTTATAAAGAACAAGTAAAATAGAAAGGGACAAAGAGTGGCAATAACAGATGCACGCCTCTTCACACCGACAATGAACTGAAAATAATTATATACAGCAAATTACTTAACCCAACTTGGAGCAATACCATAAAGGGCCAGGAAAATCTAACACGCGTGAAAACAGCTCACCTACACTTCACACACGCAGACTAAAAAAGGGTCCGTCTTCAAAACCCTCATCCTGGGTACGAAAGACCAGTAATAGCAGTAAGAACGCACCAAATACAGACCAGGTTAGGAGAATCTCCTCCCAGTATCAGCGGGGCCACAGGTAGAAACTCAGCACATGCCCGATACTAAGCCTGGTACTAGGCCACACCACCCCGGCAATCTGGTAATCCCAGTGACCCCCGCAGACTCCAGAGACACATGGCAGGCTTTCTGAGGACCCAGCACTCCCTGAAAGCCCAGCAGCAACTCTTCAGGATACTGAAGGACTCGAAGAGCTCCAACGACGGACCCACACCGACAGAGAACGCACAGGCGGTCAGGAGAGGTTGGTTTAGCCATGCAAGGATGGGTGTGTTTTGCTTCGCTAGCCTTGCATAGCTCATTGCAAATGCTGGCTGGGGCACTGCATGTCTGTATGTGCGAGGGGAAGCTCCTGCGCCTCCTCGTACATATGGACAGAGCACCTTGGACTGGGGCATTGCAGCACCCTCGCGCAGGCCCCTGCAGAAAGTACGTTTTATGTTAATTTCTATTTTTATTAAATTGGTGTATGGATACGTGTATGCTTGTTTTATGAGTGAGTGTATGGTGATGGGTGCTCGTGTGAAGGATAGAGTGATCGCTCTGTGAATATGTGTGTGTATGGGTGTGTTTGTTTTGGTCCGTTGAGCTGATTTAGGCGAGTGGAGGGTAGATGGGGGAAGGAGGGTTTTACAACAAAGGCATTTTAAAAGTCAGCTCTCCTTATGAGGTGCTGTGGAGCCCAGAGGACAGGGATGGTATTTTGTTACTGGAGATCTATCATAGATGTCCAGTCAAAAATACCATGTTTTCACCACTGGCACCACACCAGTCAAAAATACCATGTTTTCACCACTGGCACCACAGCGCATTGCATACACGCATGATCAGGTTGATTGTATTAGGCACTGTGTGGCCCAGGGGACAGGGATGGTATCTTTTTACTGGACATCTATCATAGTTGTCCAGTAAAAAATATCATGCCTGCCCCCCGTGCCCCCCCAGAGCCAATTGCAAACTGGTTTTCTACCCATTTTTCTTTTTAAAAAGTATTCTCTAAAATGCAACATTTTAACTCATTATTTAAAAAATATTCACAGGGGGGAAGCTCCCAAGCCCCCCCCCTTGATTGGTTCCAACTCGATCGCTGCACTCGTTCTCTATGGCATTTTTAAGGGAAATATTTAGGCCCTCCACTTAAGAAATTCACCCACCACTGGCCTTCGAACTGTATTGGGAATGGGGTGGGAGGAGTCCAGGACTGTGGTGGGAGCAGGATGGGCAGGAGCCATGGGATAGTGTGGGAGCAGGGAGGGGGGAGCACAGGGTCTGTGATGGGGTGGGAAGAGCCCAGGGACTAGGTAGGAGTGGGATGAGGGAGCCCAGTGACTGTGATGGGAGCAGGTGAGGGAGCCCAGGGACTATACTGGGAGAAGGGTGCAGTGACGGCATACAATAGTTTATAGCCATTTGTATATACTGTCAATTTGGCATTTTTTGGGGGGCGGGCCGGACTGCCCAATTTTGCTCAGGGGGGGTCCAGGCCAAAAAAGTTTGAAGACCACTCGATTAGAGAAACATCTACCCGGTGGCAGGCAATTTAGTAAATATTTAAGGTGGAAATTGAACTTGACCCTTTACAAAAGCATATAAAGGATCTATTTGCGACCTGCGAGAACCTCGACTCATTGAATAAACCAATCAACTGACACCAATAGATCTGGGCATTTCTTCATAGCAGCGCAGTAGATGCCCCAAAAGCTGCATCCCGGAACTATATCCAGCATGGGGTTTCCTAAAAAAAACTGTAGAATGTGTTTTTTATACCCCATTAATAAATATTCAACACACCAACTGGGTAAAATGGTCCTTTTGTACATCACACCAGATGTTGCTAAAGCACAACTAGATGAGCTACTTACACCTGTCATGGGACAGCATGAGATGCCAGAGTATATAACATGTGTGCTATAGACAGAACTTATTTTTACAAGTCCCCTGGCACGCTTGTGTTTTGCAATGCAGACATTTTCAACGGTGTATTGAATGTGCACACATACAAGCAGGCGCACACAAACACACATGAACCAACACATGTATGCACATACACACGCATGCATACACACACACACACATCACCTCGAATACCTATGAAACATCAATCGTGGTATTTATTTATTTATTTATACATTTATTTTACATGGTACTTGCCTAATTGCCTTCTTAAAGTAAAGGTGTGAGTTAACGACTGTTCCAAGTGCCCCTTTGTTGGTTAGCATGAATCATTTCCTTTCCATTTAAATTGCTAAAGCTGTCAGCTTCTCTGTCGAATGTTCCCACCGACTTTATGTGTCATGCTTGATATTGTTACTCCGTTCTGTAAGTTTGATTCTCAACTATATGCACAACAAACACGAAATAGCACTTTCTAGAATAAGCGAATATAGTTTTAGGTTATCAGGTGCACCACTGTAAGTGCAATGCAACAGAATAACGGAATATAGTTCTAGGTTATGCAGCCAGGCGCACCATTGTAAGTGCAATGCAATAGAATAATTTTATATAGTTCTATGTTATGTAGCCAGGTGCACCACTGTAAGTGCAATGCAACAGAATAACGGAATATAGTTCTAGGTTATGCAGCCAGGCGCACCATTGTAAGTGCAATGCAATAGAATAATTTTATATAGTTCTATGTTATGTAGCCAGGTGCACCACTGTAAGTGCAATGCAACAGAATAACGGAATATAGTTCTAGGTTATGCAGCCAGGCGCACCATTGTAAGTGCAATGCAATAGAATAATTTTATATAGTTCTATGTTATGTAGCCAGGTGCACCACTGTAAGTGCAATGCAACAGAATAACGGAATATAGTTCTAGGTTATGCAGCCAGGCGCACCATTGTAAGTGCAATGCAATAGAATAATTTTATATAGTTCTATGTTATGTAGCCAGGTGCACCACTGTAAGTGCAATGCAACAGAATAACGGAATATAGTTCTAGGTTATGCAGCCAGGCGCACCATTGTAAGTGCAATGCAATAGAATAATTTTATATAGTTCTATGTTATGTAGCCAGGTGCACCACTGTAAGTGCAATGCAACAGAATAACGGAATATAGTTCTAGGTTATGCAGCCAGGCGCACCATTGTAAGTGCAATGCAATAGAATAATTTTATATAGTTCTATGTTATGTAGCCAGGTGCACCACTGTAAGTGCAATGCAACAGAATAACGGAATATAGTTCTGGGTTATGCAGCCAGGCGCACCATTGTAAGTGCAATGCAATAGAATAATTTTATATAGTTCTATGTTATGTAGCCAGGTGCACCACTGTAATTGCAATGCAATAGAATAACTGAATATAGTTCTAGGTTATGTGTAGCCAGGCGCACCACTGTAAGTGCAATGCAGCAGTGCCAGAGAATGCAGTATCATGGGGTGCCTTTCGAGAGATGTTGCATGATTATTGAGCATGCCAGGGTTGCCATGTATGTTACGGGCGAATAACCAGTGGAGCCCTCTTCTGTTGGATAGCATTTTGCAAACATATGCATGCATTGACCAACTGTGCAAGGTACCACAAATATCATGATGCAAAAAGGTTATGATGTCACGTAGTAAGTTTTACGTCATTGACCATGGCCAACTGTTTCTCTTCCAGGATCTAGATTTCTCATCACATCCACTGGAGCCTTGTATATTTTAGATGTACAGAATGAAGATGCGATGAATAACTACCGATGCAACACACAGCACAGATACACGGGGGAAACGCGACAGAGCAACAGCGCAAGACTTTCTATTGCAGGTACCTTATTTATATGTCTACTTTAAGGAATGTATTTCCATGCGCCCGTATGAGTCTACCTTCAACTGCTTATAAACACATGTACGATAGGACGCTTTGTTGACTGAATTTGCATTATCCCAGGTGTAGGGGTAGACACGATTCACACCAATACCATGGGAGGTATAGTATCCTATACCATGGGAGGTATAGTATTCTGCTTTGAGATTCACACCAATACCATGGAAGCTATAGTATTCTGCTTTGAGATTCACACCAATACCATGGAAGGTATAGTATTCTGCTTTGAGATTCACACCAATACCATGGGAGGTATAGTATTCTGCTTTGAGATTCACACCAATACCATGGGAGGTATAGTATTCTGCTTTGAGATTCACACCAATACCATGGGAGGTATAGTATTCTGTATAGTATTCTGCTTTGAGATTCACACCAATACCATGCAAGGTATAGTAGTCTGCTTTGAGAACATTAACTACGGCTCTGTACCTAAAAGGTAGATGAATAAAACACGTGTTTGGTCTCTACCGTTTAGAAAGACTACGAGTGGGCATTCAATTCTCCTCACTTGCATCCTAGTCATTCCTGACCACACCTTCAAACTTATGCAACAAAAATGGGGTATAAACATGGTCCTCTGGCCCATGGATAAAGTCGAAGGTACACGCGGGTGGACCGATTCTACCCACGTTTTTCAGAGGGTGTACTCAGTCCCCCCAGCTAAAATGAGAAACATTGAAAGTCATCCTTGAATTTAAGAATTAAAGCCGACCTCGGGGATCGAACCACAGTCGTCAGGCTTGCAGGCCGGCCACTTCACCACTACACAAAATAACAAACTAAAGGTGCCATTTCGGCACTGCAATTTCCAGGGAAAACATTTGTATTGGTTCTTGGTGTTTTCAATCATGCACACCTTTTAACGTTTTCAAAAACACTATTGTGTGTGTGTTGATTCTATGAAAGACAAATGTCATGTGCAATTTGGGTGGGTATACAAAGTCAGTTTAATGAAATGTGCATATTCCACCTTGATATGCTGATTTCTGGCAACGTAATATCACTTTGCATTTGTTGATGAGTCCCCCCACTTTTATTTTTAGGACTTGAACCCTGTAAATTGTAATTGGTTATTTATAACGCGCTTAATACCCAGAGGTTTCTAAGCGCGGACCTGGGGATCGAACCTGTGTTGCACTGTGCCATCTTGCTTCCAAGGCGAGTGCATTGCCCCTGAGCTATCCTCCTGAGACCACCTTGACTAGACATTGCTAGTCTGGAGTGAGTACAAGACTCTGTGTCTCAAACGTCCTTCTGGGCCTTATTGTGGAAGCTCTTTCTTTCTTTCCCTTCCGGCTATCCCTCGCAACACATTGCTTCATCTGTGTCCAGGTGCACTGATTCTGTGTTTTTGACTCCCAGTTCTCTATGGAACGGCAAGTGATCCAAAAAACAGCTAGTGCCCTGCCGGATTAATGGGATGAGCAGCGGATTCTAGGCCTGCTACTCAACAGGCTGCTACTAAACAGCAGCCATCTCGACCATACATGGTATACCTCCTTTGCCTCATTAAGTAGCATGGGCCGAGGGCAGGCTGTACCCTTAGGGTGGTCTGAGCCAGCATGGAAGAATCGAAAAGACCAATAGCAGAGCAAGTTACAAAAAAGACTATAATGAAACTAAAAGGACAGACATATTATTAAAAATATTAACAACCCACCCTGGTAAGTAAACACACAGTGAATGCAGACCTTGGGAGAAATAGGCACTCTGGATAGTGAAGAACAGGGTAACCAGTCAAGCACAAAAGTGAAACAAGTACAAAAATATGTCTTTAAAGCATAGACAGGCGTCTAAAACCTCACTAATGCCCACAGAAAAAGTCAAATGAGACAGAACCACTGTTAGACACCTTAGTGTCTATTTTCATGAGCTCGATAGTGCGCTTCCAGGGTGTAAAATCACATTAGAGTCTCTCAAACCAATTCAACAGTATGGTGCAAAACAACAAGAACTGCTTCAAAGAAGGTTTGGACAAGAGGTGAAGTTTTAACTGGGTCTTGATGTTTGAAAGTGGCAATTCAAATTCAGCAGTGAGCTGGCTCTACTGTGCCCAACAGCGCAATGCCGTGCAGCGGGCAGCAATGGCTTGAGGCTCAGAGAAGCTTGGGACAGGCAGGCAATGAAGGTCTGACTTGCTCGTAGGCACTTAGAGTGGTTTGAAGTGTAGAGTGTCAAAGGCAGCCACTCTGAGTCCATACAGCAGCTCAAAGTCATTCAGAGTGCTTGCAGTGGCCCGGGTTGCTGTGAGAGCCTTCAATGGGTATTTCAAGAAAGCTAAGTCCATCTTCTACCCTTTCCTGGCAGGAAGGTTGCCATGGACAGGGCTCGCCACTGCAATTACAGGAAGCATCCTGGGACCAGTGTCTAGCAACTGTTGGCGTTTTTAGCAGTAGGTCACTTTAAATACTCCCCAAAAGCAGTTAGGGAGCAGTTCTCACCCTCATTGAAAATTCTAATGTTTACCTCAAATGCTGGGGACTTTGGACAATCTTTACCCCAACAAGGTTCACGTGAGATCTTATAAGAGGATTTAAGAAGCTGTTTCCATGAGAATGATTAACAAAAGATTCTAATAAGGGGGAGGGCTGCCTTGCACCATTATATATCATTATATATCAATTTTGCCACAGCAGATTAGTCAATTTCAAGCCTTCTTTAAGAGGCCAATCCTTGCTCTTGTATTTTGTGCGATGTGAGCTCCCAGAGTACTTTGCCTGCAGGAGATTAGGGCGGGGGGGTCTTGGGAGGGAAATGTAGACAGGCCATATTAAAGATGGCTAGCCTCGTCTCCTGGGTGCAGGCCCTCCTCCTAGGTCCACTATACTTTCTCTCTCTCTCCTGTCTGCCTCAGATAACAAGGACTCCAATAGCAATCTCCCTACTGTGGCTTCCCCGTTATGACATCCCTTGGAAGCCTACAGCCCTCACCACCTCTGGAGGAGGTATGATGTTCTCCTATGATGGCGTGAAGCCCTCTCAGCAGAGAACAAACACATTCCTGTGCAGGTCCACCATCTGGTGTGGGTGGGCCTTCCAAAACCAAACAACATGCACAATGGGCCCCACTGCTGCATGGATCCAAGCAAACCAGTTGATAATACATTTACATCATGTTGGGTTTTGGCGGTTTTATACCACTACGTTAAACCAGAGATAGCTTTATATTAAATGTATATAGTTCACCAAAGTTCCGCCATGAGGATATGCAGGTAAATATAGTCTGACTCTGGGTGCCCACCCCTAAAGGCAGCCATGGCTGTTGGAATTAATTTGATTGAAGCACGCTGTTACAGGAATGCATATGCCAAGGTGTAGTTGCCATGTTACCAAACTGTTTTGAAACTGCTGGCGTGTCCATAGACAAGGGTCCAGCAAAGTACACGTCATACCTACATTTGTTAGCATGGGGCGTTTTTGGAAAGTGAGGTCTGCTTACAGAGCTAATTTTCAAAGAGAAAATCAGCATAATTCTGCATCGAAAAATTAGCAAAGCCCAGCATTTCACAACCTAGTAGGTGGCCTGTTGTCACAGTTGTGCACCGATGTTGGGTTCCCATGAAGACCCTTAGGCATCCGTATAAGTTTCTGGATACATTAAATAGTGTCTCACCCACTGATGCCCTACTAGCTTACAGTTTGGGCTCTGCACATGGTATTTACCTTGGAATGCCAAAGTATGCCATGGATAGATTGCAAAGAGTCCAGTTAACCTCTGTAAATATCTAACTGAGCTATCTAGTACATCAACAAGAGGCACTCTGTGCAATACATTGGCTGGTAGCAGCCACAAGAGTATTCTTAAGACACTATTTATAGTTCACAAAGCTCTACATTAGCAAATGCCTGAGTTTCTCTCCACGTATTTTACTGCTACTCGCCCATTGGAGCCCTTTGGCCTTCTACCAGCCCCCACAATATCATTCCTACGATGATAAGACCGAACTCCTGCTTGTCGGTTCCCCATCTACGCTGTGCAAACTTGACACTAACTACCAATCCTTCACCGTGGATAATATTCCCATCAGAGTCTCCCAAACCATCAAAACACTGGGTGTTTATCTAGAACCCAGCCTCACCATGGACAGACAGGTCAATGCCGTCGCCTCTTCCGCAGCATATCACTCCAAACTCATAAATGCTATCAGGCCCTTCCTATCACGGCAAAACTGCATCTCAATTGCCAGAGCCATCATCGGCTCCAGACTGGACTACTGTAATGCGCTGTTCATTGGAACCTCCCAAAAAAACCTTGCCAAACTACAGATTGCACAAAATAATGCTGTAAGAGCCGCTACTGGCATTTCACGCAAGGAACACATCTCAGGGATCAGAAGGCAGGTACACTGGCTCGCCATCAAGGAAAGGGTGGTCTTCAAAACCTTGGGCCTTACACATAAGTGTCTGCACGATCAGGCCCCCCCTATCTGATACAGAGGATAACCAGACAAACTGTCACCAGACCCTCTAGAGTAGCCTATGCTAACCGCATCACTGTCCCGCACACGCGCAGAGTGCGTGCAGGAGGCACAAGCTTCCCCTCTATGGCGGCGACGTTATGGAACAACCTCCCAGCTCAGATTAGATCTATTGATTCTCACACTGCCTTCCGCAAGGCTTTGAAAACCCAGCTCTTTGTATAAATTGCCCGTCTTGCCAGGTTTGCACCTTCACTGTATCACCTTGCATAGGACACTATCTGTTATGCCTCGTGCTACCCAGAAAAGATGATGAGTAACTAAATGTAACTTTCACTGTATATCCTCTGTAACCATGTAACTGGACTGTATATCTTCTGTAACCATGTAACTGAATCTACTTAAGTATACCTTTCTGGGGCCGCTTATTGTAACCCATAAGTAAGCCTTCTTTAAATCTCCTTATAGCGCCTTGTTGCCTCTGGGCTGTAGTGTGCTATACAAATACTAAAAGAAATAATAATAATAATAATAATAAATAAATAATAATAATTAACAGGAAAGGTTGGATGGCAGTTCCATCTCTTATCTAGGTGCTGGATTTTTGAGATCTCGTCGATTCTTCTTGTTTGCCTCGCTGAGTCTTTTCAGAAAACAGCTCAAAGCCTTGCATTCATCTTTTGAAGATGGCATTCAGGATTCCTAGTGCCAAAATGCCTGCACCTAGGCTCCTTGAGTTCCCCCATCACATCCCACCACGTGGAATAAGCATCCAAGGCTACTAATTGAAACCCTGCCATCAATAGCTTACATGCTATGCTCAGCAGCATGTACAGTGTTCTGGTGTTTCCTAGCTAGGTCTGTGCTATATACAACCAAATGCAATGGTGTGCACCATAATAGCTCAACGTAATCAATCAAGTCACATATACCCACTGGCACATGGTACACATGTCTGCGATAAGAATCCCTTTCATACAGCCGTAGCCCAGAAGAAAGAGGTCTGGGAGTAGAACCTGAAAAGGTAACAGAGTGGAAGGATGATAACTAACCAGGTAGGCAAGGATAAGGCAGGGTGAATCTAGAGAAACCAAGATCAGAAATCAGGATGACACAGTAGGAGGTGGGAGGGTGAGGGGAAGTAAAATACCAGAACAACCAGAGACAAGGAACATTCTGAGGCAACCATTCAAAGAGATTAGTGAGGAATCGCAAACCAGAAAGGCAGCCAGAAAACAAAAGAACTTCTGCAAAGAAGGATTCAGATTGTAGAACACCTGTGAATTGATCATTGATAATGGATGCAGACCCACCAGTCACCAGCAACGGTTGGAAGCTCTGCATGGCAAATGTATTACCCGGTATTCAGCAGTGCTCCACACTATCAGGATGTCTGATTAAAGTTCCAAAGAGCATTGCAGGAGTTCATCATAACTGCATATGAAGGTAGTGTGGTAGCGCAATGTACGTGCTCTTTTGGTGCAGACCATGAGCAATCTCACATGCATGCAAACGTCACCATGCTTAATAGCAGGCCCGAGCCTAGGCACATGTGTCAGAGTTCTGCAGGTGGAGACCAGCAATGTACCTGACTCGTTATCAGCAGGTGATTGGCTAGAATGCAAGAGTGGCGATGCGCTGCATATCCTACACCTCTGAGGGACACTACTGGCATCATTGTTAAGGGGGCAGATTTCCTCACTGCAGGGTTCTGCCTGATTGTCCCGCAGGGACCCACGGCCCCTAAGGTATGATGCAACAGGTAGCATGGGGTAATCAACAAGCACAACCCAAGATGCCAGAGCTGCATAGAAATAGCCGATGCTGAGACAGGCAATGGAAACTGATTACCTAGTAGCCTATCCAAGAAGCTACTTTGAATGTCGTTATAGATTGTGAATTCTAATCATGCAGTGGAGAACGAAAGTCAAGGGAAGTACCAATGTATCAATAGATGGTAAGATTTACTTGTCAGAGGAAACAGTATTTACTGTGCTCATATATGTGAAATCAGGTGAATCTTTTTGCCAGTGATATTTTGAAGTCTCATAGCCACTGCCCTCTCCAACAGTTTACGTAAAGCCATTCCTGAAAAATAACAATGTCCTGAATATGCAGTTCGGGAGTGAGTCGGGTAGAGCTGTGGCGTAACCCTAGGTTCAAGTCAGCGATTGACTCTCCAGTGGTTCGATTCTGAGCCCGGTGTCAAGCGGTGGATTTGCCGTTGTGAAACCGGACATTATTTGCCAGAAACCCAAGACACTACATTGTATGCACTTGTACAATCAACCAACGTTGTGATTCAAAATGTGTTTGTGGTTTTGTGGCTTGGCACAGTGTTGTTCCTTATACAATTCCACACTGTTTCACCAGTCTGCACCAAATTTAGCATAGTTACCTGTTAAGACCATCCAGACTCAACTGGCTATATGACATTTGGACAACCCACTCCTTCCTCCGGATTTCAGCACCCTCACACATGAGACAGTTGCCTGAAATTGGCAAAATATCAATTTGGTCGTAGAAAGACCAGTCTTGGCACGAGGAACAAAAGGAAACCATGTTTTGAGGGCTTAGGGTGCACGGTTTCCAAGAAATTTGCACCACAACAAACTGCACCATAACAGGGGGAGGTGACAGGTGGGGAGAGAGCACAGAAGGTCCCAGTATGCAGCAGCACACCAACTCTCACCTCCCCCCAACATCTGCTCTGGGGTATGTCAGCCAGCCGCATGCGCCCATTCTCAGAGCAGTTTACTTCAGGGTGTAAAGCACATCAAGTGAAAAGTGAATTGGAACAGCGACCTACAGGATAATTGATTTTCAACATTTGATGAGTGTTATCATCTCTGTCTACAGAACCCATCCAGAAAATGGGTACTTTCTGCTAGTTCTTTATATTTCCTACGGTAGTCATATTTTTGGTAGTTTTGTATAAGAGAAATTGGGCATGTGAGTTTATCGTAGTTGCATGTTCCCTTGAACCAAAAACGTGTATCTTCTTTGTGAATCCAATTTTCTTCTGACCTGGTAATTTAGAGTTATCCTGCTAACTTGTTTGTGAATTAGCCCATTGCTTTCATTCGTATACTCATGCTGTAAAACAGGCTACCATTCACCTGCTCACTTATTCAATTGGTCCCCAATCAAAAATGGAAGCAGTAGAGTGATCAACAAAAATGCCAGATAGCACTTGATGACATGCTTTCCATAGCTCTGATTTGGAACTGATGAAGAGCTTGTTTTTCCAGAATCAGAGAAATGGAAAGCATTGTTTGGTGGTTTAAATATTGAAACTGAAACTGTACCTGACGTCTAAGAGGGGTAAAGAGATGTATAACGGAGACTAGTGACTTTAACATGACCTCTGCAACCTGGATATCATATTTTGGAGACAAGACATAAAGAACCCAGAGGGAAAAGCAGTATTGTGCAAAATGGGCAGCCTGCGACACCCATCAGCTCTCAATCCAATAAAACCATCAGCAGGCACGCAAGTGACAGACATATAACTCCAATTTTGGCAAAGCAGCTTTGTTGTTAGGTGCGCTACTAAGAAATGGACATCACTGATGTCAGAAACAACCATTGAGCCTGTATACGGTCCAAGGTGGAGATGCTATCTAAGGAGGATCCTGGCAGCAAGAATGCACTCTGCCGGAGACCATAGCTGCCTGGAAGAGGAGAGTGCCCTGTGCCATGGGGCACTCTAAGTGGCACTAACCGAGGCTCTGTTTGTGAGACTTGGTATCTGTGGGTCTGTTGGTCTACTCTCAGTACTAGAGGGCCTGTAGGTCATCTGGACAGCAGAATGTCCCAAGGAGAAGAGAAGTGCTGATGGCCTGTGACTGTGGTGTGTTGACGGACTTCAGGGGTTGGAAGAGACACTTTGTCTGGTTTTTGAAGAGACAAGTAACATATGCAGTCTGTCTGTATCAGCACATAATCCCACTCCTGCCACCCTATTTGGTGCCTCTTGCGGTAGCAAATGTACTTTCTGGGGCCTCATGCTGTCTTCTTGTTTGTTTAACTTGGCTGTGTGCACCACCATGACAGTCCTGCCCATTGGCGTGCTCTTCATACAACCATAAAGTTGTCGACAGGAAGAAAAGGGGATGTGGGTTATGCACACAAGCCTTTTGTCATGGTGTCCATCTTAGATGTTTGTCTTGACATGGAAACACGAGAAGGACACCTTGAAATGAGATTTGGGGCATGGAACTAGTGAGACTTCTTTGTATCTCAAGAATGCAAACAGTGGCATATTTCTAGGTCCAAAAAGCGTGCAAGAACAATTCAACAGTTTGGGATAGTTGTAGATGCATGCTAGTGAACATTTTATGATGGGAAAGCAGCTATGCCGCACATCAGTACTGTCCAACAGTGCCTTTAGGAAATTAATGCTACATTTATAAATCCAGGAGTCCACCACAGGCATTTGTACCTCATGCAAACACCTGATCCTGTCATAGTATTTCTGTCTGTTTTCTTACAGAGTGTCAATGACTTTTGGTAACCTGCTGTTAGTTGCTGCACTTGTTGGAAGTCAGAATCAGGAACGGACAACTCAAAATAGGGTTGGCTATACACTTTTATTTATTTAGAAGAGTCCATTCTCTAACCCTTTCAAACTGTTCTCTATACTAAAAGAAAAAAAGGCTTGAAAGGGTGCACGTCAGATGGTCGTCAAAATGTATGTTGTCCTCTGTCCAGAAGGCTAACTAGCCTGATCTTAACTTCCCCCGAGAAGAGACCACATCACACCAGCGCTAGGGACGCTACATTGGCTCTCAGTCAAAAAACGAATCACCATCAAAACAATGTGCATAACACACAGAGCAATCCATGGCCAAGGAGCGGAATTCATACAAATGAAAATCACCATCTACAACCCAACTCGAACACTTAGATCCAGCAACGACATTCGCTTAGAACCTAAACTATACACAAGGACAACACTTGGTGAATCAGCAGTCTCTTGCATAGCCGTAAAACATTGGAACTCTCTCCACAGAGAAATCTGAATTATGAAAGTCAGAAAACTGCTAAAAACCTGGTTCTTCAGCTTCGACCGGCATGAAAATGACTGAAAAACATAAATTACAAATTGTGCAGCTTGTGACCAATGACGAGTGTAACATCACCCACATAGAAGAAGATGGACAAACAGGGCTGGGACCAATGGCCTGGAATCTCCTATGGAGCAGGAAGCTTATGTATAGGGTCTCACCACCCAACTTTGTGGGTTTCTCCTATATGTAATGATGTCACTGATGATGCTGCGTATCTTTATAATGTGCTGCTCATGGAGATTCTGGCAGAACGTTCCGCGGCAGCAGAGTTCTTTGTTGGCGCTTATTCCTTTTCTATGGAAATAGACCTTGTTATCCTTGCAAGGGGTGTATTGGGCCTTTTTCCCTGGTGGGTTATATTCTTTCTGTTGTGAGCATCTAGGGGGCTTTCCTACACAATTAACTGCTTAAGTTTTCATGAACTACTGAAGTTTATATGAGATGATATGATATGATAGGTTATTTATAATGCGCTTAATACCCAGAGGTTTCTAAGCGCGGCCCAGGGATCGAACCTATGTTGCTCCATGCCATCTTGCTTATAAGGCGAGCACGTTGCCCCTGAGCTATCCTCCCGAGACAAAAATAGTGAAAGTAGAACTATGCAGACCTACGGTGCAGAGAGCCATGGCAGGGGTAAGCAGACTGCTTAAAAAAATAAAAATCTGAAAAAGATATTTTTTATATTTGTTGAATTGTCTCCACCATAAAACCTACCCACATGCCAAATTGCATGTTTGTTGCATGTTGGGAAGTATGCTGAACATTTCAAACAGGCACACGCACATATCCAAGCATTGCAGACCATTTAAAAACATTTATTTTTGAAAAATGTATATTTTATACTTTTTACATTGTCTACTCCATGCTTCCTACCCACATGCTAAGTGTGTCTTTAGTATGTTGGAAAGGATGCTGAACATTTCTAACAGACACACACACACATAGCTAGGCATTACAGACTGCTTAAAAAACGCTTAAAAAAAGAAAATTAGAAACATTTTGATGATGTACTTTTTAAATTGTCGACACCATGAAACCTATCCACATGTCAAATTCGAGGTTTTTACCATTTTGGGAAGTATGCTGAAAACCTAGGACAGACACACACACACACATATCCAAGCATTGCAGACTGCTTAAATACTTTTCTTTTTAGAAAAATGTATATTTTATACTTTTTACATTGTCTACACCATGGCACCTACGCACAACCCACATTTCAGGCTTGTAGCATATTACGAAGGATGCTGAACATTTCAAACAGGCACACACATGTAGCCAAGCATTTCAGACCGCTTAAAAAAAAGCTTAAAAAAAGAAAAATAGAATAAATGTAGATTTTATACTTTATGCATTGACTACACCATGGAACCTATGCACATGCCAGATTCCAGGTGTGTAGCATGTTGGGAAGTATGCTGAACATTTCAAACAGACACACACACACACATCCAAGCATTGCAGACCGCAAAAAAAGGCATACAATTTGTTTGAAAAATGTAGATGTTACACTTTTTATATTGTCAACACCATGTAACCTACCCACGTGTCAAGTTTCAGGTTTGTAGCATGTTGGGAAGTATGCTGATCATTTCAAAAAGACACACACACATATCCACACATTGCCCTTTTTATGTTTGCCCCTTCACCACATCAGCAGGACATTGGCGCACTTGGTCTGGTAGGCTCAAATGTACAAGAAGAAGATCCAAATCTAAAATCTGGAGATTTGCAGTCTTCATGCAACTATTAGTTTGGATTAACACCGAGCCTCTCTGAATACCAATTCTCCCCAGTGCCTTTTCTGGCATCACTAATCAGTCCCGGATGGAGATCATATGCTAGACTATTTTTCAGATGTAAAGATCCTATTGCACTGCCATTGCCCGCCTCCACTGAAATCCGTTCACATTTATGGAAAGGAATCCAGCTTCACCTATGTATTATGTGGAGGGAAAAGCTGGTAACTGACCATACAATAAAGTCAACAGAATAGAAAATCATATGAACCCAAGAAATACACAATTAACAAAAAGGCCTAATTTCTGCCTATTATGGTAGTAAACATAATATTTTGACCACCATTAAGTTTATACCTATTCACCAACAAGTTACACTGAGAAACTGTGACTTAATCCTGACCTATTCCCGAAGAGGGCAATGCTTATCAAACAAGCTGATACTATGAGTAACTTTGAATTCCTCCTCTCGTCAAGGAAGTAAGTCGGGTGTGAGCGAGGTGTAAGTCAGTTGTACTCGGAGAAACTTCTTTTGTGAATTTCTCAGCCCCCATTAGGAGTAATTCCAGGGTAAGTCAGAGTTACTCAGTGTAACCTCTAAGTCAATTGGCATGCAATTCACTATCGCCTGACAACAATGAAAGCAGAAAATTGGACCGCAGATAGGCAACATCAGGATCTTTGGGTCTGCCCTTAACCCACTAAACATTTGTTACGCAGACCATACATGATTCCCATTAGTGCATGCTGTATACTAGGTAGCCTTATGTAATTACATATAACTTAACTTGCAACTTAACTTTTAACCTTACAAAATGTGTCCTAACAAAAGTTGAATTGATGATATGAAAACAATGATTCCTGTATGGAAGCTAGTTTTGCACTGTACAAGGTCTACAACTTAGCAGATACACCGAGGTCAAACGTCACTATCATAGGATTGAAGTGAAGGTGAATTCATTACTAAACCACAGGCATTTGTGTTTAGGGTAGTTTAATATTTGCTCTTTCCCATCTTTACTCATCTTTCTATACTCAAATCCCTGTACCTGTGTTTGTTTTGATCCAACTAGGTGAACATGCTCGCTGGTGTCCTTCTTACTTTACATCACTGTCCCCATACATATGTAGAAGGCACATGAGGAGTGAACATGTCCACATGTAGCCATAAGGTGGACTTCCCATCAGCATCAGATGCCTTAACACATAGAGGTTAATGCCTGTCCATCTCATTCATGTTTTTCCCAACATTGTTTGGGCTGCTCTCCATGACCTAATGAAGTCTTAAAGCTCGAAACAAAGGGCTCCTTTGTGTGCTAGGTGCCCGTGACCACATACGCTAGTGCTCAGGAGCAAAAGGCAAGGTCCTCTGTGGATGGAAATGGCCACTTCAATATTAGAGCTTGTGCAGTGGCAAAATATGGGGTACGATGTCCTTTCACCGACACCCGTTTTTACGAAAGGTGTTTTTATGAAGAGTATTTGCCCTAAAATAACTTTGAACATTTTTTGTTGGGTGGGAAAGAGCTTATAAAGGGTTGGGGGGACGGGTATAACAAAAAATAGTAGAGGATGGGGAGTTTGTAGGGGGTATCGCTAAAAAATCATTTTAAAAAAGTGGAACTTTTTCAGTAAAAACTCGTAAAAACAGGTGTTGATGAAATGACATGGAACCAAATATTGGCATCCTCATCTGGGGTGTCCAGTGATACAACATGTCTGTGTGTCCTTGCCCAGTGCCAAGACTGTAAACATCACAACTGGAAGCTTGGAACATAGCCATTACAGGTGGTTGCAGCTTTCATTCCAAGGTTGCTGATTTGCTAGAGAGATGACAGTGAGAAAAACAAAGGAAACACATGTGTTGCAGGCTTCTGCTTATGGTTGGACACTGAATTCCACACTTTCTGGTTGTTTTCTTTAAAGATAAAAACACATTCTCTAGTGAGAACTGCCAGGCACATGAATGGGGATTTTGAAAGTCTGCAGAAATTGGACTATGTATACCATGGTGCATAGAGGTGGTAGAAGAAATGAACAGGAGCAGCACTGTGGTGGACATTGCAGTGCGTATTTGGTTATGATGTGATGTATATAAATATAGATCTGCCTGATGTATGTTAACACCAGTTAGAGGATCTACTCTCAGGCACATCATTTCACCAAAATGCCAGGCGTAGTGGAAGCAACATCACATGACCCTTGATGACATCTCAGGAAGGGATGCCATTTGACCCACCCCAAGTGACATCACTAGGGGTACTGAATATCATTTATTTATTGAAAATCCTATTGTTTTTCATTTCTTTTTTATTGTGCAGATAGCTCAGTTAAACGTTAGGGGGTTATGGCACACAGCCGTTCACCCCTTGACAAAAAATGAAGTGGCATCACATAGCATTGTTCTTCACTACACTAAGAAATAAATGGTGACAATATCACTGTAATATGATATATATTTCATAAAAGAATGGATCACCATATGTAGTGTTAATATCAGTATGTATAGGCCCATATTACAAAATGACTGTGTATGTAATCAGACGTCCAACACAATAACCTGGACTGTTGCGTTTCACTCGGGCTAAACTGTAAACAGACAGAGCATGCCGAAGAGGCCTAATCCTCCAAGTGCAGACATTCAGTGCCTGCTAGGTGTGTGGCCACAGACTGGAAACAGCAACTGACCATCACAAGTCCAACCAGAAGACAATCAGAGGCTGCACCACTTTATGATTTTACACTTGGACACTACGCACAGAGATTTTCTTGTCAATAGTGCACTTTGAACCATTGCACAGAAACCCACTCCTGCTAGTTGCTCAGAGCCAGAATATCCCCCCAACCATTTTCACCATGGACATCCCACCTTCCACTGTGAAAGAGTCGCTAAGGGTTCTTCGTTAACAGCTTTAAATGTCTGGCTCCCACTCCCTCCCTCCAACACCTTACACCTCCAATGCCTTGCTCCAACGCCTTCATCTTTACACAGTGCCACCCTCCAGCATTCTCCAACACCATCGACCTCAAGCAAACCAGCAACATAAGTCTCCAGTACCCCTTCAACACCGCAACAGTGTGAGTTTCAATTACCCTCCTCAAATATCTTATATCTGCAGTCAATGCATTTCAACTCTCTTACAACACATTACATCTCTCACTCTCTCCAAACATCTGTAAGTCACTAGTACAATGTCCTAAGTCTCCACGACCAAAAATGATTAATCTCTGTGCTATGTTAACAATACATACTTTAATATGCATTACAATTCTTGCTTTTTGATTTCTTTTTATTTGCTTGATTTTTCCCCAAACATTCAGAATTCAGTAGCTTTACATTTAACCCTCTTCAAAGCTCTTAAATCTTCACCTGTTACTGCCACTCAGCAGTGGTGTATAGTGAATGTTTGCATTGGAGGGGTGTAAGTATATCGTTATATCTTTACTCCCTGGTATGGACATGGAATTCATCTAAGAAGAACCATATTTGCCGTACCTCTGATTTGCTGTCGGGACTTGCCACTTGGACAGGGAGTCTAGCAATAGTATATTTCAGTATATGCCCATACCAACAGGATATATTTTCTCCGGTTTGATCATTGTCGGCCCTTGCAACTGAAAGAGTCATGAAGTTATTATTCTTTTCTCGATTATTGTTTTCTGATGAACGTTTATACAAATTGATGTGCTTTCTTCAATTGGATATGAAAAGTGCAAATCATGTCTTCCTTGTGATTGTTTAGCGTTTGTTTTTGCTGAGTTTGTATTTTTTGTTTGTGATATTTTTCTATTGTTTATTGTATGAACAAGTATTTCAAAATAATAAAATGATACTTTTTGGGAAAATAATAAGTATGGGTATTATACCTGAATCTTGCAGAACTTCACACATTATACCTGTCTTCAAAAAAGGGTCTAGAGCATTGCCAGGAAACAACCATCTCTTAGCACTAACTGACGTCACTAGCAACATATTATGTACCTTAATTTTGAAGGAGATTAAGGTATGGATAGCCAGGGATAAAATCATCAGTAGGTTTCAGAGTGGTTTTTAGAAAAGGCTGCTCAACTAACACTAATATCTTTGTCATAAATACTCTTCTTGAACAAGCCAAGCGTAAAGGTGAGATGCTGTTATCTATTGTTTGTAAACTTTTCGTCTGCATTCGACACGGTAGACGGATCCAAACTCTGAGCACTGGAGAAAATGTGTATACCTGAACATTTACTATACACATGCAAAATGATCTACGAAAATAATACTGCCAGAGTCAGGTTATGCAATTTAGATAAAATGTCTAAACAGATACATAGAAGAGAGGGAGTCAGACAGGGGTGTGCTCTTGCACCCATCCTATTTAACCTGCTCCTTGCAGACTTTGGCAGTATATTCGTAGGAATACTCTCCAGAATAGGAAGTAGTAAAGTGGGTTGGATTGGTTACGCGGGTGACCTGATCATTTTGGATACTACCTTCATTGGTATTTCCCATACTGCCCAGGCGGTATTCAAATATGCCGAATTAAATGGCCTAAAAATAAATCTGTAAAATACTCAATTCATGGCAGTAGGTCGGAATCGTACCAATAAGGTCCTTATCCACAGCTCACTGGGAACCATCAAAAGGACAACCTGTTATAGATTCCTTGGGTACGATCTGGCATCTGAAACAAACAAAAACATGAAATAGTGCAGAAAAATAAGAGGGCAAAAAGCACTATCCACTATGGCTGTCCTAACAACCGTCTCTAAGAACACTACTTGGTATTTTGAATATCTACAAACAGAAACTTTCCGCAGCCTTTTTGTATGCCCTGGAAACATCATATGAAGGGGCTAACTTGTAAGACTGCGTGGAAGTGCTTATTTGGAGCAGGATTTTGGAGATTACTAACTATACCCCCATTGAAGTCATACTATTAGAGCTGGGACTGATATCTTTGTCCACCCTTATTGATATGAACAGAGGCAAACTATACACTAAAATCATCTTTGCCAATCGTAATCCCTTACTGGCCATTCTGAAGTCTGCTATAGATGAACATAAGTGTGCTAGCTTGCAGAAATGTAAAATAAAAAATTAGAAGTTTTTTTGTCGCGATTGGATGGCAACCACACTGGGAATATGGCGAAGTTGCTTCCTAAAAGCAGATAAAAAAGAGCAGAAAAATGGGATTCGGTGATGAGTTATGAAAAAGTTGCCAGTATGAAGCCTATAAGTACATTCTCCAGGATGTGTTTTGCCTATAAACAGCCCCAAGTTTATCTCAAGCTTCTACGCTCTCCGGTTACACATTGGATATTTATGAATATACGTCTAAATAGATTGGAAGTCCTTGAGGAAAGGGGAGCTTTGTCAGGCTTAGCCATGGAAAAGCACACCTGTTGAATTCGTAACACACAAGCTATTGAGTCAGCTAGGCATGTTCTTACACCTTGTCCTACTACGAAGACCCACTATGAGTGCTAGAGTAATTATGTGCAGAATCTTGAAGACATTACTAGTGAAATATTTTGGCTCAGATGTGTCTCAGGTTATAGTCGTGGACTAACTATTGCAATCACACAGGTATGGAAAAATATGAGAAAGCATTTGCTGAGCTTTGAAGAGGATGTAAAACAGGTGGTAAATTTCTAACTTGGGCCTAGACAGTAGCTAGGATGTTATGTCTGTTATCCATTCTTATCTTTGTATCTTCCCTTTGGTCTTTTTATCCTTTATGATGGTATCTGCTATGCGGTGTGTAATATGTATTACAGTACATGGGCCCTCATTACAACCCAGGCGGTAAGTGTTTAACGGCGCCGTAAAGAGTGTCGGTGCCGTTAAACACTTACCGCCTGATTACAAGGTCCCTTAGCGGGATGGTGACTTTAACGCCTGCTTTTTGCAGGCGTTAAAAACCAACCCGCTAAGGGACCTTGGCGATAATTACGGCAACCGTAATTTACGGTGCCGTAATTATCGCCTTCCTCCTTCCCATTATGCCCTATGGGGCAAAAATGGGAATGGGGAAGGGGCCATTGGTGAATGGGGAATTACCGCCCCAATCACCTTGTAATGGGGCGGTAATTCCGCCATCCACCATGGCGGAATCGTAACCTTAGCGGCATGGACCATGGTGCTAAAAGCACCATGGTCCTCCGCCAAGGTTGTAATGAGGGCCATGGTGTCCAATTGACATTTTATTGAAGTTTTATCTCATTCATATATTATTTTTGAAAGTATGTTTGTATTGTTTGATTTCTGCTTTTGTAATATATGTGCAAACGTTTAACTGAACTATCTACAGAATAAAAAAGAAATGAAAAACAATAGGATTTTCAATAAATAAATGATATTCAGTACCAGTCACTAGTATGAGACATAAGATACTACTAGCAGTAATATTGTATCATTATTGATTGCCAAGATTTCATATACACTGTGACTTCTTAAAATACCATATCAAATAGTTTATTTACTTAGGATTTCCATTAGGGACACCCTATGTATGGCATTTATCTCCCAGTCCCGCTTTGACTTCTCTCCCTTTTTTTACTTATCTGACAACAGAGCTGTCAAGGAACACTGCAGGAAGTCCATTCAGCTCTGGCTGACACACACCTTCAAACTCCCCAGGGTGCCCCTGCTGAAACCTCCCTGCATTCTGAGTCCAGAAACTCACACTGCTGCGGTCCCAGGAGACAGATAAAATCCAGATGTATTGCTTGCAAACCAGACAACCGGACAGACCGCGAAAAATAGGGTCAGTCCAGATGAAATCCGGGTGGGTGGCAACTCTAGATGCATGGATTTGCCTTTTCTCCACATTTTCCTTCATTTGTATGATGGAGCTAAGCCATCGAGCTGAACTCCTCCCCCATCTTCTCAGTCATACATATGCAGCAACATTTACACCGGCATGACATGTTCATTTTGGTATAAATGCTATGGATTCCTATGGATTCCACCTCGTGTTTACACCTGCAAAAAAGCAGGCGGGCTCCATAGGACTCCACTGTAAACATTGCCTGCCATGCGTAAACACCAGCAGGAGTTTACTTTATGTGAACTGTACTGTGCAAAAACAAAAGGGCACAGGTCATTTACAGCTTTGTTTGGCGCTTTGCAGTGCAAATGAAAACAAGTGCACTCACCAGGCTTGTTGGGCCCCTCAGCGCGGTTATATGTATTTAAAAAAGGAGTCCCGAAGAAAATCCCAATGAATGTTAAAGAAGGTTTTAAGACAGGCATAACACCTTCTTTGACGTTCCACGAGAGATTCCCCCTTTCGTTCCGTCAAAATGAAACCTTCTACTAAACAGTTAACAGCTTTACCAACACTGTGACAGAAAAAAAAATATGAATATGGTTTTCACTTCACGCACTGTCAGCATTAGTTGTGCAATAAGCACTCTCCTCGTTGAACTGTGAAAATAAAAGCTTACTCTGTTAAAGGCCTGCAGCTTTTTGACTCCATGAAAGAAA
Source organism: Ambystoma mexicanum (assembly GCF_040938575.1). Lineage (NCBI taxonomy): Eukaryota > Metazoa > Chordata > Amphibia > Caudata > Ambystomatidae > Ambystoma > Ambystoma mexicanum. Next base: position 194,462,553 of record NC_090939.1, read on the forward strand.
AAAAAAAATGGTGCGGTACAACGTCCTTTCATCGCGGGATGTTTTTTCGTGGGTTTTTTACCACACATTTTTCAACGAAAAAAACTCAGTGAATTTTTTAGGGTGGTTAGAATTATATATATTTGGGGTGTGGGTGTTCGGGAGCATATACAAAATGAAAGTTGATGGGGGAGTTTGCGGGGGTGACCCCCCAAAAAAATGTGATGAGTTTTTTCGTTGAAAAATTCTCGGTAAAAAACCCCACGAAAAAAACATCCCGCTATGAAATGACATAGAACCGATGGTGCTGGAATATATATTGTTCAAGCTTAAAAAAAAAATGTTCGTTACATTGAAACAATGACTGTATTTTCCAGCAGAATGCATGCACTTTGGGGTTTATATTACACCGCATGCTAACTGAGTGCAGGGGACCCCCAACGTTAGAACATATGCATTTTTCACCTTTTTTAAGGCGGGGTGCAAAAGTAAAGAGGAAAACCCGACAAAATTGCCTTTGCTATTTACTTTTATGCCCCGTCTCGAAAAAACGTGAAGGACACCTGCAAATTGACATTTTCCCCATTATCGGCTATCTATGTATGGATAACTTTGAATCAGTCAATAAATAACCATTATGGACTGCAAATGCAGCAAATAATGCTACATTAGTTACCGGTTAAATGCTTTTTAGATAACCGTGCATGTGGTGCCTGTATGATCAATGGGAAGAAACACATTCTTACTTTGATGGCTATGGGCTTGATTTATGGAATTTTTAGCACAGTGAATTTGTACTGGTGCAAAGTGACTTTGCACTGCCAACAAACACCCTGATTTACAGAACAGTGCAAAGGCTGTAAATCACTTTGCGCTGAAAAAGTACTCTTTGCACCACGCTAAATGGGCCCAATTCACGGTGCAAAGAGTACATTTTCAGTGCAAAGTGAAATACACTTTTCACTGTTCTGTAAATCAGGGTGTTTGTTGGCAGTGCAAAGTCACTTTTCACCAGTACAAAGTCACTTTTGATCACGCTAAAAATTCCATAAATCAAGCCCTGTGTCTTTTGGGCCTACTCTCTTTGGCCACAATTGAAGGCATGTTGGTGTTCGATGCACATAGCCACCACCCACACCTGGCACCAAGCCAGTGCAGGTAGACGTTGATAACATCCCTTTTACCTGCTCAACTAACAAAACCTATCGGGAGGGCTGCGTTCTGAAAGGACGCCTTCAGATGTAGCCTCTACAACCCTATCTTACCCCTCAGAACAGAGAGCAGCACAAGGCAACCTGAGAACTCCCTGGGTGTCATTTTCAATTCAAACGTGAATTGTGTGGGGGGGTGAGGGTGCTTTTCCATTTGCACATAAGTGCAAAAGGTCCCCTCTCTGCAATGTTCAACATTTTCACCACGTAGTGGGGAAATGAAAAGTACACATTTGTCAATATGGCATTTACTCTTCACTTCTCCACTATGTTTGCGTAAAAGTGTAACTACTCCCACAAGTAACAGTTTCAGGACGCATTTACAGTGGATTTTTATGGAATCTGCTTGCTTTTACCATGTGGTAATTTCAGTCGGATTCCATAGGAATCCATTGGCTTAACATCAGCATGAAAATACATACTGGTGGTAATGCAGCCCCATTTATCAGGCAGTGGAGGAGCAGCGACAAACTGAGGAAACTCTATGGATGAGTTGAAATTAGGGGTTCAAGTGAACCTTCAGGTTTACTGCCATTTGTACTGATCCAGGAAGCTTGGAAAATTGTAATTACATATTTGTCTCAATAAAAACCATTTGTTTTGCATAGTAACGAACAGCAAACACACTGTGCATCTTCTGCTGAGAAATACTCTTCTCCGATAGGGCGAAAGAATAAAGTATGATCAGGGCTAGCTTCCTCCCCAGTGGAAATTGCTGAAACTGAACAAAATAAAACCATTGCTACAGACAGGGGTGCTGCCCTCAATTGAGGATTCCTTAAAACAAGGGGCAGGTGCTTTCATCATGAAAACAGATGGTGGTGACCTATGGTTACTCATTATGTGGCCCTCCAGATATTCTGGACTTCAAATTCCATATTCCCTAGCCGTCATAGTCAGTGGTAAAGGATCATGGGAGTTGAATCTGGCGGGCCACATGATGGGTAACCATGAATGAAGCATCACACCATCTGCATAATAGAGCAAATGACTAGAAGTTGTATTTAGTGAAGCTAGGAGACTACTAAGAGAACACGTGATGGAATGTGCTGTTATGTAGATGGTAGGGTGGCCTGTAGTCTTGGTGGATTGCATGCACATGTGGATTCCTGTGGTGAACTGTGTGGAAGGGTGATTGTAGTTTATATGATATCGTAGGTGGGTTGGAAGGAATGGCTGGAGCTGTTCCTCTGGTCCGTCTTTTCAAGCAGCTCTTCTGTTATGTGGAGTGATGCCTTTAGACCTAAATATCACTACTGCACCTCTGGCCTACCCCCGAGAACAGGTCGCTTGCAAAGCTGCACAAACATGTAGTGTAGGCATACAAAGTGTCAGCTAACAAGCGTGTCATCTTATTTTAGGCCCGACACAAGGTTACTTCAAAAAGAAGAGCATCGATAATTGGTTTTGGTGGTATTCAAACACTTTTTCTTTCTGTTAGTTTCTGGAGAGAGCGGACGAAAGGGCTGACCATTGGGGATTTTGCTTGGTTATCCTTCATGAACTAAATGATGGCGCCAGATCTTCATTGTGATCAAGAGCTGCTATCTTTTTGGATCTTGAGAAAAAGAGAGATCTAAAAGGCAGAGTACGCTAGTGGAAATTATTAGGCATGAGCCACACTATAAAGCAGTGTGTGTTGGAATATAAAGTAGAGCTTGAGCTATCCCAGCTGCACTGGTCACAATGGCTGCTAGGCACAGAGGAAGCCATAAGGAAAAGGGAAGACCGGTTCTGCGTCATGATTACTGAGGCTTTACTATGTCTCAGTCCTGCCAATCAATGGCAGAAGCAGGGTAACTGCATAGAGCACCAGGGCCTGTGCACTAACACTGTTGCTCTTCATCGGATTCTGATCATAACACTTCCGGTGGCTCGGTGTCAGCTGCCCTCTTGAGCATGTCAATATAGATGCTTCAAGCAGCTGATTCCCATGCGGCTTGGATTTCCAGCTCTACCGTGAGTAAGGCAGCTCCTGCCTCAATATCAGCCTCATCCTCATCCTTTGTCAGTTTCTGTTTGCACACACAGGTGTAGCGAGTGCCACAGCCACATCAGCTCAGAAAGCACTCAACCAATCAATCAATAAGGTACTTGTATAGTGCAAAAACCTTCACCATAGACATCAGGGCCACTGGATGTGGCTGCCAGGCAATAGCATAGCAGAAGAGATGGTGGACACAAGGACCACTGAATCGCTGGGATAGCTGAATAGCTGTTGTGCATTGTTGGAGGTAGTGGCCACCTCCATAAAGTGCCCCAACACTGTGTCTACCAACAGCACCACCAGGTCTGCCACCTGTACCTCAAAATTCCCAACAATTAAACCCAATGCACCACCAGGCCTCCTTGGCCACCAATATAGCAACCACAGACAGCAACATTTGGTGTTACTCCAAATCATCACAAAGATGACCAAGAACATGAGGAATCACCTTGAAGATTGAGGGAAGGATCTGTGCCAAATAGTGATTTTTTGTGATGGGGATTGCAATTCCATTGCCAATGTGCAGCCTTAGCAGAATGGTGTTGCCTCGGCACATGAAGAAATGTCCTGGTTCCCGAGGTAGACTCAAGTAACTGCAAGTCTACCATCTTCTAGGCTAAGCTGCTGCAACCTCTAATATAGGGAATGCAGCAGCAGTGTTTGTTTTTTTAAGTTGGAAAACCTTGCGCTCATTGGGACAGCACTGTCAAGAACCTACAGAGTTAATAATAATTTGTTATTTTTACACCATCTTCACCAAAACATATTTACATGCAACATTTTTATATACAATTATTACTACCACCTCAGAAGGATGAAAGGCTGAGTTGGTCTTGTCAGGATCTGAACTTGTACCTGTTGATCAAACTCAGGTCTCAGAAGCAGGCGATTAACCCTGTGAGCTATTCTACCAGTAGACACTGCCTAGGATGAGTTAAGAAGAGGAAGCCAAGGTATTCATCAGTCACCAGCAAATGAGAGACCAGGTTGTCAATAACACTGACAGTCCGTAGTAGATGGCACCTGAGACAGACCCACAAGCACCACAGCTAAAGAGGCAGAGATTTGCAGCAACAAGTGGTGGACCCCTGTATACAGCTCTGCCAACTGCCCAACAAGGCCACCCCTAAACCCAAATGAGAGCCATACATGTAACATATAACAGCCACTTTCAGTGTCACAGCTGTCGCCTAATGTGGCTAGACCTACTGACACCCTTGACTGCCACCAGCACCACACAATACAACTAGCACCATCCACCATGTTTCATACAGTGATCTCTGTTTGCATGAAACTACCAGAGGTCATTGCTTGTTTCGAGTTTGAGATCCCAGCTATTTACATTGCTTATCAAGCTTACCACCATGGCCAAGCATAGGTGGCGTGATACCTGTGGGTGACCCCTGCTCACTCCACTTCCACTACCTTCTGCGCATCATGATGATGGGGAGGAGGACATTCACATTGACCATTGTGACAAAGTTAATGGGCAGGTTTAGGTGCACCTTCTAATGAGCCTAACTTTCAGAAGACTTGTAGTAAAAGAAAACCAGTCATGACTAGTCAAGAGCAAAACCTGCATACATCATGCAACAGGCAAACGCATTGAGCAATAACCAAACTGAGTCACCAGTACAATTGTAACACATCACAGAAAGGAAGACAATAAAGATATCAATTTCAATGCAATAATGCAGTGAATGAACATGAAACAAATGTGCCACACAAAATACTGCACAAAATCATATCTCTTTTTTTGACCAATGGTTGTAAATCTTGGGCACGTTTAGTCGCTGCCTATAAGAAATATTGGGCAGCCAGGAGGTATTGAACCTTAAACCTAGCAATAGACTGGAAATTAAATCTCCTGTTCCAGATCTTCTCATCCTGATCTTCCTACAGGTGAAGGTAGTTGCTCAGTGTGAGGATGTGTCACTGTTGGATAGTCATTGATCTGACTTCTATGCTAGCTATGAGAAGAAAATGGGTCAGAATGCCGTGGCACATGCTAGCGTGATATATTTAAGCCCTGTGAAAATGGCGAGTGCAGATAAATACTCTGGCCTCTAGCTCACATTCCTTTCAGTGAATTAATCATCCTTCTCACTGAATTCTCAAATCATTTGCCCACTTGAATCTGACCTGCTTACAGGGATTGGGCAGATCAATTTGTGGGAAACCGGTATTGCATGTGATCAGTAACTGGAGAAAAACCCATGATATTAATTCTCAGAAACCTGCATGATTAAGGAAGCAAGATGGCAGCAAATTCAATGTCCACATTTTCCTCATTTTAATATTCAATTGGCCACCTTCTCGTAACATCTTTGATGTTTCTGGTTCGGTTTATTCAATTAATTCTCTGAATAGGTCCACACTCTACCTGAATGTTAGCAAAGATTGGCCTTCCCTCGCTGAACTCCCCCCGTTCATTGTCAGTGCTAGTCTGACCTACAGCAGTAGCCATTAACAAGGAAGGGTGTTGGCCCTGAAAACCCTAGAAGAGGTCTGTCTGGGTTGCTACTGCACTTCTTACCATCCTCTTGCACATTATGATGCCAGTCCTGCCTATGAAGATGATGCTTGAATGCGAAATCTTCATTGTGGTGATATCCACAAATGTCTCCATTCTTTCCTCCTACTTAAAAGTCTTTGAAGAACAAATACATAGCAAGTTGCTTGGCGCAGCTATTTGCACAAACAGAGAAGATAATGTGGGAATTGTTTCAATAACTATCTTTGTTTGACCAGCATCACTTCTAATAGGATAGCCAGTATCCATGCAGGGGATTAACACAACACATGGTTGTGATTGTGGATATGATAACTTATGTAGCAGATGGTAGATCTACTGATGGTGTCAAAGGTCAGTGGTGGTTTCTTCACATGCAACAGCATAAACATGATCCAATGTATGCTAGTCAGAGAGAGAGCTCCCCTTTGTTAAGCGGCTTCACTTCAACACTACAGCCAAGCCAATGCCTAGTCTGGGATGCTGAGGGAAACCCTTATTGATATATTTTTAGGTCCTGTTCGTGTACTCTGGATGACAACCCTTATATAACACCCCTCTCTTAGAATCCCCCTAACCCCACTGAGCCAAGAAGTAGGTCTGTTTTGCAAATTTAAAAGGTTTATTGGAGAAATATAACAATATATATCTATCACACTTTTATAATAATTTAATATTGGATATAACACTTAAAGTATGACAGTGATCAACAATGGATAATGTTCTACTGGTAAGCTGATTGGGTTACCTAGAAGTAGTATAGAGGATGAGGTAGCTGAAATGCTTTATGGTTTCAAGGAAATGCAAGGTGGAATAAATGCAGTACAGAAAATAAACTGATATGGTTTCACAAGAGATAATATGTTCACTTTTCCCCTGGTGGCAATTCACCCCCCCCCCTATATGCAATGCAAGGAGATGGAAGTAACACACACAGTCTTCAGGAATACAATCAAATACAATACGAAATTCAGTTCCCCCCCCCCAGCAAGCTTAGAGGAAACAGGTAGAAGTTTGAAACACAGACCCAAAATGCTTTTTAAATGTGATGGCAATGGATGGGAAAATGTGCTAACTGATTTTAATTCCCTCTAGAGATTCAGGGTGAGTGAGAGATGCTTGTTGGTATTAGTTCAGGCTCACTTTTGCAATGCTCTATGAGTTATTACCAGGTTGCAAACGGATTTTAACAAAGGAAGGAATGGAGCTGCTATTTTGACAAGTGGAGAAATTGAGCCAAATCTCGGTAAATTTCGCGAGTGCGTAAATCACGATTGCGGTAAAAGTATAAGGCTCTTTGGAAAGCTTAGATTCTAAGCTTTCAGAAGAAAGTTAAATCTCGTTCCTAGGACAAACGGTTCCAGAGATACAGACGATTTAATAAAGGTAGATTTTCGGATTTAAAGTAAAACTCAAAATGACAGGTGACAGCTTGCAGCTGCAGAATCGACAGGTGACAGTTGTGCAGCTTTGAAAATGACAGATGACACGATTTCTAGGAGGCTGTTCTAATTAGGTTAAGATAGTTTGGATTAGATTATTTTAACTAAGAGATTGGGTTCTGCACAGTTCTGGCGGATACTCACTCCTAATTTTGAAATTAATGGGCCTCGTCACGGATCTGGTCAACACGTCCAGCGGCGGTTCTCTCTGCTCGGTGGGTCAATCAGGCACCGGTTCTGCTCACAGCGGTCTGGATCTCTGGTTCTGCTCACAGCGGTCTGGGTCTGGTCTGCGGTTCCGGCAAAAGTTCTTGGCAAAGAATTCAAACAGCTAGCCCGGGTGTTGAATAGTTTTCAAAAGATTTTGAGGCCTGCTGACAAATACTTTTGCTTGCAGTGTAGTCTCTGTTTAGCTTGGAAGTCTAAGTGTTGGATCTCTGGATGTGAAGTCGTCGGTCAGCATGCTCCGCAGCAAATGGAATTGAATGTCTCTACCTGTCCCAGCAGTCTCTTTTTATGTGTTTTGGAAGTGGGTGTGTGCGTGGCATAACTGAGCCTGCCCCTCTCTACTTGTCATTGGCCCAATTCTCCCCTCTCCCATGATTGGGGGAAGGAAATGGATTGTCATCATGATGAGGTCTGTTTATGGGTCAGAGGATCCTCCCCTGGTCAATTTGCCCACAAATCTATATTTGATTCAAATACATATTTCCCAGATACACAATTTGTTGAAATTACATGTACACATTATATATTCCTTATGGTCCATGCTTGTCCGCCTCTGATCTTCCTGGGGGCTTGCATTAAAAATTGACAACATTTTGCGCTTTTTGACTGGTTTACAAATATCGGACATTTACCAAAAATTACACACATGTGCGCAAGGAGTATGGACATTAATTGATGAAGTGTCAGATTTTTAACATACAGACATTTGGAGTAAGCCCCTATTTTCCGCTACCAACCCCCCAGAATACACCACAGGGTCCTAACACCTCTTAAAACGTGCACAGAAAAATCACAAGAATAATGATATTACTTATATAATTTTGACCAGTCGGCACTATGAGTTATCTGTCTTTTTAAAATTATGCCCTGGTCAAAAAGGGGTGTGGCTTCCCACATCACAGGGAGGAATAACTGGTTTATCCACTTCCCCCAAGCTCAGCTGCTAGCAGAGGCACTGCCCCTCCCAGTTTCCCCCAAGAGGAAGCCACTTTACAGCTCCCACAATATAACATTTTCTTGAGTTCAGGACAAGGCTTTGTTCAACCTCCTGCTGGTGCCCCTCCCCTAATCTAATCAGAGAGGTGTCTTCTCCTTTTGGTGGGGGCGCAGGAGGCAGCCAGGCCTGGGAATGCAGTTTGATCAAGTTTCAACTCCTGTCGGGGGTTGTTGTCAGGCAGAATTCAGCTAAATGTCACTTTAGTTCCCAAACTTACAATTTTTACATATACATTAAATAATTACTTCCTTCAAGTCATTTCAGAATATAGTTTTATATTGTATCCACCTCTTAGCAAGTCTTTCCTTGGCCTGGTTTGGGTTACTCTGTTCAGTTTTACACAAAAGTCTGGTGGTTTTAAAATGCCGGCTTTCTGATAGTGGTGAGTACCGGTATTGCATCCATTTTTGGGATCTGTCTTGAATTACTGCATTTCAATAGAGTGGTCTTTTGCTTGATAGTATAGGACCCTTGCTTAACATTGTTTTGATGGCATCCTTACAGTAGAGTGGTGATGTGGAACCCCCCACAAGAATGTTGTATCTTTGGAGTGGTCTTGTGCCAACTGCGCAGTTCTCCTGGCGTGAATATGGGTGGCGACAGCTCATCCCCACATCCACCCAGTCTATTGATTTAGTTTGTTCTGGGATAGAATAATGGGCGGCGACAGCTCATCCCCACATCTACCCAGTCTAAGCATTCAACATGGGTCAAAACCCATGACACCTTGCAATCTAAAAACAACCCTTATAACCTAGGATTGTTAGAATTCTGCTGCAGAGTTAAGAAGGCTAGGGAAATTGAACAGTGTTCCATAGTCTCTATGAGTTCAGGTATGTAGAATGAGGAGGGCGAATTCTGAGGTGACGAGTTGGAAAGCCCATATTTGGGGAAACATGAAAGTGGTGGATTCAAACAATCAAACAAACCCTTCTTAACCACTGCTTAATTCCTCTGTGTAGAATTCCATTCTATCATTTTTGAAGTTGCCTGTGCCATTCACAAAGGGGAGAATCCTTATGAAATGAGTCTTACTCCCACCCCTACTGGAAGCCGTCCAACACAATACCATGGACTATGGTGCATTGGTATGGGAAAAGAAGCAATCACATAATGGTTATTGGATCTCGTTGGTAAGATGGAACTTTAGTTCCTAGGCACAACAAGTGCTGGACCTACATCTAGGCATGCTGCTTCCAATTAACTGGACTCCAATAAAACAAAAGAGGATTGGATCCACAGAGACTGAGTGTTAAAGCAATGGCCAGCAATACCTGCCTGCTCTCCGACCGGACATTGGCAAAATGAGGCGTGGAATATTAGTGGTCGGTACACTTGCAGTAAACACATAAACAGTATATATTATAAGGAATTCTTTATAGATAAAGAACCTTCGATAAGGCATAGTACCATGAACAACATTAACATGCAGTGTAGAATCTGAATTCATTACATATTTTAGAAATCATTCCTTGACGTATGATATCTTTATGTACTCTCCATCAAATACTATCTTACATAATCTTCAAGCTGGAAGAGGAATCCAATATGCACCAATTGTACCTAGCATATGATACGCCAGTTTCGAACTCTCTCTGTATTTTATTTCTGCTCTTTTTCCCTTTCTGGCTACTTCATTCCATTTCTCTATCTCACTCTCACTCTCTCTCTCTGGGTGAGATGTGCATTGTAAGGTGAGTGCTTGCAGGAGTCACATCAGCCTTTGTGAACAGCGGCGCGACGAGAGATAACACTGATATATAGAAGGAGGAGCAGGGAGAGGCAAGGGCGGGGTTGTATTTTTTATGGTTAATAGTAGAATGAGAGCAACATCGTCCGAGGCATACTCCAAGGTGGGCAATGGACTGATATTTTGGGATATCCATGAACATTTCAAAGAAAATTACCTGAATGGAGAAATGACCAATTGTTTTGGACCGAAAGACAAAAATTACTTTTTGCTTTTTCTGCCTTTTCTTCAATAATGCAGCGGGAGACCCCCCGCTCCCTCCTCAACCCACTACCCTAATGTCTACCTTTACTCCACCCCCCACCTATTATGTACTATACATATACAAAAATACCTACAATTTTTGGTCAAAAAAGTTTGTTCCTTTTTCTTTCAGTTTTTTTGCATTCCTTTTTTCCTACGGATTCAATATTTTGAGGTGTATGTTGTCATTATGGGTTTCCTGCAGGAACTTCTCCATCACACTGAGGAGGCTTTGTCTGAGCGGGGGAGTTTGGGGGTTGGGTAGGACGCAGATAGCATGTTGCGGGTGCTAGGGTTCTGACAATCCTTGCAAGGCACCTTAGGATCATGCTACAGGATCCTAAAATTCTTTTGCTTTTTTTCTTTTCTTTTCTATTGTAAATGATTAATGTTGTGCATACTGTAACAAATGTTTGTTATCAGCAGTACTATAACTCTGTAGCCTGCACACAAACTTAAACATTGTGTTTGTACAGGTAGAATAAATAGGAACTTGGTTTTGATGTTACCCTATCCAAAGAGGAAAGACATTTTAAGAGACATGTTGTGCCTTCACTGCTAAAGAAGATGACAGGATATCATGTATGCACTAATACCATGAGCTGACTCTTTTTTTAAATGTTACAATGTCATTCTCAAAGGATGTTTTTCAGTATATATTATAGTCATAATAAAAATGCTGCACTTCGTTTCCTGAACAGAACTCATTCTGAAAACCTAGAATAACCATAGGAAGTATTTTCTGATAGAGGTTTATCATACCCCTGTGGGAAAGGGGAAGTGGAAAAATACACATAAAGTGGGTTCCTGGATGCCGTGCAGAGCATTTTGGAAACATAGGAATGACAACAGACCTGTTTTATTTGACACATGAATCCAGAAACATATACAGGAAGGGATTAGAAATAAAAATTGTAAAGGGACAATTTAATAAAATATGTACTGTTCATACAATTAGAATTTTCTATCATTAAACGATATTTTCTCTTGTGGAGAATACTCAGAATCCTTTCTCTCAAAGAGTCCTTCCTTTTTGGAAAGGGCCCGATTCCACCCAAAAATCTGTTACTTCTGTGAGCACCAATGCAAATGTACCATGATGCACAGGCACCACTAAATAATGAAAAACAGAAATAAATGCAGATGTACACACTGCAGCCTGGTCCTGTGGTTCCTTGCAAGGTTTAAAAAACCCTTGCAGCCCCACATAGTCTATCCCCATCTGCCTTGACTCCCCCACTATGGATGATTGGCCCTTAATGTGATGGCGACATCCCTGAAGGACACAGAAAATGACAGTGCATATCTCATTGTCACTACCAACCAGCCCAGGATCGCAGGTGCTGGAAAATGTTGTTCCCCTTTCCCATAGAGGGGACACAGAAGCACCGGCACCGTTGCTAACAGGAAGACAACAACTGGAGTCCAGACTCTATTATTTGAATGTTCAATTTAAAGTGACAAATTTCACACCAGATGTTTCATAGAAAATTGTTTTATATAAGCATATTATCAATTAAAAACGATGATGAAAACACCTTACAATTTGTTCAGATGGCAATTTTCTCATTTCATTTCAGCATTGAGTTTGTAACACAAATTAATATATTCAACTTTTCAAAAAAACACAGATTTCATTTTTTTAACATTGGTAGACAATTTTTACTCCAAGGATTTCTACCAGTCTCCCTAAACGTCTGGTTCCATAGAAAAGGAATTGTAGAGATGGAAAACTCAATCCTTGTGTATTTCTTCTACGTGTTTTGGGGTCTGTGCCCCCCTTCTTCAGGAGTTGTCTACCCAATTTCCTGATATCTGTAATGAATAATCAATAACCAAACTTTAGTAACACTTAAATCGAACAATTCTTCCAACATTCTGTCAATGATTGTGTACTTTATGATCACCTGCATGTATCTCATCCACATGTCAGTTCCACTGTATTTAGTCTTTTTATATCTGTATCCAAAAGGGATAGCTGATTCTCCCTAAAAAGATCCCAAAAGATCCAAAATAGATGTTAGAACATCTATACCTCATAACTGGGGTTAATACATTTTACCCATAGATTCATGTCTTTTTTCTGCATTTAATTTTAATGTGGCAAATGCATTTAGTTACCTGTGCAACCTCTCAGAGAATTCTTCACTTCTCAATTCAGCAGAGTCCTTTGTTTCACCAACTCCCTTTGATATCTTCAGCTCTTCCCGAGGGCAACCTCCCTTATGGGCCAGCGTCTGTTGACATAAGTATTCCTTCATAAGCTATTTTCCTATAACCTCTATGGGTATATTCTTATATATAAGGGTTGACATCATTGCCAATGGTTAGGTTCTTACCCTTTTTAAGTTTTGGTGATAAGCATCCAGGCTGGAAATAATGTTCTATGATGTTCTAAGCCGGTCACTCCTCAAGATATAAATGCCTCTGGGTATGGCGTAACAGAGAAAGTTTCATCAAAATGTGTATTCCTTTCTTATTGTAAATTAATGCTAGTAACACCCCAGTTACCATAGTGGACAGGTTGAAATCAATAAATATATATAGCTATACCACGGACCAACCAATGATGTCTTTTTAAAAAAATATATATTTTTTTATTTGTTTTGTTTTTTATGGTTTATTACAAACCTTAAAAATGCATTTGCATTCTTGTGCATTTTCATTCCACTTCATCTTCTGGGAGCACTTCAAATTGTCATAATACTTCTACTGTGACCAGTCATTTGAAAAGGAAGAAAGAAAGAAAAAAGGAAAAAAGAACAAAAAATCTACACATCTACATACAATTACTTTGAATTCCACAATAATTCTAGAGGTAGATATTGTTTACAGCTCCTCATTCAAACTTTGGAAACGAGATAAAATTTCTCCAATAAAAGAAGTCAATGCTATCGTTAGGGGCCTATCGGTCTCATCAAACATTAGCTGCCACCAGTCTTCGGCACGTAACGTCGGGCACTTCAAAATGAAACTTCCCAGGTGTTTTGTTCTTTCATAACATTTGTAAAATTGTGTAATCTAGATAGACCTGTCACTAGCATTAATTTACAATAAGAAAGGTTATAATAAGTGTGAACACCGTCCCGCACTGCGCAAGTTGGTATTACTGACTGTTCCTTTGTACATTTTTCTGCATATTGTTCTTTGCTACATGATTCTAAAAATCGTCTCAAATTGCTTATGTTATGCAATGCATATTGTTATCTCTAAAGCGATTTGGTTAAAAGCGCTAGATAAAATTCAATAAATACAAATACATGCAAATTAATCCCCTCAGTTCTACTAGGGCATGCATATCTGTGCCCTCAACGTGAAAGTTGGGCAGCTGGAAGAAACCATGTGCCTCTCCAAACCATGGTAACTTCCAGATGGGAGTTTGAGAACTAAATGAGCACTGAACAAGTTAAACCACATTCAAGGACAAACTTGGTTGGATCATGGTGATAGATGTTGTACTGTGAGTTTGTGACTAGCAATGGAGTCTGACACTCAACACAAAACTCAAACATTATCACATGAATGGAATGCGTGGAGTTATTTTTGTTTTAGTACTTTATTTTGTAAACCCTTGCAGCTGCCTTCATGGAGAAATAATCTTAGCGGGCAATGGTTTTTATTACACGGTTTTTGTTATAAAAAGAAATGTATCATGTCTTGTTCCTTTGTTGTCTCTTGTGTATGTGTTTTGGCACCCCTGATGCCTGCGGGCTTCGACACCCTATAAATAATAAATAAATAAATATTAATAACATAAAAGTGAAACCTTGTGATCTGTTTGCCTTGCAGAACCATCCAACTCAGCCCCTACTATTCTTGATGGGTTTGACCATCGCACAGCCATGGCGGGACAGCGAGTGGAGCTACCCTGCAAAGCGTCCGGGCACCCGATACCAAAGTACCGCTGGTTGAAAAACAGTGTTACCCTGGAGCCAGACAGCAGGTTCCAGCAGACAGTCACAGGTCTGGTGATTGAGAACACGCGCCCATCAGACTCGGGCAGCTACGTCTGTGAGGTGTGGAACAGCTATGGGAACGCGGAAGTCATTGGGACACTGTATGTGAAACGTAAGTATGCAAAGTGGCCTTGTCTATGCTCTTCTCTGAATCCCAGTGCTCTACTCCTTACCACCTTAATATGAGGGGCAGGGCTGGACCCCTCGACCCACTGAGTATTAAAATCCTTTTGTTTTGGAATCCATAATGACTATCCCAAAGATAAATGCATATATAGTTGGTTTCAGTGAAGATTATTATTATTATTATTTCTTTTTAAATGTTTTATTGGTTAATCAGATTTTCAACCTTTAACATATTCCAAGTTCTTAATCCTTATTTCATTCTCAATTGTTAAAGCATCTTCTTTTAGTTGATTTATATTCCAGAGTTTCCAATCCTCAGTCATCACGTCCTTTATTGGCAGTCCTCAAGCCCGATTGTCCATTTTGAAGGATTCTACAAATTTGAGGGCATCAATGGTCCGACTAACTTAATCCACTGGCAATAATCTCTCCCAGTATTCTTCCCCGGTGCTTGAATCGGGCTTAACCACATAGTCGCACCTAGTCTTCAATCTTTGCACCCTCAAATAGGTACAGTTTAACATCACATGTCTAATAGTCTCCAGAGCATCAGGGTTATTACAGATGCGACAATATGCATCTTTACTCAGGATAGGTTTTCTGATTGGTTGGACCTCTCTTGAGGGCATGATGTTAAGTCTACACCACATCAGCAGATCTCTGTAATAGGGTGATGGGAATTCCTTCAAATATGGAGGTAAATTATTCAAGGATTTCTGTTCCCATATGATGTTATAACAATGATTGTGGTTCCTTTTTAATCCCTGAGTTTCATCCCAATCTTTTTCCTGGGGATTTCTTTTTACCTTGTTTGGATTCGTTTTTAAAAGTTCAATCATGATATTCTGAGTCTCAAGAAAATCTTTGCATTTATTCTTCCAATGTTGTAGGATTTTATCTTTCTTTACAGGCCCAGGGTGTGATAAGATTTGGAATGGTGCAGATTGTGGATCTAGAACACATTTCTGGTAGAGGGAAAGTGTTTTCCACATTACTATTGAGGCAGGTGACTGAAGCCTTAAATTCATGCCTTATAATATTGACTGGTAGAGAATTTGGAGGTTTGAGTTACCTACGCCAGAAGTAAGCTTCACGCACTCCCCATACTTCCCAGTGGAGGGCCATAAGTGCCTCTTCCCTATAAGTTAGTACCGCTACCACCTTTTGTTTGTAAAAAGTTAGCGTGGGGATCAAGGAATAAGGATTAAGTGAAGATTATGTGCTTATTGTTTGGGTCATTCTGTAAATCCATCTGTATTATTATTGCTATGTAGAGGTGTGACAAATTCCTAGGGAAGAAGAATATTGCTGCAGCCATTACCCATGTGAGAAGTGCAGTGGGAAAATAATCATTCGCTGCCAATGGTTTAACTACATGACTAGGCAAGCAGATTCCCTGTGGAAGGGATACAAAATCGAGCAAGGAATCCATGTAAGTAATGTTGGATTCTGGAAACTGTGTATCGTTACTAAATGAGATCTAAGGAACTATTGAGTGTTATCCTTTGCTTTGGATTAGAAGAAGCTTTGTCGTGCTACATCAGGGTTAGACCAGCGCAGGATACTGAAATTCATGTCTCTACCACCATTCTCGCAAAAGCCCCATGCTGCCGCTTTGTGGCTTGTGGCAGCAAGCCTGCATTTCTTTGGAAGTTCCCTTCTCGGTTCACTGTTTTATTTTACCTTTAACATCGATGAACCCTAATATTTTAAGGCTCTCATGCGCCCAGGTCCTGATGGCCGTCTCAGAAGCTGGGTCCTAAGAGCCGGGTTTGCACAATGTACCCTTTTCCCCCGGATGTAGTCTAATCTAGCTGCATGTGAGGGGCCCACCCTGATTGGTGGCAGACTTAACAACTTGTAGATAAAAACACATTTTTTTTAAAGAATTGTACTTTGCTGATCCCATTCTGACAAGTTTCCATACTAGGCATGAATACATATGTACATGATTTGGGGGTGTACCATGGTGAACCTCAGTGTGCAGTAAGAAATCCACCAAGGTTGGATCTGTGACCTGTTGGGCAGTGCAAGATGTGGCTGACATTTCCAATCCACCATCGACCACTTGGAAGAGCGTGATTATTTGAAAAAAACCCTTAAATAACATTTCAGGCCGGTCTGCTCTAACGGGATAGGTTTGAGAGATGAGAGCTCTTTTCTTTGTGGATATGGAGTGGGTAAAGGGTTGTTGGGTGAAGGGTTGAAGAGTGAGAAACAGAGAACCTTGTGGGAAGGAGGTAGGGGTACGTGGATGTTGATGGAGAAGTGGTGGAGTTGAGCTTCTGCCCAAAAGCTAAGTGCCTTGTTAGAGCTTCTAGGGTTCGAGCACACTGGCTTTCATGTGTGTGATTAACCCTGCTCCAACCATATTGCGCTTCCTGGGAATGTTCTCCCCCTCGTTTGGCCTACAATAAGGGAGAAATAGTGGCAAGACGGAGTCCACTCACCTCAGGTGTACCTCTGACTCGCGCCCGACAAAAGCGGACAAAACACATTTTAAAATTTCTATTTCAGCTGCAAGCAAGGTTTGTAATTCACTTTCCACCTAAGCTACCTTACAACTCACAATCGATTGCAAAGTGTGTGATTTGCAATGCAAATTGCAATATCCACTTTGTTCATTGCAACCTATCACTTTCGCATTTGTGAAGCTTTCCAGTGTGTGTATCACTTGATTTTAATGTCTTTTGTATACAGATGCTATTTGAATAGAAATAAAGATAAAGAAATGAAACATGGAAACACAGTTAACATTTTTAGAAAGCATTTTAAGAAAGTATGTTTTTTAAAAAATTTAGAACACACATGATCAATTAAGCAACTATTCATGTTCTTATTAAGCTTCGGCTGAATGCTTGACTGACCACTCGATATTTGGTTGAGCACTAAATATTCTTTTCAGAACACCCCTACTACGGTTGGTGTGGAAAGGTAAACAAGAATTGAGAAAAAAAGGGTAAAAGCTGAAAAAATACAGAATGGTAAAAGGGGTAAAGGGCATGAATAGTGACAAAGTGGTCCATGTAGGGTGGGATTCCATAATAAGAAAGCAGTAAAAGAACCAGGAAGCTCGAACATTTTGTTCATTTTTCAGGGAGTCATGCAATAAAAGCAATTTGCATTTCTGATAATCAACACATTTCAGGGATTATAGGACAGCAGTTTTCCGAGGATAAGTTTATCTGCTAGAGAGAGAGAGAGAGAGAGAGAGAAATATAGATAGCGCCTGCTTTTGTGGGATTCTAGTGGCTACTCAGGTCAAGACCAGAATCAGCCAATGTGCCTAGAATGATGGAAAGGTCTCATAAAGGCATACCCTTATTGTGTGCCTGGGATGAAGCTCGTAAACGTTGAATGCAATGTCCACTAATGATTAGGTGGATCACAGTAGGGGTGTCGCTGTTTTTGCCTTCTGCTCCACCTACAAAATGCACATGCACTGCTTTGGGATATTAACCCCACCTACAAAATGCATGGGTTCCTAACACTGCATTGACATCTCCTAAACACACAACACGCACATGTGATTTTCCCTGCCTTGCCCTTACCCTCCACCTAATAAATGCACATGGGGTTCTCAAAACATTGACATTCACCTCTTGCTACAAAATGAATGTAGGTTCATCAGTGGTTTGGCATCTTCCCCACCTATAAAATGCATTTGTACCTGACGCTGCTTTCACATTCTCCTCCGTCTACAAAATGCATGTGTGGCTGCACCTGTTGTAGGGCCGCCGTCTGTCTACAAAAAGCATGTGTGGCTGCACCTGTTGTAGGGCCGCCGTCTGTCTACAAAAAGCATGTGTGGCTGCACCTGTTGTAGGGCCCCCGTCTGTCTACAAAATGCACGTGTCTTTCTCTGCCATGGTTTTGTCATCCATGTACAAACTGAATGTGGGACTCTCACTGTGTTAGCATTCTCCACTAAAGAAATTAACAATTGCCTAACAGTGACTTGATATTCTCCTTCACATACAAACTCTGTATGTGGTTCTCCCTGCTTTGTTGTACTCTGCTGCCAATAAAATAAATTTGGGGTTGTCACTATTTTGTCCTTCTGCTCCACCTGTAAAAGGGACATGGTGCTTTCAATGCTTTGACATTCTTCTCCACCTACAACATTCATATGTGCATAACACTGCCTCCTTAGCCCTCAGTCCTCCTCTGCCCACAAAATGCATGTGCCATTCTCCATGATTTTACATTCTCCCTGCCTAATAGTGTCTTGGAGTCTCCTCCACCACCACAATGCACATTTGGTTCTCCTTGATGAGGCCTTCTTCTGCACCTACAAGAGGCACATGAGTTTCTAAAATGTACTTTCTACACTGCCTAAAAAATCAATGTGATGTTACCTCAACTTTGGAGTTCTCTGCACCTACAAAATGCATTTGTCCCTAACACTGCATTGGCATTCTTCTAGCATAAAAAATGCACATGTGTTTTAACTGTGTTGAGGTTCTTCTCTTTCCAGAAGATGCATGTGAGCCTATCTGTGCCTTATTGGTCTCTCTGCAAACAAAATATACATGTGGTGTCCCTGCTTAGGCCTTCTTCACTGTCTACAGAATGCATGTGGGGTTCTTTCTGATTTCGCATTCCTCTCTTTCTACAAAATGCACATGTGCTTACCTATGCCTTGTCGTTCTCCACTGCCTACTCATTGCACATATAGTATTCCCTGCTTTGCTGTTTTCTTCTTTCTGCAAATGCATGTATCTTTCTGCCTGTTTTGTCATTATTCACTGTATGAAACATTCTTGTGTGGCTAACATTGCCATATAATTATCCCTCGCCTATAAAATGCATGCGTGGTTCTCCCTGCTTTGCCTTTTCCTCCGTCTACAAAATCCGTGTTGGGTTCTTGCTGCTTTGAAATTGCCCTCTACCTTCAAAATGAATGTGTGCCTTGCACTGCTTTGGCATGCTCCACTGCCTCCAAAAGGCACATGTCCTTCTTCATGCTTTGAGGTACTCTTCTGCCAAGTCAATGCATGTGGGGTCCTCTCTGCTTCTGCTTTCTCCCCTGTCTGCAAAGTGAATATTGTCCTGCTTAACACTGCTTTGGTATGTCCCGCTGCCTACTAAATTAATGTGTTCCTAACACTGGATTGGCTGTGTCCTCCTACAAAACAAACACATGTTCCTACTTATAAGATGCACATGTATTTAACACTTGCTTGACCTTATTCTACATCTGCACAATGCACGTGTGCCTAATACTTCCCTGGGATTCTCCTTAGCTTACAAAACACACATGCATTTCTCCCAGCTTTGGTGTTCCTCATGCCTACAAAAATGCACATGTGCCTAAAAAAGGCATGTGGGTTCACAATGCCTTGGCGTTTTCCCTGTTTACAAAAATGCTTGTGCCTAACAGTGCTCGACTCTCACTGGTTGATTTGGTGTTTGGCCCCTGCATTCACAAATCATGCACCCAATCCCCCACAAAATGCAAGCCTAGTTCACAAACTCTACCTAGGTTTGATTATTGATTCAGTTCTACTCTAATTCTAAACCACCCCCACCTTCACATCTTTCACCCTAACTAGCCAGAACTGCCCTTGCCTCTTCAAAAACCAACCACCATCTCTTCCAGGTGTCTGTCCACCTGCATTAAATTGATGCAAGTGCAAAACCTACTGTTACTTGCTGGTTCTATCCATTCCCTTTTCTACATTCTCCTCCCTTTCCTTTTTCACCCACCATCTCCATCTCCAATTATTGCTTCCTCTCTTGTCCTTCCAGGAGCCTCCTCCTGCTACTCACCTCCACCCATCTCCTTGTCTCAGAGGATAGCCCAGGGGTAACGTGCTCGCCTTGGAAGCAAGACGACACAGAGCAACACTGGTTCGATCCCCGGGTGAGTGTTTCTCGGTGTTAAGCGTGTTATAAATATTCTTTCCTATCCTATCCTATCCTATCATATCCTTACACCCCACTACAACTCTCTACACACCCTCTCAATTACTACTTCCACCTCTACAATGTCACTACTCCTACTTCTACATGTTACTACTCTACCTCCACACTTCTACTATTCCCACCTCTACACTGCCACTCCACCCGCCTCTCTGTCACTCCTCCCTCCTCCTCCAACCTTCTACTGCCCATACCACTGATCTACCATTATCCCCAGGTACAAACCAACTCACCTTCTCCACAATCCCCTTTCACTTCCTCAGTCACCCTTCACTCACTCCCTATGCTCCTACTACCAGTTCTCTCACACACACACACACACACACACACACACACACACACACACACACACACACACACACACACACACACACACACACACACACACACACACACACACACACACACACACACACACACACACACACACACACACACACACACACACACACACACACACACACACACACACACACACACACACACACACACACACACACACACACACACACACACACACACACACACACACACACACACACACACACACACACACACACACACACACACACCCCCAGTTTCTCTCACCAGCTGATGCCTCAACTTATATGTAAACCACCACCACATTCCTTTCCACCATCCTTCCGCCTTTGGTCTCTTGGTCTGCCACCTCCTCCTCCTTCGACCCGTCCTGAACAACCCACACCTTCCTGTTTCATGTTGCCCCTTATGTCCTCCTACTCCTGTCCCATTGGCTCTCGCCTTCTGGTCCACCGAGCCAATCTTATCTCATCTTCCCCACTCGGGAGCTGTTACAGACAATAGAATATCTATAACACACTCTAAACCCTGTCCCTTTTTTCTGGTGTGGGACCACTGCAGACCATCAATGGCGGACTGCTATGACCAAAGTTACAGTTCGTTTCAGGGTCCAAGTACTTGACAAACTAGTCTTTGTTAAAGAGCCATTCTGTCTCTCTGGCATCAGTAAGCAGTTGGTCTTCTTCAAGTGGTAGATGGGCTGTAGTTTAACACCACTCTGCAGCTCTGATGTTGGTGAGTGTGTTTGTTGTACCGAGTGGTTTGCAGCATTCCACACCACATGCGCTGACACTTGGTCTGGTCTGTTCTGCTGTGTCGCGCAGCAGTTTTATGGTGTAGTGCTTTGGTTGTGGCGTGCTTACAACAGGTACCCATGGAGAGGTTCTTATGAGCTGTTGTTTGTTTGTTCCTTCACTGAGGCAGCTGGTTCTTGTAATTTCCTGAAACAAACAGAGGGAAACTGTCCAGCATTCGGAAATGGAGGTATGGGTGATTAAGTGCCGGACCATTTTCAATCACAGATGAACATAGAGAAGGGACAGTACCTGGGGCAGAGACATAGACGGGGTAGGGCCTGAGCAGGGAAGGCCCACCCGAAATCCGTAAATGCCCACTTAGCAAGGCTGTGTTGGCATTTACATATGTTAATGTTACTGAGGTGGGCCCAACTACATTAGCTTCAGGCCCCACTAATTCGACAATCCTGGCTGCGCCTCTGGCCTGGGGCCCTCCCAAATGTCACCTTCCACTCTGGGGTTAGATAGTTTCCACCTTGGTAGGTGTTTTATGGAACTATGCAGTCCATGTTTTCTTAATCTGTGGCCTCTTCTGATTTCTTTAGCTGATCTCATGCCGGACACCCGGGGTGGAATTACATTTTATCTTAACGTAGGCACTACCTACTCCAGCCCTCCCATTATCCATCTCCTTGCTTAGATGTGAACTTTCCAATAGTAGAACTCCAAAATGAGCTTTCCCACTTTGTTGTATTTCTCCACGTTCCTGCCCAGATGTGTGATGCATTGAAAGGGTTAACACTCAATGACTGCATAGAGACGTCTAGGAAATACACACCTTCCTTATTCATAGGTTAAAAATGCTGAGTACTGAAAGGACAAGGGTCAATGGACTCTACCTGAGCAGTGCCCAAGAAAGGTCACTGGTGGGCAGGTTTCCAATGTTTGCTAGAGGATTAGGTAAAATCTGGGAAAGTGGAGAAAGGTACTGAACTTTCCAGTGCTATATGGCTGTTGAATGGAAAACAGACTATAAGTGTTGTGGGTACTTTCTGGGTGACCTTATGCAATGCTTGTTCTTGTAAGTAAGCCTGGGGAAACTTTCTCAAAGGTTATTGCAGGCTCCTGTGACACTCCTAGTGAGATTTGGGTAGGTGTATGGGTCCCCGCAGATTTGTCTTACATCCTGAATATGCCTGAATCTCCTTTCAGAGCTATACATCTGCAGGGCTATACATCCTCAGGGAATTTCAGTCAAAGTTCGGTCATATTTGGGCTGATTCTTAGGGAGTAAACATACACAAATGAACTTTAAAGGCTTCAGGAAGGAAGAGAAAGGTGAGGGAAAGGGAAATATGAGGTGAGGCTGAGTAGTGAGGGGCCAACAAGAGGAAATGGAGTCCTGTGCATTTGTCAATGTTATCAAAGAAGAACCGCACATTTACCTCTGAGGTGCTATATCTCAGGAAATCAATGCATCTACTGCAGTGATTAATGTGTAACTTGAATGTCCCAAGTTTGAATCTCGTTAAGAAGAACTCAGACTTTCATCCTTCCAAAGTTAATCAAATTAGTAAAGCCGAGGTGGGAAATTGTAAGATCACATGTCAAACCAGCAGATTTAGTAAAATGTCAGTCATGCCTGGTTCTGCTTTTCATCATATAGAGCAAGTATCTGAAACCTATGGTTTACCAGATATTTTGGCTACACCTTCCAGCAGCTCTAGTCGGCATAACCAATGTTGAGTAATCATGCAGCTCTCCAAACATTTGGTGAGCTGCATGTTTCAGACCACACATTTAGCATTGAATTCTATTGATGTTTACAATATTATGATGGAAATAATTAATAGCAGACGTGGGGCCTCTTTATGAAATCGGCGGCAACCTCGTAACACTGTTTCTGCCACCGGATATCCCAGTACCACCGGAAGAGTACAATTTGCAGTGCATTTCCCATACGTATGCCAAACATTTTTACATAGTGCTCCAATAAATGCACATATGCATTGTGCAGTGACAGAGGTGCATAAATAAAAGGGGCAGTGCGAATGGACAAGTCCTTATAGGAGCCCAAGAGGGAAGTGCCAAAAGATCCCAAAAGGGATGCCCACTAGTTAACTGCTGGGGCACAGGAGTCCCAAAAGTGGCGTGCATCTTAACCCTAATGTCCCTTTAACAGAGTATTTTCTGCCAATTGAATAGGTTTTTATAAATAAAAATGTTTCATAATGTTACATCACTTTATGCAAGTTATTAATAATTCCTCTTTTAACATATTTGAAAGAACTATAAGCCTCCTTTAACAAACATGTTTTTGCAATGCATACTTATGTGAGTCGTTCTCAGCATAGCATACCCAAAAAGGCAAATCAGAGTAGACATTTGATGCAATCGTGTGCAGCACTTCGGGCTGTAGCCACGGACATAATTTTATCAACGGGTAGAATGTATTTTTCCCATTCAAACCTATCCAGATTTTTTAAAACTTCACCACATAGTCAGTCCCTGGTAGCTATGGCCACATTGACCCCATTGCCAGTCTCTCGTGGTCATGGCCAGTAGTCAGATTATCCGAGTCATGGCCTGTGGCGATGACTCGGACAATCTGCCCACTGCCCATGGCCACAGGCTATACCTCAGTCACCAATGGTATATCACTATTTTTTGTACCTACATTATGACACTTAAAAAAAAAAGACACAGTCACATTTGCAACCATGCTTTCCAGTCCTTGCCAATGTTTTATTTTTGGAAAAGTGTCAAAATTTACGTACATAAATTAGTCATATAACTTAGCTCACAGTTGACAAAATCCATTCAGACTTTGCAGAAAAATTCAAGGTCGGGTCTATAATCTTTAATCTTTCTAAAATCTTTTGTGCACATTCATCAAAATGGCAACAAAGTTATGACCCATCTACACATTTTAGAACCCCCTGTTTAATTTTGCCCCCTCTTCACAAAAACCCACCAAACTTTGCAAAAACATTCAAATCTGGGTCTTTATATATTTTTGCAAACCTTTGTGCAGATTTGTGAAACGGCACCAAATGTATAAGCATTTCCAATATTTTAGGACCCCCCTATAATTTTGTACCCTCTTGGCAAAACAGCACCAAACTCTGTAGAACCAATCAAGGTCACATCTAGAATGATATCACAACATTTCATACAGTGTAATTCAGTGGTGCCAAAGTTATACGCCATCCAAAATCTGCTTTTCACCAACCCTGAAATGCAAAAATATGTATGGGTGCCACAGAACATTTGAGATGTTCGCGAACCTTACAAGGTCATTACAACCTTACAACAGGCACTGTCCGCGAATCAAACATTGCGGGCAATTCCCCAAAATATGACACACCTCACGCTTTTCACCATTCAAACAGCAGATCGAACATGGATTTAAGTCCGGCGACCAAACCCAGATATCACTATTTGTTTTTTACTTACTTTTTGGCCTTTTAAAAAACTGGGCAGATTTATACCAAATTTACAAAAGGCACACTTCGGGACCAAGCCGCGGCTCCTGGTGCAAATTTGGTGAAAACCTTTTCAGCGGTTTGTGCTGTAGGTGTTGTTAGATATATTGCCTAAGGAAAATACACCCAAACTCGTGGTATTCTTTTACTGTGGTAAAATGGTGGTATATTGTTATCGTGGTAATGTCCTATACAGAGTGATAATGCTCCCCTCAGAGTATACTCTAACACATGTATTTCATCCTGGGGCCTCCCTAAGTGAAAGTTACCAGACTTATTATACTTGGAGTTTGACAGTGTCATGTTTTCCCCAGCAACTCATCTACAAGCTGGGCTAATGCCTTGATGGCAGATCTGTTCAGCTGTAAACATGCAAAAAGAAATATTGCACACTCACACACTTTCTAACTACAGAGCCCACAACAGATTAAGTGACATAACCCAAATGCCATAAAAATGTATCAGAACACATAGTGATTCTTGTAATGTGTCCTTATCGTGACAAATAAACTTACCGATCATGCAATGCAACATTTCCATGGACACATTTGTCGGTGCGAATGTAGAGAAGCAAGAAGAAACCGCTCCCCAGTCTATCGTCCGTCTCCTGCTATCTCCCAGTAAGTTTCTGCAGCTTTCCTCTGCCAGTCTCTTGCCAGTCTCCTGCTCCTCTGACTAAACCCCCTCTCTGCCTTTAATTTAAATGCTATCCCTGTCAATCAACAGGACCTACCCCCCTTTCTGACATGCAAACATCATCCAAGCTGCCTTGTTATTTTTCCTCTTGAATGATAGTTTTGCAAACTCAGGAGGATAGCTCAGCGGCAACATGCTAGCCTTGGGAGCAAGATGACACGGAGCAACACAGGTTCGATCCCCGGGTCCGTGCTTAGAAACCTCTCGGTATTAGGCACGTTATAAATATCCTAGCAAATCAAGTCAACTCAAAGATATCTGCAACAATTGGTTCCTGCGGATACAATGGTGCTTTTTCAACAGTGCATATTTCAGCCTTGATTCGTGCCAGGCTGTGAAATCACACAGCCAGTACAATATATTTGCACGTTTTACTTCCATTGCAGGAAAGCACTCATATTCAGTTCATCATATCTGAGTTAATTTTGCACTGATGTCTTAATGACAGGTTACAAATTATGGGGAATGGGCTGTTAATTGATTTGTACAGTATGTATCTACATAGTGCAAACTAGACAGATGAAATGTTACCCTGAATTCTTAGCACTTAAAAACATGTGCTCACTGCAAGAATGTGCATTTCCATTTGGCGCCTGCGTTGTCCTTTTCTAATGTTTGTATTTTCTACATGAACCCCTTACCAATAATGTTATTGCCCTCAGTTTCCCTCGTGTCCCTACAGTGTAAGCTACATTTGTTTTCCATTGCATCTATGGGAAAAAAACACACATTTTAGGACCCCCTCTATAACTCCTCCACCCTGCATGAAACTTCACCAAACTTCACAGTATCAATCTGCCAGGACCATATACTTTTTGTTTCATGAGGATTGTCCAGTTGGGGCAAAGTTATAAGCCGCCTAAAAAGTGCTCTTCCTATGGGTTGAGCAAATTAACTAACTACAGGGCCGCTACCGCAATGATGACTATTTTCTTCCTATATCACCCTGATATTTTAGTGGATTTGTCTAAATATATATTTTTCCTCAGGCAGTGGCTGTGTAGTTATGGTTAAGCTGCTGTTTCCATAGGAAGAACACTTTTTGGGTGGCTTATAACTTCCCTCCCCCTGGACGAATCCACACCAAACTTTGCAAAAAAAGTATATGGCCCACTCTGAATTTTTTTGCAAAGTTTGGTGAGGTTTGGTCCAGGGGGGGGAAAAGTTATAGGGGGAGTCCCAAAACTTCGTTTTTTCCCATAGACATAATGGGAAAAAAAATTGCTCACGCTTACAGCCCAAACCGCTAGACAGATTTAAATTTGTGGCAGGGGCGGTGGTTTGGTCCCAAAAGCATGCTTTTGTTAATTTGGTGTAAATCCGTCCAGTGGTTTTTTTTTAAAATACCCAAAACGTAAGGCAAAAAATGTGTGCTATCTATGTCCACTCCACGGACACACTTCCCTGTTCGCTCCGCAGACAGGGTCCTGATTGGCTGGGTGATCCGTGTCATGTCCGCGGACATTCGACATGCTCGCTGATTGGGTGGTTGAGAGCGTGTAGTGCATCAGATTTTCTGGGCCCGCCCGCCATCTTGTATCCGCGGACAGCGCAGTGAAACTTGGTGGAATAATACTATTTAGGCAAGTGTGTTGGCGTGTAAGTCTGTTTGGGGAGGGTGGGGGAGTAAGAGATGGGTCAAATGTTGTATTTATTTAGGTGGCAGGCACCCCTGTTGTGTTTGTTGTGACCGTGGACAGCAACGCTGTCCTTAATGTCCGTAGTTAATGAAAATGGGGTGTCCTAAGGATACCTGTGCGTATAGTTCGCATGCAAGTCAAACTGTTCTAAGAATATATCAAGTGTCCTAGGATGTTCGTGAATAAACAAAATGGGGGTGTCCTGAGGACACTATGCCTGTCCGTATTGTTCGTAGCCAAGTTGAAACTGTTCTAAGAACACATGCGGTGTGCTGAAAAGTTTGTAAATAAACGAAATGGGGATGTCCTGAGGATACTATACATGTCCGTACTGTTCGTAGGCAAGTTGAAACTGTTCTAAGAACACATCAAGTGTCCTGGGATTTTCCTAAATAAACAAAATGGGGGTGTCCAGAGGACACTATGCCTGTCCGTATTGTCCGTAGGCAAGTTGAAACTGTTCTAATAACACATGCTGTGTCCTGAAATGTTTGTAAGTAAATGAAATGGGGGTGTCCTGAGGACACTATACCCGTCCGTACTGTTCCTAGGCAAGTTGAAACTCTTCTAAGAACACATCAAGTGTCCTGGGATGTTCGTAAATAAACAAAATAGGGGTATCCTGAGGACGCTATGCCTGTCCGTATTGTTCGTAGGCAAGTTGAAATTGTTCTAAGAACACATCAAGTGTCCTGGCATTTTCATAAATAAACAAAACGGGGGTGTCCTGAGGACACCATGCCTGTCCGTATTGTTCATAAGCAAGTTGAAACTGTTCTAAGAACACATGCAGTGTCCTGAAATGTTCGTTAATGAACAAAATGAGAATGACCTAAGGACACTATACCTGTCCGTAGGCAAGTTGAAACTGTTCTAAGAACACTATTATTGTTCACGGACATAAAAAGTGCCCATATGGCATAGTAAAAATGTTTGATTCTATGGGTGGGATCTATGGGTGTGATATGCTGCGGTGGTTGTGGCCAGTCCTAGAGATGGGTCAAATGTTGTATTTATTTAGGTGGCAGGCACCCCTGTTGTGTTTGTTGTGACCGCGGACAGCTAAGCTGTCCTTAATGTCCCTAGTTAATGAAAATGGGGTGTCCTAAGGACACGGTACCTGTCCGTATAGTTCGCATGCAAGTCAAACTGTTCTAAGAATATATCAAGTGTCCGAGGATGTTCGTAAATAAACAAAATGGGGGTGTCCTGAGCACACTATGCCTGTCCGTATTGTTCGTAGCCAAGTTGAAACTGTTCTAAGAACACACGCGGTGTCCTGAAATGTTTGTAAATAAACGAAATGGGGATGTCCTGAGGACACTATACATGTCCGTACTGTTCGTAGGCAAGTTGAAACTGTTCTAAGAACACATCAAGTGTCCTGGGATTTTTGTAAATAAACAAAATGGGGGTGTCCTGAGGACACTATGCCTGTCCGTATTGTTCGTAGGCAAGTTGAAATTGTTCTAAGAACACATTAAGTGTCCTGGGATTTTCATAAATAAACAAAATGGGGGTGTCCTGAGGACACTATGCCTGTCTGTATTGTTCGTAGGCAATTTGTAACTGTTCTAATAACACACGCAGTGTCCTGAAATGTTCGTAAATAAATGAAATGGGGGTGTCCTGAGGACACTATACCTGTCCGTACTGTTCGTAGGCAAGTTGAAACTGTTCTAAGAACACATCAAGTGTCCTGAGATGTTTGCAAATTAACAAAATAGGGGTGTCCTGAGGACACCATGCCTGTTCGTATTGTTCGTAAGCAAGTTGAAACTGTTCTAAGAACACATGCAGTGTCCTGAAATGTTCGTTAATGAACAAAATGAGAATGACCTAAGGACACTTTACCTGTCCGTACTGTTCGTAGGCAAGTTGAAACTGTTCTAAGAACACTATTATTGTTCGTGGACATAAAAAGTGCCCATATGGCATAGTTAAAATGTTTGATTCTATGGGTGGCCGTAGGCCATGCACCCAAGACTCTAGGCCCTGGCCACAATCACCGCAGCATATCACACCCATAGTGGCTTATAACTTCGGCACCCAAGACCAAATTTATAAGCAACAAAGTTATAAGCTACTATGCGTGTGATATGCTGTGGTGGTTGTGGGCAGGGCTTAGAACACTCATATTGTTCGCAGACATAAAAAGTGCCCATATGGCATAGTTAAAATGTTTGATTCTATGGGTGTGATCTATGGGTGTGATATGCTGCGGTGGTTGTGGCCAGGGCCTAGAGTATTGGGTGCATGGGAGTATTGGGTGCAACCACCGCAGCATATCCACAGTGGCTTATAACTTCGGCACCCAAGACCACATTTTTAAGCACCGAAGTTATAAGTCACTATGGGTGTGATATTCTGCAGTGGTTGTGGCCAGGGCCTAGAACTCATTTATAAGCACTGAAGTTATAAGCCACTATGAGTGTGATATGCTGCGGTGGTTGTTGCCAGGCCCTATAGTCCAAATTTATAAGCAAGGAAGTTATAAGCCACTATGGGTGTGATATGCTGTAGTGGTTGTGGCCAGGGCCAGTATTGGGTGCATGGCCAAGACAAAAATTATAAGCACCGAAGTTATAAGCCACTATGGGAGTGATATTCTGTAGTGGTTGTGGCCAGGACCTAGAGTCTTCGGTGCATGGTCAAGACCAAATTTTTAAGCACCGAAATTATAAGTCACTATGGGTGTGATATGCTGCGGTGGTTGTGGCCAGGGCCTAGAGTCTTGGGTGCATGGCCAAGACCAAATTTATAAGCACCGAAGTTAGAAGCTACTATGGGTGTGATATGCTGCGGTGGTTGTACTTATTATAATATACTTACTGTTTGGTTTGGTAACTGGAGTACATATATTCCTTGTCGATTTCTGTGATAAAAGAAAAGATCATGTTAGTATTGGTAGTTTGTAACGACTTATAACATTGAATAAAAGACATTTATTATTTATTTTCACCCTCATATTTAGTAGATTACAAACCAGTGTACTGTGCAATTTGCTCAGTTTCTGTGTTTGTTGCTAAAATTATTGGGTCTGTGGGAAAAATAAATCCATGTCGGATTTAAAAAAAACATTTTTTGATATGCTACAGCATGGGTGCACAACATACGGCCCGCGGGCCAGTTGCGGCCCGCCATGCTCTTTTGTCCGGCCCGCGAGGCACAAAGACTTTCCTAATGGAGGGCGGCCCGCGGCCGCCCTCCATTAGGAAAGTCTTTGTTGTCTTCCGGGCCGGACAAAACGCTGGCCGTCATTCGCTCAGCACACATGCACCACGTTGCTCCTACGAGCCACGTAGTGTGTGTGTGCTGACCCAATGGAGGGCCAGCACTACGGCTGGCGTGGTCCATAAGGCTTGATGCCGGAAGGCATTTCAGCCTTGGACCACGCCAGCCGTAGTACGATTCCAGCGTTCCAGCTTACCTGCCGCTTACCTGCCTTCCAGTTCCAGCACGTCTCCGGTAAGTGGTCTGTTTGTGTTTGTGTGTCGGGTCTGTTTTACTTTATGTTTGTGTGTGTATGTTGCGATGGGGGGGGGGGGTTGGATGTGTATGAATGTTGGAATTTTAATGCATTTTGTGTGCATGTTGAGATGCGGGGGTGGGGGCGGGGTCGGATGTGTATGAATGTTGGAATTTTAATGTATTTTGTGTGCATGTTGAGATGCGGAGGTGGGTGGGGGGGGTCGGATGTGTATGAATGTTGGAATGTTAATGTATTTTGTGTGCATGTTGAGATGCGGGGGTGGGGGGGGGGGTCGGATGTGTATGAATGTTGGAATGTTAATGTATTTTGTGTGCATGTTGAGATGCGGAGGTGGGGGGTGTGTCGGATGTGTATGAATGTTGGAATGTTAATGTATTTTGTGTGCATGTTGAGATGCGGAGGTGGGGGGTGTGTCGGATGTGTATGAATGTTGGAATGTTAATGTATTTTGTGTGCATGTTGAGATGCGGAGGTGGGTGGGGGGGGTCGGATGTGTATGAATGTTGGAATGTTAATGTATTTTGTGTGCATGTTGAGATGCGGAGGTGGGTGGGGGGGGTCGGATGTGTATGAATGTTGGAATGTTAATGTATTTTGTGTGCATGTTGAGATGCGGGGTGGGTGGGGGGGGTCGGATGTGTATGAATGTTGGAATGTTAATGTATTTTGTGTGCATGTTGAGATGCGGAGGTGGGGGGTGTGTCGGATGTGTATGAATGTTGGAATGTTAATGTATTTTGTGTGCATGTTGAGATGCGGAGGTGGGGGGTGTGTCGGATGTGTATGAATGTTGGAATGTTAATGTATTTTGTGTGCATGTTGAGATGCGGGGGTGGGGGGGGGTCCGGATGTGTATGAATGTTGGAATGTTAATGTATTTTGTGTGCATGTTGAGATGCGGGGGTGGGGGGGGGGTCCGGATGTGTATGAATGTTGGAATGTTAATGTATTTTGTGTGCATGTTGAGATGCGGAGGTGGGGGGTGTGTCGGATGTGTATGAATGTTGGAATGTTAATGTATTTTGTGTGCATGTTGAGATGCGGAGGTGGGGGGTGTGTCGGATGTGTATGAATGTTGGAATGTTAATGTATTTTGTGTGCATGTTGAGATGCGGAGGTGGGTGGGGGGGTCGGATGTGTATGAATGTTGGAATGTTAATGTATTTTGTGTGCATGTTGAGATGCGGGGGTGGGGGGGGTCGGATGTGTATGAATGTTGGAATGTTAATGTATTTTGTGTGCATGTTGAGATGCGGAGGTGGGGGGTGTGTCGGATGTGTATGAATGTTGGAATGTTAATGTATTTTGTGTGCATGTTGAGATGCGGAGGTGGGGGGTGTGTCGGATGTGTATGAATGTTGGAATGTTAATGTATTTTGTGTGCATGTTGAGATGCGGGGGTGGGGGGGTCGGATGTGTATGAATGTTGGAATGTTAATGTATTTTGTGTGCATGTTGAGATGCGGGGGTGGGGTGTGTCGGATGTGTATGAATGTTGGAATGTTAATGTATTTTGTGTGCATGTTGAGATGCGGAGGTGGGTGGGGGGGGTCGGATGTGTATGAATGTTGGAATGTTAATGTATTTTGTGTGCATGTTGAGATGCGGGGGTGGGGGGGGGTCCGGATGTGTATGAATGTTGGAATGTTAATGTATTTTGTGTGCATGTTGAGATGCGGAGGTGGGGGGTGTGTCGGATGTGTATGAATGTTGGAATGTTAATGTATTTTGTGTGCATGTTGAGATGCGGGGGTGGGGGGGGGTCCGGATGTGTATGAATGTTTGTATTTGAATGTTTTTTGTGTGCTGAGTTGGAGGGGATGGGGGGTTCAGGTCTGTATGGGTGCATGTGTGTGAGCTGAGTTGGGGGGGATGGGGGGTTCAGGTCTGTATGGGTGCATGCTTGAGAATGTGTGTGCTGCGTTGGGGGCGGGGGGTTCGGGTCTGTATGGGTGCATGCTTGAGAGTGTGTTTGGGGTATAGTGTTTGGTTGGGTGTGAGGGGGCCATGGGGCATAGTGTTTGGTTTGGGTGAGGGGGCCATGGGGCATAGTGTTTGGTTGGGGGTGAGGGATAGGGGGCATAGTGTTTGCTTGGTGGGTGAGGGACAGGGGGCATAGTGTAAAGTTGGGGGTGGGAGCCATGGGGCATAGTGTTTGGTTGGGGGGTGAGGGACAGGGGGCATAGTGTTTGCTTGGTGGGTGAGGGACAGGGGGCATAGTGTTTGCTTGGTGGGTGAGGGACAGGGGGCATAGTGTTTGCTTGGGGGGTGAGGGACAGGGGGCATAGTGTTTGGTTGGGGGTGAGGGACAGGGGGCATAGTGTTTGCTTGGGGGGTGAGGGACAGGAGGCATAGTGTTTGGTTGGGGGTGAGGGACAGGGGGCATAGTGTTTGCTTGGTGGGTGAGGGACAGGGGGCATAGTGTTTGGTTGGGGGTGAGGGACAGGAGGCATAGTGTTTGGTTGGGGGGTGAGGGACAGGGGGCATAGTGTTTGCTTGGTGGGTGAGGGACAGGGGGCATAGTGTTTGCTTGGTGGGTGAGGGACAGGGGGCATAGTGTTTGCTTGGTGGGTGAGGGACAGGGGGCATAGTGTTTGCTTGGGGGGTGAGGGACAGAGGACATAGTGTTTGGTTGGGGGTGAGGGACAGGGGGCATAGTGTTTGCTTGGGGGGTGAGGGACAGGAGGCATAGTGTTTGGTTGGGGGTGAGGGACAGGGGGCATAGTGTTTGCTTGGGGGTGAGGGACAGGGGGCATAGTGTTTGCTTGGGGGGTGAGGGACATGGGGCATAGTGTTTGCTTGGGGGTGAGGGACAGGGGGCATAGTGTTTGCTTGGGGGTGACAGGGCCATGGGGCATAGTGTTTGGTTGGGGGTGAGGGATAGGGGGCATAGTGTTTGCTTGGTGGGTGAGGGACAGGGGGCATAGTGTTTGGTTGGGGGTGAGGGACAGGGGGCATAGTGTTTGCTTGGTGGGTGAGGGACAGGGGGCATAGTGTTTGCTTGGTGGGTGAGGGACAGGGGGCATAGTGTTTGCTTGGGGGGTGAGGGACAGAGGGCATAGTGTTTGGTTGGGGGTGAGGGACAGGGGGCATAGTGTTTGCTTGGGGGGTGAGGGACAGGAGGCATAGTGTTTGGTTGGGGGTGAGGGACAGGGGGCATAGTGTTTGCTTGGGGGTGAGGGACAGGGGGCATAGTGTTTGCTTGGGGGGTGAGGGACAGGGGGCATAGTGTTTGCTTGGGGGTGAGGGACAGGGGGCATAGTGTTTGCTTGGGGGTGACAGGGCCATGGGGCATAGTGTTTGGTTGGGGGGTGAGGGATAGGGGGCATAGTGTTTGGTTGGGGGTGACAGGGCCATGGGGCATAGTGTTTGGTTGGGGGTGAGGGATAGGGGGCATAGTGTTTGCTTGGTGGGTAAGGGACAGGGGGCATAGTGTTTGCTTGGTGGGTGAGGGACAGGGGGCATAGTGTTTGCTTGGGGGGTGAGGGACAGAGGGCATAGTGTTTGGTTGGGGGTGAGGGACAGGGGGCATAGTGTTTGCTTGGGGGGTGAGGGACAGGAGGCATAGTGTTTGGTTGGGGGTGAGGGACAGGGGGCATAGTGTTTGGTTGGGGGTGAGGGACAGGGGGCATAGTGTTTGGTTGGGGGTGAGGGACAGGGGGCATAGTGTTTGGTTGGGGGTGACAGGGCCATGGGGCATAGTGTTTGGTTGGGGGTGAGGGACAGGGGGCATAGTGTTTGGTTGGGGGTGAGGGACAGGGGGCATAGTGTTTGCTTGGTGGGTGAGGGACAGGGGGCATAGTGTTTGCTTGGTGGGTGAGGGACAGGGGGCATAGTGTTTGCTTGGGGGGTGAGGGACAGAGGGCATAGTGTTTGGTTGGGGGTGAGGGACAGGGGGCATAGTGTTTGCTTGGGGGGTGAGGGACAGGAGGCATAGTGTTTGGTTGGGGGTGAGGGACAGGGGGCATAGTGTTTGGTTGGGGGTGAGGGACAGGGGGCATAGTGTTTGGTTGGGGGTGACAGGGCCATGGGGCATAGTGTTTGGTTGGGGGTGAGGGATAGGGGGCATAGTGTTTGCTTGGTGGGTAAGGGACAGGGGGCATAGTGTTTGCTTGGTGGGTGAGGGACAGGGGGCATAGTGTTTGGTTGGGGGTGAGGGACAGGGGGCATAGTGTTTGGTTGGGGGTGAGGGACAGGGGGCATAGTGTTTGCTTGGTGGGTGAGGGACAGGGGGCATAGTGTTTGCTTGGGTGTGTGGGACAAGGGGCATAGTGTTTGCTTGGGGGGTGAGGGACAGGGGGCATAGTGTTTGCTTGGGGGGTGAGGGATAGGGGGCATAGTGTTTGCATGCAATAACTAAATCGAAATAAATTATAACAATGGAAAATGTGTAGTACAAAATGTAAGTTTGAAATGCAATAAAAATAGTTACCCCTCAAAAACATATTCTTTTTCCATGTGTTTAATACAAATTGGGGGTTGAAAAAGCCTCCTGACATGTCCCGCCTACTGCCCCGCCCACTTTTACTTTTCGGCCCACTATAGCCCTCATGTAAGGTACTTTCGGCCCTCTGTCAAAATCAGTTGTGCACCCCTGTGCTACAGTCTATTTGTTTGTTTGTTTTCAGTTTTTACTTGTCGTTTCTGGCTAATATTCTATCTGTTGGCTTGTTGCAGATTTTTGGAGCAGTTCGATACCTGTTGGCATATTCTAACTGTCTATTTTTTGTTATAATGTAGTGGTATTGATATCTGTTTGGTTATTGCAAAATCTTGGGGCAGTTAGATACCAGTTGGCGTATTCTAACTGTTTATTTTTTGATATAATTTAGTGGTATCCATTTATCTGTTTAGTTGTTGTAGAATCTTGGGGCAGTTAGATACCTGTTGGCGTATTCTAACAGTATATAGTTTTTTTATTGAAGTTTTGTTAATGTTTAAGTACAGATTACGCTTTAAACACTCTTTTGGCAACCTTTCCTGGACTTTGTTCCCGGCAAAATCTTTCTTTTTAGCTTTTTTATGATTGTAGGGTTTGTCAGCTGTGGTATTGTCAATACCTAGATTGCCATAGGTAGGGTTAAGTCATTTTCAAATTTTTATACATTTCCACTTGCGACTCCCCTTAAAATATTCAAAATCTTATGAGTGTCAAATCATTTTCTTCACACTTGGTTACTTTTTCAAAATCCTTGGTTTATTTATTTAATATTTAGCACTTTTTTCAATTTCTTTTCTCATTTATTTCATATACAGCACTTTTTTTCAATTTTTTCTCTCTACACGTGTTTCACCTTTGTTAGTTTCACAAAGGATCTTCAGGAGAGATATAATTGCTGTCTTTTCTTAAAAAGAAGGGAAAACATACATTTTATATTCTTAATTCACAAAAGGGTTAATTATTTAACTTGAAAAACAAATGACAAAAACATTTTTCAAAAAACAAGTTGTTGACAAAATAATTCCATGTATATGACACTCACCAATTTTACGAACTTTGGGTTTGTTTTGCCTCAATTTTACCATTCAACTTTTGCTTTATGTACTTCCTGTTGGTTAGCTTTTAATTTTCCTTTGGGGGTTTTATACCCTATTTAAACAAGAAAGCACATATAGGTATATTTTTTTAAGTTTTGATTAAGTTAAGTTAAATTATTATTAAGTTACATTCCAGTATGCTATCAAGATTTTAAGTATGAGGGGGAATCAGGGTTTTCTTGGCTTTCCTGTTACTCTGTGGTCATCCGCTTGTCACCTAGCTCCTTTATTAGCGCGCTTTATTTACTAGCAATTTGTGCGTTTTATACTGATTTTAGCATGTGACGTCATCACGCGGTTACGTGCGTCACGGCGGCTATTATTAAATGCTGCAAATAGCAAAGGGACAGAAATAACACGTTTTACTTCATCATATATTTTGTTTGTGGCATGTTTTTGGTGATGGTAAGGAAAAAATGTTTCTTTTGAATGTTGTTGGAGCATTTTTTAACAAATTGAATTTTGGGCACAGGATTTTACCGTGTGACGTCATCAGGCTAGCGTTTTTGCATACTCGGTGATGTCATCACCCACTCACGTGCGTCACGGCGGCCATTTTGGATGCTGCAATTGCAAAAGGACAAGAATAACACGATTTACTTCATCATGTATATTCTTTTTGGGACAAAGGTTTGCCTATTTGGGTTGAAACAAGCAACAATTTCAAAGCAAAACTTTTGTTTGATCAAAATTAAGCAGTATTTTGTCTCTCTAGAGCAATATTATTACTCCCTCTTAAAGCCAATTACAGAATTGATTCTCTGAATTTAATGCTGTCTCACATGTGTCCATAGAACAAATCCATCTTGTTTCTCTTTGTCTCAGGATTTGTTCCTTGTTTCCACCTCGAGGCAGATCTGCAATTTTGTCTATTCCATAGATTTTCAATTTTTCCACATTAAGTCCTTTGTGTTCACAAATACACTCAATTGCATATACTACATATTTACTGTTGCAGTTGATAAACTGTTTCATTTTATGTTATTTTCCATTTGGTAACATGATTGTTTTCTTTCCGTTGACCATTTGCGGACATAATTTACAGTTTCCACATTTAAATGAACCATAAATTGGTTGCTGATGGAACATACTTCTTATGTCTGACTTTTCCGTGGATTTAAGATGACTGGGACTTAACTTGTTTCTTAATGTTGGTGCTTTTCTAAAACATATACTGA
Source organism: Ambystoma mexicanum (assembly GCF_040938575.1). Taxonomy (NCBI): domain Eukaryota; kingdom Metazoa; phylum Chordata; class Amphibia; order Caudata; family Ambystomatidae; genus Ambystoma; species Ambystoma mexicanum. The sequence goes on from NC_090939.1 coordinate 194,499,997, forward strand.
ACTTGTTTCTTAATGTTGGTGCTTTTCTAAAACATATACCTGGCTTTTCATCTATATGTTTTAGTAGGGCATTGTCCAATTTCAACATATTCCAGTGTTTTGTTAGAATTTGTCTTAATTTTGAGGCATCTGAGCCATAGGTGGTAATGAATTTAGTTTTGGTCGGTTGCTTATCTTTTCTTGGTTTATCTCGCAACAAATACTCTCTTGATATTATTGTATAAACCTGGTGATCATTTTTTCTATATTGGTTTCAAATGCTTCTTCTCTGCTACAATTCCTCTTAATTCTTAGTACTTCTCCATATGGGATATTTGATATGATATGCTTCGGATAATTGCTTTGAGCATGTAAAAGGCTGTTGCCAGCAGTTGGTTTAACATATAGATTTGTAAGGATTTTTTCTTGTGCTGCATAGATTTCTAAGTGTAGAAATTGGATTTTCTCTTTGCTGAAATTTTGTTTGTTTCCTTCCCAGATCACAAAAATGTCATCAATAAACCTACCCCAAAAGATGATGTTCTTGGAGTGGGTAAAGGCCTTATGCTTCCAGGCATGTTTTATTTCAAAGTAGCCCATGAATAGATTGGCATGTGATGGGGCAAATTTTTACCCCATCGCGGTGCCTTGCTTTTGCCTATAGACTTTTTGGTTAAAGCAAAAGATGTTATTTTGTAGGGCAAAGTTCAACATTTCCAAGAGCATATTGTTCTCCTCCTTGAATGATATCGATCTTGTTTTCAGAAAAAATTCAGATGCAGTAATTTCTTGGTTATGGTTGATGCTAGTATATAGTGATACAACATCTAACATTGTCAAATTGTAGTTGTTTTGCCAGGGGATTGAATCCAATTGTTGAATAATATGTTTTGTGTCTCTTATGAAAGATGCCAATTGCATTGTAAAAGGTTGCAAATGTATGTCGATGTACAGATTAGTTATTAAATTTTGGTTTTAAGAAGATTAAATAAGCGTTTGTAAGATTTGCTGGTAATCTCTGCTTTAGAGTAATGGTACTATCATTACATTCAAACCATCCACATTTTCTTTTATATATGCAGTGTAGTGACCGGCATTGGTTGTGGCTCCTGTGTGGTAGGTTATACCTATTTTTGTGAAGGTTTTCCTACCAAGTGATACTTGACCATGAGTGAATCCAGTCAGCTTGCAGTTGTTTTTGGTACCATCTGCATTGTAACGTAGTAGCATTAGTATTACGTATTTACTATGTGTTTCTATTATTAAGGTGGAGCGATTATCCGAATTGCAGGTAGTTCATAATCTACCATGGTTTGCATTTTGTACAAGTTGCTGAAATGGAACGGATTCACAATTAGGTATGGATACATACACGAAGCGCTCATTAGGGATTTGTTCCTGTGTCACATTGTTGCAGAGAGTGCATGTATGTTTCCACATGTGTGAAATCTGGAAGATTTCATTTATAGGTACGCTTTTGATTTCCAGTACTTGTAGTAAGTACATTAGAAATTCTTGTGGATCTTCCTGTGAGTTTATAGTGAATTTCACCATTGCAGCACAGTAGTCCAATTCTTGTTCTATTCCATGAACACTATACCTGTTGTCAGGATTGTTTGTTGCGTTTCTATGAAGTACTAAAATTTGCAAACACATTTGGTCTGTACTGTGTAAGTAAATGTTGTCAACAATTGGTGGCAATTGAAATAGAATATTCATTGCTACATTTGCGTAGCAACTTACACCAATTTCATTTGAAAATTTGAATGGACCAGATAGGTCTGTGTCCAAGTCATTTTTTCGGAATGTGTGTTGCTTCTTTGAAGAAGTACCCGAGTTACTTTGAGTAATAGGTTCTTCTTTGGTTGTGGTAATTGATGAAGTATTAGCTTCTTTTACTCTCTTTAGAGGATTTGCAGTGACATCTGTTGCATTTCTGTTTGAATTAGTTTTCTTTTATGTTTTCCTTTTTGTGGAACAGGATATGTTTTTAGATGGTAGTGTATAGTGAACATAGTCTATTGTATTCTAAAATGCAAGGAATATCAGCGTTTACTTTACTTGCATCAAAGATGATTAGAAATAGACCGTCAAGTGTACGTAAGCATGATAGTGCTACGTAGCTCCTGCCTTCTTTAAAGACTGTGTTACCAATATCTATCAATGCTTTGTCTAGGGTAAGACCTTGTAATTTAAGAATGGTGACTGCGTATGCAAGAGTTAGAGAAAATTGTTCTCTGTGTACATACATGTCTTTGAAGAGAAGGAATCGAGCTGTTGAGCATCCTATCCTTTTCACTTCTGAAAGTTTGTCAAAGAGGATATTGACAAACTGAATGTTGTTGTCATATGGGTATGTTTGAAAGCCAACAACTGTACCCAGTGCTCCACTAACTAGTCCTTGCTCCACGTCAAGGTTACGTTTAAGCATTACTCTACAGTTTAAGGATAATTTTAATATTTTCTCCAAACCAGCTGTGTTGGAGATTGCATTTTCTAAGGTATTTAGGGGGTAATTCATAGAATTTAGCGCACAAGTGGCGCACACGGCTGGTGCACGAATCTCTGCGCCAGCCGCGTGCGCTAAAATTCATTTCCACGCACAGCGTATTCATGGATTTCAGCTACCAAAACCAGCCGTGGCGCACAGTGGCGCAGCGACCCTGCAGCAGCACCAGGTACGCCCCCAAGAACGCCCCTCGCGCAGGGAAAAGCCATCAAAATCCCCAATCCAGCGCAAAGGGCTGCGCTAACGCTGTACCAGCACGGCAAGCGGGGTACGTGTATTACTGGGGTTCGCGAGAAGTTTCGCACGCGATTGGCCCTGTGCGAGCAGGGTACGTGTATTACAGGGGTGCGCGGGAAGTTTCACACGCGATTTCAGCAGGGTATGTGTATTTCAGGGGTGCGCGGGAAGTTTCACACACGATTCCAGTAGGGTATGCGTATTTCAGGGGTGCGCGGGAAGTTTCACACGTGATTTCAGCAGGGTACATGTATTACTGGAGTTCGGGGGAAGTTTCACACGCGATTGGCCCTGTGCGAGCGGGGTACGTGTATATCATGGGTGCGCGGGAAGTTTCACCCGCGATTTCAGCAGGGTATGTGTATTTCAGGGGTGCGCGGGAAGTTTCACACGCAATTTCAGCAGGGTACGTGTATTTCAGGGGTGTGCGGGAAGTTGCACTTACGATTTCAGCAGGGTACGTGTATTTCAGGGGTGCGCGGGAAGTTTCACACGTGATTCCAGCAGGGTACGTGTATTTCAGGAGTGCGCAGGAAGTTTCACACGCAATTTCAGCAGGGTACGTGTATTACTGGGGTTCGCAGGAAGTTTCACACGCGATTGGCCCTGTGCGAGCGGGGTACGTGTATATCATGGGTGCGCGGGAAGTTTCACACGCGATTTCAGCAGGGTATATGTATTTCAGGGGTGCGCAGGAAGTTTCACACGCAATTTAAGCAGGGAACGTGTATTTCAGGGGTGCACGGGAAGTTGCACACGCGATTTCAGCAGGGTATTTGTATTTCAGGGGTGCGCGGGAAGTTTCACACGTGATTTCAGCAGGGTACGTGTATTTCAGGGGTGCGCGGGAAGTTTCACACGCGATTTCAGCATGGTACGTGTATTTCAGGGATGCGCAGGAAGTTTCACACGCGATTTCAGCAGGGTACGTGTATTCCGGGGGTGCCGGGAGTCGTACACCTGATTTGGCAGTGTGGGTCCTCCCAGGTGTTCCCTGTACACCCTCCACGGCCCCTTCAGGCAGCCCACACCACAGGGGACTACCCTGCACCCCTGGTCATGTCCTGCAGGCAGCCCACCCAACATGGGCATGCCCCCCAGCAAAGGCACATGTCTCCTTGCACTACTGATCACCAACTCATGTCCCCTTGCACCCCCACCCCCCAGCAGTGTGGGGCACCTGCCAGCAGGCCCCCACTCATGTCGCACTCATGCCCCCTTGCACCCCCACCCCCCAGCAGTGTGGGGCACCTGCCAGCAGGCCCCCACTCATGTCCCACTCATGTCCATTTGCACCCCCACCCCCCAGCAGTGTGGGGCACCTGCCAGCAGGCCCCCACTCATGTCCCACTCATGTCCCCTTGCACCCCCACCCCCCAGCAGTGTGGGACACCTGCCAGCAGGCCCCCACTCATGTCCCCTTGGACCCCCACTCCCCAGCAGTGTGGGGCACCTGCCAGCAGGCCCCCACTCATGTCCCACTCATGTCCCCTTGAACCCCCACCCCCCAGCAGTGTGGCGCACCTGCCAGTAGGCCCCCACTCATGCCCCACTCATGTCCCCTTGCAGCCCCACCCCCCAGCAGTGTGGGGCACCTGCCAGCAGGCCCCCACTCATGTCCCACTCATGTCCCCTTGCACCCCCACCCCCCAGCAGTGTGGGGCACCTGCCAGCAGGCCCCCACACATGTCCCCCAAACACCACGGCATGACTATACAGACCCATGGCCCTAATGCCAACCCAAATCCCACCCCTCCACCCCCCAGTGCAAACACCCAACGAACCACTGCACCCACTCCCTAGTAAATCACCCATTCCATGATAGTCTGAAAAGAACCAGCATGCCCATCAGCAAATGTCCTACAGAGCCACACAGTTGCAACACATGACTGTGCCAATGCTCATGGAGACATGCACCAAAATTATCACTGTACACCACACCAATAATGTTGAATAAAGAAATGCATTGAAAAGTATAACAAATGTCAAAATGAAAAGCACACATACAAATGAAGAAATAATATTTGAAATAAGAAAAAGAAAGTCAAATCCAAGCAAGAAAAGAAATCCAAAACATGAAAAAATATAAGTGGTGCATCCCCAAAGTCCATAGAACGAAATCCAAAGATGGAAAGCATAAAAAAAACATTACTCCATGTGAATATGACTAAAAGAAAGTATATACATGTCCTGAAAATTGAAAACGAAAGTCTGAAGGGTCCATTATCCCAAAAGCAAATGAAACCTACCAAGAACCCTATCTAAAATACAACTATATACAAAAAGTGGAGCAAAGTCCGTGGACTCCAAATCATAATAATAAAGAAATGAAACCTAAACGTAAATAACTATATACAAAGGTGGCGGGCTAGTCCGACGGCTCACTGGTTGATGTCATGGGCCAGGGCATCATCGAACTCCTGTTCAATGGCTTGGAGGCGGGCATGTTCCCTGGCCCCGAGGTCTCGCAGGGATAATGCCGTGTCCAGATCCAACTCCCTGCGAATACCCTTGAGGCACTCAGCCCGCCTCAGTGCCCTCCGCATGGAGTTCTCCACCCTGACCATTGTGAGCCGTTCCTCCTCCGCCCGCCGCCGCTCCACACCTATCTGCTGGCCCAATCGCTCCCACACGGAAGACACTCCCATTCCAGGGTTCTCCTGCCCTCCGGCCGATGCCTGCCCCCCTGATGTTGATGGCCCCGAGCCATGATGCCTCCCACGTCGAGCCTGCCGCTGCCTCCGACGCAACTGCCTCTGCCAGCACGACGGCATCCAGCTCTGATGGAATCCATCAACGCCCTCGTGCACGTGCCCTGCCTGATGATGCCGTCACATCCTCCATCTGATGGGGTCCAGTTGCTGGTTTGTCCACCCCTGCTGGACCTCCGACTCCCGACTGTGGCAGGGATGGGATCCCCACCGAGTTGGCTGCATTGGTCGGGGCAAGTACACAGGGGGCCCTGGTGGCATCTGGGCCGGAAGACGGCATGGAGAACGACTGGCGCATAGCCTCCACAGAGGAGGAGAGTGTCGCCAGAGTGGCCGACACATGTACGAAACCCCCGACCATGGCCGCTCCCAACTGGGCCATGTTGGCACAGTGCTCTTCGTGATGACGTGCGTGCTCCCCCTGGGAAGCAAGCACGTAATCACGAATGACACCCGTGCGCAACGCGACACCAATCAGGACCTTCTCCATACGGCCAGGGGTCCCCTCGTCCGCAGGTGGATTGGAGTTCGATGACATGGACATCCCCCCTACCTGCGGACGGGCCTGGGATGGGGCATCCCTGCTGGTGCATGGTGGTGCAGTCACAGTGTCAGGGACAGTGACATGCACAGGCCCCTCCACGGCGACCTGTGCTGCCTCCTGCCCCTGGACTGTACCACTTGCACCAGCAGGGATGCCCCCACCAGGCCCCGTGTGCGGCTCAGTAGCGGCCTCCTCCTCCTCTGTGGAAACCACCAACCTGGATGGCTCCACACCCTCTTCCGCCGTTGCAAGCCCCTGTGGGGGCTCACCCACCCCTTCCACTCCGCCCTCTTCTTCACTTGGCGCTGTGTAGAGGGAGACATAGAACACAAGCATCAGGGTACTGTACAATGGTCCCCTAGACAGGAAGCAATAGCAGATGAGTGGCACTGTCAAAGATCACTTCCATCATGTCCCTCCACAACACATGGGTCAGTGCAGGCAAAACACATGCAGTAACAGGCATGGCGCATGCTATGGACATTAGCATACATGTCCAAGGGACTCTTGAAACATACAATGTTGTTTTGGAACTCACATGCATCATGGGTCATGCCTATCACATGCACACACTTCACCGTAGTTTCATCCATCTGGCCTCGTACACCCCAGACACAGTGGATGCAAGGATAACTAGGCTGCATCAGTGAATCTGAACATTGTCACAGACATGTGTCATGCATCCATGGCATTCACAAGTCACAGACACGCAGGTCAGACACACAGACATGGACACCATACATGTACATGGCATCAGCGCCCATCCCTCACCCCCACCCATGTCCAGGAACAGAGACTGGCATGCTCTCATGTGTCCATTCCGCATAGGGCTCCCCATGTTGCATTCAAACACATGCACCAACCGTGTGGTTCACACATTACTGGTCTCACATGCATAACCATGATGTCCCTGCACACACACATGCGTACATGGCCTATGTCACACATAGAGGCAAGTATCAGACAACCAGCACACTGCAACATGCCCTGTCTCACACAGCAATGCTTGGCCACTTACCGCTCGACTCCAGACGGGTCTGCCTCTCAAGGATCTGGGCATGGAGCGCTGAGCATACGCGTTCCAGGACCCTCATCTGGATGGTACTCATGCTGCCCCGGCCCCCCTCCACGAGGCGCCGGGCCTTTATGAGGGTCCTGGACCTCAAGTCCTCCCAGCACTTCTTGACTTGCTTGATGTTGCGTGTTACCACCCCCTCCGCGTTGATGGCAACGACAAAGTCGTCCCAGATCCTGACCCGTCCTTCCTTGTCGGCGCGTGATGATCCGAAGAGGGCATCATAATGCCCCAGGACAAGCTCCACCAGGACACCAACTTTCTTCTGACTGAAGCTGGTGGCCCTCTGCCCCTCTGGCTGGGGGTCGCCAGTGGTCTCAGATGGTGTTTGCCCTGACATGGCGACCCCCGAGGCAGGCGTGGGTGGGCAACTGGGTCCTGGGGCTGGGCTGTGGAGCGATGGTATCCCAGTCGGGAGTCTTCTGTTCCAGCAGGGGTGGGCACCACAGCTGGACCCCTGCAGATGGCTGATGTGCAGGCACCAAATGGCAGGGCACGAGGGCAGCAGGCAGTCAGGCAGCAGCAGATGGCAGGTGGGAGCGTGCTCGGGGCTCTGGGGGGCAGTGATTCGGCCTTTTGGGCAGGAGCGTGGTCTTCCGTGTGTTTTCGCGTGGCCAGCTTGATACAGAGTGATTTGGCCTGTGAATAAATTGCACGTCAGCGTGTAATTCGAGGAAAGGCCTTTAGCGCGTAAGCGTGTCTGCACGCATACGTGATTTCATTGGACCAAAGGCCCTTAGCGTGTAAGCGCGTCAGCACGCATACGCGATTTCATTGGACCAAAGGCCCTTAGCGCGTAAGCGCGTCTGTGACGTATTGCGCACGGGCGTTGCCCTGGCAGGGCTTGAAGATCCCATGTGGATTTCCATTGCTCTGTATGTGCTTTCCATGGGGTGCGGTGCGTGCGTGCCTGTGTTTTCCAGGCGTTGGGGTTCACACGCTATTACTTCACAGCGGGTGGGTGTTGGCTACGTGTTCTTCTACACGCAGACGGTGAGTGGTACCCCACTCGCCCAAGGCCTATCGTGTGTGAAACTCCCCGCGCACCCCTGAAATACACGTACCCCGCTCAACCGTGTGTGAAACTTCCTGTGCACCCCCGAAATACAAGTACCCCGCTCAATCGCGTGTGAAACTTCCCGCGCATCCCCGAAATACACGCGCGTTGTTCCCCATTCCGCACGTTGCGCCCCGTGTTCCGCCCACTTTCTGGTGTACGCGCCGAGGTTGTGTGTTTTCACTGTGCGCGTCACGCACGCCGTTCGGGATGTTGCAGTGACGTGTGCGGGTTTGGCGCACATCCCGAGGAAAACACGCGCCGGGACTTCCATAAATCGCACGCGTGCGCGTGCGCCTGTTTTTTCGCACTTGTGCCTGCTTGTGCCTGCTTGCGCCAAGATTTTTGGCGCACGTTTGTTCCATGAATCGGCCCCTAAGTCTTGTTGTGGCTTGTTGACACATGGGTAGTGTCATTCCATGTACGTCCAGTTTGTCTGTGGAGCAAATTTCAATTATTGGTTGCATTTCGTTTTTTAACATTGTTTCATTGAATTTGAAGTTGCTAGAGTTGGCATTAAGGCCATACAATTGACATTTCTGTGTGCTAACATCAGTAGCACAAGCGTTATCACCATAAAGTGCATGAATGTGCCGGTTTTTCAGTATTGCTTGTGCTTCTTGAAATAGTACACCAACTGTAATACTTTTTAAAATGTTGGCGTAGGTGAGGTCTACAGACTGTCGCATATTTTCTGTTAATTCTCTGTATTGGAAATGTTGCTAAAGGTTGACATTTCCTATGCTGCCACAGTTTTACGGCAGAGTTTGTGTCCTAAGGTTTTAAAAATAGGTTCACCTTTTACTGGTGTCAATTATAGAAGATCTCTGAAAACAATAATGTGTTTTCCTCCAAAGAGTTCTTCGTAGTTTGTTTTAAGTACTTCTTGTATTCTAAGGTGAATCAAAACCAACATTAGGTTGGAGACCATGCTCACCTCATCTATTAGTAGCATTTTCATTTGTTTTAACACTCTGCGTAGTTCCATTGCAGCTTCTGTAGAAAGTTTGTAATAGTCTAATTTGTTTTGGTGTTATACTGGCAGGAGTAGTAATCGGTGTAAAATGATACCGCCTATGTTGTAGGCAGCTAAACCTGTGGTGGCAGTCACAACAGCTGACAGTTTGTTGTTTGTCAATTGTTGAAGGAACTTGCTGATGCTTTTGATTAAGAATGTTTTGCCTGTACCAGCTTCACCACTGACGTACAGTAGTATAGGTTTGTAATTTTGGCAGGTGCATTCTTTATTTTCATGTTGTACACCATGTGCAATTTCTTTTGTTACTTCTTGAAAAATGCTACACTGCTCATTGTTTAGTTTTTATTGTATTATTGTTAAGTCTTCTTTATCTTCATACTGACACATGGTGTTTTCTACTTCTGTCATAGCTAATTCTGCCTCATTTGCTATTAGTGGCTGTCCCAGTGCTTCTTGGCTTCCTGTTACAGAAGGTTGACTACTGTCAGGAGTGTCCTTATCTAGTTGGACCTGGAGTTCTTCTTCGTGTTGCTGTTCATTGTGCAACATTGTTTTGTAGTGTGTAAAGTTTACATCGGTTATAGTGCTTTCATTTGCTTTGAAAGCGTCTTCATAGGAGTCATAGTTATCTAGTATTTCTTCTTCTTTTCTCCATGGTTTAAAGAGTTGTAGCAGGGACATGTAATATAGTTCTTTATGTTCAGGAGTCTTTAATGACAATTTGATATGATTCATTAAACTTGGTTTGGGGAGCTTTACTAAGCTGCCTTCACAATTTGTCACTCTATATCTACCTTTTTTTTCATCAGGTTTTATATTATTTTTGTATGTGAAGTTTTCGGCTATGTGGTATAGACACATGGTTTGCAAAGTGGTACTTCTGTTTGGGTAGTATGTGTCCAGAAAATAGTTTTTCAATATATCTTGGCTGTTGGGATCATTTTTGGCTATTGTTTCTATGTCATCGTATGATTTAAGAACTCTTTTTCTAGATTTAGCAGGGCCAAGACTTAGCCATAATATATTTTCAGATTTTCCATACAAAGCAGTACCGGTTAAACGATCTGCTGCTTCATAGTAGCCACATTCTCTATGGGAGAGCATTTTTATGCCTAAACTGTACGATTTCTGAGACAGTGTTTTGTCTGATGACAGGTCATTCCAGAGGTCTTGAAGCTCTGTTTTTTCTGCTTTGGTTAAGTATGCTGTAACATATCGTGCAACTGCAGTGGAATTGTCTGCAATGTACTGCACATCTATGATTGCATTCCATAAGAGGGCAATGATTGCATTGTAATCATTGATATATTTTGCTTCGTCTGTTCTTTTTATGTAATATGTATTTTTAGTTGATTTACCTTTAACACTATGTCTAACTGAAGACATGAAGTTGTTCACTTCAAATGTTTTTGTAACGGGTCTAGGGAAACCAAAGCGGCATTTGGTGTAGTATTTCCCTTTGTTTTTGTATTCGCGACGACAATATTTGCCACATTTGTGTCTTTGAAATTGTAAAATGTGTGCATGAAGATCACTATTTGTTGCTTCCGATGGAATTTCACACGTAACATATTTTTCGATAAACTGTAACACAGTGGCATCACTGTCTTGACCAAATTTAGGAGCATCTTTAATACATAAAAGCATGTGGATATGTGGTGCTCCTCTGGCTTGGTATTCTCTTCTCCAAAAGAAGTGTTGCACTTCTCCGCGGGGGAGGAACAGTTTTATTACAAATAAAGTGTAGCATAGCAATGAAGCAATGATGAAAATATCTTTAAACATTAACAGGATCTAGAGAACAAAGTTCTCCAGGTGTTAGTAAATCTATGTTTGTTTTGTTTTTGTTTGATATGCGTAGGAAATCATGTAAGTCTTCCCATGCATATTCTGCACAAATTAATGTAACAAACCAAGTGGGTGGGCCAAGGTTTCTTATCATACAACGTACATCTCCATGACGTCGGAATCAGTACTCTTTAGTACCACGCATGTTTGCTAATAGATTTGTAATGCTTGATTGTAAAACCTCATCTTTTTCTTGTACTTTTTGTAATAATTGCGTAGCTGACATATTTTGAAAGTGGGTTCCTGATTTTAATGTGTGTGCAACTCCGTAACATAGAGTTGCTACTTCACTTTCAAAGAGTAGGTGGAATATGTTTTCCACGTTTGTCTAAATCTGGGATCTTCAGAATACAACCGTAACGAGCGGTATTCTGATGCTGTTATTTGAATAGGTCTATCATCGTACCTTCCTCCTTTGCCAGTAGGAAAGAGTAGAGGAAAAGCATGTGCTTCCATACTTTTTTCCCATATGCTGATTGGTGCTCCTTTCGTTTGTTACATTTGGTACGTTTCTAGTGCATCTTCTATGGTGTCATTAGAGTGTAGTGGTTGAATTGTATAATGGTCTAAAATATTGGTTACTGTAGCAGGATCTAGAAGCTCAAATTGACAAGTTTCAGGTGACTCTTGAATTATTTCAGTGGTTTCCTACAAGTTTTATTCAATATTCATTTTTTGTAGTATTCTTTATTGTCTTTTAGATATTGCAAGGCTTGTCTGACTTTATGTAAGTCTACCAGTTGTTGCCAATTTGTTTGTCTTAGGTAGGTACACCATTTACTAAGATAATTAAAGATTGCTCTATTGGACGTTGCACTCCCAGAGTGTGCACATTTTGTTTTAGATCTAATGGTAAATACACTACTTTCCCATGAATGCCTTTCACCAATTCAGAGGGAGGTAATTTTGCTGTTTTTAGTTGTAGGCGCATTATTGCTTGAAATGGGTGCACTGTTTGAATTATGATGCTCTCATATAAATTGAGTTGTTGTAGGGGTTTTGGTAGTGGGAATAATTCCAAATTATTTGTGATAGCACGTGAAGGAGTTTGGTTGTTGTCAAGTTTTATAGTGCAGTAACTGCAAAGTATTAAGGAGTCAGTTATTTCGGATTTGTTTTCTGCTATAAGGTGGAGAGCTAATTCAAACCATTTAGAATCTTCAATGTCTTCTATTTTGTATGTTACGTCTACAGTTTTTGTGTTACTTTTAGAAAGTTTTGCGGCAACACACACACACATGGTTTGGTACTTCAGCAGATGTACTTTTAAATTTCAGTATTTCTTTTTTGAATGTGTGTGGTAGAAGGTTGCCATGCATAGAATTGTTGCTAGTCTGTTGTAAAGCTATTGCGTTTTGTAAGTGGCTTTCACTTCCAAAACATTTTTTCTGGATATAGTTGATTTCTTCGAGTAGGTCTTTGGCTGTACGATGTAGAAGAATGTTATTTAAATTGGCTAGTGCTAAAGCAGGATTTTAGCATAGTACAGTTTATAGACTAGATTTCTTATAGTTGAATGATGTGTTGATATCATTTTGATATGATGGAAGGTGGTTTTGCAACTAGGTCCTGAAATTCAGGCTGATGAATGTCATTGTAGTCCTGTGTATTTGCTCACTGGACAGGTATCTATCTTTTGCAGCAGTTTCATTTTGATTTTGTCTTTGCCTTTCACATACTGATTGAGGAATTGGCGTAAAGACTTGAAAGATTTTTTGGGAATGTTACACATTGACGTGCATGGCCATTTGTATACTGGACGTTCTGGTTCAGTCGAATGGAGAGGTAGTGCTGAGTTTTCTGGGGATATTTTTGTAAGCAGTATTTCTTGTTCCATTATGGTATTATTAACTTTTTCATAACCTTCTCCACTGCTATATATGGCAATTGTATTTGTTTGCTTTTGTTTGTATGCTTCTTCATTAAAATGTGGTTCTGTGCTTGTGTTGTGACTCCATTCACCTCCACAGATATTTAAGAAGTTATTTTTGTTGACATTTCGTTTATTGAGAAGTCTATTTGTAATTTAATCATTAGTTTTGTTAGTGGTTTCATTCTGTTTAACACTAAAATAAATAACTTTCTTTCGAGAAGGATTGCACTGTCTATCAAGGCTTCTAAGGTCAATTTTCTATGGTAGGTTTTAAGGGTTGTGCATGATTTCTCTCCTGTTTTTATAAGATTCTGAAGGATACTGTGGCGGAACATTTTTGCTCAAATACTTTTTTTGGTATGCTTACTTGGCACTATATCAAGATTTATAGGAGCAGTTTTAGCAGTAGTGGTAGCTGAATTCTTGTTAATTGTTTTCTGTTTCGTTTTACATTTTGATAGAGGAGGCAAAGTTTCTGTACTTGAAGCTTGTTTTGTTTCGCTAAATGACTGGATTAGCTGTTTTGTTTGAACTTTTTGTACAAATTCTGTTAGAGATGGATGTTTATTTTGGACACTTCTATTTTTATTTGCTCTACTTCTGTGTTGCTTTCTACGGACTTGCTTTTTGGTAGGCATTCTTTGCGGTCTGTTTAAAAAAATAAAGAAGGTATGGGTTGGGCTGTTCTGCAATGTATGTGTGCTGTGTACATGAGTGTCTGAGTATGATGGTAAATATGTATGTGATGGTGTGTGATTGTGCATTGGGCAACTACAACTAGTTGGGAGGCCTATTCTTGTATTTGTGTGTTACTATACTGGGGTTCAGATGACAGTAGAAAGTAAGCTAGTGGTGAGGAGAAAAACAAATAGTAAATCTAATGGAAATAGAATTAAAACAGTTCTTTGTTCTAGAATACCAACATTCTAGGGGCTGAATTATGAAAAACAGGGATTTGTGCGCCATTCTGCCTGCAAATCCCTGTTAAACAAATGGGGATTTGTGGGCAGAATGTTTTTTGGCACAGAAATACCATGAATGAACCCCACAGTGTGTTTGAGGAACAGTAAAAATATTATGGTGGTATTTAACTTACTGTTTTGTGTGGAATGAGCAGGTTTCTTCTGATTTGTTGTCTGTACTTCAGATTCTGCTGCTGTTTTTAAGGAGAGTGGTCTTCACTGCAATTGTAAAGGAAAGAAGTTATCCATTGTGTGTTTATAGCACTGATGTTAATTTAGACATTGATTTTTATGTTTTTGTCAAAGTATTTTTGTTTGATATCTGAACATAGTGTGTGCATGCAATTTCGTTTGACTGTGCAGTCTTTATATTTTACTTTAAATATGTTAGTTCAACATGCTTGGCACATGTGTGTATAATAAGACATTAAATAGCAGATAGGTTTGGAAGTTGATTATAGCAGATGGGAAAAATGACAGTAAGTTCATTTTATAGATTATACAGGTTAAAAGGCAGTTAATCTGTTTATATGCATTTGTAATAATTGTACATGTACTATACAGAAAATATGCATACCTGTAGTTTGTGTTCATGCATATGGATATGCATGCAGCTGCAAGTAAACATCTTGGAGACTTGTACAGTAGTTCTTGTAGTAGGTGCTTTCCAGTGATGTGACACGTGTACTCAGAGTGATTAACAGTACATTTGAAGTGCTGATCTATGATGATGGAATTAGATGTAAAGGCCTTGGATGTGATTGGTGGATGGTTGTGTGACTGCTTAGCTGTATCCAATCAGGGAATGGCACAGAGAGGGAAGTGGAAATGGTAGAAAGGCTGTCCCTATTACGATATGTCTGCGGACATGGCAGTAGTCCGCAGACATCGCGTGTTATATACGGGGATTTTGGGGTGGGGAGGCATGCAAATGAGAATGAGCAGAGCAAGGGATTGGTCAGTAAAGTTTAGTGGGTGTGTTGTCAGGAGAGAGTTTGTCAGAGTATTTTTCCTGAGAGAAGAACTGATCGCTATGGCTGTGTGTTTCAGAAAACAGATTGTCGGGATTTTGGGAGGCTCGTGGATACATTGGTTGAAGGGGCATGCAGAAAACTGTGGAGTAGCGGTAGATATTGGATTCCCACATGTGGAAGTGCACTGGCATGGAGTGCGTGGAATGAAGTGGCTAGACTTGGTACCTCTCTGTGCTACTTTGGAGACAGAGCATCATCCAGACATAATGATAATTCATTGTGTAGGGAATAGTTTAGGATATGTGTCTGGAATTTCTTTGCAATTTGCAATGAAAGAAGGACTTGGGAAGGTCCTGGACATGTTTCCAAATTCTCAAGTAATTGTTTCTCGGATTCCGCAGAGACAAATGTGGCTGCGTTCTTCTTCATTTGGTCCACAAATGGAGAAAGCGAGGCGCAATGTCAATAAGGCTGTTTGTGCCTTTCTTAGAGATGTTGGCATGTCCTCTTTTCACAATGAAAAGTTTATGTTTCGTAGCACATACATTTTTCGCAGAGATGGAGTCCATCTTACTTATGCTGGCAATCAGATTTTTCTAAGAAATGTACAAAATGCATTGTAACCTTTTTTGGAATTACAGCCATCCATTTTACAGTAGGTGTTGACCATTTCAAGTTTTTCAAACACAAACATACACCACCAAAAGGCTCTTTTCAGAGCCACCACTTCCTCCCACAGAAAAGTGCAATGGTTATGATAGGGCAGCACCCCAACATTTTAGATGTCCGCGAACTGTCCGTGGACTTCTAAAAAATACACAGGGCCCTGCTCCATTTATTTGCTACTTCTATTTTTAAACTGTGAAAGGCGGCTCTGAGAAGAGCCTTTTTTTTGTTGATTTTTGTTGTTTTATATTTTTTTTGTTTTTTACACACGACACACTAGGAGAGGAGGGGAAAGGAGGGTAAAGGGGGGACACCAACCACAGGGATAAGAAAGGGCGGATGGAGAAAGGAAGATGTAGGGTGAGCCTTACTTAGGTAGTGGGCAGGTCTTCTCGTGCTCTGATACCGTAGTCTCAACAACACTACAAAGTCTCTCCCCCCTGCAGAGTACTGTGTCGCAGTACATACACAC
This sequence comes from Ambystoma mexicanum, assembly GCF_040938575.1. Taxonomy (NCBI): domain Eukaryota; kingdom Metazoa; phylum Chordata; class Amphibia; order Caudata; family Ambystomatidae; genus Ambystoma; species Ambystoma mexicanum. The sequence continues at coordinate 194,515,883 of NC_090939.1, forward strand.
AACTGTGACTCTCGAAAGGTAAGGGTCATCAGCATTGTGAATGGCCTGTGAGGCAGCTGGAGGGATGTGCTGTCCCACAGGAGTGTCTCTTGTGGTGACAGGAGCGGAAACGGAGGATGTAGTAGAGGAACTCAACCTACTATGCTCCTCGCAAGGTACAACCTTGCGAATGGCCCCACCGTGGAACGACCTTAGGTGTCGCTTCATAGTTGTCGTACCAAAGCTGTACAAACCAAGCCTCACACGACTGAGCACCATTTTGCACTCGTTGCAGGTGACTTTGTTCGCACATGCCTTGGGTACGTTACCATGAATGGTAAATACCTATCACACCCAAGTGTCACGGCGAGTGCTGGTAGTAGGGACTTCCATTACCTCATCCTCTTCATCCTCTTCATCCTCCTCTACATCCTCACTCCTGTTCCCCTCTTCAGGCTCTTGGGGAGGTGGTGGTGGTGGAGGGGCTGGGGTGGTGCTGAGGCAGATGTAGCACCAGGTGGAAGCAGATGAGCCATGGTTGCCATGGTTGCCATCAGGTTTCTGAAAAATCAGGAGGATTGGCAGCCAAAATACAGTGTTCCTTTAGGTAGCCAGAAACACAATGAGGATGAGCTCTGGGGTGTGGTCTTTTATAGGTCTTTTATAGGGGTGCTGGTGCGGACAGATCGAACACCAAAAAAAAGCTCAAAAATTCCCAAAGAGTATATAAAAAGTCAGGATCATTGTCTGGGGAATGTGCTATGGTGATTTATTATAAAATATTGTGGATTGCCTGAAAAGGTACTTTTAAATTGTTCGGGGACACACACAGTGTCCGCAATCAGAACACACGCTCAGCATGGGCGCGGTCACATGATGGTGTCGCGAACATGTCCGCGAAGGGAACGGGTGTCCGCAGGACACCAAATGCACGGGAACTGTTTTGCGCATGCCCGTTGGTGTTATACGGACAGTGTTCGGGTCCTGAAACTAATTAAAAGTGCGACACAAGTGAAACGAATAGTTACGGACAGGCTGTTGCTCTTAGAACAGTTTCAACTTGCCTATGAACAATACGGACAGGCATAGCGTGCTCAGGACACCCCATTTTGTTTATTTACGAACATCCCAGGACACTTGATATGTCCTTAGAATAGTTTCAACTTGCCTACAAACAATACGTACATAGTGTTCTCAGGACACCCCCATTTTGTTTACTTACGAACATTTCAGGACAGCATGTGAGTTCTTAGAACAGTTTCAACTTGTCTACGCACAATATGGACAGGCATAGTGTCCTCAGGACACCCATATTTTGTTTATTTACGGACATTCCAGACACCCGTGTTGTTCGCGGATACCAAAACTGACTTTTTTTAAAAAAAAAGCACAAAGGACGTAATTAACACACACATAACATTTATTTTTCATTATATTATATATATGTACAATTTATGATAGAGAAGGGGAAGCAGTAACTGACACAAACACAGGGGAATTGGGGTTTTCAAGAGGATGGACAGGAGAAGATGAAGGGATGGAAGTCTCATTAAAACATTTTTCTATGTGGGCAGGGTTTGGGGATAATTGACTGGGATATGGAGAGGGGGGACAGGTACAAGTTGCGCAATGGTATCTAATTTTTTCTTTTATAAGGTCCTCCACAAAATCTTTGAAAAGGTGGAAATTTGTCATGAGCTTGTTCATTTTTTCTTCCATGTGCTGGAGAGTTTGTTCTAAAGTATCTTGTTGTGTATTGTTTTCAATGTTTGTATGGTCTGTTAAAAAATATATTTATATATATTAAGTGCACATAAAGTAATGCTTATTAATTTGGTTATATAGCGAAGTGTCTACCATTAGTTTCACTATCCTCAGACATTTCACCATGTGGGAAATTCTCCTCAAGCCATTCTAAAGTATTTCACATTTCTGTGAGGAAAAACAAATATATATTGCTTTTATTGTATCTAATATAGACATTTTAGAAATATATAAGAAAAAAGAAGTTTACTTACTAGATTGTGGTAAGTTGTCTTCTCACTGTTCTGTAGATCTGCTGTTGCTCCTAGTTCTGCAGTTTCTGTGAGGTAATTATGTTAGAAGCATATCTTTCTTGTTTTGGTATATTCCATTTGAGTATATATCGTATTTAAATGGATGGTTGATGTGTTAGATATATAGGTTCTACTTCTTATTTATTACTACATATAATGTGTTTGTGTGTTGGTTTTTCAACTTCTGCAGTGTTCATATGGCATGATATAACAATTTAAGATATCCCTGAGTTTTTGGGTAGTGTTGCTGTTGTCCCCGTCTGTCCGTGGACATTCGCACAGTCCGCGGACATCAAAATCACCAGCTGGGGGTTCAGTATGTTCTATGTTACATGTATATAAAGTCAGGGATATTATGGTTAAGTTGTCCTACTAAAAACCTATGAAATTCAGTAAAAAAACTTTGTTAAAGGGACGTTATGGTTCAAAGTAAAACAGAAAAACCCCTGAAATTTGCCAATTATGGTAAGCTAAGCAACCATAACTCGCGCCACCGTGCACTGCTAAGACTAACACCCAGGACATCAAAGATGGCATCACAAATGTCATAGATGACATCACTGATGACATCACATGTGCATTTACTTTTCATGAAAACTCTGTACAAGGGATTCTTTAACGTCCCTTTAACAAAGTTTTTTTTTTACTGAATTTGATAGGTTTTTAGTAGCGCAACTTAACCATAACATCCCTTTAACAAAGTTTTTTTTACTGAATATATATATATATATAGTGGCTATGTAGTTATGGTTAAGTTGCTGTTTCCATAGGAAGATCACTTTTTGGGCGGCTTATAACTTTGCTCCCCCTGGACGAATCCACACCAAACTTTGCAAAGAAAGTATATGGCCCACTCTTTTTTTGCAAAGTTTGGTGAGGTTTTGTCCAGGGGGGGCAGAGTTATAGGGAGGGGTCCCAAAACTTCTGTTTTTCCCATAGACATAATGGGAAAAAACTTTGTTCACGCCTACAGCTCAAACTGCTGGACGGATTTACACCAAATTTGCATCAGGGGCGGCAGCTTGGTCCTGAAAGCGTGCTTTTGTTAATTTGGTGTAAATCCGTCCAGTAGTTTTTTTTTTAAATGACTAAAACATAAGGCAAAAAAATTAGTGATATCTATGTTCGCTCCGCGGACACACTTCCCTGTTCACTCCGTGGACAGGGTCCCGATTGGCTGCCCGATCCGCAGACATTTGACATGCTCATTGATTGGATGGTTGAGAACATGTGGTGCGTCAGATTTTCCGGGCCCGCCCGCCATTTTGTATCCGCAGACATTCGCGGACAGCGCGGTGAAACTTGGTGGAAAAATACTATTTAGTCAAGTGTGTTGGCGTGTAAGACTGTTTGGGGAGGGTGGGGGAGTAAGAGATGGGTCACATGCATTTATTTAGGTGGCAGGCACCCTTTTTGTGTTCGATGTGTCCGCGGACAGCCGCGCTATCCTTAATGCCCGTAGTTAATGAAAATGGGGGGTCTTAATGGCACGGTACATGTCCGTATTGTTTGCATGCAAGTTGAAACTGTTCTAAGAACACATCAAGTGTCCCGAGATGTTTGTAAATAAACAAAATGGGGGTTGTCCTGAGGACGCTTTGCCTGTCCGTATTGTCCGTAAGCAAGTTGAAACTGTTCTAAAAACACACGTGGTATCCTGAAATGTTTGTAAATAAACAAAATGGGGATGTCCTGAGGACACTACGCCTGTCCGTATTGTTCGTATGCAAGTTGAAACTGTTCTAAGAACACTCATATTGTTCGCGGACATAAAAAGTGTCCATATGGCATAGTTAAAATGTTTGATTCTATGGGTGTGATCTATGGGTGTAATATGCTGTAGTGCTTGTGGCCAGGGCCTAGAGTCTTGGGTGCATGGAGAAGACCAAATTTATAAGCACCGAAGTTATAAGCATCTATGGGTGTGATATGCTGCGGTGGTTGTACTTATTATAATATACTTACTGTTTGGTTTGGTAACTGGAGTACATATATTCCTTGTCAATTTCTCTGATAAAAGAAAAGATGATGTTAGTATTGGTAGTTTGCAACGACTTATAACATTGCATAATAGACATTTTTTATTTGTTTTGACCCTGATATTTAGTAAATTACAAACCAATGGTTGGCTTGTTGCAGATTTGTGGAGGAGTTAGATAGCTGTTGGCATATTCTAACTGTCTATTTTTTTGTTGGTATAATGTAGTGGTATTGACTTATCTGTTTGGTTATTGTGAAATCCTGGGGCAGTTAGATACCAGTTGGCGTATTCAACTGTCTTAATTGAAGTTTTGTTAAAGTTTAAGTACAGATTAGTTAATACATTTTGGTTTTAAGAAGATTAAATAAGCGTTTGTAAGATTTGCTGGTAATATCTGCTTTAGAGTAATGGTACTATCATTACATTCGAACCATCCACTTTTTTTTTATATAGGCAGTGTAGTGACCTGCATTGGTTGTGGCTCCTGTGTGCTAGATTACACCTATTGTTGTGAAGATTTTCTTACCAAGTGATAATTGACCATGTGTGAATCCAGTCAGCTTGCAGTTGTTTTTGGTACCATCTGCACTGTAACGTAGAAGCATTAGTATTACGTATTTACTATGTGTTTGTATTAGTAAGGTGGAGCGATTATCCGAATTGCATATATTCCATAATCTACCATGGTTTGCATTTTGTGCAAGTTGCTGAAATGGAACGGAGTCACAATTAGGTATGGATACATACACGAAGCGCTCATTGGGGATTTGTTCCTGTGTCACATTGTTGCAGAGAGTGCATGTATGTTTCCACATGTATGAAATCTGGAAGATTTCATTATAGGTATGATTTTGTTTTCCAGTAAATAAACTGGAAGCACCTCAACACCTTCCTCTTCGCTTCTGCTTTCTCTCTCCCTCTCCCCTGCTAAATTCTTCACCAAAACTGCACTGATCCTGCAACTGGGCCACTCTCACTGACCTCGGTCCTGGACCCAGTCACTCTTCACTTGCACTGCCTCCCTGGCAACCCCTGCACTGCTGGACTGTCTCTGTATCACTGCAGCCCCCCCACCCCCTCCCCAGCACTTGTCTGCACTTACCTTGCACTTGCCACCAGCTGGCCCTATTTATTTATTATTTTATTTCTATTCTACTATTTGTATTGCACTTCCCCCTCCCCCTTCCCCTTGCATTTTTCCCTTCCCCCTACCCCTGCACTTGCGCGGTCTGAATGACACCTGGCCTAGTAGGATCGTTGTCTGTCTTCCCTTTGTTCCCCCCTCCCTGCCTCGTCGCGCCTTGAAACACTTGTGTATAGGCGCGTTACAAATGCCATATCATATCATATCATATCAGTACTTGTAGTAAGAACATTAGAAATTCTTGTGGATCTTCCTGTGAGTTTATAGTGAATTTCAGCATTCCAGCACAGTAATCCAATTCTTGTCTCATTCCATGAACACTATACGTGTTGTCAAGATTGTTTGTTGCGTTTCTATGAAGTACTAACATTTGCAAACACAATTGGTCTGTACTGTGTAAATATATGTTGTTAACAATTGGTGGCAATTGAAATAGAATATTCATTACTACATTTGCGTAGCAACTTACACCAATTTCATTTGAAAATTTGAATGGACCAGATAGGCCTGTGTCCAAGTCATTTCTTTGGAATGTGTGTTGTTTCTTTGAAGAAGTATCCAAGTTATTTGAATAATAGGTTCTTCTTTGGTTGTGGTAATTGATGAAGTATTAGCTTCTTTTACTCTCTTTGGAGGATTTGCAGTGACATCCTGTTGCATTTCTGTTTGAATTAGTTTTCTTTTACAACGTTTTCCTTTTTGTGGAACAGGATATGTTTTTAGATGGAGGGTGTATAGTGAACATAGTCTATTGTATTCTAAAATGCAAGGAATATCAGCGTTTACTTTATTTGCAGCAAAGTTTATTAGAAATAGACCGTCAAGTGTACTTAAGTGTGATAGGGCTACGTAGCTCCTGCCTTCTTTAAAGACTGTATTACCAATATCTATCAATGCTTTGTCTAGGATAAGACCTTGTGATTTATGAATGGTGACTGCGTATGCAAGAGTTAGAGAAAATTGTTCTCTGCGTACATATATGTCTTTGAAGAGAAGGAATCAAGCTGTTGAGTGTCCTATCCTTTTAACTTCTGAAAGTTTGTCAAAGAGAATATTGACAAACTGAATGTTGTTGTCACGTGGGTATGTTTGAAAGCCAACAACTGTACCCAGTGCTCCATTACCTAGTCCTTGATCCACGTCAAGGTTACGTATAAGCATTACTCTACAGTTTAAGGATAATTTTAATATTTTCTCCAAACCAGCTGTGTTGGAGATAGAATTTTCTAAGGTATTTAGTCTTGTTGTGGCTTGTTGACACATGGGTAGTGTCATAGCTAATTCTGCCTCATTTGCTATTAGTGGCTGTCCCAGTGGTTCTTGGCTTCCTGTTACAGAAGGTTGACTACTGTCAGGAGTGTCCTTATCTAGTTGGGCCTGGAGTCCTTCATCGTGTTGCTGTTCATTGTGAAACATTGTTTTGTAGTGTGTAAAGTTTACATTGGTTATAGTGCTTTCATTTGCTTTGAAAGCATCTTCGTAGGAGTCATAGGTATCTAGTATTTCTTCTTCTTTTCTCCATGGTTTAAAGAGTTGTAGCAGGGACATGTAATATAGTTCTTTATGTTGAGGAGTCTTTTATGACAATTTCATATAATTAATTAAACTTGGCTTGGTGAGTTTTACTAAGCTGCCTTCACAATTTGTCACTCTGTATCTACCTTTTTTTCATCAGGTTTTATATTATTTTTGTATGTGAAGTTTTGGGCTATGTGGTATAGACACATGGTTTCCAAAGTGGCACTTCTGTTTAGATAGTATGTGTCCAGAAAATTGTTTTTCAAAATGTCTTGGCTGTTGGGATCATTTTTGGCTATTGTTTCTATGCCATCATATGATTTGAGAACTCTTTTTCTAGATTTAGCAGGACCAAGACTTAGCCATACTATATTTTCAGATTTTCCATACAAAGCAGTACCAGTTATGCCCAAGCTGTACAATTTCTGTGACAGTGTTTTGTCTGATGACAGGTCATTCCAGAGGTCTTGAAGCTCTGTTTTTTCTGCTTTGGTTAAGTATGCTGTAACATATCGTGCAACTGCAGTCGAATTGTCTGCAATGTACTGCACATCTATGTTTGCATTCCATAAGAGGGCAATGATTGCATTGTAATCATTGATAAATTGTTCTTCTTCTGTTCTTTTTATGTAATATGTATTTTTAGGTGATTTACCTTTAACACTATGTCTAACTGAAGACATGAAGTTGTTCACTTGGCCAATTTCTGTAACTGGTTTAGGGAAAGCAAAGCGGCATTTGGTGTAGTATTTCCCTTTGTTTTTGTACTTGCAACAACAGTATTTGCCACATTTGTGTCTTTGAAATTGTAAAATTTGTGCATGAAGATCACTATTTGTTGCTTCTGATGGAATTTTACAAGTGACATATTTTTCGATAAACTGTAACACAGTGGCATCATTGTCTTGACCAAATTAAGGAGCATCTTTAATACATTAAAGCATGTGGATATGTGGTGCTCCTCTGGCTTGGTATTCTTTTCTCCAAAAGAAGTGTTGCACTTCTCCGAGGGGAGGAACAGTTTTATTTATTTATTTTTTTTTTTTTATTGTTTAATCAAAAAATAAGATTTTACAATACAGACTGTAAGTTCTATCATCATCGTTATCATCAGAATCTGAATCTTTGCCAGGGTTTTTCTCTCTTTTGTTGTTAAGCTCGCGCATCGTTAGTCTATATTATTACATCATCCATTTCATCTGGTTCGGTTGTCTGTTACTTATCGTTTTCATTTAATAGATTAATTTCGATGTGTCGAACCATTTGTGCCATTGCAATTTGCCATGTGGTTTTTTCCCCTCCTATTAATCGACACCACCATGTCTCTTCTTCTGCCAAGATATCAAACCCTGCCATAGGTGCAAGATATTGTGATCTGATGCTAGCTGTGGCTGGGCAACTCATGATCAAGTGCCTTAATGTTTCTTTTGGAGGGTCAGAATTGTTTTCGCAGAAGCGGCATCCATTTGTTGTTGCTTGTCCACGAATATGTAGGATCTCCCTTGTTTTATATAAGTTTAGCCGTGCACGCAGAATTGCATTTCGTATGTGTTTGCTTGGGCATTGATTTACATATCTTTGTAACTCGTTCCTTTTTAGAGTATTACCAGGGAGATGCAAAGTGAGTTTCAGTTTGGTTGCGTTTTCTATTGTCGTAGCCCAATCGTTGTCTTTTAGTTTTTTTAGTATTTTGCACGGATTGCTTGTGAGCTCTTGATCTTCAGATGCGATGTTCTTCAGAATTAGTTGGTTTTTGTCTTGCCAGTCATTTAGCATTTTGCATTTTCTGCTATCCATTTCGCATTTTAGTAGCCTAAAGATTTCATTATCGTGTGCAATTTGACATTTTCTGTACAGCATGAGGGAGTTGCAGAGGACTGTACATTCTAACGATAGTAGGCTCAATTCATGCCTGATTGCTGACCCTGATACTGAAGGTGGAAGATGTAGTACTGTGCGCCAAAACAGCACTTCCAACTTGGACCACAAACCTATTGGTAAGGTGGGCATTGCTTCTGCACCATACGTAATTGTCGGTACCACTTTCATTTTGTAGAAATTAATGGTTGGTACTAGGGAGAATTTTCCAAATTTGCCATCCACAAATTTAGCTTGGGCAGCTAGTTTTTTGGTCTTTGCGTAAAGTTCTGCCTGCATGGCTGTTTCTCTTTGAGAGCTGTCCATTAGTACTCCTAAGTATTTGCATTGGGCAACGGTCTCGAGATTGATTTCTCCCAGATGCCATTTGAAATTATTTCTTTGTTGATTTCTTTTTTTGTTTCCGTTATTTTGAAGAATCATAACTTTTGTTTTACTCGTGTTTATTTCCAAGTGATTTTTTGTAGCGTAAGTTTGGAGAGCATCAAGTTTTCGCTGCAGACCTATTTCCGTCTGATCAAATATGGTTAAATCATCGGCGTACAGAAGGTGCCCGATCTTCGTTTGCCCCAACTTTGGCGGAAATGCTCTAGTTGTTTCATTTATGCAGTTGATATTGCCGATGTATGTCAAGAAGAGTGCAGATGCTAACGGGCACCCTTGTTTTACACCTCGTTCGCTGTAGATTTCGTCTGATAGCAATCCATTACGATTCAAACGAACTTTCATTGAGGTGTCGCGATGTAGTGCTTGGATCGGAGCAAGTAGCTCCTCAGGACATTGCCACGCTTTTAATTTATCCCATAATATTAGTCTTTCCACTCGGTCAAAGGCTTGAGTAAAGTCAATGTATACAACATATAGATGGCACTTGCTTTGCAGTGCGTTTGCTTTCAGCGTGCTGCATAGTAAGATGTTGCAAGTTGTGCCTGCGCTTTTTTTAAATCCCGCTTGAAAGGGGTCATTGCACTTAGCTCCTGCTGCCCATTTTAGAAATTTGGACATGAGGAGTGAGGCGTACACCTTACCCATTACATCCAATAAGGCAATCGGGCGAAAATTCTCGGGATTGTTCATGTTGCCTTTTTTATAGATTGGGATGATTATCGCTTTGGTCCAAGAATGTGGTATGGACTGAGTTTCTGTACAGCGCCGAAATATGACACTCATTAGACTTGCCCACTCTTTTGGGTGACTTTTTAACTCTGCGTTTGTAATCCCATCTGGGCCTGGTGCGCTAGAGTTTTTTAGTTTAGTAATGATATTCATGATGTCATCTTCTTGTTCTAAGTCAACCCAAGTTACTATGTTTACTTGTTGCTCTTTGTCTGGTGTGCGTAAGGCTGATTGAAAAACTTTGGTAAAATGCGTTACCCAAATTGCTTGATTGATATTATTTAAGATCTGATTATTCGATGTTTTGTCTGCGTCCTTTATTAGAGACCAGAATTCTCGGCTGTTGTTGGTGACGAGAGCTTTGGTTACCTTCTCTGCATCCGCTTGATATAGTTTGTGTCGATGAAATTTCACCCAGTCCTTGTACCTTTTCTTTATATCATTAGTGGCATATGAGATGTCTATGTTCGAGGACTTGCGTATTTCTCTTAACGCTCTTCTGTAATTACGCCTTGTCTCCACTAATTCCTTGTTGAAAACATGTTTGGAACTTTGGTCGGAGGCTGATCCGTTTCCTCGTTTTTGATGCATGTATGGAATCAGTAATGGTTGATAGTCTATTCCATCGGTGGCATCTAAAAATTTGTTTTCGATGTATTTCTTTGTTACTTTGCAAATCTCTGCAGGCTTTATTCTTAGTCTTAAGCCTTGTGCGTTAGCTTCAATTTGAGTGTTATAATGCATGTTTATTTTGCTAGTTAGAGACCAAGCTGTTTCGAGTAAGTTATGGTCACTCATAGATGTGCGATGTATCGTAAATGCTTCAATGATTGGTAGTAGCGACTGAGATACAAATATGTAGTCAATAGTGGCTATTGCGGGTAGACGCTCCCACGTGGGTGGCCTATCTAATACTGGAAATGCAACGTCTAAGTTATGAAGACCATGTGGCTCGCAAAACTTTAGCCATTCTTTCCCTCTTTGTGCTGATGCCTGTTGTGCTGCCGTTGTTGGTTTTTTGTCTCATTACAAGTGGCGTTTAAATCGCCACACATGATGATATCTGCTGCAGGGTAGTCAATCATTGCAGTCACAAGTAGATTCTCACACATATCAATGAATCTTTTTGTTGTAATTGCCGCTGGGTTCCAGTATCCGTTAGCTATGACTACGTTTCTGGATTGTGAATTTTGGTTGTTCTGAACTTGCACCGAGATTACAATTGCTAACAGAGATTGGTTTGTCAGTAAGATTTTATCAATTTTGATTCTAGTTCCGTTGCGGCATGCTATCAGCAATCCTGAGGTTGGACGCCCCTTGCTTCCTCTGCTCGCCGGGCCTAGAATGATTTGATATCCTTCCAATACTGGGGTTGTTTGAAGCCACGTTTCCTGTAGGCAAATGATGTCGTATTCCCCTAGGTTTGGGCCACCTGGCATCGTTAGGTGGGAATGACCTCGGGTGTTCCAGGAGCATAGGGTTAGTCGTGTCGGCCTTTCGTTTGGCGTGTCGCATGTAGATGGGCCTCCTTTCGTGGATTGCCATTGATTCCGATGGTTTGTGAGCATTTTGGGCAACCAAGCCCATAGCCCTGTTTTGATATTTCGAGATGTGTCTATCTTTGTTTGTGCGCTCTTCTGCAGCTCTGATGTTTTTAAGACCGTTGTGTTTGTTGGTTTAGGACAGTTGTCTGATCTCTGTTCTTTTCTGTCTCGACTTCCTTCCCTTGAATTATGCGATCTTCGATTGTATTCCTTTTTGTTGCTTAGCTCATGACTGTTGTCTGATCTTTGTTCTTTTCTGTTCTGACTTCTCTCTCTTGTATAGTAGGTTTCCAGCTTATGTTCTGAGCTTTGTTGCTCACCCTTGCATGTTTTATTTTGGTCCTTACCTGCTTGTGAATCTCGGTTAACTGTTTTTTTTTTTACGTTTAACTTTTTCTGATGTTCTCTTTCCAACTTTTGATTTAGGGGAGCCTTGTGCCTGGAATTCTCATGTCTATCTTTTGAGGCACTTTGACGGCTGCGGGATAGAGCATCAGGACTTCCATGTGAGAACTGGATTGAGACATCCTCAGTATGGAATCCCTGTCTATAGATGTCAAGTTTTTGGTTTAGGATTCTTGTGTGTACTGTGTTCGAATTTACATGGAGTAAAGTGATTGCTCCCGACCTGTCATGCCATGGCTCCACGATTTTTATGTCTGCCGTGTGAATTTCACGTAGATTGCCAATTTTGCTAAATATGGTCATGACAGTTCTCCTGTTCAAAATAAGGTCTTCTGTGTTCGAGCGTCTTTGTGACAACTTTATTATCCATCTGTGCTTTGTATGTTTATTGAAATTATGATGCATATCTCCAGAGGTTTGTTTCTTAGTCCTGCGCTTTGCCTGAGTGCGAGAGCTTGGTCTGTTTTTTTCTTTTTCGTCAATTCTGATGTCTGCATCTCTCCCTTGATGCTTTTTCATTGTGTTTCTATCGTTTGTCTTGTTTTGATCACCACAGGAGATCGAACGTGCAACTTGATTTGAAGGTTCCGATTTCTTTTGTTTAGCTGAAGTTTCGTTGTTTTGCCTAGATATTTCTTCTTTCCCTTTTCTGTGTCCCTTGCCCATCTCTTGTCTGTGGCTGTCAATTTTGGATTTCTTCTGAATTATTTCTTTGTCTGACTTTTTTGGTGTCTTGTTTGTTGTCCTCGTGCGTTTTTCTGCCTCATTAGATTTGAAGTGATATTCTAGGCGATTGCGCCTTTCTTCCAGGGTTTCGAAGTCGCGCTCCTTGTCAGTTTTGTTAATTGCTCCCGGGGCTACAGAAGTGTGCTGATTTTTATAATAGGATCTTGCCTTGTTTTTGGATTGCTCAGGTGTTATGCTTGAGCAAGAGTCATCAGCAGGATAGACGCTGAGATCTAATAGTGCGTCTACTGGGTCAGAGTCAGACGAATAGTTTCTTGCCGCTGAGCTACTTCTGACATTTTCATTTGTATCATTCGGTTTTGAGGGTTTTATGTTATTAGTAGTAGTAGCCTTCTGGCTTGTTTTTTTGTCAGTGGTCGATGTTTTTGCCTGTACTTGTCTTCTGTACGAACTGTCGTTATTCAATGTGCTTTTTTGTGGTGCCTTGGTGTTTGTTTTCATAGTGAAGTTGTGATTTGCATTTGCCATTGTGTTTTCAAGACTCAGTTTGTCTTTGCCGTTGGTCATATCAAAGATAGAATAGATTAGTTCATTTTTGTCTTTTTCAACCTGATTAATTACAGGGGCCTTATTTAAGACGAGCAGTGTGTTGGAGGCCTGACATATTGAATGTGGCGGCGACTTCCCTTTGAGGATGAGTTCGTCATTTTGGATTTGCACTGAACCTTGCGTTGCCCTCATGCCTCTGACGCGCTTTTCTTCTGTAAGGTCGATAACTATGTTGGTTTGTGTTCCAATTTCGTGTACAGTGTGTTCTTTCCTTGTTTGCGTTTGAGCATGAAGATGTGATGCTGCGCCTTTGTTTTTTGGGTATGGACCTTGCGTATCCAACTTGTCTTTTGGCTCTGAAACGTTTTCCTTTGTTGTTATGTAGGTCTCTAGGTATAATACTTTTGTGAGGATCATAGCTAAAATCACTTGCTGATCTTTCACCGTTTCATGCATTGTTTCATAAAGTTTGCAGAAGGGGTTCAGGGCAATGGTTATCACTGACATTATGCCTTGGAGATCCGTTTTCTTTGTGGTCACCTCTTGTGTTGTGTGTACTTTTTGCTGACTCATGTTTTCGTGATGTGTTAGCCCGGAAGCGGAATACCGCTTACTTGGTGTTTGTGTTGATTGACTAGCATTTCCTGTATTCGTGGGCGCCATGGTGTTACCCAATGGTCGATATGTGTTTAATCCATGTATGTTGGATGTAAATTCTTTTGCTACCGACGCCCTCCTGTCTTTAGGGGTGATAGTTTTTTTGCGGAAGCGCTTGGATTCGCAAATGAATGCTCTTGTGTTGCGCGTCCATCTGTAGCTATCATGGGTTCGGTGGCTACTTTCCTGGGCTCATGCACTTGTGCATCTGTTAAGGTGTTGGATTTTGCTTCTGTTAAATCCTTAGGGGTTATGGGGTATTGTCGATCGCCTTCTGTAGGATTCTCACTGTTATCAGTGCCTGGGAAATGGAATAAGATTGCTTTCCTTGGAGCACCATCCATTTGGCCTAACGGTGTGTTCGTTGGTGTTGATTCTTGTGCCGAAGGAACCCTAGCATGGTTATCTTTTATGAGTGAGAAATCACTGCTCGATGTAGTGTTTTCATCCCAAATCTGACTTTGTATTGTTTGCTGCTCATCTTTATTTTGTTTTTCCATGTTTTGCTGATCCTGAATATTACTCATGAGTTGAGTTCCACTTTGAACGGGCATTTCCGGTGCTATTTCTCTATTATTAAGTACATCTGACTTTTCCATGGTTCGCAGCTCTGTTACTTCTGCATAATGAGATTCGGGCGTTGTTGGTAAGTCGGGGATGTCTTTACTTATATGCTCGCATTTTCTTTGTTTTGCCGGGGGTGGCAAATCAGTCTCTACTGCGAGCATTTCAGCGTCAGAAATTTCGTCACACATATTAATTTTTGTGTGTGGCTGAAATTCAAAAAAATCGGTCAAAATTCGTAGAGAGTGATTTTTCCGAAGTCTCGTATATGTTAAGTTTTTAATCGTGCTGCCTCTGATAGCTTGTTGTTTTTTAGGTGGTGGTAGCTTTTTCTTAATGCTTTTTGTGCATTTATCTCTTGATCGCTTTTTGGAGTTATGATCAGTTGAAAGTTTGCTGACTGCACAGATATTTGTTTGTAGATCTAGTGGTGTCCCTGTCTGGTCTGACAAGACTTGTGCAGTGTCTTCGTCAGTGGGAGCATGAACTTGGGCCTTCGCGTTGCTTGTTGGAACTAAAATAGACTTATTTCTTCTGTTTTGCTGCTGCTGTTTGCGCTCAGCATTGTCTTTATGGCCTTCAACACTGATTGACGAGGACGCTGTGCTCCGGTTCGACTTCATGAGCGCGTTGCTGCTCGGGCCCAGTGCAACGAGTGGGTCTTTATCACACTTCCTGGCTTGTACAGGGTCGCAGGTAAGGCTTTGTCTAGTCTCCCCTCTGGAAGACTGCGACACGGCCAGTTTCACTGCGCCGTGTGTTGCCCCAGATGGTGTTATAACTTGTATAGTCTCATTTGTAACCTGTTTCTCCTTCTCCCTGATCGTGTCCTTAACCGCCCCTGAGCATAGTGAATCCGTAGGCATATCACTTGGTAAACAGTTTTTTTGTTGGGTGATGGCGGTGGTAAAACTGCCCTCCACTCTCATCGCTTGTGGGCTGGTTCCACATGGCGTATGCGAATGTGGGACATGTTTTGTTACGGACCTTGGGTCTTCTTTGAGTGGACACTCTTCCCCTTGCTTGGAGCTTCGCAAGCGCATGTCCTCATCCATACACAGCGTGGAAAATGCAATGAGGTAAACAATTACTACGCCGTGTCTACTTACCCTGTGTTTTTGGCTATGCAAGGTGTCTTTGTGGTTATCCGCCGCAGACTCCCGATCACTGGTCGCGCCGTCCGCGTCGAACAGCCGTAGAACAGTCGGCGCCCTTTGCTCCTGACGGGCTTAGCGCCGCTCTGCTGGTGGCCTTGCTGTTTTCTATCCACAAAAAGTCACGTGCCAGGTCACGTGACCGAACCCAGCTCCGCCTCCTCCGGGAAGCGCGTTAGACAGCTGGTGTGAGCCCTTCAATACAAACGTTCTGGTTGAACACTCGTCGGAAAGAGATACGCCGCTCTGCTGGTGGCCTTGCTGTTTTCTATCCACAAAAAGTCACGTGCCAGGTCACGTGATCGAACCCAGCTCCGCCTCCTCCAGGAAGCGCGTTAGACAGCTGGTGTGAGCCCTTCAATACAAACGTTCTGGTTGAACACTCGTCGGAAAGAGAACAGTTTTATTACAAATAAAGTGTAGCATAGCAATGAAGTGAAAATGAAAATATCTTGAAACATTAACAAGATCTAGAGAACAAAGTTCTCCAGGAGTTAGTATATCTATGTTTGTTTTGTTTTCGTTTGATATGCGTAGGAAATTATGTAAATCTTCCCATTCATATTCTGCACAACCTAATGTAACAAACCAAGTGGGTAGGCCAAAGTTTCTTATCATACAACGTACAACTCCATGATGTCGAAACTAGTACTCTTTAGTACCACGCATGTTTGCTAATAGATTTGTAATGCTTGATTGTAAAACCTCATCCTTTTCTTGCACTTTTTGTAATAATTGCATAGCTGACATATTTTGCAAGTGGGTTTCTGATTTTAATGTGTGTGCAACTCTGTAACATAGAGTTGCTATTTAACTTTCAAAGAGTAGGTGGAATATGTATTCCACATTTTGTCTAAATCTGGGATCTTCAGAATACATCCGTAACGAGCGGTATTCTGATGCTGTTATTTGAATAGGTCTATCATCGTACCTTACTCCTTTGCCAGTAGGAAACAGTAGAGGAAAAACATGTGCTTCCATACTTTTTTCCCATATGCTGATTGGTGCTCTTTTCGTTTGTCACATTTGGTACGTTTCTAGTGCATCTTCGATGGTGTCATTAGAGTGCAATGGATGAATTGTATAATGGCCTAAAATATTGGATACTGTAGCAGGATCTAGAAGCTCAAATGGACCAGTTTCTGGTGACTCTTGAATTATTTCAGTGGTTTCCTTCCAGTTTTCTTCAATATTCATTTCTTTGTAGTATTCATTATTGTCTTTTAGATATTGCAAGGCTTGTCTAACTTTATGTAAGTCTACGAGTTGTTGCCAAATTGTTTTGTCTTTTGTTGGTACACCATTTACTAAGACAATTAAAGGTTGCTGTATTGGACGTTGCACTCCCAGAGTGTGCACATTTTGTTTTAGATCTAATGGTAAGCACACTACTTTGCCACAAATGCCTTTCACCAATTCAGAGGGAGGTAATTTTGCTGTTTTTGGTTGAAGGTGTATTATTGCTTGAAAGGGGTGCACTGTTTGAATTATGATGCTCTCATATAAATTGAGTTGTTGGTTGGGTTTTGGTAGTGGGAATAATTCCACATTATTTGTGATAGCACGTGAAGGAGTTTGGTTGTTGTCAAGTTTTATAGTGCAGTAACTGCAAAGTATTAAGGAGTCAGTTATTTCGTATTTGTTTTCTGCTATAATGTAGAGAGCTAATTCAAACCATTTAGTATCTTCAATGTCTTCTATTTTGTATGTTACGTCTACAGATTTTGTGTTTCGTTTAGAAAAGGTTTTGCGGCAACACACACACACATGGTTTGGTACTTCAGCAGATGTACTTTTAAATTTCAGTATTTCTTTTTTGTATGTGTGTAGTAGAAGGTTGCCATGCACAGGATTGTTGCTGGTTTGTTGTAAAGCTATTGCATTTTGTAAGTGGCATTCACTTCCAAAATATTTTTTATGGATACAGTCGCTTTTTCGAGTAGGTCTTTGGCTGTACCATGTAGAAGAATGTTATTTAAATTTGCTGGTGCTAAAGCAGGACTTTTAGCATAGTACAGTTTATAGACTAGATTTATTATAGTTGAATGATGTTTTGATATTATTTTGATATGATGGAAGGTAGTTTTGCAAATAGGTCCTGAAATGCAGCCTAATGAATGTCCATGTAGTCCTGTGTATTTGCGCACTGGACAGGTATCCATATTTTGCAGCAGTTTCATTTTCATTTTGTCTTTGCCTTTCAAATACTGATTGAGGAATTGGCGTAAAGACTTGAAAGATTTTTTGGGACTATTACACATTGACGTGCATGGCCATTTGTATACTGGACGTTCTGGTTCAGTCGAATGGAGAGGTAATTCTGAGTTTTCAGGGGATATTTTTGTAAGCAGTATTTCTTGTTCCATTATGGTTATATCAACTTTTTCATAACCTCGTCCACTGCTATGTATGGCAATTGTATTTGTTTGCTTTTGTTTGTATGCTTCTTCATTAAAATATGGTTCTGTGCTTGTGGTGTGACTCCATTCACCTCCACAGATATTTAAGAAGTTATTTTTGTTGACATTCCATTTATTGAGAAGTCTTTTTTGTAATTTAGTCATTAGTTTTGTTAGTGGTTTCATTCTGTTTAACACTAAAATAAATAACTTTCTTTTGAGAAGGATTTCACTGTCTATCAAAGCTTCTAAGATTAATTTTCTACAGTAGGCTTTAAGGGTTGTGCATGATGTCTATCCTGTTTTTATAATATTCTGAAGGAATGGAACATTTTTGCTAAAATACTTTTTTTGGTATGCTTACTTGGCACTATATCAAGATTTATAAGAGCAGTTTTAGCAGTAGTGGTAGCTGAATTCTTGTTAATTGTTTTCTGTTTCGTTTTACATTTTGATAGAGGAGGCAAAGTTTCTGTACTTGAAGCTTGTTTTGCTTCGCTAAATGACTGTATTAGCTGGTTTGTTTGAACCTTTTGTACAAATTCTGCTAGAGATGGACGTTTATTTTGGACACTTCTATTTTCATTTGCTCTACTTCTGTGTTGCTTTCTACTGACTTGCTTTTTGGTAGGCATTCTTTGGGGTCTGTTGAAAAAAATTAAGAAGGTATGGGTTGGGCTGTTCTGCAATGTATGTGTGCTGTGTGCATGAGTGTCTGAGTATGATTGTAAAGATGTATGTGATGGTGTGTGATTGTGCACTGGGCAACTACAACTAGTTGGGATGGCTATTCTTGTATTTATGTGTTACTATACTGGGGTTCAGATGACAGTAGAAAGTAAGCTAGTGGTGAGGAGAAGCACAAATAGTAAATCTAATGGTATAGAATTAAAACAGTTCTTTGTTCTACAATACTAACATCCTAGGGGCTGAGTTATGTTATTTGTGCCCTGAAAAACGGGGATTTGTGCACCATTCTGCCTTCAAATCCCTGTTTAACAAATGGGGATTTGTGGGCAGAATGGTGCAAAATCTCTGTTTTTCGGCACAGAAATACCATGAATGAACCCCACAGTGTGTTTCAGTAACAGTAAAAATATTATGGTGATATTTAACTTACTTTTTTGTGTGGAAAGAGCAGGTTTCTTCTAAGTTGTTGTTTGTACTTCAGATTCTGCTGCTGCTTTTCAGGAGAGTGGTCTTCACTGCAATTTTAAAGGAAAGAAGTTAGTAATTTTGTGTGTTTATAGCACTGAGGTTAATTTAGACATTGATTTTTATGTTTTTGTAAAAGTATTTTTGTTTGATATATGAAGATAGTGTGTGCATGCAATTTCATTTGACTATGATGTGCAGTCTTTATATGTTACTTTAAATATGTTAGTTCAAAATGCTTTGCAAATGTGTGTGTAAAAAGAAATTAAATAGCAGATAGGTTTGGAAGTGACAGTTGATTATAGCAGATGGGACACATTACAGTAAGTTCATTTTATAGGTTATACAGGTTTAAAGGCAGTTAATCTGTTTATATGCATCTATAAGAATTGTATATGTACTATACAGAAAATATGCATACCTGCAGTTTGTGTTCATGCATATGGATATGCATGCACCTGCAAGTAGAAATCTTAGAGACTTGTACAGTAGTTCTTGTAGTAGGTGCTTTCCAATGATATGAAACTTGTCCTCAGAGTGATTAACAGTACATTTGAAGTGCTGATCTATGATGATGGAGTTAGATGAAGAGGTCTTGGATGTGATTGGTGGATGGTTGTGTGACTGCTTAGCTGTATTCAATCAGGGAATGGCACAGAGAGTGAAGTGGAAATGGTAGTAGGGCTGCCCATGATACGATATGTCCGCGGACATGGCGGTAGTCCGCGGACATTGCGTGTTACATACAGGGATTCTGGGGTGGGGAGGCATGCAAATGAGAATGAGCAGAGCAAGGGATTGGTCAGTAAAGTTTAGTGGGTGTGTTGTGTCAGGAGAGAGTTTGTCAGAAAGTCTTTTTCCCGAGAGAAGAACAGATAGCTATGGCTGTGTGTTTCAGAAGACAGATTGTCTGGATTTTGGGAGACTCGTGGATACATTGGTTGAAGGTGCATGCAGAAAGCTGTGGAGTAGCTGTAGATTTTGGATTCCCACATGTGGAAGTGCACTGGCATGGAGTGCGTGGAATGAAGTGGCTGGACTTGGTACCTCTCTGTGCTACTTTGGAGACAGAGCATCATCCAGACATAATTATAATTCATTGTGGAGGGAACAGTTTAGGACATGTGTCTGGAATTTCTTTGCAATTTGCAATGAAAGAAGGACTTGGGAAGGTCATGGACATGTTTCAAAATTCTCAAGAAATCTTTTCTCGGATTGCGCAGAGACAAATGTGTCTGCGTTCTTCTTCATTTGGTCCACAAATGGATAAAGCGAGGCACAATGTCAATAAGGCTTTTTGTGCCTTTCTAAGAGATGTTGGCATGTCCTCTTTTCACAATGAAAATATTATGTTTCGTAGCACATACATTTTTCGCAGAGATGGAGTCCATCTTACTTATGCTGGCAATCTGATTTTTCCGAGAAATGTACAACATGCATTGCAACCTTTTTTGGAATTTCAGCCATCCATTTTGCAATAGGTGTTCACCATTTCAAGTTTTTCAAACACAAACAAACACCACCAAAAGGCTCTTTTCAGAGCCACCACTTCCTCCCAGAGAAAAGTGCAATGGTTATGATAGGGCAGCACCCCAAAATTTTAGATGTCCGCGAACTGTCCGCAGACTTCTAAAAAATACACAGGGCCCTGCTCCATTTGTTTGCAACTTCTATTTTTAAACTGTGAAAGGCGGCTCTGAAAAGAGCCTTTTTTTATTTTTGTTGTTTTCTTTTTTTTTGGTTTTTTACACATGACACACTAGGAGAGGAGGGAAAAGGAGGATAAGGGGGGACACCAACCACAGGGGTAAGAAAGGGCGGGTGGTGAGAGGAAGATGTAGGGTGGGCCTTACTTAGGTAGGTACCAGGTCTTCTCATGCTCTGAGACCGCAGTCTTGAACGCACTACGAAGTCTCTCCCCCCTGCAGAGTACTGCGTCGCAGTACATACACAAAACTGTGACCCTCAAAATGTAACGGTCATCAGCATGGCCTGTGAGGCAGCTCTAAAAATACACTCTCCCAAAGGAGTGTTCCTTGCGGTGACAGGATCGGAAACGGAGGATGTAGTGGAGGAACTCAACCTACTACGCTCCTCGCAAGGTACAACCTTGCGAATGGCTCCACCGTGGAATGACCTTAGGTGTCGCTTCATAGTTGTCGTACCAAAGCTGTACGAACCAGCCCTTCCACGACTCAGTACCATTTTTCACTGGTTGCAGGTGACCTTGTTCATACGCTCCTTGGGTACGTTACCATAAATGGTAAATAAGCGACACACCCAAGACTCACGGTGAGTGCTGGTAGTAGGGACTTCCACTACCTCATCCTCGTCATCCTCTTCATCCTCCTCTACATCCTCACTCCTGTTCCCCTCTTCAGGCCCTTGGGGAGGAGGTGGGGGTGGTGCTGAGGCAGATGTAGCACCAGGTGGAAGATCAGCAGCCATGGATGCCATCAGCTTTCAGCAAAAGCAGCAAAATCTGGAAGATTGCAATGAAAAAATGCACTGTGTTCTGTAAAATAGCCAGAAACACAATGAGGATGAGCTCTGGGGTGTGGCCTTTTATAGGGGTGCTGGTTCGCGGACACTCGCGCTGTCCGCAGACAGATCGAACACCCCAAAAAGGCTCAAAAAGTCCCAAAAAGTATGTAGAAAGTCAGGGTCATTGCCTGGGACATGTGCTATGGTGATTTATTACTATAAAATACTGTGGATTGCCTGAAAAGGTACTTTAAAATTGTTCGGGGACATGAACAGTGTCCGCAATTAGAACAGACGCTCAGCGTGGGCGCGGTAACATGATGGCATTGCGAACATGTCCGCGAAGGGAACGGGTATCCGCAGGACACCGAATGCATGGGAACAGTTTTGCACATGAGTGTTGGTGTTCTACGGACAGTGTTCGGGTCCTCAAACTAATTAAAAGTGTGATGAACAGCTACGGATAGGTGCGATCTTCGTAGGATTTATGGGTGTGGTGCGCATGTTCGTAGATAGTATACGGACAGTGTTTGGGTCCTGAAACCAATTAGAAGTGTGACACAAGTGTAATGAACAGTTACGGACAGGCAGTTGTTCTTAGAACAGTTTCAAGCTGCCTATGAATAATACAGACAGGTATAGTGTCCTCAGAACACCCCCATTTAGTTTATTTATGAACATTTCAGGACACAGCATGTGTTCTTGGAATAGTTTCATCTTGTCTACGAACAATACGGACAGGCATAGCGTCCTCAGGACACCCCCATTTTGTTTATTTACGAACATTTCAGGACACCGCGTGTGTTTTTAGAACAGTTTCAATTTTCCTACGAACATTACGGACAGGCATACCGTCCTCAGGACACCCCCATTTTGTTTATTTATGAACATTTCAGGACACAGCGTGTGTTCTTAGAACAGTTTCAACTTGCCTATGAACAATACGGACAGGCGTAGGGTCCTCAGGACACCCCCATTTTGTTTATTTACAAACCTTTCAGGACACCGCATGTGTTCTTAGAACAGTTTCAACTTGCCTACGAACAATACGGACAGGTATAGTGACCTCAGGACACCCATATTTTATTTATGAACGGACATTCTGGATACCCGTACTGTTCGCGGACACCAAAACTGACTTTAAAAAAAAAAAACACAAAGGACTAAATTAACACACACATAACATTTATTTCTCATTATATTACATATATGTACAATTTATGATAGAGACGGGGAAGCAGAAACTGACCCAAACATTGGGGTTTTCAAGAGGATATGAGAAGATGAAGGGATGGCAGTCTCATTAAAACATTTTTCTATGTGGGGAGGGTTTGGGGATAATTGACTGGGATATGGAGAGTGGGGACAGGTACATGTTGCACAATGGTATCTATTTTTTTTATATGGTCCTCCACAAAATCTTTCAAAAGGTGGAAATTTGTCATGAGCTTGTTCATTTTGTCTTCCATGCGCTGGAGAGTTTGTTCTAAAGTATCTTGTTATATATTGTTTTCAATGTCTGTATGGTCCGTTAAAATATATATATATATATATATATATATATATATATATGTTAAGTGCACATAAAGTAATGCTTATTAATTTGGTTATATAGAGAAGTGTCTACCATTAGTTTTGCTATCTTCAGACATTTCACCATGTGGGAAATTCTCCTCAAGCCATTCTAAAGTATTTGACATTTCTGTGAGGAAAAAGAAATATATATTACTTTTGTTGTATCTAATATAAACATTTTAGAAATATAAAAGAAAAAAGAAGTTTACTTACTAGATTGTGGTAAATTGTCTTCTCACTGTTCTGTAGATCTGATGTTGCTCCTAGTTGTGCAGTTTCTGTGAGGTAATTATGCTAGAAGCATATCTTTCTTGTTTTGGTATTCCACTTTAGTATACATGGTATTTAAATGGATGGTTGTTGTGTTAGATATATAGGTTCTACTGTTTATTTATTACTACATATAATGTGTTTGTGTGTTGGTTTTTCAACTAGTGCAGTGTTCAAATGGCATGCTATAACAATTTAAGACACCCCTTCGTTTTTGGGTAGTGTTGCTGTTGTCCACGTCCGTCCACAGACATTCGTACAGTCCGCGGACATAGAATTCAATAGCTGGGGGTTCGGTGTGTTCTATGTTACATGTATATAAAGTCAGGGATGTTATGGTTAAGTTGTGCTATTAAAAACCTATGAAATTCAGTAAAAAACCTTTGTTGAAGGGACGTTATGGTTAGTTGCGCTACTAAAAACCTATCAAATTCAGTAAAAAAAACTTTGTTAAAGGGACAGGGTCCTATTGGCTGCGCGATCCTTTATGATGATGTTATGGTTCAAGGTAAAACCGAAAAACCCTGAAATTCGCTTGTTATGGTAAGCTAAGCAACCATAACTCGCGCCACCGTGCACTGCTAACACTAACACCCAGGACATCACTGATGACATCACATGTCTGGCTCCTCCTTTTTTCCTTTACTGACATATCTAGGCCATATGGTTTTCTTCAGTAACAGTGAGGAACTAAAAATTGAAAAGGTACTATTTTTGTAGACTTATTCTTCATGTATGTTCTTACAGTAATTCCCTTATGGACGAGTGGAGGACTCCAGAGGGAGAGTATTTAGGAAGAGAGCATTGTAGAAAGTGTGGGCCCTGGCCCCAGAAAGCCTTGTGAATTATGCAGAGGGTCTTGAACTTGATCCTTGTAGCCACAAGGAGCCAGTGGAGGTATTTTAGGGCCAGAGAGATGCGGACCCAGGCCTTGAGACCAAAGATAAGTCTCACAGTTCTGTTCTCGATGAGTTGTAGAGGACGGAGAGCAGAAGAAGGAAGATTGAGAAAGAGGCTTTATTGTAATAGTCCAGCCTAGAGAGAACCAGGGCTCTTGAGGTGATGAGCCTCTGGGGGAAAGTGAGAAAAGGTAGAATACCTCTGAGGAGGTGCAGTTGGTAGTTGGACTTTTTGGCGATGTCTGAGATGTGAGAAGAGAAGGAGAGCGTTAAATCTAAGATAACCCCTACATTCTTTACCTCTTTTCTAGGTGAGGACACAGGGCCAAGGGAGGCAGGTCAGTGAGAAAGTTGGAAGGCGGAAGCAGGGGTCCCAATGAGGACACTCTGTCTTACTGGCATTCAGGCATAGATCATTAGCAGCACACCAAGCCTGAATTGCGGATAGACAGTCAGGGATGAGCGAGGAGGAGGAGGAGGGGGCCGAGGGTAGCCTGAAAGGGAGCTGCTGACATCCGCATAACGCTGAAAGTTAGAGGTAGAGATCCTATGAGCCAAGGGGGCCATGCAGATATTGAAGAACTAGGGGGAAAGGTTGTATCCCTGGGGGGCACTACAGATAGAGAGAGTGGTAGGGGAGAGAAAGGGCCCGAGTTCCACCTGTAAGGGCCAGTCAGAGAGAAAGGAGGAAAGCCACATCAGGGCCTTATCTGTGATGCCCAGGATATCATGGAGACGGGTGTTCAGAATGCTGTAGTTTACTGAGTTTAGGGCCCTTTAGGAATGTCCATATGTAATGGATTGGATCACACAGAATAACTCTGAATCCAAATAACTGAAACCATCTCAGGGAGATGGAAACATACTGTTTTATGAACAATTATCTAAAACAGGGAGTTTACAACAAACACCAACGGACGTGCGCTTAGGTTCTCTCAGCGATCTTTACACAAAACATAGTTTACATATCAAAAATATGTTAGAGATGAATTGATACTACGTGGGAATAATGAAAAACCTACAAAGGCTCGGGAGTGACTTAAGGGGAACAACTAAGTGTACTTTGTATAGGAACAGGATTGTGATTGGCTACCAACCATCAGGTGGACAACATATGCCTATCTCTAAAACATGTCATCTTCAGAAACATTATATACACAGTTTCTTATTGGTGTTCAAACTATAAGGTCCTTCATTATATGGACTACTACAATTGGTTACCACGCTTGTGCCAGGTCTGGAACATTCGGTTCACTTAGCAGCACGTAAGCCCAGACCCAGCTGCAAGGAGATGTGGTATGACACTACCTCCCCACCCAATTAGCCCAGCATCTCTCATCGCCCATACCTTCTGCCATGAAGATTGTCTTTGAACTTGGTCTTGCAAAGTATCCTTGTCTTTAGAATACATGGGAGTGAGAGCACTCACTATCGTGTTCTGGGACTCCAAGTTCGAACTCTATTTTCATCCCTGGCTCACGTGACTGGAGACTACAATTTGGCCCATTTGGCAGGTTTTAAATGCTCTAAATGAATTAAACTTGGTACTCTTGGTGTTCTTTGTTTGCACCCTAAGCAAGGGATGATTAATTCTTTGCACGTTCTCGCCTTTCCAGAATAGATAGCAGACTCCAGGCCCGACAACCTCGCCATGCAGCTACCGGATTCTTCTTAACTTTGCTGCAACAGTTTTCCCTTCCCGCTTCATGGGTCCTGGCTTACTAAATTCATGATAACGATGTCCAGATTCTATACAAAGGCAGCTTTGCATGCGCCATATTCACTACGTATAGCCAGCTTCTATGATGACTTAGTCTACCTTGCATTTCAGCATCTGTACAATTATTGAATGGTTGATTTTCTGCAGCACTTTGTGCACGTGTAATCTCTATTTTCATATTTAAAAGTTCACTTGATTCTTTAGCTCGTCATTAGTCTCTTCAGGATCTATACATCTTCTTCAGCCTGTATCTCGGGACATTGTGCATACTCTTTTGTGAAGTCACTGACTTCTTTTCTTTGCTCTTTCTCATATTCCTTCAGGGAGTTCCTCCCTTAGGGGTATCAGTTAATATTATGCCCACCAATAATATCGCCATATATATGGTCGTGGGGTAAGTCCATAGGTGATATTATTAGTGGGGATAATTTATGAGGTTATTGGGACCAGGGGTTGAGGGGGTGTCCCCCGCTCCATTAAAGAAATTATGGGGATTGCAGGGCTGTCTCCCGCGGGTTCCATAACTTAATATCGCAACAGGCATATGGGGATATGTTTGTATGGCGATATTTTTGTGGGGATAATAACACATGAAACCCCCTTAGGTTGTCATCACTTCTGGGATACATTCGCTAGGGTTGTCTCAATGGGCATCTTCTCTCTTGTGAAACATGGCACGATCTCAGGTCTCCAACATATGGGAGGAAGGGGGCAGGATTGCCTGCAGAGGCATCCAGCTGCTCCTCTGCATTACCTTATCAAAAGCAGAAGAGAGGTCGAGAAGAATGAGGACAGAGGGAGAGTTGGAGTCAAGATTTAAGAGCTGGTCTTCACGGGTGTTCCGAACAGCAGTTTCCGTGCCTCTGGATGCTATAAAGCCGGACTGATGGTGGTACAGCACTGACATGTTGTGTTGCAGACGTCGTAATCTGCTTTAGGCACAGCCAGCAATTAAAGGGTTTTAAAAGCAATGATGGGTACTGGCTGCATGAAAATGTGCATTACAGGCCTGTGCTGGCATATATTGCTGAAACAGGCCCCATGGTTTTCTGTCAGCACAGCCAGCATGAACATGTTTTGTAAAATTCTCCTGTGTACTTGTGGTGTTCTGGAATCTATTGGCGTTGTTCATGTCTTCCCTACAGAACGGATTACACAGAACAAATTGGACAGAAAAGCCATACAGTGTGCAATTAGTGATTGCACACTGTATGGCTTTTCTGTCCAATTTGTTCTGTGTTTCCTGCTGAACAATTCACCATTTCAACCTATTCCTTAACATTAGTTCCCCCTAAATGTTTTGGGCTTACTGCAGAAGGGAATTCTGGGAAAACATGTGTACACCTTCTTTTTAAAAATTCACCAGCCACCAATGGCCACCGCTTGCCTATTTTCGGGGACCCTCCTTCAGCAGTGAATAAACCTGATCAAGAGTCCTTGCAATCTTATCATGTATTCTGCCCGGCCAAGTGATATTATGCCCAAGGCAAGTGATACTTTCCCCAAGGCAAGTGGATTTGTTTAGGACAGTTCTGCATGCTGCTGTTTTTTCAGGCTATGCATAAGTGTGTCTGCCTGGTTGTTTACTTGCCGCCCAGGGATTACTGGGGAGGTCGGTGCAGGTCATGCTGCCACAGTCAACATGAGCAATCAGTTGGGATTTTCTAAGCCTGTACTGGTCTGTAGGAGCCGGGGCAACACTAAATCTTATGGATAGTCGTGCATTGATTCTTTTCACTACTGTGCTCATTCGCCTGAAGGACCTTAGATCTGAGATAAAGTTACACGCAAGTTGTCTACTTTTAGTGTGGAGGATGTGGCTAATCCCACCACAATGGAGCAAGGAAATCGAAGACCTTCCTTCTTTCTACCATAAAGCACCAACATCTCTGTTTTTGAAATGTTAAGGTCAGATTAAAAAGAATATAGTGATGGGATCCCAATATTAGGCGTCATCCAAGAAATGTGAAATCCTAGTCTGGGAGAGGCACTTCTCTGCATGCATCTAACATCAGAGGTAATGCATAGCAATCACCTGTGTCATGGGAGCATGTCTATATCTTACAAGACCAAAGGTGGGAGGCAGGCTTACTTGGAGCCACATGACACCCTTGCTCACTATTCTTAGAGAGGCACAGCTACGCCCTACTGATGAGGTTCAACCAGAGCGAAACACGTTTCTGGGGTTGCTGTTGGTACTCTTGTTCAGAGGAGAATTGCCTAGCATTTCGTTGCTGGACTGCCCCAGGGCAGGACAAAGACTGATATGTTTGGGATATTTCTTCTCTGTGAAAGATAGTGAGCTAAAGACTCTGGGTTAAGGCTCTTGTAACCAGGACTCATGTCTGGTAGAGAGTCTCCCAGGACCCCCCTTGTTATTTAGAGGAAGTAAGCCCACTTTATATGCCTCCTGTAATGTCTCCAGCAGTTTAGGCACCAATTCCTCAACGCATTCTAGCCCATCTGCTTCAGGCACTTCACCCGTAGGCAATGACATGATGGTGGACTTCATTTCTTTAACTGAGAGTGGGGCATCATGGGCGTCAGCTAGCTCCCTGTATAGACGAGGCAATTTAATTAGGGACAACGACTCATTGGGGTCCCCTTCACAGCTGCCGTCGTATACAGAATACAGGGAACTATAGTATCTAAAGAACATGTCGTTGATCTCACTCTGGGCTCACCAAGGGATACTGCACTGGCATTTATCATTTTCCTTTTGTCTGCGCTGTGGAATAGCCATGCTAGCAACCTCCCAGGTTTATCCCCTTCTTCATGCAGTTTCTCAGTGTATTTGGCATAGTCGAACTTGCCTAGCCTGCCCCAGTCAGCGACGCACTTCTGTTTCAGCTCTGTTAGCTCTCTGACAACCGCCCCCTTCCAAATATTGCTGTGTTCAGCAGCTTTGATGTCCGCCTCAGTCTTGGAGAGGATTAGCATTGAATCCTTCCTGACACCATGCTTCTTGTCTTTCGGGTCTCCTCTAGTCACTGTTTTGAATGCATCATGTAGAGTGCTAAATCTCTCCACACTACCAGTGTTGGTTTCAAAGTAACATGTTAGCAATTCTCTAATATGTTCCCTGAACGTCTCGTCCTGTAATGTTTTGGATCTTAATCTCCATGTGGGAATTAATGGTATACTACATTTTTTCTGCCATGTAACCTGAAGCAGGGCGTTGTCGGAGAGGACTCTAGCCGTATAATCAGCGCCAATGAATTCACCTAAATTCTCACTTAACGTAAACACATAGTCATTGCAGGTGTGTACTGCATGAGGGGGAGAATAGTGTGAATATCCTTGTGTGTCCTCGTATAGGGACCTACAAACATCACCCAAGCGAAGATTCTGTAGCAAAGTGTTCATGGCCTTGGCAGGTGGAGAAGGCCTCTTAGTGTCCGATCTGTCTATGGTCTGGTTGAGTGTACAATTGAAGTCCCTGCCCCATATCCACATACCACCCCTCTAGGGGGTCAATCTAAGGTACTGAGTTGAAAAAGGCAGTGGCATCGTGGTTGGGTGTCCATGTACTGATTATGCATATTTTTTGGTTTTTGAGGAAGTCAGGAACCAACACCATCCTGCCCTCATCAAATGTTTATTCGTCTGCAGTACTTTAAAGGGTACAGATGGTGTGATCCATTTGAGTACATCTCTGGTGTATGCAGAGTAGGTGGAGCTAAAGATCTTCCCCCATTTCGCCTTTCAGCAGTGAGGTGCATTTTTTGTAATATAGAGACTTCACCCTTTTTTCAATGCTGAAAAGCCAGCACTCTATTCTTCTTAATGAAACTATTGAGGCTACGCACACTCCAGGTGACTGCTCTCATAATGTTAGCCATGAGGTGTGGGTTGAAAGTTGAGAAACTTACTTGCAGAGTGCCCTCTCATCATATTGCCTGGCCCATAACCTAGACATCATCACGAGGGGCTACACCAAACTGAAATAAAGAGGCAACATGAAGGTGGGCTAACGCCTCCCAAACGGGCTGCTGGCCGCAATCTGAATAATGAGTGTTACCAGTGTTTCAGTGTCAATTGACAAAACATTGTAGATAGAGCTTGGAGGGCACAAAGACAAATTGTACAAGACAAACAAAGAAAACAATGAAAAAGAGAGTAAAGAAAGAGAACAGAAACATTCTCTCAAACCACGTACCAATAGCCCAATAGCACACAGCATATTCAGGCACAGCCGCTTCTGTAACACCCCTACCTCCTATCTCTCATGGGTGGCGTGCAGCGGCAGACACCTTCAAACAAGTGTCTGAAAGGTCAGTAGGGGTGCAACAGCAGCAGTAGTCAGGCTGCCTGCCAGAGTCCAGAGTCTGAACTATGCAAAAACTCCATTCCCATGCAATCTGCAAAGTAGTGATGCAGTTTTTAGCATTGTTACAAATTAACTTCTGTCCTGCTACTGTGTGGTGTGAACAATCAAGTGTGCCTCCTCATTGGCAGTGGTGCAACTCATTTTGTGCTCATCCAGTTGTGTGCCTCAGTCATGTCCTTGAAGAAATAGGACTTGCTGTTGTATAGCACTATGAGCTTGGCTGGGTATACCGGCATGTACCGCAGGTTCGCCATACGTAGTCGTTCCTTGGTGTGATTAAACCTGGCCCTGCGTCTTTGTACTTGCAGCGTATAGTCTGGGAAGATGGAGAGTTTCAAGGAGGCTATTTCAATAATACCTCTATCTCTGCCAAAACAAGTATTCTTTCCCTGTCTTTGTAGTTCATAGTTCTCTCTATCAGCGGCCGGGGAGGGGCCCCCGCTAGAGTTCTTTTGGTCAGGGATCTGTGCATGCGTTCCACCGTAAATACCTGTAAGAGTGAAATCGGGACAGCTTCTTGTAATAGTAAATTCTCAATATGCCGTGGGGTCACTCCCCTCTTCTCCTTCTGGCAGGCAGAGAATCCTGATGTTGTTTCTTCTGACTCTGCTTTCTGCATCCTCAATGTGCAGTCCCAGGGTTTTGACCTTATCTGACAATTCTTGCACCTCCGACTGCACACTCTCTATATTGGTCATGTTCACCTGCACCTGAGACTCCGTCATACCCAGCCTTTCAGCTAATGACCATACATTCCTCCTGGCTAAGAAAACATCAAGTATGACGGCATTGATCTTATATTCAAGTGATGCCTGAAGTGTCGCTATGGTGGCAAGAATCTGTGAATCCCCATGTTGGTTTATAGTGAGAGGGAGCGTCTCAGCTGGTTGCTCATCAATCATGGTAGTATTGTTGCCCCTGTTCTTGTGTGTGTTGGCTTCCATGATGGTCTATTTGCGCTACCTTCTACTATGTTTCTCAGGCATAAGTAGGGAGGTTGAAGCGCCGGTGTATACTGTGTTTGCAAAGGGGCTGTATACTCAGCTGAGCCAAGAGCGCTGCAGTCTGTCACGTTACTGAGCAGGCGCTCTCCAGGTACACACAGGGAGGACACAGGGGTCCTTCTGTAATGCAGACGGATCGACCACTGTTGTTGGTGCAGCTAATAACTTTGTCTGAAGCTTTTGTGAATGTAGCCTGAGCAGGGCGCAGTTCAACCCCAAGGTTGCTGCTAAGTGTAAACGGAGCTGTAGATGAAGTAGGTGCCAGCTGGAGAGCTATTTTGTACCCATAAGGTGGTTCAGTGCGGCGGACCCCAGAGCAATCCTCCTCATAGGATTCTGTCTCCCACAGTGCTTATCTCTTAGCGTGACTATTATAGCGGTGTGCCTCACCAGTATGTGAAAGGATAGCACCTCAGAGGCAAGGGTGCTCTCCGAGCATGCCGCCATTTTCCAGCAATCGCACCAAAAGAGTTAGACAGAGTAGAAAGCATGGCCGTTCACAAGCGCGCTGATGGGTCAGCAGTAACCTCGCCAAGTTCCCAAGGCTGGGGGAGCTTGGTGAGCCCTGCTGTGCCTGCGTGATAGTTTCTCCACCCTCTTTCCTCAATTGCACCAGTCACTTGTGATTGGGAATGCAGTCCACGTGCTTACTGATCATGCCCATTGTGCCAAGTCAGTTTATTTCTGGGATCAGCTTTCTTGCGGCGCTCTGTGCTCATTCGCACTTCTCGTCTGTTGGGCAACATCTCCACTCCCAGACCACCGGGTAGGAGAAAGACAGGTCCGCGGGGGCCTCGCTCACAATGGGCCTCATTACGACCCTGGCACTAATGGGTTAACAGCGCCGTAAAAGGCTGCGGCGCCGTTAACCCATTAGTGCCTAATTACGTGGTCCCTTTGAGGGACCCAACCTTAACGGCTGGTCTAGACCAGCCGTAAAAGTAGGGACCCGCAGAGGGACCTTTGCGGTACTGTGCTTAGTGCCTTCGCCATTCCCGTTGAGCCCTATTGGGCAAAAATGGGAATGGGGAAGGGCCATGGGGAAATACCGCCCCGCCAACCTTGGAATGGGGCGGTAGTTCCCCATTTCACCATGGTGGAGACGTTACGATACCGGCACCAACCATGGTGCTAATAGTGCCATGGTTTAGCGCCGGTATCGTAATGAGGGCCAATGTACTTTCCTGCGCGCAGGGTTTAGCGCTGCAGCCAATCTTCACAAGCAACATCTTGGATATGGCCCCAACTAATCCGCAATCGTCCATGTGTAGCCACACCGCAGAACTGATCGTCCGCTCCACAGTGAAAGTGTGCAGCAGGTGTTCTGATTCGTATATTTGGCCGAAATGTCAGGTTAACTACAATTGAAGGTGCATTTAATCAGGCAGGAGGTCACAGCGGTTGTTTCCTTACTGCATGGCTGCTAGCCACGCTCCCCTGTTGCAAAAAATATTTATGTATTTGGTTCTTGTAAATTATTTTGTTTTAATCCGTGTTGTGTTTGTCTCAAGTATTGCTAGATCCACTGAGCCCAAATGCTTAAGAAAGTGACCGGTGCCGCATGGGCTGGGGGGTAGGTGGGTTTATGCCCCCCACGCTTTTATTGTTTTTCCTCTAAGTACTGGCAGGGCTGGACTGTGTTAAAAAAACATTGATAAATGCAATCTTCATCACAGCCTTTCAAACTGAAAGGCACACTGGCATGGTGGGAGGCTGGTTGGGCTTACGATGATTCATGTAGCATTTGTGAGCTGGTAGAAACAATGTTTCAGCTCTGCCCAGGCGACCCCCTCCTCAGTCATGTGCGACTGAGGCCAGCCAGTCAACACGTGTCATCAAGCACTGCCGACACAGACAGGTGTCTGTGATATGGGTGCAGCCGGATGGATCCTTCTGTTTCAGAATCTGATGTCTGTCCACTGGATGAAGCACAGACAGCGCTGGCTCACCTAAAGGCCTTGGGTTTCCTGGGCCTGGGTTGAGAGGAAGCCAGGCCCAGTTACGTCTCCCTGACCCACTTGGAAGTAATGTGTGTGCGTGGTGTCCACGGCCCTTAAGTTTGACACACCATAAATGCTAAGCACATCTCAATGTCAGCGCAATTACTTCAGAGAGTGTGTTACGTATTGATTTAGGCTTTGAATACATATGAGTTGTTTATTACAAACAATGTAGACTTCATGTGTTTCTAGATTAAGGGGGGAGTTTTGAGTTGAACTAAAAACAAATCACCTGTGAGTGAAGACAGGAAGTCAGCAAGGGCGCTGCCGAATGATCTCACAGTATTGCCGTTCTCATGGTTAGCACACATTTCGGCGATGGAAGCATGACACAGAGGGCCTCATTACGACTACGGTGATAGCCGTGCCGTTAATTACTGGCACAGCTGCCACCAGAGTTGTTTTTTTACCGGGACCCGGCAACGGAGATGTACCAGGGCATTCCAGCCCCGGTGGACCCGGTACATCCCCATTGCCGGGGGCCGGTAATAATTACTCCCCATTCCCATTTGAACCCCATAGGGGTCAATAGGAATGGGGAGGTCGGATGCACCGGCACCATTCGTGAATGGTGCCGGTGCATCCGACATGCTCTGCTTGCTGGCGGGTGAAGAGGCACCCGCCAGCAGAACACGTAGTTTGCTGGTCCGGTAGTAACAGCGCCGTTACTACCGGACCGGCAAACTTGTAATGAAGCCCAGAATCTCACTCAATACGTATTAGGTATGTTGTGGAAGCAATGCATTGCCCGGCTCATCAGCAGTGAGGAGACTTTTCTTATGCAGAAATGTGTCCCGGGGCCACAGTAAGTAAAGGGTCCCAGAACTTTATGGACAGTCACATCTACGTGGCACATGAGTGTAGTAACACTCGTTTTAAGGTTTTCCTACTCGTATTGTCTCAGAGCAGAAACAATGTATGCCAAACAATGCTACATTAACAGGGGTAATCGTGAGGCCATTGGTCAGCCTCCATGAGCTCAGGAACTTTTTCCAGGGCTATTTGTTGCAGGTATCTCGGTGAGCGCACTGCTTCTCACGTTTACACTGGAGAAAGTGTCAGTGGATGTTCACATTTCACGACTTTTGAGGACAAGGGGCAGTTCAGCACAATCGTGCAAGCCTTAGAGTGACTATTGGGAACACAGAAAACACCTCTGAGCAGCCCGTTTTCATTTGCATTAGTGTTGCACTCGTCTGCTCTTGACGGGGTCTTGAAGGCCGGCAGGCTGTTTGCACGGTTCAGAGCGCATGTGAGTACCTTTAGTGGTAGGAGTATGTCAAATGTGGCCGGGTAATGCCAGGTATGAGACAGGGAGAGAAAGGTTCTCTGATCGTAGTGCTCTGTTTGTTGATGCAAATCATGTTTGCATGAGCGTTGGTAGACAATGGTAGTCCCCAATACTTTGAAGCAATGTTCAAGTTACTCGGGCGTTATATGTCAGGGAGCAACGTGAAGGAGAGTCGGGCTGAATGCCTAACACATGCGACTGATACTTTGAGTTATTTGGCTTCCCCTAACACCTACGTTGTTGCGTTACTGGTTCTTGTTGGAGGTTTTCTCAACATACGTTGCTCCCCTGTTAAATAGTTTGCGTGAACCTGCTGGGCCTCAGGGGTTATCCGATGAAACGAGGTAGCATGAAGCCTAAAATAAATGGATGTAGTCTGCATTCGGCTTTTTAGATGGAAATGTTGGTTGTTTGACGTATTCCTTTATTTTTCCTGTGGATATTATGCTGTGTTAATATGCTTGCATGCTATGTCATATCATCCCTGTAGCAGCTTCAGAGGCATCCGGACCTTAATCTGCTGGAGGGAAGATGTGAGGATGGGGAGCAGGAACTAGATGTTACACACACGGGAGGGAGGGCCAGAGTGGAGGAAGAATCTTTTGTGACACAATGGGTGCCGGCCATCCCTGTTGGTGGATCATGGTTCTACAATCGGAGGAGGATGTGTGCGCACGCATGTGTGTGTGCACTCGTTGTTGCAGACATCTTGGATAATGATGGCAATGGTGGACATGTACATCCCCGTTCATTATAAAAGAGATTACGCCAGTACGTAGCATTTCTGGTTTAGACCGAGCAAACTCAGCCTCTGATATTTGTGTAGGACATATTGATGGCGTCACTGAGTTGTTTGATACCAACAAAGGTTATCAAAGCTGCACGTTTGAGGATTTAGAACCAAATAAAGCAGTAGTCCCCATCTCTGCTAGCATTGCCTTGCAGTCGCCAGAGTTTCAGACAGATGCACTTCACTTACATGGACGAGCTGCTCAAGGGAGCTGGCCGGGAACTGGCCATTTCCAATGATAATGGCAAAATTGAGATGATGCATGCAATTTAAATAAAATGTCCAGAACATTCCAATTCAAACACATTATTTAAAAATAAAAAAAAGGAATTAAGACACACTAAAACAGGGGTGCTCCTGAAAAGAATAGTCTACGCTTTCCGTTAAGCCTCAGTAGCCCGGAACCATTTTTCTCTAAAGCTGCGTTTATTTACATTTCTGTTTCTGAGCTATCAAAAGAACATGATGCTCCTTGTGTTATGTTAAATTGCACTGAAATAGTGTTTCATGTGTTTTACTTTGCAAGGATGTTTGCTGCGTATTAAATATAGACTTTGAATGCTGGTTTGGTGCCACTTCACCGTGGGCCGGCGCCGTTGCAATATGGGCCACTATGTTGTACTTTCCCCACAGGCCAAAGGTTGTCAGTCTTCCCCTGAGTGGAACATCAATCAACCAAACCAAATTCCCCCACAGATTTCCTATATTAGTGGTAATCCCCCCAAAAAACGAATCAGAAAAACACAAGCCCAAACTGCTTGAGTTTTTTGGTCGTATTTCGCTGGAATTTCGTTACCCTTTTTAATAAATTGATAGGGGGTTGGGTAAGGGTATAAATAAAGGTAGGGTACGTGGGGGAGAGCGTGGGTCTCCCCCGCACTATTACAAAAAAATAGCAAAAAACCCCAAAACATTTTCATAATTCTACCAACAAAAAAAAACACTCTTTTGGGCCTTGTTTTTTCCTGGTCTTCAGTTGCTTCATTTAGAAGATTCTCGGACTCTGTGCAACACATGACTAACTTGGACTGGGAACACAAACCCCAGCCTGGACAACATACTAAGATTGATGTTGTATGATTTTGGCGTTGGTACCTATTTGCTACTGCATATATGCAAACATACCCCGTGGCATTTGTGAGATGACCCATCTGGAGCCCACAGACATGGCATCCTGCCTCTCAGGGCTGTATGCCAGGATGTTTGAGAGCCATCTGTGCATAAATGGGGCTATGAGTTCAATGATTTATGTGGGCTCCCATATTCTCCACACCCACTAGTCTTCCCTCTGCTAGGAACCTCTGTGCTATCTTTGACATCCTCCAGTTTTTCAAAAGGTCTCACTTCTAACTCCCCCCTTAAGCATATTCTTGTGTGCCAAATGTCCCCCACAACGTGCAGGGGAGCAGAACCTTTGTCCTCAAGAGGATGGACTACTGTAGTTGCCTTTGTCTGGCCCTCTCTAAGTCCCATCTTCACCTTCTTAAGATCATTCATAAAAAGGCAGCACGGCTCGTCGTGTCCCCAGACCTCATGACCGCATCACTCTGGCTTCCAGGTGTGGCCCAAATCTCTTGCAAAGCTCTCTGCATCATTCACCGGGCTTGGGATGTGAGCCTGGAGGCCGCCAGTCAATGGTGTCAAAGTACTGCCCACCCAGTGCTCTGAGATCGTCCGCATTCAGGTCTCTGGTGGTCCTGTGCTCCAGGCAAAGTAAGCATGCCTGCAGGTTTTTAAGCTCTGCCGGTTTTTAAACTCTGCCAATTATGTACAGTAATAAGTGTCTGCCCACAACCAATCAACAATCAAATATTGTTCAACATATTCCTCAGTGTTTACACGCTAGGTCTTCATCCTCTGGATTATCTGCCTTGATTACAAGTGGGCTCTGTGTTTTAGCCCTTTTTAGCACCTGCCTGTTTATTTGCCCGGGGAGCTGCTTCTGTGGCCACTGGGCCCCCTGGGGTAGTGGGTCTGTATTGCATTCTTGTTGCGGATGCGTTCTAGGGACCTGTCTATACTGTACACTTCCCCTCCCCCATCTACTTACCTGGTTTGCCTGTGACAAGGCTGTGAAGATCACTTCCATCCAAGCCCCCTTTCCATTTGTGGTGCCACTAAGTGTCTATGCTCACAGAGGGGCCTTTTAAATCAACAATACATACATAAATACAGACATAAATACATAAATACATAAACTAGACTTAAGTTGCAGGACATGTTCTTGCCTTTATAATGAAACAATTAAAATTATAAAGCAAAGACTAAAACAGCACTAAGTGAATGTGAGGCATGTTGATCTGTGTGCTGCTGATAAAATTGGTTCATTTTGGGGCCAGGCTGTAATCGACTGTGGCAGTTCCAAAATGCCTTATCCCAATACTGACTTCTCGCTGTTAGAGGAGTGCAGCGGAAAGCTAAATATGTCCACGCAAAAGGCAACTTGGAAAATGCATTTCAGTGCAGTCTTGTACCGCTTGCAAACATCTGGAAGCTTGCATGTTGCACTTGCACTTTGACTTTGCGCGGTGCTCTTCCATTCTGCAAGTGGTGTAAAGAGTCGACGAGGTGCATCATACGAGGATACGCAGATTGGCTAAAGAGGGCCTTTGAGGTGAGGGTGATGGCAGGAGCAGAGAAGCTGTGATGGAGGCACTGGAACATGGGAGTCTGTACCTTACACATAATGGGCCTCATTACAACCCAGGCGTTAAGGGTTTAACGGCGCCGTCGGCGCCGTTAACCCTTAACGCCTGATTACCATTTTAACGCCTGCTTTTAGCAGACATGGGGCCTCATTACGACTCAGGCGGTAAGGGGTTTACGGCGGCGTAAACAGCGCCGACCCTTACCGCCTGATTCCGAGGTCCCTTAGCGCCATGGAGGTTTTAACACCTGCTTTTAGCAGGTGTTAAAATCCATGGCGCTAAGGGACCTTGGTGCTAATTACGGCACCGTAATTTACGGTGCCGTAATTAGCGCCTTCCCCACTCCCATTATGCCCTATGGGGCAAAAATGGGAATGGGGAAGGGTAAATGGGGAATGGGGATTTACCGCCCCACTCACCTTGGAATGGGGCGGTAAATCCGCCATCCACCATGGTGTAAACAGAGTTTACACCATGGTGGTAAAGTTGGGAATTTACCACATGGGTTGTAATGAGGCCCAATGGCTATGACTTGGCCTAAGTGGAAGTATTATGCATAGTGGAAAAAGGCGTGAGCTTTCAAAGTCCCATAACTTCATCAGATGGTGCAGAGAAAGATGAAGGGCCTCATCATGAGGTGGGCGGTATCCCTACTGGGATACCGCCCAACTTTATTTGTGTTACCGTCCACCCGTCTGGTGGTATTACCGCCGGATCACGGGTTGGGTGCTAAACGTTACTCATCATTCCCCATTGGGTCCATGTGGAATTTTCAGTGCAATTACCGTGCGGTAATACTGCCGGCAGCAATTGTGCCGAAATTTGGCATTTTTCCGGGGTGTTTACCGGACCCGAGATTGGGCAGAGCGGTAAATGCAGCAGTAACACCATTACCGCTGCATTTAAGGACTACAGCGCAACTCCGCGCGTAATGAGGCCCATACTAGAGAGTTAATTCCCATAAAGAAAAGAAAGCAGACTTTTTTTGCTATGACTAAATTAGACATTGGAAGCATTAACTGGTATTCGATGGAATTACAGGGGCATTTGAGGCTACATATAACGTATGACTGCAACACCTAGAGAGTTGTATAATAATAATTGCATAATTGGTTATTTATACCGCGCTTAATACCCAGAGGTTTCTAAGCACGGACCTCGGGATTGAACCTGTGTTATTCCACATCGTCTTGCTTCCAAAGCGAGCGCGTTGCCCCTGAGCTATCCTCCCACAGTTAAAGCTGTTGCATACATATAGTGACAATAAAATGGTAATCCTGGCGCTTTTCAGACTGCACTTGACATATGATGACATGGCTTGGCCCAGTCAGGCTCTCCCTTGCCTATTATGACTTTACCTGGTATGTGAGGACATCATTGATATGAAATGGACATTGCCTCGTGAAGGAGAATGCACGCAGAGTTGTATGGCACCACCTTGGAATATGGTGAGGCTATCACTAAAACACACTGGCAGTAAGAGACCATATCAAGCTGTATTGGCATATATAGGCAGCCGGCGTAGCTGACTAGTGTATCAATCGCCTTGTTTTGTGCATCTGTGGCACCACTTCCTGTGATGCCCTCAGGGATAAAGATTGCGTGATGTCACCAGGTGGGTGATACCACTTCAGCGAGCTCTCGCATTTTGGTGAATGGGCGTCCCTGTTTGTTGGCTTTGATTTTGGAGTAATGGCTGGATTAACTGTAAGGCAGAGCCCATGATCACCTTCCACTTTCTGGACATTCCTCATTTTGTTGGACCAACCAGTTGGCAGAATTACATTTTGCGGCCTTTTATCACTTTTGTTTACTGAAAAACAGACAGATAGTGGGGTTTGCTCTGGTATATAGCACGTGAGTGGGGGCGAAGGGTAGGTGAGGACATTTTGCAGTCATAAAAATAAAAATGAGGCAAAATGTAATTTGACCATAAAAAGTAGATGATACTTCCTAAATCCGTCTTTTCAATCTCTTAAAAGCCTGTCTGGCTCTGTGGGGTTTGGGTTTCAAGCTGCTGAGAGGGTGGTGCGCATCAGTGCCATGTGGTGGCCTTCGTCTAGAGAGATGGTGCCATCTTCTGTAATGCTTGAGTGTGCTCTTTCTGCCTCTACCAGGGTTGACACCTGACTGGGGTATTACGCTAGGCAGGGGTATTCCAAGTGCTTCTGATGTTCTCTACTCGCACGAGTGGTCCAATTTCCTTGGGAGGTGGTAGGCTGGAAATGTGACCATAGCTGGCCACCCCTTGCCGTCTGCAGTGGGTCCCTTTAGGAGTCATGCTACATCTGCAAGTTGCAGGGATTACGCGCCTTCGAATGCATGCCCTCCAGAGGTCAGTGATGTGGGGATGAAGCATCACGGCTTTTCTCGCGAGCATTACCCTAAACAGCCCAGCAGCTTTCAAATGAGAGAAAGAGAGAGAGAGTGCCAGAGGGAGAAAGGTCAGTGTCTTAGTGAAAGAGAATGAGGGGGAGGGAGACAGAGAGAGAGAGAGAGAGAGAGAGAAGCAGAGAGAGAGAAAGAGAATGGCAGAGAGAGGGGGAGAGAGACAGAGAGATAGAGAGAGAGAGAGAGAGAGAGAGAGAGAAAGAGAGAGAGAGTGCGAGAGGGAGAAAGGTCAGTGTGTTAGTGAAAGAGAATGAGGGGGAGGGAGACAGAGAGAGAGAGAGAGAGAAGCAGAGAGAGAGAGAAAAGAGAGGGTGAGTGAAAGAGAATGAGAGAGAGAGAGAAGATAGAGTGATGTAGAGAGAGAAAGAGAGAGAGTGAGGGGGAGAGAGAGAGAAAGAGAATGGCAGAGAGAAGGGGTGCGGGTGAGATAGAGATAGAGTGGGAGCGTGAAAGAGAATGAGAGGGAAACAGAGAGAAGGAGAGAAAGAGAGGGCGAGAGACAGCGACAATGTGTGTGAGAGCGAGAGAGAAAGAAACTTGCAGATACAGAGAGACAGGGAGAGAGTAAGCATGACGAAAATAAAACGGTTCGTTTTTTTTTAGCCTGCAACTGGTGTGCACCTTGTATATATACAGTGTGCAGTCGCAATGTCACCTGGCCTAGTAAGATCGTTGTCTCTGTCTTCCCCCTGTTCCCCTCTTTTTCCCGTCACGTCTTGAAACACTTGTGTATATGCACGTTATAAATGCCATATGATATCATACTGACTGTCATCACATCATATAATAAAATGAGACAAGAAGTTGACTTATTAGTCGTCTGTTTGTTGAGTGGTGGAGTCAATAGTATGGTTAACACTTTCTATGTCGACTATTTGCAGAGCCGCTGAAAGCCACCATCAGCCCGAGGAAAGTGAAGAGCAGCGTTGGGAGTCAAGTGTCTTTGCTGTGCAGCGTGACCGGAGCCGAGGACTTTGACCTTTCCTGGTACCGGAATGGAGAGATCATCAACCCCGGGAACAATGTCCGGATCATTGGGATTGACCATAACAATCTTATAATGGATGGCATGGTCAAGAGCGACTCCGGCGCCTACCAGTGCTTTGCACGCAAGGACAAGATGTCCGCCCAGGACTATGTCCAGGTGGTGTTGGAAGGTGAGTGTCATACAGTCAGGCATTGAAAGTATGTAAGAGATGCATTACATCAGAACCCAGAAAGACTCTCAAGAGAGCCGGAGATCTCAGAAGAACGCATTGCATATGTTTGATTCTACTGAGAGTTGATTTTATTTATTTATTTATTGCATTTATAATACGCCCAAACCCGGGGGTGTCACGGCGTATATTTGCATATAATTATGAAGCGCCCACCCTCCCCCGGACTCAGCTCCACCACTCATGAGATGAGAAACACACGCATCAATAAGCAATGCCTGGCATGATCACTTACTGCATTTGCTGTGTGGCATTTTGAGATTCTGTGCACATTGTGGATCCAAACATTGTGACGACTTCTTTTTTCAACTAAGGATATTTATGAAAGTGTGAACCTTGTCAAGACATGGTTGGCGGAGTGCTGTACAATTTGAGTGTGCCACAGGACAATTAAAAAAATGCCGCATCAAATGCAATAATTACATTAAACAATGTTAACGTTGCCCAATCCCTCAACTTTCACGCATGGTCATCAATATAGCATTGCAACACCCCTGCACCCACAACAGCAAAACGCTTATTTGGGGAATAAAAATGGTGTCAAGGAAACGAATGCAACGGGGCTAACTATAGGGAGGTTGGGTAACTTTACCACTTTGGGCCTTGTTACAAGCAGGGTGGCACAGTAGAAATGCGCCAGTCACAGATTGGCCACCATTTCTAAGTGCAGTCCCATATTACAGCCCGGGAGGTAGTTTGGTGGAAAACTGAAGGATTTACTCCAGGTGGATTTACTGCTGCACTGGATTCCATAATGGGTACTAACAACTCTAGGGGATTTATCATTGGTAGATCCGCTAAACTCTCCATGAGGCCCTTTGTATTTCTTATAGTGCCAGGATAAACGCTGGCACAGTAATATGCTACTTAGAATCATGCATTCGCCTCATATCAGCACTGTGTGCCCTCAAATGATATCCCTGTATTCAGGTCCCCTGCCACTTAAATAATGTTTAAAGGTTACATTAATATCTGTTCTCGTATCAGTCCCCTGCGCAATAGTTTGCAAAATGTTTCCATTCAACAGGACACAGCCTCACTGCCTGTTAGCTCAAAGTGGCACCATTTCATGTTTGTGTCTGGTATTGGTGATTGAATCCTTAAATATATTTCCCTTCTTTTCGATGTAATTGGTAGCACCAAAGAGGGTTTTATTTGGTCTTTAGATCAAGATGGCCCGAAGAAGTTCTCATGTTTCTGCCATAGACCAAACACGCACATAGAAGATGTTATTTATTTTAATTTAATTTAATTTTTTAAGTTTATAAAGCACACAAACAGCCCAAAGGCATTGAGGCGCTGTTACATGGAGAAGGCGACTTAGTTACCTGGAACGTACATAATGTGTTGCATGCAGAGTCGTTACTTTACCATTGCGTATTGTTATAATGCACATTGCATAGCTCAATCTATGCAATGGCTAATCAGCTAGCAGGTTCAGGCAATTAGCAGTGGCAAGCACCTATGCTATAAAGATGAGCATGCGTGTCATAAGTTCCAGTGCTCACTAAATTCTGCTTCAGCATTGCTTGTGTTTTGCTTCAGTGTTTATTTGGTATTGCCATTGACGCCATTCTCCCACCAATGATATTTGACGAAATGAAGGGGGTATTCCATTGGTGACAGGTGATAAAGGGTTTCTCCTATCTCTTCCTTTAAAACTGGAATTAGGGGTGCCACCAAATGGTCTCTGTTTTCCACAGCACATATAAACCAATAAGCACTATTGAGTGTTGTATGTGGTAGATACACGTGTGTACAGGTGCGTTATAAATGGCCTATCATATCATATCATATGGGTTCCATGGGAGCCCCAACTAAGGGATTACATCCCAGCCGCCTGTCCTCTCTTATAGGCCTCCTCTCTGCATATAGTGCCACCAAATCACTAATGCCATGCTTCCTAGGCACATGTTCTTCTTACAAGTAGGCTTGGTGATGAGCACAAGATATATAGCTATTTGTTTCAATAACACATCTTGTCCTTGTCCATATATTCATTTAATGTGAAATGTGCTTCTTAAACTGCCATTTTCA
This sequence comes from Ambystoma mexicanum, assembly GCF_040938575.1. Lineage (NCBI taxonomy): Eukaryota > Metazoa > Chordata > Amphibia > Caudata > Ambystomatidae > Ambystoma > Ambystoma mexicanum. The sequence continues at coordinate 194,559,326 of NC_090939.1, forward strand.
TTGCCTTTGCATCTGACAATATATCAATAAGCATGGCAAATGTATGACTGACATACAGTGGCTGCAATTGCAGGCTACAATTCCACATACAATTCCTCATCTCATCTCTCCCTCTCTTCCCCCCAAGCCAAGCCTACCCCGACACTGCCACCTACCTTCTCGGACATCCGGCCCATGAAGCGTGTGTCAGTTGAGGCTTTTGCTGCCACTTTCTCCCCCCCCCATCTTTGGCTGTCTCACATCCTGATACAGCCCTGTCTCTGCTCTACTCTTCAATTTCTGATACGTTTGATGCTCTTGCCCCTGTCATGAGGATCCGTTTGAAGTCCAAAGCCAAGTGCAATTCCTGGTATGACTCTGACCTAGCTACACTTAAACGTAAGAGTAGGGCAGCTGAGAGGAAATGGAGGACTTCCTGTTCATCCTCTGACAAACTGGCCTGTCGCCTGCTACAAAGGCAATACTGACTCTCTGTCCTCACCAACAAGAGAGTCCACATTCAAGCTGGTGTCTCTGCGGCATCTAACAACTCGGCCAAACTCTTTAAAATCTACAAGAAGCTGGCCAACCCTGCTGCAGTCTCTACCCCTCCTGTTGCCTCACAGGCTCTTTGCAATGCCCTTGCCACTCACTTCATTTAAAAAACCCAGGACGTCCTGTCCACCCTCTCCACCCACACCCCTCCTCTTTCCTTTCCATCTGTGCTTGCTGACCCTCCTTTAGCCACCCTCCCACCATCCTTCTCGTCCTTTCCTCTTTTCACCCCTGACGAGGTTGCTAGACAAGTCCGATCTATGAAAGCCTCTACAAAACAGGTTCATCCCTGTTCCTCTAAAACCATCAAGGACCACATTGACACCTTCGCTCCGGCCCTTGCTGATTTTTGCAACCACTACTTTGCCTCTGGATCCTTCCCCTTCCCTCTGAAGCACACCTTTGTGCATCCTCTTCTGAAGAAACCCACAGCTGATCCTTCTTGTCCAGCTAACTATTGGCCAATTTACATTACTCCCTTTCTTGGCAAACTCCTGGAAAAGTTGGCCATCTCTCAGCTTAACCTTCATTCCAATTCTGTTGGCTGTCACCATGACCACCACTCTGGCTTCAGAGCTGCCAGAAGCACGGAAACTGCTCTCCTGAACATCCCTGAAGATCTGCTCTCCAACCTTGACTCTAACATTCCCTCTGTCCTCATCCTTCTCGGTCTCTCTTCTGCCTTCGACACGGTCAACCATACCATCCTGCTCAACCGTCTCTGTGAAAACCTGGGTATCACTGATCAGGCTCTGTCCTGGCTGACCTCTTTCCTCTCAGATCGACACTCCCAGGTCCAACTTGGGTCCTTCCTTTCATCTGTCTTCCTCTCTACCTATGGTGTTCCCCAGGGGCCTAACCTCTCGCCCTGGTTTTTCAACCAATACCTGGCAACTCTCGCCCACTGCATTGCCATTTTCTGCTCAAATTTCCAGTGCTACGCAGATGACACTCAACTCATTTTCAGGCTCCCCTCTGCCACCTCCTCTCCCTCTCTCATCTCTGATTGCCTAACTGCCATTCAAGATTGGTGTGCCGCCAATGATCTTTGTCTGAATACCAGCAAGACAGAGATCCTCCTCATCGGCACACCTTCATCATCCTTTTCCTTCACTCTATGGCCGACTTCCCTTGGCCCTCCTCCTACCCCCCGCTGCGAGGCTAAGAACCTCGGGGTCATCTTTGACTCCACCCTTTCCTTCTCCGCTCACATCTCTGAGGTCTCTAAAAAGTCAAATTTCCTACTGCACCTCCTCAGAGGTACTCTGCCTTTCTTCTCCTTCCCCCAGAAGCTCATGGTATCCCAAGCTCTGGTTCTCTCTAGCTTGGACTATTGTAGCAGCCTCTTTCTAAATCTACCTGCCTCTATTCTCCACCCTCTGCAACTAATTCAGAACAGGACTGCGAGACTTGTCCTTGGCCTCAAGCCCTGGGATCGTATCTTTCCAGCTCTGAAATCTCTCCCCTGGCTCCCAGTGGATGCAAGGATTAAATTCAAAACCATCTGAATTGTCCACAAAGCTTTCTGGGGCCTGGGTCCAAAATACATTCAGCTATCCCTCTGCAAATACCTATCCTCTAGAGCTCTTCGCTCCTCTACCTCCAACTCCCTCAGGGTCAGTCGTTTTTCTAAGAAACAAGCTGGGGTAGATCTCTGTCTCTGGCTGGGGCCTCCCTCTGGAACAGCCTCCCTGCCACTCTAAAACTTGAGGAGAACCATCTCCGGTTCCGGAAGCACCTCAAGACCTTCCTCTTTTCTTCTGCTTTCGCTCCCCCTCTCCCTTGCTTATCTGTTCTCTCTTGGCACTGTGCACCTGGCAACCCTCTGTCCTTCGGACCCAAGTACCTGCTCATCCTGCCACCCTCCTGCACTGCCTCTGGGCCACCCCTTGCACTCGGGTCTGTATCTGTACCCATACAGCACCCCCCTTTTTCTTCCTGCACTTATCAGACCTACTCTGTCTGCTGCCTTAAACCTAGCACTTGCAAATTGCTGGCTGCATTACCACTGTTTGTTGCCTTTATTATTTATTTATTGTTATTTATCTGTTTCTCCTCTGCTTCACACTTTCCACTTCTCCCCCCTTCCATGCACCCCCCCCCCACTGTCCCATGCACTTGTGCGTTCTCAATGTCACTGGGCCTAGTAAGATCGCTGTTTTGTTCTCCCCTGTTCCCCTCCCTTGCCTTGTCGCGCTCTGAAACACTTGTGTACGAGTGCGATAGAAATAAAGTATCAATCAATCAATAAATTGGTTCAATTTTTACTTTTTATTGATATTTTAACATAACAGATCAAGTGAAAATGAAAGGCACGTCTGCCTGACCAACCCCAGGGCACCACCCACCCTACAGTTCCACTATTTAACAGTAAGAATGCTGCTGCAGATGGCATATTATTTATTTTCTTATTTTTATTAAAGTATATTTATAGTCTACATCAATAGACTTTAAATACAATGTTAAGGATTCTAATTGGGTGTCACACGCTGGACCAGGACCCTTGCCCTTAGCCTAGGATGTAGCCCTCAATTAGAATTCTTTTTCTTTATTTCCTAGAATTCAGATTGAACTGGCACCCAACCCGTCTCGCACCCCCTTTTACAAATACCCCGGGTCACAATGGACCATGAACCAGGCCGGTTGGTGGGAATACAATATTTATTTATTTTAAATTCAAAGAAAATCACACAATTTTAATATTGGGCAGCAATCACCAATGGGGTGATAATTACAATGTAAACTGATGAACTACACTTGGTTGACCTTCTGCTAGAACATATCCAAATCACGGATGAATGGGAGCAATTTTACTGTTCAGGTAGGTAGCACCCGAGTTAAGATTCCCCCCTGCAATGCTCCCTCAAACCCCAAATAATCGAATTTGATAGAAAGGAGCAGCAATGAGTCAGGGATACTAGGCAGCAAACAGAATTAAAATCCGACCTTCCCCCCACGAAATGGGAGGCAAAATCGAGTTTGAAAACCTTTGCAATTGCATAAATGACACTCAGAATTGGTAAATAATTAATTGAAATGTGCGGTTGAATAAATGAGGTAAATATAAGTTATCAGAGTATCAGGGATGTAATAACACTACCAACTACAAAGCAAGGTACCAACGAAGGGCATACGATTCAAAAATCAACTTTGAAGTGACAACACAGTGCAGCCAGAATCACACGCACAGAATTTGCATTTTCTAAATTACACAGGTTTAAATGTCAAAAACGGTTTGAAAAACGGGTGAAATAGACAGAATCGGAATGCAGTTTTTTCTCCTGGGTGATAGATGCAGATCACAGGGATAGTAGGAAAGTGAAACAGTGACTCTTGCTGAAGAACTGGATAGAGATTTTCAAGGTGAAAGGAAATTTGGTTTTAAAAATAAAAGCAGTTAAAAGAGAAAATCGGTTTAAAAAGGAAAGGACAAGTTTCACATAAACTAGATTCAGCAGGGCCGTAATGACCCGGTAATTGCCCATTCGCGCGCGCCAGACATTTTCAGAAGTTTGGTGACAGCCCACCAGTGTTACCGGCAAGGCTACCGCCAAACTTCTAATGAGGCCCATTGTTTTTTAAGCATAAATAGAATGGTTATGTGCTCGACCTTAAATTCTAGCTGCACATAGTCTATAAGGTGCCGTTTTAGTTAGGGACAGTAACATTCGAAACAGTTGTCATTCTAACTGGCTATAATTTTGAACCCAGATTTCAGCACCAGAAGTTATACACAGCACTATGTTTGCTCGATATATAGTCAGAATTGAATGTAATGAATGACCTCTGTCCTTTCTTGCAAAACTATTAGGTGCCCCAATTTCCCAGTGTGCTGTCCATTTCAGCATATTATGTACGATGACGCCTGGATATTCATATGACTCCACCTGCTCTATTTTATGCTTATTCAAGATCCAAAAGAATGCTTTTGGCTTTGCTCGTGTAGGTGCAAAGACCATGGTTTTTGTCTTTTAGCTATTCATCTTAAGACTATTTTGTTTTGAAAATGTAAGGGCATCCAGGTACACCTGTAGACCCCTTTGGGAGCAATCCAAAAGTAGCAGGCCGTCTGCATACCCAAGCCGGGCTACAGGGTCAGTCCCCAGTTTTGGAGGATATGTTCCTGATGCGGCCAAATTCACCTGAACATCTGTCAGATATAAATTAAAATGAATGGGTGCTAGTATGCATCCTTGTTTTGCACCCAAGTAGGCAGCCTGTCCCATGTCATGCACTCTAACCCTAACCCTTGTGTTGGTATGGAGCTTCATAATCAGAGAGAGGAGACCATTAGGTATGGTCCTGGCTTTTAGTTAGTGCCATAGATTGTTTCTCATAACAGTGTCAAATGCTGCACTAAAATCTATTAAGGCAGCGTACACCGGTTGTTCTCTTGTCTTCCATGCATATTTAATTAAAGAGACCAAAGTTAACAGACTATCTATAGTAGTGGAGTTATTTCAAAAGCCAGATTGATTAGACGGTATGATCTCATTTGCATTAATCCAAGTCTCCACTTCATTTAGCAACACTTCATTTTTGAGGGGATATCTAACATGGAGAATTTCTCCCTTTTTATATACAGGAACGATATTGCTATCAGTCCAGGAATTGGGCAGGGATCCTGACTTATTGATGCTTTGAAACAGCACATGCAAAGCCTCAGCCCATAATCTCGGATTCATTTTTTGGAATGCATTACATGGTCTAGACTTGTCTTCTTTATAATTGTGAATAGGTCCATTACATTGCACGTATAGGTGCATATATCACGTTTTAAGTCTATATGACCCGGGTTCATTACCTGCTCCCCAATGGTGTAAGCAATGTGTACCACCCAATCTACGTTTGAGCCTCCATTTACTAGTTTACATTACTTCCCGTCCTACTGTATTTATCACACCCCAGACAGATAGATCTAGGGTAATTCTCAACAGCAAACGTGCAAGTTCCATCCATAGATCCTTTTCTTTTCAATTGCGATGATGTTTCGACCATTTATAGTATTACATTTTCCTCTTCTTAATTGCAACAGTAATTAATGCATTGGCGTCACTGCAATTGCAATTGCCTTTGTATTCCAGATGCTTAATATCTTGCCTTACCGCTATATTGCGCGGTCATCTTTGTGCGACTTCCCCAGATTCACCATAGATATAACTTCCCTACACTTTCTTCCTCTATCTTGATGTACTGTATCATTAATAACAGTTAACATCTCAACACACCTCCTCCATAGCTTGCCCTTTATCCTGGACCCCCGCATCTGTTATACAGTTTGTTAAGTAATTAATTGCCAGTTTGTTAGCCAGAACACAATTTTGGCCGGTTTCATCACACTGTATTAAGCCCCCCATTTATGTTTAAGTCCCAGCAAGAATCCCTCATCCTAATTATACTGTCCCATTTGAACACTGTGCATACGGGGAAATTAGCACTTTTCTCTCTGATCAATATAGACATGTCTATTACCCAAGGATATGCACTTTGATTCACACGCATATAATCAATTCTCCAAGTGCTATTACTTCTCCCTGTGGCCATTTGGAGAGAACCTTATCACAGTCCCGCAGAGGTAACTTTATCAAGTATCTATGCTGTTTTTGGGATTCACAAGGGGTTCCATTTTTCTCCCTCTTTTTGTAAAGACTCATAGCACTAATGGATATCTTTTTTGTCTTTTGGTATCTTTCAGTGTGGAAACTCCAAGAGTTGTGAGAGACACTAGCTCTGTCAATATATGTTTTGAGCTTACGGAGAGTACCAAATGTAAGGTCCTTACAAAGAAAGAGTTACTGTACCTATCAGATCCTGAGGAATGTTCACCATGTTTTGGACCAATGAACAGAAACATGTTGAGCGACGGCCTTTGCTAACAGTAATGGCATATGTATACATCTTTTGTACTACATTGAGTAAAAAGAAGACAGAAAAATAAACTATGGGAACTGACTTTAAACACAGACCAGGCTTTTTTTCATTTAGGCCTTGAATAAACCATTCAGCCCTCTACAGTCACTGCAGCACTTTATCCACATGTTGTTGTTTTTGTCTACACTTTCTTTGTATTATCTTTGAACATTTGATTCCTTCTGTTTCTGTGATTGTGGATGTATTCTTTTGTGTTATACGATATCAGCCAGTGAGTGGTTTTTAATATTCATTAATTCAAAATGTTCTTAATTTTCTTATCTACATTTCTTTTCATTTTTTAGTTGTCTGCACACATGTATGCTTGTTTTTCCCCACTACTGTTGATACCAATTCTTTTCCTGACCACTGTTTTGTTTTATATTAATAAGGCGAACAGAACATGTTATACCTGAACAGCAGTTGGATCAGATGAAAGGTCACATTTATTATAATTGAATATAGAATTAGAGGCTAATGTAGGTGTGGAAGAGATTGGCAAAAAGGGGGCATATTTGTTGAGGGCATACACATAGGGTCATTAATATGCAGAAAAAGGAAATGCATTACTAACCTCAACAGTGCCTGGAACAGTGGAGTGAAAAGTAAATAAACATCCTAAGCAGCATGCCGGATGTCAGTCCTTAGCAGAGACATGCATGGATGTGCACGTCTGTGTCACGCCTGTGGCATGGGCGTGACTTCTGCTGGCACAAATAAAGCAGCCGGCTGCATCGCGTCTAGTGCTGCCAATAAGCAGGGAGCTGGCCATCAGTCAGTGGCATCCATCTTTGATTGATGAGATAAATGTTAAAGTAGTAGACCTAAGGAGCTTTGGATTGTGGCAGTAAGGGTAACCAAAAGCTTAAAAATGGCTGGCACAGGAGCATGAAGAATGAAATGCTGACCCATTTCAGGCCAATGTGGACCTACATACTGCTGGCACGCGAAGGAGCTGGTAGTGTCACTTGCCTAGAGCAGCCAGTTGCTTTTTAGGGAGTGACATCCATCTTGCAATGGGGCCACCATTATTGAAATAGTAGCAGGGAAATAACTGTGAGGAGCCAAGACAGACCCAGCGGCAGTACCTCATCCACAAAAACACACAAACCTATGGCCAGGAAAACAGGAGTCTTTGTGATGGGTCTTACAGTGAACTAAGATGAATTTAAAAAAAAGAAGGGAAGATACAAATTTGTTAAAAGACGGTAGCATGGAAGCTGGGAGAAAAACACCCTGTTCCCACCCCAGGACCTGTGATGCTTGCATGTATGCTCTTTTTCAAAATGTTACCCATATGTTTCCCCCAAGCGTTTGAAGTTCAATGCGCTGTGAATCACTTGGCAACCCCTATTGCAAGATTAGTGGACTGATGGAGAGCTGCGTGTTTATGACATCATCAGTGTTTCGAACTACCCTCGTGTCATCATAAGTCCCTTTAGACAGTCCTTTCTTTTTAGCCAACAGCACTGTGCATGCTGGATTTATAAGCCCCTGCTTTTAAAACCGATTAAAGGAAATTACAAGCCTCTTTCAGGATTGGCTAACACACACTGGCTGACATGGGCCCAGCTGACAAATTAGAATCTTTGTTTCACTCAGTGTAGTTTTGGTTTGGAGAGCTGGGGTTCAGTTTTCAATTGACTTTAAATATGCAGATTCTATTTTTGATGCACATTTGAGCAATCCTTTTGACTAGTCTTTTGTGTCATGCAAACCTCAAGAGCCCATATTTAAAATGTTGGAAAGGGCCTGCCGCATGACTTAAAACTTTGCTAATTATTTGCATTCGAAGTGGGCACTATTCCTTTTGATATGACCTCAGAACCCAAATGCCATTTGAAATACTGCCCAGCCATCAAGATGGTCAGTATGTATTACCATCTAACAGTAACACTGGACAGAGAGACAAATAGACAAATACCCTCTGTACCTCTCTGGCTTCCCACTTCCTTTCTAAAACTCAGGACATTCTGTCCTCACTCTTCTCTACCCCCCTTTCATGCCTCCCCTGACCCCTTCTCCCCTTCCTTGCTTCTCTCCTCTTTCTCGCCTATAGCACCGGATGAGGTCTCTAGACAAGTCCTCTCTTTGAAAGTCTCCTCCAAACAGGTGCTCCCCTGCTCATCCAGAACTATCAAGGACAACATTGCCTCCCTTGCCCCTTTCCATGGCTGATTTCCGTAACCACTCCTTTGCCACCGGCTCCTTCCCTCCACCCCTCAAGCACTCCCTTGTGCACCCACTCCTTAATAAGCCCTATTCTGACCCCTCCTGTCCTGCTACCTATCGCCCTATATCCTTTAACCCCTTCCTGGGCAAACTCCTGGAGAAGCTAGCCATCTCCCAACTGACCCAACACACTGAATCTGTCGGCTGTCTCCATGACCACCAGTCTGGTTTCAGAGCAGCCAGAGGCACGGAAACTGTTCTACTGGAGGATGTACATTAAAAGAACATAGACAAAAATACCAAAGCTGTTGTGCGGGAGACACCCCTGGAAACCCAGAAGGCACTAATGCCATACTGGGTGTGCAGAGGACACTTCCGGATCCCCCCCTCACCACGTTCGGCATTATTGGATTCAGCATTTTCTACTACCCCGAATGCAGCACAAACGTACATGTTTTTTTTTCCCGATCATTTTGTCCAAAATGCTACTGAACACCTGTGAAGACTTGCTCTCTAAACCTGATTCCAACTCTGTCTGTTCTTATCCTCCTGGTTCTTTTCCCTGCCTTCCACATGGTCAATCATGCCACCCTGACAAATTGGCTCCATGACAGCTGTGGCATCACAGGCCTGGCACTGGACTGGTTGACCTCCTTCCTCTCCATCCAACCTTTCCAGTTTCAACTGGGCCCTTTTCTCCCCCCTATTACACTCTCCACCTGCAGTGTCCCTCAAGGCTCTATCCTCTTGCTGTGGCTTTTCAACATGTCCCTTGCACCTTTGGCCTACTTGATCTGTTCCTTCTCTCCTCACTTCCAGTGTTATGCAGACACCACTCAGTTCTCCTTCAAGCTTCACTCCTCTTCCTCCTCTCTCATCCCAGACTGTCTGACTGCTATTCAGTCATGGTGCACTGCCAATGATCTCTGCCTTAATGCCAGTAAGACTGAGCTCCTTTTCATTGGTACCCCAGCTCCCACCTTCCTTCCCTCCCTCTGGCCACCCTCTATGGGTTCCTGTCCCTCAACCTCTTGTGCGGCAAGAAACCTTGGTGTCATCTTTGATTCCTCTCTCTTCTTCCCTCCTCACATCGTGGACCTTGCCAAGAAGGCCCACTGTCAGCTGCACCTCCTCAGAGGCATTCTCCCTTTCCTCGCCTCCCCCCAGAAACTCAATGCCTCCAGAGCTCGTGTCCTTTCTAGGCTGGACTACTGCAACAGCCTCTTCCTCAATCTTCCTTCATCCTCACTTCGTCCCCTTCAACTATTCTAGAATAGGACTGCAAGACTTATCCTTGGCCTCAAGCCCAGGGACCGCATCTCTCCAGCCCTAATTTCTCTCCACTGCTAGAATCAAATTCAAAACGCTCTGCATCATCCACAAGGCTTTCTGGGGCCTGGGGCCCCGCCACATTCAACTCTCTCTCCCTAAATAACTGTCTGCTGGAGCCCTTGGGTCTGCTAGCTCCAACTTTCTGCAAATCAGATGCTTCTCTAAGCAGAGAGTGGGTGGTAGATCTCTCTCCTCCACAGGAGCCTCCCTCAGGAATGGTCTCCCTGCCCCTCTCTGGCTTGAGCCGGATCTCCTTAAGTTCCATAAGCTCCTCACGACCCCCCTTTTCTTCTCCTCCTTCATGCTCCCCCTACCCTGCTAACCCCTTTGTTCTGCCTCAGTGACTGGATGCCTGGTTCCCTCTGAGTACTACAGGGCTCCAGCACCTCCTCCCAGCCTGCCCCCCTTCCCTGCACTTACCTGCATTCCCTGTCACTTGCCCTCCTGACTCCCCTTAGCACCTGCTCCTCACCTATTCATCCTTTTCCCTGCACACTTTAGCACTTCGTTTTTGCTCAGACCGGCACTTCCCCCTGCCCCCTCCACCTCGCACTTCTTGTTCTGCACTTGCATGATCTAAATGTCACATGGCCTAGTAGGACCATTATTGTATCATGCTCTCTTGTCTCCCCTCTTCCCCCCGCGCCTTTCAAATATCCAATAAATAAATGCATGCATTCCTCTGCAACCAGGTGGGAGGGGGGAGTGGTAAAGCAATGTGTTCCGGTTACTGGCAGGCATCAGTGTCAAACAAGACTGGTGGGTTTTTGGGGAGGTCTTTGCTTCTCCACATGGTATTGCTTTGTAGGGTGCTCTGTCCTAAAGGAAGGCATCCTGGTGCCCTTCCACCCACCCTTCAAAACCTAGCAGACCTTAACCATGTTCATCATCTAGTGTAGATATCTGCAACCTACATCTCTCTGAGTGTTTTGGAATACAACTCCTATGATCCCTCACCATTGACCATGCTGACTAGTGCCACTGGGAGATGTAATCCGAAACATCTGGAGAGCCACCTGTTGCAGTCCCCTGATCTAGCCGCATGACATCTACCAATAGGTTTCTTGCCAAAGTGGGACTTTTTTATGATAGACCAACATTAAATGCACTCATTGAATTTCTTTTTTCAGTACCTGTTCCCTTTCCTGTTTATGCCCCTCCATTGTTATTTTTTGTTCCCCTCTTTTGGAGTTGTTAGCCCACTTCCCTGCAACCCTATCTATCTCCATTGTCAACATTCCTTTTTTTAAGGACGTTCATAGGATTTTCTCACTTTATTCTCGAATCAATGACTGAAAACCTAAACATTTGTGAAATGGGCTTTGGTGATTAACATGCCATACAGCAGAGATTAATGTACACTCCACTGAGAGGTGATTCAAACCTATAGTCACGATACATGTGCCGACCTGCAATATTCTTTCCTTCCATGTCACAAATGCAGCCATTACCAAAACAATCATAGTTGTGTGGCTTGGCAGCAACAATGCATTGAAAAAGGCTCCTTTTATAGTGCTGAAATACAGCTGGCGTAAGGTGAGGTGCTGCGGATAAGGATTCTGTTTGTCAAAATGTGGCAGCGGTATGGTGAGGTGCTGCGGAACAGAATTCCAGGTGTCACAACTCATCAGGGGTAAGGTGAGGTACTGTGTAACAGGATTCCAGGGGTTGGAACATGGCAGGCGTAAGGTGAGGTGCTGTGGAACAGGTTTCTAGGTGTCACAACTCATCACGGGTAAGGTGAGGTGCTGCGGAACAGAATTCCAGGTGTTGCAACTCATCAGGGGTAAGGTGAGGTGATGCAGAACAGAATTCCAGGTGCCGCAACTCATCAGGGGTAATGTGAGGTGCTGCAGAATAGAATTCCAGGTGTTGCAACTCATCAGGGGTAAGGTGAGATGTTGTGGAATAGGCTTCCAGGTGTTGGAACATGTCAGGGGTAAGGTGAGGTGCTGCGGAACAGGTTTCTAGGTGTCACAACTCATCAGGGGTAAGGTGAGGTGCTACAGAACAGAATTCCGAGTGTTGCAACTCCACGTGAGTTAGGTGAGGAGCTGAGGATCAGTATTCTGGGTGTGAAAATGTGGCAGGGGTATGGCACGGTGCTGCGGAACAGGATTCCAGTTGTCAATACATGGCAGGGGTATGGCAGAGTGCTGCTGAACAGAATTCCAGATGTCGCAACCCATCCGGGGTAATGTGAGGTGCTGCGGAACAGGATTCCCGGTGTTGGAACATGGGAGAGGTAAGGTGAGGTGCTGGGGAAGAAGATTGGGTGTCAAAATGCAGCAGGGCTAAGGCGAGGTACTGCAGATCAGTATTCTGGGTGTCGAAATGTGGCAGGGGTATGGCAAGGTGCTGCGGAACAGGATTCCAGGTGTCGATACATGGCAGGGGTAAGGTGAGGTGCTGCGGAACAGGTTTCCAGCTGTCACAATTCATCAGGGGTAAGGTGAGGTGCTGCAGAACAGAATTCCAAGTGTTGCAACTCATCAGGGGTAAGGTGAGGTGCTGTGGAATAGGATTCCTGGTGTTGGAACATGGCAGGGGTAAGGTGAGGTGCTGCGGAACCGAATTCTGAGTGTTGCAACTCCACATGAGTAAGGTGAGGTGCTGGGGATCAGTATTCTGGGTGTCAAAATGTGTCAAGGTTATGGCAAGGTGCTGCGGATCAGGATTTCAGGTGTCAATACATGGCAGGGGTATGGTGGAGTGCTGCGGAACAGAATTCCAGATGTTGCAACCCATCAGGGGTAATGTGAGGTGCTGCAGAACAGGGTTCCAGGTGTCGAAACATGGCAGGGGTATGCAAGGTGCTCCGTAATAGAATTCCAGGTGTCACAATTCATCAGGGGTAAGGTGAGGTGCCGCAGAACAGAATTCCAGGTGTCACAACTCATCAGAGGTAAGGTGGGGTGCTGCAGAACATATTTCCGGGTGTTGCAACTCCACGTGAGTAAGGTGAGGTGCTCGGGATCAGTATTCTGGGTGTCAGTATGTGGCAGGGGTATGGCAAGGTGCTGCGGAACAGGATTCCAGGTGTCAATACATGACAGGGGTATGGCGGAGTGCTGCAGAACAGAATTCCAGATGTCACAACTCATCAGAGGTAATACGAGGTGCTGCGGAACAGGATTCCCAGTGTTGCAACCTGGCTAAGGTGAGGTGGTGGCGAACAAGATTGGGTGTCGAAATGCAGCAGGTCTAAGGGGAGGTACTGCAGAACAGGATTCAGGGTGTGGAAACATGGCAGGGGTATGGCGAGGTGCCGGAGAACACAGAATTCCAGGTGTCACAACTCATCAGGGGTAAGGCGAGGTGCTGCAGAACAGAATTCCGGGTGTTGCATCTCCACCTGAGTAAGGTGAGGTGCTGCGGAGCAGGAATTTGGGTGTTGAAACATGTCATGGGTATGGTGAGGTGCTGCAGGACAGGGTTCCAGGTGTCGAAACATGGCAGGGGTATGCAAGGTGCTCTGTAATAGAATTCCAGGTGTCACAATTCATCAGGGGTAAGGTGAGGTGCCGCAGAACAGAATTCCAGGGGTCACAACTCATCAGGGGTAAGGTGGGGTGCTGCAGAACATATTTCCGGGTGTTGCAACTCCACGTGAGTAAGGTGAGGTGCTCGGGATCAGTATTCTGGGTGTCAGTATGTGGCAGGGGTATGGCGAGGTGCTGCAGAACAAGATTCCAGGTGTCGATACATGACAGGGGTATGGCGGAGTGCTGCGGAACAGAATTCCAGATGTCACAACTCATCAGAGGTAATACGAGGTGCTGCGGAACAGGATTCCCGGTGTTGCAACCTGGCTAAGGTGAGGTGCTGGCGAACAAGATTGGGTGTCGAAATGCAGCAGGTCTAAGGGGAGGTACTGCAGAACAGGATTCAGGGTGTGGAAACATGGCAGGGGTATGGCGAGGTGCCGGAGAACACAGAATTCCAGGTGTCACAACTCATCAGGGGTAAGGCGAGGTGCTGCAGAACAGAATTCCGGGTGTTGCATCTCCACCTGAGTAAGGTGAGGTGCTGCGGAGCAGGAATTTGGGTGTTGAAACATGTCATGGGTATGGTGAGGTGCTGCAGGACAGGGTTCCAGGTGTCGAAACATGGCAGGGGTATGCAAGGTGCTCTGTAATAGAATTCCAGGTGTCACAATTCATCAGGGGTAAGGTGAGGTGCCGCAGAACAGAATTCCAGGGGTCACAACTCATCAGGGGTAAGGTGGGGTGCTGCAGAACATATTTCCGGGTGTTGCAACTCCACGTGAGTAAGGTGAGGTGCTCGGGATCAGTATTCTGGGTGTCAGTATGTGGCAGGGGTATGGCGAGGTGCTGCAGAACAAGATTCCAGGTGTCGATACATGACAGGGGTATGGCGGAGTGCTGCGGAACAGAATTCCAGATGTCACAACTCATCAGAGGTAATACGAGGTGCTGCGGAACAGGATTCCCGGTGTTGCAACCTGGCTAAGGTGAGGTGCTGGCGAACAAGATTGGGTGTCGAAATGCAGCAGGTCTAAGGGGAGGTACTGCAGAACAGGATTCAGGGTGTGGAAACATGGCAGGGGTATGGCGAGGTGCCGGAGAACACAGAATTCCAGGTGTCGCAACTCATCAGGGGTAAGGCGAGGTGCTGCAGAACAGGATTCAGGGTGTGGAAACATGGCAGGGGTATGGCGAGGTGCCGCAGAACACAGAATTCCAGGTGTCGCAACTCATCAGGGGTAAGGCGAGGTGCTGCAGAACAGAATTTCGGGTGTTGCAACTCCACCTGAGTAAGGTAAGGTGCTGTGGAACAGGATTCGTGGTGTCGAAACATGGCAGGTGTATGGCGAGGTGCTGCGGAACACAATTCCAGGTGACGCAACAAATCAGGGGTAAAATGAGGTGATGCAGAACAGGATTTCAGGTACTGAACCGCAGCCGAGGTAAGGCAAGGTGATGCGGGAACAGGATTCTAGGTGTCGAAACGTGACAGGGGAAAGGCGAGGCGCTGGGAAGAGGATTCCGGTCGAAGCTCATTTGTAGTCGGATTCACGCTGTCCCCTGCACTGTGCGTACTCAACTCCACGGGACATCAGTTGAAAGGGGTGGCGAGCCTATTAAGTATGCCACATAATGTTTCAGAAAATAATGTAGTATGGAGGCGAATCGATTTGTACCGTGCTCGTGTCCTAATGAGGCTGTGGCATGGCCACTATTTTTAGAGTCCTCATGCGAATGGAAAAGGAGAGATTACCAGCCGAGTCCCAGTTTCCCCGGCAACCATCTTGTGTGACTAAGAAAGCCTAAGGAGCGTATTGATAATCTATAATGATGTTGGGAGAGAGCAGGTTATCAGAGCCCAACAGCAGGAAAGATTTCAAAGACGCTGGGTCTTGCTGGGAAAATAATGTCTGCTTTCATCTCGAAAAAAGCTGTCACCAAGGGCACGGCACGCACTGAGCACGCTCAGTGCTTTATTTGTCGTGTGTCACTTCCCATTCAGGCTACAAAGTCGGCCGTGTTTTGTTGTCTTCCGGTAGAAGACAGTGTTAATACCTCGGAAATGAAGTGAGAGGAAGGAAAGGTTGGAGGGGGTAGAGAGGAGTGGGGGGAGGAGGGGGTGTGATTTAACTGCCTGCTTTGCCATTTACGGCAGTAAACGCAGCTACAACCAGCCCCCAAGACAAGGCAGTTTCGCTTACAGTATTGTCGCCATCAAGGCTGCCTCTTCTGTAGACTTCACATGTGCTTGGGTCTCATTACGAGAATTGCGGAATGGGTTAACGGGCTCCGCTAATGGTGGTGGGACCGTTAACACCATTCCACAATATTACGAGGTGCGGAATGGGTTAACGGGCTCCGCTAATGGTGGTGGGACCGTTAACACCATTCCACAATATTACGAGGTCCCATTGCGATGCCCGGTAAGGACGCCTGGTAAAACCAGGCGTCAATACCGGGCCCCGCGAGGGGACCAGGGAGCTAACAACGGGCCGGCCGTAATCGGCCCTTTGTTAGCTCCCGCTCCCATTCCCATTGAGCTCTATGGGGGCTCAGATGGGAATGCGGAAGGTCCGGACCCGGATTCCCTGAGGGAGGAATTACCGGGCCCTCCAAACTCAGAATGGCCCGGTCAGTCCCCATTCAGGGAACCCGGACACGGTTTTGGAGGCAGCCATGCTACCACCAAACCCGTAATGAGGCCCCTTGTAATGAAAATGAATTCCATGCTCATGTCATTGACTTCTTAATGCACACATAGGCCAGTTTCTAATCTTATTTATTCAGCATGGGCCTGGGTCTATTTGCACATGCTGCACATTTCTCTAAGAAATGCATTCTTAAGAAACACTTTTGCTTAAGAAGATCTGTTGACAACAAAACCATGTTCAACTATGAGTTGGGCGCGGCTAATCAAAATAGCGGTCGCATTTGAAAAATAAGAAATGCGGCTGATTCGCCAAGTGGAATGCTCAGGGTTGCGAGATAAAAAGGCGAAGGGCCAGATTCTCAAAAGTAAATAACTGGGCAACTCTGAGATGTGCCACAAATGCGCTTTAAATAAGTGTGCCGCGTTCACAGAAGTAGGCTTCTCGGAGATGCAGCACTTTTGAAAAGGAGTGCAGAACCTGGTCAAAAGATGCACACAGCGGGAGGGAAGCAGTCACCTTCAACAAATGAAGCACGCGGGGGGGGGGGTTGTCCATTCAAAGTGAGCAAAGATTCATCAAAATCCTGATTCACAAACACCAGACCACAGCATTCCTTGCAAAAAATGCCCTTCAACATTTGCACACTTTAAAAGTGTTAAAAGTGGAGCAATTGGGCCAGAAAAGAATGCTTCAGAGGGGGGCATTAGCAGGGAGGGGAAGAGGGAAGGAGGAAGAGAAAAGGATGGTCTTGAGAAGCTTGTGGAACATAAGAAGATCCGACTCATGCCTGAGACGGGCAGGAACGACATTTCAGAGGGAGACTCATGCCAAAGGGACAGATCTACCCCACACACTCTGCTTGGAGAAGGATCTGATCTGCAGAGAGTTGGAGCTAGAAGACCAAAGGTCTCTAGCAGGGAGGTATTTAGTGGGCGAGAGTTGGATGTAGTGGGGCCCAAGGCCCCAGAAAGCCTTGTGGAAGATGCAGAGGGTCTTGAACTTGATCCTTGCAGCCACTGGGAACCTGTGGAGAGATTTTAGGGCTGGAGAGACGCGCTCCTGGGGCTTGAGACCAAAGATAAGTCTTGCAGTCCTATTCTGGATTAGTTGAAGGGGGCAACGGGAGGATAAAGGCATGTTGGGGAACATACTGTTGCAGTAGTGCAGCCTAGAGAGGAATAGAGCGCTGGAGACACTGAGTTTCTGGGGCTAGGGGAGGAAAGGGAGAACGCCTCTGAGGAGGTGCAGCTGAAAGTGGGTCCTCTTGGCAATGTTTGTGATGTGAGGAAAAAGGAGAGAGAAGAGTCAAAGATGACTCCAAGGTTTTTAGCCTCGCAGGAGGGTGAGGGGAAGGGACCCATGGATGGTGGACAGTAGGAGGGAAGGAGGGAGCAGGGGTCCTGATGAGAAGGATATCAGTATTACTGGCATTAAGGCACAGATTGTTTGTAATGCACCATGCCTGAATAGCAGTCAGACAGTCAGGAATGAGAGAGAAAGAAGCGGAGGCAGTGGAGGGACGCTTGAAGGAGAGTTGTGTGTGGTCTGCATAACACTCAACGTGAAGAGAGAAGGTGGAGATCAAGTGGGCCAGAGGGGCAAGGTAGATGTTGAAGAGCCACAGTGAGTGGATAGAGCCTTGAAGGACGCTGCAGGTGGAGAATGTGGTGGAAGAGAGGAAAGTGTCCAGTTGAACCTGGGAAGGTCAGTCAGATAGGAAGGACGTCAACCAGTCCAGTGCCAGTTCTGTGCTACCAAGGGTATGAAACTCCTGGGTTTCTCTCTGACACGCTCTTGTCCCTCCTATTTTTTTTATACTGTTCTGGGGCTTTCCTAGATTTTCCTCCAGCGTTTCCTCTGAGTCCTTTTTTGTGTCTGAGTCGTTAGGGCTCCTTTGGGTTTCTTCGTCTCAGTACCAATCAGGTATTTATTCTTCATTACTCCTGATGTTAAACTAATCAAAGTACCAGACAGGTATTTGTCTTCTGTTGATACATCACAATAGAAAATGCAAGAGGTTTCTTCAGGGTTTATGTCATCACGTTGCCTCTTGATATATGTTTGAGGAGGTGGAAAGGGATTTCCTTATAAGAACGGGAGCCATTGTGTCTGCGGGGGGAGTCTCTCCCTGTGAGGTCCTGCTTACCACCACCCCTGTGGGGAAAATTCCATAGTGGGTTCACCTACCTAGCCTCACAAAGAAAGCCCCTCCTCCCCCGGGGAGAAATGACTGAATCCCACAAGACGTCACAATAGTTAAATACCCAAAATATGAAACGACCTAAGTGGATTCTGTCAATGACACTTGTCTCTAGAGGTTTGTAACTTCAGCCAGGGAAAACATGCTTTGAATTGAGGCACAGCACAATTTAATCGGAGCTCAATATCTTATGATTATTTGTTTAAGGTCACCACAATGATCAGTTCCTGTCTCAGTATACCAATACAAATCTAGTATGTTGCCTGTTGCTGTTGTGGCCATCACACATGTCAGAAGTAAGGTGGCACCTAAGTGGAATTTTTACATGACCTGCCCGGCCAGAAATGTCTTTGATGTCAACCAATGCTGCATCCATAGTGTAGCCCCCTGTATCTGAACAAGAGTATCTCCTAGAAACACGACTGCTCACACATTCCGTTCCTCCAATAGTATTTCTCTTGTCACACCATGCTTCAAAAAGTCCAGAGCAGGAGGTGCGAGCTTCTCTGTTGCTGCCCCCTCACTCTGGAACTCCTTACTCCCAAACACCAGAAACAAACACTACCTTCAACAAACTCGTGAAAGCCTGTCTATTCAACAAATATGAATTATGACACTTTATACTTAGACACTTTGGTGACCACTTGATGTATCTTTTCCACCTCTGTACAAACGCAAGGATACCCTTATGCAATGATACCCTTGATACTTTGTCAGCACTACCTGTTGCAATCATGTTTCCTTTGTACAAACGCTGCGATACCCGTGGGTCTGGTTGTTACATAAATGCTATAAATGCATAAACCAACACTAATATTGAACAATAAAATATACAGTAGCTCTACCAGCATATCATACATTGAGCTAGCATGCTATAATGTAACCCCCTTTCCCCTTCCTCTCTTTCTTTCTCTCTGCCACTCTCTCTCTTCCCAGATATTGTTAAAAGCAGGTCAATCAGATAAACAACAGAAACATCTTGATGGAGGAGGGAGAGTTTTGTGTTTGTTTATGGTTAAAAGTAGAATAAGAGAAGCATTGACAAAACCTCCGCCAAGGGAGGAACACGCCATCTTTTGTGTGCCCTCCAAGAATGTTGCCATCACACAAAGGGCCAATAGCCATACCAGGGAAGGTGAGGATGTCATAGATAGGCTTTGCAGAGGGTGCTGTGGTTTTGATAAACCTTCTAAAGACCACAGGAACAGGCTGCAGATTTTAGAGGGGTTATCATCTACTTTTTGTAAATGCATTTTTTAGTTTTTGTTTATATTTTAACTGTTGTCTTGGTGCTTGCGAAAGAAACTAAAATATGTTTTAATCTGAGTGTGACTCTTTCCAAGAAGGAAGGACACTGTCAGAGCCAAAATAGTGCCAATTATTCACAAAAAATAGATTAAATGGATATTGAAACTGTCCCATTTTAAACGTATGTAATGGTAATTTCTAAAGCTCACCACTTCCAGTATATCTTGTAGCGATTGTAAGAACATTGCACTTATTCAGATGCGCAAAGCACATTATAAAAACCTATAATAATATAAGCAAATATGTTCCAATTGGTTTTCATCTCATAATGAAGAGCATGGTACACTCCTATTGAACTCTTTCAAAATACGCCATAATAAAGGGGAAAACAACACATTACACCAATGAGGGGTCCTTGATGCTTTGCAAAAAATAAAAGAGCAGTTTGGAAAAGTAAGAATGTCCAGAGATCTTTATTTTTGACAAACACATCTGTAATACAAGGGTTGTATGCCTACATCACTAAGGACATAAAGCATTTTGGGCTTGCTGCTCAATTCTCACAAAATTAACTCTAAAGTGTTTATGTACCATTGTGCGGACGGGCCTCTAGTCACCTTAGCCCAAAATAGGCCCACTACTTAAGAAGCTTGTGCATGTTTGTCTGTAAAGCAAGTTTATTGTACAATCAAGCAGGAGGAGCTAGATGACGCTATAGAATCAAACTAACCCGAGTCTTCCTGAACCACACAAGCATTTCACATTATATACATTTTGCAACAGTTAAAACACTCCCACTTTATTTATTACAAATCATCCCCCAACACATGATTGGTCAAACCTATACAAAAGAAAGCCCATCTTCTCTAATTCCCACGTGCTCATTGGTCACATTTACATAACTATCACCATCTGCTCATATTTACTGAACACCCCTTCTGGGGATTTCTCTGTGGTATGCCATGACATCACATAGTTACACATGTCATCACAAACATTATTCATTACAAGTTCCAGCTGGCCTGGGACTTTCTAACCCACTACGTGATGCACATGGTTTGCAAGGACACTTCAAAGAATATGGGGAGGGGTATCTCCCACCTCTATGCTGTAACTTGTAACTTGAGAAGAATAAAGCATCTTGTCTATTTGCAAATTACCTGGGTCAGTCTGGTTCCTACTCTTTGTCCATTACCTGATCCAGGGTACATCACTTAACAGTCAGTTTCTCCTATGCATACAATATGAACAGAGTTGGTGTTAACCGTGTGCATAACATATTTAAATGCTGTACATAGCTGAACTTTCCGTTTTGTGTGCTCCCAAGTTTTGAACATAACCCTTTTCCTAGTTCAACTTTGATAGCTGTCCTCTGAAAAGCAGCGTGTGTACCAGGCCACCTTTAGCAAGCCCAGCCTTTTGTTTTGGCTTAGAAATACTTTAACATGATATGATGTGATGCGGCCTTTATAACGCGCCTGTACACAAGTGTTTCTAGGCATGCTTCAGCTTTCACCCTTTTCGAAAGAGCCAATTCTTGCTCAAAGCTAGCTCCAGACGACCGAAAAACATAAGAAGGAAGAAACACAAAAAAAGTAAAAACAAAGGAAACCGTAGGGTGCCCCAAAAATAAAAAAAAAACATGGAAAAAAACATATGCAGGCTTACATGATTGGACTGCAATGTGTGCACATGTGTCTTGCACAGTCATGTTGGAGTAGCTGTAGGTAAACTGAAGTGAAAGCCGGCGGGGATGGGTCAGGCAGCTTCCCCCCTCTGGTTTCAGGACCTTTTTTCCTTAATTCTACATGGTTCTTCTGGGCTGCAGAGGCCAGTAAGACTGTGGCCACTTCCTTCCTGGTTCCATGCTGGGTTGCTAATAATCTTTTCCCATTCCTAGTTCTTGCTCTTAAACTCCCAGTGAGGATGGGGCATCCTTAGCAGGCCATTTACCCACACAGAGGGGCCATGCTGACTAGCAGGGGCCGTGCTGCTTTCTTCTTGGTGGCAATCCTTCACTGGATGAATCTCCACACCGATGCCGCAGGATACTGCAAAGGTCCACCCGACTGGTTTGTTTCCTTCTTTGGTTGCTTTCTGTTGTGTGGGAGTCTGCAGCTGGTGGCTTTCCATGGGTCAAATGTGGTGCTCTTAAATGAGCAATGTACTTCAGAGTGGGGTTCTTTATCAGAGTGTAGAAACACTTCTGCGTACAAGAGGCAGAGGCTGGCTGAAATATCCCAGTGGTACAGAGCTAGAATGCCAGCCGGCACCCTCTCTTTTATGTTACATTATAAGCTTCAAAGCAGATCAGTAATAGAAGGCAGCGTCCATAGCTTATAATGCTCCTATGTCCTTAAATGGCACTGCAATAGACACCGGACTGAAAACATAAACACCCACCTGGAGGAAGCAGAAGGGCAGGGGCTATCTAGCTAGCATTTTGTTTTGTTTTCTGGGCCATGGACTGCCCTCATGTCACATACTCAGGATGCATGTTGGGCCGAGCTGTCCTTGGGCGAACTTGCTGGCTTACAAAACAGGTAAAGACTGTTAGTCTCGGGAGGATAGCTTAGGGGCAACAAGCTAAGACAACGTGGAGCAACACAGGTTCGATCCCCAGGTCAGGTCAGCGCTTGGAAACCTCTGGGTATTAAACATGTTATAAATAACCAATTATATATATTATATATAAACCAGCCCTGAGCATCATGCCTACTGGCCGTGGATAGGGTAGCTGATGACATTTGGGTAGTTGTATTTCTGTGCAGGAGGAGCTATTTACTGCTATTGAACAGGGGTACTCAATACCTATGCTAGCGGCAGCCAAGAGTGCACATTGCAGGGTGCTTTCATTAGCCCAGGATCCTCCTCATAGTGCTCTCAAACATGGGAAGCCAACCGTCACTTCCTGTATTCTCTCATTGTTGCAGTAATAGTGTGTTCAACAAATCATCCTTCCCCTAAAGCACACTGATCAATCTGATGGGTTTGACGCCTCCGAGGTGAGGCCATAGCCCCTCAGGACTTAGTTGTAGCACCATTTCTCCCTGTCCCTCATCTCTGCTCTTTCGCAACCTCTGCGATTCCCTCTCCCTCTCTATCTTCCCCTCTGGGCCAACACGCTACAGGACACACACTTGATCTCCCCTGGCCTCGCCCCCTCTATCGCTCTGACCACTCCTCTCTCCTAGAGTGACCACTGCCTTCTATACTCCCATCTCACTCGCTTCCCCCAAGCCAACCCCACCCCAACACTGCCACTTACTTTCTATTCTATCTCTGATACTCTTGATGCTCTTGCCTCTGACATGAGGATCCAGTTGAAGTCCAAAGCCAAGTGCAATTCCTGGTATGACTACGACCAAGATACACTTAAACGTATGTGTAGGGCGGCTGAGAGGAAATAGAGGGCTTCTTGCTCATCCTCTGACAAACTGGCCTGTCGCCTGCTCCAAAGGCAATGCCGCCTCTCTGTCCCCACTAAGAAGAGAGCCCACATTCAAGCCTGTGTCTCTGCTGCATCTAACAACTCGGCTAAACTCTTTAAAATCTGCAAGGAGCTTGCCAAGCCTGCAGCAGTCTCCACCCCTCCTCTTGCCTCCCAGGCTCTCTGCAATACCCTTGCCTCACACTTTATCTCAAAAACCCAGGACATCTTGTCCACCATCTCCTCCCCTGCCGCTCCTATTCCCTCTCAGTCTGTGCTTGCAGACCCCCCTTAAAGACCCCTCCACCGTCCTTCTTGTCCTTTCCTATTTTCTCACCTGACGAGGTCGCTACACAAGTCTGATCTATGAAAGCCTTGCCAAAACAGGTTCATCCCTGTTCCTCTAAAACCATCAAGGAACACATTGACACCCTCGCTCCGGACCTTGCCAATTTTTGCAACCACTCCTTTGCCTCAGGATCTTTCCCCTCCCTCTAACGCACTCCTTTGTGCACCCTCTTCTCAAGAAACCCACTGCTGATCCTTCCTGTCTGGATAACTATCGCCCAAATTCCATTACCCCCTTTCTGGGCAAACTCCTGGAAAAGCTGGCCACCTCTCAGCTTAACCTTCATTCAGATTCTGTTGGCTGTCTCCATGACCAACAGTCTGGCTTCAGAGCGGCCAAAAGCACCAAAACTGCTCTCCTGAACATCCGTAAAGATCTGCTCTCCAACCTGGACTCTAACATTCCCTCTGTCCTCATGCTTCTTGATCTCTCTTCTGCCTTTGACACGGTCAACCACACCATCCTGCTCAACCGTCTTTGTGATAACCTGGGTACCATTGATCATTCTCTGGCCTGGCTGACCTCTTTCCTGCCAGATCGACCCTCACAGGTCCAACTATTGTCCTTCCTATCATCTATCTTCCACTCTACCTGTGGGGTTCCCCAGTGGTCTGACCTCTCACCCTGGCTCTTCAACCAATACCTGGCAACTCTCGCCCACTGCATTGCCATTTTCTGCTCAAATTTCCAGTGCTACGCTGATGACACTAAACTCATTTTCCAGCTGCCCTCGGCCACCTCCTCTCCCTCTCTCATCTCTGACTGTCTAACTGCCATCCAAGATTGGTGTGCCGCCAATGATCTTTGTCTGAATGCCAGCAAGACTGAGATCCTCCTCATCAGCACACCATCTCCATCCTTTTCACTCATTCTCTGGCCAGCCTCCCTTGGCCCTCGTCCTACCTTTACCTGTGAGGCTAAGAACCTCGGATCATCTTTGACTCCACACTTTCCTTCTCCGTCCACATCTGTGAGGTCTCTAAAAACTCAAACCTTCCACTGCACCTCCTCAGAGGTACTCTGTCTTTCCTCTCCTTCCCTCAGAAGCTCACTGTCTCCCAAGCTCTGGTTCTCTCTAGGTTGGACTATTGTAACAGCCTCTATCTAAATATACCTGCCTTTACTCTCCGCCCTCTGCAACCTATCCAGAACAGGACTGCAAGACTTGTCCTTGGTCTCAAGCCCTGGGATCATATCTCTCCAGCTCTGAAATCTCTTCATTGGTACTGTCCACAAGGCTTTTTGGCGTCTGGGGGACAAAATACCTTCAGCTATCCCACCACAAATACCTCCCCTCTCGAGCTATCTGCTCCTCTACCTCTAACTCCCTCCGGGTCAATCGTTTTTCAAAGAAACGAGCTGGGATTAGATCTCTATCTTTGGCTGGGGCCTCCCTCTGGAACAGTCTCCCTGCCATCTTCGGTTCCGGAAGCACCTCAAGACCTTCCTCATTGCTTCTGCCTTCGCTGCCCCTTTCCCCTGCTGATCTGCTCCCTCTTGGCACTGTGCACCTGGCCACCCTCTGTCCCCAGGGCCCAGGTACCTGCTCACCCTGCCACCCTCCTGCACTGCCTCCTGGCCACCCCTTGCACTGGGGATTGTATCTGTACCCATAGCCTCGCCCCCATTTTCTTCTTTTTCCGCACTTATCATAATTACCAAGTCTGCTGCCTTAAACACAGCACTTGCCACTTGCTGGCTGCACTACCACTGTTTATTGCTTCCCTTTTCTATTTATTTTGATTTATTATTATTTATCTGCTCTCCTCTGCTCCACACTTTCCACTCTCCCCCTTCCATGCACTTTTTCCCTTTTCCCTTTCCCATGCACTTGTGTGTCCTCAATGTAACTGGGCCTAGTAAGGTCGTTGTTTTGTTGTGTTCTCCCCTGTTCCCCTCCCTTGCCTCGTCGCGCCCTGAAACACTTATGTATGAACGCAATACAAATAAAATATCATATCATATATCATATCCTGGCTGCTGGACCCAGTAAAAGCTGGTGACAGTATCACCCCAGCGCCACTCTGAGGCACTTAAATGCAGTCCCAAGCACATGCAGCCCTAATGCACAGAGAGGACAAGGGGCAGATGAGGCTGTCACCTTCTTTCTTCACCTGTGCCATGGGGACCCAGCGGCCCTGGATTGGTTGGGTAATCGGTCCTCTTTGGTGGTAACAGGCGGGCGTCGAGGCCATGGCTCTCAGTACTGCCTGCCTTATCTTTTAATTACCTCTCAGCCATGCAGGGCATTATTTAAATGATAGGACCACTTAGAGGCAGGGGATTGTTATGGATTTCAATCGGGCGACACACACCTTGGTCTCAGCCTAGGATGTAGCGCACAACTGAGATGCCTTTCTCTTTATTTTATGTGGATTCAATTTGAGATGGTACACAACTCGCCTCACACTCCTTTTTTAAAATACCCCGGGTCACAATGGATCATGAACGAGGTTGGCTGGTGAAAATGCAATATTTTATTTACTTTAAGATTCAAAGGAAATCATACCATTTTAAAATGGGTCAGCAATCACCAATGGGGTGATAATTACAATGAAAATGGAAGCAATTCACTTGGTTAACCTTCTCCTAGAACATATACAAAGCACAAGTGAATAGGAGCACTTTTTGAATTAGGATAGATAGCACTCAAGGTAAACATTCCCCCTGCAACGTTCCCTCAACCCCCAATTAATCAGATTCTGAGTGGAAAGAAAGAAGCAGCAGGTAGTCAGGAATAAGGGGCAGAAAACAGAATCAAAATCCGACCTTCCTTCGCAGAATGAGAGACAAACACGTATTTTAAACCCTTTGCAAAGGCATGAAATGACACTTGGAAATGAACAAATAAATACTTAATGTGTGGTTAAATGTGTGAGAAAAATATGATTTCTCCCAACAACAGGAATGCAGAAACACTAGCAATCACAATGCAATGGATCAACAAGAAGTATACAATTCGAAAATGAGTGGAAAGTTAGAACATACTGCAGCCGAATGACACATGGGAAATTTCATTTCCTTTCAATTCCTGTTTAAAATGACCCAAACGTTTCTTTATAAAAACTGGTGAAATACTGAAAATCACAATGCGGTTTTTGGTCTGGGGAACAGATCTATATCACAGGGACAATATCAAAGTGCAAGAATGGTGGTAGCTGAAGATTTGGATGAGATTTTCAGGGTGGAATGGGGTTCAGTTTTAGAATAAATAGAGCAGTTAAAATGAAAACTTCAGTTTTGAAAGAAAGGCAGATGTTACTTAAACTAAATTATCTAGATTATATTGTTAAAGAGGAACACAGTAAGCTCCAAGGTTGATTTGCGAGGTGAACCTTATCACCCCAGTGCTCAACTTTAACTGGAAATTAGTTTGATTACCCAAAATATAACTAAGGGCTTAGGATTTACACCATACAGAAATGAAAAGAGAGATGGCGGTAGCACTTAGAAATTAAGGACAGGGCGCATAGATAATTCTAACAGTTTTAACAAGTTACCAGGGTATGAATATGATTGCTTAGAAAGTGTAATACAGACAAAAGGGTCAAGATGGGGAGACTATGTGTTTCTCTGTGATGGGGAGATACCCACATTCCACGCTTAGGTTTGGAATTATGGAACAGCCAACTGGTTCTGGTCACCACACGGTGGGCGCGCCTTACAGCAAACAGCTAGGCAATTCTGGTCATCGGATGGCAAGGCCAGCTGGATGGTAGGGTTGCAGCGGGCATGCAGTTAGTGGGCAGCAAGCCGGTCTGATTTCAGGATGCAAAAGGTACCACAGCTTTTCCCTTTATTTAATGTGATTTTAGTGTTTTTTTTCTGGAACAATGGCCTTGCTGGGACAGGATCAGCAATGCTTTGGCCTTGCTGGAGTTGGGTCAGCAATGCTTTGGTCTTGTAGTGAAATCTGGAATCAACAAGATGAATGGAGCAGATCAGGAACGCAGCCGCAGGAAATTCAGGAGAGAGTGTGTGTAGCTCTGTCAACCACTCTTATTTATAGGGCATGGTGACATCACAGAAGTATTGGTGGGCAGAAATGAGCTAGGCCTACCTCCAAGAAGCGAATAGTTCAATCAATATTGGTTGTGTCCTCGAGGAGGAGTCCCAGTTTATGAGGTTGCATTTTATGAGTAAAAAGCCATCCCACAGTCCTTTTTGCCAAAAAACAGTCATAACCTAATTTACACATTTATACATTTGTGGCCCTTTAAAAAAATCACATGGGCAGATTACATATTGTATGTAGAGCATTGCAGTCCAATCCTCAGGTTGTGGGACCTTGTTTCGCCCTTCTGCCAGTTTTTCACACTTTTCAATGAGAATTATATTACTTAAAATGATATAACTTTATACTTGTGTGTGGATTATCATTAGGCATGTAAGTATTAAAATGTGCAATGGCATCATGGATACTTTCATTATAATACCCAATTCTCTTCCATTTCTATTCCCCATGTGTCAGTGAAGTCTATGACGTCTTAAATGAAAGCCCATAAAATCACATTTAAACCGTTAACTTTTCACATTTTTGCAAAGTCCTGTGGCAAAGATAAAAGTCTTACAAGTTTTATTTATGAAAAAATCTTGCAAACAAATGTTCAGAATTGTTCCCCATATACAGGCTTAGCTTCCAAGCTACCCCCCTAAATCCAGGTTTTGTCATGGAGTTTTTCTCTGAAGCTTCTTTTTCGCACATCTGTGTCCTAGAAGTTCCATTGTAAAATGGCTCAGCCCAGACCCAAGTCTGATTAGTATGTGAAGTTTCTTTGTCCTGGTCAGTCAAAGTTTTCCAACCTAGCAATTATCGTCCAGGTGTCCTGGAAGTTTATGGTGGTTCCCTCTTGGGGGAAGCCTTAGCTCTGACCAACTGGAATAACATGTTTTGGGAGCTGGCAAAATCTAGCCCATGCAGTTTACCAGTTTTATTTTTTGTTTATTTTGTCCTGAATCAAAACAAGCCTGTTGAATAAAACAGCCCATATATGTTTCCCAGCAACAAACCCCTTTACATTGCTATGCCCGGACAAGCTTTCATTCAACATTGTACATTTTAAAACGGGCATTTATTTTCCTCTGGTTGGTAAAAGCCCATTCTGACACGTGGTGAAAGCTGGCATATTCCTTTCAAATTTGGTTTTGCTCTTCCATCTGGATTCCCACATGGTTTTGTAGCTGTAGTCAGTTTGTTTTACACAACAGTCTGTACAAGGCAAAAATCTTCATGAAATTGACATGTGCACCGAAAGCTTTGATTTTCTTTTCAAGCAGTGATTTTTGACATTTTGTAGCAAAAATGAAGCATTTCCCGTGTAGCTGAAGGAAAGCTTTTGTTGATTTTCTCAGGTTTGGCTGGCACAACCTGTCTTTCAGGAATAAGGCTCTTTTCTGATGGAGCACAATGTGAATATGGCTGGGCATGACGGGGTCTTTTTGATAAAGGTAGTGTGATGAAGAACAGGGACAAATGACATCAGAGCAGCATCATTTTAAAGGTGAAATATTCCCTTTTTCCATGGGAATTTTGGGCTTGCAGCAAAACAGTGCTGCCTTTTCACTCCATTTCTTTAAGACAAACAAGAACACACCCTAGTAGCCTTTCTCAGGGTGCTCCCTGTTCCATCTTGCCCAATGGCGCTTGGCAAAAGAGTGCAGCCATCCTTTTGTCACTGCAAAATGCAGTTTGGGTGGAATGATGATCACAGGAGCCAGCACAGCCATTTTGCTGGTTCTGCTGAAGTGCATCTTATTGATGTGGGGAAGTACTGCTGAGTGGGTAAATATATCCCACAGGAGTCAGTGAGGGTCTCCCATTCTTTAACAAACAAAACAAAATCTTTGAAGTGATTACACTCGGGTTCAGGATGAACAAAACCCTTGCAGAGAGAGGGATGTCACTATTGAGATCAGAAATCGGCCACAAGAGAACATAGGATAGTTCAGGGGAAACGCGCTGGTCTTGGAAGCAAGAGCAACAGAAGTTCGAATCCCAGATCGGCGCTTAGAAACCAAACTCAGGTACAGTATTAGGCATTTTATTAAGAACAAAATGTAATTAGTATGGCAGGGATGACTACACCATTCAGCCATCCTCATAGGTCCTCCAGGTGCCCTCAGCTTTGCAGGTTTTTTCAGAATGTATTCAGTCCATGGGCAGCACCACAAGCTCTAATGCATGAGGGGTGACAGCTTGGCAGGTAGTACCTCAGACAATGCAAGTTGTCCCTGTGCTGAGTCTCACCAGGGTAAGTCATTAGGTGGATGACCAACCAGGCAGCATACATTTCCATGTATTCATTTCTCTCTCTAGGACAGTAAGGCTTTATAGACCGACCTATTGTATAATAGTGCGGGGAACAGGTCATGTATTACAGTTAGAAGCATCCTTTGTAGGGAACATTTTACACTGTAAAATACATTCCTAATGCAGATCAGTGTAATAAAATACATAAATGTAGATGGTTTTACATTTTTAATGCAATAAAGTGTTTTGCACTATAAATGATGTTGCACATGGCAAAATGTAAACAACAACAAAATGCAGGTATAATATATATTTATATATATATATATATATATTTATATATATATATATATATGGTAAAATGAGGAGAGGGGCACACTCCAGTTCCCTGCACAACCTTCTCAGCCACTAGTGTTCTCCTCCGACCAGTTTCTGCGCTCTTACACGTCATCAGGGAGGCAGTCTTAACTTGCAGTTCGCAGCAAGTGCAGGTGATGATAATCAATGATGATTTCTGCTGCAAGGGCTTCTGGTAGATGTAGTCATCAGGTTAGCAAGGAAAAAGCTCAAGTCCAATCCCACAATGGAGAAAGGGGGGCAGTAGCCTGCAGTGAGGCACTCCAAAGCAGGGCATATGTCACCCCGGTGCAGCACCCTATCAGGTCTTGAAGATTCCATCCTTCAAAATCCTGGAAATAGTAAAACGGGGAGAGGGGTGCACTCCAGTTCCCTGCACAACCTTCTCAGCCACTAGTGTTCTCCTCTGACCGGTTTCTGTGCTCTTACACGTCATCAGGGAGGCAGTCTTAACTTGCAGCTCACAACAAGTGCAGGTGATGATAATCAATGATGATTTCTGCTGCAAGGGCTTCTGGTAGATGTAGTCATCAGGTTAGCAAGGAAAAAGCTCACGCCCAATCCCACAATGGAGAAATATATATATGATGCCTGTGCGCTAGCGGCGCAGGGCATAGTTGTAGAGGCATAGCCAGGATTGTCTAACAAGTGGGGCTAATGAAGTTGGGCCCACTGCACTGACATTAACATATGGAAATGCCCACACAGCGCTGCCGAGTGGGTATTTACAGATTTTGGGTGGGCCTTGCTCACTCAGGCCTTACCCTGTCTACGTCTCTGCATACTTAAGGTTAAGACAAAGTCCCTATGGCATTTCAGAAGACGTTTCTTAATAACTTTCGAACCCTTGCATGAAAAATTCTCGGAATATTCCAGAGTAATATGTGGGGGCAGCTGCCTGTGCATGCAACATTTCATATTTCTACATTAAGGCCTTCATAGTTTAAAAAATGTTTACTTTGATCGCGTTTTGAAAAGCTTTTTTTAAAGTGGGGTGTTCCCATAGGAAATACAAATAATTTTTCGGTACAAATATCTCAAAAACGGTGGTTTCAATTATCCTAATGTTTTGCCGGTGCCTAGATTTTAGCTTGAATTGGTGAATTACAAATAAATTGAGAAAATTGAGGTGACCAATTTTGAGATCTTAAGGATTCAACATGTACATATATATGACGCATGCACAGAATGAATGCACATATTTCATACAAACTGTACACAGAGTGTATGTGTTTTACAGTTCATACATTACACAATAAACATCTAAAAACACTTCAAAGGCTTGGATGTCAGTTTCAAAGTGATGGAATAAATGTACACTTTGAATACGAAAATGGACACTTTAGGAGGCATGGAATGCATGAGCAGAATGGAGTTTCATTTTATATTAAAACCCTGCCTGTACATTTGCGATATTAAAATTTGGATATAAACACTAATAACCTGCTATGACACGTTAACCTAATATGCATGTTCTTACTACACATAGGACAAGTGCTTGAACATGCTCCCTGGACACATGTTCCTATGACATGGTCCTATGACACATGCTCCTAAGACAAAGCTCCTACGACACATACTTATCTCATTCTTTTGACACATACTCTAATGAGAAAATGCGTATTTTAATTTACAATACTCATATGTCCCATCCCCTTTCCTCCATCCTTGTAGGCGT
The DNA here is from genome assembly GCF_040938575.1 of Ambystoma mexicanum. NCBI lineage: Eukaryota > Metazoa > Chordata > Amphibia > Caudata > Ambystomatidae > Ambystoma > Ambystoma mexicanum. The sequence continues at coordinate 194,590,925 of NC_090939.1, forward strand.
CCCCCAACATGGGGATGGTACCAGATCCTTTGGCAGCAAAAAATTGAGCTTTCCCTTTAAATTTAGTATATCGTGTGGGGGCGCGGCCTCAGGTGTGCGAACGCCCTGCCGAGACCCCGCCCTCTGGCACCTCACCTAAGTCCTTTTTTCCACACAGACGGTGTCGGACTGGCAGCCAGGGCAGATCGTTTCTTTACCTTTCCGGCTGGCTCCCCGTTTGTTTTTCAATTCTTATTTCACTTCCCTTTGGTGCCTCTCCTCCGCCGGCACATGTCGGTGGCAGGAGGATTCATGAGATGTGGCTCATGCAACCACTTGCTCCCAGTCTCTGATCCAAATACACTCTGTCTTGAGTGTTTGGGGCCTGACCACCACTGGGACATGTTCAGCCTGTAGAACTCTCGGTCACACAGCATTGAGGGATCATTTGTCATGGTGGAGAGAGATCTTCCACACTTCTCCTCTGCCCCACCTTAAGACTTCATCTCCACGACCTCTCGTCAAGACAAGGCAGGCCTTTTGTTCAGCACAGCTCCACAGCACGGTGACTCCTTCCCCGGGGTTCTTTAACGCTCACCTGGTATCCACGGGGATGTCACTCAGCCTGTTCTGACCTCTTACGACCTCGAACCCTTCCCTGGAGTCTACTCGACTGGAGACTGGGCCTGAAACACAGGATTGGTAGAGTTTAACTCCCTATTGTCTCTGTGTGCTTGAACCCCTTCTTCCCCGGGGTCCAACCCGTCCCTTTGATCCACAGCTCACCTTGTTTTCTTGGAAAGTGTGCTCTCTGTCTTGCTTTCAGCGCAGGGGCATGTTGATTGATGCGGGCTCGTTGCTGCCTAGTTACTTCACTGGCAAGAGTCCGACAGGTAAGTATAATGAGCCTTTTGAACAGTTCTCTAACTTTGTTGCTTTCCTTCCTTAGATGATGGCCGGCGTCCGGTGATGGCGACGTGCTGCTGAGATGAGTAGCGCTGAAGGTGAGTGAGAGCGCGATGCGCGATGCGACCCTTTCGTATTTGTATTGAACTGAGTTCTTTTTCGGTGTCTTTTAGGTGCCGCAACGTTTTCAGCGTGGATGCCGGTTATGAAGAAGAAATGCGGTGAGTAAGCGCGGTATGCGGCACCTCTAGATGTTTCCACGCCAACCTGGAGTGTCTTTTCCCTCTTGCAGATGGATGAGAAGTTCCGGAGACACAGTTCCTCCAGAGCGGCTGGGATTCAGGTGCGTTTGAAGCTCGTACAGTCTTTAAAAATAAGCGAAGATTTGCTGAATGCTTACTAATGCCTTTTCTGTTCTTTTCCCTTTTCCTTAGGAAACGGCGTGCCGGGATGGGAATGACACCGCCGAAGATGCCCGCAGAACAGACGAAGCGATGAATGATGGGCAGAAGCGCTGCAAGGTAAGACTGTTCCTAACAGTGTTCTTGTTCTTGCAGGAGCTGAGCGCAGAAGAAAGATGCAGGCCTACTGGAGACCGATCCGAACACGGTGAGTGTCATGCTGCAGGTGCAGAAAACACAAAGCATGTTTCTCAGCCTGGGTGTGGCTTAAATAGTCTCTGGGTATCCCAGGTGTCTCTAGGCTGAACCACACCCAAAAGACTAGACTGCACATGCAGTTCTGGGAACCAAAATATGTGGGGGCATCCATCTTGTCCCCATCAATGCACTACAAATCCAATCCCCAATGTTATCCTGTGGGAGTGAGTGAGTCTGGTGCCACAAGTGCCAAGTCTGGCTCCAAGTGGGTCTTTGGAGGGATGGCGAGGCCCTTGAGGGCCATGTAGGTGATTGTGGCCTGGCTCCAGCCTGACATCTTGGAGGGCTGGGGACATGAGGGGCAGGAATCATGACAGGTTTCCACAGATCGTGATTCCTTGGATTCAGTCGCTGGCAGGCCTACCAGAGTGATCTCTGAGGTCGACGCCTCTGCTTCGGGTGCAAGACCCAAGTTGTATCCTATCATGTCCGAGGCCTCTCTTGGCTCAGGGCCTCCAAACCCTCCCTCCCAGGGCATGGCGCAAGGCTTCAAAATGGCAAAGTGGCACGTGGTGGAGACTGCCAGGCAGGTGGCTATCTTGGATCCTGCTCAATGCCCGTCAGTGCTTTTGCCCATCAAATGGGGTATGCAGGATGATCTCAGACCCCTTCCCACTGGAAGCGGCAGCAGATCCCACGGTGCACGCTTTTGGTCCTTTTAGGGGTACATCTACCCATCACAGCCGTACTGAAACATCCAGGAGAGGAGGCCCAGCGCCTCACAGGGCTGTGCCCCTACGGACCCGGCGGCTGGTGAGGACCACTTCTTCAAGCACTTCCTCTTGTTCATGTGTTGCATTCAGATGAAGGTGCTCCTGAATGACATTGTTAAGGAGGTCCTCCCAGGTGGTGCCACACTGGCCGCCTCCTCTTGGTACTCCTCCCATTCCTCCTGTGCTCCCGGTGCCAGTCCCTCCACCAGTTTAGGCCCTACCAGTCATTCTGACCCCTCCACCTACACTTGTACCACCAGCGCCTCTTCCTCAACAGCCGTTGGACCTGTCTGAGGCTTCGGACCTAGGGGAGACCCCTCTGTCACCTGTGTCCAGGGCCCGTATTCCCCTCGGTCTGTGAAATATAGGGGCTGTAAAATGATGATTATGAAGATGACGCGGTGAGCCCTCTGCATCTGTTAAGGCCTTTCAGGATCACCTTCAGGGCCTGGCAGTGTTCTTGTGGGTCCCTCTTCCTGAGGAACCCCCCCAGGAGTCGATGTACTAGCAGAGGTCTTGGAGAAACATAGCACGATCTGGTCTGGCATCCCCTCCAGAAGGATGTGCAGCAGGTGGCGCAAAAGGTCTGGGAAAGGCCCAGGACCAACGGCCAGATGAACAAGAAATTGTACAGCAGGTTTAGGCTGACGGACGGGGAGCCAATCCTAGATGCCTCCCACCCTCAGCCCCATTCCTCTGTGGTGGCTGTGGCCTCATGGTATTCCAAACCATTGTCTTCCTCCAAAGGAGCCACCTCCAGTTGCCTCTCCAAGGAAGAAAAAGTCCTTGCGTCCTTGGGAAAGCACTGTTGCTCTATTTCAGGACTGCATCTTCGGCAAGCCAACGTGGATGCCCTCTTAGCTGCGGCTAACCAGAATCTGTGGCAGGAGCTCAGGGAATTTCTACCCAACCTCCCTTTCGTACAAGCAGGTATCCTTCAAGGCTGGTCTGGCAGATGCCCAGGCAATTGCGCAGGACCCCATGGAATCTTCGGTCCCCCACATAGACACAGCGAGCAGAGGGCTGGTCCTTGGGGTTGAGATGGGAAGGACAGTGTGGATGGACGCCACAACGTAGACATCTGACATGCTAGAGCAGATCCTGGATCTGCCCTTTGAGGGTGTGGACCTTTTTCATACGTCGACCAATGATGAGTTGACAAAGAAGAAAACCTCCACTCAAACTGCCAAGTCCTTGACCATCCTGTCAAAACCAGGTCAGAAATCCTTCCCTCAGTCCCAGTGCAGGACCGAGTTCAAGCCCTATGCTTTCTCCAGCTTCAAGGGGTTCCAGGACCGTGGTACACAGAGGCCTGACAGGTCACCCAGTGACAGGAGGAAGCAACAGAGGATGTTCCGTGGGTTTTTCCATGCCCCCTCCTCTGACCCCACCTCTGACGCCAAGAAGCAGTGATGTGAAGGTCGGGGAACACAGCTTGTCTGTGGGGGGTCATTTGGTTCTGTTTCAGGACACCTGGAAGCGTCTTTTCAGCAATTTTTCCAGCAATCCTATCCGTAGTCTCTCCACAGGCTTCAAAAAATAAAAGTCTTTTATTTATTTATTTATTTTAATTCTTGATAGAGCGTCAAATCGCCGGCAGGCCTCACGGCACACAAAAAACAAAACAGAACAGACAATGAGAAGTGACAGAGATCAGAATCAGAGGCAGAGAGAAGCACAGAACTAAGCAGCAGAAAAAAGGAAGGTCTTCAGGTTCTTTTTAAAGTCGGATAAGGAAGTGGAGGACTTGAGGTGAAGTGGAATCAAGTTCCACCATGCTCGGGCAAGAGCATCAAAGTTTGTTTTGCCAAATTTGGCAAGACGGAAGTGAGGCTGAGAAAGTCTTGCCTGTTCCATTGACCTGAGAGAGCGTCCTGGGATGTACCATTGTGTCCGCGCTGAGAAGTAGCTGGATGCAATGTCATTCAGGCATTTAAACGTGAGTGTGAGTAGCCTAAAGATACCCTGTGCTGGATAGGAAGCCAGTGTAGTTTTCTCCCGGCATCAGTACTGGAATGTCATCTTGGCCAGTGCCATTTTTGGTGGTCTGAAGAGTGGTCTGAAGAGCTGCAATGTTGGCGGAAGATGTACCGGCCAGAAGGCTATTGTAATAGTCTAGCCTTGAATTGATGAGGGCCGAGGCCAGACAGGACATGCAGTTTACAGGTAGAAAAGGGCATAGTGAACAGAGCTGTTTGTTGATCCAGCCGCATGTGGCTCGAGTTTTGACCACATGCAGACTCATAGAGAGTTCGGCGTCAATGGTGACCCCGAGCGTCTTGACGCTTGGAACGACAGGGATGGAGACATTGGCTATACAAAATTAGGCACAGTCAGCTGGAAGGTTCTTTAGCATGTGACTGGAGAAGAAGCTCGGTTTTATCAGCATTTAATGCCATTGAGTTATGAGCTATCCAGGAGTGGATGATTGAGTAAATGGCCGAGATGGCCTTAGCATTAGTAGGGTAGGAGCCAGTGATTTCAAGGATGACCTAGGTGTCATCAGCGTAGTTGGTGTACAAGACACCCAGGTCATCAAGCAACAGAAGAAGAGGGAGTATGTAAATGTTAAAGAGGGTGGATCCTTGAGGGACGCCTCGCGTCAACAGAGATGGAGTGGATGAAGAATTATGAATGGGCACTCGTGCGACCCTTCACATACCTCTTCCGTTCTCCCCTCCTCTTAGTCAGATTGGGTCCCCGTCCCTTTTACAGGAGGCCCTTCCACTCTTGGAGATGTAGGCGAAAGAACTGGTTCCTCTTGTAGACAGGGGCTTTGGTTATTATTCCAGGATTTTTGCGGTGCCCATAAACGGCTTGGAAGTTTTTGCGGCTCACGATTATGTCATACCACTTTTAATACAAGGGGCTGCCCTTTGGCCAGAACGCGGCCCCTCGTGTTTTCACAAAGTTGATTAACACAGTCGCGTGCCTTCTCTGCTTGGACGGCCATCATCTATAACCTTATTTGGACAACTGGCTGGTGAGGTCGGGGTCTCCCGAAGGGGTGGTTCGGTCCTGCCAGAGATTGGCGATCATCAACTGGGGTTTTCCCTCAACCGGAGAAAATCATTTATGCCCATCTCAGGAACTGGTCTCCCTAGGGGTGCGTTCGATCACTAGCATTCAGCAGGTGTTCCCCACGCCCCAGTGGCTTATGTCCCACTGCAATGCGGTGTGCGATTTTCTGGCCAACTTGACCACCTCGGCATGGTGGTTCCAGCCCATTCTGGGCCTGATGGCCTCCTGCATACTCACTGTAGAGCACCCTCGCCTCAAGATGAGGCGCCTCCAGCTCCACCTGGTGGGCAATTGCAATCAGGAGTAAGGGTCTCAGTCAGACAGGATCCTAATACTACTGCTTCTGCTGCCCGATCTTTGCTGGTGGCTGATGGAGGGCAATGTCTCAGTGGGAGCCCCCTTCACCTGTCCAGAGCCTAACCTGGTGGCGATGACAGACTCCTCTCTCTCGGGTTGTGGGGCTACTCTGGAGGGCTATGTGGTCCAGGACAGAAGCCATCTTGCACATGAATCTGCTCGAGCTGTGGGCATTAGGCCTGGCCCTTGAGGCATTCTTGCCCCTCATGAGGGGGACAGGTCTGTTCAGGCAAAACACACAATTCAACTACAATGTTTTGCCTGAACAAGCCGGATGGCACCCGTTCCCCCCACATCTGCATGGAGGCAGTTTCGATCTGGGAATGGGCTCTGATGGAAGGGATTTGGATTTCGGCAGTCCACCTCCCGGGGGACACAAATGCAGAAGCGGACCAGTTGAGTTGCTTGGGGTTCACCACCTTTGAGTGGGAGTGGCACAATGACTCCTTGTTGCCCCTATTCCAGCATTGGGGGTTCACGGAACTGGATTTGTTAACATCTCCCCAGAATGCCAAGTGCCCCCAGTTTGCTGCATGGGCAGGTCAGGGTTGGGGGTCACTGGGCAATGCCTTCCAGATCTGTTGGCTTGGCACGGCCGCAGGTCTTATGCGTTCCCACCCACCCCTCTGCGCCAATGGACTCTCCGTTAGTTCCAGGCCTCTGTGGGTTGCAGTCTCATCCTGGTTTCCCCACATTGGCCTTTGAGACCCTGGTTTTTGGATCTAGTGCAGGTGTCCTCCCAGGCTGCCGCCCATCTTTGGATCCCCAGCAGAGGCTTCCTGTTGCAGCAGGGCAGGCAATGAAACATCTGGACCCGGACAAACTGGCCCTGGCGGCCATGTTCCTGATCAGCTGAAGCTCCAGCATTCTCAATTTTCAGATGACAACTGGGACATCATTCAGCAGGCCAGGAGGCCCTTGACTCGGTCCCAGTATAAGAGCAAATGGACAAGTTCTGCCATCGGGCTCCCGATAACGGTCTGGACCCTGTCACCTGTCTTCTGGATGACGTACTGGCCTTTTCAGCACACCTGGCTCGTTCTGGAGTTCAGGTGGATATTTGCTGCACATATTTGGCGGCCATCGGGGCTTCAAGAGTTCCCCAGAGCATGTGTTTTCGGCAGCCAACCTGGTTGTTAGGCCCCCAATTTAAGGGGTTGTCTAGGACTTTTCCTCCGGTGCATAGGCTGCATCTGGTCTGGGACCTCAAAGTGGTTTTTATGGGCTTTACAATGCAAGCCTTCCATGCCGATGGCTTCTGTGGGCATCCGCTTGGTGATGCCAAAGACTGTTTTATTTGTGGCTCTCACCTCTGCATGCAGGGTTAGTGAGCTGCAGGCGTTGTCTTCATGCAAGCCCTTCACCAAGTTTCACAACGACAAGGTCATCTTGCTCACTCACCCAAACCTCTTGGCCAAGGTGGTCTCTCCGTTCCAACTGAATCACGAGATTTGCCTGCCGGTGTACTTCTCGAACCCATAGTCGGAGGCAAAGAGGGCCCTAAATTCCTTGGACTTCAAGAGGGTTCTCAAGTTGTATCTCTCTTGGACAAAATCCTTCAGGAAGTCTGAGGCATTGTTTGTGACTTTTGGGGGGTCCTCCTGCGGCACTCAGGCTTCCATCGCTTGTTGGATGGTTGAGGCCATTTCAGAGGCATACATGCCCAGGGACAAGCCTGTTCCTGAGGGGTTTCATGCCATGGCCGTCGAACTTCAGAGACATACTTCTTGGGATGGCATCAGCAAGTCTGCTACTTGGGCCACTCCGTCAGCCTTCTGTAAGCACTACTCGCTTGACACTAGCTCCAGGTGCGATGCAGAGTTTGGTTAGGTCGTTCTGAAGAACCTTTTTGCTTCATCCTAGATAAGAGGCAAGTTATCACTGCTGTAGGGAAGGCATGGTATCACAAGTATTGACACTGACACAATGGATACAATTGGTAAAACCTTTATTGAAAATGTTGGGGTTGGAGCAACTCCTATTTTGCCCTATAACTAAGATGGGAAAATAGTCTCGACCATCAAACGATAAACAAAACAGTCCTAGTGGAGTCCATCAAATCAAAAAGGCCTATGCTAACAAAACCTAATGCCTGCCCTATCTGTTGTACAAAAGGTGTGAAAAGGAGAAATGTATGCAATAGGAAAAATCAGTGTTCAAATGATAACGTGGCGAACCAGAACTCCTCCCAACGTTAGGACTCACGGAATAAGGCGATCCTTGAAGCAGGATGACACACTCTGGTTCAGTTTCTAACACAATACACAGTTCAAAACTATGGATCGAGGTCCGCCTGTCCTTCCATGTTAAAGTCTCTTTCTCTGACTTCCAAAATAATGTTTCAACCAAAACTTTCACAAAGATCCCCTTCTGCTGGGCTCAAACCTTTCACCACAGAGTTCTCGTAGGTCTCCCTCTGTCGGGCTCAGACCTCTCACGATAAAGTTCAACACAAAGTTGCAAGAGGGCTCCCGTCCCCAAGCTTATTATACTTCGGGTCTCCCTGAGTTGGGCACAGATCACTTTCAGATGTCTAAGCCTTTTGAATGTGCGTGGTTTTCTTTACAGACCACTGCAGGGCCACTTCGACTCAACATGCACCGTTTTACTTTCACTCTTCCCTTCTCTAGGAATTAATCTTCTTTATTTCACCTTTGCTGTTTGTGTGCCTTTTAGCTTCAAACAATGTACTTTTCACTGAGACTTTCGAATGGGCTATTTCCTTTCACAGGACCACTCCGTTACTTAATATCGCTGATCTCACAGCTGCATTTTACTTTAAAGTTCATTCACAGGTCTGCCTTTCTTTGTGTCTCATCCACACACGTGCAGCCTTCACTTGTGATATAATGTTGCTACTTCATTCACTTTAATACACCCGTCCCTCAGGTCATTGTAAACTCCAATTTACAAGTCATGTTAGTACCACAAGCTTGGCCTCGCCTCCCCAACTCTGCCGTTCACCTGGGAGTGTCGCCGACATCCTTGAACCACAATGCAATCTTCACTTGTTGTATATGACCTTCTCCATGTTTCTTTTGCAGTCTTTTGGAGGTAATGACCTCCAGTAGGAAAGCCTTGGGGTTTTTGGCCCGCTGCTCTCAACCCTTGGTCCGTTGCTCTGCTCCAGTAGGTGCGCCTTTGTCCCGAAAGTTCTGCTCGTACTTGTGTTCCGCCTTGCTTAGAGAGTGTCTTTAGGTGTTGCCTTTTATTCATGTGAGGAGAGCTAACTGTTATCAGGTGTATGCACTTAGTGTAAAGTGCCTAACTTTGCCTGATCCGATTAACGGGACATGTCCAGTATGATGATGGAGAGTTAGTCTGGTTACTCTCCGTCACCCTCTTCCTCAGCCCAGTGTTTGTGTAAAAAGGGGGGGGAGTTAGGACTTTGGAAAATCCTAAAAAATAGGATGGGGGTAGATGAACAAAAAAGGGGGGACTACTGCCTCTCACCATCAGCTGTCTCACCTCCACTCCCCAAAAACCCCCCCACCCAGTTGAACCTCCTATACTGTTCCACCCCCAGGGTCTGAACCCAAAGGCGATGGCCATGCCCTGACCACCTGAGAGAGAGATCCCTGGGGACTAGCGGGTGAAACACCCTCTGGTTTCTCACACAGCTCCATCCTATGTTCTTGTTCAGTGGAATCACCCACTGGGATGGAGTAAAGGGGACGGGACATATGAGTAATTAAAGTTACCCGCCGTAGTGACTAGAGTACTCATAGTTCATTGTCCCCTTTCCTCCATACGTACTACCCGCCTTCCCCCGCTAGTATGCCAATGGGTTATAGGTAATAAGAGTCACCAGGTATCTAAGCATCCGATGCGTTCAAAAGGGACTGAGGTGAGGCACCGGACGGCGGGGCCTCTGTGGGGCATCCCCACGCATGAGGCTGCCCCTCCTGTGGGCTATACTAAATTGAAAGGGGAGGCTCAATTTTCCACTGCCAAAGGTTCCGGTACATCCCCATGTTGGGGGACACCCACAAGGATGGAGGAAAGGGAACTATGGACTATGAGTGCTCTTGTCACTATGGTGAGTAACTTTAATTTTCTTCAAAACACCTATCACTGGCGTTATTTCCCTGCAGGAAAGGCTAGATTTCCTTACGTCATCCCCTCTGACCCTAGGGGGGGGATGCGTTCAAAGTGTATGAGTTTTACTGTAGTTACATTACAAAATGAACATCTCCTTAGAAACTCACATACACACTGTACACAGAGCATATGAGGTTTACTGTTCATATATTTCACAATTAACATCTAAAACCTCACATCAAAGGCAAGTGACAGCTGACTTTGATGTCAGTTTTAAAGTTAACGAATAATTGTACTCTTTTCATATGAAATAAATACAGAGTGTATTGTATGAGTTTTACACTTTATACGTAACACAATTAAGAAAGATATCAAAACTAACATCAAAGGCAAGTGACAGCTCACTTTGATGTCAGTTTTAAACTGATGGAATAAATGTACACTTTCAATACAGAAATATATACTTTTCTGATAAAAATGTACACTTTATGAGGCATACAGTGGACAAGCAGCATGGAGGTGCTTTTTTATTTTAAAACCCTACATGTACATTTATTAGGACACATGCACATGTGACCCATGCACCAAGGGCACATGCAGGTACGGCACATGCTCCTACAAAACATGCTCCTGAGACAAACGCTCCTATCGCACACACTCTTATGAGACACACTTACCGCACACTCTTACGACACACTTTAATGACACACTCCTATGACATGCACTGCTATAACATGCGCTTCTACAACACATACTTCAATAATACGTTTTCTGATAACACGCACAGCTACTGCACCAACGCATACTACGCCTAACATGAGGATGCATGACATGTGCTCTTATGACTTTTGGTTCTATTTTTTGCTTCAAAACCTAAGCAACACACCCACATGGATATTTCAGATAGCTGACACACAGTACAAGCTCCATTACTTTTCAAAACACACACACTCTTAAGATGCACACTTCCCACACACACTTATGACACCCCCCCCTACAACATGCATTCCTACAACACGTGCTTGTAGACCATGTGCAGCTACTGCACGTGCTCCTACCAGACACACACGCTCCCCTAACACACCTCCTGACAACACACAGTTATGACACACTCCTATAACACACCTCCTACAACACACGATCCTTCAACATGTGCTCCTTCAACACATGTACCTAAAACACATGCACTTACAATGCATACGCATGCATCTTACAACACAAAAAGGTACATCACATGCACTTACGACACATGCACTTACACCACATGCTATTATGCAACATGTTCTTTTGCCACATACACACATTTATGCTACATGCTCTTACATTACACACTAGTATTAATAATCAATAATCACATGATGATAAAAATGTTGACATTATTTGAGCATTTTTTTTTAAAGAGTTAAGGTTAAACCAACAAAAACTTAAAGTATACATACATTAGAAATAAGAATGTTAACAACATAATACACTTTATTAAAACATTTCTTTAAATTATATATTAAAACCAAAAATCATGGTAACCTGAACTTACCCTACACTTAAAACAATACACCATTACCATATAATTATAACACAGCCACAGCGGGAGTTATAGGCTTCTCATATATTTCACCGAAACTCTGGAACTCACTCCCGGCCACCCTTAGAGCTGAAACTTCCATCTCTGTCTTCCGCAACAGCCTCAAGGCCACTCTCCTCAACTAGCAAGTGGAGGACTGCCTCCTCCACTTCTGCCATGTATATTGTAATATAACACAAATGTAATATAACTATATTGTAACCTGTATATATACTGGTAATGACTATGTAACTCTATTACAACCTGTATATATATTGCAAATGACCATGTAACTAAGTAACTAAGCTTTGTTCTGTAACAAGTGCCACAATGTCCTCGGGCTGTTGTGCGCTATATAAATACGAATAAAACAAAACAAACAAACTCACACATAAAAACAAGTGACAGTAGACCTATGATGTATGTTAAAGGAAAGTATGACATATGGTAATACAAACTTACTAATACCTATATAATTACTAATAACGACATAATAATACACTTTAAATATAATATACACAAGCAAAATTCTCCAGAAAATTACAATTATAAAATACACAGAATATTTTTTAAAAAATCTTCAATAACAAAATATACATAAGCATTCAAGTGTCATAGTTTACATATGAACCAATATCAATTAACAGGGTACATTTCATCATTCTATTACATAAATTGTACTAAAATACAAACATATAATTATAAAACAAAAACATACACTAAACTAAAAAGTATTAAAATATCATACACAATAAAAGTTTAATAAAATTTACTTCTACAAATAATTTATACAAAATGTATAGCCATTAGAGTGTGCATAAAATGCAATCAAGTAATATGTATAATGAATTTTGTAAATATTGCAAAATGTAAATATTAAACAATAGCTGTACAAATGTAGTAAACATTACAAATATAAAGACAGTTTAACATTTTTATTAAAAACATAATGTATTACTTTCATTGTAAAGCAGTTTAGAGCAAACAAAATATTGCAAAACAAAAATAGGTTGAGTTAAGGTTTCCATGATGTTTGATTTTAATATCATACTGTTTTAATTTATTCATAAGGTTTATTATGCTGTTACCTTAAAAATGTTATTTCTGATGTTTGTAGACTTTAAGGTTATTTTAATCTTAACTCTTTTGTAAAATATGTTTTTCAAATAATATATATATGTAAAACAAACTCCCTAAAAGGTTTTAGGGAGCCATGATTTTGTAAAGAGTTACACAATACTTAAAAACCCTATGAATGCAGAAGCTATCTTGGTTATGTGGCCAGAATGCTCAAGGAAATCAACAATACATCTTGTATAACTCTATAAGACGTTACAACTAATGTACGTGCTTGCTTAAGCTTAGATATATGGGACGCATGAGTGATGCACAAATAAACATACATGAGTGTGTTTGGGTGTTCCTAATATACATTTTAGAAGACATATCTTTCTATATACATGGTAAAGCATTAATTCCAGGTTTATAGTAGTACATGGATATGGTGTTCCAGGTGAAGGCTTAATTTCTTCGGTTCCTCATTTGATAATCCTCCATTGTTAAGAGAGTTTGTGAAAATGGTTTGTTTTAGCACCTTCTTAAAGTGCTCTGAATGAGGTTTCAGTGAGTTCCTGATATAGAGAGATTATCTGATGAAGCACTCAGCCACGGTGTGTTGCTATCTGAGCACTGGCACATCTAGATTACATGAACCATTAATAGTACCTGGTGAGGCTTGTTATTTCCAGGTGCCTTCGAGTAGTACTGTGCTGGATAGCTTTAGGTCCTGTAAGGTGCTTTTAAGAATGAGTGACTATTAGTTGTGAACTGCTGTAAGGATACCAGATCGATATTCATGTGATGATACCATTGTTTTGGGCTTTGAGAGTTGCAAGTCTTGTTCTTGAAAGGCCAGCGAGAATTAGTTTTTCGTAGCCTGAGCTAGGACCGATTTAAAACCTTCAACATTACACACTGGAGATCAACCAGATTGTTTTTTTTATTATGTGTAATAGGTGAAGCTGTACTAATAGTCAAACATGACTATGGGACCTTTTACTCCTGGCATGGGTAGGGTTCATATCTGGGTAATTAACAAGGTCTCAATCTTACTCAATCATGTGTTCACTCTTGGCTATGATCCTACATTCATGTTTTCATTCTTAGCCCAATTTAATATCTTTAATTGCAACTCTTAGCAGTTATTGCCTGCTAAAATGGAACAGAGAACTTCAATGTACCAGTTTAACAAAGAAAGGGTGGGTCTTTCTTCCTAGTGAAATTCACTCACACGCTTGTCTACTGTCAACTGATTGCTGACAAGGCAATTCATTGACCTGGGTTTGAAACCTGTCAGTACAATATATAACCATTAAAGAGCCATTTAGAAACCCTATATAGGTAGGCATCACAACACTAGTTGCATTTGAAATCCGAGATTGTGTTTCATGTGATGACGTTGCATTAAATAAAGAATTCTTTTATTGTTGGGGTGGGTGTTGATCTTTCAAGACACATGGTAACAAATCAGAAATTAATGGGAACACATTCACAACTTATGCAGCAGTCTCACAAAATGTTAAGTATTGCAGGATGCTCCATGGGGAAGTGGAAGGCTTACCCATGCCCCTCTTTGCTTATAACCATTGCGTGGAACCTTCTAAGTCGTGCCACATCCACTTAATTCGATCTAGAGAACACATATCTGACCCTTGCTCTGTAATACAACTGTCAGATAAACTCCTACTTTCTCCCAACTTCACCCCTGTTCCCCGTCTTTCTTTAATTCCTTCCTGCTCACCTGGGGGTATCTCTTCCGGTTCTGCTCCAAATCTCCTTCTCCAGACCGCTTGCTCTCTTGTCTGATGATAAGACCTACCCCGAGAGGAAGCCACCCTGCCCCTCTAACTCGGGGCAAAGGGGGCCCCCGAACCGGGGTAGACCGGTGTAGGGGAAAAAGCCGAGCAGGCACAAAAAAACCCTTGTTGCAGGTCTTGTAGTAGAGCTTGGCAGGACCACTGGGCAGGGCAAAGGCAGAAGGACCTACTTCAGAAAGCAGAGCGGCTAAGCAAAGAGGAGAGCCAGCAGGGAACCGGGCACAGAGAGAGTGCACGGGGAAAAAACACACGCTAGCCAAGACGAGGGAGAGGAAGAACGAGAAGGACGTGGGAGGCAGTGAGGAGTGGAAGGAGAAGGTATGAGAAGGGAAGAGAAGCAAAGGGAGAGAACGGTGGCAGCAGCCACGGAACGGAAAACTGCAGCGTACCAACCCGGAGCTTGACGCGAAGGTTGCAACGCGCGGGCTTCCGGGTTGGATGACGTTAAATGGGCTCCGCAGAGGAGGGGCGGAAGACTAGACCGCTACATGCGGACGCCGGCAGCGTGACGGCCGAATCAATGGCCGCCCCATCGCCAGCATCTCCACAGCCGCCAACGGCGGCCGAGCGTGACAACAACTTAGGATGCACTGTACTTTGTTTGCATTAGCAAAAAATCTACATGTATGTAGATAATTTGAGAATCCTAAGCCAGACTGCCCCCTTTGACTTGTGCTGTACTGTGCATGTGCCACGTACCATGGGAACATATTGATACATCCCCATCCCAAGTGCCTAGGCAGCACCATAGAAGGTGCCATGGAGAGCTGGTCTGCCAAATGATGAATTTGGCAAAACAATTGAGTCTGTGGGCATCTAATATGGAGGACAAGAGAGGTGAAAGGTCTCATGTATCTAGGGTCAATGTGAATGTGGTATAAGGCAAATGTGTACGGGGTGAATGTACACACACTAGCATGACTGAAGATTGATCTCACTCCTTTTTCTTCTATGATTCAGGGAGGTATTGATAGCCCACCAGTTTGAAACACTCAATGTGTAACACTGATGCAAGTGGAATTTCAATATTTGTGGGTACATTTCACGTTGGGCTATCTCAAGTGTCAGTGGAATTCCACTGGAGACTAAAAGGGTCAGTGTTGTCTCTTTGGTATGAGCTGCTTTTCACAAATGATTTACTTGTATTTTAAAAGTTCTCCAAGTTCAATTGTATTTGAAATTCAGTGGCAGATTTTGATAGCTTGAGAGTTGTAGGCTTGCATAGCATATTGGTCTGAATTATTTTAAAACATTTTGTTTTTTAATGGAGGTATTAACAAAGGATTCTTTTTGAGTTGGTCTCTACATCCGCACAACCCAAAGAGCCTGTTTGTTGCTTTTACAATTTTTTGTTTTGTTTTTTTTGTATTACCATATTGTCTTTCCAACATTCGATGTAGGAAAATCTGCTGAAATAGTATGCTCCAATCCACAATTTTCAAATTTGGATATCCGTGACTGCATTTGTGTAATGTTGTACATTATATATTCGTGTACGTATTGTGTTTTGTAAATCATTGTGATGTATTTGATTTAACTGTTGCAGTTCAGCTCTGCTTTTTTTGCTAGGAGTCCACATCGACATGTCATTTGTTGGTGCTTTATAAAATTCTGAACTAAAACACATGAAATATTTGGTCTAACTGTGCGATGTGAACACTGAATATCATGACCACAAATAATGTAGATGATCTCTGAAGGATATATATATATATGTATACATATATGTATTTATATGGATTAAGGTGCAGATCACACTGCGCCTTAATCCTCACTGGAATAAACATTGCGTACTGCAAGCATTTCCAATTTCCAATTACTTATTTGCACTTTTTTCAGATGGAACACCAAAAATCATTGCAACCTTCAGTGAGAAAATGGTCCTGCCCGGAGAGCCCATCTCCCTCATGTGCAATGTGAAGGGGACCCCTCTACCCACAATCACCTGGACGCTGGACGATGACCCCATCATCAAGAATGGCAACCATCGCATCAGCCAGATCATCACTTCTGAGGGAAACGTGGTCAGCTACCTGAACATCACCAACACTCAGGTCCGCGATGGTGGAGTCTACCGATGCACGGCCAACAACTCTGCGGGTGTCGTCCACTACCAGACGCGAATAAACGTAAGAGGTGCTTGTCAAATCAGCTCCTCAAAAAACACACATAACTCATTCTCGTGGCATCAGTTACTGCATGAGTTGATTTGAGTTTTGCAATGCTAACAATTATTTCTCATTGTCCTCCCTTCCTGTCCTACCCAGCCGCATTCTAGAGCCCTGCTGTTTGATTTCTCAGTGTGGCAACTCTATTGTGACCGATAGGTCTTCTTCTGTCATCTTGCAAAGTGATGTGGATGGATCTCTGACCTCTTGCTCTGCATGGATCTGTATCATTCTTTCCCTTCTGGCTGCCTGATGCAAGCAGTGGCTTGTCTGTTGAGAATGTTAACTCGCTTCTGTACCACCATGCTGCATGCTGTCCATCCTCATTGGGTGTACGTCATGAAATGACTAGATTAATATTTTTTTTTCTCATGTATCACAGGTGTCTTGAATGAAAAAGTGTATCGTTTAGTCCCCTTGCCCCTCAGTTTTGAATTGCACTTTGCAAACTCATCCAATTTGGCACACATAATATATTTCACAAATTACATCTCACTGTAAGGCATTACGCTGCTTTAAAGCAGGTTCAGGTAAACTTGCTTTTTTATGTTTGTTTTCTTACACTTCCAAACCTCCTTAGAAAGTAGCAGTCAGAAATGGCTGAATATTTCTCTTTCTTTCAATATAATTGCTGGGAATTCGACTTGGGCAATTGTCAATTGACTATCAGCCAATGGGTGCTATTTTGTATTGCAAACATTGGTAGCCATTATTTGAAAAGTATTATAAGTTTCAGAACACCTCATATAGCTGTGTGTAGCTATACTGGACTTACCAGTCCTCTGGTTTGACAAGGCAACCTTTAAAAATGTAGAAAATCACACAAGTATGATAGTTCTTTTTCTGACAATACATCATATTCTGCTGTTTTGCTCTGCGATTGCCTTGACATTCTTCTCTCGGTATGATATTTATTTGAGTGCTGATTGTCTCACTGCCCCATTAACACAACATGACATAGCTGGTGATGTTAATTATATTCCAATATTTGGAGTAGCCCTGGAGGGAGTGATTACTGCAAAGATGTATAATAAATATGTTAGATGCCAAGTCCTATCATTGAGTTACTCTATGAAGACATAACATTGACTGCTGATGAAGCCTGGATAGAATGCTTATCTGAGAGCCCAAGAGGTTCCTTAGTATGTTTCCATCTTCTCACTGAGTACCTCAATCTTTGAAGGAACCCTCTAAAAGTATACTCTCTTTCTTATCTTTCTTGTCATCCTATTTCCTTATTCATAACATTAAATTTTGATTAAC
Organism: Ambystoma mexicanum; assembly: GCF_040938575.1. Lineage (NCBI taxonomy): Eukaryota > Metazoa > Chordata > Amphibia > Caudata > Ambystomatidae > Ambystoma > Ambystoma mexicanum. The sequence goes on from NC_090939.1 coordinate 194,608,469, forward strand.
CCCATACTCAGGATAACCGTAGTCCCACTCTAATTTAGGATCTTGCCCCTTCTTACCAAAATGATGTGTTCCCACTAAATAGACCAAAGAACAAGGCCACTGTAGTCGTTGATACTTTCTTAATTCGTCAATTCCCCTGAAGTGTGGTTTTATCAGATACTCATGGAATGCCTTTTGGGGTGTATGGGATCAAATTGGTTCCCCTGATGCTGGAGTTAAGTTGGTTGATGTCTTTTAATTGGCACTGCATGCTAAGATAATAGCTATGGACCAAATAACAGATGCTTGACATCTTTTTGGGCACTATGCAGAATGGCTCTGAAACATTTTCATGAAGGAAGAATGGCTAAATTCTCTTTTACCTGAGCATCACCAGCCTTTGCTTCTGCATTGATACTAACGATTCACAGAGCACAGCTTCCCTACTACCGACCAATACGTCCAGCAATTGACCTTTTACGTCACTTACTAAGTTTGATAAGGACTTTAGTCAGAAAAGAGTTAACCAGAAAATATGTTAATCTTCCCCCAAGAATATTCTGGAACTAGATAAAAATTATGAACTTCAGTCCTGGAATGTTCCAGGACAGGGCCTTATCACAGATCCCCAGCATTGTGCTCTTCACAATCCTGTCGTTTTTTCCTAACCAACAACATAATGAAGCTGTGATCGTTTTTACACATTTCAAATTGTGAACTCATTTACTTAATTTCTAACTAATGCTTACTCACATTCAAGAAATTCCCTTTTGAAAAATGTTTACTAATGAAAGGTCCAAAACTACAAATAATCTCACAACCTCTCTCTAAATATAAGCAAGTCAATCTAGTTTACTAAGGGCGAAAAGAACGAATATGCGCGCAGAAACTAGTACATTTAAAAATAAAAGATTTTTGTAGTTGAAAACAATGTTCTTAAAATATTTGATGCAAAATTTGAGGGCAAGTAAACCTACAGTGCACATTTTGCCACCATATTGATATGTTATGATCTGCGACAGGAAGGTGGGTTCATGACATAAGGCACACTCTTGGAGCATCACAGCAATACATGTGAGAGTGGATGAAAGACTTCCTCTTGGATTGGAATCGGGTGGAAAATTTGAAGAGGAACATGAGCTTAATGAAACAACGGCATACACTGTTGATAGCTACAGAGTCCATACATTGGAAGCACTGTATTTACAGTAAAACCTCACTAAAGTACTACCAAATGGTTCACCTAGAGCTGTGAGGTTTTAACATATAGCGGGATGACAATGACTGTGGATCACTTCCCACTTTCATATCCATTGAGTGAATAATGTGTGCTCACCATTCAATTGAAATCTTCATCTGTTCTGTGTCCGATTAATTTAATTTCATCAATCTAAATGTTGGAAAATGTAAAACTGGAAAAGGAAAATAAAATACATTACTCAAAGGCCCAGAGGCATGTTGTGAGCCCGATGAATGTGAGGGAAGTGAATGATCAAATCACCATTTCATTTGCAGGTGTACCCTTAAATTATTTTCAAGAGTTTCCTTATGCCTTCCCTAGGGCCAGCAAGCATCCGCACAATGAAAAACCTGACAGCAATAGCAGGGCGGGACACTTACATTCACTGTCGTGTGATTGGCTATCCATATTACTCCATAAAATGGTACAAGAACTCTAACCTCCTTCCTTTCAACCACCGGCAAGTGGCGTTTGAGAACAACGGCACGCTGAAGCTCTCCGATGTGCAGAAGGACGTGGATGAGGGTGAATACACCTGCAACGTGCTGGTCCAACCCCAGCTCTCTACGAGTCAGAGTGTGCATGTGACCGTCAAAGGTAAGGTGCATGCTCAAATCATAGAGAGATAATCATTCCTGCATGATTGGGGTGGCCTATCATTTTATTATAATTGTGTTATATGAATATACACTTTTCCCCTCTACACGCCTACTATACTTCAGTGTGACATATTGCTCTTGTCCTGGTTGCACATTCTCAACTCAACAAGTAAATTCAATTTAATAAATCCCTTTAAAAATGGTGGCCTTATCTGGGAATTGCACTACAGATATGGAGTGGCCCTCATGAAGACACCAGCCACCCAAGTTCTGATCACACAGTAATCTGAACCCACAGCAACAGCTTCTACCATTGTTCCTTCACAATCATGCATACTTTTCACAAAGGAAAATAAACAGTTTGTGAATGAGAACAGCATGCAGTTACATTTTAAATAATGAGATAAATACCATGCACTTGGCAAACATTTTCTCCCAATGCATATATTTTAAAAATGGGAGCTGCTTTGTGAAGAGGCTGCAATCACCTTTCCTGGAAGGGGGAGGCTGGGGGAGTCACTATTCAACAAATTGTTTTTTCTTCTGTGTTTGCCAGTGTGGCATTGGATCCAACAAAGAAAGGGTGTCTGATGTAAGCAATATGTGGCTCGACCAAATTACAAATGCAGATGGCAAGTGTTGTTTAATGCCGCACTTTAGCAATCTAGGAGGACGCACTTTGCTGTGCACAAAAATATAAAGCACACTTCCCATTTCCACAGATTTAAGCGTTTGTCAAAGGAGCTGTAAAATAAGCTTTTAGAGAATGATGAAAATAATTAAGGTGAGATGCAGCGGTCTTGTTTTTCCTATTCAATTTATGTTCACTGAGGGTGGGATCTTTGATCTATAATCTCAGTAACTTACATAGATGTGTATGTGCATGGAATATAGATTATTAGCACCAGGGCGAGGATGCAACCAATCAGGTTGCTCGGATCGTGGGCTGAAACCCACGAGCTAAGCCTGCATTCCGAGCAACCTGGCGGTTGCTTCCCCTACCCCTCCATCTTCCCCCACCTTCTTTTCCCCTTCATTCTCCCATCTGTATGGTAGTCTTCATGACCATCAGTCAGGCTTCAGAGCTGCCAGAAGCACGGAAACTGCTCTCCTGAACATCCGTGAGGACCTGCTCTCTAACCTTGACTCTAACACCCCTTGTGTTCTCATTTTGCTCGACCTCTCTTCTGCCTTTGACACTGTCAACCACACCATCCTGCTCAACCATCTCCGTGATAACCTGCGTATCACTGGTTAGGCTCTGGCGTGGCTGACCTCCTTCCTCTCCAATCGACCCTCCCAGGTCCAACTGGGTTCTTTCCTCTCTGACATCTTTTTCTCTACCTCTGGTGTCCCCCAGGGATCTAACCTCTCCCCCTGGCTGTTCAACCAGTATCTGGCTCTTCTTGCCCACCGCATCACTGCTCTCTGTCCCAACTTTCAGTGCTAGGCGGATGATACCCAGCTCATTTTAAGGCTACCCTCAGCCTCCTCTTACCCTTCCCTCATCTCTGACTGTCTCTCTGCTATCCAGGAATGGTGTGCCGCCAACGACCTCTGCCTTAATGCCAGTAAGACTTAGATTCTACTTATCGGCACACCCACTCTCTCCTTCCCTGCAGCTCTCTGGCCTGCCTCCCTTGGCCCTCTTCCTGCGCCTACCTGCAAGGCAAAAAACCTTGGGGTCATCTTCGACTCCACACTCTCTTTCGCTCCTCACATATATGACGTCTCTAAGAAGTCACACTACCAGCTACACGTCCTCAGAGGTATCCTTCCTTTCCTCTCCTTCCCCCAGAAGCTCACTGTCTCCAGAGCCCTGGTTCTCTCGAAGCTGGGCTATTGTAACAGCCTCTATCTAAATCTTCCTGCCTCTGCTCTCCGCCCTTTGCAACTCATCCAGAACAGGACTGCGAGACTTGTCCTTGGCCTCAAGAGCAGGGACCGTATCTCTCCAGGACTGAAATCACTACACTGGCTCCCAGTGGCTGCGAGGATTAAGTTCAACACCCTCTGCATTGTCCACAAGGCCTTCTGGGGCCTTGGGTCAAAATACCTTCAGCTCTCTCTTCCGAAATATCTTCCTTCTCGAGCTCTTCGCTCATCCACCTCCAACTACCTCAGGGTCAGACGCTTCTCCAAGCAACGAGCCGGGGGTAGATCTTTCTCCACAGCAGGGGCCACCCTCTGGAACAGCCTTCCTGCCTGCCTGAAACTTGAGGAGAACCATCTCTGGTTCCGGAAGCACCTCAAAACCTTCCTCTTTGCCTCCGCTTTCTCTCCTTCTCTCCCCTGCTAAAATCACTGAACCTGCACTGAATCTGCTACTGGGCCACTCACAGATCTCGGTCCTTGGTCCAGCCACTCTTCCCTGCGCTGCCTACCTGCACTACGGGACTGTCTCTGTATCCTACAGCCCCTTCTCCCTGCACTTACCTTGAACTTGCCACCAGCTGGCCCTATTATTTATCTTGTATTCTACCTGCACTTTCCTTGCACTTGCCACCAGCTGGCCCTATTTTTTATCTCGTATTCTAGTAACCATGTACAGCACTTTTTCCCCTCTCCCCTTCCCCTTGCACTTTTCCCAGTCCCCTCTACCCTTGCACGATCTGAATGACACCTGGCCTAGTAGGATCGTTGTCTGTCTCCCCTTGTTCCCCCCCCTGCCTCGTCGCGCCTTGAAACACTTGTGTATAGGCACGTTACAAATGCCATATCATATCATGCCATATCATCCCTAGCCTCACTTTCCTTATTCCTTCAGTGGCTGTGGTGCGCCCGCTGCTGCTGCCGCTCTGTGTCCCTGCTGGACACCATGGAAATCAAAGAGGTGCTCTGCTTGGAGTCCCGTCTTCCAGTTCCGTGGTGGCCATCTTGTGTAAGTAATTAGTATGAATAATCTGGGCGCCGCAAGGCGTTCTGTTCATTCATACAAAAAACATTGCTGTCAGCACCCTGGGTTACCGGATTGGCAACTGGGGTTCAAATAGCAATAATATCCGATCAGACACACCAAATCGGATGGTAATGGTACTGGGCCCCATCGGTAAGGGCGCCACTTTGCTCGGGCCTGTACCATGGGCCCCGGTCCGTTACCACCCGATCTGGAGTGCCTCATGGGCTATTATTGCTTAATGAAAGCCCCATCCACACTACATAACCTTGATTAGACTCAAGTCCATCGTCACAGGCAAACAAGATGAGACATTGCAGCAAGAAGATACCTTTACCCACTGTACAATTATGGAGGAGTGAGTACATTAATACACTGCTGGGAGGGGAAGTGTCCTTTCTTGGGAGTAGCCAACACAGCAGTAGCTAATCCTCTTTGCCCATCATTAATTTTCCTGGCATCGTTGGAGGTGCCCCCTGCATGCCACACATGCACAGGAAGAGGTAACCAAAGAAACACAGGTTGCAAGTCGAGTTTGAGTGTAGCTGGGCAATGTGCATTTCGTTGTGAACAGGCCAGTGTGCCAAGTCACAGCAGGAGTGGACACCAAGATGTCAGGGTGCTTCCTCATGGCATATGAATATGTTGGTAACACACAAAACAGAAATCGGAAATACAGCTTCTCTTGAGCTAATTGCTTCTTAAGCCATTAATGCCTGGCCCTTACACTTTCCTTAGTTGGAAAAACCATCCTGTCCCTTCATGGTGCTACTAGCCCTAGGAAGCGCTGTAGCGCCGACTATCTGAAAGATATAGATGAAGAGAGACTCATCCTATTCCTACAGTCAATGAAGTGACTTTCAGGCAAAGTATTTAACATATAATTGTATTAAAAAACACTGATTTTCACACAAAGTAGTTAAAAAATGTAGTTTAGGACTTCATACTCCCTACCTGCACACTTTGGTCAATCAGACAGTTCACGTGGGACTAGACGTCACAATTTGGAGAATTTATTTGCCCTTCGTGAACTATGTCTGGTTGCTCCAAGTGTAATGTGCTAAAACATTTAAGAATATAAATAACACTCTCAACATGTTGTTGTACTCCCACACATAATCTCTCCCTTTGGAGTACACACAATGTTTGATTATTTTGAGAGAACGTAGTTTTCTCATAAAAACAATTAGAATGTCCACATCAATAATTCAAGATTCCAATATTGCTCAAGTTCACTATGTGTCACTCTTAATCAGGTGAATCTAAAAAATCTGGTCGACCGGTTTCAATGATTTTCTTTTGTGTATCATCTTCCTCAGGACCAATTGCTTCTTGTTTAGACCCAATCTGTGCGCCCCTCAAAAAAATCACTTCAACATATTCTGTGGGCAAGCAGAAAAAGTCAAGGTGACTAATGCCATGTCTAAAAAAACAGAGTGTATGGCATTTATAACTTTTGGCATATTACGCAGTTATTTTGAAACAGGGTATTCAATTAATGAGTCATTTAAATGACATTATAAATATATAGTTCACGTCAGCATTCCAAACATACCCATGGGCTTCCTCAAGGAACTTTGCTTTATCGAATGCAGATCTACCCTTGTTTTAGACTCTTTAGCAATTCCAGCAAAATGTAGAGCACAGGACCCCTCCAGAAATGTAATCAAAATCTCGTAGTATAGTCATTTTCAGGAAACATTTTTGACAAGTGCAATTGATCAATTCTTTTGGCGGTAATAAGCTACAGTTGATGACCTATCTTGTGTGGGCTAAGTAGTGACCAGTAGTGGGCATGTATCCTTTCTAGGACCTTATCTTTTTAATAAGGAAACTCTTATCTTAGTAATAGCAGCCTTAAACACAGCTGTGATGCAGACAATGTAGCCAACCAAACCTTTTGCAGACAATGTTAATTGAATTTGGTCATTGGAGGTTGGCTAGGTTCATGGGGCCTCGTGGTTATGTCATGTCCCCTCCTTTAATTAATTCCCTTCCTGCAGTCTCACGATTGATGGATTCCGGGGTTATGTGGAGAAAGTCCTGAAAAGATGCTAAGGATTTCCTCCAGTTAATTTGAATATGGTGCCCCTCGTTGCAGTGAATGACATGCTTCATGCGCTCTTTTTCCCTCTACAGTCCCCCCTTTTATACAGCCTTTTGAGTCTCAGAGATTCTCCATTGGACAGCGAGTCTTTATTCCATGTGTGGTGGTCTCAGGGGATCTGCCAATCACCATCACCTGGCAAAAGGACGGCCGACCAATCCCAGCAAACCTCGGAGTCACGATTGACAACATAGACTTCACCAGCTCCCTGCGGATTTCTAACCTTTCCCTGATGCACAACGGGAACTACACCTGCATCGCCAGAAACGACGCTGCAGCGGTCGAGCACCAAAGTCAATTAATTGTGAGAGGTAAGACGACGACGGCGAGAGTGCGAAAGATATCAAACAAAAGCCATGGGCTCTTGTGTGTGTGAATACATGCAGTGAATACTGCTTTTATGTGATGTGTTATCATATAATAAAAAAAAATATATATATCCGTGAAAACTGGATAATATCAAGATACATATTTGGGGATTTTTATTGTACTCATTTTAGGATTTAGGGTCCTTTTTTCTGAAAAGTTGATCTTTCATTATTTCAGATTCACACAACAAACAGCATGGCAGCTTTATCAAACAGGCCAATTCTGTTGTTGTATTCTTTAGATGAATACATTCATTATGAAAAGAAACAAAAAGCAAATTAGAGTACAGATAATTGTGGCTGACCATCCAGGCATCTGGGAACCTACTGTACTTTAGAACCCCGGGTCCTAAACAATCTTGAATAGGACATTGCCACAAAAAGGCTGAGTTCATGTGAACAGCAAGTTGAATGTGATTTTTAGGTTTGGCTATCCACTGTTATGTGCATAACAGAGGGCTGGTGAAACTCAAATGGACTAAGTTCTCCAAGTATTCCATGGTGCATGTGTCCTTCTGCAGACTGAGTAAGGCATCTGAAAAGGTTACACTCAGGACGGCAATGCTGCCAATTCTCTACTCCCTGGGGCATGGCGACAGCAAGAAGCTATGCTCTTCTCTAGCTGAAAGCAGGACACGGGGAGAACAGTGGCCTTCGCCCCTGCCCATGATAATAGTGTGAGGACCTGGCCCTTTGATGGTACTCCCGGACAATAGTGTAGGTTATGAACACCTTAGCCTTTGTTATATGATAGAAATACCTGAGACATAATGTGAGATTTAGAGCAAATCCTGGCAAATGGTGTTAGTGCCTCGTTCTGTGATAGCAATAGCTGGCATGTGGGTGTCACATGTTCGGAAAGATATTATTCTCACAGCATAATTCTGTTCTAATGCCTATGTACTCATGTTTTACCCATCGTTCCATTTACATAGCAGGTAATTGGTAAAGCACCTAAACTTGCGCAGTAGGAAAGTAAGGCAAGTTATTCCTTCTCTTCCCCCCATTTGGGCAGGAGCCCCCCTTCACCAAATCCAACTGCTGATGTAGCCTGGAACCCAGGAACGGCGCGACAACCGACCAAGCAGCATCTGAGCTTCAGGGTCAGCACGACACGTGCTCCTTCCTCTGCTAGCGTCTCCTCAAGGTGAGCTGCACCGGTGATCGTGTGCCATAACTGCACAACTGGGCCTGCACAGCAAGCCCTGATGCCGCTTTGTGTGTCCCAACAGCAGCTGGACCTCGCCAAGCCCCGCACAAAGCGACCCACTCCCTGAGATGGCCGCCACCCGAATCCTCGCATTTTTGTTTATTTAGGTTGCCTAGCAACCATCACGGACCGCATTTGCCCAACCACAGGACACTGGAGGCAGAAACCGGCCAACCAGTTTAAGGCCTACTGTTGAAGGCCATCCCCTGTCCGTGCCTGTCGGTGCCAGGAGGGACAAAGGAAACAATCCTTTTGACTGGGGTAAGAAGCCCTCTACCTCTTGCCACTAGCTCAGTCCCTGGCTGCTAAGTCTGATATATCACACCCCCACTCCTGACTCATACCACCAGTAAATTGTAAAGACACCTACTGCCTGCATGCTCATGTCATCTTGGCACCGAGCTGTACTGCTTAACACTGCCTTGTATGCATTGCCCCTGCACACAACTATACTACCTAACTTCACAGGCCTTGTCCTGACTCACACCAAAGTGCACTACTACTCACAGCCAATGTGAACCATCTTGAAGCAGGTATATTGGAAAAATCTAAAGGCCCCTGCCTTCAACTGCCCAGTAATGACTCACTTCAAATAACAGCACAAAGCTAGCTCACACCCTATTTGTATTGCCTCCCAGCAAATGGGAAATGGACCATCCCAGCTCCAGTATTACTTTGGGATAGTGTCAACCCAGACTAGTACTGATTGTGCTGCCTCACAGCAAACTGAATTAGCCAACACAGCAACTGCATTATTTGTACCTGTGCTGCCCAATTGCAAACTGAACTAGCACCTGCACTATTTGTACCTGTGCTGCGCCATTGCAAACTGAATTAGCCAACATAGCAACTGCATTATGGGTACCTGTGCTGCCCCATTGCAAACAGAATCAGCCAACCTAGCAACTGCATTATCTGTACCTGTGCTGCCCCTTTGCAAACTGAATTAGCCAACCTAGCAACTGCATTATTTGTACTTGAGTCACCCCACTGCAAATGACATTAGCCCAGCCTAGCAACTGTATTACTTGTACTTATGCTGCCCCACTGTAAACCGAACTAGCCAGACCCAGCATCTGTACTGCTGCCCCTCCGCTAAATTGAATTATCCCTACATAGTAACTATATTACTTGCAATCATCCTAGCTACACTACAAGACCGGATTGTACTGCCCCATAGCTAAACTAAACTAGCCCATCTTAATAATTATATCACCTGTAGACCGGTTTACCCTAGTAACTACTACACCACTCTAGTTGCACGCAAACTCTCGTGTACCTGCTGCCCTGAAGTGACCCAACTACCTACCTATGGCCGTGCTCGCCAACACTGTCAGGCTGTTATCCTGCTTATTGACCTATTATCTATTACATTACCTATGTGCCTGCAAGTAATCCCTAAACACTATGGACAACCACAGACACAGTAGCCTTCTAGACTGCAACCAAACCTCAACCATGGCTACTACACAGCCACTCTCAGCCAACATCAAACCCACTGTCTTCCTAAAAGACTTCAAACAAACCATCACTAAAGCCATTACCAACACTCTCCTCCAAGGAGAAACCTTCACACTTGAACAATGGATAAACATATTTGCACGTAAACCTACACCCAATATAACGTGCCCCACTACTACTAGAACTGCTAGATTAGGCTATAGACTTATCAAAAGACACCTCAAATTCACGCCCAACCCCACAACAACAAATTACTACAATACTAACCAGAACAAGGCCATCACCAAAGCAGACCAGAATAAAGCTAACACTGAAAGCAACCTACTGCCTAGTCCTAGTACTCCAGCCAAAACCATCAACCACCAATCAGCTCAGACTAATTCTACCACTACACTAAAAGGATGTCTCATTAATGCCAGATCACTTACAGCCCACGCGCTCGATATTAATGATCCAACAACCTTGACCTCCTAGCCATCACAGAGACGTGGCTCCACTCCGCCTCAGGTCCCCTTCTATCACTGGCCATCCCAGACCAATACACTATTATTAGGCAAGACAGAACTTCCTCCAAAGGCGATGGCGTCGCAATCTTCGCCAAATCCGCTCTTGGCATCAGACAGGTTCCAAGCCAAACACTCCTATCCACTGAACACCTAACAGTCAAATTGCATTTATCACCCTCGCAAAGCGTCACAGCCCACCTGATTTACACATCCCCAGGCCCACTATCTTCCTTTGAAGAAGATGTATCACTCCTAATAACCAACAAGGCTAAACCAAACTCACAAACCCTCCTACTCGGAGATTTTAACCTTGGGTTATATGACATCAACAATAAGAACGCAACAGAGATCAGCAATAGCTTAACCTATCTAGGCCTCACCCAACGACTTGCACAATCTACGCACTCCAAAGGGCAACAATTAGATTGGATTGCTGATTGCAACTGTAACACGTCTATCACTTCCAACCACCCTCTCGCCTGGACTGACCACCATGCCATCCTCTTCTCCATACCTAGAAACTCCCCATACCATGAGAAAACATTAGCCCCTCCAAGACTAGCAAGAAATACCCGAAACCTCCCACTTTTACAAACCCCTCCTACAGGCAGACATTGCCCTCGAGCCTAACGAGGACTCCGCTCATCTGGTCAACCTATACAATACTACCTTGCTAAACGTCATTGACAAAATAGCACCTCAAAAGCTTCGCAACGCCAAACCGCTCGCCCACCTTAACACCTGGTTCACCCCACAACTAAGAACACTGCGAAAAATCAAAAGAACTGGTGAATCAAGTTGGAAAAATGTCCCATCAACGCTGAACAAAGAAAACTTCAGATCAGCCTAGGGTGTACAAATCTGCTATTTTCTTAGCCAAATCTGACTCCTACAACGACTGTATTCAAAATGCCAAATCTAACACAAAAGAACTGTTTAACATTCTCAGAGAATTAGAATCACCAGCACCTCCTCCACCTACTTGCTCTAAGGACGCCACTTGGTGTCAGAACATCCAGAAAGCGCTCTCAGTCAAAATCGAGCTCCTACAAAGGAAAATTGAAACTGAAAAAGCAAACTTAACCAATTCTCCTGTACCACAGCAATCACACCACTTCCGGCCAAACCTACTTATTCAAATTCGCCTCACCGAGCGTCAAAGAAGTTGAAGAAATAATACTAAGCCTAAAACCTTCCAGATACATGGGCGACATCTGCCCTGCACCTATCATGAAAGAAACAGCGAAGGAGATCTCCCCATTTATCACCTCACTAATTAACGCCTCCTTCAAGTCCAATTCCATCCCCATAAACCTTAAGGACGCATGGGTCATGCCACTCCTCAAGAAATCTTCCCTCAACCCTAATAACCGCTCTAAATATAGACCCATCACCACCGTACCCTTCCTCCTGAAGATCATTGACAGAGCACCCTATCTGCAGATCCAGCAACACCTGGAAAGTAATAACCTGCTAGGGCTATGCCAATCAGGATTCCGTCCCAGGCACGGCACCAAAACAGCCCTGATAGATCTAGTAACCCAAATTCAGAATATCAAAGACTCTGGCAACCTTGCCATCCTTCTCTTACTTGATTCATCAGCGGCATTCAACCTGGTCGACCACAAAACCCTATGTAATCATCTCCCTTCAGCAGCCTACTTCACCAACGACGCCACTACTGTTAGGAAAGATTTTGCAGGTAATTTTCCTTCCATGTGGCAACCCCTAAACTTTTTGCTGTTGTTTTTCACCTTGTTCTCGACTTTGCCAGAGAAGTGCAGCCTTCTGCCGCACTCCTCTGGGCTTTCGCTCCTTTCTTACGGGGAAACTGACATGCCCTTAAGACAGTCAGTACCGGGGAACGCTGTTTCCCGTAGTTTCTTTTATCATGTTGCGGCTTTCGTGCAACATGACACAAGAGGGCACTGTAAGCTAAGTTACAGCTCTCTTGGGTCTCTAGCCTTCTACAGGCCCTAGATACTCGTTTAGGATGGTATCTGATCGGTGCAAGTGATTCAGGGACGGGAATGGTGGCAGCGATCGTTTCTTGTGTTTTGAGCTCCTTTTGGCGTTCTAAGCGCGTTTTCCGCGCTTAACCCAAAATGGTGGCCTGGCTCCCAAAATGGCCAGACCACGAGGCTCCTTTGTCCTGTCCGCTGACCGTCTTGCTCCCTTCACCTTCCCCAGGTCGAGCCGACCCGGGGCCTTCCTTATTTGGGCATGTACTTTCCGGCGAAAAACGGATGCTTCCGCGGGCTTCTACATGTCTTGTGTGTGCCTCCAGGATGTGGGCTGGGATGTCTGGTCCCAATACACATCCTGGGTGCAGAGAGTCTAGGGTGGTGTGAATGCCTGGGACCACCATGGTCCGTGATTGGTCCACGAACGGTGTGAGTGTTGATGAGCGGATCTCCCATTGGGTCCCCTCCGTTTTGGCGCGAAGGGAACCGTGGATAAGAGGGTGCTGGAAACACCACTACCATGTCGATCTCCTGAGTTCTCACAAACGAAGGAATACAGGAGCCAAGTATCCTGCAACCAAGAGTCTGGACCGAGGAATCGCTGGTGACCCGCTGAAGGACTTCTCCTCTGCACTGCTGTCGCCTTGTGAAACCCTTTTCACCTTTGATCGAACCAGAAGGCCTGTACTGGTACTTCGACCCTTGGAATAGCGGGAACAGCTATTCTCTGCATCTTCACCATCTCCTGCCAGTAATCCTTCGGAAGCGTCTCTGGGCCATCCAGCTGACTGACCAGCTTACACGGGAGTCTTGCTCTGTAACCGCCCCCAGGTTGTGTAGTATTTCGAGTCCTTGTCACTCTCACACGCTTCGTACACTTGGCGTTCCCAGGTCTGAAGTGAGTAGTGTACATTTGGCTCAGATACACACGGCCACTCTGTTGCCCTGCTGTGGTAACAAACTGTGCGGGTTTCTTCGATTGGGACGTCTTTTTACTCAACACGACGACGAGGCGTTCCCTGCTCTTCTGAACCTGCCAGCTACTGAAACGGACGCGGAGAAGCCTGGGTCTGCTTGCATCGGGGACCGGTGAGTAGCATAGCTAGGATCTGGTCGCCCTCCTGCAGGAGCCCATTGCTTTTCCCCGCTGTGTCAAACAGCACCCTTTTCCGTACTCGCGCTCTGCTTCTGCCCACTGTGGAGGTTGCGCTTGAGTCGCGGAACTTGTTCTTCTTCTTTTGTGCACTAAACTGAACTGCCTGATTTCCCTCGAAGAGCTTCTCCTTTTGCCCGTTGGCACCAGCGCGTGCAGGTACTTTTGAGCACAAGGCTCCACTCTTCGCAGGGCTCGGACTTCCATCTAGTTAGGTGCCTCTGAAGGCGAACTGGGTCTAAGCATTATTGCGCACTGCCTGTTTTCCCTCCCTTTTAGGTGGACTACACATTTTGTGCATATAACGCTTGAGACTTGTTGTATTTGTATATATATTGTGTTGATATGGTATGTGTTGGTTTACTATCGTTATATTGTGATTTTCTCGCTACGGTCATTGTTTTAAAGGCCTTGAAATAAATGTGTATTTATTTTTAATATAACAACTGTTTGGAGTAGTTTGTAAGTGTTCTTGCTTTGTGTGCTCATTGCGGGCTTTCAGTCACCCTCACCCCTCTTGAGACCTAGTCTTGACCGCCGCGATCGCTACCTTGATTGGTCTGGCTCGTCCAGAGGTTACCCTGTTCCAAGTAATTAGGTTGGCCTTCTGAACTTCTGCGCCACCAGGACAGAGTTCAGAAATCTGTCTTAACAACTACCTGGATCCAGTCATTTCTGAACAACAGAACAACCAGAGTGTTTGCACCCTCTGCCTCTGCACCCCCATCGACTGTCACATGTGGGGTCCCACAAGGTTCCTGTGACTCCCCCACACACTACAATATTTTCACAAAACCATTCTTTGACAAACTTGACCATCTGGGTATCTCTTATACCAACTACGCCGATGACACACAAATTCTCATACAAATCACAGGCAACCACGACACAGACTCACAGCGACTCCATGACATTTACCTTATCATCCAAGCTTGGATGGCGCAACACAGGCTCTGCTTAAACGATGACAAGACTGAGATTCTCCTCATGGGAACCAAAGCCAGACTCAATAAACTTGACAACAAATTCAACACCTTCAATATTGACGGCAACAGCATCAAAGTCTCAAAAGACGTCAAAACACTAGTCATGTATCTCGACTCCACCATCTCACAAGTAAAACAAATCAATGTGACAGCATATACCACCGCTTACACCTGTAAGGATGGTATCTGATCGGTGCAAGTGATTCAGGGACGGGAATGGTGGCAGCGATCGTTTCTTGTGTTTTGAGCTCCTTTTGGCGTTCTAAGCGCGTTTTCCGCGCTTAACCCAAAATGGTGGCCTGGCTCCCAAAATGGCCAGACCACGAGGCTCCTTTGTCCTGTCCGCTGACCGTCTTGCTCCCTTCACCTTCCCCAGGTCGAGCCGACCCGGGGCCTTCCTTATTTGGGCATGTACTTTCCGGCGAAAAACGGATGCTTCCGCGGGCTTCTACATGTCTTGTGTGTGCCTCCAGGATGTGGGCTGGGATGTCTGGTCCCAATACACATCCTGGGTGCAGAGAGTCTAGGGTGGTGTGAATGCCTGGGACCACCATGGTCCGTGATTGGTCCACGAACGGTGTGAGTGTTGATGAGCGGATCTCCCATTGGGTCCCCTCCGTTTTGGCGCGAAGGGAACCGTGGATAAGAGGGGGCTGGAAACACCACTACCATGTCGATCTCCTGAGTTCTCACAAACGAAGGAATACAGGAGCCAAGTATCCTGCAACCAAGAGTCTGGACCGAGGAATCGCTGGTGACCCGCTGAAGGACTTCTCCTCTGCACTGCTGTCGCCTTGTGAAACCCTTTTCACCTTTGATCGAACCAGAAGGCCTGTACAGGTACTTCGACCCTTGGAATAGCGGGAACAGCTATTCTCTGCATCTTCACCATCTCCTGCCAGTAATCCTTCGGAAGCGTCTCTGGGCCATCCAGCTGACTGACCAGCTTACACGGGAGTCTTGCTCTGTAACCGCCCCCAGGTTGTGTAGTATTTCGAGTCCTTGTCACTCTCACACGCTTCGTACACTTGGCGTTCCCAGGTCTGAAGTGAGTAGTGTACATTTGGCTCAGATACACACGGCCACTCTGTTGCCCTGCTGTGGTAACAAACTGTGCGGGTTTCTTCGATTGGGACGTCTTTTTACTCAACACGACGACGAGGCGTTCCCTGCTCTTCTGAACCTGCCAGCTACTGAAACGGACGCGGAGAAGCCTGGGTCTGCTTGCATCGGGGACCGGTGAGTAGCATAGCTAGGATCTGGTCGCCCTCCTGCAGGAGCCCATTGCTTTTCCCCGCTGTGTCAAACAGCACCCTTTTCCGTACTCGCGCTCTGCTTCTGCCCACTGTGGAGGTTGCGCTTGAGTCGCGGAACTTGTTCTTCTTCTTTTGTGCACTAAACTGAACTGCCTGATTTCCCTCGAAGAGCTTCTCCTTTTGCCCGTTGGCACCAGCGCGTGCAGGTACTTTTGAGCACAAGGCTCCACTCTTCGCAGGGCTCGGACTTCCATCTAGTTAGGTGCCTCTGAAGGCGAACTGGGTCTAAGCATTATTGCGCACTGCCTGTTTTCCCTCCCTTTTAGGTGGACTACACATTTTGTGCATATAACGCTTGAGACTTGTTGTATTTGTATATATATTGTGTTGATATGGTATGTGTTGGTTTACTATCGTTATATTGTGATTTTCTCGCTACGGTCATTGTTTTAAAGGCCTTGAAATAAATGTGTATTTATTTTTAATATAACAACTGTTTGGAGTAGTTTGTAAGTGTTCTTGCTTTGTGTGCTCATTGCGGGCTTTCAGTCACCCTCACCCCTCTTGAGACCTAGTCTTGACCGCCGCGATCGCTACCTTGATTGGTCTGGCTCGTCCAGAGGTTACCCTGTTCCAAGTAATTAGGTTGGCCTTCTGAACTTCTGCGCCACCAGGACAGAGTTCAGAAATCTGTCTTAACAACTACCTGGATCCAGTCATTTCTGAACAACAGAACAACCAGAGTGTTTGCACCCTCTGCCTCTGCACCCCCATCGACTGTCACATGTGGGGTCCCACAAGGTTCCTGTGACTCCCCCACACACTACAATATTTTCACAAAACCATTCTTTGACAAACTTGACCATCTGGGTATCTCTTATACCAACTACGCCGATGACACACAAATTCTCATACAAATCACAGGCAACCACGACACAGACTCACAGCGACTCCATGACATTTACCTTATCATCCAAGCTTGGATGGCGCAACACAGGCTCTGCTTAAACGATGACAAGACTGAGATTCTCCTCATGGGAACCAAAGCCAGACTCAATAAACTTGACAACAAATTCAACACCTTCAATATTGACGGCAACAGCATCAAAGTCTCAAAAGACGTCAAAACACTAGTCATGTATCTCGACTCCACCATCTCACAAGTAAAACAAATCAATGTGACAGCATATACCACCGCTTACACCTGTAAGCTCATCAACGCTTGCAGACCCTTCCTGACGACTGAAAATTGCATCACCCTGGCCAGGGCGCTTGTATTAACCAAGCTAGACTATTGCAATGCACTTTACCTAGGCAATAGACAGCATAATCTCAATAAACTACAGATCTATCAAAGCAATGCAGAGCAGCAACCAATTTCCCCATAAAACTGCACATCGCTGAACTGAGACGCAGTGTTCACTGGATTTCAATCAACCAAAGAATTAAATTCAAGACTCTCTCCCTCATACACCAATGTATTCACAATCAAGCACCTAAATACCTCTGCCATAAAGTCAAACTCTACACCTCATCTAGACAAACTAGAACTTCCCACTCTACCTAATCATACCAAGGTTCAAACTGCAAAAAGCAGGGGGCAAAATCTTCCTGGTCCTTGCAGCCAAAACCTGGAATGCACTACCACCCAACATCAGGCTAGAACCCTCCATCCACATATTCCGCTACAAGGCCAAATTCTGGCTTACTCTGAATGAAAATGAACCCACTACATGCCAGTCTTCATGAACACACCAATAGTCTTTGCGAACACACCAACTGCCCATTCTGCACACAATCCTGCCTCCATGTTAACTTGATCATCGCCCATGATTGTAATGTGTGTGAACTACTACGCCTGCAATTGTAAATATGCAACTGTAATTTAATTTGTATCTGTAATTTTCTTGCACTGTCATATGTACCCAAAGAAATGTGCCCAGTTGCCTCTGGGCTCGGTGCGTTATATAAATAAAAATACAATACAATACAGTACAATTGTGCAATGAACCTGAATTTGTGACCGCGCTGGTGGTTTTGATAAAACTGGGGAATGTCAAAAGTCAAACAACTCTGAAATAGTACAATCTGGACAACTGTTCACCTTTTCACACCTGTGTGAAGATAAAGAGAGTATGATTTGATCCTGGAGATGGAAGCTTATACACGAGAACTCTTGTTATGGAAGCATACCTCTGTACAGTAAATGGACTCTTTCTTTTTCAAAATGGCGGCCTTGGTTTTTTTTGTGTTCCAGAACACATTGAAAACAGACACAGATTCCCCTGACCCCCCTGAGCCCCAATGAACTCTGGAAACTGTATGTGCTGGGTATGAACTTACTACTCACTATGTGCCACATGACGGCAATATGCTGTGACATAATTGGGTCATTGTGGTCATTGTTAAATTCACAACGCCTTGCATAATGCTACTAATATGATTTCCCTCATCACATTGTCAAGCACTTAATAAATTAAACATTGTTTTTAAAAAGAGAGCGATGAGGCCTTTCCTGGACATATTACTGGGCTTCTAAGCCCTTGAAAAGAGGAAGGTGCATCTTGATACTAAATGAAAAGTCGTTTGTAAAAGATATGAAGCTAAAAACAAGAATATCAAAGACTCTATGACTCACATAGGGTTCAAACTGTAATCCAAATTGGGTGTCTTGATGATAGTACAGAGGAATCCGGTCAGACGCTAGAACCACGGTTGTCCAACTTCAGGCCTCGAGGGCCGGATCCATGTTGTTTTTTCTGGATACCCCTCATGAATATTCATGAGATAAATTTGCGATAATGAGCGATATCTGGAAAACGTGGCCATCTTGGGTACATCTCTTGATCTTTGCACATAGACCGAAGTTCCTGGCTTTGCAACTCCTCTCCACTGTTAATGTATTGCTTCCATGATTCCACTACTAGTGGGTGGATTTTACTACAACGGAACATGGTGTTGCATCTGTGACCCCAATGGACGCTTGGTAATGTTGACAGCAAGGCAGGCTCGTTATTGCCAGATAATCTCTTGAGTCACTCGATGCCCATGATCATGGTCTGATCTCAGATACTTTTCCAAAGTTTCAGATGGTTCCAGTTCAAGAAATTGAAGGAAATATTAATGACACCATACAAATACGTTCAGTGCCCGCATCCCCAATAATTCTGTGGAATGTCCCTGGCGTAGGTTCTTGTTGGGATGGTGTGCATTAGCGATACGGTACCACTGCTGTGCAGTGCTTATACATGTCCCAAAAATAAGTCTATTCACATGCCTCCATATTTGCTTGGCAACGTCCAGCATAAAGCTAATGTTGGGAGGGTGTCTAACATGTATTTTACATTATTGTTAGTCTAAGTGTCACAGTGTGCATGAGAAGAGGTGTATAGCACAACACACACTATTTGTAACCGAGGGGAAAAAAAGGGCTTGTGCAAAAAGTACAGCAGATCTGGCACTGAGATCCACGAGGAAGCGCATGTAGGTACACAAAATATTGCTTATTGCACAAGAAATATGCAAACACAACTCATGATGCATAATTACTTTGCCATGATAGTCAACCGGTAGATTTGCCAGTGACAATGCCAAATGGGGGCTAGCCCCCAAAAAAGATACAAGTCGTCACCAACATAACAATAGGCTTCTATCCACCTACGCTGTCAAGTTATCGCCATGGGTGCCACAGTGAGTTGTCAAGTGTAAACCTTGGTGTGGCACTAAATAGCGGGTCAAAGTTGGGTTGCGATCAATAAAGGCTGCTGTTAGCCATGGGCACAAATAATGCGCAATACATTGCGGATATCACCATTTTTCTAGAGTGCTACAGATTAGCGTCCCATCAAGGTTCTGCCCTGGTTTGATTTAGAACATTTCTCTTTCAAAGTAGGCTCTTGACTTCATCCTTAGACCAAAGCAAGTGAAATCCATCTTGGATTCGGCTTCTGACCATCATGGCTGAAGTATATGAATTGAGGGTGGATGGGAAAATTAGACTTGCTAATTGGCATATACTAGCTTAGTGGAACCTGCATTGTTTGATACATTTTCCATCTTCATTTTTTTAGTTCCACCGAGATTTGTAGTCCAACCCACTGAGCAAGATGGAATCTACGGGAAATCTGTGACTGTGAACTGTTCCGCTGAGGGCTATCCAGTACCAACCATCGTCTGGCAGTACTCCAAAGGTACCTTCCTCTAATTTAGCTTACATTGCTTTTGTGGTGGACAAGTGTATTATTTAATGATCAAATCTCAGAAAATAAGGTGAGTGGATTTCTGGGATCTGCCGCATAACATTTTCAAAGCTTTTTGAAATGTCATGCATCAGGAAAATTCACATAAAGAGGGAAGGAAGAAGAAGACATTATAATTGTGAAAAAAAATATTTTCAGAGCATCATTAAAAGTTACATTAAATCATATAGCAAATCATTCAAGGACAATGTAGGGAATTGATGTCTATTATGTAAGGATTGATGTATGGGATTTAGTAGTGCTGCAAGTTTCCTTTATTGTCTTACTACATAAGAATCAGCAGAGAAGCAAGGCTGGTCACTCAAAGCAATTCATTATAGCGATAGCTACCCCATTGTGGGGTGGACATGGGCAGTAAAGCGCCACAGACCAGAGTCGGGTAGGCCTGAGAGCAGCGAAGGCCTCTTGAGAGGATAGGGCTATTGCCAGGCATCCCTTCCCCCAAAGAGCGAGTTATCACTTGGAGGACCCCAGGGCTTTCTTCCCAGGTGAATGTTTTTAATGGATAATGGGCCACACATTTTGCTCATGTCTGAGATCCCCTAAAAATAAAATCAAACTTAAAATAGCTGCCTGCTAGGCAGGAAAGGACCGTTTCCCCTTGACTTTTTCTAGCGAGGATGGGCGAGCAGCGAGGAGGCAGCACCAAAGCATGAAGGTTTTAGACTCATGTAAGTGGGAGCTGCTGAGCTGGTGACAGTGGATCTAAGTCACATGATGGGGGCCATGCCTCTTGATGATGTCCTTCATCACTATTAAAAGTGTTAACAAGTCCATTCCAGGATGGAAGCCAGAATGGGAATTATCTAATGAATCTTCAGATGCCGTCCATTATAGCTATTATAAGGGTTTACATGTCCATTCCAGGAAGGAAACCAGGAGTGCCTAATATGACTCCTTATGTCATCCATCATAGCTAGTGTAAGAGTTTGCATATCTATTCCAGGATGGGACCAGATTCAGAATGATCTAGTATGCCTCCTGAAGTCGTCCATTATAGCTATTATAAGGGTTTACATAACCATTCCAGGAAGGACAACAGGATCAGAAGTGTCTAGTATGACTCCTTATGTCATCCATCATATCTAGTGTAAGAGTTTGCATATCTATTCCAGGATGGGACCAGATTCAGAATGATCTAGTATGCCTCCTGAAGTCGTCCATTATAGCTATTATAAGGGTTTACATAACCATTCCAGGAAGGAAACCAGAATCAGAAGTGTCTAGTATGACTCCTTATGTCATCCATCATATCTAGTGTAAGGGTTTACATATCCATTCCAGGATGGGAGCCGTATTGGGAATAATCTAGTATGCTCACAGGTTGCAAACAGTTCTCAAGATGAGTACTAGCAGCTTGCTTGAGAAGTTTACCCCTCACCAGAAAGTGGTTGATTGGGTGAAAATGACCCGGTCGCATGAGGCGTAATGATAGCTTCATTAGTACAAGCAATACTGCTGCAGCCTTATTCATGCACTATTCTATGCAATGCTACACAAGATAGGTTTCCATATCTCATGGCTGATTTCCATTCCATGTAATTCATCTCAGAAGAATGTTTCTGAAGTGTGCAATCACATGCCATGTAGCAGAAGCATATTTTAGAGATGCATGCATGCAATCCATGCAATCCATGCAATTCATCTAAGACAGTTGGTAGAGGAGGGCACTCTACGAAATGATCATTTTCCCCTCCAAATTATTCTCCTGCGACATATGTTTAAAAAAGATGTCCTCTGTGTGTTCTTACTGAGAAATGTGTCCTCCAAGTGCAACATACTACATGATTGAGGTTCTCTGCGTGTTATCACTGAGGAACTACATTACTGTTTTGCACTTTATGTAATACCAATCATACATCTCTTTCAAAAGTGCACCATGCTACCTTTTTTTGTTTCCACTGCATGGAATCCCACTCAGAAATACATAGTATTCACCATAACACATAATTTATTTTCACTGTGTTCAGTCACTCTCAGAAGAAAAGTGAACTACCCGAAAAATGTACACTCCAAGTTATCCCATACTGAAAGATATTTTTAAAATTCAACATACTAAATGTTTTATTTCTGCTCCATATAATCATACTTTGAAATACATTTGAAAAGTGCTCAACACTAAATGAATGCTTTCCACCCTATGCATTCACATTCAGAGATAAATTTGAAGAGCGACCTTTACTAAATGATTGATTTCCCAGTAAAGTTTCCCCAATCAGAAATATGTATTAGAGGTGCATGAATCGAAACATCCAATGTCTGCTTCAGTTAATGCCAATCAACAATATGATCTGAAAGTGCACAGTGCCACATGATCGATTTCCACCTAAAATAACCCCACTGTAAAATGTGGCTTGAAAGCACAATACCCTACATGATTTAATGTTTCAAAAAAGTAATGTTTTTAAAGTGTACTATACTACGAGCATGATGTTCCACTCCATGTAATCCCACTATGAAAAATGTTTTAAGAGTTGACCTTATTAAATGGTTGATATTTACTTCCTGTAATCTGACTCAACAATGCCCGGTTTCCGCTCCGGGGAATGTTTTTCAGAATTATGTTTAAAAGTGCATCGAAAGGAAAATGACTGATTTCCAGTTTATTTAATCCACCTGAGAAATATGTCCTAAACGTGCAGCAAACTAAATGATTGATTTCAACTTCTCTGTTTCGCAAGTGCACCAGGCCAAGTGCTTCATTCCCACTTATACACCCAGCAATATATTTTGCAAAAGCAAAACATCAAATGAATGCGTTTCACTCCTTGTAATGACACAGAGGGATGTATTTGGAGAGTTCACCATAATAAATTATTGGTTTGTACATCATGTATTCCCATTGAGATATGTATTTTAAAAGGGCATGATGCCAGATATTTCAATTCACTTCATGTAATCCCCCGCTGAAATATGATTTGAAAGTGCGCCATGCTAGATGATTGATTTCAGATGCGTGTACACCCACTCTAAAATATGATCTGAGAGTGCATCATAACAGATGATTTATTTCACCGGCATGTAAACCCACTCTAAATATGATTTGAAAGTGCACCATACCAGATGATTTATTTCACCGGCATGCAAACCCACTCTAAATATGATTTGAAAGTGCACCATGCTTCATGATTGATTTCAACCGCGTGTAAACCCACTCTTAATATGATTTGAAAGTGCACCATACCAGATGATTTATTTCACCGGCATGTAAACCCACTCTAACTATGATTTGGAAGTGCACCATACCAGATGATTTATTTAAATGGCATGTAAACCCACTCTAAATATGATTTGAAAGTGCACCATACTAGATGATTTATTTCAACGGCATGTAAACCCACTCTAAATATGATGTGAAAGTGCACCATGCTTCATGATTGATTTCAACCGCGTGTAAACCCACTTTAAAAAATGATCTGAGAGTGCACAATACCAGATGATTTATTTCATCGGCATGTAAACCCACTCTAAATATGATTTGAAAGTGCACCATACCAGATGATTTATTTCACCAGCATGTAAACCCACTCTAAATATGATTTGAAATGCACCATACTAGATGATTTATTTCAACGACATGTAAACCCACTCTGAAATATGATTTGCAAGTGCACTGTCGGGGTGATTATCCCAGGGTTGGGATAGCCGTCCGCAGACCTCAGGGCTGGGGGGGCCCCAACTCCTCCCGTGTCCCCAAAAATGAGTACGAGACACACACAAGGAGCAAGGCTGAGACTGCTGTTTATTTCAACGGCAGGGATGGGTTTCTCATATGCATCCGAGAAAGCGCACCTAACCTCCCAGAGGGGCTCGCAGCACTTTTTACTACAGTATGACGCGCTACCCGTGTCACCTGGGAAAGTTAGTACAAAAACCTATTGCCACTCAGGATTGGTTCTTCGAGTGGTAGGGTTAGTATGGTTAGCATATGGGGACGCAGGTTATTGGAAGGAACCAGATCAGGTGTTATACTTGGGCTGTCCCTAACATTTGTTACTTTTGAATTGCAACAAGGGGACCCTTGGTGATTGGCTATGAGAAATGGTGTCTGTACTGAGCCCTCCTGTGTTCCAATTGGTTCTCCCACGAGCCCCCAAGCCTGGGACCATTGTTGTTCCCAGCTTGCGGTGTACCTGTCATTAGCAACAATGTGTAACTATGTGTGCAGACAATGGACAGGTCTGCTCATAGGCTCATAAGCAAGTCATTCCCATCGCTGTAGGTGTCCATCATGCCGCTTCGTTGTTGCAACCTGTGAGACCCTGGCGGCTTCT
Source organism: Ambystoma mexicanum (assembly GCF_040938575.1). Lineage (NCBI taxonomy): Eukaryota > Metazoa > Chordata > Amphibia > Caudata > Ambystomatidae > Ambystoma > Ambystoma mexicanum. Next base: position 194,632,727 of record NC_090939.1, read on the forward strand.
CTGTCTCGTAGGCTTGGCACCTTGTCAGTTCGGCTTGGTTACGTGTAGAGAGACCGCAGCTGGAGCAGAATTATGAGCATTTGATTTTGTATTCGATGTCTGGAGGCTTGGCGTTTGCAGGTGTGACCTTGGCGCTGGGCTCTCGGCATGCGGGTTGCAACATCGTGGCCTTGGCTGTAGGCCCTCGTTAGGGGCTTGTTCTGCATGTCAGCACTTGTATTTCATTCTGAGAGGGTTTTCGTTTGCGAGGTCTCGGCCTGGGGACTCTTGCTCGCGGCCTACTCAGGCCTAGTTCATGGGTCGCGGTACATAATCCATAGTACGGTGGTAGCGGAATGACAAATCATCATATGCAGCACTAGATATACATGATAACGTCTCATAGAGATAGGTGGCGAGGAAGAATCAGCAAGCATATACACGATCTCTTCAGGTGTCTTGCGTTTCTGCGGTGCTGTAAAGGCCTATGTGAAAAATAAAAACGATGCACGTCTGTGGGTGTGACAGTCCGCTACATCATAGCACTGAGTATGTTCTTTGTGTAGATTGGTGTGTGAGTGACCAGTATGCATGGTGGCACGTGTGCTCTTGTCTGTTAGCTATGTCGTCATGGCATCTCTAATGATGTGGATACTTGTAGTCGTTGTGCTAATCGAGTTCATCCATGTCGCAGATGTCATAATCAGCCGTGCGGGCTGGTGTTGGTCGTACTGGTGGGCATACTCCTCTTATGTGTAAGTTCCTGAACCAGGGTATTTTGTCATCTGGCAGATAGGCGAATTCGTCTCATGGAGGGTGTCTGGGCTGTAATCCCCTAGGCCATGGTCTGGATGAGATTGGGGGGAGGGTGTTATCCCATTCTCCCACTTCAGTCCCACCTCTGGTCGACTTGTCGGCCACAAACTCATCCTTTTCCTTATCTCTTTTTACTCTCCATATTTTAGTTATTCCAGCCAAGTGTCCATAGTGGTTTACATGATCTTCAAATGACCAGTACATGTAGACGCAGGTGCCGCCGGGTTTGAAGTATACCCACCTTCCTACATAGCTTCTCGGGTTCCTTGGGTTCTCCACTTTCACAGATGATGGATCTTTGTGATTTTTGATAATCTGTTTGCGCAGCCTCTCTCTTTCTTGTATTATCATATCCGTGTGTTCGACGTCATCAGCGGTAATAAGGCGTGCATGCCGGCCATTTCTATCATTTCATCCACTGAGCGTGCTTTTCTTAGCCTTCCAAAACTTTATCACAATCAACACAGGAGCAGCCAATATTATTACTCCTACTAGTAGTTTTAGCCCATCTGACAGCCACAAAGGCATCCATGACCAAAGAAAGGAAAACCACCTGTTGTTCTTTTTCACTCCTTTACTCTTTTCCTCCATTTTGGAGTGCATCAGGGAAAGTTGGGATACTGCCTCAGTAAGTGTTCCATTGTCCATGCCATTAGCTGGGGTGAATGTGCAACATGATTGTCCAATTTTCACGCAAACCCCTCCTTCCATTGCCGTGAGGAAATAATGCACATACCTGTTCTGTAGTGCTACCATTCTTACTGCTCGCAGCTCTTCTTTGATTGTGTTGAATCCATTAACTGTCGAATTTATTGTCATCATCAGCTCCCACCGTGTTATCTGAAGTCATTTTGCATTTGCGTATGCCTGTAGTCCTGGGTGAATTATTGATGAAAAGAACATCGCCGCTCTACTGAATAGTCTATGTTCTGGTGGGATGGAGGTGAGTACTGTTTCTGACTGTCCCCACAGGTAGTTTCCCGTAAGCGTTTCCCCCTGTCTTTTTGCTCTTGATAAGACATTATTGTTGTTGTTCTCGTCACCTACTGCAACCTTCAGTGACCTCTTCTTCCTCTTGTTCCCTTCGTCCATCTTGGGGAAATTAGCCAAGTTGATGTGTTTCTGAGGCACAACTAGTGATGGCACGTTGATGTGCACCATGGTGCATACTCCATTCCATGAGGAGGGCAATGTATGGTATGCCTTGTCACTGCAGGCCGAATAGTGATCCATTATAACCGCTGTGCCCACACCCCCCTCAGGTATCTCCACTATGTCTTTACAGTTGGTGTTATACCCTACATCCACATCTCCTTTATGTTGATAGCACAATGTGGGTGCAGTTAGTGGTAGTATTCTTACTGGGTCTTCATCCTTCTCCATCCACGTCAACATTGGAACATACGTACCCCACGTCGTCCAACATCTGTCATTGTGTTCTTGTATGGTGGTAGTATTTTCTCTTGTTACCATGTTGCTCTCTACTACTCCTATCTCCCATTCATTGTTCATATATACTTCTCCAGTTATTATTATGAGAGGCCTTTCCCAACACCCTTGTTCTCCTGGAGTTTCTGTTGCATACCAATCGCATGGCAGGTAGTCCAGCGTAACCTTCTTCGTTTCTCCTTTGTCGGGACCATCCGTCATGTACCTGAAGGCTTCAGTATGTAGGCTTCTCTTGTGGTAGGCCAAATATGTTTGAAGAACATTATTTTTGTATGGATATGTGTCCCTCGTTTTCCATTCAATTCGCACCACCGTCCCTTGGAATCGTCCCCTCGTCTGAAATAGTGCTAAATATATCAGACATAACATTGTTTTTGCTGGTACTTCGGTAGCTACCAATGTTCCTGATGTGCTCATGGTGCATGGAATCAATGAGCAGACAAAGCAGTTGTCCTCCGTTGTCTGCTTACCAATTTTGGTCATGTGCTTATACCACATGTTGTTTGAGACGTGTGCTGAATCTGTAAGATATGTGTTAATTTCCCTCTCTTCTGCATATGTGCAGCGTTTAACTCTACTACCCTTACCTCTAGTACTACTTGTACCGCCTGATACTGTACCTGTTGCAGCCGTGGGGGGGGGGATATGTTAGTTTTGGGTACAGCCATAGTATGCAAAGCATAGGTGTTCTGCCAGACAGAAGCAGCCAATAGACCAGTGATCCCCAACACACCTAAGATCTTTATTATGGTCGCTAATTTCACTGGCATTTTGCTCTTACCTTTGCTGCAGTCCTGCAGCTTATTCTTGCGAAGTTAAAGTTGCCCACCTGAAAATTCTGAAGGTATGCGTTATTGTGGTTAGTACTGTTAATTAAGCACTCCCTATCAGGTAATCGTTCATTGCCCAGGCGAAAAGCTGTTCCCACATTATTCTCAGAGACCTATCCCTCAGAGCTGGTAGGTGCTCGTGAAGATGGGGAAATGATTGTTCTATGGCCAAAACGAATGCTGTGTAATACACACGTACCCTCCTTCTTTTCAGATACTTTGGTCTCCTTATATGGTATACAAATTGGTGTGATAGGGCTTCAGGGTTATTATCATCTGCGGGTAGCATTTACTCCTGCGCAGAACACCACGTTAGTCATTGCACTTTCTAGACAATACAGTAATATACACACCTGCATGTGTGAGACAAAAAGAAAAAGAGAACATACAAGTGTTTATAGTAGTTTATGCAACATTCTACTTCATTATATAATGTCCTAACTCAGTGGTAGAATGCGCAGGGTGGGGCTGAGCAGATGTTTGTTTCGTTTAGGACCTTGTGACCATGGGATGGGCTAGGGGTGATTGTTCAAAATCTATTGGTGAGTCCGTGGCTAGGGGAAGGTCAGGGGTAGAGTCACAATAGTCCTCCTTGGCTGTTGCTGTGTCCTTGTCTGCCGATGGTGCTGCTGAAGGTGTCGTCTGTGCGGTGGCCTTATTGTCAACGCGAGGGCGGGTCTGGACGTTGTAGGGCTTAACGTCGTGAAGATGGGTCCATGTGTTTTTGTTAGGCAACTTAAATGCTAGAGGAGCTACTGCTTCTACTAAGTGGGGCCCAGTGAAACGTGGGTTGTTCCATTTATGATAAAAGTTGCGGAGGAGTACACTATCGCCTTTCGCTATGTTACACAACCCTTGCTGTTCTTGTTCTTCAGTTGCTGCTTTTAGTTGGGTGTTCTTCGACCCGCCCCGCATGCACTCGAGCTGTTGAGAGATAAAGGCGACACTAGTAATCAAAGAAGACACATATTGATGCATTTCATCACCAAAAACAGTTGCAGTATTTTCACAATCAGTTAGTACCCTTGATGCTGGTGCTTATGGGAGGCGCATTTGAAGACCAGTGACCACCTCGTGGGGAGTGAGGTGGTGGTCGGACCCTGGTCTGTTCCTCAGCTCAAATAGTGGCAAGGGGAGACAGTACAACCAGCTCTTCTTGGTTGTCTGCTGAATCTTCGCTATTTCTTCCTTCAGGAGGCCATTCAGGCGTTCACATATGCCATTGGCTTGCGGATGATATGCACATGCAAACTTGTGCTTAATTCCTAGAAGGGCAGTGATGTGCTGAAATAGTTTGTTTGCAAAGTGCGGGCCGTTATCTGACCATAGTACTTCGCAGACGCCCCACCTAGGGAAAACCTCCCTCACTAAAAATTTGGCATCTCTGAAAGCAAACGCATCTCATTGTCTCCTACCGATAAGGAGATGTTATCAGTAAAGGGAACCAACCCTCGAGCCGCAGAGAATCCTTGAGTGTGCATGGCTTCGCCTGACATCTTAAATTTACCCTCCCTTATACACAACCTAGTTGCCCCGGTGTCAACAAGGAAGGAAAACCTTTTGTCACCTATCGTCACCTATATGCGTGGTTCCTCCGCACTATTAGGTGTTAATAAAATGATGGGACACATCAAGGACATCTGTGGGCTGTCCTATTGCGGGTATAGGGACATACCACTCCCTGTGTAGGGGTTGTGTCCCAATATTGTCACCTTCCCTAACTGTGTTTGTGGTAGTGGTGTGTCAGTGGTTGATACATTGCTGTCCTGTATCAGTGTGGGTTGTTGTGCTGGTTGCACTTGATGTTGTGTTACTACTACCTGTTGCTGCGGTGATGCGTAGCTCTGTGTCTGTGGCTGTGGTGCGGCATATTGCTGTGCTTGTTGTGTGGTATTCTGTTGTGTTCCTTGCTGTTGTTGGTAAACCTGTTGCGCCCCCATATGTCCTTGTTGCCCCTGCTCTCCTGCTGCTATAGGGGTGGGCCTTACTCTACATGTGCATGACAGCATACCGGTGGTTCCCTGGCCTGCCATGGGAAATTCCCTGTGTTGTCTTGGTACCCTTGTTGCCCAATAGGGTAGTAGCCTTGGAGCCCTCCCACCTGCTGCTGTGTGGGCTGGGCATATTCTCTCCCTCTCATCACACCGCCTCTTCCCTGGAAGGTATTATAATATCCATTTCCTAATGTCACGTACCCTCCCCCTGTGGGAGCCGTGTACAGTGTGGGCGGTGGCATCTTTTGTGGTATGATTTGCGTTGATTGTGGTAATGGGGCGATATGTTGCTGGCTTGTGTCCTGTGCAACCACTACTGATATGGGGGTCTGTGTTACTGTTGCTGGGGTGGTAATTAATGCTCCTTCCATTGAATACTTGGTAAGTTTCTTCTGCACTAATTTTGCTTCCTCCGCTTTCCTATCCTCTTCCTTTTGCTTTATCTTCTCTTGCCATATTCTACAGTGGTGTATTATAGTTAGTTGTACCTCTGGCCATGGCTTTGCTTCTATTCCCACTACTTTCTTGAGTTGTCTTTGCACTGCCTCCGGGAACCCTTGTACTAATATGTGGTAAAAGATGGCTGGTATTTTATCCCAGTGCTCCCTAGTTTCCAAGCGCCACTTCTCCTGAATCTCCTGGATGTAATCAACAGGATCTTCATTCTCACTCATCTTGCATGAGGTAATAGCTCCTATGTCTGACGTGTCTGGACACTGGACCCTCAGGGCCTGCCATAGTGCATGCCTACAGTTGGCAAATGTCGCCCCATCATGTGACTTGTCTGTAGTCGTGACTCCGGGGAAGCCCGCCCTTTTCCAAATGTCATCTGCTGCATCATATTGATATTCGCAGTCCCTTCACGTCTCCCACCGCTAACTTCTGCCCCGCAGTGTGCTTCTCCATCTCGTATATCCACTTCCCTGCTCCCCCGCTTAGTGATAGGAGTCTACATTTTATGTTTTCCTTATCAGCATGCTTCCAGGGACCATATTGCAGTCTGACCCCTACCTTTCCAATAGTGGGATTAAATTATAACCCTCTGTTCCCTCCGTGACTGCGGGGTAGTGTCAGTGCACTCATCTTCGTTCTCCGTATCAGGGAACTCTGTTACCATATCCATACTACGGCTACTTGTCATATTCTCTCCTTCATTCTTTTTCCCTTTCCTATTATCGTCTTGTTTCACTGCAGGTGTGTGTTGTCGTTCTTCCTGTCTACGTCTAGGGAGATCCCTAAGGCTGTCAATGTATGGTGTGTGCTCGGGCCTAGGCGTGAGTGGGCGTGGTGGGCACGTTGGCGTGGATGTTGCGGCATGCGGCATTCCTCCTGCTACCTCTCTTACCTGTTCTTCACCTATCTTTCCCTCTTCCTTTCTTCTGCATGCCCATAGTGATTCGCTGTTAGCGCGTGTGGGGTATAATTTATCTAGACTTTCCCTACTGCCACTGCTTCCTCTTTTCCCGATAACCTCATCTTCCTCACTGCAAAATCCGTCCAACAGCGACAACCCCCATTCTGTTCTTTTCCCTCCCACTGTCACCGTTTTTAAGTCTATTAGATCCGTTCCTCTCTCTTCGCCCTGCGTTGATGTCGTGGGTACTTCCAAGTCCTGCTGTGTGTATGTTCTTGCTCCGCGCCCACCTTCCTGCCTTCGCTCTCCTCGCCCTTCCTTGCTGTTATCTTGCCCTCAATTTCCTCTCTCTTCTTCTTTAGGTCCTCCATCACTTCAATACTTACCCATGCTAATATCCTATCTTCCTCTTCCTTTCTTTCCCATTTCTCCCGTTCCCGTTGTAGTATGCTCTCTATTACTTTACCTTCTTTGTATTTCCTGGTGCTTTCAGATAGTATTTTCTTTTTCTACAGTTCCATTTCCTTTTCCCTCTCTTCCTCCCTTCTTTTCATGTCACGTTGCTCTGTGCGGGACATTCTCTCCGCTATTGCTTTTATCCTCTCTGCCTCTCTCTTCTTCTCTTCCGTACGTTCTTTCATCCTCTCACCCTCATCCTTAGTTTCCTTCCGTTCCTTCCTTCTTACTTGTGTCTCTTGCTCAAACTGCCTGATCAGTGTGCCCCGCGCATCCCTCAATTCGGCCAACCTTTCCCCCAACATTTCCTCCTCCCCCTCTTTTGTCTGTTCTCTTTCCCTCTCCTTACTCACCTCGTCCACTATCTGCGCGTCGCCCTTGTCCTTATGCACTCTCCTCACCGCATTCTCTATTTCTCCCGTTAGTGACCACCGAAACTTCAAGAGCACCTGCGCTGCTACCCATTCATCTGGTTCTATGGTCGTGATGTGTTCCTCAATTCTTTTTCCTCCTTTTTCGCCCATCTCTGAGGAACCGGAGCCTACCGCGCTCGTTGCCTCCCCCCTCTGGCTGTATGTGGGGTTTGAGTACCCATCGGCTGCCGTTAATTGTTGCCTCGCTGCTTCTCGTAACTCTGACACTGGATACAGCCCACCTTCCTCCTTTTTTACCACCTTCGCTAAAGGCATTTCTTCGATCCTTTCTTTCTTCACCTCCACATCGCATGTGGTGCCTGGCCCTTCACCCCCCCTTTGTTCTTCTCACTGCACTGTGTGTGGCTAACCGCCGTTCCAACGCTCCCTTCTTCCTGAACTCCTTTGCCCTCCCTTGTTTCCTTGCTCCCTTTCTCGTCTGCTGTTCCTTCCATGGAAAACATACCTGTTGGTCCTGCCCTGGACCCCTGTAACACCCTCCACAAGTTAAACATTTCAACATGATGAGCAAACTTCTTCCCTTTATACGTGTTGTGTATGTGCGACAATAGCGAGTGTTGGATGTATGGGTCAAAACTGCCGTTAGGCGGCCATGTTTTGTTGTCTGTTCCTTGTGTCCATGCTATGCTGTATTGGATAGGTTTCTCCCTGTGTGGTGGTAGCGTTTTACAAATATGTTGGAGGGGAGTAGTTAGAGTATTCCCCCACCCTCCGGACCCTGACCCGCAAGACATGGTTGTACTTTATGTTATCACTCTTTAATTGCAACCTTCTTTACCTGGCCCCGTAATTTGGGGACTTCCGATTGTCCGCTGAAAGGCAATTCAGTTCACAAACATACAGTCTCTCTCTTTTTTTTCCCCTTGATATCACTTGTACGGCCCACTGCGGCCGCGGTACACAAAGCCCACTGAGGCTGCATGCCCTGTGTGACGTGCTTGTACAGCCGCCCCACCTTTCACTCTCCACCTTTTGACCACTGCGATCAGCGTGACCGGCGTTCTCCGTGCGCGGCCACCTCTCCCCTTTTTCGCCCCTCTCCCTGTTGTTTGACTCCCGGTCACCTCCTGGGCAACCCGAGTGAAACACCAGGCAGCCGCGGTGTCCTATGGTATCCTACAGGTGACGTCACCAACCTCGTTACCCTATTACCGGTAAGAACTTTTACACTACAAAATGCGCAATATACTTTAATTCTTTGACCCCGTCAAACCCACAGCTGTCTTCTTGTTACGCACGGAACGAGTGAACCAACAATACAACTCTTATAAGTGGACTGCGCACCCAGCGTCACCTCGCGTGAGATACGCCCCTCACCTGGGGAGCTTAACCAGCCAATTATCTTCCGCACTCGGCAACACTCTAGTTCCCTCCTACGGGAAAATGTCATCTACTTAACGAGCTTCAATACTCAATTAGTAGGAATCCACATCTACTCATTGACCTAAAACGACAATTCATAGGAAATCCACACCCCTTTCCCTACAAGTGCGCTCGATCTGAAGAAATCAGTGCCTTCTAACAATCACGTGTGGCGCCTTTCGGCTCCACCCACCTTCCTCCGCGATGCGGTGGGCGATGGCTCACGTGCCTGTCTGGCCACCGCTCGCTCACCTGTCTTCACTTAGTTTTCAAATCCTTTGCACACACTGTAAATACCTCCCGCCACCCTTATCGCAATTCCTCCCCCTCCCTCACAACATGACGTTGCTTGTTGGGTGTGTCATACTCACCAAGTTCCCTTGATGCGGGGCCGCCGCTCGACTGCGCTCACCCCTCCAAGCGGCTCGCCACCTTCCCTCGTCTGGACTCGTCCGGACACTCGCCAACCGCAGGCAGGATACTTCTCAATCGGCTCCCGAGGGCCAATATCCGGATTGCGCTGTCCGGTCTTCTCGCAGTTCCGTGATGGTCCTGTAGTCCTCAAAGGGGGCAGCGGCAGAGGGGGCCACGCTGCCGGGCCGCCTCGCAACGAGAGGCCTTGGAATAACAATGCAAGGGGTTGACCTCAAAATTATCTCAGCAGTGCCTCCAACTTGTCGGGGTGATTATCCCGGGGTCGGCAGAGCCGTCCGTTAACCTCCGGGCTGGGTAGGCCCCAACTCCTCCCGTGTCCCCAAAAATGAGTATGAGACACACACAAGGAGCAAGGCTGAGACTGCTGTTGATTTCGACGGCAGGGATGGGTTTCTCGTATGCATCCGAGAAAGCGCACCTAACCTCTCAGAGGGGCTCGCAGCCCTTTTTACTACAGTATGACGCGCTACCCGCGTCTCCTGGGAAAGTTAGTACAAAAACCTATTGCCACTCGGGATTGGTTCTTCGAGTGGTAGGGTTAGTATGGTTAGCATATGGGGACGTAGGTTATTGGATGGAACCAGATCAGGTGGTATACTTGGGTTGTCCCTAACATTTGTTACATCAGAATTGCAACAAGGGGACCCTTGGTGATTGGCTATGAGTAATGGCGTCTGTAGTGAGCCTCCCTGTGTTCTGATTGGTTCTCCCGCATGCCCCCAAGCCTGGGACCATCGTTGTTCCCAGCTTGCGGTGTACCTGTCATTAGCAACAATGTCTAACTATGTGTTTGTGCAGACAACGGACAGGTCTGCTCATAGGGTCATAAGCGAGTCGTTCCCATCGCTGTAGGTGTCCATCTTGCCGCTTCGTTGTTGCAACCTGTGAGATCCTGGCGGCTTCTCTGTCTCGTAGGCTTGGCACCTTGTCAGTTCAGCTTGTTCACGTGTAGAGAGACCGTAGCTGGAGCAGAATTATGAGCATTTGATTTTGTATTCGATGTCTGGAGGCTTGGCGTTTGCAGGTGTGACCTTGGCGCTGGGCTCTGGGCATGCGGGTTGCGACATCGTGGCCTTGGCTGCAGGCCCTTGTTAGGGGCTTGTTCTGCATGTCAGCACTTGTATTTCGTTCTATGAGGGTTTTCGTTTGCGAGGTCTCGGCCTGGGGACTCTTGCTCGCGGCCTACTCGGGCCTAGTTCATGGGTGACGGTACATAATCCATAGTACGGTGTTAGCGGAATGACAAATCATCATATGCAGCACTAGATATACATGATAGCGTCTCATAGAGATAGGTGGCGAGGAAGCATCAGCAAGCATATACACGATCTCGTCAGGCGTCTTGCATTTCTGCGGTGCTGTAGAAGGCCTATGTGAAAAATAAAAATGATGCACGTCCGTGGATGTGACAGTCCGCTACATCATAGCACTGAGTATGTTCTTCGTGTAGATTGGTATCTGAGTGACCAGTGTGCATGGTGGCACGTGTGCTCTTCTCTGTTAGCTATGTCGTCATGGCATCTTTAACGATGTGGATACTTGTAGTCGTTGTTCTAATCGAGTTCATCCATGCCACAGATGTCGTCATCAGCCGTGCGGGCTGGTGTTGGTCGTACTGGTGGGCATACTCCTCTTATCTGTAAGTTCCTGAACCAGGGTATTTTGTCATCTGGCAGATAGGCGAATTCGTCTCGTGGAGGGTGCCTGGGCTGAAATCCCCTAGGCCATGGTCTGGATGAGATTGGGGGGACGGTGTTATCCCATTCTCCCACTTCAGCACCATGCTAGATGACTGATTTGAACAGCGTGTAAATCAACTCTGAAAAATGATTTGAAAGTGTAGTACGCTAACAGATTGATTTTTGCACCATGAATCTCCATACAAAAATGTACTTTGAAAGTAAACAATACTAAGTCCGTTTTTTACTCCCCATGTAAATACAATCAGAAATATCAAGAAATATTAAAATACTACGTTATTGATTTCCACTCACTATAAATAGACCCTGAAATATGCGTTGAAATAGCAACATACTGATTCATTTTCCCTTGATATATTCCAACTCAAAAATTCATTTAGGTGAAAAATACTTACAAAATTGTTCCCACTACATGAAATCCTGCTCAAAAACTCACTTAACAGTGCACCATAATAATTGATTGATTTCGACTTATTACTATTTGTATTTGGGTTCATGGAGGGTGAGCCTAGCTAGGAAACAAAGCTCAGTACAGGTAATTTAGGGTTAACAGAGGTTGGTGGAATGGGAGGTTACAGGTGATAGTAGCTTTGCTATCTCATATTACAGTGGTGGTGTATAGCTTGGAGCCAGTGACCCCTACGTATTCCCGGAAGGGTAGGGCCTTGAGTTCCTCCCTAAACTGGAGGATTGTTGGTGTGGTCTGATTGCAGCCATGATAGTGTTTCAGTAAATGGACCGTAGCAAGAGAAAACCTGGTTAATGTTTTGTCTCTATTCCAGTTTTGTCTTAAGCCTCACAATGCATCGTACCTGAGTCCACACATTTTGTGGCTAGGTAGACTGGTGTTTGGGCAATAGCTTCCTTATATGTGATGCAGGTAATTGTGGACAGTATCCTGGCTGGGATGGGTAACTGGTGCAATTCTCCTAGGATGGGGAAGATGTGGTAACATTTCTTGGTTCACATTATAAGGCATGCAACACCATGTTGAACATCCCTACGGGGCCCAACTGTGTGGTCCGGGCACCAGTAAGGTTGGTTGAGATTACCAGAGGCTGGACCATGGATTTGAAATCCTTAAGGGACGGGAGAGCTTTGTGTTTCGTAGGTGTGCTAAGATATACCAGGCATCTTGGGCTGTTTGTTGGTATGCTTCCAGAAGGATAGAGTGCTGTCAATAAAGAAGGCAAGTGATTTGGAACATGAGGCCTACTTGAGTGGGTATCCATCAAGGTGCATGCCATTCAGTCACCCAGGAATGGGCTCCTGTTTAGATGGATGGCCTCGGAGGATGAATTCGGTTTTCGCAGAATTAAGTTTCAGGTAGCTACTTGTCATTCAAGCTTGGAAGGAGGCAAGGCATTTCTTGAGGCATGACAATTCACTTTACAATTCACTTTGAGGGAGAACTGGGCATTGTCACTGCATTTGGTGAAATGAAATATTAGGGTCATTGAGAAGTGACCCATGTGTTTCCATGTAGACATTGAGGATCACTGGGAAGGATATTGATCACTGTGGGACTCTGCAGGTGAGTGGGGGATGGTTGGATCAACTTGGTGTCTGTCCAAGCGGTTGCAAGAAGAACCAGTTAAAAGGTGTGGCTGTGAACCCGAATATATCTACGAGTAGGCTTGTCAGTGTGAAGTAGTCATCTGTGTCAAACATGACACAGGGATCATGGAGGAGGAAGAGGATGGAGTCACCTTTACTCATGACTTGGAGAGCAGAATCTGTGACCTGGATGGAGTAGGCTGGAGTCACCTTTACTCATGACTTGGAGAGCAGAATCTGTGACCTGGATGGTGGCAGGTTCCATGCTGCATCTGGGTGTAAATCTAGCATGGTAGTCATGGAGCAGGTCATGTTTGTTAATCAAAGTTGGAGTTGGTTATACAAATTATTTTTAATGGATAATTTTCAATTCAGGTAAACCCATTCAGAAATATGATTGGCACGTGCAGCATGCTACATGATTAATGTCCACTCTGAGCAATGATTTGATTGTATTCTGTAACTAAGCTAAATTGATCATTTCTGCTGAATGTACTTCCACAGAGATAAATGTTGTAATATTGTGTAATCCGACATTCATGATTTATGTTCTGTGCAATGTTTGGCAAGTAGTTTGTAAAGACAATCAGAATTTTGTACATACTTAGTGATGATGGGTACATGTGAGAAACCATTACATTTGGGCCTCTCGTGTTCAGGCAACATATCCTCACGAGCCACAGCATTTGCTCGTTGGATACCATGTCTAATGCTTTGATTGGAATATCCTCTTCTTTTAAACCTATCTTCAATCTTAGTGACTTCATCACTGTAGTCTGACATCTTACTGCAATTCCGACGGGCTCGAAGAAACTCGCCAAATGGTATATTATCGATAACTGTCTCCTTTCCTTTGTTTTTCATTTTTCTTTTTCATTTTATTCTTTTGATCTATGTGATGCTGACAACATGCGGGTGTTTTCATCTTCACACATAACGTACACTGGTAATTTATACCTCAGGTTTCTGTATGTTGTTCTCGCTGTATCGTTTGATCCTCTTACCTGTATGTCGGTATGTATGGTTTATGAAAACAATGAATATGATTTGTGTTGAGCAGAGTGTGGCCTTGAAAAGGACCTGTATAGGTTGAAACACGTGTTGGCACGCCACTCTGTTATTAAACATAGCACGCTACTCTTCTGTTGGACAAGCATCCAATTAAAGAAATGTCCCAAACAACTCAAGTCTGACCTGAACTTGATGGAATGTACTAATTGTCTATTGGGAACCATCATGTTCCAGATGTTTAATTTGCACCAATAAGCAGCGCATCCAATTGTGGAACATACATAGTTTCATATTACGTTGAGTGGGTTTGAGGTATCCACTTGTTCCCAGGGTGCAGCAGCTAGTTTTGCATGGTCAATATTACGATCTCTAATCCAACACCATTGGCTCAAGCGCTTCCAATTTACTGGCATACCTCGAATATACTGTCTTATATTAGCACATGAAGATCATTATTGACCTCCTCTCAGCCAATTAGCAAGCGGCCAATAACTACTAGTATTGACTGCATTCGGAAAATGTTGTCGTCCGAAGCAGACAGGGAAATAACAATGCAATTTCTAGGAAAGATTTTATGTAACAGGACACATCCTCTTGGGGAGGGCTTTGTCCCCTGCAACATACGAAAGAGAAAGCTAAAACATTGTAAAAAGATTGTATGTTCTTATAGAGACACCTTTTAATTTAAAATTTCACCTGACCAAGTTGCAAATAAAATGCTTAACTTATGAAGAAAACATCTTATTAAAATGCTGCAAAATAAAACCACATTTAACTTACTAACTCAGCTTATCTATATACTTTACTAACTCCTAAAGTAACATGTTTTACTTCACCATCACAGGAATTGCTACTACCACTGTGTGCTAATAGCCTTATAGACCTCGCGAAGGGTCATTATCGCTTGATCATTATCAATCTATAAGGCTGTAATATAACCATGGATGGAACAATAAATTTAATAATGTATGCCAAGTGGACATTTTAAGGATACTGTAAAACACTGAGGGGACCTGAGCCACATACATTACATATCGACAAATCAAGTGCTTCGTGCATGCACAGGACTCCAAGATGATGTACAACATACTCAAAATGTACTAGATGCTGTATAATACCTATATGATACTTGTGAAGTAGTAAATCATAAGTGAATTTGATTTAGGGAAATGCTGCAGTGTTAGAAAGGTGAATTTCCTTTGAAAAGTGTGCCTATGAGCTAATGCACTTTATTGAACTCCTGTCGATAAGTGTTCACTTGCACCACATCTAGAGGAGCATGTAGAATTCTCCAAGCATCTTTCGCACTAAAGGATTGTTTTATAAATTACCAGTTGAAATGTCGCAACTGGGAGTTTGCATAAAAATAACTAATTTAGATGTCACAATGAAAGGATGTGATAGTCAAATATTGATATGTTACAATTGATATTAATTTCCTATGATACAAAGTGTAACATAACAAATACATTATTTACATTTCAGAATAGTCTTTTAAATAACTTTGACATCACAATTATCAGTGCATAATCTAATCTACGGTTTATGGTGATTTCATCTAAGATCATTGCATCTAATGCCATTCCATCGAAATGTTTCCATCTAAAATATTTCCATCTAATGCATTTATTTTCCTTTTTTTGGGGGGGTCACCCCAACCACAG
Source organism: Ambystoma mexicanum (assembly GCF_040938575.1). Lineage (NCBI taxonomy): Eukaryota > Metazoa > Chordata > Amphibia > Caudata > Ambystomatidae > Ambystoma > Ambystoma mexicanum. Next base: position 194,647,768 of record NC_090939.1, read on the forward strand.
TTTTTGAACCTTTAAAATGAACCTGAACAAAAATGAACCCTTTATCCCCCAAAAACATGCATTGGATGGACATTTTTTAGATGGAACAATTTTGATGGAATGGTATTAGATTGAATGGGTTTAGATGAATTGACTAGATACCTAATCTACAGTTACAATACTGTCATTTGTACACAAGAGACACTATTTCACTTCTCGCTAAGGCCAAGATCAAGATCAACTTTACCAAACATTCTTCTTGGGACCATCCCAGCATCATAGTCAAGGACCTTCACTGATCCTCGCTAGAGACCCACCCCCCTGACCCATCTTACCCTATGCCCCATCTCTATGAAACCCCCAATCCACCCTGAAACTCAGTCATGCAGAGCCCTTCTCAACCTATATGAATATTTATGTTTTTATATTAGGCTCACATAGGCGTAACACACCGGTCACACTTCCTCATTTATATAATCCCACCCCATAATTCTGGGCATGGAATAGACAGTGTGATATTGTGAAATGTAAATGCATTTAAAAGAAAAAAAGAACTTCAACTAAGTTTGTCTCTATCTTTGCCTTGGAAAGCACTAAAATTCTAGATGTATCCAAAATCAATAATCAGCTAAAATGTAATGTCCCGTCTATATGAATCTCACTATTGTCAGTCAATACAAACATACATTCTAAACAAAAATATATAATTATTGGATTCTAAGTGATACCACTGATACTAAACATTTCTGTTGCGTTTGCATCTATCTTAAACAACACCAAATACTTCACTGATAACATTCCAACATGATGCAATTGTGTTTAAAACATTTGATTTTCTCCAGTATCAACACACGTATGGTATCGGAGAAAGTTACTTAAACAATTTATTTAGAAACATTTACAATAAATTTGACTTCACCATCCAGATCAGAGGTAGTGAATGTATGGGTTATGTATAAGCCACTTATCTGTAGACAATGGCCAGCTTGCATTTGTCTCCTGTTGGTTTGAATACAAAGTAATGCGCTCAGGGTTCTGATTACTCTATTCTGAACTTGCACGCATACTGGGTTATCAAAATACATGAGTGCATCTTTTATCAAAAGATGCATGTTTGACTTTCATTAAACATGAGTGCTTTACTTGAAAACTATATGTGTATGGGTGTGCTTTTGAATACTACTAAGTATACAGTTTTAAATTCACTTACGTGTGTGTACTATTTTCAATCTATCTGCGTGTGTGACTTTCAAACTCTGTATGCTGCACATCTGTAATGTTCAACTAGCATGTGTTTTTGGGCTGGAGATATATTATTCCCCAGTAACATGAATGATGTTGAAAATAAAAACCCTTCCCTTTCACATTACACATGAATCTGTGCATTCAAAGGGAAGGGAGTACAGGAGTTTGCACTTAGCACAATTCATATTAAATAGCATTAATTCAATATACTTATTTGTGTTGTGCAAACATCTTATTCAGGACTATGGCCTTCTCCAGGTTCCTTAATGCATGATGTCACCCTACGCAAGAGTATTTTGCAATAACACTATAGCCAAAAATGGCTCTAGAATGGTTTAAGATAATTATATTTTAAGTAGTATTTAATTTTACAAAGGTAATTTCACATTACATTGCACCAAAATGCATGCAGTGTTAATTGGTTTTTCAATGAAAAGTACATTGGGATTTTAAGAAGTAACTCATGTGGAGTCCCATGTAAAAAAGGTCATGTAAAATATCAACACTTTTATTCCTGTTCTCAAATTGCATTCCCTTGAATTGCCTGCCCTTACATTATCAGATGCCCATGCCAATCTATATAGACAGTTTGGAGTTGATTGAGATTTAATTAACCTTTTCAATGTGGCTTCTGATTTTGGAGAGCCAGCTGAGGTCTCAGTCAGCCTTTAAAAAATTCATTCAGCAAAACCTCTCTGGTGGCTGATGGAAGCCAAATTCCAAACATAGACTGATCAGCGTTCTTTCAATGGACTTGTCTCTAATCTGCCTTGGGCCCGTCCTTCAAATATCAGCTTTATACTCCTATCTCCACTTTGTTCCTCAATGTCCAACTCCCATATTTCATAGCCATCTCCTCTATGCCCTGTGTGAATGCAATTATGTATTGATATGTGTAATCTGCTAAACAGATCCGCCTTTGTCACCAACTTCATGCCAAAAGCATAGTGTACTTGTGCCCGGCTGCATCAGTAATCTGATCTGTAGCACCTGCTCTGTTCGTGGTGCAGAGCAGGTTCAAAGATCACAAGATCCTCACTCGATCCCTGTACCAAATCTACAAGGATCATGAGTAACCCAGGCTGGTGGCAGGGTAATCTCTAAAAATGAGATAATCCTGAGTATAGGCACAGTGAAAGGCACTACTTTTGGTCATTACTGCCACATCCAAATTGTTATCACATGTGTCAGCTTCTGTGAGTCAGCTCTGCTGTGGAAGGGAATGTGTATTCAGGTCAGATGGGCCGATACTGCCAAATGGCAGGACAGCAACCCAGAGGACCCAGCCTCTCTTTCATCCCCTTTGTGGGGGCCAGTGGCACCCTTCTCCAGAGACAGCCACCCAGCAGGCAACTTTCCTGGGCCAAGGGATCCAAGGAACACACTCATTCAGGAGGAGTAGCCCCGTACCATGGTGCTGCATGTCCAAAGGCCTTTGTTGTCAGTAAGGAGGACTGGGGCTAGGAGTTGGATAGGCATGAGGGCTATGGACACTGGAAGAAGCCTTGCACCATGTTATTTCTTGTGGTTTCTCCTTCCCTTCCTCTCCCCTCCATTTCATTTTGAGTGTTACCTCATATGGGAAAAGTCCACTCTGGCCAGGTACAGGGGTTGGTCCACTAAAGCAAGCTAGGTTTAGACCAATTGCCTGGGGACCTGTGCTTTCAAAAGAAGGGGTGTTTCGCCCCTTCAGTAGACACTTAGTTACTTGAGGATCATTTAAAGCCGAAGACTCATTCTGAAAATTCGAACTGGACTTCCTTTGGGGCAGTTGTACTGTCCAAAGGCCTCAACCTGAGGTGAGGAAGTACCCATCAAAGAAAGAAGGAAGTTCTGTCCCCTAGCCACTCCCAGGGCACATCAGGAGTGACCACTGCTGTGGACCAGGATCGACCACTCTGCAACGGATTTCCAAAGATAGGAGAGCAGACATTGAATGGAATCATCCTGTCCTTCAGTCTTCTGTGGAATCCTCACAGCAACCAGAGGGCCAGACCAGCTGAAGCTCCCTGTTCTACTGCACCAAAGCAGTCGCTCTGTGTTCTCTGCATCTTGAACAATAGAGAAGGTGCTGGAACTGGTATCTGTGTTCCTTAAACCAGCCGAACTGTGTCTTACTTCTAAACCAGCTTGACATCATGTTCTAGTGAAGCACGTCACATACTAGGCCTGAAGAAACTGCTCAACGAAGGGGCCTGAAATGAATCACTGGAGAGTCACTAGCCATCTCTAACCACGGGTTGCAACCACAGCTTGGTCGAGCTAGCCCTTGAACTTCCTTCTCATTGCCTTCTCATTCATCCCACATCGATCCCACATTGATGCACCCAAGATCACCCCTCCAAGGACCATTGCCCGCTGACTCAAACCTTTTCAGCATCACTAATTTATCCCTCCCACTGGCTAAAGCCTGACTCAGCCTGGCCAACTGCATAGCATTCCTGGACCCGCCCGACCTACGACATTGAAGAGTCTTCGTTCAATCGCAAGAACACCCACATTTGCCCCTACTGAATACCTACTTGCTGCTGGGGCCTCCACGATCATACGTGCCCAAATTAAGCCTGATCAGCTCACATCAATGTTTGAATGTGAGTCTGATTGCGTCAGCCCACCAAGAACTGAATCCAGGTACTATTCACACTGAACTTCTCACACAGTCCACTGAGACCATAGAAACTGGTTAGGTCATGATCACTCCTGTTTTCTACAAGATATCCTTTTTATGGTAGTACCTTACCTACCACCCCTGCAACTACTCTCAGAGTGCCACTTTCTCCAGTCTGTTGCACCTTCTCTGTTCTTTCTTTTAGAGGTGTTGTTTTGTATAGAAATCTCTTTTTTTGTTCTATGTGCAGATGATGTGTTTAATTAAAGTGTCACATTTTTATAGAATCTTGAGTGGGCATTCCCTTTATTTTGGACTGTGATTCTGTGCTGTTTGTGTCACTACTGGTTCACTCTCACAACCCTAAAGGCAAAGGAGATATATCTTTTGATTGTCCCTGTTTGGCCTTTATGATTGTGTCTTGCTTTTGTTTGTAGAAGTTTGTTTGTTTGTTTGTTTGTTTATTATTTATAGCGCGCGCCAGACCCGAGGGTAACCGGGCGCGTTGTTCAAGGATACTTTAAACTTTACAGGTTGCGCATGTTTACAAGTAGTGGTTATACATCGTAGAAATTAAATAATGCAGGACAGTAAGGAGAATATACATTGTGCATAATATATACATATAGCATAAAATATACAGGAAATATACAGTAGGAAGATAGAGAGTATATAATTATGTACATAGTACGTCTGTAGAACAGTGGTTATGTTGGTGTAGGGCAGGACTATCGGTCATTTTCTTTGATCCAATTGATACAGTTAGATCTGAAGAGAGCGTAGGATTGGGTAGATCTCAAGCCGGGCGGGAGGGAGTTCCAAAGCTGGGCAGCTTTGACCGGGAAGCTGTTTCCTCCGGCCGTACTTAATTTAAATGGGGGTATCACTAACTGGTTGGAGTATGCTTCTCTGGTGGGTCTAGTGGAGATTTTTCTGTTGAATCTAGCAGCTAGGTATTTGGGTGCTAGATGGTTGATGCTTTTGAAAGTTAGAGAAGCTGTCTTGAGTTTGATTTTGTCCGCTGTGGAGAGCTAGTTGGATTGTCTTCTGGCCTCTGAAATATGCTCCCTTCTTGGAATTCCTAAGGCAGCTCTGAGAGCATTGTTCTGTAGTGTTTGAATTTTTTGCAACGTATGTTTATTGGCCCCTATATATAGTGCGTTGCAATAGTCCAATTTCGACAGCACTAGTGCTCGAGCAAGGGTTAGGCAGTTGGCAGTGGATAGGTATGGTTTTGCGGCTCTAATCAGCTTGCAGGTATATGCGGTGCTGGATGCCATTGCGCTCACCTGTTTGGTTAGGGTGAGGTGGGAGTCAAGGTAAAACCCTAATGTTTTTACCTCTTTTGCCACCTTGATAGTGTTACCGTCTATGACGAAGGAGGAGTATTCTTCTTTTAGTCTATTGATGTTTTGTGTGTTCCCCAGTATGATGAGTTCCGTTTTGTCATCATTCAGGCATAGCCCGTGGGTGGCCATCCATGCCTGAATGATGAGATAAATCTTGTTCACCAAGGCCAAATCTTGTTCATAATCCCCTGAAAGTGGTATGAGAATCTGAGTGTCATCCGCATAGTTAGTGTAGGTGACACCCAGATTATCTAGATCATCGAACAAGGGCTTCGTGAAGATGTTGTACATAGTGGGGGAGACACAAGAACCTTGTGGGACTCCGCATGTGATGGATACAGGGTCAGCAGCAGCAGAAATAGAGAAGACTCTCATAGTTCTACCGGTTAGGAATGATTTGATCCATGCGATGGCATGTGTGGAGAAATGGGCAGCTGTTTCTAGGTGGGTGCAGAGCACATCATGATCCACCAGGTCGAAGGCTGCAGAGAGGTCCAGTAAGAGGAGTAGGGCCATCTTTCCGGAGTCTCTCAGCTCGTCGACCTGAGTTTTAAGATCGATGAGCGCGGTTTCAGTTCTGTGCTGAGGTCTGAAGCCTGATTGTCTTGTGCCTAAAAGGTGGTGCAACTCGAGATGTTTTTGGATCTGCAGGTAGGCTACCCTGTCTAGGATTTTTAACAGGAAGGGTACCGTTGTGATAGGCCTGTAGTTAGTCGGGATGGATGGGTCCAATGATTGTTTTTTTAGGAGGGGGAGGACCCAAGATTGCTTGAGGTTATCTGGTATAGTGCCTGAAGCAAAGGAGGCATTGATGAGCTTAGAAATGAATGGGGAGAGGTCTCTGGCCGTGTCTTTTATTAGTTGGGCTGGGCATAGGTCGCCACGGCAATTGGATGGCTTGAGTGAAAGTATTATCTTTTCGGTTTCAAGTATAGTTACTTTCGAGAAGTTAAATTTAAGGTCTAGTTTAGTGCTGATTGGTGGTTTGCCTCTTAGGTTAGTTGAGGGTGGAATATTCTGTTTCTTTATCTCAATTTTTGTTTGGAGTGTGGCAATTTTGTCATTTAGTGCTTTTTGGATGTTCGAACACCATATTTTATTTTTGTCACAGTTATCCTGGACAGGAATAGGGTTTTCTAGTTCCTTTAGTATAAGGAATAGTTCTTTAGTTCCAGATTTGGCCTGCAGTATTCTGTTGTTGAAATTCTCTCTTTTTGCTTTCTTTATTTCATTTTTGTAAATCTTGGAGGCATTGATAAGTGTACTTTTATTTGTCTCTGTTGGGGTTAGTCGCCAAGCAGATTCGCATTTGCGTTTTTCAAGTCTTAGCGATTTGAGGTGAGGAGTAAACCAGGTGTTTAGGTGGGCTCTAGGCTTACTCTTTCTCAGTTTCAGTGGGGCAATAGTATCTAGAGCTGTAGCCATGGAAGAGTTGAATTCATTTACTAGTGATGAGGTGTCCAATAAGTCAGGTAGAGAGTTTAGTCTGGGGAGGATGAGCGGTAGCAGTTTTTCTGTAGTTATAAGTTTTTTGTTTCTGGTTGGCAAGGGGGGAGCCAAAGCAGTTTCAATAGGTAGGGCCAAGTTGACATTTAGGAGGAAAGTTATCAGTGCATGATCAGTCCAGATTTGTGGGGTGATATCGACAATCGTTGTATTGCAGTTATGGTCAGCAACCCAGTCAAGTATACGGCCTTTTTCGTGTGTGGGTTGTAGGATTTTTTGGGAGAAGCCTAGTTCTGAGATGACATTAGTGACATTAGTTGCTTGCAGGTCTTTAGGGTCATTGTAGCCTAGGTTTAGGTCTCCCAGAAGGATAGCTTGGGATGAAGTTTTTAGGTTGTTTGAAAGGATCGTGGAAATGTCCTCCTCGAATGTGCCAATAGGGCCTGGTGGTCTATAGATAAGGTGAATAGTGATAGTTTGAGAGGGAGATGCGAGGAGTTTAGCCGTTAGTGATTCGCAGGAATTAGTCGTTGAACTTGATTCCGTTTTTAGGGTGAGATTATTTTTAGCAATAATAGCTAGGCCACCTCCTCGAGAGTTGACTCTGTCTTCTCTAAGTATGGTGTAATTATAGGGTAAGGCAAGCATTAGGGCAGGTCCTGCAGCTTGGTGCAGCCAAGTTTCTGTTATGGCGAGGATGTCGTAGTCTCCTATTTGAATAAGATCCGCAATTTCGGTAGCGTGTGCTATTAGTGACCTGGCATTAATAAGGGCGCACTTCAATTGGATGTTTGGCTTTGCTGTGGCCTGAGTGGCATTACTTTTCTTTTTAGGTATGCTATTATTAGCATTGGGCTGCTTATTTGGGCGGTTATTGCGATGGAGGTCAATTTTTATAGGGGGAGTGTTTCGGATGTTAGTGTTACTTCTATTGTAGGAGGTATTGTGTCTAGCTAATGGTTCGTAAATTTTAGGTAATCTTGAACGTAGTTTTGCATTTCTACTTGCAATGTCACAGGGAAGGTATGTTAGCGATTGGTAGGTAATAGGTGAGTGTGAAAGTTGATGGCTGGGCTCTAGGCGGGGAGTTAAGAGTCCTTCCTCCACGGGCGGTATGCCCTGTAGTGTAGGCCTTGGATGGTGGTTTACTTTAGGCATTGTGATCCAAAAGGCTGACAGGTAAATAAAAGTTAGTATCATTGTGATCTGGTTTTAGGCGTGGGCAGTTGGTTTGCAAGAGTCAGGTACCTCTCGGCTAGACGGAGCAATCATATGTAGGCTAAATGCAATCAGAGACAGGCTAAATGCAGTCAGAGACAGGCTAAATGCAGTCAGAGACAGGCTAAGTCCTAGGCGACCATAAGGCACAACACAGTTCAAATGTGGTCTGGGGGCGACCATGGGGCACAACACAGTTCAAATGTGGTCTGGGGGCGACCATAGGCATAAAGCATGGCAAGAAAATGGGCACACTTCGCATGCATAGCCCTGTCGCACCAAGCCCACCATGAGAGACGTGCAGTGAGTGCATTGCGTGGGGCTGGAAAAGGACTTGATGTTCAGATGATGGCACTGAGTGGGCCATTGTACACCCACTCATCCTTGTCCTCCTGTGAGGCACAATCCAATTTGTCACACTCCTCATCTGCCTTGTGGGAGAGGTATGGTTTTGCTAGTCACAAATGTGGGGGGAAGAAACCACTCCTATTGAAGAAATGCCTATTTCATTTTTCAGACCTAACTTTGGATTTAATAGAAACTGGTATTATCAGAGCCTATAAATTGATGTACACATTTAGATACTTGAATGATCAATGTGCGATAACATTTGGTTATGTTTCTTTGCTGTTTATCACCTATTCAAAACATGGCAGGCAATATATTATTTTTTACATAATTTGGTAGCTATTACTTAAACCTAGAAACTGTGACAAGGGCTTGTCGATCTGAGCTTGCATCACATGGCAGTGATTATTTTAATGATTAAACATTTGATTCAAGTTTTACTTCCAGTTACTGTCTATTAATTTTGCTGGTAGCAGGTTATTGCCATTTCGCTGCAGGTAGCAGTTGAGGTGTATCACCAACATACTCCTTTTTGCATGATATCAATATGTGTTCATAGCAGATGTCTTTTGGTGCGAACAGACTTCCAAAATGTTTCCCTTAACATGGGCTAACTGAGTTTTTATGGAATGCTTGGGGCTTGATGAATGATGCGAAGCTCTTTGAAGTTGAGAACCCAAATCCATTAGTGACTCTGGCAGGGGATTTATTTATATAATCTTCAGTACAAGGCTTTTGTATGTGCTCTTCATGTTTTGTTATTGTGAATTTCTGATCTGGGTTAGGCCTGATAAGTAGAACATTCAAAGAGTTTCCATGTTCCCCTTTTTAAGCAGTTTTGAAGTCACCTCATCAGTCACAATACTCAGGCAATAGTTTCATTTCAAATGCAAGGATTCACTAGTTGGGGATTCTGAAATCACATATGGCTGTAATAGGCTTTACAATTTACAATATTTTGTAGTCAAAACACATAGTATATGTGGTCATTGAAGATGAATCACTTTATTTACTGTAAATACATGTTCATTGCAAATGATATCAAAATGATAAGGACGTGTTTAAGAAATTCCATTCTTTTGAGTTTTGTGAGTGAGTGCATTGGGTCCCAAGCTGGGTTCTGACATTAATAGGATTTTACAGGTGCTTGGGTCTTGTCTTGGCATTTGTACATAAAGAAGGTTCTTACTTAAATACACTCGATTTCCAAAATACACCAACATGAATGAGACAATGATTGAAGAAATGTTTTGGTACTTTGATGTATTGTTTTTCAGGTAACCACATCTCTCCGCATTTATTCTGCACTGATAAGCCTGTCTTTAAATACTATTGAAAGACACACAATCTTGAAACTAATGTTAAGCATGTGCACACACCTAGTTTTATCTCGACTCACATCATTCTTTACTTATAACACTGGGCAAGAGGATTAGACTTCCAACAAATTACATAATTGGTGACTAGTATCTCCCTTGCTGTTTCTGGAAGCCCTTTTTCAATTCACTTTATTTTAGACCATCATCCATTGCTAACTTTATCTTTACACACTCAAAACCCATCTCCTAAATCCAAACCCACTCCATGGCCCATCACTCCCTGGATGATTTCTTTGCCAAGGCTAATTTCCACACCTGAATCTCTCACAAGTGTCAAACCTAGAGAACAATGTAAAAGTCTGGATCATCTAAAACTTTCCGATGACATTAATTCCCACTACTTTTATATTTTGGATCATTAAGACAAAACAAAAAAGGATGAAACATTCATATTTGTTCTATTATTAAAAAGAATAAAATACTCTAATATAATACTACAATTCACCTCAGATGTCTGTGTCAAGTTTGTACAGAACTGCTAAGTAATAGCTAATGTCCATGAAATGCACAGTTGGGTATTCATTATACTGCATATGGCCTAAGAACGTCTGGATGAACAGAGAGGAGATTAAAGATTATGATTTGAAACCATGTGTCAAAAGTAAAAGAGACATCTCTTCACTAAACCATCTTGGATATTGCTTCCAGAGATGTAAAAGTGCTTTCGTATCACTGGAGCACAGCAGGATGATTTTAATGATCCGCCTAAATGTGTTCCCTTTACTGACAAGAATGAACTGGTCGATGGGCCATAAGGAATGCACAGGCAGGTCCGGCTGTGATGAAAATCTTTAAAAAAAATGTGTTGATCTGCCCTATCTTCTACGACCTTACAAGGCAATGGCCAAGAAAGCATTTTATTAGTAAGGGAATTAGGAAGACCAGGGAAGCAATGTACCTATTTATGTATTTTAATCGCATGAATTTTGTATTTGATGTTTGTACCTTTGTAAAAGTGGCTTGCAAAAGGGTAGGATGATCTTTTTAGAATATTCTATAGGTGTTTTAAATTGGACTGGGCATTAAATTGTAATATTGTCTGTGTGGCTTTTATGCTATAATATTAACTGTTAATGGCTAATGCCAAATTAAACTGATTTCTCCGTCTGATGCTTCCCCAAAATCATCCCAATTTACCTCAGTGTCTGCCACTTTAGTTCATTAACCCTGTTCACAAAGTCCAGAGGTCCTTAAAGGTCCCCAGAAGCTCTGACAAAGGCCAATGTAGTCCATGGCAGTGTGCCTCATATCACAACATATGTCCCTGGTCTTTCATGGGATATGCAGACTGTTCAGAAGCATATTTCCCCTTATGTGTGTTGTATGGTGGCCATGCTGATTATGCCAGCAGTCTCACTGTTGTGTACACAAGAGCTGCAGTGAAGCAGAGGAATCTTCACAGGGTGTCCCTTCGCATGCCTCTGATGCTGGAAGCTAAGGCTTTATAAAAAAACATTTAAGGCTTGAGCAAAAGGCACAAATACACATGCTTTCTTAATATGACATCTACATCAGAAAACACACACATTATTAGTGAAAAAGGAAAGGCATTTGTCTGGAGACTGACTCCTAACCCGGAGAGTCTTCTGGCTTGAGGGGTGGATCAAGAGTAGGTATAAAGTTTTCAAAGAGGCAAGGGGTGACTTATTGACTAAGTTACACTCCGTCCGGCCTGGGTGCTTGAGTTCTTCAGTACCCAGGGAAAATTCTGTCAAGGAATATGTCACCAGGGGGCGACAATTCTACAGATATGCACCCAGACTAAAATCGAACCCTTTCCACAAGTATTCTAGGATTGGAGTTTAGAACCGTAAATGACACCCGTCCTAGAATATTTGGGGAAAGTATTTAAGGGGTCAGGAAATAAATTGCCTCCCTGACGACATTTTGCAGGAGAGATATTCACATGAAAACAGCTCTTCGGCACTAGATACACAGTTGTGTGATTATGGTGCAAATCTCTTTATCTACCAAAATCTAAATGTGTGATGTAAAAAACGATGATACAGAGTGCTGTCTAGTGCCGTCAACATAACAATGTCCCAAATGGTTTCTCTAAACTCCAAACACCACACTGCTCTGTGGAGAGCACCTCTTGCTCCTGGTGAAGTACAGGTTTGTAAAGTGCTCCTTAGAGGTAGGTCAGCACTAGATGTTATACCTTAAAAAAGGGAAAGAAAAGAAATGTAGAAGATATCATGCCCCCCCCGCCCTCCCCAGGAGTCACTGCATTTACTCAGTAATATTGTCCTCCATTTCGGTATCAGGCTCTATTAATAATAATGTGTATTCAGTATGTGGCGCTTCCTGCCAGATTCCTCCACCTGTCTAGTACTGTAATAGCTGCTGTCATTATTACACTATTAATGATTCTCGATGTATCGAACAATGACGGTTGAATGGCTGAGTCGGCCCTTCCTGTCTATCCATGAGTTCCTGCTTTTGGATCCTAACTTCCCTATATCCCACCCTGATGAGAAATCTCACCATACAGAATCTATCAATCAGAAGCAAAATCAATTTGACAGAATTGGTATCTTTCTGCCTATGCTAGGGAGCACAAGTAAATGGAAACATAGACTAATCTCATTCATTAGTACTGTGAAATTAATAAAATTCTTACGATTGTCAATTTTATCAGTCATCAAAATTAAGAGGGTCTTTGTCCTCCTGGCTTCCACTTAAGCTTTGAGGGTAATGACATCAGACTCTTAATGGCGTCAATTCCTTATTTGCATTTGCTCAGAATATCCCATTGCTTATTTAATATTGTTCTCTTTTATCAAGCTTCACTGCAGAATGAAAACGAATTATTCCGGAATCGGAAGCAAATTGACATTAATTGCAACTGCAAAATGGTATTTCGGCCTAGTTATGGCTTATTCGAAAATGAAGCATACAACACCGTTTTTTAAATATATGTTCAATGTTACCTATATTCGGGAAAGCAAATGGACCCTGCATTGAGTGTGATCACGCTGATCTTTCCTAAATTGTACGTTTAAGTTATTAAAGTTTGTAATTAATTGTAATTGATTGACCAGATGAACATACTTCCAGGAGGTGATTCAGATGCAAGTCTGTGTGGCGAAATGTTGCAATTGCTGGCTGTACAGAAGAGACAGCACAGCACAGTCCTTGCACAGCAAGTGTCCCAGCAACTCCATTTGGGGGTGCTGGATGCCTCCCTGATGCCATGAGGCTGAGGAGGGGGCTTAAGACTCCATACAGGTGTGGTGGTGGGGCGTGGCGTGGCAGACAGCACCCACCCGGCAGTTAGTGAGCACCCTATGGCTAACACAATTGCGTGCTCAGTGAGAACGCACCGCGCCCTGGCAGCGCTTACAGACATTGCAGATGCCCCCCTCATCTAGTTTTTGGAGGAAGCCGGGCCCTCTTATTCCTGGCCCACCACAACCCTCTCAACCCTTGTCTACAACATACATTTAGCCTCCTCCTGTGAGCTAAATTCCCACCTCCTCATGTGCAGCTCTCTCAGGTTTTCACTTTCCCCCGTGTGAAGACTCCCAGTCCTGTTTTTCTTGGGATTATGGCCTTTTAGTTTTCATAAATTTAAAATGGGGAGACGCTAGTCCCACAATTCAGAGGACATCAAAGGTCTGGATGGCAACCATCTCGCGCATGTGAAGGGGGAACTTTCAGTCTCTGAACGGGTGATAACTAGTCATTTCCCCGTGAGGGGCGGGGGTTGGGGGGTATTTGTCACTTTACATATTACCTTACGGGGATGTTTTCATTTGCAAAGGCGTGAGCACCGCTTCAGAATGGGACTGCGTCAGCGTCGCGCGCAATGTTGCGCCTTCGCATTTAGTATTACCGAATGGGCTGCAAAGCCGGCTTCAGCCCCTCATCTAAAATCAAATTGTGGGTGGAGGAAAAAACAGATAGAATTGTGAGCTGCACCTTACCAGCATTTGAGTGCTATTACCCAATCGGGTTAAGGTCTTACTTGTAGCAGTGCACCTGAACCTGCCGTCAGATCTCCTAGCCAGTGAGTGGCATTTTTAAAAAGAGTATTTTTTAATGGTGGTCTAAAGGTGACTAGGGAGGGCTGTGATCCCTTTGCAAGTGCTGTTTAAGCAAGCTTCGCTAAACACATTTTTGTCCATGTAATGGCCCTGCAATCTTATATCTACATTTTTATGTGAAAGGTCAGACGGTATTAGCATAGCCAATATTTCAGTATCTGATTTATATCATGATTTCACTCTTATATTTATTGCAAAGAGGCATTAAAATGTCCTCATTTGACCCCAGGGCATGCAGAGGAAATTGGCAGGGTTTTCATGTGTTTCCCTACTTCTTTTTTAAAAATATTGAACTGAATAAAATATTGGTTGTTATTAAATGGATAATAGCTTGAGCAGGCCCTGCCGAGCTTCACACGTGTCCTGCAGGCTGAACACATAACTCTGGGGCGAGCACTTAACGTGCTGAGCTATCGTGCTGACTTTCTTAACTTAAAAAGTTGTCCAGAAGTGGTCCTCCAGGCAATCAGTTATGAGTCTTGTAGAAAGATCATATCACTCGAAAAACATGATGCAAACATTGCACCAATCTCTCCTGAAATAAACTCGTTAAAGGTACCCAGATAATGACCTGCTTTGTCACCCCCTTTGTTCTCTTGGGTACCCCCTGTAGCCCGGCCTGTCACTGCTTTTTCGAGCAAGTGGGTCGAGCAGGAAAAGTCGTTGCAGTGGCGACAGTGGATTTCAGGAGGTAGCAGCGGGCGTTGTGGACTACCAGGTCAAAAGCAACCATTTTATATGCCCCATATGCTTTGATATAATCAAAGAAGCCAACATTACCAAATGTGGACACGGCTTCTGCTCGAAATGCATTCACCATTCGCTGGAGGACAACACTAGGTGCCCAAGATGCAGCGATGTGATTGAAAATGTAGATCAGCGTTATCCTACTTTTTTAGTTAATGAACTCAACTTAAAGCAGAAGCAGCATTTTGAAGAAAACGATTCAAACCCGGCCGGTGGAATGGTCACCGCTGGCAGATCTTCTAGGATTTGCTGGGTACAGACCAGGACAATTTGGAATTGGCCAACGGGAAATTGATGCTGGAGCTGCTGGTACAGAAGAAGAAGCAGTTAGAGGGGGAGTCCCGTGCTGCTCAGCAGCAGATCCTCATGGAGTTTCCCAAAGTTGCCTGGAAAAACGCGAGAGAGCAGTTGTATCAGATCCAGAAGGAACTAAGTCTTCTGGAAGAAAACATCAACTGTGTGAAGGAGACGAGTGGTTTGTATTCTCCCGTTAGCGAGGACAGCACAGTGCCACAGTTTGAAGCACACTCAGCTTCACCAAGCAGTCTTATCAATTCCACAGAGAACAGTGAACCCCCTGGTTTCAGCGGATGTTCTCAGACCAAGAAACACCCTTTGTATAGCAACACCTTGGCATCGTGGCAGAAGATGCTCACTGTTCACTTTGAGGACCTGGAGCAGTGCTATTTCTCCACAAGGATGCTCCGTGTCTCACATGACAGTAGGATCTCTGGCCACTTGGTCCTATGCCAGCGACCTCTGCAATGGCTCCAGCATAGTCTGCAGCGTCAAGTTTGATTGGGACAGCAACAATGTTGCTATTGATTGGGTGACTAAGAAGATCAAAGTATACAAGTACAACCCAGTGACTCCGCATGCAATAGACTTTCACTTTTTAGAAAACAAGATGACCTTCAATTCCAAAGTCAGTTGTATCAGCTGGAGAAGTTACCATAACAACCTTTTGACCATCAGTGACTACGAAGGCACATTCATCATGTGCGCTGGGTTCACAGGGCAGAGGTCTAAGGTATATTAGGAACATGAGAAGAGCTGCTGGAGCGTTGATTATGACATAATGGACCCCAAACCTTTAGCTTTGGGGCCTGACAAAGACAGGCTCTGGTCCACCAACCTGGTGAATTCGGTTGCGACCATCGAAGCAAAGTCCAACGTCTATTGTGCCAAGTTCAGCCACTCATCGCTCTATCATTTGGCATCCGGCTGTGCTGATCACTGTGTCCACTACTATAGCCTGTGCAACACAAAGCAGCCAGTCATGGTGCTCAAAGTCCACCGTAAAGCTGTCTCTTACACCATGTTTGCCAACAGTGAAGAAATAGTCTCTACATCGACAGACAGCTTGTTGAAACTGTGGAACGTGGGGGCGCATCATTGTTTTGGCTCCTTCAAAGGTCATATCAACAAAAAGAACTTTGTAGTCCTGGCAGCCAATGGGGATTACATTTCCTGCAGAAGTAAAAAATAACTCTCTACCTATATTACAAGGGGATCTATCTCAAAACGCTGCTCACGTTCAAGTTTGACACCGGGCAGGGACCAGAAAGAGTATGACACCAATGAATTTGCCTGCACTGTGTGGAGTCGGGCAATGCCAGGCGGTTAATCCAATGTTCTGATTTCAGGGTGCAATTAAGGTGCTTGAACTAGCATGAAGAGATCAGCTGCATTGGGTAGAAGGTGCCCCTGTCACTGCTTCAGCTCTGCAGAGACCATGATGGGTGGAAACCCTTCATAGCATGTTGGCTTCCATTCTACTGACTTTGTTGGACCTTACCTGTGGAAGGCTTTAGTATTGATGGAAGTGTGGGGGCGAAGAGTGAAAGGAAATGTATCTGCCATCAGCATTTCAGATGTACCCCATGGACAGCGTGTGGATGATGCTCTGTCAGGCGTGGTAGGAGTTTCTTGGACACCACCGTTTTTAGGATGCGGCGTGGGAATACATTCTTTCCAGCAAACGCGAATAAAGGAAACCTACACAAATAATTGTCTATGGTCTTCCCAGATTTCTCCTTGAAGTAAAAACCAGCAAAGCGAAACAATGCTTTTTCAACAAATCTGCCCTAGATCTTGACTTTCATGGCAAGGGTTTGGGGTAATGGAGGAATCTGTGAATCCTCGCGTGGGGGTCATTTAACATGAATGGTCAAGCTGCTGGGTAGGGCTGCTTACACATGCTTGAAAGGCGGCATCTCCATGCAATTTCGATTGTGTTTTGTGAACGGATGAAATGCATGCATGTGGCTATGGGAACACCTGGTTTCCATGCTGCCCACCGAGGCCAGGCGTGTGGATTCCAGCATCTTCACTTGCATGACTAGTCAATGCCAGTGGGTTTGGTACATAGAGCGGCTGGGGGAGGGGGATGCAACCTTTACCCTCCACCCCCAGTTCCGTGAATTAAATCAACAAAAATCAGACTGTTTATAATTTATTGGTAGACATCATGTCTTCACCATCAAATTATGATTATGGTTGGTTATTTATAACGTGTTTAAGGACCCGGGAATCGAACCTGTGTTGCTCCGCATCATCTTGCTTCCAAGGCGAGCATGTTGCTCCTGAGCTATCCTCCCATTTTTTTTAATCCGCTCCTCACTTCAATAGCACCTGAACTACTTACCACTACTTGGAGTAAGCATGTCTGGGTTCATTGATCTGCTGTAATTTAGAATTGAGCATGGTTTTTTAGGATATCCAAAATTGTCATAAATGCATAAAGGTTGTACTTAATGCATTATCACAGATTGTTTCCACACATGTTGGCTGTTCTAAGACCTGTTTGGATTCTGGTCTTAAGTGGCACAAGAGCCCATGTGCTGATGCAGATCAGTTACTCCTATGCCTGGTGTTGTCACCATATGTAAGACACAGAACAGTCCCATATGTTCAGAAGCTGCCATCAAATGCCAGTTATTTTTATCTTTATTTATTTATGTATTTTCTTTTTGTGACTTGTACAGAGCTTTGAACAAATGCAGTTCTCTCCAGGGCACATACATAAGAAAACAGACACAAGGGGACTACATCACCTAGTGCCTCCACTGAGCATTCGCTATTTAGGTTACCATTTGAGTTCACTTTTGATGGCTCTTTTGAAAGTGAAGAAGTGGTGCACTTGGCACAGGTCACCCGAGATGTCATCCAGAGGGTTGCACCTCATGATGCCAGCAACCTAGAGCCGGTCCTTGTTTTCTTTCTGGGAGTTGGTGGTAATGTCATGGCCAAGAAAGACTTAAGTGTGCTGTGCGGGACGTAATGTGGCAGTCGCTCACACAGAGGTGTCATATCCTTTTACCTGGAACCTTTGTGGCTGATGCAAAGAGTTTTTGAGGTGGAATTATTTGTCAACAGGGAGTCACTTCAAGGATCCTAATGCAGGGGTTATGTGGTCATATTTCTTTAATCCAGTTATGGTTTTGGAGTAGCTGTAGTTGTCTGATCAGTTATTTAAGTGGTCTTCAGTAAACAGCATAGCAACATTCCAGTGTATTTAGCACTAATGCATGTTGGAATTGTGTTTAGTGGTGCATTCAAAAGAAGTGTATACGCTTTGTGGGGATGTGTATTAATAGTGTGCACATTTCGTTAGTGTGTTGATTTGCTGTATGAAATGATGGTTCTTGGGTGTTTTGCTTTGCCCGTTGGCAAAGTCATCCTACATAGTCTAGCCTTTAGAAAGCCGTGTCCAGATTGTGGTTGAAGCTAAGGGTTATGATGACTGTTTCTTTGTGTTAAAGCTGAATTTGTTAGATTACATCCATGTTTGTGTTGCATTGAGACAGTTTGCAATGTCCTTATGTTTGTTTGTTTGTTTGTTTATTCATTTATAATGCGCACCAGTCCCGGGGGTATCAGGCCGCAGCAGTCACGACAGATGCACGGCTTAAATGACAAGGTTACAGGATATAGGCAAGAATACAACATATGTACAAGTTATACAAGGTTACAAAACTATTGTTATTAAAATGATGTGTTGGTTTATTGTTTGTCATGAAAGTCACTTGGTTTTCATCTACGTTTGGTTACCGGGGTGTGGGGGCGCAGGGGAGGGAGGCTGGAGATTTAGTTAGTCACTCACTGATGCCACTGATGGCATTTAGTGTTAAAAGAGGGAGGTTGGAATCTGATCTGTAGTAAAATAATTCCTCTTGGTCGTCCATTTTTAGTTTGGGCTGTTGGGTGTCGCTAAGCTGAATCTATTGCATTAGAGGTTAGATCGGGAGAAATGGCATATGAGGCGGGAGACACAGCTTGTAGGTGCGGTGTGGCTCTTTGCTCAACCATTGACTGCCCATGAGCATGCTAATCCCTATTCCTACACCTCCCCTGCCAAAACACCTCCTCACGGGAACATGTTGCGTTCATTTTATTCAAGCCTTACCTTCAAACTGTGCACTTGAATTGCCCTCCTGCGTTTGTCCAAAGCAGTCTTCTGAGAGTTCATTACTTATTTGGAGCTGTAAACCCACTACTGGTGTAATAATAATGTCTTACCCAGGTCTGCCTTCAGCCACTGGATTTATAAGCACTATGTGTGTCCTCCACTGAAGTCCTGTTAAAAACAAGCATTAGCAAAGCCAACAGTTTTGCTTTGTGTAAATGTATTAGGCCTTTGCCAGGCACTGCTATTAGATGCCCAGGTATTCATACCATTTTGGGCCTGCGCCCATCAATGGCCAGTTCATACTACAACGACTGTGCCTGGCAAGGGCCTTTGCCATGCCTACACAAAAGCCCAAACTGTTGGCATTGAAATGGTTTTACTATCACCTCCCTGAGTGATGTAAACCAAAGGTCTGTTTGAAGGAACATGTGACATAGTTTGGTCACGTGCATTGTTTGCTCACAAATGCGATAAGTGTGAGAATGTGTTCTTTCTTTACTGCTGCTGGGCAAGGGAAGCACAGTGGAGTGTAGGCTTATATGGTACTTACAGTGTCTTTTTCTTGCTGGCTTTGAAAGTCATTGAACGCGGTTCCAAATGGAGGTAGTTCTAACCTGTGGGTCGCTTTGGGTTTTTGTTTTTTCAACAAGGTTTTGGATAATGGTGATTTTATTGACCGGGAAGACAAATATATGTTATACTAAATTTAGGGAGAGTTTCACTTTGCTGTTTGTTTGATCTTAAGCGGTGAGTTAATTAGCAATCATGTATCAGGAGCTTTGAAGAGCCGCTATTATATTCTTGTTTGGCTCCTGTTATTGCCAATCAATAACCCTTTGCCCAACAATGGTAGTGTCACCAGATATAAGATACAGTCTTGCATGGCAAGTTTCTGCCATCGTGTGCCATGCACAGGCTTAAATGCCCTTGCACTGCCATCTTCTGCCAGTCAATGCCTCATATCACTCATGTACCGAGAATAATCTCTACATGTAAGGTGCAGGCCGTGCAGCCTCACAGGTCCAGGTACTGCTATCATGTGCTAAGGTCAATCTCAAATGCCAACACCCTGCCATCCAATTTCAAGTAAAGTATCTGAGTCCAGCAACATCCATTATGGAAGGATGTACCTTGTAACTGATGATCACATGCGTGCTCTGCCCATTCCCTCCTCCCCATCACCACCTTCAACCCATACGTTATACGACCTTGTGTGCCCCATCCATGAGACACAGAGTGCACAGCAGAGGAACCATGTCTGGCATTGGCTCAGACTCCCAGATCCATTGTGATCCACTGAAATGCTAGATTTAGTTCTGCTCGATCCATAATCAATTTCCTGGTGGGTAGGAAAAGGAGGCCCTCTTCTGCCTTCTCTAGCACTCACCAGCCATTAGGAAGGTCTTGGGGATAGACAAGGATTTGAACATTCAGAAAATAAGCATGTTACTGATGGAGACAAGTAGTTTTCTATTCTTGCCACCACCCAGCAATCTTTAAAACAGAGGTTGAAAGGTCATTCCTGCAGTACAAGGTATTTTGTTTTCTTTTCTTTTTTCTTTTATTGTTTAAAGCGCTGACCTAGCTCAAGAGCATCGGAGCGCTGAACGGAGTGTGGGTAGCTGACAATTGGGCTGGCATCATTCAACAGTAATGCAGTACTGTGTGGTCTGTGCATTGGTATGTGCTTCCATTGGACAGAGTCCATGGCATGTATAGTTGAAAGAGCCATGTTTTGAGAGATTTGTGAATTTGGAGAATTGTGGGGGCATTCCGAGCAGACACCAGACTCAAGTTCTACACGATGGGTGCATGACAAGAGTAGGATTGTTTGTGGATGAGTTGTGGTTCAAGCCAGTTGGTCAATTTTCTGAGTGAGGAGTGTTTGCCACCAGATATGTGGAGCTTAGCCACCGGGTATGCTGGTGTGCTACTCGCAACTGCTTTGTAGATGATACATGCAGTCTTGAACAGTATCCTGGCTTCGAGTGGAAGTCAATGTAGTTCACGTAGGAAGGGGTAATTCGGTCCAATTTCAGTGCTCCTATAACAAGACGTGCTGCAGCAT
Organism: Ambystoma mexicanum; assembly: GCF_040938575.1. Taxonomy (NCBI): domain Eukaryota; kingdom Metazoa; phylum Chordata; class Amphibia; order Caudata; family Ambystomatidae; genus Ambystoma; species Ambystoma mexicanum. The sequence goes on from NC_090939.1 coordinate 194,668,615, forward strand.
GTTGGAATGATTTTAGCGGAGCCAAGTGAGCAGCTGCAATTCCTGTCAAGGGAGCATTTCCTCCATAGATGGGAGAGACCGCAAGGGCCTGCACTACGGTCTGAAAGTCCTGCAGCGGGACGAATGGTTTGATTTTTCAAAGGGTTGAGATCCTGAGCCTTCTTGGCTATGTGTTTCTGGAATGACAGATTGCTGTCAATGGTGATGCCTAAGGATTTTGCTGAGTGTGAGGTTTGTGGATCTAATCCTTCTAGGTGCATATCATTGAGCCATTGTTGGACAAGTTGTTTTTTAGCAGGCAGCTGATAAGGATTCATTCAGTCTTGGGTGGGTTTAGTTTGAGGGAAGCAGTCGACATCCAGGACTGAATGATGAATAGATAACACAGAGAAGAATAATGTCCTCTGTGCAATTTATTCTTATGTATAATTGAGCATCGTCTGTGTATTGGTGGATGGCTATATTGGGATCTTTGAGGAGAGTATCCAGAGGCTTTATGTAAAGGTCAAAAATGATTAGTGAAAGGATGGAGTCTTGGGGGACTCTTCAGGAGACCTGGAATCAGTTAGAATGTAACGTTCATCTGGACAGCCTGGTGTCTGACTGCCTGAGAGGTAGTGGGTAAACCATTACAGGACAGTGCCGGAGAATTTCATCCTGTCAGCAAGGATGGAGCGAAGGATATGGTGGTCCACATCGTCGAACGCAGCCAAGAGGTCAAGAAGGACGAGGAGGCATGAGTCAGCATTATCCATGATTTGGAGAGTATCATCCACCACCTGGATAGTGGCTGTCTCAATGCTACACTTGGGGTGGAACGCTGACTTATAGTCATTTAGGAGGTGGAGTTGTTTGATTCTGGTGAATAGTTGTGTACTACTTTTTCCAAAATGTTGCCAATAAAAAGGAGGTTTGAAATGGGCCTGTAGCTGGTCAGGTTGTCTGGATCTAGGGTTGTTTTTTTTCAAAAGAGGTCGAATGAGACCAGTCTTGACGGTGTCTGGGAATGATCCTTCTGCGAGGGAGGCATTGATGATGCTGAGGAGAGCATTAAGCGCCAGGCCCATCAATTGTTTAATGATGAGGGTCGGAATTATAACTTTGGAGGAAGACGTAGGCTTGAGGGAGGCAATAGTTTTTAAGAAATCTGGAGAAAGAGAGGAGCAAATTCAGTCCAGAGGGTCAATGTGTGTTCTGGGGTGCAGGGGATGCTAATACTGTGAGAGGTTGATTTGATGGTCTCCCAGATTTTGTCTATTTTTTCAATGATAAATGTGTTGATTCTGTCACATTTCTCCTTAGTTGCTGGTACCTCAGGGTCGGGTGAGGGTTTGGTACAATGCTTTACTACTTCAAAGAGGGCTTTGCTCCTATGAAAGGCTGCCACAATGGTGGTAGAGTAGTAAGCACTTTTGGCCTTGGTAATCAGAATCCTAAGGTTTGCACAGAGGGATTTCAGGTTGGTGATGTTGCCTGCACTATGGTTTTTGTGCCACAGTTTCTCTAGGGCTCTGATTGAGCATTTGTTGAAGGCTAGGTCAGGGGTGTACCAAGGGGCATATGGTTCTGTTTTAACCCAGCTGGATTTTAGGTGGGCATGAGTGTCCACCAGTTTCATGGTAGAGTTGCTGAGTAATCCCAGGAGGCCTGAGGTATTCCCTGTGGTTGGTAAGTCTGAAAAGTTTGCTTCTAGCTCATTGACTGGGAAGGTTTTGAATGAGTGGCGGTGAGTGAGCGGATGTTTTGCTTGACCTTTGTTGGCTGTAGTCGAGTGGGTGACTGATAATGGGATGGCGGCGTGGTCATGCCAGTCAAGTCGGTTAGGGTCTGCATAGGTGATGCAGCGGGATGATGTGAAGACTAAGTCTAGTGTGTTTTATTTGTTGTGCGTAGGGGAGAGCACAATTTGCCTAAGGTCCATGGAAGCGGACAGTGCGAAAAGAGTGCTTCGAGTGTGGTTAGCAGCCTGTGACTCGGGGATGTTAAAATCAATGAGAAAGGCATTATTAGAATGTGCTATTTCTGGTAGATATCGCTGTTGACCCAAAATGATATCCACTGTGTAGACAAGCACAGGTTGAGTGTGATTAAAAAAAAACATCTTTCTGGTGAGGTGGTTGGAAAAAAACACAAAGACGCCTGTTTTTCTAGTTATCTGTGTATGCCTGACAAATGAGTGGAACTGCATCAGCCTGGTGGAGGTGAACAAGTTTGGCGGTGCGTGAAAAGTGCTGATAAAAGTGACAACCACTTTTCCCTCACCGCCAAACTACGAGCTTGCCGGTGGGGTTTACCAGTTTTACCTCCTGCCAAGAGCTGGAGGTAAATCAGGCTCTCACCGGTAAAAAACTGCTGGAATTTCCAGCCCCGGGAACATCCGGTAATACCGGGATATCAGGCGCGGGTAACCGTAGGATCGTTTCCGGGTATCACTCCGGAATTACCGGCAGGTTACTGGGAAACCTATAGTGAGGCTCTTTGCGTCCTCCTTCACATTGGTTTGAGGAATCTGCCATTGATCCCTAACCCTCTCAGGCTGCAGTGGCCCCCAAGTGAAATCATTGCCTATAGCATTAGCAGTACTTTTTGCTGATTTTTTTACTACACTTTTTACCACCCCCCCAAAACGCAGATAGTAAGTTGGGGTAAGGGACTTAGAAGGGGGTGTTGAAAAGTGGTGTGCGCATCCCTTCCCCAATTTTTTGGTAAGAAATCACAAAAATCAGTAAAGAAAATTCGGCCAAAGTGTATTTTGGCAAAAAAGGTTGAGAAAAACGCATAGATCCGTACACCTCGGCTCTGCTGATTCCATTATATCAATTTGGCATCTGGAGCTTGCAGGCAGGGGGACAGTCCTGCATCAGCATAGAGTATCACCACAAGCTAATATAGCTCCTCCCACTCAACGTCCAATCAGATGTGTTTGGTGAAAGCTTTTTCGTTCTGCCAAAAAATGCCCGGAATGCATTAAGGGAAGTTCGGGGTATCTATTTCTACAATAAGGCCTAAAGTCAAATTAAACAACCTATCTGAAAAGTACCCACTGTACATAATAACGAAAAAATAAAAGCATAATCAGTATAAAGAAATGGAGCTGTCAGCCGCTTTACAGGCAACCAAGATACAGGAGTATTTAGGCTGTTGAGAAAGGGTGGTTGCAGTCAATGGGCCAACCCAAGCTCACTCAGTTCTCAGAAAGGTGATAGCTTCAAGCACACAAATAAATGACCATTGAAGTACATGACACATCCACTATGTGCACGAGCACTGCACTAGCGACTCCATGAGCTATAGATGATGTCCATCACTATAACACAGCTGCAACATGAGTTTACCCCGGATAGACATAGTTATGACATATGCACAGGCAGATCTGATGGGAACATTCCTTCTCAGTCATTAGTCATGATTTACAGATAACATTCAGAATGCTCATTGCAGACTCTGTACACTAGCTATTGGTTGAGGGGAAACACATATTTCCCAATGATGTATATTATTTGTTTGCTGGTGCCAAAAGGCAGCATATATTCGTGAGCTGATTGTGCACTGCCTTACCCACAGAGCAGTTTGAGGCATGGGGCAACCAGCTTGCCCAACTGTGGAAAGACATCAGATTTCAAGTCGTCCCAGGACTGAATTACATCCATTATAGGGATTCAAGTGGGGACCATCAACAAATGAGTATTTTAATATTACATACCGGGCTATTTACCCAGACCGGGTGTTACTGTGTTAAATGTCTGGAAAAGTCTGTAGTCGGAAAGTACCATTGGAACACCTGTGATAACCCTGGCATCATTCTTCAAAGCATTCAGACCTCATAGTGTATATGTATATATACCCACCTACCTGCTGCCCATGTGTACATATTCCCCTTCTGGCTAGTGATTTGACGTCCTGCTAGTGCCTGTATATATTCTGTCTTCCTGTAATCTGTAACTGACCTTCTATGGCCTGAACATATTTCGCTTTGCGTGTAATTTGTAACTGACTGTCTATGGCCTGTATATATTTTGCTCTGCATGTAATCTGTAACCTTGTAACTTAAGCCTTGCATATGCTGTACTGCTGCGCCCGGCTACCTTCGGGTTTGGTGCGCATTATAAGTGGATAAAATAAACAAACAAAACAAACATAGAGACTGTCATTGTACACTAACGGAATAATCCATATCAACATCTCAACTATATTTTCCAATTTCCAGCAATGAACTCCTGGCCAACCCTAGTAATGGCACTGAACAAAATTGTGGTACCCCACTCCAGCCAAAAGGCCGCAACCCCATCTCCAATCCAGCCAAAGGCCACAACCCGATCTCCCGCCAAAGGCCACAAGAGGCTCCTCTGGGAACACCAATCAGGAAGAAATCGCCTCATGCCAGCAACACCAGCGACAATATCAGAGAGATCACCCACTAATGTACTAGGTGATCTGGTGACAAGGGTTCCACGTGTTAAAATCGTGGCAAAAATGGCTGTGAACACAAAATATTACTGCAAAAAGGCTGTGGTTTTGCTGTGGCAATCCATGTAAAGGATGCAGGGGACACCCCCACAACCCCTGGACCCATTATACCATTTAGGGAGAGCATTTTTGCCGCAATTTTTTGTTCGGGCGACATTTTTGCTGCGATTTTATCACTGCATACCGTGACAAGAGCATGTGTCAGCCCTTCTGGTTTTTGGCTTCACTTTCTGTCTGGAACTTCACTGTCAGTGGCCATCTTGGATTGGTGACATCACTTCCGGTGGCCATCTTGGAGAGCTGAAGCCACTTCCAGAGGCCATCTTGCATGAAGCCTGTCTCCAGCCGAAGGCCACAAGAGGAAAAACCAATCAAGAAAGAATTGCCTCCTCCCAGCAACACCAGAGACAATTTCATAGAGAACAAACCACTGATGGGCTAGGCGATTAGGTGACAAGAGTGTGTGTCATCCCTTCTGACCTTCCTAGAGGTGTCCGGCAAGGAGCATCACAGTTAGGGGCGGAACAGTGAAGGCTGAAGATCAGCCATTGACTAGCCTCTTTGACACTTAGCACATGAGCCGTTGCTTTTGCCTTTCTCCCTGTTGTACCTGTGAGTTCCTAAAGCTTCCAAATTACTGTACTGTCTCTCTACACTGTGCTACGCACCTATAATGCATTCACTCCTACTTCTTTTGCTGCTCCTCCTAATTACCTCTCCCTATAGTTTCTCCAATCCCGCTACAACGTCCTCCTTTCCTATCCCTATTATAAAACTCACATCTTCTAACACCTATCCACCTCTCCGCTCTTGCTCTGCGACTCAACTTCTCTACTCTTCCTTACCTCATCAACTAAACATTGCACACTGGAATGCTCAGTCTGTATGCAGCACAAAAGTACCTTTATCACTAACTACTTTCACTCCAGCTCTCCCCCACTAGATATTCTTGCTATCATTGAAACCTGGATTTCTCCATCTGACACTGCCACTCTGCAGGACTCCAAACTATTTAATTCCCTCTCCTCTACTGACTGGTAGAGGAGGTGTTGGATATCTACTCTCTTCCCGCCTCAATGCCTCACAAATCTTCAATGCCACGTCCTCTTCTACCTATTTTGAATTCGCCATCTCTACTATTGCTCTGCCTCACTTGGTTCACATCATCTCCATCTATCACCCTCCTGGTCCTATTGGACCATTCTTTGATAATCTTGGGCATCTCCTTGATTCTCCTTCCACTAAGCAGCACCTTATTCTCTTAGGTGACTTTAACCTTACCTCTCCAACCAATTCTCAGAAATCTGAACTTCAGTCGTTTCTTAGTGACCCCGCTATCCACTCTATCCAGAACCTACCTACCCACACAGGGGGTAACTCTTTGGATCTCTTGTTCATCTCAACCTCTCTCTGTCACTTATACTACTGTCACACCATCCATATCTGATCACTCCATTGTTTCCACCACCGTCTCCTTTCCACCCTCTGACCTCTCCTCACCACTTGCTTCACCTATTACTAAAAGGAAAATGAAACCTTCTGCCTCACCCTTTTTCTCCGACCTACAGCTCTCACTCTCCTCTGTTAAACCTGATCCCCCTTCCACCAATAATGCCTTCTCCAGTTTCCAATCCCTACTATATGACTCATTCTCCTCTCACTTCCCACTGCTTACTTGCACCCCTAAGTCTCCGCATCCTCAGCCATGGGTCACCCCATGCATAGGCTCTCTCCGCACATACATGCACTGGCTACTGTGCAAATGGAGGTGTACCCACTTGCATGAGGACCTATAACTCTACCTCTTTGCCCTGAACTCTCTCAAGTCCACTCTTGATAGAGGAAAAGGGGAATTCTACCTCACCCTCATTGGCTTTCACCACAACCATCCTCGCCGGCTACAGAGCCCCCTAAACTCACTCCTCTCTCCCACGTCTATGACTATCAACTCCACTCTCAAAGCAAATGGCCTAGCTGAATACTTTGCTGTAAACATTTCCAAAATTAGAGACTCCCTCCTGACATTCCTCACACTCCCTGCTCCTACATTTTACACTCCGCCTACTCTACCCTCATCCTCTGCCTCTTTATCCCACTTTAGTCACACTGATACTGACAAAGTGCTATTGGCACTGATGAAGGCTAATCCCTCTCGTGCCCCAACCAACCCTCTTGCTCCTCACCTAGTCATGCCTATTGGCTCTTTAGTGGCCTCTCACCTCGCTGAACTCTTCAACCTGTCCATTGACTCATCTAGCTTTCCCTCTGTTTGAAAACAGTTGCGGTCATCCCTCTCCTAAAAAAGCAAGGGGCTGACCCGAACCTACTGGCTAACTTCCACCCTGTGTCTCTCCTTCTGCACTACTCTAAAGTGCTCAAAAGTGTTGTGTTCAATGGTCTCACCAATTTCTTGGACATCCACAAACTTTAAGACCCCTCACAAGCAGGTTTCTGCTCCTGTCACTCCACGGAAACTGCTCTCATGAGTGTGTCCAACTTTTTGCCTCTGCTAAGCACTCCAACCTATCCTCTATCCTAATTCTCCTTGACCTGTCTGCTGTCTTTGACACTGTCTCCTTAATACCCTCTTTCTTCTTGGGATTCACGATCAACCCCTTGCACCTCACCAATTATCTGTCTCCTGGAGCAACAACACCTCTCAACTTACTCCTCTAACTGTTGGTGTTCCACAAGGCACTTTACACTGTACACCTGCAACTAGATGGCATGAGCTTATTTTTAGAGTGGGCAATATATACAGAGAGCGGTTTTGCACCATTGTGAGACATGCAGAATGTTGTAAGAATGTTAAGTTAGGTGCAGATGTAAGATCAAAACATGCAGAGAGGTAGTGTAGGGGCTTTGATGAATGGATGGGTGGAGTGATAGGAGTTGCCAATGAGTACACAGTATCAGTAACCTGGTGTGCCCAATCCAGTATGCTCAACATGTGCAAACCAAACAAACTGTATCTTTTCAAACCTGTAAGAGCTGTAGTATATTGTGTAGATCATATACAAGTAGATGGAGCAGACCATTCTATTATTGAATTTAAATTATTTATGTAAACCCCAGAAATAAAGGTAGAACATCAACTAAAAAGTTATCTTTTAGGTATTTAAGACATTTCCCAAATAACCTTCATCAGAAGAATTCAACTGCTACAACCAACAATGTTACACCAGTTATGACAGTTAACGACGTCTGTAGGTCTCTGTAAGAATCTATGCAAGATGTTGTGCTACAATAAAATCACTTGAAAAGTTTTTTGTTTTTTAAAAAAAACTAGTCACTAGCTATCCTGGTGTACACAGACACTGAAAGATAGTAAACAGATCAACAATGTTAGAAAAGAGGTGGATATGTGGGCATGACAATAGTGCCCGGGAACAGCTTCACATAGGCAGAAAGAGAACACAGAGGGAGACTAGATCAGCTAAAGCTGCATACTATAATAATTCCCTAATAAGGCAGGAAGTCCATCACAGGCCGTTTCAAAGACAGTGCATTACTACATTGACCGTCGCTTCCTACTCAGGAAATAGAGCATTCAGTGTCAGAATCCACTGAGAAGGAGGAATACTTTGTGGAGAAGGAACATTTGAAACTCATGAAACATTTGAGGTGGGTCCTCAACCTCTACCAGTGATTACCCTCAGAGATTTACAGGACTGGTTAAGCCTTGATAAGATTGAATGTAAAGATGTTTTAGAGTTTGTACCGTTTCAAGTCTCGCTTTGAGTGTTAATGATAATGGATGCCTATCTTGAACACGGCATCTTTCCAACTACTTTGAAACCTACTCACCACCTGCCCCTTTTAAAAAACGGACCTCTAGATGCTTCTACGTGGAATAATTATAGGTCGATCACTGAGCTCTTTCATGTAAAATAGTTGATAGTACAGCTGCTAATCAATTGCATCATCATTTAGATCATACAACTGTATTGTAACAATTTCAATCTGGCTTCTGCCCATGTTGCATTATTGAGACTGCAACTCCTCAGGTGGTGGATGATTCTTTGCAGAGCAGATGACGGGTTAGGATGGAGCTTGCCATATGATGCTCCTGGACCCCTCAGCGGCATTTAGTATGGTGGGCCATCAGGCATTAACCTCTACTCTAATAGCACAGTGACTGGGTATGGGAAGAAGGGTCCATAAGTGGTTTTCATCCTTCCATACTGGATGTAGTCTGATTGCTTGCTGTGGAGTACTTGCGGACCTCGTCTCTGCCCATAGCCTGGGCAGTGCCCAAGGCTCAGGTGTATCACCAATCATTTTTATATATGTACATGGGTCTCCATCCAGGAATAGGTTGTAAACGTGCATCTATATCTGAATGTGTTTGCCCTTGCTGATGTCTTCTGCTTTAAGCAACAACTCATATGCTTTAAATCTTGGATGGCTTCAGATCCATTACAGCTACATCCACAGAAGACTGAGTTTCTCATCAGTTCTTTAGAAAACAAAACAATGTATGATACAAGACTGGCTGAGTACTTTGTTGTCAAAATCACGGGCCTCTCACTGGGTAATTTGTGTCATAATCTATAATGTGCCATTGCAAAGTTACGATTCTAATATTGTAGTTGCAAGATTTCACTTATTGCCAGTAATCCTCATATATTTGGTAAATCTGTTTATTCGTTTAGGACATTGTTGGGCTGAGATAGGGCATTTTAGGTGGTTCTGCATTTTAAACAGATTAAAATCCTACTTGAAATCTCCTCAATCGCACAATAAGCTAAGATTCTGTTTCATTTGCTGAGCCCATTATCGGTATTTCTCGCCTCTCATTTGACATAGGATATCAAAGATCTCTGTTCCATCAGGCCTCACTTTGAATAGACATTTGCATCGAGGAACACTGTTAGCTTGAGGGCTACTACACCTAGTCATCTGGAAGTCACATGAAGGTGGCAATAGATTCTGTTTGGCCAGCTTTGCCACTCATAGAAAGTCATCACATGTAAAGTTAACGTGTTGAAAAAACAGATGATTGCCTAGGAACCCTCTATGGTGTCATGTTGATTTGTGTATATTTAAGTATAGCACTTTGGCTCATGTTAATTCTGGCAGCATCTATTTTTTCGCTGAGAATCTTTCCAATTCCACACGTCACCCAAATCCCACTAAAGCAAATTCACTTTAACCAATCATTTTGATTTGAATGTAGGAATGCTTTCTCGCAGTTTTCTGAATGCATGGGTTCTTTCTTTGAGAACATAGAGTTAATGACAGAACACTGATTTTCAAATTAAAAGCATGTTTGGTTCTCGACTGCGCACATTGTAAAACATGTACTTGAAGTTATAGTGTACACACTTTCAGTATACCTACACCCGTGCACATTACATTATGTATATTTCTGCTGCCCCGTCTTTAGATTTTTTTTCCATTTCATATATTTGAATGCATTTTATATATCATGGGGAAAACATGCTAAAACGTGAAATAATGTTGCTGCAAAATGAAGCCTGGATTTTAATGGACCTCCTTATGGAAGAAAAGCTGATAGCGGGAAATGAGAGAACTGATAAACCTACAGCTTAGCCAGTTGTTAAATGTGTTTTATCCGTTTAAAGAGTGGATGCATCAGTTTGTTTTGAGCAATGATCTTTTTTATGTCAACACGTGTGGCGTGGTCATGTTTAAACTATCTCTGCTCTCCTGTAGGGTCTGGAGTGCCCCAGTTCCAGCCAATTGCCTTGAATGGTCGCATTCAGCTTCTGACCAATGGCTCCCTGCTCATTAAGCATGTTCTGGAGGAAGACAGCGGATATTACCTATGCAAGGTCAGCAACGACGTGGGAGCTGACGTCAGCAAGTCCATGTTCCTCACTGTTAAAAGTAAGCGCTAAAACCATTCAATGTTTATATATTTCAGTACTGTTTTAGACCGTGTTTCTTCACACAAGAAATCTCTAATGAAATCTATCCTCTAGCATGTCCCTCAGAATGTTGAGGGAGCGTAGCTACGGGCAAATCCTTGAGCTCCCTCAATGTTGTCATCGCAGCATCTGCTGCACGGGCAAGACTTTTGCAGAAATCCCTGTCATCCCAGGAGCACTGCTGTGAGCCCTTACACACCAGATTCCATCCTCCCCTGGCTTCTTTTGGCAGATGCGGCCTTGGACTTCAATCCTGACTGCCCCTGCCACTGGCCCCGCTGCCATCAGCATATGCAAGATGTATAGGCCCTGCCCTTGGCCTGTACCAGGCGTTATGGGTCCACAAACCCTGTTAAATGGCCTTGCTGCACCTAAGCCTTTAACTCAGTCTTCAGGGCCCATAATGCCTGGTATACCTTCAGTCAGGGTCTATAAATATTCATTAGCACATGGAGATCCTTATTGACCTCCTCTCAGCCTATCAGAATTCCTTAAAATGCACTCCAAGCATTTTCTTTTCTCAAGCAGACAGGCAACCGCAAAAAAGATTTTCTCAAAATTCAAGAATCAGCAATGCAATTTCCCTGCAAGATTTGGTTTAGCAAGGCAATTTCCACTCCTTCAATGTAGTCCGCATCCAATTTAACACACCAACGTGAAAGAAAAAACGTGGAATAATAACCTCCATTTTGGATAGAGAAATTGTTCTGTGCACCTTATGCAAGCTCATTACAAAACTGTTCCAGCTCAACAAGGTTTGTAGTTAGAATTCATAACTCCAGAACCTTTATTTCTGTTACCACTATGGGCTAATTTCATTATTGACCTCGATAGCGGTCATTATCACCTGAGATAATGACCCTTAACCGACTTATGGCAGAGAGAACCTGTCGGCAAGTCAAGCCATTTAGCTTTTGATATATGACCGCTCGCTCTTCCTACAACTATATAATCTATAATAGAATCATCTTTTATATACAACCTTAACATTAAAATGTAATTATTTGTAATCAAGCTCGAGTGATTAGAAATGGTTTTGTCGTGTATTGTTCAGTGTTTCTCTTTGGTTTTGTGCTAGACCTGTCCCTCGAGAAAAGTTGCATTTGTTCGGTTTGGAGTATCTTGACCTTTTGATTAAGGTCACTCCCACCCCACTTACATTGTTCTACCAGTCATACAAAACCTAAATAGCAGTGGGTCTCGGAAAGGACCTCACATCAGACTGGAAAGAAAAATACACTTTTTGGTTCCATAATGTTTTGCATGGCCAGTTTCATTGGCAAACTGATACAGAGTAGAGACATAATAAAGTTCTGGTTACCTTGCAATCGTTTGCTTTTTAGTGAATCTTATGCATAAAAATTATTTTCTCCCACTCCCAGATTTGGGTTAGTCGTTGTTCAAAGCTGATGCTTTGCGAACAACGACTAACCCAAATCTGGGAGAAACAATACAATATTGATACCACATGAGGCACATCCTGCGGCAACAATCCCCCCTTTTTCTATTCTACATATACTTTTGCCTTGATAAAGACCCCTCTGGTTTGAAACACATGTCAGCTGACCACCAGTTAGACCATGGCCCTCATTAGGACTCCGGCGGAAAACCATACTGCTATTAGCACCATGGTCGATGCCGGAGTCCGCCATGGTTGGCGGTGCGGTAATTCCCCATGCCACCATGGCCCTTCCCCATTCTGATTTTTGCCCCATAGGGCATAATGGGAATGGGGAAGGCGGTAAGTACGGTACTGCAAATTGCGGTACCGTACTTACCTCGAGAGTCCCTTTGCGGGCCCCTACTTTAACGGCTGGTTTAGACCAGCCGTTAAGGTTGGGTCCCGCAAAGGGACCTCATAATCAGGCGTTAAGGGTTTAACGGCGCCAACACCTTTTACGGCGCCGTTAACCCTTTAACACCAGGGTCCTAATGAGGGCCCATGTGTCTACACCACTATAAATAAATAATCCCACTGAGAAACACTGCATCCCAGTGTGAGAATCATTTCTATGCATAAGATTCACTAAAAACCAAAAAATTGCAAGGTAACCAGGACTGTGTGCAATGTCCTTGCTTGAGGTGTGCGTTCACCTCTACCAACCTGTGACCTTGCATCGATATATCAAGATCATCAGACCTAAGAACGAGCTCAGCACAGGAGTGCTCATATCTAGAGCCCAGCTTTCTCTCTATCCTACCGACAGAAGAATGTAGCAATTTGTATAGGTGGAGTGGAGGCCATCACTTCATACCTAACTCACTGTGTTCCGAAAATATTACAAGGTTCAGAGTAGTGAGTAATGAGTGAATTATTCTGTGTCAAAATTGGAGCTAAAGTTTCACATGATGCTGCAGGAACTACTGGGATCAGTACTGGGATGTGGCCTTTTCTTTGTTGAATTCATCAACCTTTACACAGAAATTTCTGTTTTATCAGAACCTGTACGCCTTATATTTTAAACATTTCTGCATGGTTCTTTTTCTCAAATTAGTTTACAGACATGTGGATGCCAATGTATGTTTCACTCCCTGTGTTCTGCTATTGCAGAGAGAGTGGATGCCAATGTATGTTTCACTCCCTGTGTTCTGCTATTGCAGAGAGAGTGGATGCCAATGTATGTTTCACTCCCTGTGTTCTGCTATTGCAGAGAGAGTGGATGCCAATGTATGTTTCACTTCCTGTGTTCTGCTATTGCAGAGAGAGTGGATGCCAATGTATGTTTCACTCCCTGTGTTCTGCTATTGCAGAGAGAGTGGATGCCAATGTATGTTTCACTCCCTGTGTTCTGCTATTGCAGAGAGAGTGGATGCCAATGTATGTTTCACTCCCTGTGTTCTGCTATTGCAGAGAGAGTGGATGCCAATGTATGTTTCACTTCCTGTGTTCTGCTATTGTGCTGCATTTGATTTTAAGATTGAACAAAATCTCTATGTGGACAAGTAGAGAAACTGCTACAATGAGGAAATCTGTTTTCTGAAGTTTTGCGCCTTATTGTCATTAACTATTTTTTTTAACTCTTCAGAAAACCTTCGTAATGACTACTTTTTAATGTTATAATGCAAATGTCTCACGATAACTTCAGTGAAATAAGGAAGTTGGTGCCGGAGAATTTGACAGGCAACCTTGTCTGAAATGAAATCCTCCCACGCTTATTTTATTGAATGTTATTTGTCACTGTAGCACAATTCAAAACTCCTCATGTACATGTGTTTGGTAGCATGTTCCTCTAGATTACACCCCTTGAACGCTCTTCATATTTCAAGTGCACAACTAAATCTTTAAAATGATGCCCCAAAGGTGACTATTGTTACCTTTTTCCCATTTAATATGCATTCTAATTAGTCTAGATTAGATGGCAATGCTAATTAGGCTATTGTGTATCCTTCATACCTAGAAAACACGTATGCTGTAGATAAAGCTACCACATGCCTTTTGTCCAATCAGCAAAATCGAACAAGGGCACAGGCAATGTAATTCTAGTCGTTTCTCTATTTTATTTAGGAAACATGTCCGCAGATAACTGGGACTCCTTTCATTTATTTGTTGGGTTCCTATTTCATGTGTAGTACCCGCTTGCAGCATACTTGGTTAAAGCTGCCCGCTTAGGTTAACACTGCATCATGGGAGAGCTGGCCACAGTTGCCAACTCAAGGTTGCCCGCAATCTTGAAGGTGTGGTTTACAGATGGTCGCTGAAGGTCGTACTGAAGGCCATAATGGTTTAATCCAGGGCACATCTTAGTATTTCTACTTGGTGGTCCGGAGACCATGACCTGCACATAGACATGGTGCTCTGGTGCCGTTTAGTCATAGGTGTTGTTTGATAGTATTTCAGGCTTCCTGTGAGGCTTTGGATGGTAGACAGAGAGTGCATAGTTATGGTACTAGAAAGAGGCTATGTGTTGTTCCCTTTGTAAGATGGCTGCCAATGTAAATGCTGTTCTGAATTATGGGATGTATCCAATGACCCCTCATGTGCTTACATTGTTATGCAGCCTCCATGTCTCTCCCCCAGATGGTATAGGGCAAATGTTCTAGATATGTCACCAGCTCAGCAATGAATACAGGGGGGAGGGGGGGAGGTTGCAGTATCCTACTTCGGTTTACCACCTAAATTCTTGAAGGCATGCTAAGTGGAGTGGTGTACAGTGCATCCACCTAATTTATTTAATTGTTCATTTATTACACACTTAATACCTGTGTTGTGGTTTATCAGCACATGATCGGGATTCGAACCAGCGTGGCGCTGCGTTGTCCTGCTTCCTAGACAAATATTGCTCCTGGGCTATCCTTCCTCATTAGGACAAAATTCACCAGGACATCCTTCCTTTTCAGGCCAAAATTAGGACAACCTCCAAAACACGAGACATTTATGCAATGCAAACATGATCTAAGGATGCACAAACGGTTGGTACAAATGGAAACGTAAATGCTCAGTCAGTCACTTAGTTGACTAAACAAGCCTTTTAGGCTGCTTTATCTGGATAAAGGCAAGAGGAAAGCTAGCAAACATGATTCCGTGTAACTGTACACAATCCAGTTTCCCCTCAGCAGTCCTCTAGGCCGCCGTTCCCCCATAGTAAGCACACAGCCTTGTGTAGAACAGAGAATGTGGGGAAAAAGCTAAAGGAGCGTGAGGTTCTGAAAAGCTGATGCGGCAAAGGCAAGTGTACCTCGGCTCTGGTCTGCAACAGAGTATCGACCGGGTAACCATAAAGGATGCACCTCTAGGAAAAGTCTACCTTGAAGGTTTTCCTCGGCCTATCTAATTTTGAATGTGTATTAAGTGCATCTATTGCACCTACTGTGGCCCCTTGCTGCTCTAGAACTAAAATAATGTTAGTAACCGGGGAAGGGGAAGCAACCAATCAGGTTGCTCGGATCGTGGGTTGAATCCCACGGTCCAAGCCCGTATTCCGAGCAAACTGGCGGTTGCTTCCAACGCATTGCCATCTTACCCCCACCCTCCCTTAACATACTTTTCCCCGTCCCTCCAACTTACCTGATGGCTGTGCTGGCACACTTCGCTCAGGCCTTTAACTTGGGCATACCGGGCCATTACTCCCCTCTGCCTCGGTATAGCCCGTGGAACGGGATACTAACGCCATAATAGCTCCGGTGTCCTCCAAGTAAGGTAGAATATGCCTTCAAGCATTCCCTAAATGTTTGTTGATTGGCCAATCCCGTAGTCCTCGTAGGCTAAGGAACTCATTACAAGTAGGGTGGTAGGAGTAAAACCAGTGTTATTTTAAATACCACTTGTTTTTTCCACGTAATTCTGAGTTGGGATTGAATGGGATATTTACTGCATGGGTCACGTGTGAATTGCTGCATTACCCCTATTCACTGCTCAGTGTGAAAGTGTGATTTTGAATGCATGTTCCTTGCAGGAACTGAGGTTTAGGGGATAATCAAATGCTCATTGGACAGTATAGATTCCCTTAAAGGTAAGGATAGCTTAGCTGCAATGTGGTCATTTATGGAACAAGACGATGGGCCTCATCAGGAGGATGGTGGTATCCCCGCGCTAATTGCATCTGAATACTGCCAACGCAATTAGTGTTACCGCTACTCGGTCCGGCGCAATTTGCGCCATACCATTAGTAGTGGTGTAGCTGTAATTCCCCATTCCCTATTGGGTCCATTGGACTCAATGGGGCTGGAGGCGCTATTAGTGCCGAAAATGCCCTCTCCGCTGGCACATTCACCTCCAGCTCTGAGCTCGAGATTGGGCCAGCCCTTTAAATGCCGCAGCAATAGCGTTACTGGGGCATTTAAGGGCTAATGCCCAGCTCGTGATAAGGCCCATGCATCAGGAGCTTGATCGCTGGCTCTGCCTTTAAAAGCGGGAGGAGTCTGGAATGACGCCAATATATGTCAACAATAAAATACAAAAATAAAAAAGTTGATCTGGCTACCAACTGCTAATAGGTTCAGGGAGTGTAGCACTAGCAAAGCATGCTCAAACACCCACACATGTAGCAAAAGGGGTGCTGATGCTTTTTCAACTCTGAATGCATCTACTTAGGCATATAATGAGCCGTAGATCGGGTAGGATAGTACCAAGGTCACAAGAAAAGAAAGGTAAAGTTGTGTTGAAGCATCGCCAAAGTGAAACATCCATGTTGGACCACTGCGGAGACCCATAGGGTCCTAGACAACTTCAAATTAATAAGGACCCCAAAACATTTCACCAGAAGGGGAGGTGTTCCAGCTGGTGTGGCTTACAAGACTGTTCCGGTTCAGTGTTTCAGCAACAAACTGCCTAAACTGTCCGCATAATCATCGGAGCTAGGATAAATCTGAAAGTTAAGCTGCGTAACATTGGCATGGGTAAGTTTAACTCTGCCAGGTATAGACTAGACTTATGGGTGGTGTTTATGTACATCAAGGAATAGGGGCCATAGGGCAGAACCACATGGCACCCCACAGTCCACTGTTTGTGCTTGTGATGAATACCGATGAAGGGAGATCTTTTCCTGGTTGTCAGAGAGAAATAAAATGAGCAAATCCCCTAGCGTATTCTCTGTGCCAATGTGTTGGCAGTGGGAGAAAAGTATGGTACGTGCTTTTCTTGGAAGCAAGACGTCACGGAGCAACACAGGTTCGATCCCTGAGTCCACGCTTAGAAACCTCTGGGTATTAAGTGCGTTATATATAACCCATTACAATTGCATTACAATCAGTGATCTTACGATAACAGCTGGATCATGAACTCAGCATGACACCTGTGGAATGAGTGTAACAAGGGTCTAGTTAGCTACTTCTGTTAA
Source organism: Ambystoma mexicanum (assembly GCF_040938575.1). NCBI lineage: Eukaryota > Metazoa > Chordata > Amphibia > Caudata > Ambystomatidae > Ambystoma > Ambystoma mexicanum. Next base: position 194,685,752 of record NC_090939.1, read on the forward strand.
GATTCTTGGATCCCATAAGGGTGCAGGATCTGTTTACTAGAAAGGACCATGTAGGGTGTGCTACATTCTGGTAGACTGCAGGGGGTAGCACTTTTGTAAGGCTTATGTCACAGTTGTTTTGTATAGCTCACAGCTGCCTCGGGTGCCGATTGCCTCCGTGTGGTGACTAGGAGGTGTATGCGGTGGTTGTGCTGAGGCAGGGTGTGATTTGAAAAGTGGGTGCGGTGAACAGTGTAGTCGTGCAAGGAGTTGCTGCGCTTCAGGATGGAGGTCAGACCTGGAGTCTGCGCCCGTGACTATAGGGCAGTGCAGGGGAGGGTCTGTGATAGAGAATATCCTCTCCCCTGCCACGCCATCAGTGTCCAGCCTGGAAACACAAAGGGCACAATATTCCCAGTCCCATGTAGGCCTCCTGTATTTGTCCAGGTGTGTGTTGCTACAGTGATAAGTCATTTGCCTCAGGCTCTCTGAAAGGTAAGACATTATAACAGTTATAGGGATTTGGTATCATGCAAGACTGCTGTTGGTTGACACATTACTTATGCGGTACCATGGGAGGAAAACAAGTAGGGGTTCAGAATCCTGAAGCAGAAAGTCCCTAAATGTGTGGGTAAAACTGAGGAGTCGTTTTGGTTAGCCAGAGGTAATAGAGGGTAAAAGGAAGTGGTGAAAATAGAATGGGAAACCTGAATAGTCTGTCCAGCTAATCAAGAAAGTGGGACAGGCATTATATATAGGATAAAGCACTTCCCACCTTATATTATAAGGATATGGCAGGTCACCACGACCTTGCAAGTCCAAATAGAGGAATGAGGTCAAAGACTGGGGTGTCAGGAAATTCCTAGGTGACTTTTACATGTGTTATGGGGGATTTTATTCTCATAATACATGGCCACACACTTTCATCCCCATGAATAACCTCTTGCTCATTCTAATGTCAGGGATGTTCCAGTTTTTGATGCATATTATCAGGGAGAATCTGTTTGGATTAAAACAGATAAGAATAATGGTCACATTCAGGGTGTCGCAAAAAATAGTTTTGGCATTTTAATAAAATGCATTTAAAAAGGCGTTGCACTTTTAAATAAATACTAACATGCTGATAGACTCTTTTATCGAGTGTTAAGCTACACCAGTGCACAAAGTAAGCATAATGAAAGTCTCTAAGGAGGCAGCGCAGAGAGGTATTTTACAAGAAAGGAATTTGAAACCCTTATCACGGCTTTAATGAAGTGATGCAATGTCCGCTGGGACTCTGCGGTGTGCTGGCGCAATCAGCAGGGTGTGTGATGTCACATCTGTGCGACGTCATTTCCTTATTTCAGGTCAGTGGTGATGTCACAAGTTGACTGTAATAATACCATTATTTACAGGCTTTTCTACGGGAATAGCTCAGCGGGTTGAGCGCTCGCTGCTGTGATTTGAGCATGATCTGCCAGTCGCAGGTTCAAATCCTGGCAAGGCCAACTCAGCCTTTCGTCCGACCGAGGTCAATAAATGAGTACCAATTTCGGTTGGGTGATATTGTATGTAAATATGTGCTGTGTAAAGCGCTTTGGATTAAGGCGCTGTGTAAATAACACACCTTTATGATTATTATCATCATTACAATTGATGCTGTGGTGTAGGTGCAAAACTATTAGATTAAAACTCTCTTCTTAAACAGCTGCCTAAATCTGTTGCCTCACTGCAGCCGAGAAGGAGTCATCTGGGTGTGTTCCTCCCTTACGCCCTTCGTGACTGTTCACAACCTATTCGCTGAGGTTTTGGATCCCGATTTTGCAAATCGCATAACCCCTGCAGCCGTCCATTTGCCTTTACTCCCAATTATCTTTGCGCATGCACACAATGTTTTTATCCCCCATGAATTGGCATGACACAAGATTTTAATTGGCAAAATTGGCCGCAGTTTTATTTCCATGACAACAGAAGTATTTGTACACAATAGTGACCTCATTCTGTACGTGTGGCGCTTGCTTGCCGGATTTCCTTTGCTTCCCCCTATACTTGGTATAGTAGGCCCCCAACTCCCCCGACCCATTTTACCTGTTCCTATCCTGCCCGTGCAGGGGTCCGTGGGTGGGGAGAGCGCCGTTTGTTTTGGGGGGGAAGCTGAGCCTTATTTGTTCCTACCAGACGCCCCCGCCGTTTAGGCCCCCAAGAGGCGCTGGTCCAGAAGAGCGAAGACCCATTCCGTTTCCTTCTGGCTCGTCCGGAGTCTATCATTTGTGCTTGGTTGCCCAAACACCGCCAACTTGTCATCCTCTGACCTGGGTGCCCTGCGACAGCAATGCCCAGGTGTCCTCCTCCGTGTATTTCGTGGGTGGAAAACGAAATTCCTTGCACTTGTCAGGTGACGGCGACCGGGTCCCAGTGCAAGAGCGAGATGCCTGGTCCCTGGTCCCGCCTGCTTATATCCTGCAAGCCCCGCCCCTTTCCTTTTGTTTCCCCTTCGCAGGCTTTTGGGCCATTCGGCTTTTGGCGCCGTTCCGCCCCTTTGTCCTTTGCCATTCCGGGTGAGGGTCCCAGCTCCCGGCGGCATGACCCCGCAGGGGTTACCCTGCTGCCTCCTCCATTTTTGAGGACGTTTTCCGTCGTCAGCTCCATCTAAGCAGCTGAAGCGTACAGAGCAGCGCAGCCTGGCGCCATTTTCTTTCCTCCTGGCATATACTCCCAGTGCCTGTCTGATCCCTGCTCGCAGTTTCATGTCTGATAAAAGGGCATTCCAGATCACATAGGAGGGGCGGCCTCTCCTGAGTTCTGGCTACTGTTTGAGTCTAATGAAAACCCCCTCCGGCTATTTGCAAATCCATGCGCAGTCTGGCTTTCTCTGCCTCAGGAGGCGAAGCCCTCTCTCTGGCATATACCAGCCCTCGTACGCACTCAGGCAGACGTCCATCTCTCTCACCACGTTTTCCAGGGGTGCTCTCTTCATCCACGCTTACAGAACTGCTATCATACGCGTGCATGTATTGTTTCACAGGCTCGAGATCACCCCCCTGAGTCTTTTTTTCGATGGTCCAATTGTGTCCTTTATGTCGGTCTTTCCTCACTGCTGCTTTTGGGCATGCACCGCTGTCTCTGTTACCCTATGGAAACCCGCTATTTGGCTCCATGTCGACCTCCTTTCTCCATCACGTTGCCACCCTCTCCCTCCCTTCGTCACGAGCCCCCTCTTTCGAGGCACAGCTCCAGGGGGCACACTACTGCATTTTCAGAGGGAACCACTTGTTTGTGTCTCTTGCTCCTTCTCCATGGCTGTGTATCGTTCAGTTTTTCATATGCAAAGGGCAATGCTGTGAACCCCCTGTTCTTCGATTTTTCATTTCATTCTCACATTCAATTTTTAGAGAACTCAGAATCAGTATACATGGTTCATGGTTGCCAACATTTTAATGGAAGGATGAGCTTTGTCAAAAAAGAAGTGAGCTCCAATCCCATGGGGCATTGTATACTCTGCAATTCAAGCACACAACCCTTTATCATAGACATATTCGTCAAATATCATCCATGTGTTCCCAAAATGCTCTTTGATTTTATGCGAAGCACCCAAAAATCCTCTTTAGTGCTATTTTCCACAATACAATAGGAAATAATTTAAAGCATCATTCTAGGTTTTTATGTCAGTAAGGCAACTGTGTCATTCTCATTATGACTAAAATATATACTGGAAGTGATTATGAGAAATTAATTTATTTCTTGATTTTATTGTTCATTTATACCAGCGAGTGGTTTCTAAGCGTGGGATTGGGATTCAAACCCATGTTGTTCTGCGTTGTCTTGCTTCTAATCCAAACATGTTGCCCCTGAACTATAGCATGTTTAAAGGAGCCATTATACAATGTGAGAACACTAAAATAATTTCCTTTTTAAAAAGATAGCATCTTTAGCCGAGAAGACACACCATTTTGTTTTTGTAAAAGTCCTTCCTTCTTGGAAAGGCTCCTCCTCAGATGAAAATGAGTGTTTGTTTGCTTTTGTGAACATGATATATGCTGTCATATGGTTGGATGTGGCATTTATAATGTGCCTTTACACAGGTGTTTCTAGGCAGGACAAGACAAGGAGGGGGAAACAAAGGGAGGACAACATAACAATCTTACTAGGGCTTGTGTCATTCAGATCAAGCAAGTGCAGGGAAGAGGGAAGGGGAGAAGTGCCATGTTTAATTTTGCCTGCTGACAACTGATTGGTTGGTACAATACCAGCAGAGGGACAGTGTGAGCGTACCCCATTGCTCTGACACAGCACACACAGGCAGTACACCAGAGAATGGGACTCTGACCCACAGAGAAAGAGCCAGAAAATTGAACAAACAGAGTAGCAGACCGAGAGAGGGAGACAGACGGGGATATAGGGGTACAGTGAGCACTAGCTTGACGTATGATTTGCCCAGTACAGCTGGATGCTTCTATTTTAGTAGTTTACGCATTGTTGTTGTGTTGTTGCTGCCACTGCTGACTCATTCTCTGGAGAGTATTGTGCCTGCACCACCCACATTACCAAAATAAGGCAAAAAGAAGATACTATCTAATTGAATCTAGGTTATTATGTTCTTTTACTGTAACCCTTTGTTTTGCACAGGGGTCAAGTCCTAAATTTAAAAAAAGTGGGGGACTCCTTAACATACCAATTGAATGTGGCGTCACCAGAAATTAGCATTTCAAGGTGCCCTCTGAAAAAAAAGTGGGGGGAATCCTGAAAAAAGTGGGGGGTGGGCTCTGTCCACCCGCGTGTATCCTCGACTTGAGCACTGGTTTTGCAGGGGTCCTTTGCATGCCAAATATGTTTCCGCTGTTTAAAACTCAGTGGAGCATGCCAGTGTAAACACTGTGAATGCATGTCAACTTTTAAATATCAACACTCTTTTTTTTTAGGGAGGGATACAACAGTGACACACAATGGCATCCCTTTCTATTATTTAAGTGAGAGGAAGCAGACACTGTCTGATGTTTTGATCTTATGCGCTCACACACAACACCTCACTTTTAAATCATTCAATAGAGAGGTTCATACTCAGCCAAGTGACCTTGATAGATACACTAACAAAGCATGCAGCAGACCAGTATGAACAAGAGGGAAACAATGGTATAATACAATGGTCTCCTTGGAAAGCAATTTGGGACTGGCATAGAATAATCTGTGGTGAGGGATAATTGGGGTTTGTCATGATCCCTGCCACCAACCCTCATAGGCAAGGCACTGGAGCCAGGCCATGATTCTCCATTATGGCCTTTAAGGCCTTACCATCTCATAAAGGACTCTTCTGGAGTCAGTCCTGGCGCTTTGGCGCCAGGCTCATACACAATGTGTGGTTGACATGGACCCTGGACTTGGTAATTAACTTTTGTGCAACATGGAGGCGCCCGCATAGCTAAGTTCTAAGAACTGTGCTATGCGGTCTAGTGTTTTGGCTGTGTTCAGGCCTGGGGATACTTGGGATACCTGGGGCTATAGAAGCCATGCCCGGACAGAGGAACACGCTTCGCGTTAATCTGCGATTAGCAGCGTGACGGTCACCGTGCTCAGCTCGGTCTCCTGAGTTCCTCACCTGCTTTCCTGGGTCGCGTACCTGAAAGAACAAGAACATCTTTAGTACGACACTTACCTGTGAGTAACCTCCTGTTCGCAATCCATCTTCCACCCGATAGTGAACAAAGTATCTCGGCGCAACCTCCATCTCCGGAACGCCTCAACTTGGGAAGAAGAGAGAGTGAAATCAGCATTAGTAAGCATTTCCACTTTTCAATTCAGGAAACAGCAAGAACAATCAGACGCTTACCTGGATTCGAGCCGCTCTTTGCCAGCATCCGCTCCAGAACCTTATAACAACATACAAAAGAGAGGAAACACAGGTTAGCACATGAAAAGACAACAAGGTGCCACGTACTGCGCATCACTCACTGCTTAGTGCTCGCTCCGCCAGCACCCGTTCTGGGACAGTATAGCGACCTGCAAGAACAAAGGGGAGACACAGGTCAGCACAGCACAAGAAAAGACGTATAGCTCCGCGCAATGCGCATTACTCATCATCTAGTGCCTAACCCCAAGCAGCACGACAACACCAATAACTCCTACCTGCACCTAGAGGAAGAAGCAAAGACATTACCAAGGGACAAGAGAAAGAGAGAAGGATAGATTACTAAGACTGCAAAAAACAGCAAAACCTAACCTTAACGAACTGGAGTCACAGCAGGTCTGGACTCGAACAGGGCCCGCACCAGTGAAGCAAACTAGGTTGCGACGTACCCACACCAACTACGTACCCCTGCACCGAGAAGCAGGATGGAGAGCGCATCATTCAAAAATGCAAGGTGAGGAAAAGGCTGGAGGGGAAGGTTTGGACCTGAAGGGAGGTGGGAGCCAAAACAACAAGAAACAGTAAGATTAAATCCGATATTCCTGTATTGCAGGCCCAATCCTCGACCGGACAGATTCCAAGGGAAGGGTTCGAGAACGCGAGTGGTCCAACCAGGGCTGAGTGGCGTCCCCGTGGATATCAGGTGAGCGTTACAGAACGCAAAGCCTCATATCACAATCCACTTGGACGTCATGGAAACGGCGGAAACCGAACAGTTGGCTCAGATGCTGGGGCAATTACGTGCTGAAATACATTCAGCCAGGCAGGAGACCAGCGCCCTGAGGAGGGAATTGATAGTCGCTAAAGAACGCACTGAAGAATTGAGCAGACAACTTCTCCAATCACAGGCGGGACAGGCACCTTTACCCGGTAGCGTTTCATCAGCGCCAACACCATCGGCCAATCCTGTACAGATAACCTTCCTTGGGGCAGTTCCTTTGGCCCCACCTGAACAATTCACGGGAGATCCCAAGAAGTATGCATCACTTATGAACCAATGTCACCTTCATTTCCTTTGTAGGCCTGGGGCCTTCCCTAATGACCAGTCACGGGTAGCCTTCGTCCTGTTTTATTTGAGTGGCAGTGCTGCGGACTGGTCTGTACCCTTTGTCAGTCAGGATGATCCTCTGCTACGAGACTTCAGGGGTTTCCAGCAAGAGATGGAGAAGCTCTTTGCTCGTCGTACCCATGGGCAGGCATTAGACAATGAAATCAAGACTTATTGACATATATAGCAACCTTCAACAGACTCGTGGTCAAAGCAGGGTGGCCCGAAGAGAAAAGAACCAGGTTATTCCATTGGGGCCTACAAGGGGAGCTAAAAAACGTTCTAGCACATGTGGCTAACCCACCAAAAGACTGTGCAGAGTTTATTAACCTTGTTGTTCAGCTAGATCACAGGTTGCAAGACCGAAGAGCAGATCAGATCAGACTGGACACCCGCGCTATGTATGTTCGATCAAAGGTCAATGCCCCACGTGCAACAGAAAGTTTGGTGGAACCAATGCAGATCGAAGGGGTAAGGGCCCCTTTGACCAAGGCTGAAAGAGACAAGAGAAGGCAGCAGCAGTTATGTTTATACTGCGGAAAATCAGGCCATTTCCTTAAAGAGTGTCCAGTGAAATCACCAAGGAGAACCATAGGGGCCACTGAGAAAGAAGATGCTATCAAGGAGTCGGAAAACTACCAAGCCCGGCAAGTGTAGGGGTCCGTTTGTCAAGCGAAGAAAGTGAACTGCAGACCTCTCATTTTGCATTACCAGTTATCTTGATCAACCACCAGCAACTGTCTCGGATGCATGCCGTCGAAGCATACATAGACAACGGAGCAGTTGGAAATTATATGGACCAAGATCTCGCAGTAAAGATGGAGCTTCCCTTATGCCCTAAGTCAACCACTGAAAATGTCACCACCGTTGATGGTACGGAAATAGCTTCCGGTCCAGTATCCCAATGCACAGCAGTCTTAACCCTTCTGTGCCATGATGGACACCGGGAATCTATTGCTTTCGACCTCATCAAGGCGCCTCAATTTAGGTTAATATTAGGGATGCCGTGGTTGGTAGCTCGCAATCCTCGAATAGATTGGCATGCAAAGAAGTCGACCTTTTCCGAAAGTTGTGCTTTCACTTGTTACCACAGAGAAAAGCAGCAAACAGAAACAAGTACATCTGCTCATGGAACAGCGGCAATAGTTCTGGGTGTAACCGCTACCCTACCAAGTGAATACCAGGACTTTCAAGATGTATTTCAGAAAGAACAAGCTAATACCTTACCGCTGCACAGGCCATATGACTGCCAGATCGACCTGATACCCAGTGCACAAATCCCTTGTGGTCGAATCTACGCACTCACTAAACCAGAAAACCAGCATTTGAAGTCCTATTTAGATCAATAACTGGCAAATGGTTTTATCCGTCTGTCAAATTCACCAGCAGCATCTCCTCTATTCTTCGTGCCAAAGAAGGAAGGAGATTTCAGGACTTGCATCGTCTGCCGTGCATTAAACCAAATCACCGTAAAGAATCGCTACCCCCTACCACTTATACCGGAACTGTTAGATCAAGTCAAAGACGCGCAAATCTATACTAAATTAGACTTTAGAGGAGCGTACCATCTTGTTCGAGTGAAAAGAGGTGATGAATGGAAGACCGCCTTTCGTACCAAATATGGCCTATACGAATACCAGGTAATGCCCTTTGGGCTTTGAAATGCACCCGCTGCATTCCAGTATTTCATGAACGATGTCTTAAGGGAATTGATCGACATCTGTTCCCTAGTCTACATTGATGATATCCTGGGATATTCAGCTTCAAAACAGGGCGACGTCAAGCATGTTCGCTCTGTTTTTGCAAAACTCTGCCAACATCAGTTATATGCCAAACTCAAAAAATGCTCATTCCATGTCACCTAAGTGGAGTTCCTTGGTTTCGTCCTCACCCCAAAAGGAATCCGAATGGATGTGCACAAGGTGGATGCCATTGTTTTTTTTTAAACGTATTTTTATTACATTTTCCAAATATATTAGTACTGAACAACATGACAGTATCAAACAAACAACCAAGAAATACCCCTCCTCCCCCCTACCGGGAAGTCTCAGTCAATGCACGTCCTCTGCAGACAATCTCTTACACCCTTCACAGGAATAGGTCCAAAATCCAAAATTTTGTGTGGACACCATTGTTCTTTATCTTTTCTGAACTTTTCGTGTTCTCCTTGAATGTTGTATGTCAGTAGTTCCATGGCTAAATGTGACCACACCGTTCTTATCCAGTCCATTGCCTGTGGTGGGGATTTATGTTTCCATTTAAATGCTATTTCCAGCCATGCCCCTACCAATAGTCCCATAAAGTTCCTCTTCTGCGTAACGTTCAGCTGTTTATCCTTGGGATCCCATAGACCCCCTAGCCACACTTCGTCTCCAATGTGTTCTGTCCCCGGGAAAATGTTTTCATTTGGGCTTTAATCTCCTCCCAAAATTGACTTAGTCTCTGGCAGTCCCACCATATATGTCGCCAATCTCCCTTCCCACAACATTCCCTCCAGCATCTGTCTGGAGAGTTAGCGTACATCGTGTTCAGTCTCTACGGGGTGTAGTACCATTGCAGGATTACTTTCACCCACATTTCTCTAGTTTGGATGGCTCTCGTCAGCTTTGGTATCATGTACCATATGTATTCCCACCATTCGCAGGGGAGTGTTTATCCCAGGGTTTGCTCCCACCGTCTCATGTATCGCCATGTGGCTGGTTCAGCCTGTGCATTTATATATTTGTAGGTGTTGGAGACAAACGTATTCGTTCCTGTGTGCATCATGATGTAGGTTTCGAAGGGAGTCAAGTCCCTTGACGCTGCTTCTTTTATGCGGGGTGTACTCAGCCAGTGGAGAAGTTGTTCATATTTATAATGATCTTTAGGGGTAAAGTTCAATAGTGTTTTGCAGTCCGCGAATGACCTTATCTGCTGATCTTGGTGCATATCTCCAACCATCTTACACCCTGCCTCCTCCCCTTTTCGGAAAGGCACCCTTTTCCAATCCAGGTGGGAATTCTGGGTTTGCAAACAGTGGCATGAAAGGGGCTGGGGTCTTTGGTTAGAGTTTCTTTTTTTATAGCGTCATCCCATACCCTCAGTGCAGCCTTCATTATCTCGCTAATGTGCGTGTTGACGTGTCTATATCGTTTGTTGATCCATAACAAATGTCTAGTGGAAGTTGTCGCTACTGCCCTGTCCTGTGCCACCCAGATTTTTTCCCCATTTTCCGGAATCCATTCCTTCAGCACCGAGAGCTGAGCAGCTTTGTAATATTTCTTGAAATGTGGTAAGGCACACCCCCCTCCCTTCTCTGTGCCATCAGGACCGCATTTGAAACTCTAGGGGTTTTATTCTGCCATACGTAGTTTGTGACCATCTTTCTGAGTGACTTCAAGAACGCTGGGGAGAGTCTTATTGGGAGAGCTTGGAAAAGGAACATTAGTTTTGGGAGTATCGTCATTTTCACTGCAGTAATTCTGCCCCACCAGGAGGTTGTTAATGGGCTCCATTTTTGTAGGTCTTTTCTAATATTAGCTAAAAGTTGTGGGTAGTTATGGGCATACAGATCGTTCAATACCCTGTGAGCTTGATTCCCAGGTATTTGATTCCCGTAGTCGCTATTTTCAAGTGAAGTTCCTTTGCGGTTGCTCTGATCTCTTCTCTATTCCCTGCCAGAGTCAGTATTTCAGATTTCTGCCTGTTTATTTTTAGCCCAGAGTGTAAAGACTGGTGGGGGGTGTCTGTACTTCCGCTCTCTATATGGTAGAGGAGAGGCACAGCGGACCCCAGCCAAGATTCTCTATAAGGTAGCAATGGACGAGCAATCAGGGCCTAGCTTCTCAGGAGGTGATGCAGGCTGGTTCTAAAGTACAGTGAAGTCCCCAAACCCCCACAAAGGAATGTCCAAACACTGTATTACTGAAAACACAGTCTTTATATAATTAATATTCAAAGGTATGTACACGATCACAATAACGCACTTTGTACTCGGAAGTCAATAATGATTAATATATACAATTCTAAAGTGGTACCACTAATGTTATCAAATCTCATTAAAGTGCATCAACTGTACGGTTAAAATGTCACACAGATTAATAACGAGGAAACCAGCAATAGAGATAGGAAGGAACGCAAGATGGTTGAAACAATAGACAGAATACTGACCCCTACCACTAGGCACAGTTCTGTGTGGAGATCTCCCCACCTAGGCAACCTGTAAATAAAGATATATATCACAAGCCCAGTCCATATAATGTTCGATAGTCTTACTTCTTCCTATTAAGGTTTTACCCCCCAATGTACCTGGTGGAGTAGAGTTCTCCGACGATGCGTCAACCGATCCTTCTTGAGTGCCTCCCTTTCAGGCGGGAGCCACAGATCGTCGAGAGGTATTGGGGAACTTGGCGTTCGGTGTCGGGGAATCGACGGCCCTTCTTGAGTGCCCTCCCTTTAAGGCAGGAGTCACGGGTCGTCGAACGTCCGACGGTGAACAGGGTGAACTACGGCAGGGAAGTGGCAGCTTCGTTCCTAGCGGTGCTCGTCGATGACAGAGCGTTGGCGTCCTGCAAGGAAGGGGCGTGCAGGGCACCTCAGTGACGATAGTTCTGGACCGCAAAGAGATGATGAAGAACTGTGGCCCAGCAAGGGCGTTGAGTCGTCGGCGTCTCTGTGGTCTTTAGGTGGTGGGAAACCCACCGGTGGATGCTCCTCGGCGCGTCGACGGTCGGGCCTTCTCCAGCGGGAGACAAGCGGATGACGATGCAGATGAGAGCGTCCGATGATCAATTAAAGTTCTTAGGCAAACGGGAGCACGGCGGCTCCGGTCAGCGACGGCGGTCGTCGACAGTGGCGGACAACAGTCCGGGTGCTTCTCCTTGGAGTTCCGCAGCAGTCCCCGTATCGGGTCGGCAGCCTGTCGAAGGTCTGTCTACCAGGGAGCGTTGGCAAAGATCAGCTGTGCACGATGGTCCCTCGTAGTGCGGGAAGAGGGCGCCTTACCAGGTCCTCTCTGGGTCAGTCCTTGGAAACACAGCAGCCTTCAGATTGCGAGGGAGAGCCACAGCACTTCTTCTCATCCACCGGGGGTTTCAAGGTCAAGCGTCAGTTACTCCAGTTACTCGTCGTAGTCGACTTCAGCTTCTGAACACGATTCCTAGCAGTGAGAGGTCCCCAGATATACTGTTGATCTCCCATTCATTCCGCTGGGTCACACTCAAGCATCCAATCATTACTACGGGCATTCATGCAGGCAGGCAGCCATTCAGGCACACAAGGTATTCAGGCCATTCACTTCTCCCCAGACACTCACAACAAGTTATGTGTATTGGGACAAGTACAGAGCCATTCAACACTCCAAGCTGCATTCATACCGGTTTCGGGCAGGGTTGTCTCAGTCATTGTGTTAACCACCCGATACTGGACACCCACAACACAAAATGCATATTCGTCACACACTCTATTCACCCAGGTCCCACCCACAGGAGGTACCCACAACATACATCATCGGGAAGGCTCCAGCTAGTCTGGCAGGGCCTTCACAACAACACCATATATGGCATTTCCACCCAACAGCCAGTCAGGGGTAAGGGACAGAGTCAGGGCTTCCCAGGACTTTGGGAAAACCAGGTAATGGGTAATAGAAAGCAAGAGGCCACTGGGGCCATCTTGTTTTCCATCAGGAATCAACTGATCCCAATGGCAGGGCCGGGGTATCCCAAAATGGAAGATACTCCTCGCACCTGTCAAATTCAGCATGGAGCTGCCACCAGCCCATACCCTGCTCTGCGGGCCACCCACAGGTGCCCAAAAACATACACTAGGGGCACAGGGTTGTACCCCCACCCATGGGTGCCATAAGGGTATCCCACGGGTCCGTTCACCAAACCAAAAGAAAGAGAGCTGCACCGCCAGGAGTCCCACATGAACTCCTGTGCGGAAAACATGACAGAACACACGATAAAAAGCAGTAAAGGACAAGGATACGGAGGCCCTGTCCCTCCGATGCATTTCCAGCATCACAGTCGCCCCCCCCAGACTGAGGTGGAGGTAGCCTAATCTCCCACGGGATAGACACACTCATCCAGATGGTCAACATACCTTCTGGAAAGGCCATCTGCATTATCGTAACTCTTCCCTGGTCTGTGCTCTATGGTGAAGTCTAGCCCTTGCAGGCTAATGCACCACCTGAGCAGTTTCGGGTTCTCACACTTCATCTGCATAAGCCACTTCAGGGGCTTATGATCTGTTTGGACCTTGATGGTTGAACCCCTAAGGTAGGGCCTAAAACGCCTAAGGCTCCAAACTATACTAAAACATTCCTTTTCAACAGTAGCCCACCTAAGTTCTCTACCCTTGAGTTGTCTACTGATGAATATGATAGGATGTTCTCTCCATTTGTCATCTAACTGGGACAAGACAGCTCCAATTCCGGTGTCGCAGGCATCTGTATGGACGATAAAGGGTCGGCTGTAGTCAGGCGCACACAACACGGGTGCCCGACACAGACTTTCTTTCAAGCCATTAAAGGCCCTCTGACAGTCTTCAGTCCAATTGACCTTCCTAGGCTGCTTGGGTGAAGTCAGAGCTGTCAGTGGTGAAGCTACGGTTCCATAGTCCGCCATGAAATTGCAATAGTACTCAGTGAGACCCAAAAAGGCTCTCACCTGGGTTTGAGTAGTGGGAGTCTCCCAGTCCTGTACATCCTGTACCTTACTGGGGAGAGGTTGGATTTGACTACCTCCTACCTCATGACCAAGATACGTGACTTTCCCCTGAGCTATCTGGCACTTGGTGGCCTTGATAGTGAGGTTAGCCCTTTTTAAGGCCTGCAACACTTTACCCAGATGTGTCAAGTGCTCTTCCCAAGTGGAACTGTCGACGGCAATGACGTCTAAATAAGCCACACAAAAGGCTTCCAGACCACTGAGAGCATGATTGACTAATCTCTGGAAGGTGGCAGGGGCATTCTTCAACCCAAAAGGCATGACCCTAAACTGGTAGAGTCCCTCTGGTGTTGAAAACGCTGTCTTTTCCTTGGCATGGTCCGTCAGAGCTATTTGCCAATAGCCTGAGGTGAGGTCAAAGGTGCTCACAAATTTGGCAGCACCTATGGTGTCCACGAGCTCATCAGCCCTGGGCAATGGGTGCGCGTCAGTTTTGGTGACGGCATTGACTCCTCGGTAGTCCACACAGAACCTCCAATCCTTGGTACCTGCCTGGGAACTTGCCTTGGGGACAAGGACCACGGGACTGGACCAGGGACTGGTTGAGGGTTCAATAACACCCAGATCCAACATCTTGGCGACCTCAGCCTGAATGTGGTTCTTAACCGTATCTGACATTCGGTAGCTCCTGCTCTTGACAGGCACGCTGTCACCAGTGTCAATCTTGTGCTTACACCACGGTGTAAGGCCTGGCGTCATTGAAAACAGAGAGGCATACTGCTGGAGCAAAGTCCTGCAGGCCCTCTGCTGCTCGGTTGTCAAATCTGGAGAGAGCTGCACTCCCTCCACGGAGCCATCCTGAGGGTTTCTATGCAGCAAATCAGGAAGGGGCGCACCCTCATCCTCTTCTTGCTCTGAAGCTAGCAAGAAACATGAGACTTCTGCTCGCCGGTGGAAAGGCTTGAGCCTATTGACATGGAATACCTGAGGGGCTACCCCTGGGACTCCCATGTCAACCAGATAGTTGACCTCGCCCATCTTGGGGATTATACGGAAGGGGCCAGTCCATTAATCTGCCAATGCCCGAGGCTTGGTAGGCTCCATCACGAGGACCTCCTGTCCCGGAGTCCAATCCACTTGCCATGCTTTAAGGTTGTGCCAGTATTTGTTCAATTCCTGGCTGGCCTTGAGATTCGCTGTTGCTTGACCCATCATCTGTGTCATCCTCCGTCGGAGGCCTAACACATAGTCCCCCACTTGCTTGGCCGGACCGGGAGGGGTGGCTTCCAAACCTTCTCTGATCAAGGCAAGGGGCCCGCTCACGGGATGTCCAAAGAGTAACTCAAAGGGGCTGAAACCAACACCATCCTGAGGTACCTCTCTGTAAGCAAACAGCAGGCATGGCAGGAGGAGATCCCATTTCCTCCTTAGGGGCTCTTCCAAAGCACTTAGCATGCCCTTGAGAGTTTTATTAAATCTCTCAACCAAACCATTGGTCTGGGGGTGGTAAGAAGTGGAGAACTTGTAGGTTACCCCGCACTCTTTCCACATGGTTTTCATTTAACTAGACATGAAGTTGGATCCTCGGTCAGAGACAACCTCCTTGGGGAATCCAACACGGGTGAAAATGACCAGGAGGGCCCGGGCAACCACCTTGACAGTAACAGTCCGAAGGGGTATAGCCTCAGGGTACCTGGTGGCATGATCTACCAAAACCAGGATGAACCGATGTCCACCTGATGTGGGAGGGTCAAGGGGACCGAGGATGTCAATGCCCACCCTCTCAAACGGTGTGCCAACCACTGACAATGGCTGCAGTGGGGCAATGACACTGCCTCCAGTCTTGCCAGACAACTGACAATTTGGGCAAGTCCTGCAGTGGGACTCCACTTCTACTCCCATTCGAGGCCAGTAGAAATGGGCAGAGAGCCTCTGCTTATTCTTCTTGGTACCAAGATGACCAGCAAGGGCACCTCATGCGCCAACTGCAGTAGGAAGGGCCTGTAAACCCGGGGTACCACCAACCTCTTGAGGGCACCAGGTTCAGGCTTAGTGGGCTCACTAACAAGGAGCTCACCCTCCCAATAAATCCAGAAAGTCCTAGGCACTTCTCCTTGTGCCTGGGACAGGGCCTGTTTCCTCAGACCCTCGAGAGAGGGACACTCTCTCTGTCCTTTACAGAAGTCTGCCCGGGAGTGTCCCCCTTCAGCTAACAAGCATTGAAGATTGGGATGATCCTCTGGGTTGAGAACATCTCCCACAGGAGAGTCTTCTGGCTTTTCTCCCACAGGAGTTGAGGTGGGGTTTACCACTGGACCCAGCCCGTCCGGAGCATGGATCCCAATGGGTGCTGTAGGAACAGCAGGAAGAGAAGGAGCTCCCTCTACAGAGGTGGCCTTCTTGCTCTTCCTTCGTCATGCCTTAGGCCGTGCCTTCGGCTTGGGTACCTGACTCACAGCCAGACCCGGTGTCACCTGTGATCTAGTGACCGCAGCAGCAGTCATGGGAAGACCATCTGTGATCAATCCCAACTCGACTAGATCGTTACCTAACAGAATGTTAGCAGGGACGTTGTCCTGAACCAGGACAGGAAGCTTTGCTGTCTTGTCTCCAATTACGAGTGTGACTCGGGCTACAGGCGATAATTTGGGAGGCCCACCAGCTAATCTGGCGGTTCTCAGTGGAGCATCTACATAGTCCTCTGGCTTCAGCAGGGTCCTGTCCACCACTGTCATGCTTGCCCCAGTGTCTCTCATATCAGTAGAAGGCTGGCCATTCAGGAGGACACTTCTCAAAAATCTACGGGTGTTCTGTGGGATAGTCGCCAGTACTTCCGCGTACTGGTCCCAGGCCCCAAGGGACACTAAGGAAATCTCTATGGGAGCACCAAAAGTGATTCCGGTAGAGGAGGGGAGGACAGTGGCCTCCACCTCAGACATGGGGTAAGGGTAGGTCAGACTGACAGCCTGTACTCCGAGTGCATTACCTTTACACTTGGAGTCACCCCTTTTGTGATCCAGAGCCCCACAGTCCCAACAAGTGCCGGGAGTGTGGGGTACGGTTCTGGAACCACCGGGAGCCTACTTTGCAGCAGGAGGACCACTACTCTTATTCCCACCCACAGATGACTTATCCCCAATAGATTTTTGGGTCTTAGGAGAGTAGGATTTAGGTTTATTCGACTGTGACTGCTTTTGGGACTCCTCAGCTTTCTGAGAGGCCCCTTTTTCTTTATCCTTGTCCTTCCCACTGGAGTCCTTAGGGGACACCCGGTGGGAGACCCACTTGTCAGCCAGCCTAGCCAGCTTAATGGGATCCAAAATGTTCTGGTCAGCAACATACTGACGCAGCTCTGGTGAACAGGCTTCCGAAAAATGCTCAAAAATCAACAGGTGGGACAATTCAACAAAAGTTTTCACCTTGTAACCATCAATCCACCCCATCATATTCATGTGCACAGCACTCACCCAGTCAACCCAAGACACATTCTCTCTTTTCTTAAAATCCCTGAACCTTTTTAGGTATTGGGTAGGCGTCTTGCCAAACTTGGCAATCAAAGCAGATTTCATACACTCATACTGACCCCTTTCTTCCACACTCAGCTTCAGAATACAGTCATACCCAGTTTGAGGCACTCTGCTTAGCAAACACTTAGCCCAATCTCTTTTGTCAACATCATGAATTGCACAAGACATTTCAAACGCTTCAATCTATTGGAGGATATCAGAACCATCCGAAAACACACCAACCAAATCCTTCATAAATTTACTTGCTGGGGACCTGACACTCTCACTGGGTTTTGCTGAAGTCTCCACTCGAGCTTTCGCTAGCTGGATTCTCTGACATTCAGTGTCCTTGTCTTTGAGTTCAAGATCCCTATTCTTGAGTTCAAGATCCCTATTCTTGAGCTCCACTTGTTGAGCCAACTCCTCCTTCTTAAGCTCAGCATCTATTTACAACTTGCGATATTCAAAGGCCAATTTCATCCTTAATAACTCAAGCTCCAGGGTATTGCTGGGGTTCGGAACAGAGGCAGCAGGAATGGCGGCATTCCCAGAAACAGATTCATTAGAAACCCCAGGGGCGGAGTCCTCATTGGTTGCATTCCCCCCTCATCAAGAGTTTCACCATCGGTCTGGTAGTCCACCAGGGCAGCTATCAGCTCAGACCTAGACTTATCCACAAAGTCTAACTCCCTGTCTTCACAAGCACTCTGGAGAGCCTCTAAGCTCATCCGAGTCCATTTACCATTCGCGATAGACTCCATTGCTTGTAATGCGGTTATTTGGTACACACCCAAACCTTAATCTAATAAAGTGCAGATATTTTGTAAGTGGCACCGTTATACACTGATTCTTAAAACCATAAGCATCCCACCGCTGCCACCAGTGTAAAGACTGGTGGGGGTGTCTGTACTTCCGCTCTCTATATGGTAGAGGAGAGGCACAGCGGACCCCAGCCAAGATTCTCTATAAGGTAGCAATGGACGAGCAATCAAGGCCTAGCTTCTCAGGAGGTGATGCAGGCTGGTTCTTAAGTACAGTGTAGTCCCCGACCCCCCACAAAGGAATGTCCACACACTGTATTACTGGAAACACAGTCTTTATATAGTTAATATTCAAAGGTATGTACACAATCACAATAACGCACTTTGTACTCGGAAGTCAATAATGATTAATATATACAATTCTAAAGTGGTACCACTAATGTTATCAAATCTCATTAAAGTGCATCAACTGTACGGTTAAAATGTCACACAGATTAATAACGAGGAAACCAGCAATAGAGATAGGAAGGAACGCAAGATGGTTGAAAGAATAGACAGAATACTGACCCCTACCACTAGGCACAGTTCTGTGTGGAGATCTCCCCACCTGGGCAACCTGTAAATAAAGATATATAGCACAAGCCCAGTCCATATAATGTTCGATAGTCTTACTTCTTCCTATTAAGGTTTTACCCCCCCAATGTACCTGGTGAAGTTCTCCGACAATGCGTCGACCAATCCTTCTGGAGTGCCTCCCTTTCAGGCGGGAGCCACGGTTCGTCGAGAGGTGTCGGGGAACTTGGCATTCGGTGTCGTGGAATCGACGGCCCTTATTGAGTGCCCTCCCTTTAAGGCGGGAGTCACGGGTCGTCGAACGTCCGACGGTGAACAGGGTGAACTACGGCAGGGAAGTGGCAGCTTCGTTCCTAGCGGTGCTCGTCGAGGACAGAGCGTTGGCGTCCTGCAAGGAAGAGGCGTGCGGGGCACCTCGGTGACGATAGTTCTGGACCGCAAAGAGATGATGAAGAACTGTGGCCCAGCAAGGGAGTCGAGTCGTCGGCGTCTCTGTGGTCTTTAGGTGGCGGGAAACCCACCGGTGGATGCTCCTCGGCACGTCGACGGTCAGGCCTTCTCCAGAGGGAGACAAGCGGATTACGATGCAGATGAGAGCGTCCGATGATCAATTAAAGTTCTTAGGCAAACGGGAGCACGGCGGCTCCGGTCGGCGACGGCGGTCGTCGACAGTGGCTGACAACAGTCTGGGCGCTTCTCCTTGGAGTTCCGCAGCAGTCCCCGTATCGGGTCGGCAGCCTGTCGAAGGTCTGTCTACCAGGGAGCGTTGGCAAAGATCAGCTGTGCACGATTGTCCCTCGTAGCTCGGGAAGAGGGTGCCTTACCAGGTCCTCTCTGGGTCAGTAGTTGGAAACACAGCAGCCTTCAGATTGCGAGGGAGAGCCACAGCACTCCTTCTCGTCCAGCAGGGCTTCAAGGTCAAGCATCAGTTACTCTAGTTACTCATCGTAGTGGACTTCAGCTTCTGAACACGATTCCTAGCAGTGAGAGGTCCCCAGATATACTGTTGATCTCCCACTCCTTCCGCTGGGTCACACTCAAGCATCCAATCACGACTACGGGCATTCATACAGGCAGGCAGCCAATCAGGCACACAAGGTATTCAGGCCATTCACTTCTCTCCAGACACTCACAACAAGTTATGTGTATTGGGACAAGTACCGAGCCATTCAACACTCCAAGCTGCATTCATACCGGTTTCGGGCAGGGTTGTCTCAGTCATTGTGTCAACCACCAGATCCTAGACACCCACAACACAGAATGCATATTCGTCACACACTCTAAAAGGCTCCAGCTAGTCTGTACGGGCCTTCACAACAACACCATATATGGCATTTCCACCCAACAGCCAGTCAGGGGGAAGGGACAGAGTCAGGGCTTCCCAGGACTTTGGGAAAACAAGGTAATGGGTAATAGAAAGCAAGAGGCCACCGGGGCCATTTTGTTTTCCATTCGGAATCAACTGATCCCAATGGCAGGGCCGGGGTATCCCAAAATGGAGGATACTCCGTGCACCTGTCAAATTCAGCATGGAGCTGCCACCAGCCCATCCCCTGCTCTGCGGGCCCCCCACAGGTGCCCAAAAACATACACTAGGGGCACAGGGTTGTACCCCCACCCATGGGTGCCATAAGGGTATCCCACGGGTCCGTTCACCAAACCAAAAGAAAGAGAGCTGCACCGCCAGGAGTCCCACATGAACTCCTGTGCGGAAAACATGACAGAACACACGATAAAAAGCAGTAAAGGACAAGGATACGGAGGCCCTGTCCCTCCGATGCATTTCCAGCATCACACAGAGATCTCGCCAAATGTTTCTATGGCGTCCATTAAGTACAGGAGCGATTTCCCGGGGTCCCCTAGTGGATGCCATTCTTAATTGGCCGTCGCCAAATTTATTCAAGGGAATCCAGAGTATGTTGGGTTTTGCAAACTTTTACCGCCGATTCATCCCAGGGTTTTCGCAGATAGTGCACCCGATCACGTTATTATTAAGAAAAAACAATAAGAAATTCCAATGAACTGAAGAAGCAGAGAAGGCCTTCCAAGAACTCAAGGTGAGGTTCACTTCCACCCCGATTCTACAACATATTTGTCCGGATCTCCCTTACGTGGTGGAAACGGACGCCTCCACATGGCAATGGGAGCTGTTCTCTCACAAAGGGACCCTGAAACTGGCCAATTGCACCCTGTAGCTTTCTGGTCACGTAAGTTTTCACCACCTGAACTCAACTACGCTATCATGGACAAAGAACTTCTAGCCATCAAGTCAGTCTTTAAGGCCTAGCGACATTATCTCTTAGGTCCCAGGCATACAATCACCATAGTAACGGACCATCGAAACCTTCAATACCGAAAAACAGCAAAAGCTCAATCATCACGACAACTACGCTGGGCCCTCTTCTTCACGGAATATGATTACGTGATCACGTTTCGACCAGGAGTCAGAAACGGAAAGGTCGATGCCCTCTCCCGTGTGGGTATTGATGAGAAGTTATACACGACCCCGATCCAGTGGCCATTATTCCAAGTGACACACTCCTGGGCCTTACAGCAACAATGGCTCAATTCAACACTTAATGAGTCCTAAGCTATTACAAGAGTGGAGTACACAAGGAGAACACCACACAATTAAAGCCCAACTACCATATTTCAGGAACCATTTATTCCTGCCGAGTAAAGAATTACAAGAACAAGTCATCTCGGGCTATCACAACTCTTTGATGGAGGGTTATCCTGGAATTGCTAAAACCCTAGCCAAGGTAAAACAAAGCTACTGGTGTCCCACTTGGTGCAAGGACGTTATTCAATTCATGCTATCCTGCGGCATGTGTGCACAAAATAAATAATTGAAGCAAAAACCAGCTGGACTCCTCTGACCATTGGAAATTCCACCGGCACCCTGGCATACATTATCTCTCGATTTCATCACCGATTTACCACCCAGTCAAGGATACAACACCATTCTAGTGGTTGTGGACTTATTTTCGAAAATGGCACATTTTGTTCCTTTTAAAGATCTCCCAAATGCATCTAGCCTGGCAAAGGTATTTCTTGGCCATATCGTATGGCTCCATGGGTGTCACGATGCCCGCTCCCGGGGAGCCGGCTCAGGCCCTGCGTCCCCGAAAGTGGACATCAAGTCCCCGGGGAAGGTCCCAGCAACCCCTTATAGGGGCCCTTTGGACAGCGTCCTGGCGCCTATGGCGCCAGGCTCATAGAAAACGTCAGTCCTGGCGCCATAGGCGCCAGGCTCATTATGAAAGTGTTTGGGTGCACTTACCTGATGCAGACCATGCTGCAGAACCCCGGCCTCCTTGAGGCCTGAAAGGAACTACTTTACCTGTGGGACTCATTTACCACCCGGGCATGGTCGGGGAAGGATACATACCTGATTGGAGGAAGGACACATTCTAGGAACTTCTTCCAGGGCTATTTAAACCACACCCGATCAGCCACACGTGCTTCGCGTTGTTTTGCATCTAGCAGCTGGACGCTCACCGTGTCTGCTCCTGCATCTTGACTTCTGCCACACCTGCCAGCATCCTGAATCACCTGCAAAGGAAGGGAACAAGAGAACAGAAGAAGGAAAAGGCCTCACCTGCTAAATCTGCATCCCAGAGACATTTCGCCGACAATCCTGGAAAGGAAGACATTTATTTTTAAAAAGCATATCGCATCGATTGCTGCAGCGCCGCATTCTACTCACCTTTACAGGGTGCCTCCATGTTCAGCAGCGACCATCCGGATTCGCAGTCGCGCCCCCGCGCCTAGGGAGAAAAAGACAAGAACAAAGGTGAGAGAAAGAATGGAAAAGGGAAGCTAAAACTCCATGTCAAGACTTACCTGTTGGGTCATTCCCTTTTCATTTCGAGTCCGCGCCGCATCCAGGCATTTTCGGACCCCGGCCCCTAAGGGGAAAAAAGACATCAGCGTTAATGAGTGAATGAAAAGACATTACCAAAACACTCATTAAAGACTTACCTGATTTCCACAAGGATTTCACCGCTCACCTCGGGTCAGTGCCTGTTCCCCGGCATTCCGTACCCTGGCCCCTATGGGGAAAAGACGCTAGCATTAGAACATTAATGCATGGACACAAGGGGAACCACTTATAGAAAAACTTACCTGGAAGCCAAGCAAGTTTGGTTCTCACCCATCCGAAAATCTAGTGACGTAACTGGATACCAACGGGCCCTTGCATCAGAAGCAGGATGGAGAGCTCGTCCTTCCAGACCCTAAAGTGAGACGCTACGGGGAAGCACAGAAGGGTTTTGAGGAGGGTGAGAGGGGTAAGTGGGAGGCCGATTGCATTACCCCGCAGACAGTTAACCCCCTATTTTCACCTACAGAAGGATACTTCTGCAAGTCAGACAAGCCAGATCTGGGGCCCGGTCCAGTCCGTCTTCCGAACCCTGCGCATCACCTTAGACGAGGTCACAGCAGCGTGAAGCAGGCCAGTGCCCCCGTTGGAGTCAGGTGAGCGTTACAATGGGTTTCCTTTGGTACTGATCTCAGACCGAGATACTCAATTCGTGTCCAACTTCTGGAAGAAGTGCTGCTCTATGGCCCAAATCGATATACGATTATCCACTAGTCACCATCCCCAAACGGATGGCCAAACAGAAAGAACGAACCAAACACTCGAGCAATACTTATGCTGTATGCTACATCAAGTGGAAGGAAGTTGGAAAGACTTGTTATGGATAGCAGAATATGCCTATAATAATTCTTTACAGACCAGTACTAGGCAAACTCCTTTCTATACCATATACGGTAGACATCCACGCACTTCCAAACTAGATAGTCCAAATACCCTGGAAATGCCAGCAATTAAAACCTTATACACAATAATTTCTCAAACCTTTAAACAGGCAGTCGAACATTTACTCCAAGCTAAGAACCGACAAAAGAAATTCGCTAACCAGCACCGTGGAAAGGCTCCCAATTACCAATTTGGAGACGAAGTCTGGTTAGCATCAAAACATGTGCCCATTAAAGGAACCCAGACCTTTCGCCCACGATACCTAGGTCCTTTTACCATCAAATCTGTAATAAATCCAGTAGCCGTTAAGCTAGCCTTACCATCCAACATGAAAATTCATCCTATATTCCACGTATCTCTTCTGAAACCTGTCCAACCTGGAACATGTGTTACAGCACCACCAAAACCAGTAGTGATCAATGGAAAACCAGAATTTGAAGTTAAAGACATCTTGGACTCAAAGTACATCAGATCTAAACTATACTATCTAGTAGATTGGTAAGGGTATGGCCCGCAGGACAGAACATGGGAACCTTGTGAGGATGTCCAAGCACCATGCTTGATAAAACGGTTCCATCAAAATCATCCAACCAAACCAGGACCGGGCAGAAGAACTACCATGGGAGGGGCCTTGGGGGGGGAGTGATGTCATGATCCCTGCCCCCAACCCTCATAGGCAAGGCACTGGAGCCAGGCCACAATTCTCAATTATAGCCTTAAAGGCCTTACCATCTCATCAAGGACTCTCCTGGAGTCAGACATGGCGCCTTTGGTGCCAGGCTCATACACAGTGTTAGGTTGACATGGACCCTGCACTTGGTAATTAACTTTTGTGCAACATGGAGGCGCCCGCATAGCTCAGTTCTAAGAACCATGGTATGCAGTCTAGTGTTTTGGGTGTGGTCAGGCCTGGGGATACCTGGGATACCTGGGGCTATATAAGCCACGCCCGGACAGAGGGACACGCTTTTCAATTAGCAGCGTGACGCTCACCGTGCTCAGCTCGGTCTCCTGAATTCCTCGCCTGCTTTCCTGGAGCCGCGTACCTGAAAGAACAAGAACATCTTTAGCACAACAATTATCTATGAGTAACATTCTGTTCGCAATCCATCTTCCACCTGATCCAGTGAACACAGCATCTCGGCGCCACCTCCGGAACGCCTCAACCTGGGAAGG
This sequence comes from Ambystoma mexicanum, assembly GCF_040938575.1. Lineage (NCBI taxonomy): Eukaryota > Metazoa > Chordata > Amphibia > Caudata > Ambystomatidae > Ambystoma > Ambystoma mexicanum. Next base: position 194,710,088 of record NC_090939.1, read on the forward strand.
AACAGAGAGCAAAATCAGCATTAGTAAGCATTTCCACTTTTAATTTCAGAAAACAGCAAGAACAATCAGACGCTTACCTGGATTCGAGCCGCTCTTGGTCAGCATCCACTCTGGAACCTTACAACGACCTACAAAAGAGAGGAAACACGGGTTAGCACATGAAAAGACAAGAAGGTGCCGCATACTGCACATCACTCACTGCTTAGTGCTCTCTCCGCCAGCACCCGTTCTGGGACACTACAGCGATCTGCAAGAACAAAGGAGAGACACAGGTCACCACAGCACAAGAAAAGACGTATAGTTCCACGCAATGTGCATTACTCATCACCTCGTGCCTAACCCCAAGCAGCACGACAACACCAATAACCCCTTCCTTGACCTAGAGGAAGAATCAAAGACATTACCAAGGGACAAGAGAAAGAGAGAAGGACAGATTACTAAGACTGCAAAAAACAGCAAAAATGTACCTTAACGAACTGGAGTCACAGCAGGTCTGGACTCGAACAGGGCCCGCACCAGTGAAGCAAACTAGGTTGCGACGTGCCCACACCAACTACGCACCCCTGTACCGAGAAGCAGGATGGAGAGCGCATCATTCAAAAAAGCAAGGTAAGGATAAGGCTGGAGGGGAAGGTTTGGACCTCAAGGGAGGTGGGAGCCAAAACAAGAAACAGTAAGATTAAATCCAATATTCCTGTATTGCAGGCCCAATCCTTGGCCGGACACATTCTAAGGGAGGGGTTCGAGAGCACGAGTTGTCCAACCAGGGCTGAGTGGCATGCCCGTGGGGTCAGCGTTACAGGGTTGTAGTGCAAATCACCTAGAGAGCTGCAGGTTGCAGACCCCCGGTTTGCAGGATGAGTTTAAAGTCCATAGATGCCCTCTCCCTGAAATGTCTTCTCCGATCAGATGATGAGTCCGCTGGCAGTCCAGAGGAAATCTGTCCTGGGACCAGAGTTTACATTTCTCATCCTCCTCTCGGATCCTTCTCTCTCATCCTCCTATCAGATCCTTCTGTCTCATCTTCCTCTTGAATCCTTCTCTCTCATCCTCCTCTCATATCCTTCTCTCTCATCCTCTTCTCGGATCCTTCTCTCTCATCCTCTCAGATCCTTCTCTCTCATCCTCCTCTTGGATCCTTCTCTCTCATCATCCTCTTGTATCCTTCTCTCTCATCCTCCTCTCGGATCTTTCTCGGATCCTTCTCTCTCATCCTCCTCTCGGATCCTTCTCTCTCATCCTTCTCTCGAATCCTTCACTCTCATCCTCCTCTCAGACCCTTCTCGCTCATCCTCCTCTTGGATCCTTCTCTCTCATCCTCCTCTTGGATCCTTCTCGCTCATCCTCCTCTCGGATCCGTCTGTCATCCTCCTCTCCTCTCTATTCCTCCTCTCACATCCTTCTCTCATCCTCCTCCCGATCCTTCTCTCTCATCCTCCTCTAGGATCCTTCTCTCGTATCCATCCTCCTCTCGGAGCCTTCTCTCTCATCCTCCTCTCGGATCCTTTGCTCTCATCCTCCTCTCGGATCCTTCTCTCTCACCCTTTCTTGGAGCCTTCTCTCTCATCCTCCTCTCGGATCCTTCTCTCTCACCCTCCTCTCAGATCTTTCGCTATCCTCCTCCTCTCGGATCCTTCTCTCTCATCCTCCTCTCGGATCCGTCTCTGTCATCCTCCTCTCAGATCCTTCTCTCTTATCCTCTCTGATCCTTCTCTCTGATCGACCTCTTCAGATGCATTTAAACTGTTATGATTTTTTGGCCGGACTTTATTTCTCATGAATGATACCTCCTCCCTGGAAAGTGCTCTGATGTCCTGGATCTTCTGTGCTATAGAAAAGAAACATATGCACATACATTTACATCCTGTTGTTGCTAGATTTGCCTTCAAGTGAAACATCCAGGGCAGTTTCCCAATCCCAGCGCACTACCTGTCACTCAACACATAAGCAGTGTCCCTCCAGGTGACAGCTCCTGATTGCCAAATGCATCTCAGCGATCGAGTAATCCCCAAGGCAAATAATTAAAAACTAGCTTCTGTTTGTGCAAAAGATTAGAATTCTTCCTAATTGTTTGAATAAATGATCCCGCCCCCAGAGCCCCAGGTTTGATTGAGCGAGGAGTTTCCAGACATGCATTTATGCAAAGTCAAAGGATAGCAAAGCCCTGGGAAATCGTGAGTAACCCCAGACACTGCTCCCGGCTCTTCAGCGTAACACGCCCCCTTTTTCCCTGTGCTAATGAGACCCGCCCTCTAGGAGTGATGAGCAAGCTCGGGACGCAGGCGTGCTGTCCCTCCAGACCGCTGGCACGGCTCGGATTTCAGGGATCGTCCTTTAATCACCCATCATGTGTCCTGAGCCCGACAGGCGGCAGCCGCCGCTGGATGCGAGCCGCCGTAAATTGCAGTGGAAGCCGCCGACGCCACGCTTTGTTAGCTCTCCTTTACAGATCCTCGATGGCAGATGAGCCGTCATAACAAGGCAGCGCCCGTGGCAAGCGGGGGAAATTACACGTGAATTATGTTCAAGGGAGCTGGTGCAGAGATGCGCCCCCCCCTCCTCCCCCTTTACTCAGATCCTCTCCCATGTTTACCCCTCCCAGCCATGCATTTGCTTTCCAGTTGCTTGGAATGGAAGCTCTCTCTTGCAGATAATTTCACGATGACAATTTCTTTACTGTTATGGGGCAGCTCCTCCTCTCTCCCGAGCAATCTCCCATGGTGTCTGGGCAAAGGAATAAACCATCTGAGAAAAAAAGGGACATTGTTGGCATTTATTTATTTATTTGTTTCTCCATTTATTTATTTATTGGACATTGGTATGGCGCCTATACACAGGTGTTTCCAGGAGGCAATGCGCTGGGGTTTGGGGCGTGGTGGTACTGGAGGAATCATGACTGCCTGCAGGGAGCCATCAGCCCAGGGCTGGAGTACAGGTATGTTGGTGTGTGCCAGTAGAAAGCACCCTCGGTGCCGGGAGAGGAAAGCAGAGGAATGAGGGTAACGATGCAGGCTGGGGGGGCGTACCTAGCAGGGCAATACCCTATTAACCCCCCCCTCCCTTGTGTGATCACAGCATGAGAAACATGTCATTTTTTTATTTATAAAAAAGGCAGATATTAGCGAATATGGGTACGAAATTGAGAAAAATCCCTGAAAACCAGAAATGAATTTTGGTTGAGTAAAGCAACACATTCAGGAAAAAAGGGGTAGGTTAGTTAGAATAGATTGGAGGAGGTGGGAAGTGGAGTTGCAGGTATAGCATAACACTGGTGAACATATGCATTCAGGGGAAATATTTCTTTTAAAAATGATGTTATGTTCATTTAATTTATTCTTTATAAATCACACAGACCCGCTGCAGCAGCAATCGACTAGATGCAATGTTTGATCATCTGTGTTCTGTAAAATGTCATTGGCTGATATAAATAACTTTGTCAAGGGACATGTATGCATGCATATACATTTTGCACAATGCTATTAATACCACCAATGCTGACCATATATAGATTTTTGGTCATATCATTGTTGTCATCATGAGGTTTTCAATTGAATGATTCATGTCTCCCTCTTTACCATGTACATCCTCCACCTACTCAGGAATATCGCTCATTTGCGGATGGCAGGAACGCGTATCTGCGCGACAGTGGTCTGCAAAAAGGCTTTTCCGTGATTGGTGACTTCCTTCCGATAGTGACTGGCCAGATGGAATCCAGAGGTTTCAAGGCCTCCACTCCTCATCCTTTATCACCATAATCCAGACGCAAACCATATGCCCCCTCACCATTTGCACTCACTACTCCAAAAACTGCAAGTTGAGTTGCAAACTAGCGCCATTCAAATTGTTTTTGGTTTGAGGAAAGGTAACTACGCATCAGCGTAGGCGAAGACACTTCATTGGTTGCCAATCAATCTCCCAAGTCAAGCCAGATTGTTTAGCGTAATATGGTCCAAGGTGTTGCCCCTGCTTCCTTATCAGGTTTGGTTGCACATCCAAACTTCAAGAACAGACTCGGACCCCATCCTAAGGAGGTGCTCGGTACTAAAAGGGGTATTGTAGGGAAAAAAGGCAGAATGAGCATTTACTGTGCGGTCGGCAGTAAGAAAAATGTTGAAACTCATTATACTGACCGAGGGGAGCGGAGGTTGTGGGGGGGTGTCCCGCTCCCCATGTGTGGTACAATGGGTTTGGGGCTGCAGGGGTGTCCCCTGCTTGCCTTGAAAGGAATGCGGTGGGAAAAAAGGACCCTGCAACGGCAGACCCTACCCACTTTTGGGCCAGGAAACTTTGGTTGCACAGAGACGGATGAGTCAGGGCTCTCAAAAGAAGGTAAGTAAACAGAGAAAAGGTAAGTAAGGTTTGAGGGGTTGTGGGTCAGGGGGAATGCAGGAAAGTTCAATCTATGTGATCACTGCACTCTGTCATTTCCGGATTTGACATTTTCCTCTTTCTGAATTTCGCGGCGTGCCGTGATCAAGTAGACCCCAAAAAGGTGTTTCACGTGGGAAATCTCTAGAGGTTTCAGGTATGATATTGCTAAATTACATAACCGGACCCCTGTGAGATGTTACTTCTTTCAGCCCTTTTAAAGGAAAGCAAAAAAAGACTTTCTCTTATTGCAAGTTCCTGATTTTGTCACAAATCTCCCCCCGTCTCACCTGGGATCGCTTCTTGCTCTGTTCCGCGGGAGGATTCCTCTTGTGGACGGATCGGGTCTTGTATAGACTCCCTCGAGTCTCGTCCGGCTGCAGAGCACGTTCAGAGTTCCGTGAAGGCCGCTGTTCCAGGATGTCCAGGAAAGTAGGTAGCGGTCGCTAAGAAATGGGATTCCAGGAGTCGAAAGAGGGAAAGGGAGAAGGAAGGAGGAAGGGAACCAGGATCTTGGATAGAAGATTTGCCAAACAGCACACACACGTCAAGTCACTACCTAATGATAGCGTTGAGACATGCGGGGCCGTGGGGGCGTGGCCAATTTATAGGACATGCCGTGTGCGACGTGAACGCTGGTGTGAGGCAAGTCGCTTGTTGCAGCCATGTTGGGAGTAACAAGGAATACAAGCCCCGGCGCGATAAGGACCAGGAGGTCCAGAAGGGACAAGTTCTATGGGTCATGACAGCATGCCTCCTCCGAAGACCTGATCCACCAGGTTTGCCCGGGTGTATGAGATGGAATCTTCTAAGCAGTTGACGGGTATTTAAGTTAGAAACTGGTTCCCAGGTTCTCTCGCTAGGAGGGTATCCTTTCCATTCAACCAGGTATTGAAGTCGACCCCGTTTATACCTGGAATCGCATATTCGGGACACTTCATATTCTAGCTGATCATTCACAACAACAGGACTGGGTCTGCAGGATTTTCGGGAGGATTGGAAGTAAGTTTTCAATAGGGAGGTGTGAAAGACTGGGTGTATTTTCTTCCAGGAATCGGGTAGCCTGAGTCGGAATGAGACAGGATTGACAACTTCCTTTATGGAAAATGGTCCATAGTACCGAGGAGCCAATTTGTTTGGCTGTAGATGTCGGGGTAATAGTTTCGAGGACAACCAGACTTGATCACCAACAGAATAAGAGGGTGCTGGTCTTCTCTTGGAATCCGCATAGAGCTTAGTGCGTGTTTGGGCCTCTTTCAATTGTTCCTTGGCTTCCTTGTGAATGTTGATGAGAGTCTGTATCCAAGAGTCGAGAGTAGGTGCTGGAGTGGGATGTGGAAGAACAGAAGGTAAAACGGACGGCTGAAAACCTTGACTTCAATAGAAAGGGCTGACCTTGAGTGCTGAGTGGTCGGAATTGTAGGCAAACTCGTCCAGGGGTATGAGGAGAGACCAGTCATCCTGAACCTTGGTGGCAAAACATCGAAGATATTGCTCCAGAGTTTGATTTACACGTTCCGTGGCTCCGTTGGTTTGTGGGTGATAACCTGATGAGAGAGCGCGTTGGATCCCTAGAATACGACAGAGATGTTTCCAGAATTGTGAGACATATTGAGGTCCTCGGTCCGATATGATCTTGGAAGGAAGTCCATGGAGACAGAAAATATGTTCCAGGAAGATTCCAGCAAGTTCTGATGAGGATGGTAGTTTATACAAAGGTGTGAAATGAGCCATATGGGTGAACAAGTCTATGGTTACCATGATGGTCGTGTACCCTCGGGAAGGTGGTAACTCCACAATAAAGTCTGTAGCAATAAACTCCCATGGTCTTGTTGGCAGCGATGGTTGCAGTAGAAGACCCGCCGGTCTCTTGTTATCATGTTTGTTTTGACTGCAGACAGTACAAGCCTTGACGTACTGTTGTACGTCGGTCTTCATTTGAGGCCACCAAAACTGTCTCTGTATAAGACGGAGGGTGTTAGTTATATCACAATGACCGGAGTGAGGGGTATCATGGCAACGGTTTATTACCTTGTGTTGTAATTTCTGCGTAGGAATGACCAGTGCATTTTCCTTGAATAGATATTCTTCCTTGACTCTTAGATTCCATGGATTCTTCCTTGAAATTTCCTTCCAGAGGTCAGAGGACTGGGTTTGAGCTCGGATTTTTTCCAGGAGGTTGATTGCTTGAGCTACAAAGATAGTTTGGGGAAACATCTTAGGATAGGCCTTGTCCTCAGTGGCTGCGTAGTCTGGACGTCGAGATAAGGCGTCAGCAATCATGTTTTGTGATCTGGGAACGTGAGTGATTTGGAACTGGTATTGGGCAAAGAAGTAGGCCCAACGGGCCTGACGACTGTTCCTGCACTTCAAAGACTGTAGGATTTGGAGATTCCGATGATCTGTGCGGAACTGGACTGGATATTTAGCACCCAGAAGTAGGTGTTGCCATTCAGTGAAGGCTTGGCGGATGGCCAAGAGTTCCTTTTACCAGGATGGAATAGTGGGTCTCACTGGGGGTCAGGGTTCGTGAAAGGTAAGCAATGGGGTGTTCCAATCCATCCTCAAGTTCCTGTTTCAAGACCGCCCCTATGGCGTAGTTAGAGGCATCCGTTTCCACTAGAAATGGGCGTTTTGTGTCGGGCTGGGTCAGGATGGGAGCTTGTGTGAACTCTGTCTTCAATCGTTGGAATGCTTTATCTTGCGATGTAGACCAGATAAAGGGGGTGTCCTTCTTCAATAGAGCTACGATCGGCTGAACAATCTCGGAAAAGGTAGAAATAAACTTCTGGTAGAAGTTGGCGAGCCCCAGGAAGGATAGTACCTGTTTCCCAGAAGTGGGAGCGGGCCAAGCCAGTATGGCCTTAACCTTCGATGCCTATTCCTTCTGGGCTAAGGATGAATCCTAGGTAGTGAACAGAAGTAACGTGGAACAAGCATTTTTCGGGTTTGGCTAACAGTTTGTTTTCACGAAGTTGTTGTAGTACTGCCTTTACGTGTTCTTCATGTTTTAGAGGATCATTGGAAAAAATCAATATGTCATCCAGATAGACAATGACGAAGAGGAACAACATATCAGAGAACACCCTGTACATAAAACGCTGAAAGACTGCGGGAGCATTGGCTAGTCCAAAGGCATGACTAGTTATTCAAAGTGACCAAAGGGTGTTCTAAAGGCTGTCTTCCATTCGTCCTCTTCCCGGATTCGAATTAAATGGTAGGCACCCCGGAGATCCAGCTTTGTGAAAATTATGGCTCCTCTCACAGCTTCCAGGATATCCGAAATCAGGGGCAGTGGGTATCGGTCTTTGAGGGTGCATTGGTTTAAGCCTCGATAGTCGAGACAAGGTCTGAGTTCCCTGGTATCTTTCTTGGGAACGAAGAACAACGAAGCACCCGCTGGAGATTTCGAGGGTTTTATGGTGCCGTTTTCAAGATTGGTGTTGAGGTATTCCCGAAGGGCCTTTTTCTCAGATTCGGAAAGGATGAACATTCGGCAGAAGGGAATTACAGCTGAGGGATCTGTATCTATGGCGCAGTCTTCAGGCCTGTGAGGGGGTAATGCTTGGACTATGGCGGTAGAAAATACATCGGTAAACTCCTGATAGGACTCTGGAACTTGTATGATATTGGAAACCATGAGCGGTGTTTCTTGATCTCTTGGAGGTTCTTTAGGAGTTATCGAGGAAGGGTCCAGGGAGAGACAGTGGGACATACAGAACTCTGAGCCCAGGAATAATGATCCTGCTGTCCAATTGATATACGTATTGTGCTTTTGTAACCAGGGCATACCCAAAATCATGGGGTAATGGGCTGACTTAATGATGTCGAATGTAATCCGTTCTTGATGATGATTTATGGAAAGTTGGATCTCTTTAGTCTGCAGGCTTATGGGTCCTGAAGAGAGGTCTTCCGTCAATTGCTTCCACCGGCTGCATGGTGTTTCGTGTCTCGTACAGAATATGATGACTAACAACCCAGTCTTGATCAATGAAAATTCCCATAGCTCCGCAGTCCACCAAGGCCAGAATGGGATAGGTCTTGTCTTTGGAGGGCGAGAGGAAGGCCTGTAGTATCACCAAACTATTTTGTCCAGGAGAGTTCAAGGATGGAATTGATGTGGAGCAAACATCTCTCTCCTGACACCTCGCTCCATCTAGGATCGGGAGCTGGCGTTTCCCGAACGCCGTGGAGGGGCTAGAGGGCATTCTCTAACAAGATGTTTATCCGAGGCACAATACATGCAAAGGCCTGTGTGGATCCTTCTCATCCTTTCTTGGGTCAGAATCAGTTTTAACAGAGGTCTCAAGGGAATTCTTTTGAAAAGGTGTCTTGGCCTTCTTCCTTTCAGCCTTTCTTTCCTGGATTCGAAAGTCTATCTGCAAGGCTAGATCCATAAGTGCCTGGAAGGAACTAGGACGAGCCACCCGGGCTAATTCATCCTTAATGTCCTCGTTTAGACCTTAGCGAAGTAGAGTGAAACTTGCTTCAGAGTGTCAGGAAAGGAAGAAGGCGATGGATATGGCAGGGGAAATGTGCGCAAAATACACAGTAAACAACCTTGAATATAACAACGTGCATTCAATACCCAAGACTCGTGTATACCACTATAAGAAAAGGAATGTAGGGTAAGCACTTAGAACCTCCTTATGACTGAAAGGAAAGTCGGCAAACTCCTTACCCACTATGCTATTACAGATACTGACAGCGCTAAGCCCACGTAGAGGGCAAGCAGGGACAGAATCTGTAAGCTGACACTCTAGACGGTACTGGATAAGGAATTTGGAAACAGTACTCACAAGGACCGGAATGACCACATGAATGCCAGTACTCACGAAGACCGGAAAGACCACTTGGATGTCCGTATTCACGAGGACCGGAAAGACCACTCAAAAGTCAGTACTAACCCACAACCCTGTAAATCAAACAAGAACCCAGAAGGCAGTAAAGGCAAAGAGTGAGGATGACTAAATACCTAAACCCAAGTCAAGAGGCAAGAAGGAATAATACAGTGTGGAAAACAAAAGATAATCACACAGGAGCTAGTTACAACAGCTTCCCACACCTAATAATAAAATAGGAAATAAATGTAAAAGTGTAAAGGAAAACATGGCATGGATCCCAATAGAAGGCAAGGATCAGGAGCAGTGAAAACGATTTAAAAAGGGAAACTTTCCCACCCATCCAAGGTGAAAAGGCAGGAAACTAAACCTGTAAAGGAAAGATTAATGCAACAAGTCTTTCAGTAGCAAAGGGCAATTTCTAGGAAACAGTGAACACAGGCAATTGGGCTACAGCAAAAGGAAAGCTCAGAGAAAGGCTGCCTGCAGACAGAGAAAGGGAGAAAGGGATTTCCAAAAGGCAGAAATCAATTAGGCATACAAATACGAATTCCAGGACAAGGAACAAGAAACACTAACTAGAACTGGGCACAAAAACTAGGAACCAGGAACAAGGGACCAGTCACGACAGGAACGCTGCAACAATGACCAGCGCTGGACTGAAGCAGACTGAGGCTTTTAAAGCTGCTTAACGAGCACACCCCTCAGGCGTGTCGCCTGCTGCACCTGCAGCCACAGGTGTTGCCTATCCTCCACCCAGCCTTGTCCTGCAAGGGAGGAGGTGAGGCAGTGAGCCAGGCATTCTGGGAAGCATAGTCATTTCATTATAGTAGCAGTAGCATGCTGGCTGCCAAAAACCTGGGATGGATCCGGAAGGGAAGTAATTTGGGAAATAAGGTTTTAGCGCTCCCAATTCATCAGGACACTCTAGCATAAGGTTCGGAGGAAATGTCCAGTAGGGAAGAAACCCCAAAACATGCCCCCAAGTGGTGGGAACGGGAGCGAAGGGAGCGAGCCGTGACACAGAGGACCAATCCGCTTCCTTGACCAGTTGTTTGAATCTGGTAACGTATGTTAGCATATCCTGGGTACCCTGTCGGAAATCAAGTAAGCGTTCTTGAGCACTAAAAACCTGTTCTGGGCGGTCGAACATAGTCTTGAGTGCCTGAAAGAATCCTTCATAATCATCCAGGAGGGCATCCCCTGAGTTTACTAAGGGCGTAGCCAAGGTTAACACATTCCCTGTGAGGTGCGAGATAATGAAGCCCACCTTCGCCCTAGAAGTAGAAAAAAAATAGGGCTTAAAGGTAAAATGCACCAAGCAGGAATCCAGGAATCCACGTAAGGATTTTGCCGATCCATCATATTTGGCCACCACTCCACCAAGTAAAACACTGTCCTTGTTAGCGGGTCGCGAGACAAAACTAGCTGCTTTAGCGCAGCATTCTCAACCTTTAAGTTCTGTACTTCAGTTGTGAGCTCTTGCATGCCATGCATAAGGTCCTGGACTGCTTTCTCCATAGCTGTATCTGTCGGGTCCTGTATAGACTCGCTCGAGTCTCGTCCGGCTGCAGTGCGCGTTCAGAGTTGCGGGAAGGCCGCTGTTCCAGGATGTCCAGGAAAGTAGGTAGCGGTCGCTAAGAAATGGGATTCCAGGAGTCGAAAAGAGGGAAAGGGAGAAGGAAGGAGGAAGGGAACCAGGATCTTGGATAGAAGATTCGCCGAACACCACACACACGTCAAGTCACTACCCAATGATAGCGTTGAGATGCGCGGGGCTGCGGGGCCGTGGCCAATTTATAGGACGTGCCGTGTGCGACGTGAAAGCTGGTGTGAGGCAAGTCGCTTGTTGCGGCCATGTTGGGAGTAACAAGGAATACAAGCCCCGGCACGATAAGGACCAGGAGGTCCAGAAGGGACAAGTTTTATGGGTCATGTCAGATTTTTGCTCGGAACTGTTTTTGTCAATGATTGCATTTGAAGGTTGTACTCTGTTTACCTATGATGTACTACTATATATTATTTTGTCTATAATAAATAAACAACAATAACCTTTAGCACATGTTTAAACATCTGATCTCAGTACGAAATCACAAATCGAGACTGTGGTCGAAAGTGCTTTCTTTAGGTCGTGTTCACTGCACCAAAAATTCCCTAATGTTCCACCAGAACACAGGAGTGTTGCTAGGTCTGGAAAAGACCCGGGGCTACGCTAATGTCGGAACGGTTGGGACTGGGGGATAGCTAGCCTTTTGGTTGTAGCTCCTGAGATTCTATCCGGGGCTACAACCAAAAGACCAGGGGCTATAGCCCCCTTCTCCCCCCCGTAGCAACGCCTCTGCCAGAACAGCAAAATGTAATGTGACGGTTGCTCATACATTTCAAATGATGCCCTCGTAATGCTCTGTCTGCGGACTGCCAGCCTTAGCTTCAAGGACAGCTTTAATTTGCTGTTTTTTTGGTGAGCTGTTCACGATATTTAATATACCGGGGTCATTTTCCAAACACCCGCCCTGGTTTTCATTGTTTTGGCATGCAGAGTTCTACTACAGAACAACGCATACGTTTCTCCCCCCCCACCCTCCCCAATCTGCTCTGTTTGCCAAATACAAATGCTTTACAACCAGCTTGGATATTCAAATACTGGCTTTACACTACCTCCCTTTAACACAGAATCCCAAGCGTTTGATGGCTATATGGGAATTGAGGAGGACCGTGCCCTTTATAAGTGGATGGTTGGGTTTCTGAAATGTATTCCTTGTCGTCCTTGCCTGAAGAGCAGACAAATGGATTATCCCATCTCGTTCCATGGATCAACGAAAAGGTCACAAGATGCTGACACCAGGAGAGAGAACCAAGGCTGTGTGGAAGCAGAGAGGAGGGGATGTCTCTCTTCATGGAGGGGGTTGGAGACAGTCCACCCAGATGGCGTAGTGGGCGGAGAAGCACAGAAGCTCATGTAGCGCTGCCACTTCCATTCAGGTGGAAAGGTTAAGGTACTCTGAGCTGTTGAAGACTAGGGAGTCAAAGCCGCACAAGAAGAGGGATGCCGGTGTCCTCCAGAACTGACAGCTAAGTCCTGTCCACCAAAGACAAAAGACAAGAGGATCTACCGCAAGAGACCCAACATCAAGACATGGAAACAGATTGGAGTTGCAGTTCTGCGCTGTGTCGAGAGACCGCCTGCCCCAAGGAACACACCCACCGAGAACCAGGTACAGAGGGAGAAACCGATGATTTGGAGGAGGGCGGTCATGGCATGAGGTAGCCCATAAAAGCTGAGCATCGAGATACCCCGAGAGGGGGTCAGAACCTTGATAACTTTAGAAGAGCTAAAAAAGCTGCGTAGCCTAATCTGGGCTCAGCATTTTGATATCCCATGAAAGCATTGACACATTCAGACGGGCTGAAAAGCCACAGAGTCCATGCTGGGCTGAGAAGCAAGATACCCCATTAGCGGGTGAGAGCACTGATATCTCCAGAAGGGCTGAGAAGCCACGTAGACCATGCCTTGCTGAGAACCAAGATGCCATGTGAGAGGGTGAGAGCATTGATAACTTCAGAAGGACTGAGAAGCCACGCAGCCCACGGCAGGCTGGGAGCCAAAATAGCCCACAAGATGGTGCGAAAACTGACAACACCAGAATGGCTGAGAAGTCACGTAGACCACGCCTCGCTGAGAACCAAGATGTCCCATGAGAGGGTGAGAGCATTGATAAATTCAGACGGACTGAGAAGCCACACAGCACACGGCAGGCTGAGAGCCAAAATAGCCCACAAGATGGTGGGAGAACTGACAACTCCAGAAGGGTTGAGAAGCCACGTAGACCACGCCTTGCTGAGAACCAAGATGCCACATGAGAGGGTGAGAGCATTGATAACTTCAGACGGACTGAGAAGCCACGCAGCCCATGGCAGGCTGAGAACCAAAATAGCCAACAAGATGGTGGGAGAACTGATAACTCCAGAAGGACTAAAGAACCAGGTTGCCAAAGTCGGGCTAAGAACCAAGATACACCATCAGTGGGTGAGAACCCCCAACAGCCCAAAGAGGGGTGAGCAAAAGATATGCCAGAAGCACAGCGAGACTCGGACACCCCGGTCTGGGGTGAAAGACGCTATGATTTACAAAAAGGCGGGCAAACACAGAGCAGTAGAGCCTGATATCTATGACGAGGAGCATAAATACAGAGACAATGGACAGTCCTGAGATTTTAACTACCTAATCAGGCAGAGGGCCTGGGAGAAAGAATAAGCACGTTTTGGTGCAGGCCGGGACCAGGTTTCACTAGGAAGAGAGAAAGAGTGAAAGGACTATTTTGAAATGTAATACGAGCCCCGTCATCTGCGAGAAAACCAAGAACTCTTTGGGTGGGGGTCAGAAACCAACCACAACTAGCTCAAGGAGCAACAATTTTCCCAGGCAAAGAGTATGTTGCCCTTTTATATTTGTGATAGGTATAGCCTGTATGTTAGACTAGGTTAGGACAGAGGACAGATTTTTGTGTAAGACATCCTGATGAGCACCAGTTTGTTGGTTTACTGTAAGATTAGGGAAACCATCATCGTAGCATTAGGGATAGGCGAGTCATTTGTTCCTTTAATAAAATTGGCATCGCTAAAACACATCTTCTTGTTCGTCCCCTATGACTGACTTGCCACAAGCGATTTTTTGTAATGATCAGAATTAAGAGTAAGGGCTGGGAGAGGCATAGCAAAGATTCCAAGTACGGTGCTGGAGTGCGAAAGATAGACACAGGGTCAGAGACGAGAGAGAGGAACCGCAGAGGCTACTGGCCTGGAAGAAGAAAGGGGCAGAAAAGAAAAGGAGTCTGTGTGTCAGCAAAAGCAGATTACCAACACTGAGAGCCTAAGCACTGCCCACCACAACCAGCCAAACACAATCCATAATTTCCCTGACCTTTGAGTGCCTGGAAAGCGAACATCTGCACCTACGTCAAACCTGGAGAGGAAAGAGGCCGAACACACCCTGCAGGGCCTGCCAGAACCATGCCTTGTGCTGCTGGCCACTGGGTGACCTGCTTACATTGCCACTGGAAATTAAGGTCGTTTATCCCTGCTTCTTCAAGAGTGCCAGGGGACCACTCCGGTGGTGATAGTGAGCGGGACAAATATCCTTTAACATAAACATTAACATTAATAAATCAGAAAAAAAGGTGGTATTGTTTAGGAATGCAAAAGGGGACAGAAATGCCCCCATCACCACTGCAAACAGCAAGGTCGGACAGATACGTGCACCTTGGCCTGTTCACTAGCATGAAGTGGCATCCAATGACGTAGCTCCGCCCATTTAAGCTGATTTCCGGTGTCTGAATGCTCAGAGGACCATTGCTTGCCTCCCATGTAATGCTGCATTGAATCACATCACTGTGCATCTGGGACAAGGGACATCGTTGACACCGCGGATGAGGTCCTCGCAAAGCGCCACCTTTTTCAGAGACAGCCTCCACTTCCTGTGCCTCGCAGCTTAACGATATGTATGCCTGTCTGTAGTATGTATGCATTGGGTTGTTTATGGCACACTCACCTGGGAAGCAAGGTAGAACTCTACAAGGAGGGAAGAGACCATTAGGGCAAGGGCAGGAGGGGTGGTCAATATCATTCAATCTCATTATGTGGACAAGCCACGCAGGTTTGTTTTACTGGCAGAATAAATTGTGTTTATTGAATAATGGATGTAATTTCCAACATGGGATGTCCCTGGGTAGGGTGTCTTTACAATGGGATCTATGTATCAGAGTTTGAGTAACTAGTTGGGGAGGAGGGAGAGGTGATGGGGCATGAACCTCGGCCTTGAGAGAAGGTTACATGATGCTGCTGACTTTTCTTAACGTGGTGATATTGTTGTTTATTTCCATATCTGGTGGTATTTTAATACCGACAGAAACTGTATGGAATTCCGCTGACTTTACTGCTCTTGCTGCCATGGGGATAGCATATCACTGATGGAAGGGGTGTATTTCCTTGTGTTATGTTAAAGGTTCTTATAGTGTGTACTGTTGCCACATACATGCTCTCTAGGCACTCTGGCAGTACTGTAAAGGAAGGGCGGTAAGGGTTAGGTTAGCAGGACTGAGCAGGAGACAAGAGCAAGAGAGCTTTTATATGCTGTTGGCAGCTTCAGTTCAGTTGACACCGTTCACTGAGCGTAGGTGTGTTTTTCGGTTGGTAGCCACCATGTGCTCTTGGGCGAAGCTGTGTGGTTTGTTTAATTTTTGTGGTGCTGTGAAGTGGGTGTGGTTTGTTGTGCGGTAGAGGTCTGGATGTATGTAGTTCAGCTTTTAAGAAGGTGTGAGCAGAAGGGTGAGTTTTTAGTAGGGTTGGTTAGTGGCAGTGCCCTTTGCTACCCCTGCTGTTCTGACTAACTGTGGTCCATATCCCTTCCCCTGTCGTACATTGTGGTGTGCAGCAAGTACCACCCCAACGGGTTCCTTCAGGGGTGATGTGTTCCATGTGCCCGCGGTCCGTCCATGAAAGATATTGCTTCCTAACACTGATGGCCTAAATGGAATATTTGGCTCACGGACATAAATGGTCTATGTGAAAGATTGGCTCACTAACACAAATTGGCTGAATGTGAGATACTGCTCACTGACACAGCTGGGCCAAATCTGAGATACTGCTTACTAACACAGCTGTGCCAAATGAGAGAGATGGCTCACTAACACAGCTGGGCCAAATGCGAGATACTGCTCACTAACAAAGAAGGGTTAAATGCGAGATAGGCTCACTGCTACGGTTGGTCTAAGTGCAAGATATGGCTCCCTAACACGATGGGCCAAATGCGAGATACTGCTCACTAAAACGCTGCACCAAATGCGAGATATGGTTCACTAACACAGATGGGCCAAATGCGAGACATGGGGCCTCATTACGACCCTGGCGCTAAGGGATTACTGGTACCGGTAAGGGTACCCGTACCGGTAATCCCTTAGCGCCTGATTACGAGGTCCCTTTGCGGGTTGGAGACTTTAACGCCTGCTTTTTGCAGGCGTTAAAAACCAACCCGCAAAGGGACCGTGGTGCTAAATACGGTGCCGCAATTTGCGGCACCGTACTTAGTGCCTTCCCCATTCCCATTGAGCCCTATGGGGCAAAAATGGGAATGGGGAAGGGCCATGGCGGCATGGGGAATTACCGCCCCGCCAACCTCGGAATGGGCGGTAATTCCCCATTCCGCCATGGCGGAGTCGATATGTTACCGGCATGGGCCATGGTGCTATCAGCCACATGGTCCAACCCCAGGGTCGTAATGAGGCCCATGGTTCACTAACACAGCTGGGCCAAATGTGGGATATGGTTCAATAACACAGATGGGCCAAATGTGAGATACTGCTCACTAACAAAGCTGAGAAAAATGTGAGATAGGCTCATTAACACAGATCGTCTAAGTGCAAGATATGCCTCACTAATGCAGACAGGCTACACCCATGGAGAAACACCCAAGTTTGAGATACCTGCGCAGTGGAAGAAAAATGCCTACATTTGAGGCACAGCAATAACTAGAAAACGCCTGAATTTGAGACAGCAGCACATCGAGACCCACACAAAATTGATACACAGCAGTAAATGGAGAATCACCTAAAATTGGGACAACAAGCCCATTTGGTAGCAAATGGGCTTGTTGTTTCCATTGAAATCACTGCCCTGTGGTTACCTCCTGTGAGGTTTTGACATAATGTTACTGCGGCTCCAACCCAATTACATACATCAAACAAATTCATACAAATGAACTTCAATAAAAAAAATTAAAAAAACATTAATTTCCATGAATCACACATTTTGCTAAATGTTAGGAAGTTGCTGCGGGTCTGTTTGCTCCGGACTAATCGCTAATAAGAATAGAGCAAGACATTGCCAGTCTTCAGGGCAATAACATGGTTGTTTATCCTAAGAAAGACAAATGTTTACACTCGATAGAAACACCCCCATCCAGTCACATGACATCAACGACGTCTGGCCAGACAGCTCAGGGGCAACAGGACAATTACATACTAAATGCGTTTATTCCCGGATGAAGCGCTTAGAAGCTTCGGAGCCTGGCCTGAAGCACTATTTAAGCAAACAATAGATAAGAGGAACCCTCTTTAAACCTAGCATCCAGGGTCAGTAACAGGTACCAAAAATAAGTGATAGTCTGGGTGAAATAACCATATATCCAAATAACATCACGGTCTCAAGCAGGAGTACATCTCGGACTGGACTGACTTAATCAGCATCTATATCAAACGATGCCCTCTTGGGGCACAGCCTGTCGGACGCTCAATGTAGGTAGGAGAAGCAATCTTATCTCATATAATTCATAACATCAAAGTGTCAGAATCAAATAAACAAAGAAACCGCCACCAAATACAGGAAACATATTTAGGAAAAAACCTTTAAAAAAACAATGGAGCGACACAAAGCAACACACAATAGATTAGTTCTCAACAATAGGCCCTACACATATGCAGGCCTCTTGACGTTAAAACTTTGATGCTGTGCTGAAATGAAGCAGCGCAGAAGACCAGCTAGTTTCGGCTCTGCCCACTGTAGAAGGATGCCTTCATCAGGGTAAAAAGATGGTGCATGTATGAAGAGAAGCAGAAATTGCACATTATTCGAAGCACATCGAAATGTGCACGGTCCGAGGTCCTAGGGTCTACCAGCCTCACAACATTATGGTTGTCTGATAACCATTAAAGGGGAAGGGAACAAAACAGGTTCTTGTGTATCAGCTGTGCGCTCACCACCCCGTCTCTTTTGAGGCAGGGTAAATTAATTAATAGTTATGTGTCACATCAACAGGAACTCTTCTAAACCGCGCTCCGTTTGAACTCCGTATGAAAGTGTCTATCGTCATTAATAACAAGAATAGCAAGTTTATTCTGACCAAAATATACCCTGAACGAGAAAAGCACGCGCCAACACAGGGAGGATGGGGAATGGCAAATCAAAGTGGGTTCCGCAGTTTAATTGGTGACGATTTCCTCTGTGTATTCTCACTTGTGTTGCAAAGGCGGGGGCGATGACAAAAGAGCCCCTTCTCTGCTACTTGATATGACTTTTGTGTAATGGCACAGCAGCGGAAGATGTATTCAGGCAGGAATACAGCTCAGGCAGAGAGCAGGTCTGAGCGGGGGTTGCATATCTTTAATATTAAACAAAGCTTCCCGGAGTGAAGCTTAACGCGGGGAGCGAAGTCTCTTTGAAGTGAGGAGACAGACGACAACCCTAATGATTTCTGAGAGAGGAGACAGAAAGACAGTCTGAGCTCTGAATAATGGGGCGATGAGCAGGTAGGCATCCCGGCAGTGCTTAGCCCCTGACCATGCCCGTCTCAATACCCCAAACTGAAACAGAGGCGTGGCCAGGACTGTCTAACAAGTGGGCCATGAAGCTAATGTAGTTGGGCCCACCGCAGTGATATTAACTTCTGTAAATAGTCGCACGGCGATGCTGAGTGGGTATTACAGATTTTTGGTGGGCCTTTACCGCTCAGGCCCTACCCTATCTACACCTCTACACGGAAAGCGATTGGCCTAAAGCAAAGCACGCTCTGCTGCTCCTCCCTTACACCCAGTAGCACTACTGTTTTTACAGCGTGTTTTCATAGCCGCATTTTTCACTTTGCTCGTGCAGTTTTGCTTGTCGTGAATTCCACTATTTGCTTTTAAATGGTCGCCTCCCCATATCCCTGTAGTCATCACCCCAGACCCCACTGCGTTACTCCCTACGCACACGTACACATATACATGTATAGGCGTATGTAATTGGTCGAATTCGACCAACACTGCATGAACAAAGTGCAGACTTTAAAAAAGAAGTCTTTAAAAACATGTGTTACGATCACTGAATAGGGAATTGCCCAACCTCAAAAAACGGAGTATAGGGATATGATGTGATATGATAATTTATTTATATCGCGCTCGTGCACAAGTGTTTCAGAGAGCGATTAAAGGACATTAAATGCGCTCTGTCACAGCAACCATAATGATTATGCGCAGTACAAAAGCATATTATTAACACAACATGACATTTTATTGTGTTTCCTTGTGCTCCCTTCAGTTCACAATGCAATTGACTATCGCTTGTGGTCCTAAAAACCAAGTGTCTAATTATCCCCAAGTACAAACTGCACAAATATTTTCCAAACTGCACATTTTGTGTCCAATTACATGCTAAAAAAAACCCTGTCATGGCAGCCTTCCATAATGTGATATTCAGTTGATGATAACTGACATGGCCTATAAGTCTGTGCTAGCATTCCGGGAAAATGCCTGTGTCAAATAGTTGCGTACTGTTTTCTTTTGTTAGAGTGTACCATTACATCTCAGCAGAGTGAATGTTTTAGTAAAGGTGCCGTGACACACGACTAGCGGTGCAAGTATATTACAAACCCCCCCCCAAACAAAAAATATAAAAAAATCACATATACATAAAAGTTTAAGGAACCCTGTGGCATTTGGTTGCAAGCACGCACTTTCACCACTAGATGTCACTGTGACTGAAAGCACACAAGGAGATGGCAATGGGTGGATGATTAAGGAAGTCAAAGAGACACCAAGACACGTAGAAATGGATCACTTTGGCAGAAAGAGATTTCACTGCAGGCAGGCTGGCAGAACGACAGAAAAACACCAAAGAGGGCCAACAGAGGTAGCAAGAGATGGGGGACACAGGCAGAATGATATCAGTTAGCAGGACAGAAGTGCAAGTTTAATCCCACTGCCCTCGAACACACAAAAGCCAGCTCCTTGCATTGCACAAACTCTGGACTGGCACAGCACCAATTTGCACCAAAAATGGTCAGTCGCTGTCCCACTGAAAATATGTATTACAGCAATTCATTGGGCAATAGTTTCCTATGTGCAAAATCGCAGTGCACCTCTGCAAAGCCCCGGGCGGGCAAGAGGTCACAGATGTTGCCAGAGGCTGCATAAACTAGGCCCCTGTCAATGAGAAGTAGGAAACCTGGACATCAATTACCTACTACTACTGTGCCATTGACATTGAGCTTCTTGCAGCAGGTGATAGTGACTGGGTATTGTGAATGTCAGCAATGGAGTGCAGGAATTTCTGGTTGGATTCAGTTCACTGTAGCTAACCCTGCCAATTTCCACCTTGCCCTCATTGCTGTGACTTGTAACAGAAATGCCAATTTGCACCAATCTCAGTGACTGGTTGGTATCTAATTAGGACAGTTTTGAGCACTGAAGAATCCTTGAAATTCCAAGTTATCTTTATCGTGACCCTTGGGTCTCAATGGAAGGGGTGCCCTAACCGTGTGCATTGTTCTCAGAACAAATATCATACAATTAGTCCTTCTGGTCTCCTGGACAATGTATGTAAAGCATTGTAATGTCTTATATAGGGAAGCATTTCCGGATCATTAATGATTTCATAATGATGTTTTTCCTGATCACTCCCTTTGTGGTGAAATATCGAACTTTTCAAAACTTAGAGCAACATAGAGGGCTTATGCGAGGATTTAAAATGAATAATTTCAATTCCAACTCTGCATTTCAAGAATGTCTATTTCAATGAAATGCTGCCCACACTATATTTTGCGACAAGACTGTTAAGCCCGGGGAATATTTCACATATATGCATTTGGCATGTACTGTAGAAACCTCTCCAAATGCACAGATATGGTTTTGAACGGAACTATAAGCTCCCTACAATGACATGAAACATGTGTGAGTCATTAGAACAAGCCCCCGCACCCATTATTTAAAAATAAGTGTCCAAGCCCCTCTGCGTGAGCCCTCCACACTCTGATGGCAGCCATTTGGGAAGCAGTGCTTACAGCAGGCACTGTGGCACCTGCCCTGGCAGCCATTTTATTTAAGCACATTCGGCCCGATTTACAAAGCGTTTTTGAATGGGATTTTCCAATAGGAAAACGCTTTGGTAAATCACGCCCGTTATGTTCGCAGCAGTGCAGCTTGGACACCAGTAAGTACATCCGGTGGCCCCACGAGGGAAGGTTGACCTTCCAGGTCATCACCAGGATCCCATGGGTAAAGAGGAACACCTAATGTGCCTTACTGTAAAAGCAATTCTCTTTACAATAAGGAGTACAATGTAGCCATAGTAATTGAAAACAGTTATTTGAATGCCTTTCATGCTACGAAATATTTAGGCCATGAGAACACACTCATTAACATGGCCATCACTACTGTAGTTAACACAGGATGTAAACAGAGCCAAACAAATATTAAGGTAGGTGTCTTTACATGTCCATATTTCTTTGGTGAGAAATGATAAACTTACCCATATTGATCTTATTAAATAGGCTCTCATGAGCACACACATTGTTTTTCAGATAAAGGCATATGAGTAATGTGTAAGCAAAGCAGAGCAACAGAGCAGAGGAAATAAAAGGGTCTCCTTTAAACACCTTGCAGAGGGTGTGGGGGTGACTTGGCAGACACAGGTTGACATTCATGGTGATTAACCTCATTGATGAGAACAGCAATGTCAGTTATTAAGTCAGCCCAATTTCCATCAGGGAAATCATTAAACGTGCCCAATGAAATATAACTTGAAGTCTTCTTAATACCCTGTTCTAGGCATTTATAGCTGTAGAGTTTTAAAATATCCAAGCAGAGTCAAGTAACAGAAATAGCTGCATTGTTATCCCAACAAATAGGTACAGCTATAGAGCACACACAGAGAACAACCGCCTGAGGAAAGCCTGACAGCAAAAGACAGGCTGAAACATGTTGGGGAGGTGCTTTTATGGCAGAATCACGAAATTAAGAAACACGGTCAAGAGCTTGTCATTGTTTTTAGTGTTTTGTAGAGAATATACATTTAATGTGGTATGAAACATTGGAAGTTAGTAAATTGGGCGAAACACCACATTTCCAAGGCTTGGTAAAGGAAACTAACTGTGTAAGGATTGGTGCACCTTGATAGGTAGGACATTTGCTTTACCCAATATCAAAGCAGAAAGGTTGCTCTGCTTATATAAGCATTAATGACGTCTCCATCCTGTGGTAAAGAAAAGACGCACATGTGTGATCTTGCATAGTGTTGTTCCCTGCGTTCCTAAACCTGCAAACATTTTAGGAGACATTTTTGTCTGATGGTGCCAAATACAGCAGAATGATACAGTATGCTGAGGGCACTTGGTGTGTCAGCGTTGCACTTTAGTAGGTCCCCTATGCATACGGAGGTTGATTCTGTTTGATCCATTGATCAACTTCGTATCTTATGCATTATGTTGATGGTCTCCAGGTAAACTCATAGCTGTTGATCGATGAAGTTGCTGTGTGGGAGCGGAGCGTTGAGAGGGGGGAGGGGAGCTCACAATCTCCTCGCGATTCGCTGTGGACCTTTTTCAATAGAGGGTTCATGAATGCAGATTAGGAGGCCCACATGTCTATGGAGGATAGTTTAAGTCTAAAGACCACTCTTTCTACCATCATCCTTGTTTTCTAAATAACTATATTGTTGATTCAGAAGCCCTTTGGCAACATATATTTTGTCCGAATCGAACCTTGCTGAGAACTGCCCCGATCAATTTTCTCGGTGCTTTACAATCAGATTCAGGTTCAGTGTTAAGTGATGAACTTTTCTGAAAATAAGATTTACATCATTGTTAAACAAGTATGGTGGTTAATCACCTGGATTCATCCAGAGATTTATGCTCTTCATGAAAAGGATAAACATGTATTTTGTGTAAATTGAGATGTTCAAATTGTATGTATGCACTATTTGTGTTTAGTGAAGAGCATTGTTTTTGTTTTTATCATCCTTACTGTTTTAATGTTGTACTGTTTGATTGTTTTATTGTTTGTCTTACTAATTGATTTACTCTGTTAAGCTTTTTTCTTTTATACTTATAAATTGAAAGGTTGATTGTAATCAGCTAAATAAAAAAAAAGAAAATAACTATATTATGAAGGAGCTGAAAATTCCTGCCTTTTGAAGGTAGCACAATAATGTTGTCACATTTGGAACACTTAGCGTGTATAGGCTCTTGGTTGGAAATTCTGACAATGGCCTCAAAAGTAGAGCATTAGTAGTTGTGTGCACATGAACACACCATGTGCCTACCTTTGATGAAGCAAAACATGAAAATGGGACACAAACTAATAACATAAATTGCATATGTCCAAGAAAAATAGCAATTTGGTTTGGCTATCGAGGTTCAATCAGTGCTCTAAAGAAGAGCAGCATCGATGCATAATGAGATGAGCATGGGCTTTTCCACCTGTAAAGCATACTTCATAACATGTGCCCTTTTAAACAGAGCAACTCCATGCCCACAGCAGAGCTAGAAAGCAGCTCACAAGAAGGCCATAAACATAATGTTACTGTGTACCAGCTCATTTCGAGCCCAAGTGAAGTGATTAGCTTTGAAGATCCAATCAGACAAAAAAAATACAGCACTGTGCTTCTTTATCAGTAAAATGAAATATTATGCGACTGCACACATGGTAGTAATACGTGGTAGAACTAAGTTAATGGAACTCAGTTCCTGTTAGCCCCCTTTGAAGAAATGACAGG
This sequence comes from Ambystoma mexicanum, assembly GCF_040938575.1. Lineage (NCBI taxonomy): Eukaryota > Metazoa > Chordata > Amphibia > Caudata > Ambystomatidae > Ambystoma > Ambystoma mexicanum. The sequence goes on from NC_090939.1 coordinate 194,733,817, forward strand.
GGGGGGTCTGGACTTCCGCTCTCTATATGGTAGAGGAGAGGCACAGAGGACCCGTGCCAAGATTCTCTATTATTGGTACGTGGTCGAGCAATCAAGGCCTAGCTTCTCAGGAGGTGATGCAGGAGGTGATGCAGGCTGGTTCTTAAGTACAGTGTAGTCCCCAAGCACCCACAAAGGAATGCCCACACACTGTATCGGTTAAAACACAGTCTTTATATAATTAATATTCAAGGTCATGTACACTATCACAATAACTCACTTTGTACTCTGAAAATTAACAATGGTAAATATATACAGTTCTAAAGTGGTACCACTAACGTTATCAGATCTCATTAAAGTGCATACGGTCAGAATGACACACAGATCAAATAAAGAGGAAACCAGCAGTAGAGAGAGGAAGGAAAGCAAGATCGTTGAACAATTGGCAGAATACTGGTCACTACCGTTAAACACAGTTCTGTGTGGAGATCCCCCCACCTGGGCAACCTGTAGGATAAAGATAGAAGCCCAGTCCATATATTGTTCACACTAGACTTCCCAATAGTTCTGCAACCCCAAAGTACCTGGCCTTGTAGCGTTCCTCATCGGGGAATCAACGGCCCTTCTTGAGTGTCCTCTCTTTCAGGCAGGAGTCACGGGTCGTCGAACGTCCGACGGAGAACAGGTCGAGCTACAACAGTGAAGTGGCAGCTTCGTTCCTAGCGGTGCTCGTTGAAGGGGGAGCGTAAATGTCCTGTAAGGAAGAGGCGTGTGGGGCACCTCGATGTCAATAGTTCTGGACCGCAAAGAGTTTGAAGAACTGTGGACCAGCAAGGGCGTTGAGTCGTCGGCGTCTCTGTGGTCTTTGGGTGGCGGGAAACCCACCGGTGGATGCTCCTCGGTGCATCGACGGTCAGGCCTTCTCCAGCAGGATACAGCGGCGACGATGCAGACAAGACTGTCCTTGGATCAAATGAATTTCTTAGGCAAACGGGAACAAGGCGGCTCCGGTCGGCGATGGCAGTCGTCAACAGTGGCAGACAACAGTGCGGGTGCTTCTCCTTGGAGTTCCGCAGCAGTCCCCATATCGGGTCGGCAGCCTGTCGAAGGTCTGTCTACCAGGGAGCCTTGGCAAAGATCAGCTGGTGCACGATGGTCCCTCGTAGCTTGGGAAGAGGGTGCCTTACCAGGTCCTCTCTGGGTCAGTCCTTGGAGGCACATCAGCTTTCAGATTGTGAAGGAGAGCAACAGCAATTCTTCTCGTCCAGCAGAGCTTCAAGGTTTCGGGCAGGGCTGTCTCAGTCATTGTGTCAACCACCAGATACTAGACACCCACAACATAGAATGCATATTCGTCACACACTCCATTCACCCAGGTCCCACCTACAGGCGTTCCCACAACATACGGTCGTTGAGAAGGCTCCAGCCAGTCTGGTCGGCACTTCCCCACACTACCATATATGGAACTTCCACCCAACAGCCAGTCAGGGGGAAGGGACAGAGTCAGGGCTTCCCGGGACTTTGGGAAGATCAAGGTAACAGGTGATGGAAGGCAAGAGGACACGGGGGCCATTTTGTCTCCATCAGGAATCTACCGATTCCAATGACAGGGCCTGGGCATCCCAAAATGGAGGACGCTCAGGGCACCAGTCATTTCAGCACGGAGCTGCCACCAGCCCATACCCTGCTCTGTGAGTCACACACAGGTGCCCAAAAACATACACTAGGGACACAGGGATGTACCCCTACCCACGGGTGTCATAGGGGTATCTCATGGGTCTGTTCACCAAATCAAAAGAGAGAGCTGCACCGCCAGGAGTCTCACATGAATTCCTGTGCGGAAAACACGACAGAACACACGATAAAAAGAAGTAAAGGACAAGGATACAAAGGCCCTGTCCCTCCGATGCATTTCCAGCATCACACCCCCCTTCACTTCTATCTCTGTTCACAGAACTCTAGGAACTGCATCAGAGGGTCTCTCACATGATCCATCACTATTTTAATAACCCATAGGAGTAAACAAATGAGAATTGTTTAGTGAATTATTTCTTTAATACTATGCAGCCAAAAAAAGAAATCTTATGTTAATGTATCACGCTTTATATATTTGGCTTAAAGAAATACTGAATCACAGACCAACATTTAATGTATATTTGCTTCTCCATATGCATCCGTAACTGTGTTATAAAATAATGTTGTGTTATCACACAATGGGCCTCATTACAAGTCAGGCGGAATGGGTTAACGGGCTCCGCTAATGGTGGCGGGCCCGTTAACACCATTCCGCCTGATTACGAGGTCCCCTCGCGGGACCCGGTAAGGACGTCGTCACCGGGTCCCGTGAGGGGAAGAGGGAGCTAACAATGGGCCGGTCGTTATCGGCCCATTGTTAGCTCCCTCTCCCATTCCCATTGAGCCCTATGGGGGCTAAAATGGGAATGGGGAAGGTCCGGGTTCCCAGAGGGAAGTATTACCGGGCCCTCTGAACTCGGAATGGCCCGGTAATTCCCCATTCAGGGAACCCGGTAAAGGAGCCCGGTTTGGCGGCAGCCATGGAGCTAATAGCTCCATGGCTGCCGCCAAACTCGTAATGAGGCCCAATTAGTATAATTATAAATGGAAAAAACTGTAATTTGCACATTTACCATGCATTCCGATTTTGGAAGAAAAATTAAGCTGATAAAGCAACATATCACTTTATCACTGTTTCATCCTTTCTCTCAGTCCTGGTCGAGTCCAGCTCTTTCCTCAGTCCTGCTAGAGTCACAATGTTCCCTCAGTCATGGTGGAGTACTGCTCTTTCCCTCCGTCCTGGAAGAGTCCCTCTATCCCTCAATCCTGGTAGAGCACTGTTCTTTTCCTCAGTCCTGCTGGCATCCCACTCTTCCCTCAATTCTGGTGGAGTCCCACTCCTTCAGTCGTTGTATACTGCGATGATGCTATCGGTCAAGCCTTTTGTGTCAATGGAGTCCTGAGTACTTGACTGTGACCTCCACTGAAAACATAGGTCCAGTAAGTGGACAAAGTTGGTACTACATTAGTATAGGCTTGGTGCTTGATTTCAGGATGGGGCTGCACACATATCATGACATCAACCACTAGGGGGCCCCTTTAAGGGATTGTATGCAAGGTTGTATATCCTACTATTGGAGACATGACAGTGCCTGCTAAATCTTACTAAACAAGTGTATGTGTTGCTACAGGGATAATATGATGGTGTATGGTAATACATAGTCTGCAGGTGAAGAGGTTTATATCAATATCTTCTGTACTGTTAGTCTTACATGCTCTTGATTGACACTTCCAGTTCCAGCCGACGCGCTAAGCGTTACGCCCATGTGTCTGCCCACCTCGTTACCTGACAGCAGAAGGCATCCTCTTCTCCTTGCTTCTGTTCAAGCTGTTACAAAGTGTCCCACCGCAACATTGATGACACGTTGCTATGAAAATCCCATGATGATATTCAGCTTAAATACAATCCCGAGTCTATATAATAACGGGACGCAGTAAAGGTTAAGTACACAGATCAGGAACCCTCCAGAATATATAGGAGATGCAGGCCTGCAAAATGGAGGTACACTGCGGGGTCACCGATACCTGCAGGCAAGTGGATTTTAGGCATTCCTTTTCCCATTGCGGCTCCTCGCTGTGCCTTCATCATGCAGGGCAATTCGCGGGCTCGGGCTTGTAAATGGCGGCATTGGCACTGTTGCCTGCGGAGGGCCGGCTAGTTTCTCTCAGCGGGAAATTGGTTGCCTTTGCCCTCGACTGAATGCACCAACAGGGATTGCCTACATGTTTCTGCTGGTCCATGTCTGCTCATTGTTCCCCTTTTCTTGATCAGAATGGTATCCTTACCTTTTCGATGCAAGGCCGAAATTTGAAGAAAAGAAGAGTGTGGCGATTTTGGTCCATTCTTTATATTTCTAGGCTCCAGAAAGATGTTTCTGCAATGTGTTATGTACACAGTAGGGTCATTTTCACTTCTCTCAGAATCCCTATTCACAAAAGCATTCATCAATATACACCGCTCCATCTCGCCTGTACTTGTTGATTCTATGTGATTTGGTAGAGTATTTTTTATCGAAGTAAAATTAATTGATTTTTTTTTTCTTTTTCTGAATGATTTTGCTGCAAATATATGCGGGGAGACCCACCCACAGACCGCCCTTAATCCTCCCACATTAATTCTTCACCTACACCCACCCCCCACATAAATGTGCCGCAAAATCCACTATAAAAGAATTCGATGAATTTTACTTCGATTAAACATAGTGCGGCACAATCTCCCAGTCCAGTACTTGTCTAAGTTACAGTTGCCTGACACACTGCCTTTTAGCAGAATGCAAAATACAACGGAGCTCATTCTGCGTCATTGCATAGGCCTAAAAGCCTTCAAAGGCGTTTACGCCGTTCATTCACTTCATGCCACATGTTCATACATTTGTATAGGGGAGTGGAGGGTCAATCATAACTTCCACTCTGCCGTACAAATACAACAGCATTTGTGCCAGGATGAATTTTCATGCTGGTGGAAATGCTGGGGATTCCTATGGAGTCTGCCTGCATTTTACACCGGCACAAATCACGTGCACTCCCTAGGAATCCTTTGAAACGCTGCATGTTCGCCAACTTTTTCCACTCGCCTTTTGCACTCTGCTGTTCAAATGAGGAAAATTCAGTGGTGGGGACGTGTTCACTCAAAAGTGCAAACTCGATGCCGCCAAAATACGGGGAACTCGAACATGCGCCCCAATGAATTCACACTTGTGCACAAGTGTGACTTGTCTTTCTTATTGCAGGGCAATCTGTATATCTTGCATGGCGACTGCCCATAGATGAGTCTGATGCTGTTTTGAACGCCAACAAAATGAAATGGTTGTTAGCGTTCTGAAGATATCCTTATTTTGAGTTTGCTTTCTGCAGATTTGGGGTGATGTTCACTTGGCTAACGCAGCTCCTCTATGAATTCAACAATGTGATTCCCTGCAGAATCCTGCTGGATTTAGTTTCCCCCAGGAGAGTATTCCGCCACTTTCTGTGTAAGGTGGCGCGGGCAAAGCAGTGGCATGGGCCGGCCTGAAAAATCTGCAATTAAATGACAAAAAATAATAGCCCCTCTGGCTTATCTGACCCAGAGAAATATTTGGTTGCCTTGATGGAACAGAACTTTCAGAGTTCTCTGAATTGGTCTGAATAATCCAGCCTTTCCAACTTCCCAGAATGCCATGCATTCTGCCCAATCTAAGACCTTGGGGCGGCACCAATACTATTTACACATCACCGAATGGAACAGGGTTGGGACATATTGCACTCCTCGCTCAGACACGCAGGTGTCCCCGGCCCTTATCTCTGGTGCCTTATTGCAAGAACAATTTTCAATCCATGGATCGCTCCTTGATGGCACATCTTGAACAAATGCCAGGAGCTAAAAACCTGGAAACCTCAGCAGGATTGTCTCCTGACCAGCCAAGCATCCCAAGGTCTATCCTTTGAATGACAGGGAACCGCTTAGGGTGATTGGTAGTTGGCTGTCTTTCACACTATGAAGATCATTACTTGGAAATGTGCACTCATCCAATGTGACTTTCCATGCCTTGCGAAATGTGTGGCATTGGAGAGGACAAAGGGCAGATCATTGTGTATGGGATTTATAAAGCACAGACCTTGCTGGAATGCAATAGAGCACTGGATATCGGGGACACACCTGGTATTCCTTGGAATGCTGTTGTGATAGAGGGTGCCTTCAAGCTTCAGTCCTCCTCACGTGTCTGTTGGATATGTTATAAAGTGGCAAGGCATTAGTCTGGCAAGAGCCCCTTGGAGGGCTGACGTCGTCTAAGTAGGTATTGGGTATGATCTTGGGCACTTGACCTATTGGGCGCAGCGACGTCCTGGAGTGGAAATGTCCCCTGGCTATAGCCATGTAATTGAGTGGGAAGGATCTCATAATTGTATGACTTGGGCTGGGCCTTCTTGCCAGTTGGGGTGTCTGTGCCATAAGGCGCTGGATGATGAGGGTCTTTACCCACTTCTAGAATTTGAGAGAGTCTTCTTCACTTGAAGATACAGTGACAGGGAATTCCACAGAAAGAAGCCCGTGGGTCTGTAGCAATCGGCCTTCAAATCTCATGCGCACAGATGGAGCGATGTATACTATCTTCAGATTGGTCGACCTTAAAGGCCGCTGTGGTTCCTATGGTGGGAGCATCCTGGAGAGGTAGCCTTTAGAGCCATGATGGATGCATTTATGGATGAGACATAGGTTCTTGAAATTCAACCTTTCCCATACAGGCCCCCACTCGGCATTCCATGTGTTTGCCTTCTACCTGTCCAGGTTTTGAGTTGAGTGTCCTGCCCCCCGTAGGTGAAACGTTCAATCGACATTACAAGCCTTCCACTGAAAGCTCTGCAAGTGTTGTATAACTCTTCCCTGTTATAGGTCCTCATCTGGGGCTGAAATTGGCATCCGTAGAAAAAACGAATAAGAAAATAACAAAGTAGAAATGACCGAATTATTTTGCTCACATTTTTTCAAAATGTTTGCACATTTTTGAAAAACAATAGATGAGGTGCGATAAGGGTATAGTTTCAGGTAGTGGAAAGGGGTTGAGGGGTGCAGGGGGTCTCCCCCTGCAATATTAAAACATAAAAGTGCAAAAACCCAACAGTAATTTTAGTTTTTCGACCAAAACAAAACGTAGCCATTTCTACTTCGTTCTTTTTTTGTGTGGTTATTTCATGGACATCCCTGAAATTGCTAACCTGGGAGAGGGCTCATACTGCCTCGGCAGCGGTAAATTATAGTGTCATTATAGGACGTTCAATGAAGACAATGGAGTATAGAGTCGTATAACAACTGGCACAGGCCATGTGCCGCACCCTTCCAAATGTGTCTGTCTCCCTGTTTCAATTTGACTAATTTGTGGAATGTTCTAATGGCATTAACACGCTTTAGCTGAGGGCCACAGCGGTGGTGTTATAGGTCCACACATGTTAAAGGTCCTAGCATATATCTCGAGAGAAGAGGACACATAATGCACATTAATGGAGTGCCATTAAACATCATTTTCTATTTAAAACATTGAAGTAATCATGAGTGACATCTTAATGAATTGTATTCGACGAATACTTATAAACATTTAAATTAGCTCCAAACTAAACATCACATTTAATCCTACGGGGAGCCATTTTAGAATGACCCTTTGCCTCCCTGTTCAAAACCGCCTTCGCTTAAACCTTAGCACTGTATGCGTTCACTGTTTTGTGTCTCTTTGATTATTTACATGTTGTTGCTAAATCTGGCATTGGTGAATGTAAATATTGATGTTTATAGTTTACAGTACTTGTGTATCTTTTGTTTATCGGTTTTTAATATTAATGTAAACTAGTGTATACGTAAGTAATATATACATTGTTTTCCAAAATATGTTCATTGTCTCTGTAAGTCTGTTCATGTTGATCTGCATCGAGCAATGATGTGAAGGGTTTGATATAGGTGATGTTTACATTTGGGAATTATTTTATTTGTGTAATTACATGTAGTATTAGGGAGAAACAGAGCACCAGTTCATTGTGTGTGCCTTTTGCCACCATGCAGCAAACTTTACAATGTAACAATAATAGATTGATGACTTGAAGCCTGGCATTGTTCTGTTGATACTCCTCCCTGTGTGTTTGTTTGTTTGTGTGTTTGTTTGTTTAATTATTTATATACCGCACCTAGCCCTGAGGCATCTGGGCGCATTACTTGGTCACAAAGGAAATATATTTACAGGTACATATGAATAGGTTGCAGCAACCGTTTATTTACCATTGCATATGATACAATAAGAAACACATACATTATATACAGTAGGATATTGTTACATATACAGTGATACAGGATTAGCTATTTACAGTTACATATGGTACACAAATTGCAGGTGACCTTAGAATGAGCAGAAGGAGGCAATGCTCAGTCCTTTTTCAAGAGGACCCATGTTTTAGAGTTTTTTTCTGAAATGTTGGAAGGGAGATTCTGTTCTTTGGGTCAGTGGGAGTGTGTTCCACAGTTTAGAGGCAAGGACAGAAAGTAAATGCAGGGCCGCATTGAATCCTGTCTCTCTCAAGAGGTTTGTGGGAGAGAGGCGCTGGGCAGGAATGTCTATTTCAGCCATATCCGTACTCTGTAGTGCATTGATACAATGCGGCCTTGTGTTCACCTTCAGGCAGGATGTCGCCTCAACTGAATATTGTCAGTCTCCCAGTCATCAACCTATTTTTGTTTCAAATCTTCCTGCAGAGGGGCAAAGATTGATTGTAAGATAGTGGCCCAAATCCCACAAAGATTTAAACATGAGGGTATATTTTGAAGGCTCATTTTCTTAATTATATGTGGCCTAATGCTATTTTTCAATGTTCCAACCATGAGTTCTTCTAAGTTTAAAATAAAATATGATGCATGGTACTAATCCCTTAAAATCCTTGGCGGTGGGTTATAATGCCGCAATATCAAGCAACCTATGCTAATAAAGCCCCACACAGTTCCTATTGTCGCCGTTCTCTGCATTCGTACCTTAGACAGCGATTTTTCGCAGCAGTTTAGCTCCTGCGTGTGCCGTAGTGGGCCCATGTCACCATGCTTAAGCGCATACTTACTCGCATGGACGCGCAGCGATTGGAAGCCATTAGCGTCCCAGCATGCTTTGCACAGCAGCACTGGCTTTTGTTGTAGCAGCAGCTTCTTAGTTTGTTTCTGCTTCATTTAAACACGTCAATACCTCAATTAGTGGTGGCTTCCATTCCCCGGGGAGGGACGTTTACACATGTCACTTCACCAGCCTTCGAAATCTGAAAATTCCCAGTGACGCAGTCACGGATAAAGAAGGAACGAAAAAAGAAAACCTACGGGGAACGAATGGGATTTCCTATGACTCCCAACTCGCTCTGCATTTCTGTTCCATTACTGCAAAAGCCCTACTTCAGTTCATGATGCATTTTGTGTAATCCATTAAATAGCCTGATCATAAATTGCTCTTACGGCTTATCCCTCATCAAATAGTAAAATCCCGTCGTGTTTTCATGGTGCTGGTGCCCGCCTACAAAAGAAATGAAAGTAAACGCCTCGGAAATTCATTGTATGTAAACGTTTCTCTATATGAAATATGACTATCCTAAAAATTGTTCTGGATTTTTCTGTTCGGCGTGATGACGAGGACAGCCCACAATATCGCTAGTTTCACGCATTGCTGCAATTGATCTGGATTTTTCTGAATCCGGCATAACATGACTCTCCTGAACGCAGATCTTAAAAATCCAAACTGTCAAAGCGGGGATATGAAAGGACTACAACACTACACGATGCCTGTAAAATCGCTCATTAGGAATGTATATAAGGATTTTTAGGTTTAGGTTTGCACCTTTTTACTTTGCCAGCAGCATTATAGGAAACACTCCTCCTCCCTTTAGGTAATCTTCAGGTGTCCCCGATTAGTCTTCTTAGTCTATGTAATAAAGAGGCACACTGTATGGGAAAACAGTAAGAGCTTTATTCGAGGCCCCCGGGGTTGTCGCAGTCAAGAACCAACTGTAGAGGCACTCTGAAATGGAACATACATGCACGAGGTTCTAAGGAGACCCGCGCACGTATTACCATAACATCTCCCCCACATGAGGCAAAAAAAAAAAAAAAAAAGAGGAAGGGGAGGGGAAAACATGGAAGGGAAGGGGGGGGGAAGGAAGAAAGTGCCAGGTTGGGGAAGGAAAGGACAAATAGGGGATTACAGAGGGAGGGTGGGTAAACCGGGGTACATTAGTAATAGACATAGTCGTTGTTGAAATTTTGGATGATATTGCGGTTCCTTCTGGACATTCTACCAGTGGGGACTCCTTGATGAATGGGGTGAAGTCTATCATTGTCCACATATTCACGGAGGGATTCTCTTAGGGAATGTGAGGTGTGTTGTGATGGTCTGTCAAGACTGTTGTCCTTAGATATGCTGGGTTTGTGGATGTCTTTTGTCACTTTTATGAGATCATCTCCAGACCATCTCTTTCCATCATCCAGGATGACAGACTTCCCAGGGCAACTCACAACTCTCTGTGGAGGTCTGAAGATGGATTCACCCTTGAGAGTTTTCTTCGGTTCTTTGACACATACCCAGTCTCCTTCACGAACCAGCATCTCTTTTACTCCCTGTCTGGAGTCATATTGTTTTTTGTATTTTGCTTGTTTTTCTCTTACTGTCTTCTGAAGTAGATCCATGTACACCTTTGCCTCTCCCGTGTATAAGAACATCCACGCCGGTCTAAATCGGCTAGTTGCAACCCTACCTCGCATAAGGGTGAAGGGCTCTATGTTTGTGGTGGTGTGTGGGGTTGTTCTATACGCATGCAAAGCCTCTTTGAGGGTTTCTCTCCACGGGAGGTTGTTGGCCGTGGCCAGTTGAACCACGCTCTTCACGAGCCTGTTCATGCGTTCCACAAGTCCGTTGGAAATCGGATGGAACAAAGATGTTGTTATGTGGCTGATGGACCTTTTCTTGAGGAAATCACCAAATTCCATAGACATAAATTGAGACCCGTTGTCCGAGACCAATTCCTTGGGGTCTACCTCCCTGTTGAAGATCTCTGTCAGGAAGTCCGCAACTTTCTTTGAGGTCACATTGTCCTCAGCTATTCCCCATTCTGTCCATTTTGAGGTGTAATCGACAAGCACTATGATATCTATTTTGACTGTTTCGAGGTTCTCGAATGGACCCATGATGTCTATTGCCAGTTTAGACCACACATGTTTGGGAGGTTCAATAGGCTGTAAAGGGGTCTTTCTTAAGATCTTAGACTTGTCACTCATGGCACACATGGAGCAATTTTTGACCAGTTCTTCTGCTTCTTTCCACATTCCTGGCCACCAATAGTTGTTCCTCAACTTGTTTTTCGTCAAGCTCCTTCCTAGGTGACCTTCATGTGCCAGTTGGAGTAGTTTTTTCCTGAGTTGGGTGGGTGGGATTACTCGATCGCCTCTAAAAATATGCTCATCGTCTATGGATATTTCTTCCTTGAAAGGAATGAAACTTGTTAAAGCCTCTCCCGTTTCTACCCAGTCATTGGCTATTGCTTCCCTGATTTCTCGCTGTTCTGGATCAGTATTGGCACTAATTTTCCATTCATCTCTCGAGATAGCAGGGTTTACGACAGCTATGATGTTCTCATCTGAAGATGCGATCTCAGTGTCGAGGTTGGTCGACAATCTGGAAAGGCAATCTGCTACTTGGTTTTGTGGACCAGGAGTATAGCATAGTTGGAGGTCGTATTGCATGATGTCGAGGAACCAACGTCTTATTCTCGGTGATATAAGGTGAGGGGTTTTGGACTGAAGGAGATTTACTAGAGGTTTATGGTCTGTTTTCAGTAGGATGGGTAAACCCCAAATTAGATTCCTGAAATGCTGAAGAATCCACCTCACACCCAGAGCTTCTCTCTCGATGGTGGAATAGTTTAGTTCAGCTCCCCTCAGTACTCTCGATGCAAATGCGATCGTCACAGTGTTCTTATTTTGTTGCTGTTCCAGGACGCCACCCAGCCCGGTTTTACTTGCATCTACGGATATGATCGTTTTGGCTTTACAGTCGAACATTCCTAAGGCTGGGGCTTTGTTAATTTGGGATTTAATTTCTTCGAATTCGTTCTTGCATTCAGTGGACCATATGAATTTGGCTGCCTTCTTCAAGATGTTCCTCATGCTTTTGGTCTTATCAGCATAGTTGCTTATAAACTTGGAGTAGTATTCTGTCATCCCGAGGAAACTCCTTAATTGGTCTTTATTTTGAGGCTCGGCAATATTCAATATGGTGTCTATGAGTTTCCTCTTGGGGCTGATGCCGTTGGCGTCAATTGAATGACCCAGGTATGAAACTCGGTCGCATTTTATGTTGCACTTCTCTAATTTGAGTGTGAGACCACTTTTTTGTATGACCTGTAAGACACCCACATGTTTTGCATTGTGCTTTTCTTCTGTACTGGCTGATATGAGGATATCATCTTGGAAGCAGTGTATGCCATCAAGTCCTCCAAATAGATGTGACATGAGTCTCTGAAAAACTGCTGCGGCTGAAGCGAGTCCAAATGGCATTCTGTTGAACATGAATGCACCCAGAGGTGTGACAAAAGATGTTAGGTTCTTTGAGCCCTCTTCTAAAGCAATCTGGTGATAGGCTGAGGAGAGGTCCAGAGTTGTAAAGTACTTTGCAGGTTTCATGGTAGATAGGAGTTCAGATATGTTGGGAAGTGGGTGTCTGTCAACCCATATGTTTTTGTTTAGGTCTCTCAGGTCGACGCACATTCTTATGGAGTCATCAGGTTTTTTTACTAAAACAATTGGGGCAAGCCATTCTGAACTCTCGATGGGCTGTATGATATTTTCATCGCAGAGGCGCTTAAGTTCTTTCTTCAACGCCTCTTTTGTTCCAAAGGGAATACCGCGGACTCGGTGGGCCACTGGGACGGCACCTCTTTTGAGGATTATTCTGTGTTGGAAACCTTTTAGGAGTCCGATCTTGTTGCAGAACACCTTGGGGAATTGTTTTGCTAGATCAGACTTGATGTCCATATCATTATTGAGCACACTCAGCACAGGGATTTCTTCTCCAGGGTGTATCCTTACTCGAAGGGCGGCTTGTTCTTCCCATCCCACAACAGAGGAGCCATCTTTGGCTACAAAGAGTTTGCAATATGATTCTCTGTCATGGAACTTGAGGCTCACCCACACGTATCCCATTATATCGATGGGTGTTTTTCCATAACCGGTAGCTCTTACACAAGTGCTCCGCAAGTCGTGTACCTTGCCAGAGAGTACACTCAAGAGCGTCTTGAGATCACCATGGTGTAGGGGGAGCCGGTGTCTACCATTACGGGTAATGATATGCCGTTGATTTGCATTTTGACCCAGGGACCGTTGCTCTGTTGTTGGGATGTTACAGTGAGTATTTGTACCGTTTGTTGCACTTGACTGATTGATAACATGTCATTGTGCCCTTGGTCGCTTTCGATGACTCTCACAGAGGATGGTCTGATGAAAGGTCGCCTGGTGAGATTGCCATATCTGGTTGCCCTTCCCCGTGAGTTCTTGCAGACTTTGGCAAAATGTCCAATCTGGCTGCACTTATAACACTCAACAGCGATGGCGGGGCATTCTTTATCAGGATTCGCATGCTTATAACATCCGCACCTCTGGCAGCGCGTTGGATTCTGGGAGTTGTACGGCCTCGCTCTGTTTGAGCCAAATTTCGAACCTCTTGATGGCGGAGCCTTTCTTACTGCTGCTACTAGAGGCTTGTAAGGTTCGGACTCAGGGCTGACACATTTGATCTCCACACTGGTCGTGTGGTCAAGTCTTTCCCTCATACATCGATCTCCCAATTCCATGCTCCTTGCTATCTCTGTGGCTTGGTCCAGGGTGGGATTTTTGGTTTGCCACAGTTTCTGTTGGATGCGTGGATCAGCCACATTCAGCACAAGTTGGTCTCTCAAATACTCATCACAGACACCTGTGAAGCTGCAGGTTGACATAAGCGCCCTGAGGGACGCTATGTATGAATCAATAGACTCGCCTTTGAGCTGCTTTCTGGAAAAGAACCTGTATCTTTCCAGGACTACGTTGGTCTTGTTGCCAAAATGACTGGTGAGTTTGGCCAATGCTATGTCAAACTTGCGGTTGCCATCTCCTCCCATGTTGCCAGGTTCGGGAAAAGTTCTGAAGAGTCTCAGTGCTTCTGCCCCTATACAGTTCAAGGGGGTCTGCCCCCAATGGCTCTGAGGTAGACGTGAAAGCCATCAATCCATTGTTCCCATGGGCAGGTTGGGCTCCCAGGGCATGGAAGAAACTTGGTGGGAGGCGGAACGCCCTGCATGGTGGGTGTGCCTGGTTCCTATGCACCTATGGAAAGGTAACTCGTCTGCTGAGGTGGACTGACTTGGCACAGTCTGGGTGTAACGCTGAAGGGGATCAGCAGTTATTATGGTGGGGACTGTGTGTCAAATGGTGTATGGCATCTGCTCAGTGGCGCCTGTTGCTGTGGTAATAGGCAGAGGTTTGCAGCATTGTTGGCAGTCAATGAAGTGAGTTGGCAGGGAGGCGCTGGGATTCAGCCTTTATTGAAGTGCCTGAAGGGGAGACTAGAACCCGACTCAGAGAGTGCCCAGATGTACCTGTACTGTAGAGCCTTTAAGCATCAGTGTATGGATGGCCTTCGGTATAGATTGTGACCTCACAATGGCTGGAAACGCAGGGTGGCTGGTCCTGGGAAGACCTGATGGAATGTTCAATTGTGATGTCACAATGGACCAAGATAGTGAGTAATTAGTCCCGGAAGGTCAGGGTGGCCATTGAAAGAATGAAGGTTGCTATTATCCGTGTGTGCGTTGCTGGGCAACAGCTGGCAGCTTTTGAAAGTGATGCAGGGTTCTGCTCAGGGCGGCGGTGAGCGTTTTTATGGGCTGGGAAGGGAGGCTCACAAAATACCAATAAAAAGGAAAGTGTACGTTTCGCTGATGAAGTGTTGAAACGGTTTGCAATTCGTCCTCCCCCCTCCTCTGACCTGGTAGATGGACAGCTCCTGCTGTCTGGAGCACTGTTGGAGCAGGGCAGGTGTGGATTGTGCGCCGCTCTAAACTCCCAGCGGGGAGGAGCGGCACCCTTCACAGTGGAGTAGTGAAAGGTGGGGGGAAGGATGTCGAGGCCTCTCTTGGGTGTCCACAGGGTGTCCACAGCTGGCAGGCAGGCCGCTGCGGGCGCTGGCAGCAGGAGTCGGCGGCAGCGAAAGGCGGGGGCTGAGCTAGCAGTCAGGTGGCAGGATACGCTCCCGGGGGCCTCGGGGTACGGTGCCTCGTCGCCATATGTAATAAAGAGGCACACTGTATGGGAAAACAGTAAGAGCTTTATTCGAGGCCCCCGGGGTTGTCGCAGTCAAGAAGCAACTGTAGAGGCACTCTGAAATGGAACATACATGCACGAGGTTCTAAGGAGACCCGCGCACGTATTACCATAACAGTCCTGTGCACTTTCTACATTTTGGAAACAACAATTGAATGACATTTGCAAATTTCACTTCAGCATCTCTTCACTTCCTGTGATGGCACTTGCCACTGCATATGTTAATAATCCCCCCTTTTTTGGACTTGTGACCTTGTGACAATTCACGGGATCTCATCACTTCACCCCAGGAGGAAGCCCTTCCCTCTGAGGCCAGGGAGGTGAGGCGCTACCCAATAGTGCCCCTACGGGTGGCAAAAAGCGGCACGTCGCAGAGAGAGAGTCTGGGTGTTCGGTGTTGTTGGTGAGGAGTGGGAATTCGGTGTTGGAGGGGTTGAGCTTCAAGTATGCACTGGACATCAAAGACTGGATAATTGAGAGGCAGGTTTTGAGCCGATGCATGTCTTTTATGGAGTCGATCTTTAGGTTTAGCTGTGTGTCTTCGGTGTTATGGTGGATGTGGATTTTGTGTGGCTAAGAGGGCTCCGTGTATTCATGTTACATTTATTTTATTTGTGCAGGAACATAGTTCTTTGTACAATTTAAACAATCACAGAATAGTAACAGTGCCACAGCTGGGCGCTTTTCAATATAGCAGAAATATAGTAATAGATGATACTGGATGGTGGAAGGGCAGGGGTAGTTTGAACTTCAAGAGTACAGCTTAGGCAGACGTAGCATTCATGTGTCCAATATGTGGTTTTACAAGTTGCAATGTTTTGAAATGGCTTTGTTTGATGGCTGGGGATCAAGCAGGAGGAATAATGTGCCCTTATACACCTTAAGGGTCCCTTCATGAGATAGGAGGCACCTTTTAAATAGAGTAGAGATTATACTATATAAATGAACCACAGGTATGTGGCTACATATAGTGATGTCATCCATTACAGCTTCTCCGCGTTTGCTTTGTAGCTGTGCAGCACTACTCGAAGTAGAGCCTGCGCGTCCCACTACTTTCCCATTCCTCACTTAAATGATTGTTTTGGATACTTGAGCAGAGCCGCTGGCCTGAGACCGGCATTCTGTTCACCTGCAGGATCCTCGACCAAACAGTTCATGATTATTTTTGAAACATATACAAAGAAACTCAAATCTAAATGAGCCATTGAAAGTCAGTCAATCATCGTTTGAGCAATTTTGATTGTTCTTTATAATGTACTTAATACCACAGACCAGTTTCCAAGCCTGAGACCAGGATTCGAACCTGTGTTGCTATGTGTTGTCTTCCTTACAAGAAAAAACACATTTCCCCTGAGCTATCCCCTTCCCCTAATTGAGTACTGAAATACTGTAGCCCGCGTTATCAAAATGTAGACATCAATTGCTGCTTCCTGATGCCTTATTGGCTTAAGCGTCCATGTTGTGTAGCAGCTGCTGGACTCTTAATGGAGTGGTTAGCTTCTGGGAGGGGGATGAGTGTTTTAGAAACAGCTGAGGTCAAAAAGGGATACAGTTAAGTGTAGAAATTTGAGGGCCGGCAGAATGGTGCTGGGTTGCGACAACAGGTCGTAAAGATAGCGGACAACTGGAAACGCACACATTTGAAGTTTAACAATGAGTTTATACTTCTTCTTTTTTTTATTAATTAGCCATTGGTTTTAATCTTAAACATTAGCTACATACAAAATTAAACAATGAACAATTCTTTCATAATAACTTTAAATAAATGCATGTAAATAAAAATAAAAAATGTTAACAAAAAAGTGAAACAAAACAACAAACGAGAGATAGAAAAAAAAAGAAAAAAATACAGAGCAAATACAAGGTTTAAAAAAATAAAGAAGGCCAAAGTCCTGCTTCTCCAGAACCCAGGAATTAAACAATTCTATACACACAGAGCAAGTCTACCTTGACATAACTGCTATAGATTCTAGCTCTTCTGTTTTTGGAGGTCAGCCCTTCTTTGGGCTATTTCGTCAACAGTAGTTCAAAAAGGTCTTTCTCGAAGGCCACCAAAGCTAAAGTTGGTGAGACTTGAGTACTCAACTCGTCTTCCCCACCATTCTTCATCTGAGAGGGTTGAATATCTGCTAAAATGCTTAACCAGACATTTTGAGCGGAGATCTCTAGAACCTACACAGGTTAGGATGAGATGGTGTAACGTCTCTCGTTAGCAGTCGCTCACCCTACAATGGAAGTCCCTTAAAACAGATGGTTTTCTAACCTCGATGACTTCCTTGGTGGGGTATAAGTTCATTCTCACCCTTAAAAAATTCTGGCGTTTGAATTTTCAAGGAAATTTAGAAATATATGGTGGTAAGGTGCCCCTTGCTCTAGTTTCCTTGAAGTTGTTGCCAAATATCCTCGAGTTTTCTCGAGCTTCAAGCGCTTGGATCCAATCGAGATCATACAGTTTTCGTTTGACACCGGCTTGGTGTAGCCACAATGATTCCAGTGTTTCACAAAGGTCAGTCATAATATCATTACACAATGTACTCCAGGCAGACAGAGTCTCAGAAGGCCTCAAAAATGCAGAACCAATAGCAGCGAGGCCACCTAACGATTCTTTATCGCAACATTTTTCTGTAGAGGGAAAGTGTTTTCCAGACTGTTATTGAATAGAGGGATGTCTGCCCCAATTCTACCCTGATGACCTGGAAGGGCACACAGTTTGGTAAGTGAATCACCTCCCGCCAAAATAGACCTTCCAATTTCCCCCATACTTTGATGTGGAAAATGTCGATCACATGAATCGAGGAAAACGTACAATATCTGATTATGATGATGCTGGCTTGTGCAGCGAGGTTTCTAAGGGAACGTTCCCTCTGGGCAACCACCGCACTGTCATTCATGCATAGCCCCAAGTAGGTAAACTCTGGCACTTGGAGAATGTTTTCGCCTTTAATAAACCATGCTTTGCTGGCGTTGCCTTTCCTTTTTTTTTCATTTCAACCAAAGGTTAAAATCCTTGATTTTTTAGCGTTAATTCTCAATCCATTCAACACCACATACTTGTCTAAGGCATCCAGCTGGCTTTGGAGCCCGCCAATGAAGGAGGAAAACATCTGATCGCATCAAAGGCTGACTCTATGTCCGAGATAAACAGATTAAAAACAGCTGGTTCCAGCGAGCAACCCTGTTTTAGGCCACTAAAGGTTTCCATTGGCTCGGCCATATGGCCTTTACGATCTAGTCTTACTTGCAGCGAAGTTTGGGTATGCAAAGGTTTCAAGGCTTCAATTATGTCTGAGGGACAGCGTCACTTTTCCAGTTTCTTCCACAAGGTTAGGTGATCGATACAGTCAAGGGCTTGCGCCAAATCAATTGACGCCATGTGAAGTTGTTGGTCCATTTTTGCCTTCCCCTTTGACTTGAGGACGTTCAAAATGTAGAGATTTACCGATGTCCCCACACCTCTTACAAAACCGGTTTGCCAGGGATCATAGTGATGGGTAGATGTTGCCCAGCTGATAAGGGCTTTAAGAAGTAATTTACCCAAAAAGTTACCACTGGCGTCGAGAAGGGTGATGCGCCTCTAGTTGCCTGGGAAACCGTCCTATCCCCCTTTTTGCAAATCGGTACAATCGATGAGTGAGTCCATGATGGTGGAATTTTTTTTACTTTCTTGATTTGGTCAAACCAGGCACCCAATTTGACAGACCAGAATTCTGGGTCTTCTTTCAGGTGGCAATTAGACATCCCATCCGCTCTTGAGTTACTGGCCCTCTGGATCAGATCATATATGTTGCTCGGGGTTGTTGAAAAGGGCCAAGGGTTCTCAGAGCCCGTTGCTACTTGTGAATTTAAGTCTTCACCACCCGCAAAAAGGAGTTCAAAATGAAACTTCCAAGTTTCCTCTGAAATCGGGTTGAGCAAAAGGGCTTCTTGGGGAGCCATCAAGTGGTTAAGCAATCGCCATATCTCAGCTGTGTTTTTCTGAGAAAGATGAAATAACATTTTCTCTGCCTCTCTTTGGAGCATGAGGGCCTCGTGCGATTTAAGCCAATTCTTAAAGGTTTGCTTCAGCCGTCTCAAATATTCCCTGGCCTCAGCCGTCTGACTTTTAGACTTGAGGCGTACATCTTTATTCATAGCTGTTTTCCATCTGGCCACTTCTGAATCAAAGTTGTGGTGCAAAAAAAAAGCCAGGTTTGGATGAGGCCGTGTCTTTAGAGTGGAAGGCTTTGAATGGTTCTATAACAGAATTTTGGCTTAAAGCCAGGTTCGGTGCAGCCTCTTGAGTAGGTCTCATCCTCAAACTTTTTCTTCCTGGTTCAATTTCAATACTACATGTTAGCTGTGGACCGTCTTCAACCGGCCAATTTGTCAATTATATAACTAGGATGTTATGGTCACTCATAGTAGTATCCCTGACATCCAGGTCAACTATATCACAGAAAAGGGGTTCAGAAGCAGATACATAATCTAAAATTTTCGCTTCAACTCCCATTTTCCAGGTTGCTGCTGGGGGGCAATTGCCGGGAATGTGACCATTCGCCAAAAGTATGTTTGAATTGTTTATTTTCAATACTTATTGATGACCGTATATAAAGTATGGTTCCTTGAAATGGAAGTTTCAGGAAGAAACAAATTATAGTTGCATATCATTTATGCCTAGAATTTTTTGACATAGGTGTACACACATTCAGAAAGAGTCTTGCCTGATATGGACTGCTATATTTGTGTAATTACAGAAATAAGCTTTTATAATGTGCTTGACACTGCAGATCAGTCTCTAAGCGCCGGACTGGGATTTGAACCTGTGCTGCTCTGCATTGTCTCGCTTTCAAGACAAACGTTTGACCCTGGGCAATCATCCCCTCCCCTTACTCGCCCCATTGCTCCGCCTATCCCTTGTGTTCCTCAGAAATTCTTGTGGATGTGTTGGGATGCACGTACAATGTCCCAGCCAGGCAAAAAGGTTCAGGCTGAGAAAAACCTATTAGCAAGCACCACGGTGTGTGCAGCTCAGTTTCACGTGGCAAACGGTGCATGTATCACTCGTAGCTAGTTTTAGGACATAATACATACATTACACAGTAACACAGACAGAGCACCACATGCATTAATGTTGCTGTTACAGAGGTTGTAGATGGGGCAACATATTATAGGCCCGTGTTTAGAAATAGTACTCAATGTTATGTTCTAAGTGATTTGGGCAAAGAGAGCTGAAGTAGGTGGGGAGAGAAGATGGAGTCAGAAAGGTTTGGTAGTATGAGCAGGGTTTGTGGGTCGACATGGCCAGAGTACCGCCATATTGGATTTCAACTAACTCCTAGCACACAATGAGTAGAATGCAGGCTTTGAAGAAAAGCTGTGGGTGTGTTTAACTAAGGTCCAAGACAGATCTCTGTCTATCCCCCAAGAGAGAAGCTGAGGTCAGAGGCACCCATGCTGTGCAGATAAATGCTAATTGGATCCAGCTGCGGAGCTCGCAGGCAGTCGGAATGGAATGTTAGTTATGGAGAGTTCAGGCAGGGATGTGCTCTGTAGAGGTTACATTCATGAGAGCAGGGCATGCGGATATGTGAATATTTAGCGCACTACTGCCAACACCTAAAGGGTGGTGAGCTTATTTGAATGGCATGTGAACTCACAACCAAAGCACATAAATCTCTGAAATTGAAGCTCAAGAGTGGTGCCCTGGTCATGTAAAAACTGGACACCTGGGGTTTAAAGAAGATAAGGGGAGATCCATGTCTGATACAGGCATTGACTTGGGAAAGGAGGAGCAGAGGTAATGCGGATGAATTCAGTTCAAGGTCGGAGGAGGAGCTTGTGCGTGTCAGTGTCTGTTAAAATGAAAAGGCCCGTTGTTCTATCAAAGCATAGTTGGCCTCCCCACTCTTACTTTGAACACGCCTGGGTTGGAGGGGTGCACATCATGTGACGTTTGAGATTAATTAGAATATCAATGGGCCTATTGGCCAATCATGTACTAGGATTAAATAGTGACGATGTAGTGGGCCATGTGCACAGGGGAATGGGCTTAGATAATGTGTGGCCACTAGGTCAAGGGATTATATGGGGATATTAGCATGTTCTATAGGTTGGGTGGTGGAATGTCATTGGGCCTCATTACGACCCAGGCGGTAAGTTACCGCCTGGGCCGTGACTTTACCACCATGGCGTAAACTACGTTTACGCCATGGTGGTTGGCGGACTTACCGCCCCATTCCGACCTTGGCGGGGCGGTAAGTCCCCAATCCCCATTTACCCTTCCCCATTCCCATTTTTGCCCCATAGGGCATAATGGGAGTGGGGAAGGCGTTAATTACGCCACCGTAAATTACGGTGGCGTAATTAACTCCATGGTCCCTTAGCGCCATGGATTTTAACACCTGCTAAAAGCAGGTGTTAAGTCCGCCATGGCGCTAAGGGACCTCATACTCAGGCGGTAAGGGTCGGCGCTGTTTACGCCGCCGTAAAACCCTTACCGCCTGAGTCGTAATGAGGCCCATTGTAACCTATCTATGTTAAATTGCAGTTTACCGCTATATAACTTGTAACATCTTGGGACGGGACGAACTCCTGGTCAGTTTGGCTCTACCGGACCGTCTGAGACATTTCTGTGTAGTAAACTTTGTTTTTCCTCGCAAAGCGGTGCAGTGGTCATTGGTCCTTCTTGGATTATTTGTGTCGTATGGGTTTTGGATCACGTCTCTCTACAGATGCCTCCCCGATCTTTTTCTTGAAGGACGATATTGACAGGTAACCTGGCAAACAACAGAAGGATGAAACGTGCCTGAATGTATACCAGGCGCAAATGCCACCATATCTATCGTCATCATTGGGGCACACATTCAAACGTAAATGTTCTGTCTATCAAACTCTGTCTTATTGGTCATCATGGTCAACAATACATTAACATCCCTCTGGCCACATGTTTTTTCAGCTTATTGGCTATACTTTAATGCAATGGAATCATGCTGCAACAACCAGTATTAATACAATCCTTGTTATCTCAGTATCATGGGGTTGAGACTGGGCTGCCTTTTGCTCAGCATTCTAGACCTTTACTAAGAAAGTGTCCAACCTGCCAGGAGGATAACTGAAGCGTAATTTCATCACCTTGGTAAAAGGATGATTACGTGCATCAAGGTTCTGATACCGTGCTCAGGCCAAACTCAGCCCTTTGCTCCCGCAAACCCCCATGCAATTAACCGGGTGCCACAGTGTGGGTAATAATGATATTAATAAGTAACATCAGTTGCCCAGTGCTATGTAACTGGATTTCTGGTGATAGTGATGCCATATAAAACACCAAAAAAACACTTTACTGTCATCTTGTTTCCCTTCCATATCCCCTCAATATTACCCTATTGAATTTTTCTAGTGACTATATTTAAAACCATTGACACTCCCCAGTTTATCTGTACGTGACTTCTGTTCTTCTACCTACCCATCAAAAGAAATGTAAAGACCTAAGAAAGGGTGCTCAGTCAAACAGGTGGATGGAAACTGCCATTGTTTTCCTCTATTGCCAGACCACCTGTGCATCTTCCCCGAGTGCCAGATTATGTTCTTTTGTCCTTGACCACTGGCCCCTTCCCAAGACCCCCTACCCCCTTACGTCCCTCATGACATCTTCCCCTCATCCAACCTGCCCGCTGGGCCGGGCGTCCTTCTCCACCTCCCGGGATGCCTTGCTGTGTACCCTGGGTCTGAC
Organism: Ambystoma mexicanum; assembly: GCF_040938575.1. NCBI lineage: Eukaryota > Metazoa > Chordata > Amphibia > Caudata > Ambystomatidae > Ambystoma > Ambystoma mexicanum. Next base: position 194,756,418 of record NC_090939.1, read on the forward strand.
ACAGAAATCGAAAAGGGACTTCTATGTACTAAGGCACCGGCCATCTTTCTTTTTATTATGGGAGATTGGGCTTGTGCAATATGGACAGAGTCCTTCTGCTGTCTAAAACAACATGTCTGTTACACTATTTGTACCCCAAATGGAGCCCTGGACTATGAATAGCTACCAGCCCTTTGTTCAGGGGCATAAAAGGGCTGGCACTAAACCTGAGCCCTCGTAAAGGCCCTTGCTTCTCTCTGGCTGGCCTACCTAGGCTCCGGGTGACACTGTTTTTGACCTGTACACCCCTAGATATGAGTGTGATTGAAGTACGGTTTCCTTTTTGTCCTTCACGGGTGGTCAGTATTTCTAGAATGGAGTGACCTCATTTTAGTCTTGGCTCCATAATGCCTGCCAAACTGCAGAAAACACATGAGCACATGTGCTCTCTTGCATGGCTGGTATCTGGTCATTGCATGGAATGAAATAGCATTGAATGCCATACCAGAGAAAAAAAAGCATAGAAAAAAAGTATTGAATGCTTTTTTTTTTTAAAGGTAAAGGGTTTAGTTTTATTAAAATGGGTTTTAAAGGTTAAAAAAGGGGGGTTGGGACCATTAAAAAACATGAAAAAATGCATTCAATGCTTTTTTTTCGATGCTTTTTTTTCTCTGGAATGGCATTCGATGCTATTGCATTCTATGCAATGACTAGCTCATCTCCGCACCTGCGCCAAAAAAGGAGCAACCCATTTCACAGAGGGCATCTGAATGCGCATATCTTAGATGCTTTCATCCAGATGCCTCTTTCCCCTCTTTGCACATTGGTGCAAATAAGGAGGCGTTTCTGCACATTTAAAAACGCATCCCAAATTCACAAATAGGATGCGCTTTTAAATACGCTTTTTACTGCGCCTGTTGGGAACAGGTGCAGGAACGGGAGCAAACCATGACAGGGTGCATTCTGACACTGTCATTAGTTTTTCTTTAAGTGTGGTGGTTTAAACCGCGCCGGTCAGACTTGCATTTTCATACCTCAATTACAGATGCAAATGCTTTTTTTTTTTTTTACCAGCATTTCACAGGCGGGTCCTTTAAGGCCCTGTCTCTGTCAGATGCGCTCCCAGCAAGCACGCGGTTGCTAGGAGCCTGACGTACATTAGTGTCAGGAGAGCGCTACCTGACACTACTGCACACGAGGAGACGGCACAGCGCATCTTTGTGCTAGTGACCAGCCCCTCCTGAAATGTGCAGGTCAGCTTTGAGAATAAGGCAACCTGTGCATGTCAGCAATGAGCGCAAATGAAACAAACACGTTTTCTGCACTTTTTTCAATTGCACTCATTTTTGAGAATCTGCGCCAGTGTATTAATTTGACCCATTGACACCTATGGATGCATATTTTGAGAGCAACAGCAAATGCAAACTAAGTATAGCGTGGCAGCTTATCATTTCTGTGCCATCCGGCGTGACCTTTAAATGCTGAGAGCAGCAACAATGTCAGAAGAGCAAAAAGCATCATTACTGGAACCAGCTAAATATATCATCACGGTTTGACGTGAGCCTTTCATTTATTAACAGATCTTATTTTTAGCCAATTGCAATTTTGATTAATTCTAACCCGTGCTTAATTCCAGTGAAGAGCTAGTAATTACGCAATTTGTTTGTGATGGTTCAAGATCCCTTTGACAGGGCTTTGGTCTGACATGTTTTCATATTCAAGCATCACCTTCTCGGGCATGTGGAAAGGTCACGCCACCACGAATTAGCATTTCAAACCAGCAATTACACTAATCCGACTGTACACAGACACACTCTTTCTTGCTTCCCTCCCGCAATCATGGACATTTGGAGAGTGAATATTTCTTACAGACGATGGTTTGCATGTCACTTTTTTGTCATGTCTATGCACACACAAATGCACTCTTTGGGAGTGACGGAGGCGGCTTTACCACTCACCCAATGAATGTGGAAAAGGCTGCTTTATTATGAAGCGCCCTGATCTAAACATTAATTGGATCTTAAATAGCGTGGGCTGAACACAAGGCTTAACTCCATTAGAGCTGCCAGCGAATAAAGACATTAAACGCTCACCATATAATAAAATGAAGATTTAAAGAAATGTATGTCCAAAGAAAGTGATTTATAAAAATAATGAAAGTGATTTGGTATGTACCACATAAGGTCAGGGATGAAAATGTTGTTCAATGCTACTGCCACCTGTTTCAGGTGATCTCTAACACATTTAATCTCCGTACCATGCCCCAACCCCAAAAAAGAACCACCATACCATGTGGCCAGCTCAGGCCTGACACCCACAGCTTGCTTTGAACCATATTAGCCTTCAACTAACCTGTCAGGCATCAGAAAACCTGCTCTTACAGCTACTGGGTCCTCTATTCACCAGAGTCGGACTGGGACAAGAAATAGGCCCGGACACCCAAAAAAAAGTGGCCCACCCCTCTCTTAAAAAAAGTGCCCCTCCTCGCCTCACGACCCTTGACCTTTTCATAAAAGAATGGATCACCATATGTTTCATTAATATCTGTGTGTATAGATCCATATTGTCAAATTACTGTGAATACATAAGACCGAATTACTCCTAGTCGGATCATCTAACAACATCCTTAAACTAAGTCCTCACTATACAAATATAGTCATCGATGGGAACAGTATACCCATTGCCAAACATGTAAAAACTCTAGGTTTCTACTTCGATGCCCAGTCTAACCTAACTAAGCACATCAACATGACATCTTTGGCCACAGCCTACACTGGCAGGTTGATCAGAGCCTGCAGACCTCTACTATCCCCCTCTAGCTGCATTACTGTGGCGAGAGCGCTCATACCATCCAAATTGGATTATTGCAACAGTCTTTATCTAGGAGCGAATAAAGCCATCTTAAACAAACTTCAGATTATGCAAAATAACGCGCTCAGAGCCGCGCTGAATATTCCCAAAAGAGAGCATATATCAGAAACGAGAAAGCACCACAGGTGGCTCTCTATACAGGACAAAATTGCCCTAAAAACTATTTGCCTCACTCATAAAGCGCTTAACCACCAAGCCCCCCCCTACCTCACAGATAAATCCACATGGAAGGTATCCAATAGAACCACCAGATCTTCCAACACACCACGTCTGGTGGTGCCCAGATATAATCTAAAAAGAGCCGGAGGTGCCAGCTTCCCAGTATTAGCTGCCCAGCTTTGGAACTCTCTCCCACAGAATATTCAAACCATTCAGACCTTTAACAATTTCAGAAGTCAGGCTATCACCTGGATACTAAATAAAACTTAAATAACAGTTCCTGTTACCACCATCAATAGATGCAGTCATATGAGCCGATCACCTAATATCGGCTCATATGACTGCTTTGACTGAAATGCTTCTTCTGCTTTGACCCAATGTACAATATGTATAATGTTCAATTTGTATATACCCACCATTGTAACTTTACCTTGTATGTTCCAATTGTATTAATCCTCATAATTGTCTAATTGCCTTGTAACCATTACTATCCTTAGCGCCCAATTACCTCCGGGTCAGGTGTGCGATATAAATAAAATAAACAAACAAACAAGCAAGCAGACGTCCAAGGCCAAATGATAATATGTTATTGTATAGCACTTAAGCTAAAGCTCTTTTTTATAGAACAAATATGCATACAATATCACCCAACCTGTGTTGGTACTCATTTATCGACCTAAGAAGGATGAAAGGCTGAGATGTCCTTGCTGGGATTCGAACCTGCAGATCTCCCACGCATCGCAGCAGCAAGTGCTCAACTCACTGAGCTATCATATCGGCTATATTAAAATGAGAAAATATTCTGTAGTGGATACCATTAAACTGGTAACTGACATTTAACAGCAGACCAGTTAAGTTCATCTGAAGAATAATTTTTTTCTTTCACATTTTTTTTTCTTTCCAAAGAGGCCCAGGCGTGGGCAGAAACCGGCCCCACTCCCAAGGGACGATTTCGGGCCGGCCATGGGCAGAGAGGCCGAGGGTCCAATCCAACCCTGCTATTCTCCCAGAACTTTCCCGCTTAACAAAATCTCACTGTAACAAAATGACTCATGCCTTGCATGGATGAGTGGTGATTGAAACTCCGACTCAGCCCCACAATAGGACTAAACCAGCAGTACTCGTCAATCATAAAAGTGAAACAGGCACGTCCTGACAGATACAGCAGACTTCGACCTAATGTAGTAATGTGACACACTGTTAAAAACTCAATAAGCCAGCCCTGTAACAGAAGATACAGATTGTGCAGACCTTTGAAGGAATGGGGGCACTCTGGGTCTGACGATGAGGTGGACAGGTCTCAGCAGCAACTTTCAGGTTCCATGGATATGCTTTTAGGAATTTAAGACTGAAGTTTTAATTATCTCTAGGGCTCTTACACCAGAAAAGAAGGATATAGTCACTGTAGCAATTTTCTACTCTTATTCCTTTGGCTCAACAGCATTGAGCTGGGATTCTGGGAGCTTTCTGAGGTGGCGCATTGGCTCTGCTTTGGTGAGCGGGTCCACTGGGCCAAACACACAGTGCAATTCAACAGGCACTAATGGATCTTCGGATGAAGTTGCCTGCGACAGGCAGGCGATCTCTAGGTCGGCATAGCTCACTCGCAGTTTGAGGTGGGAACCAGAGACCAGAGCTTTGTACCTGGGTTGCTGTGAGACCCAGTCCAGGGATTACCCAGCCAGGAAGGTAACCAGGGAGCAATTGCAGGGCTGCCTCTCTATAGGTAGAGCTCTAGCTGCCTGTGTCTCAAAGGCAGACAGGACTTTTTCCAGCAGCAGTTCACCCCAAATGATGCTCTGGAATGGGTGAGTGGTTGCAGTTTGTCCCTCCTTGGTGTCTTTGTCTTCACTTCTATGACAGAGGACTTTGGGCAGAGTTTACCCCAATAAAGTTCCAGGTAAACCCTTCTTCATCTGAAGAAAATTAGGGTATCACCCCTTTTATAGTGATGTGCCCACAGCGGACTGGTCACGCCTCTCTAAGGGTTTAATCCAGATGGTTGTGACAATACTTGTTACCCATTTGATGTCAGACCCAAAGTGCTTTGTCTGAAGAAATCCCAGATAATGGGACCCTTCTACTGGCTGGAACATCTCTCTTTAGATATTCTAACTCCCCCGACTACCTCACATCAAAGAGTAATCATCCCACTTGTGTGACATAGCTGTTGTGTTGCAGGGTTACTTTTGAAGCACTGCTTCCTAGCTAACCTCCTATAGGTAGATCTTTTCCTCCTAGGAATGTGTTTAGCCTTCCCAGAGAGAATAAAGGGAGTTTCTATGGTTGGAACTCACAATGTATTGTGGGTACAACTGAGCCCCAGATAGTGGATACACAAAAAGCCCAGACAGAAGTATAAGTCTTGAGAAACTAGTTTGACGATAACATGACATCGTCCCATAGGCCACAATATGAAACCAGATGTGGCTTTATATTTATGGTCTACCAGTCGGCCACCAATCCTGGGAGGTACACAGTTATATATAATTTGGATCATTGGAGCCCATTGTTAAGGGCAGCCTATGGCTGGAACATATTTAGATTCCAGCAGGCTGTTTGTTTACCTTCAATGGTATTCATGTTTTTATTCCATAAAAGCCAATATAAAATGTAGAATGACTTTGGTCCTAGACATGCCAGTAACAGATCTGACTAAAGGAGGCTTCCCAAAGGGGTATTGAATGTTCTCTCCCATTCAGAGACTGCTATCACTGCTGTAGTAGATTTGGCATCAAATAACGGGTTTACACTTTTTAGTGAACAAATCGACTGGGGCACTTTCTAGAAGGCATATCCCTTTGCTGGAAACATGCAGCTTGCATGCCCAACTGCAAGTGTACATGGGTGTCTTATATGTGGCTAGTGATAAGTTCATAAATACATCCACTGACCGGCAGGCCCACCTGGGTACAAACCCACCAACAACAGTTTGTTGTCTGAAAGGGAGACTGCTTAGCAGGTCGGATTTCAATGGCAGAAACAATGTGTTAGAGCTCCTAAAATGTCAACCAAGCTAGGCAATTCCCCAATCAGATTGAAACGGGTCATGCCCACCCCTTTCTCGCCTACGAAATGTACCAAACAAACTATGTATGGCTGCTGCATCATGCCACCCTAAACCATCCTAGGACGGAGTCGTGTCCCAGGCCACCTAACACCGAGCACCCCAAGGGTCCTTCTTTGGGAACTTAACGAGCCTCTATGCTGAAGAAGGCTGTTCTTCCCAAGGTGCACAGGCAGCATGCCCGGTTTGGACCCTTTCCCCTCCAGTTCACATATCACTTATATCAACTCATACCGACTTCCCCGTTGCAGCTCTTCCCCTCACCTCCTCCGCCATGCTCTCATTCAGCAAGGGATATACAAAGTGTAAAGAAAAAGAAAAGGCATGGCCTGTGTCGGCGCTTCGCACCAGCCCCCCACCAGAAATGCTGCCAGGCTGGTGGAGTCGGGCATGTGATGCCAGTGGCCCTGTCACTGCCCTGAATGCTTTTTACCAATGCCTTTTACCACTCGACTACACTGCTGGCTAAATGAAAGATGTAAGTTCAGAATTTGAATCTAAACCTACATATTTTCATTTTGCGCAAAAACAGGCGGCAGGGTGTGGGGGCTGCACTCCTGCACTCAGTTTCACCAGCTGCCACCCAGCACATTTCACAATAAACTGAGCTATGATATCTGTCACCTTCCTTGCCACAGCTCCAACAAACCAGGCACTATGAAGGTGAAACAAAAAGCAAGTCATCCCTCAATCCAGACCATTGGAGGTCCCACACATGCCTTGTACGTCATCAAGCACCATCTTGCCAACCACACTAGCTCAACATTTCCCATACATAGCCTTGATCCTTCCAAAGCTGCTCATATCCAGAAAGAGACAGCCCCAAGCACAGGTTCTACAAACCTCAACCCTCTTAACGCCCTGCTTAACATTCCAAGCAGGTTCCTGCTAGTGAGATGTGAACCATTCACATGATATAGCAACACACCCTCTGCTCTACCCTGAATGGCACAAACCCACCAGACCACACCATCCTTGAAATCCTCCCCACTCCATGGCCATGCTCTGACCTGCCTGTGCCAAACGAAAACAACCTCACTCCCAGAACCACCCAAACACACCAATCTCTTTTATTCAATTCTGTCTGCTTTCAACCTGCTTCCAGCTTCCGTGCATGTGTCGCTTATCCTGAAGTCTTATGACCCCCAGTATTATGTACCATAGAACTTGATACCCACAAAAACTTGCCACAAATCATCAACGAAAGTCTTCTGTCAATCAGATCTAGCATGAAATCAAGGACATTATTTTGGACTGGTCCGAGACCAAAATGTGCTGCCCTGCTGAGGGTCCCATCAGTTATCAAACACCCCCCACCCCCTGCCTTCCACTGAGCCTCTTTCTATGTCTTCTGGATAGGCAGTGCCAAGGACCCGTCAACTGATGCAGGACCTTCAGTTGGTTAGCCTTCAGACTTCTCTCTCAATCAGTGTGATCACCAATGGCCATTGACAGCCCGTCCAATATTGAAGACGTGGGCCCTCTTTATGAGTTTGCCGGTAACCCACTGGTGCTACTGACGGTTTACTGGCAAACCGTCTTACCATTACTGGCGCCCAATATCACAGTGTTACCGGGATATTACGGGTGTGGCAACAGCAATAGGTTTGCATTCCATGGAGTCCCAAAGGAGTCCATGGAATGGGCTTGCCAATATCACCGGCGCTGGTAGTAGTGTTGCTGGTGATGGAAGCAATTCTTTGCTGGTAGGGGCCTGAACACCCCACAGGTCAGGCCTGCTGGTAGTTCACTGCCCCTACCGTCAAACTCAGAGTGTGCCAGTCCTGAGAAAATGCCATATTCAGTATTACTGCAATTTTTCTGCCCATTTTCCCCAGACAGGCACACTCGTAATGAGGGCCTTGGAGTGCAATAACATTTTCGCAATGCCATTTTTCAGACCCTCTATATGCCTGGCCTTAATAAATGTTACATTCTAATCTCTCGAGCAACAAATACCCTCACCAACCTCTGCACTCATTTTATTCCTGCCTGTCTACCCGTTCAACACTACAGCGAGCAGCATGTTGTCAAAACAAACATCAGCCTTCTGCACTCCATCTGAGCTACCCAAAACATCAGAGTGGAAAAATCCAATAGCACCTGTGCTGTGTACCCTCACCTAGCAAAACTCTGGCTAATCACCCACACACCACTCACCAAGCCAAAACGAAGTACACAACAGTACTCATTGCCACTTCGGAAAAGCCATCCATATGTCACTTTCCTGGATCAGCCTGCACCCACATTGTCACACCCTTGTAGCAGTCTACGAACCTGTCCCACAGGCCCATGTGCTCTGGCAAGTCCATACTCTCCTGACCTTGTTGAGTGGGACAGCCACTGTATCACTGCAAAAGGACCTTCCCGCAACCACACACCTTGCAGGTACAATGCAGGTCACCCGTAGCTGATTCACACTCATAAGATTTCATTTGGACCCACCATCCACCACCAGCAGCAAGTCCTGAAGCCATACCCAATTTCTCACCATCACCCGAGTCCGGTTATTTTCCCATAAAATATCAGGACCCTGATTGACTTCACCATCTCTGGCACCAGTGACACACCCAGTTCACCCACCCGATCTTCACAACAGTACACCAGCTGTCTGCACTCTTGCCAGCTTCCACGCAAACTTGTTAGCTGTGTAGTCAAAAACCTGATTCAGTGCCATCCTACCTTAAATGCCATGCGAGGAAAGTTCTGATCATTTCAATCAGAGTGCATGGCACTGCAGAACCCATCAGGAAGCTATTGCCCACAATTATGGCCTCATCATTTCCAAACAAAGAAGGGAGAAAGGTCCAGGTTCAACAGGCAGGATGCAGAAGGCAGCCTTGATTGTGTTCTTGCCAATCATGGCCCTAAGGCCATTACCAGTTCCAGCACCCTGTCAGTTTTCCAATAGGTCACTGGAGAACTGTCCTGATGTGTGTAGTCATTGATCTTAGCCAGAAGGTGCACACCACCTTGATTGAAGACATCATCAGATCATTCAAAGGTGGGGGTCACACAATGTTCTGAAAAGCTTCCTTTGCTTGATCTCTCGATTCTTCCTCCACACACTAGCAATCTGATCCTTTACTCATGCCATATACCCCATTGAACTGCTAACCCTCACTTCCGTGTAAATAACCCAAAACCCTGGTTACATCCTGCCTGCAAAACAGTCCCATCTTTAGTCCAGCTGTTTTGTATTTGTGTTTTTCTAGCAGGGACCTAGCTAGGAAGCAACAGAGTGCTGTACATGGAATAGGTGAATAGCCGGGTAGTGTTCTAACCATTCAAGCAACTCCTTCCAATTAAGTGGCGTGGGCGGGCTTCTTCGCAGTCACTGTACCTGCACCCCTCATGCTGTTCTCGGGCTGCCATGTCCTCAGATCCGCCTGTACACAGGCGCTTCTTGCTATGGTTGGAGCACTAATCATGGCGGTTACAGTTGTGTGCTCCCTTGCTAAAATCCCAGCATGCTCTGGATCTGAGCACAGAATCAAACACATGATTCTATGCCAGATGCCTAAGGGCCCGGTGCGCTTTATAAATGAATAAACAATACAATACAATACAGCCGCAGGTGCCTCAAAGAACATAGCAAGGCCTGCAGCCTTTTGAACGTATACCAAAAGGAGGTCGGTCCGACACATCGACTGGGGCAACCACAGTGCTCTTTCCAAGGGTTTTCCTTGATTGGTTTACCTCCTAATTCCTGCCCTATTAGCCATTGTGGTGCCAAAGGAGGCTCTGCTGAGAGCCTGAATCATCCTTGCATCCTCAACGTTCCGACCAATACGTAACCATTGTGGGTAGCGTCCTGGTGCCCTTGGCTCCCAATGGCCCTGGGTTCTCCTGCTGGTGAATTATATAAGGTGTGTCTAAAGTGTATATTTTTATATAGCACTTGCTGCTACGCAGTTATTGCCATTTTTGCAAATAAGAGGAATTACTATTCCAAGATCCAATGTATGGTTGTCTGAAAGATGAAAGGATTCATTTTTAGCACGCTGGGAGGAGCAGAGGGGTTCTGACCAATCAGGATGCTCAGAACGTAGGCTGTATTCTAATTTACAAGCCTGCATTCCGAGCACCATGGTTTGCCTGTGCCCCTACCCCTCTCCCCTTTCCCCCTCACCTTAGCACCTGTGTAGTTTCCTAAACAGGTGCTAATGGTGTATTTTTTTTTTATTTGAAAAAAAAAAGAAATATACCTTTACAATGCAGCCCGGCACAGCACAGTGATGTTGTCCCCGAGTCCCTTTTTAATGTTGATGACATCACCGCCATCAACACTGAAAACGGACTTCCAGCACCCCAGGACTGTACAGCACTAGGCCGTGCTGTAAAGTTAAGAAATACACAGGTGCTAATGGGGAGATGCCCCTCAGTGACGTCCTGACCCTTTTGGTAACGACACTGATACCCTCGCTGAGATGCCCTTGCTGTGCTCGGGTCCTTAACTTTGGCAGCAGGCAGTTACCTACAAGGTCGTCCTGCCACCTCGGGGCATATCACCTCATTACTACTGCAATTCCGATCTGTGAATTTCAGAAGGTGCCTTATCCCCCTGCTCTATCTTGCAATCATTTGATCTTAGCCACCACTAAACAAGGAATATGAAGTAACGTTTGCACTGGCTGAAAAGTATTAAATCCTCCAATACTTCAGCCCTTCCCTCCAGCCATGCCGGCCTGGGACAGGGAAACTCCCGGGTGTGAGGCAAGATGGTGGGGGCGGTGTCCTCAACTTGCTGCACCCCCCCAGCAGCCCCAGATGACATCACATGGAAACACCTACCATCCCATCCTTGTCGCCAGTGAAGTAACGTGGGTCGCAGGAGAAGCAGGTAAGTTCAATAAGGTTTATTGTCCAAGCCAGAATCCTTCTGTAGTACAACACAGGGATGGTAGGGTCCACAAGACAGGTTACACAGGAGGAACACTGGGATTGCCCCACACCCAAACAGCCACTCTCACTCTCTGATCTGTCAACCGTCACTCCTAGAACACTCAGCACACCACATTCTACATAGGCCAACAGCACAGCCCTAGTGACATCACAGCCTACCAGATAGATTACCACAGAATACATACACAACATCTCTTTTGAGGAAGAGCTTTGAATTGTGCTGTGCACAGCAGCCTGCAACCCGTGGACTACTCAGTCCCCTTAAGTGCATGGCAAACTGACTAAATTGACATGATTCCCTCCCCCAGTCCATCAAAATGTGACACACACATAACAACGTTGAGCAGCGAAAACACGTTCCCTCTCATTACACAAGGAGCATCAACAGCTGTAGAAGTTATTTTTCTTTTACTTCTAAAAGACAGAAAAGTGCAGCTTGTCATTTGAAATGGAAGACTGTGCACAATAGGACATTTTCCTTTCTCGCATCTTGTCCCAGAGGTAAAAACTTTGAATGCATAGTCGCACACAAAAACTCACAGACAAAAAACATCTCAGCGCCTCCACATGCTAGCAGACCACACCCGCAAGCAGGGCACAGGAGCAGAGGCTGGGTGGGCTATATATATTGGTTGTACCTCTGGATAGAAGTTCAGGGGCTACAACCAAAAGGCTAGCTAGCCCCGAGTCCCGCCAGTCCCGACATTAGCGTAGCCCAGCATCTTTTACAAACCTAGCAACACCCCTGCCCAGGAGGATGTATAAACCATGCAAGCGAGGCGGCCGGGGAACCAGCATTGTAAGTGGGGATTTGGAGGTGGGGTGCGGTGGAAGTACGGCATTGATGGGCGGGACATGGGCGTATGCATTTCCTTTAAATCAAGGGGTGGGTGGGTGGTGAGAGGGACCTGCTGTGAGTCAGCGCTCACTGACTCAACACAGATTCAAATGAGCACATCTTATCTGCTTGCCCTTCTTACATTTAGAAGTAACTGTTAATTTGACTTTCTTCGTATTGTAAAACACATTTCAGAGGAAAGAGAATGGTCTATCAATTCTCTATCCATGTTCTAGGGCATACTGAGGAACACACTTCTCGAACATTCTTATAAATTGCAATCCCCTTAGAAGACACTTGCTTGTTTTATTGGGTGGGTTGTATTCAATCATATCTCAGGTTGTTCTTCAATACAATGATATTAATGATACATTTCTTCATTTGACCCATTTGATTCAAACGTGCCGCTTGATTTTATGTTGCTCTTCATAGTTGGGGTTTTAACCCCTTACGTATTGAATATAAGTAACCCATCTAAAACATACTCGGTATTCCTTTTTTGGGTGAAAACGAAACCTCACCGCAGTGTGGCCCGACTAATTAGGCTTGAAATGATATAGGTTCGATAGATTTATCTCATAATGTGATTCTACACAGCAGGTCCTTCCTTGCAATAATATTCCAACAATCATGCAAAGATTACAACAATACCATTAAAATGATTCACTGGCTAATCAATAAAGGTTATAGTAAATGATTGTATTGGGATTGTGGAACACACTTACCCATTATATTTGAGAGAGCTGGCATGCTGCATACCAGGACTGGAGTCCAAAAAATAAAAGGGGGGGGGACTCTGACATGCTTTTAGGAAGTGACATCACGGGACAACAACATTACATTCATTCAGGCTTGTCGCTCATGATCGAAAAAAACACACAAGACTAAAAAGCAGTTGCCTAGAGAACAGGTTTTAATATTACCTTGCTGCTTAGGTAGAAAATGCATGGACTTTAACAAACATGCCATGTACAGCAAAATGTCAATATGAGACATTGTGCAACTCCACTACACACGATTGCCGTGGTCTTGTGGTTAAGTGTCTTGTTTCAGAGGTGCCAGGCCAGGGTCCGAGTCCCAGCAGAAGCCCTGCAGCCTGTTGTTTTTTTTAAAATAATTGTGTAGACACACAGGGAGGACAGCAACTGCCCTTTCAAAAAGTGGGTGGATGCCGTCCACCCACGTGGTCCCTCGACTTGAGTCCTTCTACATACACTAATGCATCATTCTGATAAAGCAGTTTAAATGTAATACCTCATTACTTCCTAGGGGATCTACTGCCTGAAGGTGCTTTATCCAATCGGGGTGCTCGGAGGATCAGCAGCCTATATATTATGAGCACTCTACAGTCTTCATAGGTCCTTTTAGGAAATTGATCTGTTGAAAGCAATTTTAACATCAAAATTGCTACACCAAGGAATGTTTGGTTTTATCATACAATTAAGTGTGACGGAAACAATTAACTAATCACACAGAAATCTCATGGCTGTATTCACTCCAAATTGAAAATCAAACCAAGTTACATCTTTGATTAGAAGAAATAAACATAGTAGTTATTTTTTTTGATGTTCCATACCTGGATGAATTAGTCAGAATGTTTACTAAATCGGTGATACTAGGGGACAGTGTATTGAATTACATAACGATCATTATGCCTAAGGAACAGTCAATAGTGTGTAGTTTATAATGGAATAATGTGTTGATTATAATGACAACTGGGTCAATAGTGGGACTGTGAAGTATTTCAGTATTTTCACTATTTTAGTAAACAATGCAATATCTGCCATTTTCACAAAAAGGACCACAAAGTACATTTGCTAATTTCACTAAATCATGTGATGGGAACATTTTGTTATTCCCCATTGGCCTGGTATTGTTTAACCAGAAGTGAATATTTATTTATTTTTGCATTTTTAAAGCGCTCACACAGCCTGCGGTCACCGAGGCTCTGTTACAGGAATTGTTTTAAAAAAAAAAAAATTGTTGCGTAATTGTATTTTTTGTCTTAGTTGCATATTTATAAGACGCTTAAATACCCAGAGGTTTTCTAAGTGCGGACCCGGGGATCGAACCTTTGTTATTTTGTGTAATCTTGCTTCCAAGGCGAGCATGTTGCCGCCAAGCTATCCTCCCGGGACAACATTGTCTTTCACATTTAGAAACATTACTCTAACGCTTGTGTTTTCCTTTTCACTGTTGCCAAATGGCAACCGTGACAGGTGAGTATCACTAATTTCTTGAAGGTGACATACACTGGGATGATATAGGTTGCAGACGGTTTGTACTCAATGTACACTGTGGTTTAAATAATGTGCAGGGACACTTGTAGCAACTGCTTATGCAAATGTTACGAGTTGGTTCTCTTAGCGTTCAGGTCAGTGCCTCCTTGTTTAACTATCGTAAGCATCATAGAGAGTTTACTTAGCAATAATAATACTGAAGAGGTTTGAAAATGAGGTGTTAAGATTGTTTCAAATTTGTCAAGTCAAGAAATTGATTAACAACAATGATTATATTAAGGTACAGTTCTGGATCTGATTAAATACTAAGCCTCCAGTAACAATTAGAATGTGTCTTTTATTGATCAGTTCAGCTTAAATGTATATTGTGTGTTGCCCATATAGTGTGAACGATAGAGAGTAAAGAGTCCAAGCACAGTGTATTGGCTTCACTCTTGTAGGTCCAAGACAATGATCAGAGACTTATTTTATGATACACTTTCACCATGACTTTGGAGAGGTGAATGTGATGGCGTTAACCCCCATTCCAGGTGCTGGAATGGGGATTAACAGCCGGGTAGCCCAAGTTATTAGCCCGAGCCAGGCGAGGCAGGATAATCAGGGCTCCTTGCTGTTAGCCTCGTTCCAACACTTGGAACGGCGGATTAAGGCTATTATCACCCCGGTTTGGTAAAGCGGTAACTCGGGGTGCTAAGAAAAGAAGGATTTTCCATCATGCAATGGGATGCACGCAGCGTCCCGTTGTATGAAGGAAAATCCATTTCAAAGATGGCCACCATGGAAAAGGTAGCAGGGCTCTGTGCGGACACCCTGTTACCTTTCCATGGTTGCCAGCAGGAGCGAAGAGGAAGGAGCGGCGGCGGCAGGGAGTACTGCTGCCACAGAGATATAGTAAGTTGGGGGGTAAGTGGGGCAGAAAAAAAAAAGAATGGGACAGAAGGTGGGGGGGAAGATGGCGGCAGGGTGAGCCGGCCATCCGGTGGGATGGAAAGCAGACTTTCACCAGCGGTTCAAGCCTGCATTCCTAGCCACCTGATTGGCTGCCTCCCCCCCAGGGTGCTAATAGTTCTGAAAGTGAAATATTTGTCTCAATAAGCACGGTGGGTACACATAGCTATCATTAGGGGTGAGGAACATTTCTTTGATAAATATTGCCATCTGCAGTTCCATTTTAGCTGATGATATTTCATAACATGCCCCCAATTCAGAGTTTTGCACTGGCAGAGGTGGTATTTCTAGACTTCGTCAGAGATATCCAAAAATACTATTCCTGCCAACATGTTGTTTTAAACATTGTTTTTTTGCCATTTTCACCCTCAATGTAAAGGCGGAAGTGGATGTGGGACAGTAATGGTTCACACTACTCTACATTATTTGAAGGCATAACAGGTTAAACACTGAGACTTTTATTAATTACATGTGTAAGGTGGTCAGAGGGTACAGCAGAGAGGCCTACCTTTTCACCCTCTTACAATGGCTTATGGAAAAACATGGATCACTGTATTCAAGGGTAGCACCGACATTTCCCTTCTGTACATATTGATGCTCTTGCCCTGAAAATCTCTGCACCGGTAAATCTTTCCATACACTCGGTTTCCCCCTTACCTCCTTCAAGGGATCTCGGTCCACACTACTCCAAAAATCCAATGCTGACCCGACCCTTTTAGCTAAGTATCAGCTAATATCTAACATTGCCTTCTTGAGAAGATTGTGGGTAAGGCTGTCACACTCCACCTGATGCTTGATACCAGCATGCACAATCTTGTGCCTGATCACCATTTGGGTTCCGCCCTTCGAGACGCTCTGATTCTGCTCCCCTATTCTTTGGGGAGGACACCAGCTCGCCTTCGATCCTCATTCACCTTTATTTGTCATCGGCCCCTGATGGAGTGAGTCACAGTAGCCTCCTAAATCGCTGCAGATAATATTTTGACATTCAAGGTGTGACCCTCTCTTGGAGCACCTCACACCTTACCAACAGACTGTACTGTGTCTGTATGAGCCCTTAGTACTCTGAGTCCTCCTCCCTCCAACCTAGGGTTCCCGAAGGCTCCAGACTCTCCAATTGGCTTTGCAATGCCTACATGAAACGATGCACCAACGTCCTTGCCTCCTTCTCGACAACCTTTCAAATGTACACAGACAATACTCACATTGACCTCAAATTCTCCTCACCAATCCTAAACACCAACAGTATTTCCGATTACCTGTACAAAATCCATTCATTTATCACTTGGAATACGACAAGTGATATTTCACACAACCTTGAAATTGATGTATGCTAAATCAGGCTGTATTTGGTAAATAACCCCCAAAGTCGTTAAACCAAGCGTGTCGTAAAAACGACATTTGTTTACCCCATGTGTGTGTGTGCACATCTATTCATTTATTAGTTTGGGTTTATTAGGTGGAACACTACACTGCAACCTGCAAGCTAAAACTATTGCATCAGAGTACTGTTAGGAGGGAGATGGGATAGGGGGAGGGATACAAATCTTTTAGGTGTTGCTTGGGTATTTACCCACCCATTGACTGCCTGTGGCCAGGCTAATCCCTAAATCAATTCCCACCCACTTTCTGTCCCTTCCACCCAAACCACATTCTCTTAGGATATCTTTCAGCTGATTTACCAAGCAGTAACATGAAACCTTGTGCTGCTTAGTGCCTGCCAATGTCATTTCCGAACAGCCACTTGATTTATAAGCAGCATGCATGTCCTTCACTGAAGTCCTGTTAAAAACAAGTATTGGCAAAGCCAGCAGTTTTGGCTTGGCTCTAGCAGTTGTACGGGCACTGATATATGCCCATACACTTGCATTATTTTAAAGCTGCTACCATTAATGGACAGTTAGTTCCATTATGGCAGAGGCTGGCAAATGCCTACACAAAAGGGAAAACCATTGTGAATGCTTGCTAAGGATGTTATACCTGATCAGCATAAAGTGATCACCAGTGTAAACTGGATGATATTAGTCAAACGCAATAGCAATGTACTTAGGCTAGGCCGAGAAGCAAAATGGCCATTAATCGTACATTGTAAATAAGTACAATTCAAAGGTACTTATGGTTCTGTGACGGCGGCAAGGACAGGGAAAATACTGCAAACAAAATTAAAGTAATTACAGATCGGGGTAAACCTGCCAACCCCCTGTATTGGTCAGATCTTGACAGTATCTGCAACATTTGGCTTTGAATGGTCCTTTGAGGTTGTCCATCAGTCTGATAGATGAGATTCGTCTCTTGGATGTTGGCGGTTGGTCCTTGAGGTCTTTGTTGATGTCTTGGTATAATGTGTAGGGTATTTTAATAGGGTGACATCTAATTCTGGTGACTTGTCCACCCATCCCAAATCAGGCACACTCCATTTTTTTATTTACTGAATAAAGTCCTTTTTATGAACCTGGGAAACCAAATTTAACAATATTGATTCTCTACAATCTCCCTCCCCTTTCAGGACAAGCAACACACAAGGATGAACAGAAGGTGTATGAACTGATAAAATAGAAATACGTAAATCAATTTAAATATAAACAAATTATACGTCTACGAATTTCCAATGTCAATGGTGACTCTCATGAAGAATTATCAATACAGTAGTCACCTCAATGTTCAATGCTACATTCATAGGAATAGAGATTTTTGTAATATACACACAAATAGCCATCTGCACCTTTGATTTATCCTGACTGTGCATGCATGATGCATTGAAAAGTGTACGGAGCTCAGGATAGAGCTGTAATTGTATAGGTTACCAAATCAATTCAGAGCTCCCCAACCTATCCAAGTCGCTCTACCTCTTTCTCCACTCTACCCAATAGACATGTGAAAGTCAATTCAAAATACAGGCTACTTAACACTCCTGCAAGTACATTTCTTGTAAAAAAGTAAAATGTATGTTTGCTAGATTCCCTTCCTTGGTGTTTCAATTGCATTAATGTGTCAAAGTGTATGTCATTTTCAATGATGAACTTTACTTGAAGGTGGAAAAATAGGTAGCAGTTAATTGCCCTTTGCTCTTCCTCTTGAATGGTTCCACACCAGTAACAGAACTATGCTTGGTGATGTTACTAGAAATTGCTTCAATTACCTTATTTTTCTAGATATGTACTGTAAGGAAGGCAGGGTATCAACAGTAAGACAGCCACAAGTGACCACAGTTCAAGAGTATTTATTGAACTTCCATTGGGTTTGAAAAAATGCCTATCTAATTGTGAATCTAAAGATGGGAGCAAGCTACAACCATCAAATAATAATAACGCAGTCCTAGTATTGTCTTGTCAAAATAAAAGGGCCTTTACTAATAAACCTATAGCCAATCCTTACCTCTAAATACAAATAGTGTGGGAAACAATGTTATGTAAAAGAAAAAGTGTTCAAGAAATCATATGTCAGGATATTCAAGCCATAGCCTTCTCTTCTCCACGCTTTTAGCACAGCACAAGGAGGCACACTCAAGTTTAGCACAGTCTCTGCATTCTCTAGCACGAGGGTGCAATTCAAAACTTCAACATCATGGCCTTCTGTGCCAAAGTCGCTTTGCCATTCAAAGTCTCTTCTTTCAGAGGGCCTGATGCAACAACAAAGAATAAAGGTCCTTTCCTTTTGTATTTCATATATACACAATTTTCTTAGGTGTTTTACTATCCAACTCGGATCCACCATGGCCTGGCTCAGATCCACTTTAAACAATTTTCTTAGGATTTTCACGGATGCAATTTCTTGGGTGATTCACTGTTCAACACACACGCCACTCTTTCGGGCTCAGATCCACTTTAAAATGAAATCTTCAATCCGGACCAATAACACACACTTGCTTTAACCCAAAGCTTTCAATGATCTCCCTCTGCCGGGCTCTGACCAACTTTATCTACTTTGCCATAATCTGTCTTCATCAACATCAAAGACTTTCGACTGTGTGCAGGAATTTGCAAGACCCATTGCAGGACCACTTAGATTCACAATTCTTTTCCAGTCTTTCACCTTTGTTAACTCTCAGCTGGTGACCTTACAGAGACCTTTGCTTGTGCACACACGTGGTGCCGGACCGCTCTGTTAAAGGTATTGTATCTTGGTTTCAAAGTTCAATAACTCATCTGTTGTTCAACTTTCCCGCGTGTTGGTTATCACACGTGTTTCAAACAATGTTGATTTCAGTGCTCGCCATTCAATGTTGCCACTTGCAACCTTGGTTTCAACACAGACTGGTCCTATATCGGTCTCCCCTTCTCATCACCTGCATTCATTGCACTGATGCTGCTTTGTTGTTGGAGCCAAGGACAGTACCATGGCAGCTGGTGATTCTCCACACCTTATTGACGCAGGAGAGCCCCGGGTACCTCTGACACACATTACAGGATTCTATAGCTGGGTTTCCAGGTATTATGTTTTCTATTCTCTAGGTTTCATCAAAGTAACAGTTAATTGTCAAAAAGGTCAAGTGAACGTTCCTCCTTGCAATACCTTTCTGTTTTGCTGTCTTTCCCCTCTTGTTAAACTGCCATCTTGGAACTGCTGTTTCCTGAGTGCTTTGCCTCACTAAGAGTGTGCTCTCATGCTCTGCCTTTAATCCATGTGGGGAAGTGTAATGGAAGTCAGGTCTGTGTGATAGCCAGTAATTGGCTGACCTTGCCTGACCATTATATTAGGATACCTCAGGTATATGGCTCTGGTGTTAGTTCATTTTCTCTCATAGCAGGCTTTCCTTGAGAAAGGGGTCATGTTGTAAAAGGGAGGGCGGTTGAATTCCTAAATATCCAACCTGATAGGATGGGGTAGAGGTATTACAGGGAAGGGGATACTGTGTCTCATCATCTGGTGTCCCACCTCCACTCCCCAAAGACCCCTCACTCAGGTAATCCTCCCACACTGGTCCACCCCAAGGAACTGGATCCAAAAGCAATGGTCATGTCCTGGCCGCCTGGATGACCGATCCCTGGGACTAGTGGGTGAGGCACCTTCTGGTTTCTCACAGTACACAGTGAGTTATCCTTTTGACTAACAGAATGCTTCTTCTGTGCTTGATCATTGCACAGAGAAGGAGACTTGGGATCTCCCAGTATACACACCGTAGGACCTGTTCTATCAAATCTATATTTCCAGAAGCACACACACATCTGAAGTATTTATTAATTTCTTGTGATGTGTAGTCAATTTATATACACCACCCCCTCAGTACTATCACTAATAACAAGGGATGGCATTGAATCTATTACCCTTCACAGTATCGGTCCGCTAAGAATTATTTCGCCTTAATATTATACTTACTTAGGAATTTATTTTGGCTGTCTCACAGAAACTTGGGCACCATCTTAAGGACCAGTTCAATTCTCCCCCTCAAAAAACAGATGGGTATTAGTCAGCAAGATGGTGTCTGATTCCCTCCATAGTCTAGTCTTCCTTTTTTCTGTATTGTGCCTATCTGCTGTCTCTTCCACTGAAGAAGGACTTATATATATACATTACAGGTAGGACTCACTTAAAGTGCTCTGCTAATAATCTAAAATGGGTCCAAAGGAAAACATTGTCCTTTTTGTTGTTGTCAATTCTCCTTTTTCTCCTTCCCATCAATCAATCAGCCAGTGAGTGAATCAGGGAACATGTTCATGAAATCAATTGGTGTGAGCATTTATGGATCAGAACCTCTCCCTTTAGAGGTGTGTATCATTTATCTAATCTAATTGATCACTGTATGTGATTGGATAGAGTTCCAGAAGAGATATCACCCTAGCCCATCCCCTCCATACTCACTGGACATATTTATAAAGAGGGCAGTCTAAACCCAGTTTCCCTCCCATTTGATGTGATATAATATTGGAGATTTCTACATTGAAGAATTGTAATTTTCTGATACACCACCTTCCTCACATGTGATCATGTTACTAATCAGTTCAGCAGATGGCTCTCACTCAGGTGAATAAAATAATGCAATTTTCTAATCCGCACAAAATGGCATGTGTGAGTTACAGGCTTTGTTTTGTTCTCTCTGATAACCTTCACACAAAAATTCCCTTTCCAACTCACAATAACGGGCTATTTGACAGGAATGCAAGGAAATGTGATAAATTGTTGCACACCATTTCTGTGCAAAAACATCAACATTTGTATAATTTGCATAATTAACATAATGCAAAACAATATAATTTTATATTCAGCTGATAGTTTTTCAACCTGAAGATTTAAAAAAATAACTTTCTACTAAATTTTGCGCACAACTTAGAAACAGAAATATGATTCCATAAGTCAAATTCAAAAGGCAGGGGTTTAAAACTATATCAAAATGGCATCTCCAGTTCCTGGAAACAGAACATCTGGTATAAGTTCCTTTGAACTTTGGCATTTATGACTCTTGCAAGGGTTAGTTACCATGGTGTAAGTTCTCTGAAATTAGGCTGCCCTTGCATTTTGTTGTCACAGGTCTCTGCCGCCTTAGTGATGACAGCCACGTTCTATCACTTTAGTCAGTTTCATGTCTCAGAAGGTGTGAAGTGTTTCCTTCTGGAAAGGGCCGGCAATACAAAAGATCAGATTATTTGGAAGAATACATCTCCAGAGAGCTTATTTCTTGTTATATTTAAGGATTTGCAGCCTAAACTCATTGACAGATGGAATTTGTAAATGGGGAGCATTTGTTTTGCTTTCAAGGGGTGGTTCATGAGAGCAAACTTCAGGCAAAGTCGTAACATTATATGGTCAGCTTCAAATCCAGTGTTCACATATTTCTCATGGGAAAGCATCTCCAGTCGTGCAGTTGTTGGCAGGAGGGATTGTAATTGTACATTCTAAGCTTAAATCTGTTGTTTTATTCTCAAATGCAGACTTGTTTTCTTTCCCTGTTTGCTTTTACATTTTCAAAAAACAGGGCAGCATTGTAACATTTCTTTTCTAGGTGTCATAATGCTGATTCTTAATCCTGTAAGAGAATAAAATATTTTGGGTTGCAAGTCTTTCTCAGAAGAAGGGATGTTTGACATATTTGGGGAGGCCAGTAATTTTGCATTTTTTATAGATGTTGCTCGAATTTCCAAATCATGAATACTGGTTGCACAGCCGAGTTGCAAAATTGCGCTAATTTGACTTGGTTGTCGATGCTGGTACTATAATACTTTATCTGGATGTAGATGTTCTTAGCTGGCATTTGAGTGTTATTTCCGAGTTGGCTGGAAGTAGCAATTGCTACCCCTACGTTTCTAATTACAATAATTGATTATTAGCATCCGGGGCATGCAAGTCAACCAATATAGTTGCTCGAATTGCGTGCTGTATCCCAAGATCACAGCCTGCATTCTGAGCAGCCTGACAGCTGCGTCCCCACCACACCATCTTACACCCACCCTCCCCTCCCGTCACGTTTCCCTGACTCTCTGCCCCTTACCCCACACAATATTCTTTTGCTGGCAGCAATTGCCGCTGCCCCTCTAGCCTCTGTCCCGGCTTGCGAGTCTCAATGGAAATGGAAGAGGGGCTCATCTTCCCCTTCCATGGCGACCATTTTAGATAAGTATTTCGTTTGAATGAACGTGACTCTACGAGGCGTTCAGTTCATTCCAAAAATATTCATTGCTGTAAGCACCCCGGGTGTCCAGATCTAAGACCCAGGGTACTAATAGAAATAACACCCGATGCGGTGGGCCTGATCGGTTGTAACCCATCATTAAGGCCCTTGTGCTATACCTTGGGCCCTGGACCATTGCTACCCAATCTGGCATGCCGGATCAGGTGTTATTGCAGGGTCAATGGTCACTTAAAGTCTCTTTTGCTATCCTTATGATTCTGGTGAAATGACACCACTGTTAATCCAATTTTCAGTGTTCCTTACAGAATTGTACGGAACACTGAAAAAAGACTACAGGGAATGGCGGTGGAATTGGAGAAGACACAGCAGGTCATTTTTTCAATTTTAAATGAATAAAACACACCTGCATTTTCCCTCCTGGGTGTTAATAGTTCGTTGTCGGGTGGATATGTGGTGGGAAGGGGTAAGAGGCAAAGGCGATAGGTGCACAGCGCTTGAGTTGCTCGAAATGCAGGTCTATAAAGCTCTTCTTGAGCAGCCTGATTGCCCATAGCCTGGTGCTAATGTGGAATGAAAGTTCCAAACATGAATCTGGTCACAATGAGAGCCTCTTACGGG
The DNA here is from genome assembly GCF_040938575.1 of Ambystoma mexicanum. Classification (NCBI taxonomy): domain Eukaryota; kingdom Metazoa; phylum Chordata; class Amphibia; order Caudata; family Ambystomatidae; genus Ambystoma; species Ambystoma mexicanum. The sequence continues at coordinate 194,779,607 of NC_090939.1, forward strand.
CGCTCATACAAACAATGCCATCTGCCAGTCTGGTGGCTGGCATCATTAAGAGATTCTGCATTAATGCTGTGTGTGTTCGGTTTTCAGGGACTATGAGCGTTACTTTTAGCTGATTGGCTATTCTGTTGATATGCATTATTCATACATTTTCCCTATGCTGCTTGTTATCAGATCTCACAACATTTGACTTTTGGAAAATATGTTGGCATAAGCAGAAATATTTGATCAATACTTGTCTTCTAGGTTTATAATAGGCACGTCGGGATGCAAGAGGTGGGCAAGGATGATTATTTAAAATGAAAACTAGTTGTGAAATTACTGGCCTCGATAATTGCAAGGCTGGTTACTAATCCCAACTTTGGCACTTGAAGATCAAGCATGTGATTCAGGCTAATTCTCTTTGTGTGACTTAGTTCAATAATGTCCTTGCATCTCTGCAAAGCACTTTATACTGCTTCCTGAAGCTAGATATGTGCTTTAGAAAGTACCAAAGATGAAAAAACATGTACATCCAGCGAATTAGCTATTGCAGGAGTTAAGTGTTGATCACAAACCCTCTTGAAAAATTATCAGAGTGTGTGTCTCCTTCACTAAAACTAATCATAATTTGTCTTCCTTTTCAGTTCCTGCAATGATAACCTCCTACCCCAATACCACCTTGGCCACTCAGGGCCAAAAGAAGGAGATGAGCTGCACTGCCCATGGGGAGAAGCCTATCATTGTCCGCTGGGAGAAAGAGGACCGCATGATAAACGTCCCCGAAATGTCCCGTTATCTGGTGTCCATCAAGGAGGTGGGAGAGGAGGTCATCTCCACGCTGCAGGTACATCGGAATGATGGACATGCTGTCTGGTCTTGAGAGACTATGTGGTTTAATTTGTTCTTCTAGGAGTCTCCACATGCATGAATGTAATCGACCTCTTCCCGAAGGATCAAGTTCTTCTGATCGAACATTGATGCTTGTTAGATATTTCAGCAGTTGGTGATATCAGGAAAAAATACTGTTAGCTTTTTGTTAAGCTCCGCATTGAGGCACCGATAAAATTGCTGATCCTATGAGCTGCAAAGTGTCCTGGATCGAGTGAATGAGAAATTAAATACATCAATGATTGACCAAATATCAGCCTTCTCCACTTTTTTTCAAACCTAAAACTGTCCTAAATATCCAGCCTACATTCTCAGAATATTCTCTTGACTCTCCTGAAGCCTCACCCTATATCCCCATATTATATTTTAAAATGTGTCCCTTCACAATATCCAAGGGGTTCCCTTGTGTGCATCCTTCTAGTCAATGCTGGTTACGGGTAATCTGGGAGACAATCCAAAATTGCGAACATAGAGAAGAGAAAACAGCCAAGTAAGGAACAACGATGGGGATAGGGTAGAGGACATCTGTGGTCTCAAGACAAACAGGGTCTCAGGAAATAGGGACGCTTAGGAGGCAGGTTGTCATTGCTTAATAGAAAATCCAATTCCCAATATCCAGGCAGGAATAGATGATGGCAGCACAAGGAAAAAATGGGTTGAAAAACTTTAATGGGAGGAACGATTAGTAAAAATTCAGGAAGTTAGAAGAAAAAAGACACAGGTGAGAACAATTGGAATTGTTAGTATCATTATCTTTATAATAATAATAATAATAGTTATTATTATGTTAACGTTGTTGTTATTATAATTTTTATAGTTATCATTATTATTACAGGGTATCTAGTGAGCGCAGACCTAGCTTCAGAAAACAACAAAGCACTTTACAATTCATAGGGAAAAGCACAAAGCGAGGGAAGCAGAGACATAAGGGAGCAGGGAGACAGAGGGCTGGAAATTTGGCAGCGAGGGACCTACAAGCAACCACAGTAGGAAGCAAAGGGCAGGGGATAGCCAAGTCTCATGTTCGGTGGCGAGTAAAGGGGGTGTGGACTTAGGTGAACTTAGGTGTTAGGGAGGAGCCAATCCATTTGAGGAGGGTCTTGAGAATGGCAAAGTCTTTTGTTGATGAGTAGGAGGTTCCAGAGTCTGGGGCAGTAGACGGAGAAGGCATTTCTACAATTTCTTTGCTTTCTGAACCATTGGATTTCAAGTCTGCACATGTCCTTACTTCTTGCAGATCATCGGCCTCCGGAGAAGCTGAGCTTCTAAGTGAGCTTCATTGGAGACTTGAGGGTTATGGTCATAGTAGAGGATGCAGCAGGATTGATGCATAGGTGCTTGCAGCCGGAGCCAGTGCAGTTCGATGAGGGTTAAGGTCATTTGGTTGAATTTGCGCCCTTTGATGAGTCATGATGGAGCCTATAGGGCACATCACAGAAGTGCCAGGAATGCATTGCCACCATCCAGGTGGGAGAGGACCAAGGCCTGGACAGCAGATCAGAAGTTGTTTGCTTAATTGTCTGCAAAATGGTAAATTTGGTATCAAGCCATTTGTGTCTTCTTTGCTGTGTGCTTCTTGAAGAAGAAGTTTCTGTCGGTGTGAATCACAAGGGACTTAGTGAAGGCAGTCAGCTGTTGTCACAGCCTTGGTATGGTATCCCAGTTGCCACAGATACTACTCTCCCAGTTATGGAAAAGTATCCTTCTGTCTTCGAACACAAAAGTCTCTAACGTGATATGCCAAAGACTTCCCCCCCAAGAGCTCAGCCTACAATGAATCTATTCCACCTGTCAGGCTGAGGGCTTGAGTGAAAAGGCAGGAGCAGACTCAGCAGAGCTAAAGGAGGGAAGAACAGAGCAGACGTTCAGAATGCAGCCAGGTATTGCCGAATTAACAGCAAACAACACCCCCCAAGTACCCACTCTTACCTGTTCCGTAGCAAAAATGTACCAGTAACCTACTAGTAATGGACAAAGAGGGGAATTCTTATATCAACGGTGAAGGAGGAGTGCGTCAGTGCCTCAGGACCTCAGTGCTGCAAAGCGTCCCAAGAAGAAATCCACCGTGTTCCAAAGTAGACTCAGCAAAGCGTCCCAAAGAATATCCCAAAGTGATCCAAATCGATTTCAGAAAAGCGTTCCAATATGTCCAAAGCAATCCAATTGTAGATTCAGCAAAGCGTCCAAAAAATACCCAGAAATAACTTAAAAGAATTCAGCAAAGCGTCCACATTAAACAGTGTCAAAAAATGATTGTTGAAGTAAACAAAATTAAGGGCAAAGGAAATAAGCGTTACTTCATGCTAGTTCCTTTATTATCGTGCTCGAGTGAAAAAAGCGTCACAGCCAGAGGACTTTAACAAGTGGAGGTCGAGATGCAAGCCGAGTTCAAGGATTCCGGGGAAATCAGTCGAAGAGGGGCGGGCGTCGGAAACAGGAAGGAAAGGGCAGGGGCGAAGGCTTGGATTCAGCACAGGATTCAAGATCAAACAGGAGTCAGGAAACAACGCTCGAAACTAACACAGTTTAGGAGCGCTGGGCACTCGAACAGACAGTATTAAATACGGTCTTCAGAAGACACGGCAACGTGGTGCGTGCGTGTCACGTGACTAACATAGTAGGAAGATGGGAATTGTAGTTTAGTGGGTTCTGTGTGTTGAAGAGCGCTCATATAAACGCCATGGCAATTTCCAACAAGAACGGGATGTGACAGTACCCCTCCACAAAGGGCGATTTCTCCAGTGCCCGCACAAGTGATGCAACCAGAAAGCACGCAACAAACGGGGTGCATTCAGATTAGAGGCTGGTTCCCAGGACCTGTCCTCTGGGCCATACCCCACCCAGTCAATCAAATAGAACCGAACCCCACAGCAGAGGTGGGTGTCTAGAATGGCACGCACCTCGTATTCATCCTCGCCACGGACGGTAAGTGGGGCCGGGATGGGAGGCAATCGGGTGCCAGGTACAAAAGGCCGAAGCAAGGAGACATGAAAGACCGGGTGCACTCTCCAATGTACTGGTATGTCCAGACGAACAGCAACGGGGTTGAGACACCGCAGGATCGTGTAAGGACCCACAAAACATGGTAAAAGTTTCCGTTTACCCCGAATGGCCAGGTGCTTTGTTGAGAGCCATACGCGGTCCCCACAGGAATAAGGAGGAGCCGGAGCACGCCGCTTGTCCGCCTGTATCTTGGTGCGATGTTGTGCAGCTTGTAGATGTGCCGATACGGATTTACGGATGGCAATCAATGAATCCCTAACTGCATTGACTGCAGGAACTTGCCGTAGGGAAGGCAAAACAGGTGGAAGGGTCCTTGGATGCAACCCATATAACGCATAGAACAGAGAACAGCCAACCGATGAGTGCAGGGAGTTGTTATAGGCAAATTCCGCGGCACCTAAGACCGACAGCCAATTTGATTGATGTTGTAGACACAGACATCGAAGAAACTGTTCCATGGTGCCATTGGTACGTTCGGTCTGGCCATCCGTTTGGGGGTGGTAGGCCGAGGACAAGCGGGCATCAACACCCAATGAGGAAGTGAGAACGCGCCAAAAGCGCGAGGTAAACTGAGACCCCCGGTCGGAAATCAGAATCGTAGGTAGACCAAAAAAGCATACCACATGGTCAAAGAATAAGTTTGCTAATGTGGGAGCAGTTGGTATTCCCGAACATGGTATGAACCGAGCCATCTTGCTAAAGACATCCACTACCACAAGAATTGTGGACATACCCCCGATACAGGGGAGTTCTACCACAAAATCCAGGGTCACCGTGTGCCATGGGTGCGGTGGTAAAGGCATACACATTAGAAGACCAACGGGTTTACCAGGTTGTCTTTTGCATTGTGTACATACGGCACACCTACGGACGTATTGTTCGGTATCTTTCTTCATTCCAGGCCACCAGCACCAACGGTGCAAAAGATCGTAGGTTTTTGCCTGGCCAGGATGGGCTGCTAACGGGAGGTCATGGGACCATTCAAGAGCCTTCCGTCTGGTTTGGTTGTCAGGTAGGTATAGTAGACCTTTAACGTAGGGAAGTCCGGAGATCAGTTCAGCGTCCATTTCCTTCAGGACAGAAACATGATCCCTGGCCCATCTTCATAAACTGACTACAATTGACGGAGAGACCGAACAAACACATATAACAGCCCCTGATGGTAATACCGGGGTGGATTGTTTGACAGTTTCTGTGTCAATACCAATGCGGGATAAGGCATCTGCCTTTCCATGTAATGGACCAGGGCGATACGTCACCGTGAAATCAAACATGGTAAAAAACAAATGCCAACGTATCTGTCTGGCGTTGGTGCATTTCACGTGCGACAAGGCCTGAAGGTTTCGATGATCTGTATACACAGTTATCGGGTGTCTTGCACCTAAGAGATGATGCCTCCACTCCTTGAACGCCACCTTGATTGCAAGGAGTTCTCTTTCCATAATCGTATAATTACGCTCAGCTGGGGTAAGGTTTCGAGAGTGGAAAGCCACTGGATGTAGGCGTTGAGTAGCGAGGCAAACCTGCGAAAGGATGGCCCCTACTGCAATAGCAGGGGCATCTGCTTCCACAATGAATGGGAGAGCTGGATTGGGGTGCTGTAATACAGGAGCGGTGGTAAAAGCGTCCTTCTGGTTCTGGAATGCTGTTTGCGCTTCTTCATCCCACAAAAAAGGAACATTAGGACTAGTCAACCGAGTTAATTGGGCTACTATTTCAGAAAATGAGGCGATGAAACGCCTATAAAAATTGGCAAAACCGAAGAAGGATTGAAGAGCTTTTACTGAGCTCGGAACGGGCCAATCCAAAACTGCCCGAACCTTGGAGGTACACATGAGTACTCCTTTTTGGGAAATCTGAAACCCCAAAAACTCTACAGATGATGCATGGAACACACACTTCTCCAGTTTTGCAAAGAGAGAGTATACCTTAGACGAAGTAGAACAGAGCACACATGCTGTATATGTTGGGGCAAAGTGTCTGAATATATTAGAATGTCATCCAAATAGATAACAACATAGCAATCCAGCATATCCCTGAAGATGTCATTTACAAAATGCTGAAATGTCGCCGGGGCATTACCAAGCCCAAAGGGCATCACACAATATTCATAAAGCCCATATTTTGTCTTTAAGGCAGTCTTCCACTCATCTCCCTTTCGCATCCTCACCAAATTGTATGCCCCCCGCAAGTCCAACTTGGTGAAGATAGTGGAGGAGGTCATTTTATCGAGGAGCTCAGTAATAAGTGGCAACGGATACTGGTTCTTCACCGTGACTTTATTAAGGGCGCGGTAGTCCACACAGGGGCGCAGATCCCCTTCTTTCTTTGGCACAAAAAATATTGGGGAGGCCGCTGGTGAACGGGACGTACGTATGTGTCCGAAACGTAAGGCGTTGTCAATATAGCTCCGTAGATGTTCTTCCTCCTTCTGTGTAAGGGAGTAAATTCGACCATGGGGAATTGTTGCTCCAGGTATCAGGTCGATGGGGCAGTCATAGCATCTGTGTGGGGGCAGTCTTTCTGAAAGTCCTTTGTTAAACACATCAGAAAATTCCTGGTATTCCAAAGGGAGGACCGAAACGGGGTTAGATGACGTGGCGTTGATAGAAGGGAGGCAATCTACCATCGCTAGACAAGGGGACAATACCGCTACATTACGGGACGTAAAGCACCTCTGTATACAAAAAGAGGAGGAGAACCGTACAGTTTGTTCAACCCAGTCAACTACAGGATTGTGTTTTTGCAACCAAGAAAGCCCCAGAATGATGCCAAATTGAGGGGCGGTGATAAGGTCGAAAGTGATGGATTCCGAATGTCCTTGTAATGTGGACATTTGTAGTGGACCTGTTTGATCCGTCACATGTCCAGATATTAAACGTAACCCATCTACCGCATGTATTTCCTCAGGTCTTGCTTTAGGAAATATAGGTAGTCCGTAACGTTTGGCCAACTTAAGGTCCATATAATTCCCGCTAGCCCCTGAGTCTATCATTACCGGATTGGAAAAGGTAATGACGCCGGGAGCCGTAAAGGACATAGCAAGGTAAACATGCGAAGACGGAAAACACTCACCCGGGCCTGGGATCATTTGACTCGTCCGGAAGGCCCGGTTCAAGGGCGAGTCCTGGCATTTCCCGACGACTTAGCGGGTCTTTTAGGACACAGACGGATGTAATGACCTGACTGTCCACAGTAGAAACATAGATTATTCACCACCCGCCTTTCTCGTTCAGTCTTGGACAATGGACCCCTAATTGCCCCGATTTGCATAGGTTTAGCTTCTCCCTGAGAAACAGGTGTGCTTCCATCTGGTCGAGGGGTGTTGCGAATATCGGGATAGCGACGTTCGCCACGTCTTTGCCGGAGTCGAGCATCGACTTGTAAGACTAAGTTTAGCAATTCGGGGAAGCCAGATGGAAGAGCAGGTACCACTGATAGGGCATCTTTCAGGTCGTCTGACAAACCTTTATAAAACACAGCCGATTTCTTCTGTTCTGGCCATGTGGTTTCAGCCGCTAATTGATTAAAACGGGCAAGATACGTCAAGAGATCCGACTTGCCTTGACTAATAGCCAAGAATTCCAGATCCGAGGACTGTGCTTTATATCTCATATCAAAAACACTGTTCATGGCTTGGATTAATCTATCGAAATCATACAGAGCCGGGTCATCTGCTTCTAGCAATGGATTAGCCCATGCTGCAGCAGTGCCACCCAGATGGAAAAGAACAAATGCCGCCTTTGTAGTAGCATCAGGAAATGCCAAGGGACGACAAAGAAAATGAAGGCGACATTGGTTCACAAAGGCCCATACATTTTGGGATCACCCAAAAAGCGTTCTGGTGGGGCCAAAGGGAATGGCCCAGGGAGGACTACTGGAGCTGGAGCCGGAGATGGTACAAGTGGTACAGGAGGAGGCGCCGCAGCGCGGCGTCACCGAATTCCTCGTCATGGGGTAAGGGCTGCACAAAGCTCTGTAAAACATCCATGCGTTGATGTAATGTTGCATGTGCTGATGCCATATCGGTACGAAGAGCAGAAAAAGCCTGCATGAGGGCTGCCAATGGGTCCGATGCAGCCTCCATAACCGAGAGACGGTTAAAATTGAGGCTCCTAAATCTGTCACAGCCTAGGTATGGTATCCCAGTTGCCACAGATACTACTCTCCCAGTTATGGAAAAGTATCCTTCTGTCTTCGAACACGAAAGTCTCTAACGTGATATGCCAAAGACTTCCCCCCCAAGAGCTCAGCCTACAATGAATCTATTCCACCTGTCAGGCTGAGGGCTTGAGTGAAAAGGCAGGAGCAGACTCAGCAGAGCTAAAGGAGGGAAGAACAGAGCAGACGTTCAGAATGCAGCCAGGTATTGCCGAATTAACAGCAAACAACACCCCCCAAGTACCCACTCTTACCTGTTCCGTAGCAAAAATGTACCAGTAACCTACTAGTAATGGACAAAGAGGGGAATTCTTATATCAACGATGAAGGAGGAGTGCGTCAGTGCCTCAGGACCTCAGTGCTGCAAAGCGTCCCAAGAAGATATCCACCGTGTTCCAAAGTAGACTCAGCAAAGCGTCCCAAAGAATATCCCAAAGTGATCCAAATCGATTTCAGCAAAGCGTCCCAATATGTCCAAAGCAATCCAATTGTATATTCAGCAAAGCGTCCAAAAAATACCCATAACTTAAAAGAATTCAGCAAAGCGTCCACATTAAACAGTGTCAAAAAATGATTGTTGAAGTAAACAAAATTAAGGGCAAAGGAAATAAGCGTTACTTCATGCTAGTTCCTTTATTAACGTGCTCGAGTGAAAAAAGCGTCACAGCCAGAGGACTTTAACAAGTGGAGGTCGAGATGCAAGCCGAGTTCAAGGATTCCGGGGAAATCAGTCGAAGAGGGGCGGGCATCGGAAACAGGAAGGAAAGGGCAGGGGCGAAGGCTTGGATTCAGCACAGGATTCAAGATCAAACAGGAGTCAGGAAACAACGCTCGAAACTAACACAGTTTAGGAGCGCTGGGCACTCGAACAGACAGTATTAAATACGGTCTTCAGAAGACACGGCAACGTGGTGCGTGCGTGTCACGTGACTAACATAGTAGGAAGATGGGAATTGTAGTTTAGTGGGTTCTGTGTGTTGAAGAGCGCTCATATAAACGCCATGGTAATTTCCAACAAGAACGGGATGTGACAGCTGTGCTGCAAATCCCCCTGTCTTTATAGCAGAGCAAGGTTGGGGTATCAATGTGGTGTGTGTTCTTGGTTAGCAGTAGGAATTCGGTCTTGGAGGGGTTGAGCTTCAGATGAGCACTGGACATACAGGACTGGATCAAAGTGAGGCAGGCCTTGAGCCTGCGGATGACTCCAACAGAGGATATCTCAAGGTAGAGCTGTGTGTCATATGAGTCTTGGTGGATGTGGATGCTGTGTGGAGCTAGGACTGTTCTGAGTGGTTCTATGTGGAGTTTGAAGATCAAGGGGGAAAGTGATGGGTAGATTTAGTGATCTGGAGGAATCCGTATAGATGAATTGGTAGTGGTTAGCTATGTAGGATTGGAACCAGTTGAGGACGTCTTGCTGTTCCACATGGAGTGATGTAGAATGCCAGTGAGTGTCTGGTGGCCTACTGAGTCAAACGCTGCTGAATGGTCGAGGAGATGTTTAATTCCTATATAAAACCAATGTGCGATCTCCTATCCTCACTTGGGTGTCCGTTTCGCAAATTATGCAGACAACACCCAGATTGTGATAGAGCTGTCAGGCCTTCACAGCAAGGATCTAGAAATGGTTAGGCAATTTTTATGCCAGATAACTTTGGATGGCGAAAAATTCCCTGGCCTTCAACAACAAGAAAACTGAATTGCTCATCCTGTGTACACCGGTCAAACCTAATCATGTTGATTCCTCCAATAGTAGTTTTTGTATTGCAGGCAACACCATTAAGGTTTCTGATTATATGAAAATCCTGGGGGTCAATTTTGACTCCCATCTTTCATTTAAGAAACACGTTCTTTTTCTTAAATCTTCTGCCTCCTCCTATATTCGCTTACTATGGTAAATTTGTGCATACCTCTCCGAGTCCAACCGGGCCATGATTGAGGCTGCCATTATGAATACCAAACTGGACTATTGCAATAGCCTGCATATTGGTTCCCTCCAGGCAAATGTAAAAAACGATTCAGAATGTTACTGGTGTTTGCAGATGACTACACTAGTTGCCTGTTAGTCAAAGAATCAGATTCAAAGGCACCATGTTAGTCCATAACTGTCTGACAGGTAAAGCCCTGAATTACCTGTCAGCCAGAATTTCTAGAGTTCCCTTTTGGCAAACTCTTTGTTCCAACAAAGACATTCTTCTACAGCAACCACAAGTTCTGCTGAAGATGATTGGTGGCTCAGGCTTTCATGCCTGGACCCCGGATCTCTGCAACCAGCTTCTGTCTGCTCTTAAGGGCTGCAGGTCAACTGCCCAGTTTAAGAAACAACTCAAAACACATCTTTTTGATCTGGGCTAGGCCTTTCCCTCACTCTACCGACCTAGATTCCTCCTTCTGATAATTGCTTTTTTGGTTAATTGTTGTATCTGTCTTGTGAGTGCTTTGAGGCCTATCAGTGGCGCAATATAAGAATCAGATAGATAGATAGATAGATAGATAGATAGATAGATAGATAGATAGATAGATAGATAGATAGATAGATAGATAGATAGATAGAACCACCTGCACTAGGGAGACAACAAGGGAATCAGCAAAATAACAATATTCAACTGAATAGGAAAATTAGGACCTGCATTCTCCAACACCAAAACCAGGGACAATAAAACAATAAAAGCAAAAAAGCACCACTGAGACCAACACACAACACTGTTAGGTGACCAGAACCATAGTAGGCAAAATACAAAAATGAAAATGAAAATCAGACTCTATGGAGATCATTTTCAGTTTGACGAACTGATAAGTAAAAGCACCTTTATGCATTCACTTGATGGTGCACCTCGTTTTCCTGACTTTGTACATTGGAGAGGAGGGATGGTACATAATTTATGTTTTCGCTGCTCCCTTCCCCCTCAACCATAGAAATACTCCAGCATTTGTGCCAGCTTGGATTTTCATGCGACGCAAAAGCTGGGGATTCCGATGAAGTACACGGGCAGAAGGACTACATAGGAATTGATTGTAAATGATGCCTGCAACGCGTGCATGGCAGGCAGCATTTACTCCGATTTCATGGCGGAGTGCAAAGGGGAGGGCAAAAGGCAGTGCACACACTTGCATGTATAACTGTTATTTCCGGACCGCCCGATCTCGAGTCCTGCATCACGAGATGGTGCCGGTGTTTCCACTTCCCCATTCTCATTGAGTCCTGGATTTACCGAATTCCGCCTCGGGAATTCCCGGGACACCAGGGTCGTAATGCCCCGATAATTCTGGGAATCACAGAGGTGGAATGGTAAAACGAGTCCGGCGGTAACTGAGCCGGAAAAACCAGCAGGTTACCGCCGGACTCGTAATGAGGCCCATTGTCTTTTAAATAGCTAATATTTTAAAAACACCAACCAATTATGTGTTGGGGTCTTCTAGTATAGTTCCCATATGGGTTTATCTATGCAGAGCTGTCTATGTATCTCACATGGGAAACATGGCATCTAATTAAAACTCATAATTTAGTGATATTTTAAAAATTGGAGGTATTTAAAATACCATATGTGTACGTTAAACACATATTCATAACGAGGCCTTGATAATTTGGTGACATGCAGCTGATTATAGCCAAGGTCTTAACATTCTCACTAGGGTGGGTTGCAAAACTAATTTCCAGTTCATGGCCAATGGACTTTATATTACTGACGCAACTGGGTCAGAATGGACACACCTGGATTATAGATCAGTATAGTGATTGATGGCCTCGAGGGAAGGCTTAGACAACTCTATAGTGTATTGTGTACAACTTGAAGATCTCTTATGTGATGTGCAACTGGTCATTGTACTTGGGATTGCTATTGACCTCTTGCCAGCCAAGCAGAATGTTCGGAGTGCAGTCCATAACTACTGGTATTGACTTCATGCTGAACTTTCTCCCTTCAAAAGGAGTCAGGGAAACAACAATGCAATATCTGTGCAAGATAAGTTTTATCAAGACACTACTCTCTGGGAGGATATTTATTTCACTAGAACATCCAGTTTAACACACTACAGAGAAACCTAAATCATTGAAACCCCCTTTCCCTTTCATTTAGAGAAACAGTGTTCTTTTACATTACACCCCGAGCGTGATCATTTTAAACCTGTTCCAGCTTAACCACGTTTCAATAAAAATGCCTAATTTCTGAAGACAACATTGTTTATCAAATGCTACAAATCGAAAAATGCATTTAATTTGCTCACACAGTTTGCTGTTACTGTTAATTACTGTTTTAACATGTTTTACTTCAGCACCAAAACTACTAAACACAAACTACTATTACCACTATGTGCTAATAGCCTTATAGACTTCAGGAGGGGTCATTATCGCATTGTTCCCCCCCATGCATGGCACTCTGCGCTTGCTGGCAGATCCTTATCCCATGGTAATGATGCCCCCTCGGTCTATAAGGCTCTAAGATTATTGAACGCAAGGGTTGAACGGGAACATTAACTCCTTGTGTTAACTCTCAACTTGGACAATACTGGACTATAAAGAATCGACCCAAAAGCTCTTTCACTTCAAAGTTCTGATAGTCAACGTGGATTCAAATGGGATCACAGTAATTGTAGTGTGATTCTTCAGAAATTGTTTAGACAAGGTGCAATATCACTATCGCTCTAACTTATCTATGGAGTGGTAGCGAATGTGTGATTACACCCTTGGATACCTTGAACAAAGCCATTAAGATGGCCGGGTCTACCTACAAACACAGCACATAGATTTGGTGGATGAAAGCACTCTTGGATTGGTAAGAGATGCCATCTGGCTGCTAATGAACCTTTGAGGTTCTTAAAAGAGGATGACTCAACACTGATCAAATGCATTGAAACTCGCACTCAATATAGGCATTCACATTGAGCGGGAACCAGATGGAATTAAAGACATAACAAACATCAGTAATTTTGTATAAGTCAGGACTTGAAACAGTTTTGGTGTATGGTAGCTTGTGTGAGGGGTTGGAGAGGCAGACACAAAGGTGTAATGTTTTCAACATTAGACATCTTTATTAAAACAAAGGGGTTGGATAAAGGCCTTTCTGTCCCTATCCTAAACAGAGTTTCTCTGCCTAGGAAACTAAAACTAAATATCAGTCTTTGCTTCATCGTCAAAATTATGTAAACTGTCCCTGTGTCCAAAACATATCTGACTCTCACATTAGAAATTAGTAACTAAAAAGTGCAAGGAAAAATGTCTCTGATCTCTGTTTAGTAAATGGTGTTCATATGTAAAGCAAATAGAAAAATCCAACAAAAAGGGTTTCTTCCTACAAAAAGTCCCTCGATCCCGAGGGTGGTTGCCTTCCCCTGGATTATTTCAGGAAGCATGGTGAAAGTGTCTTTTTCAAACAATGTTTCCTTAAGGATGGCAGGAATGTCTCTTCCATACAACAACTTCTCAAGGCTGGCAAAAGTGTCTCTTTTATACAAACATTTCAAGGAGGGCAAAAGTGTCTCTTCCACGCAATACATTTCTAAGGATGGCAGAAGTGTCTCTTGTATACAAATACAACAACTTCTTAAGGATGACTTCCTGGTATACTCTACTGCCAGGAATCCTCCGGTAGATTATTTAGATCTGCTGGCATGCTCTCTTTTCACAATGTCTTCTACTTTCATATAATTTAAATTGATTACCGGGTGTACTCCCCTGCCAGTGCCAGGAATCCCCTTCTTGGTTTTGTAGATCCCCTGGTATAATCTCCAACCAGGTATCTTTCCCCCAAAGGCTCACTGCCGTATGTTTTTCGTTTATCAGGACGTCTTTCAATGTTCTCTCTGTCTTTCAGTATAGCCAGCTGTATTCCTCCACTGTCTATATTTCATTGGCTTTAGATACTACTTGTTCCAACTTTCCCGATATTGATATTTCATATATGGAGACTTGTTCAATGTCTTCATTAACATTCATCTGCTTGTAATAACATTTGTTTCTATTTTACTTGGTAGGCAGTCAAAATGAGTTCTTAATTGTTCAGATGCCTGTCTGCACACTCCAGGGTCCCCACCATCGCTGGATAGACTCACCGGTTTCTGATAGCGTTTCCAAACTGTGGCACATTGCTGCGGCAATGGCCTCACTCGGGGATGGCGTCTCCCTCTTTGCAGACCCTCTTTCAGCTCTCCCGCTGGCTCCACATTCACTTGCCAGTGAGCTGCTGCTGTTTGGTACGACTGCATCCTCGACAGCTTTGCTGCTGCTGCCGACTCCTCAGCGGCTCTCCCCTGGTGCCTGCTATGCTTCCATGGGTCTTCCACCACTCCTGTAGGTACTGCTTACAAGCGGCATCTTGAAAGCACCTGTCTTCTTCAGCAAAGTGCATTCCCGTGCATCTGCCTTCACCTGCTGTTCTGCTTCCCGCTTTGCCAGCACTACTTCTCTCTTCTCTGACCTCAGTTGAAGCAGTAAGCTATTTTTAAATGTCCCGCACAGCTGAGCCTCATTGTAACAACTAGCCTGCATGTTTAGCTTGGGGTTCTTTCAATCCATGTTAACTCCTTCTGCCACTTCCTCTTCTCAGTACTTAAGCCATTATGGGAGTTGGCATGCATAGGATTTTTGTTTAGAATAAAAACATCAGACACAAAGGATGTTAAATGTGTGTTATGTGTATTTGTGGTATGAATGACTTTCTGCTCAGAATGGCAGCATGCCATCAGCAGTTTAGGTGTAATGCTTTCTTCAAAAGGGGTGGGAGTATCGCATCTCTCCTAATAGAGTCATCACCTCCGCCCGGTAGTTATCCCCGCCCTCATGATGCCCCCTCATAATACCAGCTCCCGGGTCAGTATAAGGTAGCGGATGCCCACCTCAGGCCATAAGTGGGGCGGGGGGAACTATCATTCGTGACTCTGCATGATTCATCACACTTGTGACACAGTTTCTAACCCAGCTGATCTTGTGATAATTTGGAACATGTCTGGCTCACAATGGTTTAATCACTACTGGAGAGTATATGTAATGTAATTGTCATTTGTATAGCGCCTTTTCCCATTTGCATGGTCTCAAAGTGCTGTAAGTTGCATGCCCTCGGGGGATCGAACTCCAGGTATGAGAAATTTGTCAGAGGAGGTTAGAATGCGTGTATGCATTTTAGCCAATAAGAAGGTGTGTAGGGGTGGCCAAGTACCCTCTAGCCACCCATGTCGAGATGGTATGTGGATGGGTGCTGGGAGGTATTCTGGACAGTATGCGAGCACAGAAGAATCATTGTGTGCTGCTAGACCACATTTTTGCCGTTTTGTGTATCTGCATTCATATGGCAGGGGTGTTGGGTAATGTGTCTTAGAGTAGTGTATGACAGCAGATGTGTCAGGTGAGTGGCCATGCCTTCAGCTATCTTCCATAAGCATGGAGTGTGATACGTACCCATGTGTCCTGGCTGGTTTCTTCTATTCCTATTTCTATAATATGTTACACTCCGGTGTGGAATACCTAGTATATTAAATAAATATTCAGGCAGTGATAAGATTTCTGGGAGAGTTATGCTCCTGAATGAACAGGTCCTGATGAAGTCCCAGTAGGCTTGAATAAAAATTGGCCCAATTAATGGGCTCCATTACAGATAAATGTCCTAGGATTGGAACTAATCACTAACCTGAAACATGGCCCCGCTGTGTTTAAAAGCTTTATGCTCTGACCGCAATTGCTACAGACCTCTGTAAGTGACATATCCCTGAAGACCCTCAGTAAATGTAGCTATAAAAAGCTCCTCAACTCAGTTGAAGATAATAATACATTGGCCCTCATTAAAAGTCAGGCAGTGGACCATGGTGCTATTAGCACCATGGTCCATGCCGGATTCCGCCATGGTGGATAGCGGAATTACCACCCCATTCCAAGGTGAGTGGGGCGGTAATTCCCCATTCACCATTTGCCCTTCCCCATTCCCATTTTTGCCCCATAGGGCATAATGGGGATGGGGAAGGCGCTAATTACGGCACCGTAAATTACAGTGCCGTAATTAGCACCAAGGTCGCTTAGCGCCTTGGACTTGCCTGCAAAAAGCAGGCGTTAAAGTGTGAGTCAGGCGTTAAGGTTTAACGGCGCCAAATGCGCCGTTAAACCCTTAACACCTGACTTGTAATGAGGGCCATTGTCAGACTCTCGACTTGGTTTTGATCTATCAATGAGTACAACACAGCAGTGTTTGGACCTTTCTCCAATAGCAGACAAGCGATGTATGATTAAGAAAGGTTGTCTGTGCTTGCTTTTATGTACATATTAATTGCCTTTGATAACATTGAAATTAAACTATTAAGATCAGCACTATGGGAAATGGGTATTATGGATCAGGTATTGAGTACTATGGTGCAGTTTTGTACTGTGACTAGGGATTATGGGCTGTGTGGTAGAGGAGGTGAATGCATGGATACTTCTAGTAATACCCGGGGGGTAGGGGAGGCGATGGGTGGCAGCTTGGCTGTGTACTTTCACCTTTTCTATGTCATTGCTGTTTAGTTTGTATTTGGCTGGTTTAGAATCATCTTCCCTTTTGACCTTGACTGACAGTGCCTCCAGAGTCATTTGTAGGATGATATCATAAACTTTACTGGTCAGCAACACGTGATAGTTCAATAAACAAATCGCATAATATTATAAAATCACATTATAAAAACATGCACATGATATGTTGAAATCCAGCAGATAAAACCCATCATTACACTTAAAATGAAGATCACCCTTGTACTTTCCCTCACCTTTCGCTCCTGTGCTCTTGATACCATAATATGTTACTTCTCCATGAACCTTACACCTTCTTATTACCTTCCTGGTCCACCATAAGCTCTAGAGTACCACAAAAGCCAGCATAGCACTAACATTACTGTGTGCCCAGACCAAGCCTTCCAAGAGACATCTTACCTGAGCCTTTAAGAGCTATAAAGTACAGAGTTATATAGGGAGCAAAGGGGCCAGAAATGGGTGATGGACTTAATAGAACTTTCGCAATCAGACGCACCCTCTGAGGACTCTAAATCCCTCCATGTCCCTCATGTCACCTTAAAGGGAGGGTACTGATGCAGAATCTAATCTAGGAAGACACATCTGCAACATGCATAATATCCGAGTATGCTTCACATCCTCTCTCCACTTCCAAACCAAAACACTGGCACTGCCTCCCATGCAAACATGATTTCTCTAAGAGAGACTGAACTTTCTTCCCCCAGTCTCTATCTTTCAGGGACTTCAAATCAGAATTCTATATTTCTCCAGTGGATGTCCAGTTAAGGCCAGATGCAAAGCCATCCTATCCCACCTAATTGCATTACCCAACCAGGATTTCCATGCCCAGGCAGGAATAGCATTTTGCAGAAGTTATGTTTAGAAATAGTAGGGCCCAGAACTGCCCAGATTCGCCCTCAGAAGAACAAGGGTTTTGGCTCAAGCCTGTCAGTGTTATCCATTACACTTACGTCCTCATGTGTTTCAACTGGGGAAGTTGGCAGGAGAATGTTGGGAAATGATTTTAGACAGGCATCCTCATCTTTCTCGAGTTGAGGACAACTTCTTAAACCCCACATTTCGACTGCATATTAAGCCGCTGCCACTGCCTTTGCCCAATATGCTTCCAGGGCAGAAGAAATGAGGTGGGTTCAAAAGATATGGAAAAATTAAGCATCCCACCACAACTTGTCTACACACTAGAGAACTTTTTTCAACCTTGGATACTGGGAGTTATTAACAGAGAAACAGATGCCCGGGTAGTCAAATTGCTTGACTTGTTCGAGAGTTGTTACCCATCGAATAATGGGATGTTTCTTTTTTTTTTCTTCCCATCATGTGCTCTTTCTTTGTCAATATACTTGAAACCCTGCAGTAACTTCCTTGGTCCATTTTCAGACTTAAAAATAATCACTGCGTCATCCCAAAAAAGAAGCCGAAGCAGGATTTAGACATCCTCCACTTTAGATAGGTCTCCAGTTTTCCCCAAGCAGATTTAATTATCTAGTCTCTGCTGATGATGTATTTCTTATAGGTCAGGTACTGTATGCCTTACAAAAGGTGATATATGGATAAGCTGACTCTATGGAAAAGCGTACAATGACAGTGACTGTTCTTAAATCGGTTCCTTGTGATTTAATCGTCTGCTGTTTCATCGCAGGGTTTTTTACCGCTGATTTTTTTCAAAATAAATCATCAAATTATTTTTTTTTGGGGAGTTACCCACCCAAACCCCCCATCGCCTTTAAGTATTTTTAAATCCCCGTACAACCACAACCAATTTATATAATTTTTAAACCCCCCCCAAAAAATTTGATGATTTTTTTCCGAAAAGAAATCCGCAGCAAAAAACCCTGCGAAAAAACATCCAGCGATGAAATTACGTCATACCCTTAAATCTCCAGTCATGGCTTTTCACAAAGGTAGAAAGAGAGTCCCAGTTTACAGTAGTACTGTCACACCATTAATAAAGCTCAAGGCCTTTTATTTACTTGGGTCAGGTTTTCAAAGGTTAATGACTGCAAACACCAAATAGTGTAGTTGCCTCTACAGGCCAAACAAGCCAACTCAGGGATTTTACAGTTTCGATTTTCTGATACTGTTTGTACAGTATTGCCACCTCTGAACATGTATGACGTGTAGTCAGGTGGCATCTCTCACTATGCCACTGGAACGTTTGCAATTTTGCCTTTAACGGTGATCACGAGAAACACAGTTTAGTTTTTTACATCTAGTTGGGGACGAGGGAATATACGAATGCTGAGCTATTGTATTATCAGACGTTTGTAACTGCTTTAGTTCATTAATTACAACGGGTGGCTGTTCTGAGAATGGCTGCAAATTTGGCAGAGAAATTAGGCGGTTCTTAATAGATTTAAACTGGTGGATCTACTATCTTTCGATTGAGCCAGCGGATTGCTCATGTAAGGACTACTCTAAGCGATTATCTATTTCTTTGAAAATGTAGATGGTTTGATTATGAAATCTAAGAAGGTTGTACTACATACCTTTCTTCAAAATAGGAAGGTGTCTTATCCATCGTCGAGTCACAGAACCCCTAATAAAAGTTCATCAACCTTTTATGAATTTAACTCCAAATACTATTAATTATCTCTCATGGCTTCACAATATGCATTTAAGGAAACATTTCTATGTGATTTTCTCTAGTTTTTGAGTGGTAATTTTGGTCAGCCTCATTTTGGTAGTTGGACCTCTTTTTTCATGGGGGTGTACTCCCATAGCCCCCTTCCCATTCTATGCTCTTCCACCTCCCCAATTCTTAATGTTATTGTGATACATTTATTCTTTATATCGTTAGACAAATATCTTGTAAACACATATCCACATTGCCAATGGTTGTTTTATAAATGGTATCTTGTGTGTGAATGGTTTGGAACAGTCTGTCTGTATAAATTGTGTATTTTTGTAGATTTGTCTGAAATAAAATGTTTACTTCTACTGCACTCACAAAAATATGTGCTAAAGAACCAACTGAAAATGTGAAGAAACTGCTGTTTCAATACCTAAATCAAACAGGGACTTGCAGGTTTATTTCATATCCATATCCCACAATTCTGTGTTTCCACAGCAGTATTAACAGTCCTTCATTGGTTTACATTTTGAAACAAGACTTTATCATGTTGTTCTGGTTTTGACTAAATGCTAATCACCTTTCTTCTTTGTGTGTTGTTGAAACTTTTTTTCTCTTCTGTTTTGTAGATTTTACCAACCGTGAGAGAGGATTCTGGATTCTTTTCATGCCATGCAATTAATTCTTTTGGGGAGGACCGAGGAATAATTCAGCTAACTGTGCAAGGTAAGGTAGAGGTTGGATGTGCAATAAATACTTAAAAGGCACTACATACAGTAGAGCGTTATAGATGGGCTGCCATTGAAGCAAGGCGGGCCAGTGTGTTCAACATCATTTTGGTGAAATTGTTAAATGTATTTGCGTGGTCCCCAAAATCACAATTGTTTTGTAAAATTATCTCTTGTAATCAAATATTTACAGAGATTCCATGAAAGATTAAAATAGATAGATGCTGATCAACGCGATTCATAAATGACAGCCTTTGAGATGGGCACGATTCAGATAGACCAGATCGGTGTCCACTCTGGTGGCAACATGGTAGCATGACCCTTCATCTTTCTGAAGTCAATAAATTGAGCGCCATTAATGTGGGTATCAGTAAATCTGAAATTTGCATTGTAATTGATAACCAACGATTATACATTTTGTTTCACTTATTACCACAGTACCATGTCAAGTACAGGTGAAGTTCCTATGTCAATTTACAAAAATATACTCTAGACATCTGCATGCCTGTATATGTTAAGAATGGTTACCATTATAAAATTACCTTTATAAACATTGGCATTCCAGAATCTGCCACATATGTTAAACTTCATCTGAATCATTGTATTTGTTCTATCTAAATCTTAATATCTTGCTTGATATACAGAACCCCCTGATCCTCCAGAAATAGAAATCCGAGAGGTGAGAGCACGCAGCATTGCTCTACGGTGGACTATGGGCTTTGATGGAAATAGCCCGATTACAGGCTACGATATAGAATGCAAGAACAAATCAGGTAAGCACTGAATACAGACGAGATGAATGCCATTGTTTTCATGTTGGGTTATCATCATAAAAGATGCTTAAATTCCTTTCTGGTCACGACAGTGGATTTTGTAATAGCGCAGTAAAGGCAACATCTAAATAGCAGTGAATGTTTTGACAATCAAGAGCTTGCTTGAGGGCCGTATGTAATGCCAAGGTGAAGGAGCAAACATGTCAAGGTGTTCTTGCAATTCAAGTTTGAGCGATCTGCCACTTAACTGTTTTTACAGATCAACATCCTTTCTGAAGTTACGTTCCCTGGAATCCTGGCTATCGTAATCAAATCCGTTGACTGGTTACAGTAGCTTGTGTGTCCATGCTGGAGTCGTAGGGCATCTGATGATGGACCTTGAGGCCAGGTGTTAGGTAGTTCCAGGTCCCACACAGGAATTCTTTGAGAACAACAGAGGTGCCATCCTCTGTTTGCTGCGGCAACTCAAGTTTCTTGGCAACTTCTAGCTGGTGAGGATTCCCTGAAAAATCAGACACTAATGTTGCCCTCATCATATCAATTTGTAATCATGTTCAGCATTAGTGAATGTATTTTATGCCAGAGGAAGAAACAATGAGCACGTTACAAAATCTGATATTCTTTGTGGAAAGTAAGGCACGTGAAGGCGCATTAGAGAAGCACTATCCACTAGCTCCAAGGTCTTATTATAAGCGTGCATCATATGCTGTACCCCTTAATTCTCCTTGCACGCCAACGCATCACAAGAAGACATTAACTAAAGAACATATACAAAGACACTCCATTTCTTAACAGTTGATTTTCCTCACTGCCCTCCAGATGCTAGTGTCTCTAAAGTGCTCAGTGGTAGGGATTCTGTAATGAACTATTGACCCTATATTCTCCCAATTATCATTTAGAAAATTGGGGGGTTTTGTTGCTTTTCCCCTTCCCCTGTTACGCCTCATGGGTGGGATCCCTAATACTTTTTTCCCTCTCCACACACACGTAGACCATGCAGTAACACAAATGTATCACCTCGGGGTGAGGTTCAGAATCCGCTAATGCCGACCGCTGTTTGGGATTTAGATTTCTAAAATATTTTGGGGAAATTATTCCTGGAAATAAAGGGCTGTTTGGTGGAATGAGGTGTAGAGAGAAGTACACCCTCACTATTCAGGTCCAAGTGTTTAATTAAGATGAAGACAGAGATGATGTCACTCTATCCAACTAATGTTGCAAAGCCTAAATAACCTGTGTGATTACATGTGTTAACCCAATGAAATGGACAACATATATTAACACAAACAAGTTTGTAGATACAATGTACACAACAATACATATCCAAATTTTAGAACAATGGTTTCCAAATGAATGAGAACATGACCCTACATGTTTCAATCCCCTTTCTGGTGTGGGATTTTCATCAGGGGCAAAGAGAATCGAGGCTGATGACAAAGATATCTGACAACATAATAATGAATGGAAAACAGGTGTAAGCTAAATGTAAGCCTCAGAAGAGGACATATTCATCTGAGCAAATGTAAAAGTAGTACAATATTTAGCATGAGAGGAGGGGGTGCTGTTGAGCAGCCAACGGATGCAGACGTAGTTCTCGGCTGCTCCGTCTGGGCTGCCCGTAATCCTGCAAATATCCTGCATTATCCCAAATGAACCTCGTAAAGATATTATTCCCAGGAAGCAGTGAGGACCGACAGCATCCTGATGAAGATTGGGTGAAAATTGGGGCTGCCTTGTGGTAGAAACTCGAACCAATGGCTGAGGTGGCTCTGCGCGGGAGTGAAGCTGAACGACGGCGCCAAAGCGAACTGGGCTGGCCGCAGAAGGGCAATACCGCCTCCCCCGACTGGGCGTCAGAGAACGCAGAGAGGATCCATCCCTCCGCAGCTCCGGCAGAGCCAAGCGAAGCGTAGCCAAGCAGCAGCGGCCTCGAAGAGAAGGAGGTGCAAACCGCAGGAGATTGGGCGGACATAGAGGCACCCTACCCCAACGAAGGAGCCTGAAGCGGCGGACCCGCCGATCCCCTCTAACCCGGCCTGCTCCAAGGGGCTGAGGCGCGGCACCAAAGAAGGACCAGACGCAATCGAATTGCATTACAACTGCCTGCGGTGGACCCGGGGGCCGCTGATCCGGACCTTCGCGACCTGCGGGTGCCAGCCCCTGTGGTCCTGCTGGGTTGCCTCTGAGGGCGTGAGGTGTGGCAGGAGCGAGGACCCGGACGGTCCCCTAACAGCCAGCAGGACTCCCTGGGGCCCGGGACTTCGGATGCCATAGGCATCCAGACAGCCACTCTATCCTGCCTGGCAGACGGCGCGGGTCCGGGCGGGGAAGCCCAGGCCCCCACGGAACCAGGAGAAGCGCATCCAATTGGCAGCAACCTCAGGGGGTGGGAGGCA
Organism: Ambystoma mexicanum; assembly: GCF_040938575.1. Classification (NCBI taxonomy): domain Eukaryota; kingdom Metazoa; phylum Chordata; class Amphibia; order Caudata; family Ambystomatidae; genus Ambystoma; species Ambystoma mexicanum. Next base: position 194,802,589 of record NC_090939.1, read on the forward strand.
AGGAGTGCAGGGGAATAAGCGGTCGCAGGAACACCCTGCCCATACTGGGGAACCTGAAGTGGCAGACCTGCCAACCCTTTTCGGTCCGGTGTGCTCCTGGGGGTCGAGGCGCGGCAGAAAGGTAGGACTGGGCACAATCGGACAGTGTCCCAGCTGCCTGCACCGGAACCTGGGGCCGCTGACCCAGACCACCGTGGCCCCCGGGCCCCATCCCCCTGCGGTCCTACTGGGGTTCCTCCGAGGAAGTGAGGTGGGACAGATGTGAGGACCCAGACGGACCCCAGAGGTCTCTGGGGGTCGGGACCCGGGCCGCTGCGGTCATTCAGGCCGCCATTTTCTTCTAACCCAGCGGAACACACGGGCTGAGACTGGGAAGCCCCTGCACCAGCATACAGGAGCCTTAGGGCAGCCACAGCAACAACACAGTGTGGACACCAGACTGAGGAGTGGTGGGAGACCTCACGGATTGACCAGTGGGCAGTCGAGGCACACAATGACACTGAAGCAGTCAGGAAGAACTGGAGTCGCAGCATACAAGTAAGGGGGATACCCAGGACTTGGGAGAGGCATTGCCCTTGACATATCCCCTGCATAAACAGGGCTGGGGGAGGACTGGACTGGGGAAGACCGGGACTCGGCGGGACACAGTGTGGACAAGAAGAGTCTCAAAGCGTTAAAGAATCCATAGAACACATACAGGCATGGGGTCCCCTCCCCCCAGGGACCGAAAGCAGCCAAGGACATCAATAGTGACCCTGCCCCCCACCCCCTGACATTATCACGGTGTCCGTAAAAGCTCAGGACCCGGGATAATCACCAGGGCGACACTCCAGTTTCCACCTCCTGGACCCCTGGGGCGGAGACACCCCCTGAATGGTGCAACACATGCTCTGCAAAACTATAGCACAGAGCAAAATGGACAAGTACACCACGGCCATCCCTGCGAAGGTCCCCACCACCACTGACCACAGTGGGAGAGGCAATCCAACCTGTGAAATGGGCCATGCACTATCCCTCACAGACATAATGACCGGCATTTGGCAGTCAAGGACGTCTGTGGAAACAAAAATAGACGGACTATCCTCAGAGGTCTCCTTCCTCCGTCAGGACCTGAGGAACCGGTCATCCCACGTGGGGGAAACAGAACAGAGGATCTCCGATGCTGAAGATACGGCCCAGATAGTGGAGGAGCGGCCAGCACCGAAGACAGTAAAGGCTGCTCCAGGCGCAACAACCTCTGCATCCTTGGGCTACCCGAACGGGAGCAGGGCCCGTCCATGGAATTCTTCCTGGAGGACTGGCTTGCAGATCTAATGGCTCCCCAAAAGCTTTCAAAATATTTCTCCATTGAGAGGGTGCACAGAGTCCCCATGGGCAGACCGGTACCCAGAGCGCCCCCACGAACAGTAATAGCCAAACTTATGAATTACCCTGACCGGGACACAATCCTCCACATAGCGCGCTCAAAGGGCCCAATTGCATACAATGGGAATTGGATAGGCTTTTTCCCTGACTACACACGCGAGGTCCAAAAGGCCTTCCATTAATTCCACGATTCCATTAAGCGAAAACTGGCAGCACTAAGCATTAAATATGCGCTTTTCTTCCCAGCCACTTTGAAGTTGTATTACAACAACACGGTCCAGGTGTTCCAAAACCCGTAAGAATCGTGGGAATGGCTCGAAACCCAGGTTATATCCTCTCCGAGATCTAAAGACTGCACACCAGGAGGGGAGACCGGATCCGCCACCCCGATCCAGGGGCAAACACCCATCCCAAGTATGGACAGCACGGAAGATAATTCACCCGGGGGAAATGGAAAGACATTAGAGTCGTCGGGGCACAGGCGGACCTTCAATGAGCTGAGCGGTTCTGGGAGAGGGGGCTTATCGTTCTCCTTGCCCTTCCTTTCAGCCTAAACAGGAGACGCCTAACTCATGGGACACAAAAACTCAAACGGGCAGCCCAGGACGGACATATGGAGCAGCGATCTAACCCCCTGTTCAAGTTCTTATGGTTTATGGTTGTAGGTTTGGGCGACAGGTGCTTCCGTTGTGGGAGAAGTACAGGGTGGGGGGAGTTCATGGATGTTGGGCAACAAACACTGCAAAGCCTGATGCTAAGTTAACAGTTGTAGACGGCGCCAGTTGCGCCGGGATGAGAGATCGGACATTTCGGATACCAGAGAATATTTCAGTTCATAAAGTGAAACCTTCTGGTGGGGATGGGTTGGAGGGCGGCGGGGACTCAGTGGGGGGGCACCGGATGGGGGGACACATGGTCCATATGATCCTCCTTAATGGTCGACTGCATTCAGCACATTAACGGACCGCAAACCGGTCGGTTGTCCTTGCTGACCTGGAATGTGAACGGCCTTGGCTCAAGCATTAAACTGAAGTTAATATTGCAGTACCTTAACAGACACTCCCCAGGCGTAGCCTTCCTCACGGAGACCAATTTGGCGGGAACGGAATGTGGGTTTTTCAGGAGGTCCAACTACCCGCAGTCATATCAGGCAGGATTGTCAAGGGGCGCCTGGGGCACAATGATACTTTTTCACAAGCGGATCCTCTTCCAGGTTAAAAAGGTCTGAGCCGACCCTGGCATTCGATACGTGGCCATGTTGGGTGACCTATAGGGAGAGCGGTCGGGTCTTATTGTGGCATACGCACCCACTACACTCACAGGGGTCCTCCTCCACGACCTACAATCAATATCATGGGAGGAGAGAGCAGAAGTGTGGGCCCTGGGAGGGGAATTCAACAAAGTAATGGAGGTTGTCATGGATGGGTCACATAGGGGGGGCCACGACCCGAGAGGGCCAAACTGCGCTTTATAGATCCACTGACTCAACCGGGCTATTGGATACCAGGAGGTCTCTACACACAAACGAGTTGGAGTTCTCGTTCTACTCTCACGCGCACAAAACAATGTCTAGAATCGACTACATCTTCATCCACCAGAGCTCATCCCACAGACTTATAGCTGCGACCCTCCTGGCCAGGGGAATCTCAGACAAGTCTCCCCTACCAGTGACCCTAAAGAGCAAACAACAAAAGCCAGACACTATCGGGCGCCTGAACCCATACTACTTAGGGTTTCCAGAAATAGCTGAGGGGCTGACGAATAAATCCAACGAATACTGTGAGCTCAATGAGGGCTCTGTGGATTGTCCAATTACGATCTGGGAAGCCTATAAATCCGTCCTACGGGGAGAAGCTATTTCCTTGGTGACCGCCCATCAAAAAAACCACCCTCGGGAGCTTACAGAGGCGGAGGGACAGGTGTCTAAACGGCAGGCAAATTTCTTGGAACTAGGCACCGAGGCCTCACAGGAGGCCCTGGAAACAGCACAAGAAACCCTACGAAACTTGGCCCTAGACAACGCTCGGACTGCCCATTGATCGATTCGGAGCCAGATCTATGAACAGGGGGACAAGGCGGGGAAAACACTAGCTTGGCTGGAGAGGCGGGAACAACGTAAAGGATATGTCTAAATGATCCGAATGCCGGTCTTGGGGCTCCCCCGGGTGGGAGCCCCAAGACCGGTCACTCGAACTTCCTAGACAGGATTGTACTCCCGCGCCTCACCACGCAACAGAGGGATGCCCTTGACCTTGAGCTGACGGAGGACGAAGTACAACCAGCACTTATGCAGCTCCAAACGGGGACAACTCTGGGACCCAACGGGTTCCCTGGTGGAAACCTGGAAGCGCATCAGCGGTTCACTAATTATGTTCATGCATTGCATGTTCCTCCAGAGCAGAGACCTGGGCACCCTTCCCCCAGACCTTAGGGAGTCCATTATCGTGGTATTGCCCAAGCCGGGTCGACCCCCAGAGCAGTGTGCCTCATATAATCCATTCTAACTGATAAACGGGGAAGCCAAAATCCTCACCCGGGCCCTAGCCAACAGGTTATTAAGAGTGATAGAGTCCCTGGTCCACCCCGACCAGTGTGGATTGATGCCTAATAAGTCCACCCATATGAATTTACGCAGACTTCAGTTCGCTCTGAACGGCGCCCCTGAGATAACGGACCCGCTAGTCCTGCTAGCGGTCGATTTTGAGAAAGCATTTGATTCGGTGGGGTGGGACGCTCTGTGGAATATCTTAGAACGAATGAACTTTGGACAGGGCTTCATCTCATGGGCCAAGCTTCTATATGAATCTCCCGTCGCGAAAGTTAGAGTGAACGGTAGACAGTCTAAAGTATTTCCACTGAGGCAGTGGACTAGACAGGGCTGTCCCTTCTCTCCCCTGTTGTTCCTCCTTGCTATAGAACCACTCGCGATCAGGCTCTGTGCGGACAAAGATTGGTCGGGATTCATACGGCCCGGGGGTGGGGAAGACCGGGTTTCACTGTACGCCGATGATCTCATCCTTATGGACTATCAACGTTATTCCGGCCTCAGGGTGAACAACCAAAAAAAAGTGTTCTTTCCAATTCAAGGGGGGGCGAACATGATTCCCGACCCCTGCCCAAGCCCTGTTTCCATCCACGGTTTCAAGTATTTACGTATACAAATCAGTCCCTCGCTAGAGGAATTCCTCCAACTGAATCTGCAGCCTGTCTTGGACAGGCTTGCTACAGACATTTCCCACTGGCAATCTTTACTACTGTCCCTAATGGGCAGGGCCACATTATTCAAGATGTTATTACTCCGAGACTATTATACGTCCTACAGAGTGCCCCATTGCCCATTCCCCTGGGTATCTTTACAGCAATAGACAGACATATACGGACTCTCCTATGGAAGGGGAAACAACCTAGAATTGCTCTTAAAACACTGCAACGTTCAATTTGGGAGGGAGGGATAGGACTACCATGCATTTGCACATATTATCTAGCGGCACAGACAGGGGTGGTAATCGACTGGCTACATGGGAACACCGAATTCCCCACATCAGTAGGGAACTATCGGCTATGCACCCAAGATTCCCCCTCCAGGTCCTGTACGCTCCCCGGAACGAAACAGCCAGAACCCCACGCATGTCACTTCATATCCACCGTACATGGGAGGAAGCACATAAACACATCGGCTGGGGCTCCAGGACTACACTGGCCCAACCCCTATGTCACAATGCATACCTCCCCGAAATTCAAAAGATGGGGCCCCTGGGGCATTGGGAGAGGCGCAGGATGCATGCATTGGAACAAGTGATTCAGGGGGGACGCATGGTTGAGTTTGGTACCCTCAAGGAGCGCTTTGACCTGAGGCCTGGGGAGCACTTCAGGTACACACAACTCGCACACGCCATGAACGCTCAGTTTTTGGACTTGGGAGAGGTCACGCCTTGCTCCGCTCTAGAAATCAATGTCCTTATGAAGCGTATCCCCTCCAGGGTTACCTCCACGCTGTATCAGGCTCTCAACTCCTTTGGCACTCAAGAACTTACCACACTGAAGGAGAAATGGGAAAGGGACATAGATAGGCTGGCGCTGGAGGAATCGGTGGAAGCTTTGATGTTCCCTTGCGAAATAGGTATAGATGCAAAATTATGCCTGCTCCAGCTCAAGATATTGCATCGATCCTACTTTTCCCGCACCACGCTGGCTAAATGGAGTGGGGCGGCCGTGGGGTCCTGCCTTCGATGCAAGCACGAGAGGGGAACCTTCTTCCACATAATTTGGGAGTGTACTGTGGTACAGACTTTCTGGGATGGTGGGTGCCCAAGTACCGCTAGATCCAAAGTTTATCCTGCTCGGGATATAGGGAGAATTGGGCCTCACCAAGAATGAAAAACTGTTCATGGCAGTAGCACTGGGGGCAGGCAAGAGGATGATAACTGCAAATTGGGGGTCCGCTGCTGCACTGATGGTCTAATGAATTTACCAGATGTGCTTCCTTGGAGAGGCGAATCTACACAGCAAGAGGGTGTCCACACAAGTTTCAAAAGGTTTGGGTAAAATGGATGGACAATCAGTGAGACCCATTCTCTCTCACTCCTTTACACCCTTTTTTTTCTCTTCTTCTCTCTCCCCTCTTCCCCCGTCCCTATTGCCCGAGGCGACCCTCCGATCACCCATGATGCAGCTTCGACTGTAACATGACTTTATGCATTATCTAGTTAACTGCCTATTGCTCACCTCACCTGTTTGTTCTCTGCACTTGATAAAACTAATAAAATGTGTTTAAAAAAAAATAAATACCTGTATCGAGCTTTACTGTAACCAGCCCCCAGATGCCCTCGTGTTTGGCATGCTCTACAAATGCCTAAATAAAAAAATAAATTGTCTAACCCCCTCAAAAAAACACAAAAAATTAAGAAATATTTAGCATGAGAAACCAAACCCCTATACATAAATTCTACAAAGAATTAAGTACTTCCTGCTACGGCTACGATGCTGGAAGTAAATACAGGAAGGCAGAGCTGTGGGAAAGGAAGGGGGTAAGGGTATACTTAAATTCCAAGTCCATGCATGGCATTTCACTAGATGGGATACAAGAAAGAATTGCTATGTACTCACCCAGAGTCAGTTCCGTTCTGGTGTCCTGCATATTAAGAAAGCATGTTTCAAAGGATTATATAAGGAAAACACGTGGCAAACAATTTCATTATACAGTAATTCCCATTACAACATGTGGCATCTGAGGGTTTTCTCGACATTGTGGTCCCAATTCATGGAATATTTGCCCGGTTCAAAGTGAATTTGCACCTCTGAAAAGTGACTTTGCCCGGACGTTGCACTGCAAAGATACACTTTGCGCATTTCCATGAATCAGGCTTTGTGTCGGCAATACAGTCATTTTTCAGCAGTGCAAATTCACTTTGAACCGGGCAACTATTCCATGAATCAGACCCTTTAGGTTTAACAACCTTATGCCAGTGCACTCATAGAAAGCATGAGGGATTTCAGAAAATATCATATTCACTGTTTGGAAAGTACAGCATGCCATGTTTTAAAAAATATTTTTCCATCCGTGTCTGATGGATGGAAATGAATGCGGTACAATTGCAGTTCACACTGCAACTATCCCGTGAGGAATAATGCAGAGAAGGGCCAGTGATGAGACTTTTGTACATTGTAAAGTAACTACAGTAAGAATGTGGGCACCTGATATGACCACATTATCAGTATCTTTGGGGCCTCTCCACAGATGTTGTCCCTTGACTTGATGGGCTGGGTCCTCCTTTCTCCCAAAGGACAAAGGGTCTCAAAACAAATTAGGCACTTCATTAAAAAAGTGGTGTTAATTCTGTTACTGTCACTTACTTCACAGTAATAGGAATTACATTCAATTTCACTGCACCACTGAATTCCGAAATGTTGACTTTGAAGTGAAGGATTTACCTCCAGCACTATGCTGGGGACAAATACTTATCTTTTCTGCAAAAAATAGGTCCATGTAACACAGATCAATTACTGCTGATGGTAAATCTAAACAGATCTCCACATAGTCCTATAGGCTGCCAGAACGGGGATCTGCACCACATTAACATCTCTCGGAATCTGGCAGTAATTTTGCCAGACCGAGCAACACTAAAATAAGTCACTTTGCTGGATTATGCCGATATGGCTGACAAACTGGTAAGGAGGCCCAAAATGATTTTGACCTTGCTGGGGGTGGGGTCAAAGCATGTTTACTGTCACCTTTTGGGTGGAGGTAAAACAGTGTGAATTTCAATGCAAACTTCAAACACAACCACAAGGTATATTCCAAATGAATTATAAGTTACCCATGTATGCATAAAAAAAACTGGATGTGAAAAACTGAGGGTGTTTGAAATATCATGTGTCTGGATGTGAAAAACTGAGGGTGTTTGAAATATCATGTGTTTTTAGCATTATTGCCAAACTAATGATCCCCAAAGTGTACCCCAATTTGATCGGCTATTTTGGAATGATGCAGAGCACAAGAAGAGAGCATGACATGTGGCATCCCAGTAGTTTATGTCTTGAATCCTAGTGTTCAACAGGCACAGCGCCCTAGTGATTTTAACAAGAGATGCACTTCTGGAAATAGTCTCTGTTGCAAAGTGTAAACAGAGGGGCTGGTTTAATAACTGCTGCGCTTTAATCAAGTCTATGCAAAAAGGATGAGCACGCTCGTCCTTAGCACTTAAGCGATTATCTGATGCACCTGAATGCATACTCTAGCGTGTTGCAGTCCCATCTTGTCTGGTCTCCATAGCCAGATTTAAGGAACGGACACGTTGGATAAATAGACTGGGGATGTTATAGAAGCCTGCTGGGACCTGGCATACAATTAGACTTTTCCTGTGAACTCAATGCCTGGTAATCAAGGATGTGATGGTTGGTGTTCACTGATTTTCCTCCATCCAAGAGGTAAATCAGGCCTCCACAGGCAAAATACATCTGGTATTTCTGGCACTGGTATTACAATTGCTGGAAATGCTGGCAATCCCCTCCATGGAGTCCTCTGGGACACCATAAAATGAGGATGTACCAGTGTACCTGCCACCCGCAAGATCCCGGTAATCCCGGGATATCAGGCGGTGGGAACAGTAATACCATTTGCGGGAATCCCGTCGGAGCTGCAGCCCCTTGACTTCTTCTTTGGAGAATAAATGTTTCCTAATAAATCTAAAAGGCAGAAACCAGAAAGGATCCCCCACTTTTTGGAGTGCTCAGAGCTCAATTTTCCTTTATTTCATCTGTGTTAGCCTCTTTTAACTGACACACGTTTTGTTTCTTCCACGGTGGTTTCTCCAGGGAGGGCTGTTAGTTAGCAGGGTATTCCAGTGTGATATCTATCAGGAAGGAGAACCGAAGGGGAAGAGAGAACGCAGGAAATGGAGGGAATAATAACCTTACGTGGAAAGACATAGAGCGAGAAACATGTAGGTCATCGGTTTGCGTGTATTGCCTTGCCATGAGGTCAGGATGACTTATTTGTGTAAGAATGTGCAGAAAAAGAAAGAATATATTACACATATCCTTAGTGTGTTGTGACTGACAAGAGACTGTTGGGTGAATGATCTTCCAGGGTTTTATAGCACTAGACTGTTGATAAATAATGTGCATGACAATAAAGAGGTACTATTAGTACAGCAAGCAGAATGCTATAAGAATATTGCTACACACACCTGTTGGTCTAGAAGTTAATCATCTTGTTGCAGACATTTATAAGTAAAAAAAATGGATATGTTCAGATAGATGACACATTATATGTATTATGCTCCTGGAAGTGGTCAACTCCCATATAAAATGTCGGTCTGGACAAGCTGCATAGCAAATTGCTATAATATTACCAAGGCTGAAGCTAGGGGCTGAATAGAAGGCTGGCTAAGCCTCACATTCCTGAACAGTCAGGGGCCTGCAAGGTCTGAAACAACCATCCCAATGAGTCAAAAAGAAAGAGTGGCCACTAGGGGCCTGTATAGGGCAGAGGGTTGTGACACTGTGGGGCAAAGGCGACTGTTGCATGCCAGTGACAGCTGTGGGCCTGAAACCCCCTTAACTGGAAAATAAAATAGTAGTAAGTTGTGGCAATATGCCTGGTGGCCTGGTGAGTTAAAGTGAAGTTGAGGCTTCTGGGGAGAGCTGATGATTGATGAATGCCAGAGTTTTAGTAAATAGGTGGTTAGCTGAGACAGTGGCCTTGAGAAAAGTATATTAAAAAATGAATGCTCATAGTTAGAAACCTGCGTGGTGGCAACCATAGCTCACTATGGGGGTGCAGGGAGGGCAGTGGCATAGATATGCATGCAGTAACTCAATCATATGATGTAACAGAAAGGAGTTTGTGTGATCTACACTGTTTAAGGGAATTGGCGAAAGGTAATATTAGAGAAGCACACTGACATTCTTCGACGAGGAAGGAAAATTGAGAGATTGATGGATCATACTTGGGGCGATTCTCAAGGGGGCCACTCATAGTGAATTCTGAGCATTTCACTGAGTCAATTACAAACAGGCCTGATTTGAGAGGTCAGCACTTATTATTTAAACATTTTTACAATTATCTGTTTAATCTTGAGCTCTTTGTATATCCCACTTTATTGGTACACTCGTGAGCTGGTTCTTTTTTTAAAATTAGGGGTGGGGTAAACATTCCCCATGAATATTCATGAGTGATGAGCATAGGGATTGAGCCTGAAACAGCCAAAGAGGGTTTTGTGGTGTTCCATTCATGAGAACATGTTTTGTGAAAAATTGTGCGAGAAACCACCACACAGTTTACCATCAGTTTTGTAGGGTAACACAAGTAAACAATCCAATAAATGCAAGTAACCAACAGTGCACAGGGCATTTTCCAATTAGTTTTCATGATGCCTTTGCCCGCAGTGTAGACCAGTATAAAAATGTCATGCTGGCTGTGCCCCTTCATGTCCATGAAAGTTGCATCAATATATGCCAGTATATCCACATAAGAACATGCAGCTTTTGGCTTTGTGAGAAGAAAATGTCATTTCACAGTAAGAAGATATATCTAGACTGGCATCACCAGGGTAGCCCTTTATGTCCTCATTAGAACACTCTCAATGTTGGCTTTAGCCTTTATGCCCAATAGAAGAATACATTACCACAGTAAGAAACTATATTCAGAGACGCTGTGCCAATGTAGGCCAGGCTAGCTACCTAATAACAATAATACTTACTGTACCCATGACACCCAGTAAAGTAATGACACACAACACTAATCCAATATGTCTAGACTGACTAAAACAATGCAGGCAATTCTAGCCATGTGATAACACTTCTAATGTTTGTTTTACCCTTGCTTCCATTAAAAGTGCCATTCCAAGGTAAGAACATGTAACCAGACTAGCTGCACCAATACAGGCCAATCTAGCCATGTATTACTATTCATCAGGTTTGCTTTATCCATGATGCCAAGCACATAATAGCCATGTAATACAACCTATCATGTTTGCTGTACCCTTGATGCATATTAGAAAATGCCATGCATCAGTAAGAAAACATGTCCATATTAGCTGCACAGTTTAGGATAAACTAACTACCTAATAAAATAGTATGTTTGCTTTACCCTTGATCATTAAAATAATTCATGCCACAGTAAAGAAATAGGGCCACACTGGCTGCACCAATATAGGCCAGTATAGCCACATACTAACACTTATCATGTGTGCTTTACCAATGATGTCCAATAACAAATTCACCGTAACAGGGCATGACCAGAATGGTTGCATCAATACAGGGCAGCCTACCCACATAATTGTACTTATCACGTTTGATTTTACTTTTGATGCCCACTAATAAAATCTCCTGACATAGGAAGAAAATGCATCCAGTTTGACTGCACCAATGCAGACACTCTAGCCACTTCTCGATTAAAGGGAACAGCAGAAGCTATAGAGAACCACAACTTTATTTGCAGAGCAAACGGGAGAACAAAAGAGACAGGGTATGGGGGTAGAGAAAAAGAAAACTATCACCTAGGATGATTGGTAAATGAAGATAAAAAGAGAAAGAGAGAGGCCAATGAAAGAAATTGATATGTACGGGAAACAAGGGAGAATTAGAAATAGAAGGAAAAGTGGAGTGGTAGAGAAGTATGAGAGTATGGAAAATGAATGAGGGGCAGTGGAGAGAGCGTGGGAGTACCAGACAAATGCCAGGCCAAGGACGCACCTTTGCCTCGTACATTAAAATAAACTTTTCCCTTTCAGTTACTTAAACGGTTTTGATGTTCGTTCTGCTTGATAAGCAGGATATCAGCCCAATTCGTCAGGCTGCCAAGCTAGAAACATTCCCACATGTCCTCAGAGAAATGGGATGAACCTGACTTGGCATTTTGCTTTGCAGGGAACATTTTAATACTATATGCCATTTAGCAGAAAGGTTTAAACAGCACGATATAGCCAATAGAAGGACAGAAGTCATCCAATAACATTTAAAATATAGAAGATCAAACCTTCAATAAAAGATGGAATAAACAACATACGCGTTGTCAGACAGGTAATTCAGAGCATTTAGAAATTCACTGATTGTAATTGTTTATTTGTATAGCACCTATACACAAGTGAAGTGCTTCAAAGCGCTTCAAGACGTGAAGCGAACAATAGTCGTCATTCTTAGGCCTTGAAGATTCTGAATGATCTAACAACAATAACTAGCCTACTAGGCACAGAGGCATGTCCACTAGTGAAGTGCTTAACATAGGGTGAGGGGAGAAAATAAGAAAGGGGGAGGGAGCAGAAACAGATCATAAATAACATGAACCGCATGAGCTACAGTACTAGTCTGGCGAACAATTCAGATTGCTTGGAGGTTGGTCATCCAATGCTCTCTATGCATGAGTATTTCGAGCATGACCAAAAACTATCGGGAGTGGGGGCAAGAGGGAGGATTGGCCAGACAGACTTGCTGGGCCTAGAACATTCAAGGTTGAGTAAGTGCGCAGAACAGGAAGTGCAAGGGATGGGGAGGAGGAGAAGTGCGTCCAGTAAAGCAAGGGCCAGGTTTAAGTGCAAGGGATTGGTGTGAGGCAACCATGTTACTGACTAAATGAAAGCATTTTGAGACCGGCAGATATGACCAAAAAGCACTCAATGTTTACTTTCAACAAGACTAGGCACAATTATAGGAGTACAACGGTTGTGAGATTTCAAAATAAATATTTAGTGGTACAGATTAGGGAGCGTGTCTCCATTTTTGATTTATACTGCTACGGTGTCATAAACACATGTTCATTATTTTATTGCCAGAGCAGCAGCAAGACTATTATATTCCCGAAACATCACAGATGTTCTTGTCCTCAAATTGTCCAAGCCGCCATCTTTAGTCTTTTTACATGTTACTGACTCAATGAAAGTGTGCAGTGATTTGACGAACGAGCACAACACTGAATAAGGCCTGACTGCGGCAATATTGCTATGCAAGTGGCACTGGCTATTGTTAATATCTGTTCAATAATCCAAATAAACCTACGTGTCTGATTCACCATTACTAACACCACTCAAACAACATGCCTTGAAGAAGAGCGATTACTCGAAACACGTTTAGATGTTCATATAATCTGCTACAGGAAGGTTACTGTATAGAGTGTTAGCAATACGTGTTGACAATAAGAGTTCTGAACTCAAGCGAGAGTCTAGCTATTTTGAGACCGTAAAATATGACCAAAAAGCACGCCATCTTTTCTTTCAACACGACTAGGCGCAGTTATAGGACTACAAAGGTTCTGTGATTTATCATGTAAGTATTTAATGGTAGAGATTAGAGAAACAAGTCTCCACTTTGGATTCAGACTACACTGTCATAAACAAATTGTTATTCTTTTGTTCCCAGAGCAGCAGTGAAACAATTATATTCCCAAAACATCACAGATTTTCTTGCCCTCCATTTCTGCAAGCCACTTTCTGTAGCCTGTTTCCGTGGCTTATAATAGCTTTATAGACCCTGCCCTCTGGCCATACCACGAGATACGGGCCTGTAATCCTTGTTTAATGCCTTTGCTGCACTTGGGACTTGGGACTTTAACTCAATCGTTGGGGTACATGCCTCATGGTACAGCCCACAGCAGAGTCAATTAATCTTAATTGTATGTGGCCAGTCCTTATTTCATGATTGTATGTGTGCCAATTATAATGTGGTACTGTGTTGTATGGATTTTTAGTTGATTTGAAATAAATTGATTATAAAGAGCCCATGTGTGGAATGTGATTTTTGCAGACTCGGCACCAGCTGTGTAATATTTCCACTGGTGAACCACATTGTGCGAGGATTTGCCTCAGAGCAAACATTGCCCTAGTGCAAATATGAATTGCAGCACATTTTAACCAGATACCGGTCCTGTTGCAAATGCTCTTACAATATTACAATGCACTGGTGCACAATTAGAGCAATACCGACAGGTCTTGTAGGTTTGCGTTAATATTTATGGGGGTGCCGCCTCATTGACTCCGAATCAGTCTTATGTGAGTTGGCTGCACTAATGGGAGCGAATGTAGCTTCTCATTTGCAGTCTTAAGCTATCACGTCCTTTCACGGCTGCGGCCCTGCGTCTCCGGCACACTTCCCCCAGTGGGAAACGTTCTCGGGCATGACCCATTAATCAGAGGTTTGACGATTTAGAAATTCTTAGCTAATTAGGCTTGTGATGCGTCCTCTGAACAGCAGGGTCAGGCTCCAACCTCCTGTCTCTGGAGAGCATTGCGTTAGAGACCGGGACACTGGGGCCTGCCGCAAGGGCTGACTCGGCAGAAGCCGGCAGGAAATTGCACCGGGGTCATGCATGCCTACGTCACACACCTGCAATGGGAACGGATGTGCACTGAGTAGAAACAACCATGCTTGCCCAGGATTCACTTCCAACTGCAGACTGAAAATATCTGTGAAGCTGTCGATGGGCCTGTACTCTTATTTGATCTCCATCCCCACACCCCACCCCCAGACTTGCGACAGGAGACATCTCTACTTTTCCACATGCCGTTTAGATTTTGCTCTTTCATTGCACTGCAGCTCAACACTGAGGTAAGAGATGTTCTGCTCACTGTTCTCCAGAATCTCCCTGTTTCTTTTCAAAGGGTGCATGCAATGTGTGAACATATGCCAATGGCTGGACTGTGGAGATGGGTAGATCCTCTACTTTGCCCCTCAGCGGTCTTCATCAAGATGAAGTAGCAATTCTACCCTAGATTTGTGTAAACCGCACTAATAATATTTCAATGTAGATCTATGGTAATCAACTGCAGCATGAGGGGGTAGGTTTGCTGCAGGAATAAATGCCTCCTAAATCGCATCAAGACATTATAATGTTATATGAAACCAGGATGTCTTGGTCAACAGGGCTGACTGAAGGGCCAAGCAGGAATACAGACACGACTTCCACATCCTTGTTCTCGTTCCATTCCTTACAACGTGAGGAAGCATCTACCTCTCGGGCCAGGATTAACTCCAGCTGAAAGAACCCCCAATCTGCCACTTTGGAGTGGTGACCCTGGCCCATCCTCTGGGGTAGGGACGGGATAAGGGCCACCGCACCAATCACAGGTCCTGTTTTTTCATGTCTCTGTCGAGATGGGTGTATAGTTCAGTGTTTTTTACCTTCCCACCTCCACTTTTGCGGAACGCATGAGGGCCCCCAGCCACGGGCATGCTATTTTCCTGGTATGAGTGCGTGGGCGGGGTAGCAGGCATCATGTTGCAGGTGCGGGCATGGTAAGGCACAATGCTCAGGTAGGCGCAGTCGTGTGCCCCACTGACACCACAATCAATGTATCTGCTGTAATCCATTTCTGGCCCTCGGCAGCTGCCTATGAGTGCTGCGAGTTTGAGGCAGTGGGAGGGGCAGGTCAGGCACTATTCATACAGGCAAGTGTGAGCCTGTATGGTGTGCTGTGGGGATGCATTGTTTACCTGAGAGCTTCATGGTTGAAATGAAGCAGAGACCTTGTACCCCCTCCTTTAGGAGGGAGCATATAGATAGGTCCCCACATGCTACAGGGGGAGCTTGAGGGGTCACAGTAGCAGGGAGCATCGCTCCATTATTCCAACATACCGGATGTGCACCCTTGAGGGTTGTGGTAACACCCCAGAGGGGTATTCTGCCCATGCCGCGCCAACCTTGATTAATAGATTCTGCAGCAGAGCTCAGGTCCATAATACCTGAGACTAACAGCACAGCCATTGTTGAAAGAATACCTGTGGTGTCCGGCTTGTCCGCAGCCCTCTGTACCTGCTGTACTGCAGGATTCCTCTCAGCTGGAACCCCCTGTGGACCAACCAGCACTGCCTGATGATGGATGCAGGCAAGTTCTTGAGAAGGGAGGAAAGAGGTTGGTCTAAACTGTTCCCACTTCATGGGTCTGCCTGGAATTCCTGGATGTTCCTAAGGTGGATTCTGTTCTGCCCTCCTTTGCCGGACACACTTCCATGGCCACCAAAGGTGCTGCACTTTCAGACCCAGTGGAGAGAAGGTTGGAGACTGCTATGAAGAGGGCACTTGGAGCTGCTTAGTTTGTACTCAAAGCAGGGGCCTACTCTCGTTACGTGACCCAGGCCTTACTAAAGGGTTTTCAGGCACTTATCCTGGACCTGGAGGAGGAACAGGATTGCCCTCTGATATTTCCTGAAATGTAATGAGAGCTCTGGCCATGGGAGATGTCTCAGTCAATTTGATGAGGAGGCAGTATTGGGCCAGACAATTGAATGGGGAGGCCTGATGCGTCTGCCTTTCCTGAGTCAGAAGATCTTCACCTCCCAGTTTAATTAATTGGTCCAGGAGGACAATGCACTGTCAGTCCCCAAGCCGAAGCAGGCTCAGCATAGGGCACCATACAGATAACATTCTAGAGATTCCTATCAGGCCCCGAGCGGCTCTGAGGGCCAGGTTTCAAGCCCATCAAGCCAAAGATTACTCCCCCAGCAGATTCCGGTAGTTCATGACCCAGGTAGCTTGAGGAACCCAGTAGGGGGTTGCCTCCAGCTGGTCAGCTCTGTATGAGAAAAGGCCGTCAGAGATGTCTGGGTCCGGGACATAGTGCCGGGGGGGGGTTCCACTATTGAATTCAGCTTCTTGCCCCAGAAGCCGGTTTTAAATATGACCATGTCACACAGATACCAATGAGGAGAGCTGCTCCTCAGGAGGTTGTTCTGCAGCTGTTACTGAAGGGACCTATTCAAGCACTGTCCAGTCGAGAGCAGGGAGTTGGGGTGTACCCCATCCTGTTTCTGGCTTTGAAGCCCTTGGGAGAGTGGCGCCCCATTCCAGACCTAAGGAATGTGAGCAAACGCATCAGGAGGATCCCCTTCACAATGGAAACACTTGAGGGCATCATCCCATTTGTGTCCAAGGGTTACTTTCTCTCTTCCTTGGATCTAAGGATGCATATTTCCACATCCCTGTTTGAGTTTCCTCAGGTTCTTCTCTGGTGACCCTTCTCCACGACTAGGGCCCAGCGTCCAGGGCATCTGTACCCGGCCTTACCTGGGCTACTGTCTGATGGGCGCCCCTTTGATGTCTCTTGCACCCCAGAACATGATTATTGTATGAAACTGCCTATAGAGGTTTGGCTGGGCTGTGAATCTGCAGAAGTCACACTTGACTCCCACACAACTGTTGGAATGTTTAGGTGGTCTTTTCAACACTGTGGAGGGAACAGTGTCCCTTCCCCGCCACAGAGCGTCAAAGTTAAAGAACAGATCCTCAACCCTTCAGCCCTTTGGGGTGCCCTGGGACAGGCTCCACTTGATACCTTTGATGTTACACCTCCTGGTGAAGTGGAGTCCATCTTCCTTGGTGTCTCCCTTTGATCAGGGCATCCCTTTGCATAAGAGGAAGTTGCAGTGGTGGCTCAATGGCATTCACCTTCTTTAGGGCTTGTCCTTGGATCCCCCTTCCACTGATCCTCACGGCCAATGCCAGTCAGACGTAGTGGGGTTCAACTTTGGGATTCTTTTCCATTCAGGGGAAGTGGTCCAAGAGGGAGAGATCCTCGAATTGGAGGGAGCCGTCAGCCATTTGAGAGATCCCTCTGTACACTGTCACTGCATCTCAGGAGAAAGGCTGTCCAAGTGTGCACAGACAATCAAGTGGCCAAGGGGTACATAATTTGCCAGGGTGGCACTAGGCCTTGCTCTGTACAGCTAGTGACTACTGAGATTATAGCATAGGTAGAGACCGATCTTGTGTCCCTCAGGGCTTGTATCCTGGGGTGGAGAATGTCAGGGCAGGTACCCTGAGCAGGGTGTTCCCGTCCTCAGTGGAGTACTCCCAGAAGGTTCCTGTCTTCAGGGCAATTCTGTGACAGGTTTGGGACCTGGCTGTCGATCTATTTGCCTCGAGTTGGGACATCTTTACTTCGAAACAATATGGTGAGGATTTGGGACCCTCTTTTACTAAGCCAAGCTGCACGGTCCTCACATTGGCCTCCTCGTCTGCTGTTTGCCTTTCCCCCTTCCTCCCCTTCAACAGCTTCTCCAGTGGACCAGGAGAGACTGGCCACACCTGATTCCGGTTGCTCCATCCTGGCCGAGGAAACCTTGGTGTCCTCTGTGGCTAGACCTCCCAGGGATTTCCTGTTCCTGGGTCCTTCCCACCTGAGATGGCCTGCCCTTCCAGCACCAACTATGGCCAGGCTATGTTTGTTGGAATGGCTTCTGAATGGGTAGGCCTTGAGGAGGGTTGCCTTCAGCACTTGGTCTGGCAGTTCAGGGTCGCAGGAGTGCAGCAATTTACAAGGCCTATGCTCAGCACTGACTTGTCTTTATCACCTGGTGTTTCAAGGTTGGCGTTAATCCACTTTTCGATGACCCGGTGCAGGTGATTGACATACTGCATAGTGGTACAGTGTTGGGAGTGTCTCATTACACTGTAAGTTCCCAGATGGCTATAGTCAGGGCTTTCAGGGATCTGTAGGTCCCCATCACACCCATAGATTAGCTGGAGTCCCACCTCCTTTGGGGGTTGACATTCCCACCTGGAACCTTCCTCTTGTGCCATGGGCTATCTCTTTGGCCCCCTTTGAGCCATTGGAGGAAATCCCGCTCACCTGCTGTCCTGCAAATATTTGTTTCTAATTGCTATAGCATCTGCATGTAGCTTGGAGCCTTTGCTGATGTCCTTGGTCCTCCTCAGCCACACCCCATGGATGCAGGCAGAATGGCGCAGTTATACCTGGATAGGCCAGCGGCTTCTATTCAATGTGAGCAGTTGTTGGTCACATTATGTCTAGGATGTGATGGCAGGCAACCGTTTATGACTACCTTGAGCAGGTGGTTGAGAACAGTCATTAAGTTGGCCAATGGAGCTTCTTGCTTTCCGCCTCCTGAGCCTGTTCAAGGTGGGTCCACTCGTGCTATGTCGGCTTCCTGGACCGTGTTCTAGGGGGTCCTGGTGGGGGATATCTGCAGAGCCGCCACGTTGGCGACCCCGGAGAACTTTATCTCTCACTATAAATTGTACATTATGACCGGTAGTCATGTCTTATGTCAACGACTGACTTTTGTTTGCTATTACATTTCGAGATGTTGTACTCCTTCTATTGCATGGCCTGTTAGTGTGTTACAATTCCCTTATTATTGCTGGGACGAGCAAGAGGGATGAAGAGGTAATATTCTGATTACTCACCAGTAATTTCATTATTCTGAGTCCTTCTCTTTCTCGTCCCAGTCCTGGAGTCTCCCCGCCTGTCCTGAGGGGAAATAGGGAGGTTCTGTGCTTGAGTATGATACAAGACACATGGTAGATGCAAGTGGACCATATCCATGGGGTGGGACCAGGTTCACCTCACACAAGGGGGCAGAGTGGAGGTGTTTTCAGTTGGAATAAATCCTGTGTTGCGAGGCGCAGGCCTTGTCGTGTTGTAAGGACTGGGACGAGGAAGAGAAGGGCTCAAAGTATTGAGATAACCAGTAAGTATTCAGAACAGCATCATGGCTACTGATATTCATTCTGACAGTATGAATGGATGTATGAGTGAATGATGCTATGTGTGCAAGGCAAGCAAGATTAGGGCAGGGAGATACTAGTAAGTGTGACTTTGCAGAGCTCTTCCTCAAGTTCTACTGTGGGTGTGCATGCGTTGGTGCGTGCGTGTTTCTGCCTGTGCGTGTGCATGTGTGTATGTGTTTGTGTGCATATGTGTGCACACATATTTTGCTGTGTGTATGTGTGGGTGGGCAAACAGGTGTGCGTTTCTCGTGTGTGTTTCTTCATCCCTGTGTGTGCAAGTACGTGTGTGTGTGTCCACCTGTGTGTGTGTTTGTTAGACCATGGGTGTGTGTGCGCATGCATGGGTGGGACCATGTGAATGCCCACGTGTCTGCTTGCCTGTGTATGTGTGCATGAGTGCACGTGTGTGGGGGGTGGGAGGGGATGGGGGATTGTGGTTGTTTCTCAGTCAGGAAGCTATCAGTTTCAAAGGAATCACTTACAGAAATGTCAGTACTGCCCCTTTAAAGGTACTGTGGTTGTTATGAGCACGTGCTGTTCCTCGGAAAACCTGCCAGCGCCGAAGAGTGCAAATAAAAAGCCCTATAAAAAAAAGTCCAATTTACCATCTGATCTTATATCATGCTGCTGGAATTTTATAAGAAATGAATACAAGCATGCTGGCATGAACTTGCAGTCATCTAATCAATACAATTAATCAGTCACCGTGATTATAAAAACACATCACGTAAATACGAATCAATTTTCAGAGTTTCATCAAAAAGTGTCTGTTTTCAGTTGCTGGTCACCAGGCCCGCCATTGGCTTCTGCTGATATGCTATGGTCATCGTTTAGGGATCATGAGAACATTAGGTGTTCCATTTTGTCAGTATCCCATGAACCCAGACCTCAGGTAGAAGTCGCTCATAAGTCATGTCTGTTTTTCCATCAGTGTTTCCCCCATTCCAAGGAAAGGTCTGGGCAGACTCATCAAATGATGTTTTTAGCAGAAGGTTTTTGCTAAGTGTTTTAAAGGAGTAGACCGCAGAAGAAACAGAGAAGAGGGGGGTGGGGGGCGCTGCACTGTCTGGGGTGTGGGAAAAGCATCCCTTGCTGTCAAGGCTCCAGTCGAGGGTACAAGCGGCTGGACGGATTCCCCCCACTTCTTTCAGGAGTCCCCCACTTTTTTTCAGAGGGCACCTTGATATGCTCATTTCTGGTGAAGCAACATTCAATTGGTATGTTAATGAGACCCCCACTTTTTTTTTAGGACTCGACACCTGCTTGCTGTCCGCTCTGGAGGTGGGTACCCCGAAGAGGGATGGCGACCTGAGTTCCAGAATGTGCTCCCTCCAAGGGAGGTGTTAGGATTACAAAGCGCTCCCTTGCTTCCCAGAGCTAGGTCCGCACTCGATAAATACCCTAATGATAATAAGGATGATAATAATAATAAAATAATAATAATAATAATAATGATAATAATAATAACGCTTGAGTTAGGAATCTCATGTTAAACATAAGCCACAGCCATTCAAGTTTCCTTCAGATGTAACAGCAATGCCATGGCATGCAGCAGCCGTGACACTCTCACAGAACAGCACAGCATGGACTGCATCGCTGCAATCGTCTCTCGCAAAGAACCTATGCCGCTTGTGCCAGGGCAGTGCAAGCTTCCAACATATATTAAGGAACAGCATAGCGTACAGCAGTGCAAGCTTCCACCACGTAGACCAGGTAACGCATCAGAAGCTGCCCTCAC
The DNA here is from genome assembly GCF_040938575.1 of Ambystoma mexicanum. Taxonomy (NCBI): domain Eukaryota; kingdom Metazoa; phylum Chordata; class Amphibia; order Caudata; family Ambystomatidae; genus Ambystoma; species Ambystoma mexicanum. Next base: position 194,823,654 of record NC_090939.1, read on the forward strand.
ATAGAACATGTACCGCATGGACAGCAACAGGAAGTCCAACTTTGCTCACAAAGAGCACGTGCAGCGCAGGCCACAGCATTCCAAGCTACGTTCATATAACAAAGGGAGCATCAGCCAAAGTTATGCAAGCTTCCCTCACATAGAAGAAGACCAGTGTGTGCCGCAACATTGCAAGCTTAACTCACATATTGCAGTAGCAACATGGGCTGCAATAGTGCGTGGTTACATCACATACTGTAGAACAGGTGCAGCATGGACCACAGCAGTGCAAGCTTCCATCACATGGAACAGGTGCAGCATGGTCCACAGCAGTGCAAGCTTCCATCACATGGAAGAGGACCAGCATGGACCACAGCAGTGCAAGCTTCCATCACATGGAACAGGTGCAGCATGGACCACAGCAGTGCAAGCTTCCATCACATGGAACAGGAGCAGCATGGACCACAGCAGTGCAAGCTTCCATCACATGGAACAGGTGCAGCATGAACCACAGCAGTGCAAGCTTCCATCACATAGGACATTTAGAGCATGGGTCGCTGCAGTGCAGGTTTCAGTCACATGGAACAGGTGCAGCATGAACCACAGCAGTGCAAGCTTCCATCACATAGGACATTTAGAGCATGGGTCGCTGCAGTGCAGGTTTCAGTCACATAGAACATGTACAGCATGGACAGCAACAGGAAGTCCAACTTTGCTCACAAAGAGCACGTGCAGCGCAGGCCACAGCATTCCAAGCTACTTTCATATAACAAAGGGAGCATCAGCCAAAGTTATGCAAGCTTCCCTCACATAGAAGAAGACCAGCGTGTGCCGCGACATTGCAAGCTTAACTCACATATTGCAGTAGCAACATGGGCTGCAATAGTGCGTGGTTACATCACATACTGTAGAACAGGTGCAGCATGGACCACAGGAGTGCAAGCTTCCATCACATGGAACAGGTGCAGCATGGACCACAGCAGTGCAAGCTTCCATCACATGGAACATGTGCAGCATGGACCACAACAGTGGAAGCTTCCATCACATGGAACAGGTGCAGCATGGACCACAACAGTGGAAGCTTCCATCACATGGAACAGGAGCAGCATGAACCACAGCAGTGCAAGCTTCCATCACATGGAACAGGTGCAGCATGGACCACAGCAGTGCAAGCTTCCATCACATGGAACAGGTGCAGCATGGACCACAGCAGTGCAAGCTTCCATCACATGGAACAGGTGCAGCATGGACCACAGCAGTGCAAGCTTCCATCACATAGGACATTTAGAGCATGGGTCGCTGCAGTGCAGGTTTCCGTCACATGGAACAGGTGCAGCATGAACCACAGCAGTGCAATCCTCCATCACATAGGACATTTAGAGCATGGGTCGCTGCAGTGCAGGTTTCAGTCACATGGAACAGGTACAGCATGAACCACAGCAGTGCAAGCTTCCATCACATAGGACATTTAGAGCATGGGTCTCTGCAGTGTAGGTTTCATTCACTTGGGAAAGGTACAGCATCAACCTCAGCAGTGCAAGCTTCCATCATATAGGACATTTAGAGTACAGACCTCTGCAGTGCAAGGTTTAATCACATGGGACAGGTACAGAATGAACCACAGCAATGTAAGCTTCCATGTTTAGGACATTTAGACATTGGGCCGCTGCAGCGTAAGTTTTAATCACATGGGACAGGTACAGCATGAACCAAAGCAGTGCAATCTTCCATCACATAGGACATTTAGACCATGTGTCGCTGCAGTGTAGGTTTCATTCACTTGGGAAAAGTACAGCATCATCCTCAGCAGTGCAAGCTTCCATCACATAGGACATTTAGAGTAAGCCACCGCAGTGCAAGTTTCAATCACATGGAGCAGGTGCAGCATGAACCACAGCAGTGCACGCTTCTGTCACATAGGACATTCAGAGCACAGGCCATAGCAGTGCAAGTTTCAATTACATGGGAAAGGTAAAGCATCAACCACAGCCGTGCAAGCTTCCATCACAGGGGACATTTAGAGAATGGGCCGTGGCAGTGAACGTTTCAATCACATGGAGCAAGTGCAGCATGGACCACAGTAGTGGATGCATCCGTGACATAGGACATTTAGAGCATGGGCGTGGCAGTGCACGTTTCAATCACATGGAACAGGTACAGCATGAACCACAGCAGTGCAAGCTTCCATCACATAGGACATTTAGAGCATGGGTCGCTGCAGTGCAGGTTTCAGTCACATGGGAAAGGTACAGCATGAACCAAAGCAGTGCAATCTTCCATCACATAGGACATTTAGAGCATGGGTCGCTGCAGTGCAGGTTTCAGTCACATGGGAAAGGTACAGCATGAACCAAAGCAGTACAATCTTCCATCACATAGGACATTTAGACATTTAGAGCATGGGCCCTGCAGTGCAAGTTTCCGTCACATGGAACAGGTGCAGCATGAACCACAGCAGTGCAAGCTTCCATCACATAAGACATTTAGAGCATGGGTCTCTGCAGTGTAGGTTTCATTCACTTGGGAAAGGTACAGCATCAACATCAGCAGTGCAAGCTTCCATCACATAGGACATTTAGAGTACAGACCTCTGCAGTGCAAGGTTTAATCACATGGGACAGGTACAGAATGAACCACAGCAATGTAAGCTTCCATGTATAGAACATTTAGAGCATGGGCCGCTGCAGCGTAAGTTTTAATCACATGGGACAGGTACACCATCAACCACAGCAGTGAAGGTTTCCATCACATAGTATTGTTAGCTCATGTTTTGCAGCAGAGCAAGGTTTTGTAACATGGAACAGGTCCTGCATGTGTCACAGTAATGTACCCTTCAATAAAATCGTACATATACCTAATATGCCACAGTATTCTATCCTTCCCTCAAACAGAACAGGTCAGCCTGCAAAACAGCAGTGCCCGCTTTACTCACATACAAGTGAAACCGGCAGTAGTAGAACAAGAAAGAACTTTAAGAAAGACCAGCCCTACACATAGCACATAGAGCAGGCACAGCATGGGCCATAGCACTGCAAGTTGCAAGCTGCACTTACATATATATATATTTTTTTTTCAGTGAACAAAGTTTTTAAAGGGACGTTATGGATACAAGTAAAACCGAAAAACCCTTGAAACTCGCCAGTTAGGGTATGCCAAGCAACCTTAACTCGCGCCACCTCAGTGCACTGCTAAGAGTAACACCCAGGACATCAAAGATGACATCACAAATGTCATTGATTACATCACTGATGACATCACATATCTGAGCCACTTCTTTTTGTTCACTGACATATCTAGGCCACATGGTTTTGTTCACCGATAGAGACAATTTTAAAAATCAAAAGGTGTTACATATGTAGACATTAACCTTGTTGTATGTTGCTGAGGCACTTTCCTCAGTTCATGGTACATGTACATGGGGAAATAAGCAAGCCTCAAACACACAATTAATTTGTGCACTTGATGACAAAGTCTAATGTTACTGTCATTTTTTGATGGTGTTGCTTTTTTCCTCCTTACTGAAGTTTCCTTGTATGTGCCTCAGATTTGTATGCATTGTAGGTCTTGATGTGTATTGTGTGTACTAACACAAGAATTTAGTAAGTCTTCAATTATTGGCTATTAACTATTTAACCCATGTTTATCATTACTGAAAACTCTGATAAGGTACCATTCATTATTTTACTATCCAAAATTACCAAATTAAAAATATTGTACTTCTATAGTGCCTGCTGCAGCCATTGTCTATGTGTATGTATTAGTAGTTTCCTGTATTAACAACATCACTCCAATATTATGTTTTGCTCAGATGAGAAAATTCTTTAATACATTAAGTGGTTCATGATAGATCTCCCGATCACCCCTGACATCTTATTACTAACATTATAAACACAACCCCTTTTAGAGACGTTTTATCACAATTAATTTCATATGTGATGTCATAAATGACATTTGTGATGTCCTCTTTGATTTGCTGGATGTAATTCTGAGCAGTGCACAGAGGTGGCCCGATTTATGGTTCCTTAGAACATCATAGCCGATGAATTTCAAGGGTTTTTCGGTTTTACTTGTAACCATACCATGGCTATAACAATGTTTTTTCAATGAATTTCATGAGTTTTTGTTAGTGCAATTTAACCATGAAGTCCCTTTAACACCATTTTTCAGTCAATTTCATGGGATTTTACCAGTGCACCCCAATTTGCTACAACTTACTAATATCATACTTACCCCAACATGGCGACATTTTTCTCCAATTTAGAAACTTTCACCTTAAAACACTGCAGGTCTAGGAACTTTGAAGCTCAAAATGTGCCATTGCACAGCTCATACACCTATTCCTACTCATTAACCATTAACAATCTAGCACACAGTACGTACTTGCGGGAATATTTGTAAAACTGCTATTTATCTTAAAAATGGCATCAGCTATTGCCATCCCTCCTCCCCAAGAGCCACCACCACCACCAGCTGGAGGACCTACACAACAAAAAACGTGCAGTACTTCCAAAGACAATGAAGAGGACCAAGAAGATGAGGTAGAGTAAGTGCCTACCTCTAGCACCCAGAAAGAATCATGGGTGTGACAGTTGTATACCACTGATAGAAATGTACCACAGGCTAAAGCTAACAAAGTAAAATGCACTGAGTGCAAGGTTGTACTGAGTCACGGAAAACCTTGGCAGTACTCCTATTGGACCACCTCCATGCGCCACCACACCAAATCCAACCACTGAAATGCTCTCAGAAAGGCTGTTCCTTTCTTAGGAAGTAGTAGGCTTTCTTCCTCTACCTCACCTTCCTCAACCAATGTTGTAACCACACAGACTACCTCTGAGGGACACAAAATCCGACCAGCTACCTTGCAAGCTATAAAAGAGGCTGTTGATCAATATCTTTCGAAAACAACAGTAATCTGTATATACTGAAACACACCACTCTGCAGGGGGGAGCAATTTTGAAGTGCTTTTGAAGCTGTAATCAAGGAGCATTCAAAACACTGCAGTCTACCATATATTAAATACGTGCAACATCTTCCCCTGTCCACCTGCCCCTCCTTATGTGTGGTTGGTGCCCCTTCCCTCATTTCCCTCCCCACCTTACTTTCTGGCCTCTCCTACAAAAAATAAATAAATACATAAATAAATAAACATAAGAAAAGGCTCCTGTAGGAACCAACGTTCATGGTTAAAAAATAAAACAAACAAAATAAGCTTATAGACTTTACATTTTACAGTAAAGTAGTTAGATTGAATAAGATTCTCCAACATTCCTATTAGCATTTTCTACTATACTAATGGAAATAATGGACAATTGTATACTGGAGAAAAAAAAACACAGAAACAAAGTTCGATCCGAAGTTCTTCTCTCTAGTATACAATAACCACCATAATCCATTGCTCTTTATAACTATCCACAGTCTCCGTGTTCCCCTGTCTAGCCCATGCTTTATTAGAAAACACGGATTGCACATGCACACCATAACACAAAACAGCCCTTCTACCTTTTTACTGTTATGTTTGTAACACTCCCTCAATGCCTGCTTTAAACCATTCACATATATATCCAACAATTACAAAACTATACATATAACCTATCAACATATTAAACTTCCACCCACCATCTGCCACTGAACAATGTTTTACAAATCATTTATATCTACATTTCACATACATATACCAAATCGTTGTACATAGTGCTTTTATAAATGCACATATGCATTCTGCAGTGACAGAAGTGCATAAATAAAAGGGGCAGTACAGATGGCCAAGTGGTCATGGGAGCCCAGGAGTGACATGCCAAAGGATCTGAAGATGGCAGTCCACTAGCTAACTGCAGGGGCACATGAGTCCCAAGGGTTGGGTACATTATTGTATATAAGTTATTAATAATACCTCCTTTAACAAACATATTTCTTGCAACACATACTTATGTGAGTCATTCTCAGAAGAGCATAGCCCAATAGGCAAATCAGAGTAGACGTTTGTCCTTGCCGAAGGCCAGGCCCTCTGCCCATGGCAGAAAAGTTATATCACTATTTTTTATACTTACGTTTTGACAATTTCAAAAAAGTAAAACACAGGAGAGATTTCCAAAAGCATCCTTTCAGGCCCTTGCTGAAGCTCCTCGCACAACATTGCTGCAATCCTGTCCAGCACTCTGGGCTGCAAACGCAAGCAGATTTCTTTTCCCATTTAAACCTACAGATTTGACCATGCTGTATGCCCCAATAAGTAAATCAAAGCAGGCATTCGTCCTTGCCGAGGGCCAGGCCCATTGTCCATGCACCAAACTTATATCAAATTCTTTTGTGCCACATCCATGGCAGAAAAGTTATGACACTATTTTTTGTATTTGTGTTTCCACACTTTCAAAAAAATAAAAGACAGGACAGATTTGCAAAAGCATCCTTTTAGGTCCTTGTTGATGCTTTTCACTCAAGTTTGCTGCAATCCTGTCCAGCACGCCGGACAGCAGCCGCAATCAGAATTGTTTTTTTCATTTCAACCTAGAGCTTCAGCTATGCTGCATGCCCCAATACGTAAATCAGAGTAGTCATTTCTCCTTGCCGAGGGCCAGGCCCATTGTCCGTGCAGGGGGGTGGATTATATATAATGTGTGGTTTTTCCCATAGACACATTGGAAATAAATGTTGCTCACGCCTACAGCCCAAACCACTGGAAGACTTTTCACCAGATTTGCCACAGGAGCAGCCGCTTGGTCCAAGAAAGTGTGCTTTTGTAAATTTGGTGTAAATCCGTCCAGTAGTTTTTTTTCTTAAAACGGTCAAAATTTAGGTAAAAAAAATGTGTAATTTATCTGGGTTTGGTGCGCAGACTCACTTCCCTGTTCGGTCCGCGGACGGGCCTCTGATTGGTCCAGAGGTTGATGTGATGCTCGCAGACATTGGCACACCTGCTGATTGGTCAATAAAAAACATGAGGTGCGTCAGATTTTTGGAACCACCCGCCATGTTGGATTCATGGAGAGTGGCTGGTGTCCATGGACATCACAGTAAAAACAAATTAAACAAATAGTCAAACTAATGAAACTATCTCTGGGAAAGTGATGGGTGATGAGGATGGGATGGGATATTGCCTTAAAAAGCAAAAAAACGTGTGCTTTTTCAACTCAAATTCTCCTTCACTAAAACTACCAACTTAGAGGTAGAGAAAATCAGTCTCTCCCTCAAACCTTCGAACTGCAAAGGTGACATCTGCCCAGCACAACTAATAAAAGACGCTGCCAGAGACCTTTCACCGTTCATCTCAAAATTGATTGATAAACACCTCCTTCGCCACAGGTAATATCCCGGCAAACCTAAAACAATCACGGGTGCTCCCACTTCTCAAGAAGCAGACTCTTGACCCCCTCATCCCCACTAATTATCGGCCCATCACTACCGTACCCTTCCTACTGAAGATACTAGACAAGGTTGCCTATACACAAATTCAAAGACACCTTGAATTAAACAATCTACTGGGAGCCAGACAATCTGGTTTCCGTCCACTCCACGGTACTGAAACTGCACTCATTGATCTAAAGACCCAAATAGACGAACTGAGAGATCAAGGTAAGACGGCACTGCCCCTCTTACTTGATCTCTCAGCTGCTTTTGATCTGGTGGATCATAAGGTCCTGTGCAAACACGTGGACACTGCTGCACACTTCTCCACGCATGCCACCAAATGGATTGAATCCTTACTGAGTGAGAGAAAAATGAGTCTTCTCCCCCTCGGCAGCAGCCGACCCTCTTCCAATCACGTGCGGCGTCCCTCAAGGCTCCTGTGTCTCACCAACCCTGTACAACATATTCACTAAACCCCTCTTCGATGATATGGGCCTTCTAGGTACCACCTACACTAACTATGCAGATGATACACAGATTTTCCTCCCGCTTTCTGGGGATCACAGCAAGGACAGGGAGTTGGTGAATGGGGTGTACCTCATTATTCAGGCATGGATGGCATGGATGGCATCACATGGCCTCTGCCTGAATGATGATAAGACTGAGCTGATCATTCTGGGCACGGAGGCCAATATCAACAAACTAGGCAAGGACTATTCCACGTTTAACATAGATGGCAACATAGATGGCAATAGCATCAAGGTTTCGAGTGAAGTAAAAACACTAGGCTTCTATCTCGACTCCACCATGTCTTTTGCCAAACAAGTCATCTCATTAGCTTCCACGACAGCCTATCTCTGCAAATTAATAAGAGCAGGTAAACCTTTCTTAACTAATAACAGTTGCATGATCCTAGCGAGAGCCTTAATACTATCACGACTCGATTATTGCAATGCCCTTTATAGTGGCGCTAACAAAACTATCACCAAAAGGCTAGAAATCCTACAAAATAACACCCTTGGAGCCGCCTTAGGCATAAACAAAAGGGAACATATCTCCTCCACTAGACAACAATATAAATGGCTCTCCACCGACAATAAAATTCACCTAAAAATGCTCTCCTTGACGCACAAAGCCCTCAATAACGCTGCCCCCACTTACCTGATGGACAAAATAACAGGAGTTCTGTTATTTCACACGATTTGTATCCAATGTCAGTTTGCTCCAGTCTGAGAAGACCTTGGCTTCTTTGGCTCTTCCAACTTTGCCTTCTGAGATTCATTTTGTAATTCAAGCTGCTTTTTAACTGTGACACACTAGAAATGAGGCCTTCTTGCTAAAGTCCAGCAATGCTATGATACGTAGTGAAAACATCCGTATATATTGGCGCTTGCCACAATCTATTCACTATAAAGCTAGCCTCAAGATTACTTCGTCTATTTGCATTTCTTTTGCATCTGTACACGTGTAAAATAGCTTGATATCTTCATCAGTTCTGTGGCATAAGCTTCTTCACCTCGATCCCGAGATGTCACTTATCCTTGGTACTTTCTTGATGCCTTATAGAATAACTTCGTTCTCTTATGTCTGCATCTTCTATACACGTCAGTTCAGCTCTGTCATGTCATCATTCATTCTTGCAGTTTATTTGCTCTGCTTCTTCAGGAATCTCATTTAAACGACTATCAAATTTCCTTGTATGCAGGTTTGGTTTTCTCAATGGGAATCTTGCCTCCAGGATTCTGCTGTGGCTATTGCATGAACTGCTGTGGTTCATGCTGTACCTTTCCCATGTGATTGAAACTTGCACTGCAGAAGCCCATGCTCTGAATGTCCTATGTGACAGAAGCGTGCACTGCTGTGGTTCATGCTGTACCTGTTCCATGTGATGGAAGCTTGCACTGCTGTGGTTCATGCTGTACCTGTTCCATGTGAAAGAAGCTTGCACTGCTGTGGTTCATTCTGTACCTGTTCCATGTGATGGAAGCTTGCACTGCTGTGGTTCATGCTGTACCTGTTCCATGTGATGGAAGCTTGCACTGCTGTGGTTCATGCTGTACCTGTTCCATGTGATTGAAACTTGCACTGCCACGGCCCATGCCCATCAGTATTCTTAAAGGTACTGCATGGTTTTCACACTCTGATTCCCAACATATAGGTAATATGGGCAAAACGGTTGAGTTGGGGGTACTTGGCTCCCCCTCCACAAGAACAAAATTAGACGGGGGGTCCCAAAATATTTTAAAAGCTTATAAATGTGGTGCCATTTGACAAATCTGGATAAAGGTTTGCAAAAACATATTAGACCTAGATATGAATGTTTCTGCAAAGTTTGGTGGGATTTTGTCAAGAGGGGGACAAATTAGAGGGGGGTCTCAACATTTGTAGATTGCCATTTGACACATTTTCAGAAAGGTTTTCAGAACGATTATAGACCCAACCTTGAATGTTTGTGCAAAGTCTGAATGGATTTGGTGAAGTGGGGGATAGGTTATATGACTATTATATGTACGTACATTTTGACACTTTTCAAAAAATAAAACCTTGGCGGATTTGCAGCAAACTCATTCAAGGAGCATTAGCAAGGACCTGAAAGCATGGTTTTGCAAATCTGTCCATGTTTTATTTTTTTTAAAGTGGCATAATGTAGTTATAAAAAAATTATGTACCTTGGTGACTGAGATATAGCCTGTGGCCATGGGCAGTGGCCAGATTGTCCGGGTCATGGCCTAAGGTGATGACCCGGACAATCTGGCTACTGGCCATGACCACGAGGGTCTAGCAATGGGGGTAAAGTGTGCATGGCCACCAGGGACCTCTATGTGGTAACGATTTCGGAATTGTAATAGGTTTAAGTGGGAAAAAAATCCTGCGTTTGGGTCCAGGTTGAAAAGCTGGATGGGAGAGCAGCAAAAATGCACAAGGAGGGTCAGCAAGAATTTCAAAACATGGTTTTGCAAATATGTCCTGTATTTTTTGGGGGGAAAAGTGTGAAAATGTAAGTACACAAAACAGTGATATAACATTGGTGTATGGGCAATGGGGCTGGTCGTCAGCAAGGAGAAATGTGTACTGTAATTTGCAGCATGGGCAAAGCGGTAGGTATGAGTGGGAAAAAATATTCTGCTTGCGGTTACAGACTACAATGGTGGACTAGATTACAACACACGTGCGCAACAAGCATTAGCAAGGACCTAAAAGCAGGTTTTGTAAGTATGTGCTGCAAAAAATATGCTTCTTAAAAGCAAGTTTATAGTTTTTTGATATATATATATTATCAATAACTTATATACAGTGATGTAAGACTATGAAACATTTTGACTTATAAAAACCTATAAAATGGACAGAAAAAACTTTGTTAAAGGGATGTTACGGTTAAGATACATCCCACCCTTGGGACTCCTCTCCTCCAGTAGTTAGCCAGTGGTGTCCCACCTTGGCTTAGATTTGTAGAAGATTATTAAGTGGCAGTTGATGTGGAAGTTAATATGGTCATAGGGTTATATGTACAGTTTTTGGAAGTGATTGGTGGATGGATGTGTGACTGTTTGAAAGCAGGCATTGATGGAGTGTTACAAATATAAAATTAAAAAGGGGCCAAAGGGCTGCCCTGTGCAATTATGTGCACGTGCCATTCGGGTCTTTTAATGATCCATGGCTGGGAAAGGGGACAGGTGAGACCGTGGATAGTTATAAAGGTCCATCGAATATGGTCCTTATTGTATGCAAGAGAAAAGTATTTGTGACAGAAAATTGTTTCTGTCCTTTTATATTTTTCTCTAGTATACAATTGTCCATTAAAACCTTGGGCAGGGGAGCCAGTCAATCAGGTGGCTAGAAACGTGGTCTTGAACTGCCGATACAAGCCTCCGTTCCAAGCCACCTAACAGCCGGCTCTCCCAGCCGCCATCTCTCCCTCCCACCCTCCGTTCCATTTTTGTTTTTTACCCACCACCCCTTATTTACCTTATTATGGTGGCCACATGCACTCCTTCTCTTTGCTTCCCGCAGGCCGCCATGGAAAGAGAATAGGGGCTTTGTAAGGAGCCCTGCCTTCCCTTTCCATGGCAGCCATCTTTGAAAAGGATTTAACTTCCTACAGCAGGACGCTGCAAGAGACAGAAGCGTGAGCTCCCATCTGGTAAGAGGCTTGGAGTGTGTGTGGAAGCCGAGACGTGCAGCCCAGAGGGCGGGAGTCAGCACAGAGCCACTGCAAGCCATGGAAGCAGCTAAGGGAAGCTGTGGAAGTCCTAACCACCCACATACATTTGAGAAGAACCAGCAAGCTTTTCAGAGAGATCTACGAAATCGGGACAGTTGGCCGGATGGGAGACGGGAGGATGACAAAAGTGAGTCTGGGAACGCACCCAAATACCTAATTACAGCCTCCATGCCAATCCTCATAGTCACCGTACCTGTCAGGATAGTACACCAGGTTGGCTGTGACCAAAGAAGTAGGAGTAGAAGTAGGAGTAGTAGTAGTAGAAGTAGGAGAAAAGCAAGAAAAACATAATTAATGACGAGTCTGGGATTCACACCCAGATGAAGAGAGAGCCAAAGCAATCTTCATACCCACAGCACCTGGCAGGCCTGTATACCAGGTGGCTGAGATCAAAGGAGTAGTATTAGTAGTAGTAGTAGTATTAGTAGTAGTAGTAGTCAAGCAAGAACACGACAATTAAAGACAGGGCAAGCCAGGACCTTGCACAAACATCTTCATACCCACAGTACCTGGCAGGATAATACACCAGGTTGGCTGTGACCAACAAAGTAGTAGTAAAGCAAGAAGAACACATTGTTTTTAAAAACAATGTTTTATTATGTTTGGTTTATTATACACCCTCCATCAATTCATTTTCAGTTTTTTCGTCTTAAAAAAAATCATATGATAAATGAAATATTCATATCTCAAAACAATGACGCCATCGATTTGCAAACCAAAAAGGAGATTTCAGTATCATTCTACTAACTCATTGTATATCCATACATTTGTATCACTGATCATTATCCGGTAGCGGCAAATTCGCAATCACAATCACAATCTATTACAATCATAACACATTTTTAATTAATTTCGTTACTGCTAAGTTCATATGACAATTTCCACCCACCAACAGCAAGTTCCACCATTCATCTATGCTCAGCGATCCGTGGTGACCAACCGCCTCACTAAGTTAACGCTGTCTCGTTGACAACAGACCTTCACATTCTGATACCAGATGCTTTAAAGTTTCAAATGGTTTGTTCTTTTTGCATAATCTACATACAGAGGTTATTTCAAGGGTTAGTCCTCTCATGATGAGTATCTCCATGGTAGGCAGAATGTTTAATCTTAATCTCATGTACACATCTCGATGTTTGGGACCTGGGAATCTTTCTAGAGATCTCCTTTCATGGGCTAAGTTTAAGGGTGCTTTATATGAAGATCTTTTGGCTTAAGTGTCAAACCAACCCTGTCTCTTTAAGAAGAGTTTTACCTTACTAGCGTACGTGATAAGGGTTTCTTTGGATTGGTGAAGAATTGACAGGCACTCTTGGCACTCCCCCTTCCATACATCCACAACTCTGTTCTACTTTGTTTTGCCCCTGTTTTTAGTATCTCAAAAGGATGTACAAGCTTGTCATCTATGCATTTTCGATAGAGATCCAAAGTTCTCCATTTAATCATGGACTTTAGAGATTGTAGGGCAAATTCATATCTTTATTTGGGATACTGGGAGAGCTCTCAGGAGGCGCAGAACTTTTTTCCAGGACTGACCTTCGATCAGATCCCAGAATCCTGAGGGGATGTTCGGAATGGTTGCAGCTCCGTAAATCAGAATTGGAGCATCTTTTTGTTTGTAGAAAATATTAATCAGTGACAATCTAAATTTTCCAAATTTTCTGAGGATTCTTGTGGCTTGATTAGGTAGGCAGGCACATTTTAGTCTGATGCCATCTGTCCAGATTTTCTCCCTTGTGCTGCAATTAAAGTGGACTCCCATATATATACGATTGAGTCCACTTTTTCTAAAATGTAGTTGTCAATGGAACAGGTGAAGTCAAGTTTTTTATTCCCGCGTGTATTAGCCAGAACACAATGTAAAAAATTGTCTGAGATTCAAACACACAGCGAGCGCCACAGCAATCCTCATACCCACATCACCTAGCAGGAGTGTATACCAGGTTGTCGGTGACCAAAGGAGGAGGAGTAGTAGGACTAGTCAAGCTAGAAGGCCATAATTATGGAAAAGACGAGTCTGCGATTCACACCCACATGAAGAGCGAGCCAAAGTAATCTTCAGACACACAGCATATGTCAGGAGAGTATACCAGGTTGGCTGTGACCAGCAAAGCAGAGTAGTCAAGCAATAAAATGCACAGTTGGAAAGTACAGAGAAAGAAAACCATGGAACTCACCCACATGAGGAAAGAGATAAAGCACTCTTCATAGTCACTGTACCAGGTTGGTTGTGAAATTAGGGATAAGGAAAGATGAAAAGACCCTCATTGGACATTCAGACGGCACGTCAATTTGGGAGAAAGGCTGTGAGAAGACCCTAATTGAACATTCGGAGGGCATGACAACCTGGGAGTAAGATTGCCCTTCCGTTTGGAGTTATTTGCTACACCCTTTTTTACTTTACTTTTGTGAGTTAGAACAGCAATTTGAGACTAAATAACATTCCCTTTTCACATGAGTTTGGTTTTTAGTGTGAGTGCTGAAAATTGGAATTTTGACACTATGGTGGACTTGTTTATTTTGGACTATCCTGACAGATTCCTAAGAATATATTAGAGGCACGGAAACCTCTCTTAGTATTAGGGTCAGGAAGGTATTCCTCCAACCCTTATTGTTTAATAAAAGTCCCTGCCAACAATCTTGCCACCTGTGTGTCTGTCTTCTCCTTCCACACCCTTACACAGCACTTGGTACTGTTGTGGCACACTAGATTCTGAAGGATTTCATCTTTGATTTTTACATTTTGGAGCTGTGGTCCATTGGGCATCAGGCCAGCCAGTCTGGGGGGAAATTGTGCCTTTGCCCCCCTTGCCATTCGCCCCAGGCAAACAGAGGATCAAGGTCTGTTGGCCAGAGGTTTGGCATCCAAAGCAAGGGTGAGACTGGAGAGCCTTTTGTCCTGTGCTTAAGATCTTTAACCCTTAACTGTTTTGCAATGGGCGTGTTGTGACATTATCATCATCATATTAAATGCTTCAAAGCATTCACAACATATAATATTCAGTAGCTAGACAGCCAAGCATAAGGGAAGAAAGATGAGAATACAGAACCTACAGATCAATGGTTTTCCATTATAATACGCATGTGGCTATTCATTTTTTAGTGTTGCTTTACAAATGTGCCTTATTGGAACCTATGTTGCTTCAAAGAGAATGGAACATCGATTGGAAAGGGGTGGTGTAGTATATAATCAGTGTGGCTCAGAGTGGTCCATTACTGTAATACTTAACAATGCATTTCACTGCAATGACGGTTAAACAACAAGAGGAACAACAAATAATGATGTTCAAACATGTGTGCCCAAGGACAACACTAGAGTTGGGGGGCCTAGCTGAGGCTAGCCTAGCGTGGGATAGCTTAGCTGGGGTAGCCTAGCTGGGGGCCTAGCTGAGAATAGCCTAGCTGGCGGTAGCCTAGTTGGGCATAGCTTAGCTGGGAGTAGCCTAGCAGGGGGTTGTGGTATCCAGGCAATATTTCGAAAACATATTTTCGAAATGCCATTTTCTCGAAAACAAAATGCCGATTTATTATTTTTTTTCAAATGGTTCTTTTTTTATTTTATGTTTTATTTTTGTTTGGTTACTAAAAAAAGTATCAATAATAAAAAAAAACGGGAGGTTGGGGGGGAACCCCCCACATTTCAAAAATAAAATGAAAATAAAACATTTGAAAAAAATGTTTTTGGGAAAATTGTGTTGAGAAAATGGCATTTCAAAAATATGGTGTTCCAAAAAGTCACTATGAACCGGGGGTTGTATAGCTGGGGGTAGCTTAGCTGGGGGTTCCATAGATGGGCATAGCCTAGCTGGGGGTAGCCTAGCTGGGGGTAACCTACCTGGGGATAGCCTAGCTGGACAAAGCCTAGCTGGGGGTAGCCGTGCTGGGGATAGCCTATCTGGCGGTAGCCTTTCTGGGGATAGCCGAGCTGGGCATAGCCTAGCTGGGGGTTGCTTAGGTGAGCATAGCCTAGCTAGGGGTAGCCTAGCTGGGGGTAACCTACCTGGGGATAGCCTAGCTGGGCATAGCTTAGCTACGGGTAGACTAGCTGGACAAAGCCTAGCTGGGGGTAGCCGTGCTGGGGATAGCCTTGCTGAGGATAGCCTAGCTGGCGGTAGCCTTGCTGGGGATAGCCTAGCTGGGCATAGCGTAGCTGCGGGTAGACTAGCTGGACAAAGCCTAGCTGGGGGTAGCTGTGCTGGGGATAGCCTTGCTGGGGATAGCCTTGCTGGGGATAGCCTTGCTGGAGGTAGCCTAGCTGGGCATAGCCTAGCTGGGGGTAGCCTTTCTGGGGATAGCCTAGCTGGGCATAGCGTAGCTGCGGGTAGACTAGCTGGACAAAGCCTAGCTGGGGGTAGCTGTGCTGGGGATAGCCTTGCTGGGGATAGCCTTGCTGGGGATAGCCTAGCTGGCGGTAGCCTAGCTGGGCATAGCCTAGTTGGGGGTAGCCTTTCTGGGGATAGCCTAGCTGGGCATAGCGTAGCTGCGGGTAGACTAGCTGGACAAAGCCTAGCTGGGGGTAGCCTTGCTGGGAATAGCCTAGCTGGCGGTAGCCTTTCTGGGGATAGCCTAGCTGTGGGTTGCTTAGGTGGGCATAGCCTAGCTAGGGGTAGCCTAGCTGGAGATAGCCGTGCTGGGGATAGCCTACCTGGCGGTAGCCTTTCTGGGGATAGCCTAGCTGGGCATAGCGTAGCTGCGGGTAGACTAGCTGGACAAAGCCTAGCTGGGGGTAGCTGTGCTGGGGATAGCCTTGCTGGGGATAGCCTTGCTGGGGATAGCCTTGCTGGAGGTAGCCTAGCTGGGCATAGCCTAGCTGGGGGTAGCCCTTCTGGGGATAGCCTAGCTGGGCATAGCGTAGCTGCGGGTAGACTAGCTGGACAAAGCCTAGCTGGAGGTAGCTGTGCTGGGGATAGCCTTGCTGGGGATAGCCTTGCTGGAGGTAGCCTAGCTGGGCATAGCCTAGCTGGGGGTAGCCTTTCTGGGGATAGCCTAGCTGGGCATAGCGTAGCTGCGGGTAGACTAGCTGGACAAAGCCTAGCTGGGGATAGCCTTGCTGGGGATAGCCTTGCTGGGGATAGCCTTGCTGGGGATAGCCTAGCTGGCGGTAGCCTAGCTGGGCATAGCCTAGTTGGGGGTAGCCTTTCTGGGGATAGCCTAGCTGGGCATAGCGTAGCTGCGGGTAGACTAGCTGGACAAAGCCTAGCTGGGGGTAGCCTTGCTGGGAATAGCCTAGCTGGCGGTAGCCTTTCTGGGGATAGCCTAGCTGGGGGTTGCTTAGGTGGGCATAGCCTAGCTAGGGGTAGCCTAGCTGGAGATAGCCGTGCTGGGGATAGCCTACCTGGCGGTAGCCTTTCTGGGGATAGCCTAGCTGGGCATAGCCTAGCTGGGGGTTGCTTAAGTGTGTATAGCCTAGCTAGGGGTAGCCTTACTGGGGATAGCCTAGCTGGCGGTAGCCTTTCTGGGGATAGCCTAGCTGGGGGTTGCTTAGGTGGGCATAGCCTAGCTAGGGCTAGCCTAGCTGGAGATAGCTTATGTAGCAAGACGAGAAAAGACTGAGCCCTTTCAGCATGTGTCCTAATGAGGGCTGTCAGACCTATGGGTGAGGGGGTTGCTTGGGTTGCAATCATCTACAGCCTTACCACTGTAGAGTTAAAAACAACAGTTATATGCAAATAATCACAGATGTATATAATTGGCAAGTAAGAATTGAATGTGCAAGTAAGAATTTAAACATCTACAAATCAGATTGAAAAAGGTGCCATTAATCTCAGTGTCAAATATTTACTAAAGACCTAAACATGTCCAAAGCGGGTCACATCTTGCATGCACCTGTTGCTCTGTACATTGTACGTTTTAAAAACGTATCATTAAATAACATGTCTTTCGTTTATGTACGTAAATTAGTAATGTACCTAAGATCCTGAAAACTCCCAATAAAATGCAATGTATCTATATAGACAGGTTTATGATAAATAATTGCTGTGTCACCTAGCTAATTTCTTCTGGGTGCCAATATAGGAATAACACCTGTGTGGGGGGCGGACAGGTCCGGTAACGGCCCACCAGCCGGAGCCCTGCATTCCCCCTACAGGGGGGGTGATAGCTAGTCACACCTGGGACTTCATGGGGGATGAAAATAGTTTAAATGTTTTTATTTGGGGGGTTGTCTTGCGCAGGCCCAATCTCCTATTAAAAAAAAACCAAGATGGCGCTGCCATAGCAAACCATCATCCTCATCATCATCAAACTTTATTCGGTAAAAGAACATCAAAACGCAATTAAAACAAGGAAATACTATCAATATATCATTTTAAAATATACATATCAAAATGATTAAAAAGGATAACAAGCAATTAATTTCACAATATCAAAATTAAAATGATCCATAACAAATATCAAGTCTCAGGTTGTTAGCAGTAAAAATGGAGGAGAAAAATTTGCAAAACTCATTCAAATTTCAACTGCCTCAACTAAGCCCGATATACATAAGTTGTTATGAGGTACACAATAGATAAGTCCTCAGTGTTCTTACAGTAGGACAATGCCTCATCAACTTGCCGGATGTTTGCAGTAAGTGCCAGGATCTTAAGTCCTTGTACCCTGGACAGAGCAACAAAAAGTGGATAGCGTATTCTTCTGGGTCTCCACGACCCTAAACAATGCAGTGTTGGTTGAGTACCACGTTTTCGTGTAAGTAATCACTTTCAGGGCATCAGTACAGAACTCGTGCAGCCTGGTGTGATAAGATCAAGATACAGTTCATACCCAAAATCTTGCTTAACTCTTAGATGTGTACGTCCAGTGCTCAACCTCCGGCATGCTTCCACCATATGACACCTTGTTGTCTCAATCCTGGCATGTGTTACTGCCTCTTTAGCTACCCCACACATTTCGTGGGGCAACTCCCATAAGTGGACTAGATTCAAACTCACCAGCCCTTTTGTACATGCTTACACCATGGCAACCTTTTCGAACCCTCTAGGGACAATACATGTGTCATGGCATCTCTATATTTTATTAAACACGGGATTGCCCAGATTCTTACCCAGTGCAATAAGGGCGAAGACCAATAAGGTCCTCAATGGGGCGCAAATCACATCCCATTCGAAGATTACCAATCGGGTCCCCTGGCGATTGCTTAAGAATTATTTCTCTACAGTGTACAAAGCCTGAACACCTACATGGCCCCATACTTCTGCACCATACATGGCTGATGGAAGAGCTTGTAACCTATATACCTTGAGTGTTGGCGGCGTCTCTTGTCTTCCTCTATCGTGTGTTTGATCTGCCGTGCACACCTGTGTGCCAAGGCTTGTGCGCTGTGCGATCTCTGATATACTTATTGCCAGTCATCAGCGTACAACAGTTTAGTGCCGCTGCTTGAGTGTGGAACACAATAGGTGATTGGCCGGAAAGGGAGCTCAGAAATAAGGCCCACACAGAATGAACGGGAGGCGGGGAGAAGGAACGCACACACAGGTAGCGACCCACAACAGCTAAGTAAGCCAGGCATAAACATTACCAATGGCAGAGAAAGGCCAAAAAGGGAAAGGCCAACAAACCATCATGGAGGCCTATGCACAGAAAGAAGTCAACCAAACAAGAGGGAGAGCAAGCAGGAACATCCTCAGCACAGGGATTCACAGTCGAAAGGGCACACAGATCGCTAGCGAATAGGCTGCTATTGCTGCTCCCAATAGGTGCTCCCCCAACACCAAGTATAGCCAGAATCCTGAATTATAGAGACAGGGAACAGGTCCTTGCCCTGTCTAGGAAGGGAGTAACCATCACAAGAGGATCCTCAAAATTAGAAATCTACCCTGATTACACTGCTTTGGTCCAGAGATGGACGGCGCTGTTTGACCCAACTAAAGAATGGCTGAGGAGAGCGAACTTCCGTTACATGCTGATATATCGGGCCAAATTGAAGATATTACTTAGTTACCACAGCGTCTGCATAAAAACAACAATGTACCATAGTGGAACGACGTCTGACGCAACACGGAATGAACATCGAATACTGCACAAACAATAGACTGGAAATGGGGGCGAAAGAACATAGTGGAAAGGAATGCGGGGGTATGGGGAACTGGGACACCGTACCTACAGCCAGGTGCCCATGAGACGGGTGCCCTGGTGGTGGCTGCATGCCCCAGTTGAAACTTCAGATGTCAGTTTGAAGACGTCAAGCTGCTGCACGTTTCCCGATGGAGGAGAGCCTTGAGCGAGAGAAGTAGCTGGGCCTGAGCGTGAATATTACTGCTGGGCAATTGTTTGGTTTGGTAACATTTTTGGTTTACGACTGAAGCAAAGGAGGAGGGGGCATTGGTGTGGTAGGCGAACAATGGGATATATTGGGCAGAACCGGTATGTTGTCAGACAAGTGGAACCATGAACATTGGGTATCAAGTGAGGAATGCAGAACAGTTAGATGCAACTGAGAATTGAATCACCAGGGTGAGGAGACGAAGCATGGAGGGCCCGCAGGTAAAACAATGGGGAGGTGGGAACCAAACGCCCGAATGTGAATAGCTAAGACAAGACATAGTGGTGTGAATGTAATCGTTTGGAATTTAAGAGGCCTTAAGAATTATGTCAAGAGACTACAAATATGTGCCTACTTGTCTATGAAGGGCATCCAAGTGGCAATGTTACAGGAAACGCTCCTGACAGTAGATAGATAGGCCACACTAGCTGTGAAATGGGCGGGCAAGCTATATGGCTCTCCTTTCCCGGTGGATGCAAGAGGGGTCCTTGTCTGGATTGCACCAACAGGCTACTTTCAGCTGTTGGAGGTCAAAAAGGATTATGAAGGGAGAATGATTGTTGTACACAGAATGTGGGAAAACAGGAAAGTCTGTTTTGTAAATACCTATGCTCCGAATCATGACACCACAGTTTTCTTAAGATCGCTATATTTTAGGTTGTCTATGTACAGGGGGGACATGGATATGGGGAGGAGACTTTAACTGTGTCCTTAGCCCTGTGTTGGATATATCGGACACTAACACAAGTAACCAGCACCGCCTGCCCAAACCCTCAGCCGCCTGCTGCGATATTTCAGCTTAGCGGACATATGGAGGGAGAGACACGGGGAAGAGCAAGGCTACTCACACTTTTCGTCCCCCAACGCAGTGCCCACGCAAATAGACTAGATGTTCACAGGGGAAGAAACATTGAGTGTATTTCAGCACATAGAATATGAAGCCAGGACACTCTCAGACCTTTCCCCACTAATATCAACATGGCAGAGCACGGCCCGAGACCCCGAATACCCACCTGGTGCCTGAGAGCGGAAGCCTTGCAGGAGGAGCTGTTCGATGACTACTTGAGGGTCCAGATAGAGGAGTACTTCAGCATCAACACAGATAGCGGAGCACAGATGGGCACATTATGGGATGCATTCAAAGTGGTTATGTGGGGAAAGGCAATAAGGAAAGTGGGTGGTCTCAGGACAGGATCACTGAAGGCCCTGCAAAACATTGATAAGGAGATAGCAAGTGTTGAAAGCATGAAGAGAGGCGCACCTGTGAGATCACAAGGCTGGTCGAACTGAGGCAAAAATGCATGGGGGAATGGGATAGGCTAGGACGCCTCAACTTTGCGAAATATACCCAAAATCTGCACGTAGAAGGAGACAAGCCTGGGTGACTGCTGGCATGGCCATGTAGGCATGAAGAACCAAGGGATGGGATCAACGCCATTACCGATGCACAACGATATCTAGTCAGAACCCAGGATGGGATTAATGAGGTGTTTCTATATTCAATAAGCCATATACACTGGGGAAGACGTGGAGGGGGAAAGAGATGTTGAAGAATCTCTAGGCCAAATAGACCTGCTGAAACTCGGAGAGGACCAGGAAGAAGCATCGTATGCCCTACTAACCCTAGGAAAAATAGGTAAAGTAATAAGGGAGCTCCCGACCTCCAAGACCCCGGGACCAGACAGACTCCCTGGGGAGTTTTTATAAAACATATGCAGACATACTGGTACCCAGATTGTTAAGTGTCTTCACTTAGGAATATGACTTGGGAGTACTACCCAGCAGCCTTAGAGAAGCGGCTATTATACCAATCCTCAAACCAGGCAAACGCCCACATTGCTGCAGATCATATAGGCCCCTCAAAGGAAAACCAGGATTGCAGAATCCTGACGACAGTCCTGGCAAACAGGTTAAAGAGAGTAATAGGAGAGCTAGTACACATGGATCAAACCAGATATGTCCCAAAGCGGAATACCACATGGAACTTGGGAGGCTACATCATGTCATAGACAGTTCCAATCAATTTACGGAAGAGTGTGCAGTGGTCTCATTGGACGCAGTCAATGCCTTTGACTCGGTCCAATGGGGCTAGATGCTAGCTGCTCTGGCGCACTTTGAAATTGGCAAAGGGCCTCATCATGAGGTTGGCGGTATCCTGGCAGTATTATCGCCGGGATACCACCAGGGCTAATAGCGTTACTGCCAAACCCCTGGCGCTATTAGCGCTGGATCACGGGTTTGGCAGAATGGTAATTCCCCATTGGGCCTATGGGGGAATTCCCCATTCCCCATTCAGCGATATTACTGTGCAGTAATTGCGCTGAAAATCGGCAAATTCCCAGTGCATTTACCCTCAGCTCAGAGCTGGGGGTAAATGCTGCCTAACTCGTGATTTGTCGGACCCTTAAATGCAGAGGTAATAGCATTATTGCCACTTTTAAGGGTTACCGCCAAACTTGTGATGAGGCCCAAAGTATTTTTGCGATGGGTGAGATTCTATATGATGCCAAAGGCCGGTGTGAAGACAGACACATTTCTGAGGCATGGGAAGTCCAAAAGGGCACTAAGCTGGGCTGTCCGCTGTCTCCGATGCTGTATATGTTAACATTGGAACCGCTGGCTATGTTCCTTAGCAATTAGTATGCAGAGGCAGGAATAGTTTTGGCCGTTATTCACCAATTTGCCAAGTTATCAGGGATCAAGGTAAATGGAGAGAATTCCTGTCTGTTCCTGCTCGCGGGACTCAGGGACCTTGATGAGCAGACCCTGCCCCGACTAGGCCTCTCATGCAAGATAAAAACCTTCCGCTACCTAGGTGAGCTTTGGGCCCTTTAGTAATGTGCATGCAATAGATGGGTTCACACAGAATACCTCTGAGTCCAAATAACCGAACCAACTCAGGAATATGACAAACTACTGTTTTATTAACAACGATCTAAAACAGGGAGTTACAATGAACATCAGCAAACGTACATTCAATTTCTCTCAACTATCTTTTCACAAAAACATGGTTATATACCAAAAATACATCAGAGGTGGTGTCATACTACATGGCAAATAATGAAAAACCTACAGAGGATCGGGATAGGCTTAAGGGGAACATCTAAGTAAATTATCTATAGGAACTAGGATTTTGATTGGTTGCCCACTGTCAGGTGGACAACATATGCCTACCTCTAAAACATGTAATCTTCAGACACATTAGATACACGGTTTCTCACTGGTCTTCAAACTATAAGGTCTTTCATTATATGGACCACTACAATTGGTTAGCACACTTGTGCCATGTCTGGAACATTGGTTCACTTAGCAGCACGTAATTCCAGACCCAGGTGCAAGGAGGTGGGCCTGACTCTACATCCCCACCCAATTAGCCCAGCATCTCTCATCACCTAAGCCTTCTGCCAAGAAGATTGTCTTTGAACTTGGCCTTGCAAAATATCCTTGTCTCTGAGAATACATGGGAGTGGGCGCACTCAGTATCGTGTTCTGGGACTCCAAGTTCACCTCTATTTTCATCCTTGACTCACGTGACGGGAGACCATGATTTGGTCCATTTTGCAGGTTTTAAATGTCTGAAATGAATACAACTTGACACACTTGGTGTTCTTTCTTTGTACCTTAACAAGAGATAATTCATCCTTGCATGTTCACATCTTTTCAGAATAGATAACTGACATTGGCTGCTTCAGTCTTGACTCCAGGCCAGACACTCTCGACATGCAGCTCTACCATTTAGCTTTTTCTTGCTGCAACACAATTTTCCCTTTCCGCTTCATGGGTTCAGGCTTACTAAATTCATGATACCGATGTCCAGCTTTTATACAGTGGCGGCTTTGCCTGCATTCTATTTACTATGTATAGCCAGCTTCTATGATGATTTGGTCTACCTTGCGTTTCAGCATCTGTACAATTGTTGAACGGTTGATTCTCTGCAGCACTTTGTGCACGTGTAATCTTCTTTTCATATTTAAATGTTCACTTGAATCTTTACTTCATCATTAGTTTCTGTAGGATCCATCCATTTCATCTTCAGCCAGTATCCTGGGACGTCGTTCATACTCTCTTATGATGTCACAGACTTCTTTCTTTGCTCTTTTTTCATATTCCTTCAGTGAGTTCCTCCCTCAAATTGTCGTCCCTTCGGGGATACATTCGATAGGGTTGTTTCAATGTGTTTCTTCTTTCGAGCATACATTGCGGTAGTGGCACAACTGCTGGTGTCAGACACGGCACAATCTCAGGCTTCCAACATATGGGAGGTAGGGGGCAAAGTTTCATGCAGAGGCTCCTCTACATAGGCATTAATCTGTGACCCAGTGGACTCGCATAAGAATAATACGTAGAAAGCTATGGATAGCGTAGCCAGCTCCATGAGGTCCCGGAGGCAGGAAGGGGCCGACTTATGAATTTCCCGGGGGGTGCCCAAATATAGGAAGTGACATCACCAGCAGTTATATGACCGCATTTGCACGTAGTTGCCAACTTGGCGCGAGGGGTTTGTGGGGGCGCAGAACAGTGGAAACATTGGCTAGCATGTACTGCATATACTAAAGTGAAGCAAGAAGGAGGTTTAAGCCTTCCAGTTGAATCCCAGTAGGCCAACACTGCCCCTTCCCCACCCCTCTATAATCATCCAGGTTGCAGTAGCCCTCAAAAGGCAGAGCAACACAACTAGGATGGAACTAAATGCCATCCCATCCTGTGAGTGTGTCAAACCTCAGAGAAAAGACTGTGTGTGTGCCTCCTACCCTGAAGCACAATCTCACTAATTTGGTGCAAATCTTGCAAGTGGATGCATGGGAATACCATGCGAGTGTGTGGGCTGCAGACCCCGGATCACATGCTCACTTCTTCAGTGTGAAACTCTGGCCAAGGCTCTTTGGGCAAGCATTCAGGATGGGTCTCACACCTTTAAACAGTGTGATATATTGAGTGGGCACCTCACTCCTTGGAGCATAGTATATCCGTTGCTGGTAATCTCACAACTGAATGTACAGTTTCACTCTTGGTCATCTCAGTGACCCATGTATATTAATGGAGTCAGTCTCCCATTTGGGAAGACAATTATATTTCTGTTAAAACACTCTGAATTCTCACTCCAGTTTTCTCGATCTTTAGATGCATACCATATTCATTCGTTGTGTCTGCAGGGGTGATAACTTGTGTCTGAGAGAGCTCATTCTTTCAATTAGGAGATATAAAGGGCTAACAACCCCCTGTTTGTGGGATCAGGCTCATTTTGCCCCATGTCCCCTCACTCCAGAATGAGTGAGCAGGTTTTAAGACCCTGCTGATTCTGCTATCCTACAGGCTCGAGCCTTCTATCCCTTGCGCCATCACGGCTTCCAACATCCCGAGCAGCATTTTATGGACAGCAGGCAGCTCAGGACATGCCTGTTGCCAATTGAATGTAGCCAGATCGACTATTTAGACACTGGGAGAGTGCCATGAAGACACATTGGTGGTGAAGAAGCACTCAAAATACAGAACACAATGGTATAGTGTTTCAGTCCTGCTGAGAAATGACTATTCTGTCTGTTTGAATGTAAAGCAAAGTGGCTGAGAAGTACACGCACATTGCCATTACAAATAAAGCAGCTGTGGTGGGTTCAAGTGCTGCTTCAAGTGCTGCATCAAGAGGATGCAATTCTCTGCAGGGTAGTGTTGATCATTTCCTATTGAAGTATAGCAGTCCTATTGAGAAGTGCCAATAACAGCGAAGCTGTCCAGTAGGCTGGATCAGTGATGCCCCATAAAAGGTGTGAAGCCTCTGTGAGAAGTGGCAGTACTGTCCCAATGGTGAGAAGTGTACTATTTCGCACTTTGGGTTATTGAATAGTGCTGCTATATTCTGAGTAATTCCATCCCTTTAAATACATTAGCTCTTGTATAACCACAACAGTGTTGAGTTATTCTGATGAAGATGATGTTAGAATTGCTCAATAGTTCTGGTTCAGTATCATTAAATGTACTTCAGATCTTCAGAGTCTCGGGAGGATAGCTCAGGGGCAACGTGCTCGCCTTGGAAGCAGGACGACATGGAGCAACACAGGTTCGATCCCTATGTCCGCACCTAGAAACCTCTGGGTATATTATGCGCATTATAAATAACCATTTAAAATTAAAATAAATAAATCTGCTGAGAAGTGCTGGGCCTTGTCAATAAGAGTGTAGCAGCACAACTGAGAAGTGCTGATGTTGTCCCATCGAAAGTGTAGCAGCCCCACTAAGATGAACTAGCATTGCCTCAACAAACGCATAGTATTACAATTATAGAAGCCCTGCTTAGCGAGCTAACTGAGGAGTACCAGCATTGCCCCATTTCAAATATGGCAGCTCTAGTAGAAAATAGATTACACAGCTCTGCTGAGAAGTGCTGTTAATGTCTCTTTAAAAATTAGAAGCCCATTAGTTCTGCACCATTAGGCTCTGAAAGTACTGTCCCATTGAATGCTATTACACTGAACAAGGTCAACAGTATGGCAAGGTCCATACTGGGTTCTATGATAATTCTGCATTTTTAAGAACAAATACAAAAACGACCGATTTATTTCAGCCAATTTGTGTGGTCTTCAAAAGGCCGAATGATCACATTCTACTGCCCCCTGCCCCGCTAAACCCCCCCCCCCAAGAAGGTGATCCCACCTCACCCCTCACTCCCACCCTCTCCCACGCTGTTATCTTCCTTAGAATTCAGGGGAGTTACCTCCCTCAACGCCTCCATTCCCCGCCCATAGCATATCGTTCACCCTCACCACGTACACACTCAGAGACATGTAAACAGTCTCATTTGCCCTCTCCCTGCCACCTCCCTCAGCAAATGCAATGCAAGAGGGGTGCACAGATATACAAATACATCCAACTAAAAACGATTTTTAGAAATTGAGGGACAGCCTTGCTTTGCATCTGTGCCTCCATTTCTAAAAATCGTTTTGGGTTGGCTGTACCTCTACATCTGTGCACCAGGGGTATATAAGTATACTCAACCCAAAACGATTTTTAGAAATTGAGGGACAGATGCAAAGCAAGAGCCTCTCCCTTTGCATCTGTCCCTCAATTTTAAACATCGTTTTTTTCCCGGCTTCTACCCGGGCTGCCAGAGAGAGACACAGTATGGATGGAACAAAGGGCCATCCATACTGCGTCTCTTCCCTCCAGGGGGGGGCTCAGCCCTGACTTCATTCTGCCGGTGGATGCCCGGGCCCCGGAGCACCCGCGTACTCGGCGACCCTGCCCAGAGGAGGCTGCCTCTCGGAATGCCACTGGCTCTCCTAAAGATGGTTGTACTCCCAGTCCTCCTGTATTGCTTTACCAACGTGCCTTACAGCATTCCTGTAGACTTCTTCCAAAGGCTGAACGCGATGATGCGGGAATTCCTGTGGCAAGGGGAAAGAAACAGAATTGCCCCGAGCAGTCTGCAGAGAGACTATACTGTGGGTGGGATGATAGTGCCCCATTTTGAGTGCTACTATCTACCAGGACAGTTGCAGAACATAGTCCGCTGGTTAGGAGAGGAAGCCTCCCAGGACACCTTGTTGCTACAGTCCATGCTGAGGTGATATTTTCTGAAAGAAGTACTGTGGGTGACCTTCACAACTGCTGCGGCTGGACAGAGATACATAGAGCAGAATTTGGAAATTCCTAGGTAGGCCAGATCCCTGCTCGGTGCATGTCCTCTTAAGGGGCATCGTTCGGGAACAGTGGGGCGCATTGGGACAGTAAAGAAGACATTGGGAAGACAAAGGAGTAGCTACGGTTAAGGATCTGGTAAAAGATGATAAAATAACAGCTTTTCAGACCCTGGTCAGCGAATATGACATCCACCAGTGTCAGTTCCTGGTACATTTAAGCATGAGCCGCAGAATTGGGAGGAGATGACTGCTAGGAACCAATGAGAAATTGGACACTATGTATGATGTGGCAGATGGGGGACACATGGTCTGCAGATTATATGATCTTATTTTAAGCAGTTTGGGAACAACAGAGCTGAATATGCGCAGCGAGTGGGAGGTAGATATAGGGATAACTTTTACTGACGCAGAATGTGAGAGGGCACTGCTCTACACCAAACAAGTATCAAGGAGCGCCAGATTTAAACTCACCCAATTGTAGGCTATCCATAGAGCAAGTATGACTCCACCCAGGCTGTCTCCCATAGCGGAACAGGGGACCAGACCTGCCCAAGATGCACATGGGAAGGAGCGGACTTGATGCATATGTTTTGGGTGTGCCCTGTAATCCGGAAATTTTGGGGGGGGTCATAGTGGAGAAGGAGGCATGGGTAGGCATCCAGATGCAGATGTGGTCCCCAGAATATTGCTTGCTGGGATTGTTCCCTAGGTGCGGGAGGCACAACGCTCACCCAGTGGTCGAAGTGTGGGAAAACAAGTAGTGGAACTATGTTCCCTACTGACCTGCACCGCTGCCCACAGACCCCATCGCCGCGCCCCCTCACAATAAAACCCCCAGAAACACATGTCCCGGCACTTTAAGGAAACGTCCTGTGCAGTGCACTGAAAGTGCAAGTTCCAACCTCTTCCTACACTTTTATTTTAAAACGAAACCGTTCCGGAACGGTTTCTTTTTAAAATAAAAGTATAGGAACGGTAAAACTTAATTAAAAGAAGTAGAGGAGCACCGCTCCCGACCGCTCCCGCTCACTTCGACCACTGCGCTCACCTCACTAAAATGAAGGATCTGGTCTGTGTATTAGCAAAACGTAGAATTGCTATGGCGTGGAAATCGGCCAATGGCCCTTGAATAGATGCCTGGTGGGCGGATTTAAGACAATGGTCTCTAGCGGAGACGGCAGTGTGGCCTAAAGCGCTGCAGAAGGGAATGCATGAAAAGAGTGAGGGGATTGAAGACGGAACACTCTGATGCAAAGCATGTTCACCCCTGAAGTAGATGAGTCCCGTTGAATGTACATACTTGACTGGAGACCTGCCACAGGTACTTGGAGGGACAAATCTGAGAAGGGTCCACGCAGACTGGTCGGCAGGAAATGTTGTGGGACGCGGTGGCCTGATGAGTAACTGAGAATGGGGAGGAATGTTGACAACCCAGAGAAATGACTACATTGATATGCATCTGTATCATGGTTACAACATGGCGAAACTTGTCTGTAGTTGTTTGTTCAATAAATAAAATAAAAACATGATAAAAATGAAATCCGTGATCTCAAAGATCCATGCAGGAATCTTCCTGCAGGTTATCAATACCGAGTCACGTTTTGATTTAAGATTACCCATACTAGGATTTAGTGAGGGGGAGTCATGTTTAGCACAACAACACAGACCATTGCTTGTAGGCTGAATTGTGTTTACAGTGCTTTATAATGGTGGCCATTCACTCTAAGAACTCTCACATTCTGAAAATTAGAAAGGTGAAATAAAGTAAGAAAAACTCTACATGTCCACGATCACACAAGTTGGGACAAGTGCAAACTGAGATTAGTATCCAGGCCTCCAAAATTGGAACCGTATCCACATGTTTGCATCTGTGCCATCGGTGCCCTATTGTGTTCTGGTATTGGTCGTTGTAATGTCTTTACATCCGAACTTTAGTCACTGTAAATGTCAAGCTGGTTTTAAGTTATTTCTTCCCAAGCAAGTAAGTTTGAGTTTTGTTTTTTTCGATTTTGCCCTTTTTTTGCATCAAACTCACTTTGCATTTATGAGGGAGCGAGGGGCCTGTGTGGCTGCCACGTCCCACCCCTCTACCTGTCTCCTGCCCTGCTCCCATCTATATTTTTCAAGAAGGAATTGTCTAATCCCATTTCGAAATCAAGGCGTTTTGCTCATGTTACTTATAACCAATTTGAAGACACAGCATACACTCCTCAGGACATTCATGCGTTAATAGAGCCATATATTGTCAATGGGAAACTAGGTGATGGTTGCCTGCAGGACTTTCCCCATGGCAATGTCCCTAACATGAGGTCATTTGGACTAATGACGATTTACTTGTTCATAGTGCCCAGGGAACCACTCCGCTGGTGATAGTGCGCGGTACAAATATCTTTTAACATTAACATAGTAAGGACGATGGTACCTTCTCGGCATAGTTCCGCTGGGACTATGCTACTTGTGATGCAGAATACTGCACAATTCAAAGCCTTCGTACTTAGAAGAATACCACGCCTCTGGGCAACTTTTTGTATCTCTCTGCTCTAGGAGTCAGGTAGCCTCAAAGAGCAGATGACCTCTATTGTGATGAGGGGTACTGGGCCCATGGAACCAGCCCATGAAAGATTGTACTTAAAGTACCTGCAACATGATTTCAACAATAGGAGGAATCTCCCAGTCTCAGGAGTTAGTTGTGAAAATTAAAATTAAATAACATGTAAAAAATACACATCACATACTTCTGAATGTGCCTTCTGATGTTTCTGTGTGTGCATGTACATGCTCTAACCCTCTTGCTTACACCCAGTGTTCCAGGTTCAGGATCACACACCTCTCCAACTCGAATAGGCAAATCAAACTGAACAGCTTTCAAAAGCAATGTTGTTTAAACCTAGAAAGACTGAAAACTCTGTTATTTTTTTTATTTTTTTATTTAAAGCTTTCAGCGTAAAAAATACAAACTTTTGCTTATAAACAAATGTTTCCCTCATCCACATGCACAAGCCAAACCTATTGTTGTGTTTCTTTCTTAGTTCTGCATCAGATTTGATCCAGGTTTGGCTGTGTGTTAACCAAATTTTGTCCGTTATGTTTTTGCACCATTTCAAGTTTCTTTAGCATTGATTCAAGAAAGATCCCTAAGGCTTTAGTAGTTTTCCTATTTGGATTGTCGTATAGGGCTGACCACCATAGGTCAGAATCTAGATCGTATGCTGGAGACAGTATTGGTTGTAATAGGCATCCCCTTTCGGTTGTGAGCTCTTGGCAAAACATGATTAGGTGTCGAGTCGTTTCATCTTCTTGTTTGCATAATCTACAAAGCTTTTCTTTTGCCTGGCCGTATCTGACCAGGTTTGTCCTTGTTCTTAGGATGTTCAAACGGAAGTGCATTATTAGGTCTCTATGCTTCTGATTGCCGCTTTTTTGTAGATATCCTGGCAGTGTCTGTGGGCATTTAGTTATCATTTTGGACAAGGTATGATGACTCGAATTCACTCTCGCACGTTCTGTTTCTGCCCAATCAATTGATAGCAGGAGAAACTTTACTCTCTTCGGATGTTGACATAGGGCACTCATTGATACGTTCATGTTTTGCAATAGTTCCTTGCATTTTAGTTTCCATTCGTCCAAAGGCCAAAAGGAAATTCCTCCTCCTTCCTTCTTTAGTATTTGATACTGTTTTGGACAATCTTCTATTGAGATTTTTCTATAGGTGGCCAATGTTTTCCAGACTATTCGAGCTTGCATAGAATATAAACCCAGCTCGTGCCATATAATGCTTATTGGTACACATATAGGGATTTTCAGCAATTTACGCCAGAATCTGGCTTCAAGTTTGTCCCACGTTTCCCACGGGATCCTCAAGGCCGTTTCTCCCGCGTATGTTACGGTAGGGATTACTTTAGCGTTGTAAAATTCTACAATCGGGCGAATGGAAAATTTGCAGAACTTTCTTTTTAATATTAATGCCTGTGATGTTAATTGATCTATTTTTCTCTGTAGATGATCAATCCAGGGTTGCTCAGTCCAATTCAGACTCACGATTGCTCCTAGGTATTTTGTGTCTTTCACTATTTTTATTGCTTCATTCTCTATGTGCCATTTGAAAACTTTCTTGGAAGTAAAACCTGGTTTTGCGATTATCATTATGACTGATTTTTCTGGATTAATTTTTTGTTTGATTTCTTTCAAATGAATGTTTAAGGCTTCCAGTTTCCTCTGTAGCCCAATTGGGGTTTTGTCCAACACTATGAGATCATCTGCATATAGTAGATGACATATTTTTGTTTCTCCTACTTTAGGAGAACAAGCTTTTGGTGGTTCCAGACAGTCTTTAACGTCCAGGATATAAAAGTTGTAGAGCATGGACGCTAGTGGGCATCCTTGTTTGAGCCCACACTTTATTACGATTGCAACTCTATTATTGTGGCATGTGTGTCTCTGGGTTGAATGCAGTACACAGTAGACCCTCTTGCAAGTGCACTTGTTTAATTACTTAAAGGGACATTCCTGTACATATTTGCTTAAGCATATAACTAATCACGAGTAAATCCTTAGAGAACAGTAACAGACTCATCCAGATGTCTTAATTCACAGCAAAAATGGGTTCTCCAACTTGCTTTTACTGGGAGACAGTTTACAATGAAATTCAGCACCTCTGCGTTTTAGAGTACGGGCGCCACTCTGTCGTTAGAATGTATTATAATTAAGGATTACGGTTTTATGGTATTCATTTTTCTGCCATTTCCATCTGTATTCATCCATATTTATTTTAGGTCCTTTTTTCTGGATTTATCCACATTTCTTTGTTGTCATATAAGAAGATTATTCGCAACCAGCATTTTTCTGCATGTATTCTAAAAAAAATGCATTTATTAAAGCACACACGCAGCCATATAGGAAAGAAATGCTAGCTTCATGTTGCTCCTGTGACTGGTGCTGCCTTAAGATGTATGCTGTCAGCAATTTGAAGAACTTTAATGCTATTCTTATACAGCTTTTACACTCTCCATGTTGCCAATCTGCAATGTGGTTGGCCTGCGATGTATGAGTGACATCATAGAGAACCAGACAGAAAGACCTGTCTTTATGTTTTTTTTTAATTTTAATAAATGAATACAAACAGAAAGCAGGTGGATTTCTATCTGTATTTATGTGTAAAAATCGGTAAAAACAGAAAACTGGAAGCCTTAATTATGTTAGTTCAAGTTGAAGAATTGTTTCCTGTACTGAGGCCTAATCTTAATACATGTTTACACAATGGTGGCCTTGTGGGTGAGTGGGAGGGGCATGAGTTCTATTGTGAAATGTTTTTCATACATGGACAGATAAATGTACAAGTTGAATGCCCTCATGACAGCACACAGCATCCCCAATGGTGAAAAGCTGATGTGGGATGGGACGAGCAGGAAGGGTTTTTGTCATGGTAGTAAGTTGCAAATGGGTCTGCAGGACTTCATTTCCCATCAACACCTATTTTCTGTGAACCAGCAGCCAGCTCTTGTAAGAGTGATTCTGTCAAATGCAAACAGGAGATTATTTCTGAAGACTGGTTGTACTTGAGGATTGTGATGCTGAACTTTTGAATTGCAAGAAGACTTTCTCATTCTCCTTCCACTCTTGCTCTGCAGACTCGTGGGATTCAGTTCAGAGAACCAAAGATGTCTCCCCTCAGCTGAACCAGGCCACCATCATAGACCTCCATCCATCATCCACCTACAACATTCGAATGTATGCCAAAAACCGCATCGGAAAGAGCGAGGCCAGCAATGAGCTGACCATCACCACCGACGAAGCAGGTAGCTTTCATTTCACATTGTTTGCTACAGAAAGGTGTGGCATTCTACTATACACTCTGCACGGTGATGGATGAGAAGCTCTGAATTATTCATAACCACTGTCAATTCCTCTGCCCGAAGTGGAGGAGTCCAGATCAGACTGCTGAGCCTGAACAATTGAGCTGCACCTCAGTGATGAGGCCCCACCATGCTGTGGGGTTACTTCTATTGCCTTTCTGTGGGAACATAGCATAGCAGTTTAGACGGCATGGCTCCCAATGGTAGTAGGATCAAGTGATTACAAATAATGTTAACTTTTCTTTCTGGTGTAGAGATGGTATGTTGACATTGTCACATGTGCATGATATAACTGGTCAATTGCAACGTGAAATAACCATAGAGATTGGGAATTGATCAAAGGTTCTCCATAGAATTCTAGCAGAACTAATACTTTACACATGAGCAGAATAGTGGGTGAGAAATGTGTACATCACTACGACTGTGCGGAATTGCCATTTGGCAAGGGTGTAGAACTCCTAGCTGTGTTGATTTTTTTATTATTATCTAATAAATAAAAAGATGCATCCAATTCTATTTTAAGAAAGGCTGGTCTGCTAACCAGACTCCCCTTTCATTAAGTTCCATGCCAAAAACATAGTGACACATGTGCTCTGCTGCAACATTCTCCTGATCTGCAGCACATGCTCTCCAGGGGCACAGAGCGGATTCAGAGGTCACAGGTGCTCCTTTGACAGCTGATGTGACAGCCACGTCACATTAGCACAGAGGCTGCATTTAAAGCCTGCACCACTGTTCCAAAACCACACAATAATGAGTTATTAATATCCTGGTGGCAGTGTAATCTTCAAAGATAAGCTATTCCTGGGTTTGGTGGATGGTAATTCACATAATATAGATTTTCCAAGATTGCTTGCAGTAAAGTCTTGATTCTATTAAAGACACAGACGCCAGCAGTATGCTCCCCTTTCCTATTTTATTTGCTCAAGCAGTCTTGCAAAAAAGCGCAAAACGTCTCATCAACTAAACATTTCATCACAAAGACTGTCCACATTAAATGTTGGCTCAAGTTGGATACCTAGCACAAATCAACACGTGTGATTTGGTTAGTTTGGATCAAGTGAATTGATTTATTTTCAATGAAGGGTTATTTGTGAACCTACAATAGGTCAGATGTTCATGAAGCTAGCCAATGTTTTGTTAATTTCTCACAACTGTATATTACTGTTGGGTCCTGGGGGAGTAGGTTGCTATGTTGACAGTAGGATGGAGAGGAGTGGGCTTGCTTAAAATATATAGGCTTCAATTAATTTACAGAAGCAAACCACGTTTTCCATTTTTGGGAGTGAGTTCCAGAGATGCGAGGCAGGGACAGATGATGCGTGCATGCACAATGGTGTGATTGTGGAGGAAGCGCGCAGGGAGCGTCGACATTTTACATTTGTTTAGGGGTTGTTGTTGTGTGCCTTATGCTGTGTTATGGTCACTTTGGAAATAAGAAGGGTTGGGAGGTACAGAGCAGGAGAGGAAAGAGCAGTTTGGTTGCAGCATCGTATGGACATGCATCTTTACTGTAGCAAGAGGATGGCCAGAGAGTGCTACAGTATTGAGAATTCTGTAGTTTCCCAGTTAATTATCAGGCTGTCTGAGTTCTGTTGAGCAGGCTGTCTTCCTTTCTGTGTACGACATCAATGGTGAAGGCATGGTATGGGAAGATCTACAGTGTTGTGAATGTGCCAGTTGAAGTGATACACAGCCACATTTCAGGCTCACCATTTTCTTCTCCCCTTAATAGGTGGTTTGTTTTTTTTGTAGACTGTTCATGTGCATGAGAGCATGCTTTCATATCTTTAGGTGATCAGAAATCGTGGGATCCAGACTCTAACCACCAGCAGAAGCCTGCATTTGATGCCCCTCCTTTGTTCTTTCCACTGTTTCGAGCTCTCTATCCAATCAGCAAACTTTGAATGAGGGCTCTAACCTCTAGTAAAGCCTGCATTCCAAGTTTCTCTTTGTGACGTGTGTACACTGGACAAAGACTAGCTGTGTCACATGAAGCTGTGGCTCGGATCCCCTGTATTCTCCCTGCACACGTTGTAATAGTGTTACAGCCCATACAATCACGCTGTTTTCAGTGTTAGGTGACCTTCGCCATCACTGGAGGCCCTCACCTTTGACTCAGGGCCACTACTTTGGATGGTTCTCATCCACTCTAAAAGGGAGCCATCGTATGTGGGCTCTAGCAGTTCAATGCTGAGAGGATGGAATGCAGAGCAGTATTATATGGGCACCCACTGGACCAGCTCCTAATGTTAGGTAAGTTCATGAATTCTGAATGACTTCTGACTTTACATGTCTGCTCCTTCCATTCCTTTACGAAAGGATTTACAGTATCTTAGTGTCAGGAGCTTCGTCAAGGCTCTGCGGTGGAGACTGGGCCTGCTTCTCAAAATAGTATGATAGTGTTTCATTAGAATGTTGGTCGATGTGCTTTAGCAATCTAGATAGTGGCCAAATTCTCAGGGTGGAGTGTGGGGGGGGGACGGGTCTGGGTGCAGAATAACATCTTATCACCTTGAATACGTGGCCGTCTTCTGAGGTACAGTTTATTTCGAATCGCTTCAATTCACTCAGATGTACAATGTGTAATAAAATGCAATGGGCTTTGGTGCTAAGCCCACATCTGTGGCTAATATCATTGAAGAACACTTGGATATGAATCAACTTGAGTGTAGGGGCTCACCGGGACACCACTAGGTGTACTTAGGCCCATGTGTCTTACAGGGTTTGACTGCAGTCATTGGCCAGCTTTGTTTCAATGGTGAAAAGTAGCTGCGAGCCCTTTGCATGGATGATGCTCAAGGAAGAGAGGGAACTGAACCACTTTACAACAGAAGTTCAGGAAGGGATACAGAGTCGTATTTTTCAATTATACGATATGGCATTTATAACGCGCCTATACACAAGTGTTTCAAGGCGCGACGAGGCAGGGGGGGGAACAGAGGGAAGACGAAGACAACGATCTTACTAGGCCCAGTGACATTGAGATGGCGCAATTGTGGGGGAAATGATGTGGGTCTTTGAGGGACAGTTCTTTATAGACCACGACCCTTCTGAAGGACTGCGGTCACATCCCAAAATTGTGTAGAAAGAGGCAGAGTCTGGACCAAAAGCATGAAACTAGCCACACAATTCTTCTTCTGCATGTTGATGGAGAGCGGATAGTGAGTGAGTGAGTGCCGGCATGGCACATGCCCCCCAAGAAGGGGTGCAAGCATGAGACACTTGGATATATCCATCTGCTCATGCCACTGATTGGTCATTTACTGATCCAGCAGCCCCAGACTGTATTACGCTAGCACTCATCTCTAGTCTCTAGCTCTATTTCTTTTTTTTTTATTTTAATAATTTTTATTAAGTTATGTAGTATACAATCATAAAGTCATAACTTCACAAACATAATGCAGTATCTAGCTCTATTTCTATCTCTCTCCTTCTTCCTTGCCACAGTCAATGCTCCCCTTCCACATGAAAGCCCACACTGCTTCTGGCTGGATTTATTCTAGCGCTGCGGGTGAAACCTTAACGCTTCAGTGCACAGATGCCCATGATTCTCTGTAAAGATAAAGCTCCAACTCAGAGAAAGCACAAGTCCTCAATTGAGGAGAGGACATACTTTCCCTCAAACACATATGAAGACGGGAATAAAGCAGCTCCAGATGCGGAAGATGGCCACTGCGAAAAAGAACAAGTAGGTAGAAACAAAATGGATGGCCACAATGATGGTTATTATTCATATATCTATATGGCCCTCAAGCAGCCTTTAGAATCTTCAGTTTCCATGCATGTGTTTGACTGTATTAGTGGAAGTACTATTATGATCGTGCACCTCTGATGTCCCACTGAGTCTGGGGCAGAAGGGTTTGCCCCATTGCCTTTTGCTGATCCATCCTTCTGTGTAATTAAGCATCCTCTGTTATTGTTTTTCCATCGTCCCATGTTAGCTGGGTCAAGTTCTTCTCCATCGCTGACCCTCTACCTCTGTAAGCACTTGCTTTGCTATTATTTCTGTTCTTATTTCTGTTGTTATTTCTGTTATTATTGCTATTAATATTATTATTATTATTATTATTATTATTATTATTATTATTATTATTATTATTATTGTTATTATTATTATTATTGTTATTATTATTGTTGTTAGTAGTAGTAGTAGCAATTATAGAGGTAGTGGAAGTAATGTAACAGTTGCATAATAATAATAACATGCAATGGCGAATCTTCAACCAGGCAAAAAAAGGCAATTATACATGCTAAGATCATACGTGAAAAAACAAATACGGCGTGCTCCAATATCACAGAATCCACATCTGTCTCTTTGCAGTTTGTATTAAATTGCACTATGGGGTGCATTGCTGTGCAAAATGATCACATCTTCATTTCTTAGGGTGCATGATTTCCAACCAATAGGCAACATTTGTTTTCTAAATCTGCTTTACTTATGCGAAAAAATGCCCCTCATTTATTTTCATATTTTCCAATAATAAAAGTCAGCTATTTGATTTAAGGGCCTACCCGAGGGGCTAGGCATGACAGGAGAGTGAGACCTTTTAGCTGAGCTAGCCAAGCACCTTCGCCATCATTTGTATATTAAAACACAGGGCATGGCACTAAACTGAGTGGCCCTGGGTTGCTTACCTATAATGGTAGCTCTCCAAACTGGCCTAGACGGAAAGGTGCCATCATGTCCACCCACTGTCGCTGAAAAAACTGTGGTGAGAGTCTTGCTTCAGTAGGTGGCAGCCCAGTTAGACGTTGGGAGGGGCGGGGTGCTCTGTGCGGCAACATGTAGGTTCTGAGGTTATTCGGCCAAGACACAGCTTTGGAGCTTTTGCATGTCAGAGCGAGTCCCTGCTCAGGTGTTGCCCCATGGTGATGGTGATGGGCTGTCCACTTATGCAGGGTGTGCCTCTGTACAAGCCACCAGAACAGGGGTCTCCCCAATGGAGTCCTCGCCCCCTGTAGAGGAGAGAGACCCCAAATATCCTGATCTCTCGGATGAGATCAGAGTGCAGGGACCTCCCGACATGTGTGCAAGCCAGCAAAGAGGGAGGCATCCTGTCAAATAGGAAGAGCAGAGCTTTGGGCTGGGATTGAACGCCACTGGTCAGAGGGGATGAGTATGACGATTAGGGATGACTGACTGACTGACTCTCTAGAAGCTCGTGCTTAAATGTACCTACTCATTTGTATGCCCACATGTACTACACAAATATGCTCCTACAATACCAATGGGCCCTTCTCAAGAACATACAGATGATCCTATGCAAAGATTCATAAAGTCCCTTAACTGCTGCCAGGAGGTCTTGTATGCCAACTTGCAATTCCTTATAGAACAGGATCCCAGATGTCCCAAAAGATGTCTCAGGTATGCCAGCCTGCTTCATTTATAGAAGGGGATCCCAGATCTCCCAAAAGATGTCTCAGGTATGCCAGCCTGCTTAATTTATAGAAGGGGATCCCTGATCTCCCAAAAGAGGTCTCAGGTATGCCAGCATGAAAGGGACCCATGATCTCCCAAAGGAGGTCTCAGTTATGCCAACATGCTTCCTTTATAGCAGTGGATCCCAGATCTCTACAAAGAGCTCTCAAATGACCTAACCTGTGCCATGTGTGCTCTGAGGCAGATAGTGTTGTCTCAACAAGCATCCAAATTACTCCTGTGAAAGTGCCCTTCATATCATTAGATGTAACAATGATCTGTCCTGTAATGTGTGTTCCACCAATAACCAATCCAAGAGTAAGCATTAGAAGTGAAAACAACATAATTAAATACAAGCACCAGCACTCATTGCAAGAGTCCGCGGCAGTGTTCTGTGTGCACTTTATTGAAAACAATGAATTGCAGATGTGGAATGTGTTTGCCATAGGAATGGGCATTTTCTATTATAAATGTATTTGTCTGTATAGATTTCTTGCTCCCCCCAAAACTGGGTGAAGTTGAGGAGCTGTTGTGATGAAATGACCTTTGCCCCACAGGGGTACAATGATGAATAGTGGGAGAGCCACTTGGAAAGCCCTCGCAATTCAGAAAAACAACAGTGACCCCCAATGATTAAGGTGAAACAGGGAAAGGTACAGATATAACTCCTTTGGCTTTTGTGTTACAGCTTTTCGCTCCAGTGAGGGATGGAGACCCTGCCGGGGGCTCGCTGGTACGACCGCTGGACTTGTGGATGGTCAACCCACATTGGGGACAGGTGCCCAAGGCCAGAAGCTGCACCCCCAACTTTCCTGCAGCTCTGGCTGGGCTGCGTTAAAGCTTTTCCCTCCAGGGAGGGATGGGGACCCTAACGGGTGTCCCTAGGTATGCTGCTGGACATGTGGATGGTCAACCTACATGGGAGACAGGTGCCCAAGGCTGGCAGCAGCACCCCCGGCTGTCCTGGAGCTCTGGCTGGGCCACGTTAGAGCTGTTCCACCGGGGAGTGATGGGTACCCTGCCGGGGCTGCCTGGGACAGTGGCTTGACTTGGGGATAGTCGACCCACATGGGAGACAGGCACCCAAAGCCTGCGCCAGCACCCCAGCTGTCCTGGAGCTCTGGCTGCGCTGCCTTATAGATATTTGCTCCAGGGAGGGATCTGGACCTTGTTGGGGCTCCGTAGGACTACCGCTGGTCTTGGGGACAGGAAACTCACATGAGAGACAAGCGCCCAAGGCCAGGGGAAGCACCCCGACCATCCTGGACCTCTGGCCGTGCTGCGTCGCAGATTTTCCCTTGAGTGAGGGATGGGGACCCATTACACTTTTTCACTCTAAGGAGGGATGGGGACCCTGCCGGAGCTCTTTGGAACAGCCGTTGGACTTGGGGACGGTCGACCCACATGGGAAAGAGGCACCCATGGCTGGGGGCAGCAAACCCAGCCATCCTGAAGCTCTTGCCATGCTGTGTTACAGATTCTCACTACGGGGAGGGATGGTGACCCTGCAAGGGCTCGCTGGAACTGCTGCTGGACTTGGGGACAGTTGACCCACATGGGAGACAAGTGTCCAAGGTTGTGGTCATCACACCCGGCCATCCTGGAGCTTAGGCCTGGCTGCATTACAGGTTTCCCTCCAGGGATGGATGGGGACCCTGCAGGGGCTCCCTGGGACTGCCGCTGGACTTGGGGACGGTTGACCCACATGGAAGACAGGGGCCCATGGCTGGGGACATCACCCCTAGCCGTCCTAGAGCTCTGGCTGGGCTGCATCATAGCTTTTGCCTTTGGGGAGTGATGGGGACCTTGACGGTGCTCCCTGGGAGTGAGGCTTGACTTCAGGACGGTCAACCTTTTTTCTTTTCCACCCAGGTAAGCGCACCCACGCATGTGAGGGTACCGTTTATGTTGAGACACATGTGGGAACGTGAGATGGTAGGACATATGTTGTTGCCTGTGTGTTTTGGTGGTTTCCTGTGGCAAATGTCTGAAAATTGTGTTTCGTTCCCAAAATTCTAGACTTTGCCGGGCCTTGTGGGTAATACAATCTAGGCCGATTCATGCAAGTCAGACCTCTTTGCATTCCCACGGGTGTCTTCTTTTCAGAAATGCATGGGGTTTCATGTTTTCCTTGGTGGCTGCGACACCCCATCCCCAAATCTGTGGGTTGTTCATAAGACCAAATACAGTAAAAATGTGGTCTTTCCAGGCCCTTTGGCCTTTTCCCTTTGTGCCCAGATCAGTGCACTCTCACATCTGAGGTACCAATTTGTCGGGACATCTGTAGGAACGTAGCAAAGTAGGACATGTGTTCTTTCTGGCATGTTTTGGTGGTTTTCTGGTGGCAAATGTCTTAATAATTTGTTTGTCCCTACATTTTGGACTTACCCAGGCCTTATGGGTAATACATTTCACAGCTATTCATGCAAGTCAGAGCTCAAACCTGTGGGTTGTCCACAAAGCCAAATCCAGTCTTCCCCAGGGCGTTTGATGTACCAGTAGCTTAGCCTTTTCCCTTTGCGCCCAGGTCAGTGCACCCACACATGTGAGGTACTGTTTTCGTTGGGACACCTGTGGAAACATGGAAAGGTAGGACATGTGTTGTTGACAACGTGTTTCGGTGGTTTCCACGTGGCAAATGTCTGAAAAGTGTATTTTGGTCCCTACATTTTGGGCTTTGCCATGCCTTGTGGGTAATACATTGTAGGATGATTCACACAAGTCAAACCTCTTAGGATTCCCACTGGTATCCTATTTTCAGAAGTGCATGGGGTTCCCTGTTGACTTTGGTGGCTGCGACACCCGAGGCCCAGATCTGTGGACTGTCCACAAAGCCAAATCCAGTCTTCCCCAGGGCGTTTTATGTACCAGTGGTTTAGCCTTTTTCCTTTTCACCCAGGTCAGTGCAGCCACCCATGTGAGGTACCATTTTTATCGGGACACCAGTGGGAATGTGGGAACTTATGACATTTGTTGTTTTCTCTTGATTTACCGAACGTTTTCATACATTTCCCACTGCACTTTGTTACACAACCCTTTCATTTCCCAAATGTGACCTACATTTAGTCGCTGCTTTAGGCACTGTATGCTTTTGCAACCTGCTTAAGTCACCTATCCTTCAAAAGGTCTGCCTATGCTCTTTCAAAAAATGTATGCTTTCCATTCTTTGCCAGATTCATTTTCCTTATGTTCAAATGCTAAATAGGTCTGCTTAGGCCGTCCGCAGAAACATCTGGTGTACCATGGCTCAGTTTTTGGCTTATGGTATTGTTTGTTTTGTGAAACATTATGAACATTCTGTGATTTTCTAACTAGAGCCGGGGTAATGTAGCAGTGCATTGCCTTTATCAATATTCACAGAAGCCATTACCTTACACATGCAAAAATGTCCAGCACATACTTTTTTTCTGTCACTTTTCCATTTTTTTTTTAGCAAACTGATGTTTAGGTACATAGCTGTTGCCTAACCTGCACAAATGACCCCACCTGAACTTGTATGCTTTTCTGTGTTCCCGTTTAGCTTTCCTACCCTCCTCTTCCATTCCGTCCAAGCATGTCTTAAGAATCAGCTAACTCACACAAAACTGATGGTAAACTTATAAAAATATATGTTTTTTTGTTTCCACTCAACCTGTTCTTGAAAGCTTGGAAATTGTCAAATATAGTACTGCAAACCACTTGTTCCTACCTCACACAAGAAAAAAAACAAAAAACACAGGCATCTATGTACATAATGGTATTGGCATTTCCTAGAAAAACACAACATTTGGTCACTTTTTTGTTACTTTCTCACACACTTTCTCACACCCCCCTACAGCAAACGGCTAATCCTTAGGGGCGTAATGACCGCCTGCATGTCGGAAGAAAAGGCTACACATTTGGCCACAATATCACTTGTAACAAAAAAGGTACAAGGGATTGAATGTGACATACCAAAATGTCCAAAAAACGGCTCAGCACTGGAAGCGAAAACTCTCAGAGGTGAAGGGGTTAAGGGCCTACCAGGGAACTAAGTATGGCAGGAGAGTAAGATATTTCAGCAGAGAGAAGCACCTTCTCTGTAGTTTTTAGAGTAAAACAAAGTACATGGTACTATACTGAGGATCCGTGGGTTGCTGCTACTATAGCATTAACTCTCCACACTACAGTGAGCAGGCTTAGCGTCAAGGTGCCATCATCCCCACCGATTGTTTCTGACAAAACTGTGGTATTGATATTGATATTTTATTTCTATCGTGCTCGTACACAAGTGTTTCAGAGCACGTCAAGGCAAGGGAGGGGAACAGGGGAGAACAAAACAGCAATCTTACTAGGACCATTGACATTGAGAACGTGCAAGTGCATGGGAGAGGGTAGGGGAAAAATGCATGAAGGGGGAGAAGTGGAAAGTGTGAAGCAGAGGAGAAACAGATAAATAACAATGAATAAATAATAAAGGCAACAAACAGTGGTAGTGCAGCCAGCAATTTGCAAGTGCTAGGTTTAAGGCAGCAGACAGGGTAGGTCTGATAAGTGCAGGAAGAAAAATGGGGGGCTGTATGGGTACAGATACAGACCCCAATGCAAGGGGTGGCCCGGAGGCAGTGCGGGAGGGTGGCAGGGTGAGCAGGTACCTGGAACCGGAGTTGGTTCTCCTCATGTTTTAGAGTGGCAGGGAGGCTGTTCCAGAGGGAGGACCCAGCCGAAGACAGAGATCTACCCCCAGCGCGTTTCTTTGAAAAACGACTGACCCTGAGGGAGTTGGAGGTAGAGGAGTGAAGAGCTCGAGAGGGGAGGTATTTGCGGAGGGATAGCTGAAGGTATTTTGGACCCAGGCCCCAGAAAGCCTTGTGGACAACACAGAGGGTTTTGAATGTAATCCTTGCATCCACTGGGAGCCAATGGAGAGATTTTGGAGCTGGAGAGATACGATCCCAGGGCTTGAGGCCAAGGACAAGTCTCGCAGTCCTGTTCTGGAT
The DNA here is from genome assembly GCF_040938575.1 of Ambystoma mexicanum. Classification (NCBI taxonomy): domain Eukaryota; kingdom Metazoa; phylum Chordata; class Amphibia; order Caudata; family Ambystomatidae; genus Ambystoma; species Ambystoma mexicanum. The sequence goes on from NC_090939.1 coordinate 194,867,332, forward strand.
TAGTTGCAGATGGCGGAGAGTAGAGGCAGGCAGATTTAGAAAGAGGCTGTTACAGTAGTCCAAGCTAGAGAGAACCAGAGCTTGGGATACCATGAGCTTCTGGGGGAAGGAGAGGAAAGGCAGAGTACCTCTGAGGAGGTGCAGTCGGAAATGTGACTTTTTAGAGACCTCAGAGATGTGGGCGGAGAAGGAAAGGGTGGAGTCAAAGATGACCCTGAGGGTCTTAGCCTCGCAGGTGGGGGTAGGAGGAGGGCCAGGGGAGGCCGGCCAGAGAATGAGAGGAAAGGATGGTGAAGGTGTGCCAATGAGGAGGATCTCCGCCTTGCTGGCATTCAGACAAAGATCATTGGCGGCACACCAATCTTGAAAGGCAGTTAGGCAATCAGAGATGAGAGAGGGAGAGGAGGTGGCAGAGGGCAGCCTGAAACTGAGTTGAATGTCGTGAGCATAAAGTGGCAATGCAGTCAGTGAGAGTTGCCAGGTATTGGTTGAAAAGCCAGGGCGAGAGGTTAGACCCCTGGGGAACATCATGGGTAGGGACGAAGATAGATGAAAGGAAGTGAGAGTCTTGATTCAGTTGGTGGCAGGCCAGTTGGACTTTGGGTCGGATTGGCTGCTCTGTGAAAACCAGTTTGAAACAGCAGGACCCTATGGAGCTGCTTTTGGCACTTGATCAATCTTTGCTATCTTGTCCACTCAAACATTTTCTCCACTGCATCGCACTAGCTGAGGCACATTGTTGCCAATCAAACTTGAAGTCCATTGGTGTATCTGCCATGGTCGAACTGTCCTTCAAAACACCAGCATCTTTGTTTCTAATCTACATCACGAGTCAAACTGTCCCTGGTGGCCTCATAAACAGCAACCATTGAACACTGCATTGAACTGGCCAACTCTAACTGAGATCGACTCACCAGCATTTTCACCATCGAACTGACCATCGAACCAACCGGAGTTCCCCTCACTTTCTGCACTTTCTTGAGCACCTCATTGAACTGACCACATAGAACAGCACTTCCAGTAACCATCATCGTTGCACTTAAACCGACCTTGGTGGGCAGCATGACCCGCCTTTATTCAAGTATTGCTTCGGACCTTCATGAACTTCGACTCAACACCATCCCTGTCTGGAACAACGTGAACAATGCATTTGAGCCACTTCGAACTGCATGAGCAAAACCTTGAAGCCTGGTTCAACTTTGTCAAACTGCCAAGAGCCACAAAAAGGTACTATTGACTGGTAACTGCCCCTTTTGGCCCGTCTTCATGCCCTGGTCACTGGCTAGGTCACCATTCATCCCTTTTTGTACCAGAAGATATCCCTTTTGAACTCATTGTGATTCATTCTTGTCTTTGCTCCCCCTGCTTCATTACCCAGAGTGCTGCAACTCAATATCTGTGCATATGCTCTGTTCTTTCCACAGGTGTATGTTTTTGTGCAGTGTTTTTCTATTTAGTTATAATTGCAGATGGTGTGTTTACTGAAAGTATATATATTTGTTCATAGGACCTTAGTTGACCATTCCCTTTATTTTGGACTGTTGTACTTTGCTGTTTGGGTTGATACTGGATCACATTTGCACCCCGCTTGCCCGTATAGCTTCCCTCGGCCCTCATTACCACAGAAGGTGAACAAGTTATATATATTGACTGTGCCTATGTCACCTTTATGATTGGATTCACTCTTGTTTGGTAGAAGTGTGAGGACCAAGAAGGGACTTTAGCCTCTCCTCTGCCTTGTACTCCTGCAGGGCAGCGGTCCATTTGTCACACACCCTTTCTGAGCTGGAATTACCCCCATCATTTTATTAATTAATACAAATCAAAAAAGGGAGTTGGAAAATATGAAAGAAACTCAGGTTGTCGGTCCTAATATATATATATATATATATGTTAAATGTATTTGTACCGCGCACCGTCACCAACGGAATTGGTCCCCAGGTGCTCTGGCGGATCTGTAAATGATAAAGGTGGCATGGGTTAGTAAGGTGAAGAAGGGAGTAGGATAGTGAGAGGAGTGGTGTTCTTTTGGCAGCTTCAACTCGGTATACACCGGGTGCTGAGCTTTGGTGCGGGAATCGGATCGGAGTCAGTCCGCGCGTGCTGTTGTTCCGGATTACCGGATTATGTGTTGTTGCTGTGTTGTGAAGTGCGTGCGGCTTGATGTGCGAGAGATGGTTGTGTGAGTTTTCTTTATATATATATACACACACTACACACACACACACACACACACACACACACACACGGTTCAGAGGGAAGCTCGCGGGAGGGAAGGATGAGTGACTCTGCAAGCGAGGGTTATTGGGTCGACTGAGGAAACGCAATAGTGTTAAATGATGCATCTAGAAGAGTCTGAGCGATAGAAGGTGGATACATGCTCTGCCCCCCCCCTGTGCAGCCTGTGCAGCACCACTCTCAGTGACAAGATGCAAGATGCATGCAGTGTCCTAGTGCATTTCACGCAACGAGCTGTCCTCGTGGAGATCACTGCATTCGGGGAGCCTGTGTCTGGCCTTTGATGTAAACTGAGAACATAGAAAATGGCCGGGCAGAAGGGATGCTCAGTGCCCCCTTGCGTTTCTTCTCTGGGCTGTTTTTCCCGCCTCTTCGAGTCATAAATATTGTGAGTGGATAGAGCCTTTTATGAGGAAAATAGTGCGTTCTTGAAAGAAATAAAATATTTGACAGCATTTTGAAATTACAGGATTGGAAGCTTAACACCAGCAATATCTTTAACAATGAAAAACATAATTTTCTTCAGAGGAAAGAAAATATAGAATGCTTGACTGGTGTACGAAAAGGAACACGACTATAGTCTCCTACTGCCATCAAGTGGAAAGAAAGTGTATTGCATGTGAAATAGAGGTTCTTTCTGTTTGGCAATGTATCAGCTATTTTTTTAAAGTTCTACCGAATACTTTTTATGCTCAATCTCCATGGCAATCTATGTTGATTGTCCCAATCGTGGGCATTCCAAAGGGTGGCTTTTAAACTCTGCCAGCCGCCATAAGTGATGCGAAATTTCGTGCCACTATGTCAAAAGTACATCCGGTGGTACATTACCACCCGAGGAACATAAAAATGTTGACTTTCCAGCAGCTCAACACATATTGTGAGGGCTGTCATTTGCCTCCCAGAATAAGCAATATTGCGTGTTACAACGTATTTGCATCTTAGGAGCAGGTAGGACCGTGTAGCACTCTCCACTTTCTAAATCATCCGCTTCGAGACCACACCTGGCCTGCACTTAATGTTTTCACACTTTAATTTTTTTGCACCCATTCAAGTTTTATTGAGAAAAAAAAAGAATCCCAATACCCAGACACATATTCCAGACTAAGTCACAACACCATTACACAATTAAGCAGCTCCAGTGTCCGATGGCTTTGAACATATGCATGAATATCAAGTCTGTTACAGCACAAGACAAAATAAAATGAGACAAAAGTAAAAGCTGAAAGAAAACAAAAAATGGAGAAAGAACATCAGCAACCCGAGTCGTAGGAATGTTGCAGCACTGGTGATAAACAGGCCAATAGCTCCATAAATGGGCTGACATAGAGCATCAGAACAACGTAAAAGACGTCATATCGTGTGATTTATAATGTAGTCCGGGGTTATCATCCTGGGATGCACAATGGATATCAGGTTCCCATTCTGAAAGGAATTTGGGCATTTCGCCCTTAAAAGTAGCTCCAATCTTGCACATAGTCACACCAAACCACAATTTCACCCACCATTCCTTCATAGCAGGTGCAGTTGGTACCTTCCAATTACGCGACAGCACTTCTCACGCATCAACCCCACAAAATGAGTAAGCAATATAGCGTTTCCTTACTTTTTAGGGCCAACTCAGAGGTGTTTTTATTTTCAGCGGTAATTATTGTTGTCAGGCCATGTTTTTTATACTAGGGATCCCTGATGGTAACACAATTACCGCTCCAGGTATTGTATTTGCCTCAGACAGTCCTTTGCCCTTCCCCAGCAACATAGAGGCTTGGAGTTTCCCTTCATGCAGATTCTTCTCTTCTGTAATGTGCGGTATTTTACCCCTGGAAATAAATTACACTTACTGTATTACCACCCTACTCCCAATGCAGAACCTGCATTTCCTCTCCAGTTGCGGGCTGTGCTGATGTGCACAGACGGGTTCATAAACATGTAACTTAATCATGTTCCAGTGCAATAAAGACAGTTCTGCAATGCATTTGATAGTCAGGGGCAACCAGTCCAACCACTAAACACTATTTGAAGTGCTTATACAACGAAATTGATCAAAAAAGTAATGTTTTTTGGGAAGTGTAATACGGGGCTACTCTTGAATGTGCAGATACCTGAATTATAAGTGACTCGACATTAGACAATCATGATCAATATCTCTGAACCCGTGTATCCAACAGACTAGGCCCTTTAAGACAAGGCAGCAATACTTTGATATAGATGGGGATGCAGAAGATACTTAAACATCAATAATCAGACTGACTCAGGAAGTTGGCAATGTACGTCTGTTTTAATATCAATTTTCTAAAACAGGGAGTACGACGAACATCAATGAACATCCGCCAATCTTCTCACTCAGCGAGTTTCATTAAAAAAAGCAGGTTATATAGCAAAAACCCGTCATCATTTACGTCAATCTGCGTGGCAAACTACAAAAACCTACTTGGGAAAGTGATTGGCTTAAAGGGAACATCTGGATATATTTTCCATGCTTGTCTGGGAAAGTGATTGGGTCTCTAACATCAGGTGGGGTTATACATTGGTTATACAAACTATAGGGCTCTCTATTATGTGTCCCTCTGTAATTGGTTGGAACCCTTGTACCCCTCTGTAATATTCCACACACGCTAGCAGCACGCAGGCAGGCATCCAGGTGCTGGTGGTTCGGTCATAACCATAGCTTCCCACCAATTAGCCTGCCATCTATCATTACTCTTGCAGTCTGCCAGTCAATTAGCCCTTTGAACATTGGCCTTGGAAATGTTCCCTGTGCCTGTGCCTGAAAATAGAAGGAAGTACAGGCATACTTGTCTCTTGGTTTAAATACAGCTCAACCCAGTATCTATTTTCATCCGACCATGTGACTGCAGACCATGTTTCAGAGTCTTTCTATATTTAAAATACTATTAAATGATGAACCTCTAACATCTTCAATGTTGTTGTTCCTAACCCCAAGCAAGAGTTTGTTCTTTTCACACGTTCTGTAGCTACTGCATGAACATCCAAGAGCAGGGTGGCCTTGACTTCCTGGTAATGGGCCACCCAAGCCTTTCTCAAATTCAACTCTGTTTATTAAGTTCTGGCTTCTAACTGCGACACACGGAAAAAGACTTTCCATTTGCTGGGTCCAGCACCGATAAAGTGCGCTGTGGAACCATCCATAGTCCATGCATTCCTATGCATATACATTGGTGCATCGCTGCAATCTATTCACTATGTAGCTAGCCTCATGATTACGTCTTCTCTTTGCGTTACTGCATCTGTACAATTGTAAAATGACTTGATATTTTCTTCATCGTTTCTGTAGCATGAGCTCATATCGAGCCCGAAATGTTGCTCATCTCCAACACCTCCTCCTTAGATATCTATAGAATATTTATGTTCTCTCATCTCTGCATCTTTTCTGGGTGCGTCACTTCTACTTCTTCATGACCTCACCAGTCTTCTCTTTTGCTCAGTTTTAACACTTCTTCCGGAATTTCATTCAAATGGCCATCATATTGTCGTGAATGCATTTATGGCTTTCTCAATGAGTACCTTGCTTCTAGGATTCTTTTTTCGGTATAGGTATTTTCACTGGTACTGCATGTGTCTCACACTCTGGCTCCCAACATATAGGTAAGCATGTGGGTGGAGCTTTGAATGGGGGTACTTGGCTCCACCTCTACAACTCTGTATCACAATCCAATTTGGTTCAAAGCAACACCTGCAGGCTTACAAAGTTGTCCATTGTCAAAGTCCTTGCTTCCTTGATGTTGGCACCAGTAACTTCCAAAATAAAAGTGTTTTCTTGATATGGGGAGACTGGCATCACAAGTTCATGTGCATTGTAAATGATAATTGCTGTAGCAAAACACATTGTAATGGCTACCTGAGCATTCACCTAACTAGGCCCCTTCCGACGTTTGACAAAAGCCGCAGCTGGAGAGGGAAAAGGGACGTAAGTGTTGTGCTGACAGAGCTCCACGCTTCAGCAAAGAAGGGGCTGCAATTAGCTTCAAGGCTGGGTAAGCCTCTCTTCCAGCCGAGCTTCCAGCTCAAGCGGAATATGCGCCATGACGTTCAGAGATTCTGCAGGACCTGCAAGCAGCCAATAGAGGACCAGTCTGTCTGGTTCAGGCAAACAGAGCCACCCAATCACCTTTGTGCTATGGGAGCTTCAGGTCCCCTGTAATGAGCCACATCACGTTCACTTGATCTTTGTGGGATTTCTAATGTTATCGGAGCAGGTGTTCACAGGCAATCCCACAATTTGCACTTTAAATATGTTTTCTTCGATTTGTAAGATGTTTGGTGATATTTCATGACAGTGTACTATATTTGATTGTCATTAGCTCAATATTTGCCACCTTTGTATGTTTGTATATTGTTTAGTCCACCGCGTTCCCTGTTCTTTCTCCTGTTCCTTTCTCCTTTGTGCCATGGCAAAAAATAAAAAAATAAAAGGCCCCTTCCCTTTTTGTATTCCTAATCGTATCTGTCTGTGCATTTGTCCAACCAACCCTTTTGTGACTTGTTTTCTGTTTCCCTCCTTTTGCCTTTAATCCCTGAAAAAGCATAACTGTACTAGACATTTATAGACATTGAATCGGACCTTCGACTGCCATACAACCGTTATACTATGATTCCTCTTCAACACGTATTTGGTCTAGAGTCTGGCGTTATGTCTGCAGACATTGGATGTACCCACTGATTGCATGATGAAAAGCGTGAGGTGTGTCATATTTTTTGGAAACGCCCTCCATGTTGGATTGGCGGACAGCTGCCGTGGGCAAAATTAGAGATGGGGTTTTAGCATTTTTTTCGATGTCTTATAACTTTGTTCCCATTTGACGAATGTGTACAAAAGATTTTAGATTATAGACCCAACCTTGAATTTTTCTGCAAAGTCTGAATGGATTTTGTCAACTGGGAGCTAAGTTATATGACTATTTTATGCACGTACATTTTGACACTTTTAAAAAATAAAACATGGATGAATTTGCAGGAAAGTTGTGCAAGGAGCATTGGCAAGGACTTGAAAGCATGGTTTTGCAAATGTGTTTGTGTCTTATTTTTTAAAAGTGTCATAATGTTCATACAAAAAATAATGATATACTATCAGTGACTGAGGCATAGCCGGTTGACATGGGCAGTGACCAGATTGTCAAAGTCGTGGCCAAAGGCATTGAGCAGTGGCCAGATTGTCCGATCGATAATCTAACTATTGCCCATGACCACGAGAGACTGACAATGGGGTTAAAGTGGGCATGGCCACCAGGGACTGGCTATGTGGTTAGATTTTTGAAATTCGGGATAGGTTTGAATGGGAAAATAAATTCTGCCCGTGGCTAAAATTCTTTCCGGAGCTACAGCTCGAAGTGCTGCACAGGATTGCATCAACAGATCGCAGTGACTATCGCTACATAGACTATGGACTCTGAGACAATGTTAATCAGCAGATAATTATGAAACACGCTGAACCAGGTGCCCACGTGGTCAACAGGCCACCCTTATTCGCGACCATAATGGGACAAGATATTGGGATTGGATGCTGGACTCATTTCCAAAACCTCGCAGCAATTACTGGCCACCAATCCATATGCCTTATGAAAGACTCTAGAGAATCGAAATTACATGTCAGCTGAGTTCTAACAATGAATATAGCATCAGGAATAGTTTTGAAGACTGCTTCATTATGACAACAGTTACTTATTGAATAACCCAGCACTGAGGTGAACCGGGCTTACTCTCCTATTCAAAACCTAACGCTTGAAGAAGGAAGGGCACCTTCACAAAAGAACCGCATCACCAGCAGCAGAATAATCTGTTTAAAGTACTAGATGAAGCGCAGTGATCTACCCATTCTACCACCCTGCAATTACCTAATAATCATGTACTCTGATTAGCTTTTTGGGGCATGCAGCATGGCCGAACCCTAGGTTTGAATGGGAAGACATATTTTGCTTCCTGCAAAAACCTGTGTGAGGAGCATCAGTAAGGACCTGAAAACATGGTTTTGCAAATCTGTTTAGTGTTTCATTTTTACAAAGTGTCCAAAAGTAAGCACAAAAACAGTGATATCATTTTTTGGTGCATGGACAATGGGCTTGGCCTTCGACAAGGTCGAATGCCTACTTATTGGGGCATGCAGCATGGTCGAAGCTCTAGGTTTAAATGGGAAAAACAATCTGGTTGCGGCTTCAGTCCAGAGTGCTGGACGGAATTGCAGCAAAGTTGTGCGAGGAGCATCATCAGCAAGGACCTGAAAGGATGCTTTTGGAAATCTGTCCTGCGTTTTACTTTTTTGAAATTGTCGAAACGTAAGTAAAAAAAAATAGCGATATAACACAGAGAAGGAGCACAAGAAACAGTGTCACCTACCTTAGATTTAAGGAACGCCCAACATCTTCCCCTGTCCACCTGTTAAAACATCACACTAAAAATAAAAATCACAGGATCTTTTGCAGTCTGCATAGTCCGCGGACAGTACAAAAGTCTCTGGATATTGGGAAAATTCCAGCCATGGGGTGGGGGAATTAAAATCACTTAACTTGTTTTTCATTCAGAAATGGTGACTCTTAAAAGAACCTTTTTTTTTATTTTTTTGAGGGTTTTATAAAATCCACAAACAAATGTTCTACTGAACTAATTCACAAAAACTACTTCTAATTTATTTTCGGTTTTAGTTTTTTATTTACTACAACTACTAAAATAACTTTTGACAACATAGTTCACAAGTTCACAAAAGCAATTTCAGTACATTTCGGATATTCAAAAGAAAAATCTGATTTCCAACATCAGTCAAATGCACTGCATCTCCTTGAAAAGTTTTACACCATCCAACTTCATATTTGCATTGCTAAAAGTTGCCATTCCTAAAACAAATAAAAATCACATACATCTTTATTGACATGCTGTCTAGCTTCCTCTGTTTCTGAACAAAGCAAGTTTGGACGTCTCCATATTTGACTTTCATGGATTTCATTAAAAAAAATCATCTTTGCAGCGGGAAACAGTTCCATTAGGCTTTTCAACATGTCCTTCATGGCAAACTGCAAAAATCCTGCAGTCACATAGCCCAAACCGCTGCCTCCATAATGCACAATAATAATATCTGGACATTTAAAGGGAGCCATACTCTCACAGAATGGTAATATAGTGGCCCACTTTAATCCACAATCTTCATACCACGAAACCTCCACGTCTTCCAATCCAATAGTACCAGAGATACCATGATATTCAGTTATAAACATTCAATGAATGAATATAAGGTTCTCCCACCATCCACACACTCTGCTTATTCAAAGCCATAGCCATCTTCACTACACACAACAACAAAAGACTTGATATCCTGTACTTCTGTACACTTGAACTCCTACTCCACAACCACAAAACCTGATTGGCTAGTCCCACAATGTCCTCTTTCCATGCACCTGCCCACTTTCTTTTCCACCTATAAAAACAGCTCCATTTTAACTTTATTCCACCCACCAAGCCTTTCCAGGCCCTCTTTCGGCCACCAGATAACCTGATATCTGTTTTCCAGACTTTTGTCTCATTGCGCTGTCCGCGATCTGCAGTGATGTCCACGGACTCGGCGGCACATGCAAACCTTATTTTCATCTATAAAAACAGCTCCGTATAAACTTTATTCCACTCTTCCACCCTTTCCAGGCCATGTTTTAGCCACCAAATAACCCCAAACGTGTATTCCACACGTTTTCCTCCCCGTGCTATCGGCGGACACTACTATTAAATCTACTGGGTGGATTTACACCAAATTTACAAAATCACACTTTGGGGACCAAGCCGTGCTGCTCCTGGTGCAAGTTTGGTAAATATCTGTCCAGTGTTTTGTTCTGTAGGAGCAAGCTAAATTTATTTTCAATTATGTCTATGAGAATTCATCCAGGAGGGGCAAAGTTATGAGTAGGGGTCCTAAAATGTGTGGTTTTTCCCTGAGACACAAAGGATAAAAATGTTGCTCAAGCCTAAAGCCCAAACTGCTGGATGGATTTTCACCAAATTTGCAGCAGGAGCAGCAGCTTGGTCCCAAAAGTGTGCTTTTTTTAAATTTGGGGTTAACCATCCAGTAGTTTCTTTTTCATGGATTTCATGTCCTGGTGTTTCATGTCCTGGTGTTAGTCTTAGCAGTGCACGGTGTTGGCATGAGTTATGGTGTCATTTCCGATGTTTTTCGGTTTTACTTGTAACCATAACATCCCTTTAACAAAGTTTTTTCAGTGAATATATATCTGTATATATATATTCACTGAAAAAACTTTAGTTAAGGTGATCATATTTAATGCAACAAAACCCTTGAAATTCAGCAGATATGGGAAGTGATGATCGGTGTCCCCTAAAATCTAATGATGTGTTATTCATTTTGTTGACCTCGGAAGGATGAAAAGCTGAGTTGGCCTTGCCAAAATTTGAACCTGAGACCTGCATATCACACACAAATCGCAGCAGCGAGCCATCAACCCACTGAGCTATCTTGCTGGCTTCTAACTTTGTATGTCATTATGAAACCCATCTATTATGTATGTGCTCATGGGCTTTGCAACAGGGGAGGAAGCAGAGTTAAGATGATCATCCCTTCCCACATCCACTGAATTTCAAGGGCTTTGTTGCATTAAATTTGATGACCTCAACTGTCCCTTAATTATTTTTTTCCAGTGATTTACAAGGCTTTTGTTATACCATAGTTTATTTAAGGGCCACTAGCCATTGCCTTCGGCCGCGGCCACTGTTTATGTTGCACCAATAGGTTCCTTTAGGGCCCATTAGCCGTGTGCTTCGGCCATGACCACTCTACATGTTCCGCCTATAGGTGTCCTTGGTGCCCACTAGCCATGACCTTTGGCCCTGGCCAGTGAGTAAACCCCACTTTATACTTTAAAACACTAGGGTTCCTTCAAGCCCAGTAGTCATGGCCCTCAGCCGTGCAGCTGCACGTGTTGCACCAATAGGTTTCTTTGGTGCCCACAGTCCGGGGCCACTGGCAGAAATGCCCATTCCCCCTGCCTGGTAGATGTGATCACAGCAGATGTCCCCCCATTTATTGTTTTTCCTCAGTTTTATTCCGCCGAAAATTACTGCAGTATTCTCGCGCAAATTACAGCGATAGTGCGTCCTTCCTTTTCTGTAGGTCCCGCCACCCACCTCAGTTTATTTTTACCTCACTGGTCACCTCCCATTACTCTCTTTCTCTTTGTTTTGTGTGACACATTTTTGCTTCCTAGCACGTCCTGCGTTATTACTGTGGCGAGATTCCACCGTTATTCCCCTGATAATGTGAAAAAGTCCAAACTGTAACTGGTTTCCCAGACCACCCCCAACTTGTTTTTTTAGGCTTTTATTTGCATTACGCCGAGCTAAGCATGAGCGTCATAGACTGATTGTCCTTAGGTACTCACTGTTCTATCGACATATAGTATTTTTTTATGGAAAAGTGGCAACTGCCATCTGGTGATCATTGGGATGTACTGTTCATCTGCAGATTAAAATATTAAAAGCTTTCCTTTTATGCACTTCCTTCTTCTTTTCATTTACTTCTTCCTTACTTTCTTTCTATTCCTGTTTCTATTGCTTTCTTTTTTTGGGTTCATTTCATATTTTGCTTTTTTCTTGCTTTTCTATTCTCTTTCCTTTCTTCTGTTTTCACTCTTTCCATTTCCTTACTTCCATCCTCCCTTCTTCCTTTCCTTCTTCTTTTCTTCTGTTCCATCTTCCTTGCATTCTTATATTCTTTCTTTCATCCTTTCTTTTATTCTAATTTGCAAGGGGTCCCCATGCTATATTTTCATCTTCCCATCAAACCCCCACAGTACTGGTATTTTCTTCACCTTTTCCATGCACCCTTTCCCCTCTTCTCTCCCAAACCCTGTTTTCCGCGACCCCCTCCCACCTGTTCCCTCCTTTCTATATCCCCTCCTGTGCTACTGCCCTTTCCTGTCCCCTTCCTTTCCCCCTGAACTCCTCTGCTCTCCACAAACCCATAATTGCACCACTTCTCCCACCACACTCTGTGCCTTCTCACCTCCAAATGACCTTCCTCCTTTCACCCTCATGATACACTGGTCGATCAGACTAACAGGTTTTAATCAGTCAACCGGTCTAGGCTGTCCAGCAGGCTATGACGAGCAGATTGGCCAAGTTGGAAGTCAATACAATGACCCAATAAAGCAAAATAGCTTTGATTGTGAGTGTATTCAAATGCACACTGTGTGCCAATAGTCTGAAAACGTGGCGTGCTCTTAAGTTCCTGCCTTTGAGCTCCTGTATTCTCATCTCAGGGCCTTTAGTCTTGCCAAGACCTCTGTTTGCTGTCTTCTAAATAGCCGAGAGCTTGGCTCACGGGTCACACTCTTTTCTTGAAGCAGCGCTTATCTTGGAAGCGAGACAGCCATACAAAACATTACTGTAGACCCTGGGAGAAGGAATGTGCTACCATTATCACTGCCAGGTAAAATCAACGCATTAAAATGGAAACGTCACCTACAAACGTTCCCGCCTCTCACAAATGCCCCCAGTATGTGCCAGTGAAGGGCTTTTCAGGATCTATAGTCTAGCGTCTAAAAATGTATACGGAGAAAAGCAATGCTAGGCTTAAAATAGCAACACTTAAAGCTTCCAAATGTAATGGAGGATTTGCCTCCCCAGACTGGAAAGCATATCACCACACAGCATGATTAAATATAGTAAAAATGTAGGAAATGATCCAGGTGGAACATTAAAAACATAAAACATACATCTGTCTCTTATGTTGCAGAGCCCAGCCTCTAAGCGCGGGACCTTGTTTTGAACCCATGCTCCTCAGTGAATGATATATAGTCTAATTGGGATTTGCACATGAGCTGTGTTCCAGATTTTGGGCCTCATTACAACCTTGCCGGTATCCTGGCAGTAGAGCGGTCAGGATACTGGTAAAGGTTGTTACCGTTTCCGGCACCCGGTCCTGCGGCATTGCCGCTGGATCACAGGTGCCGGCGGAGCGGTGTAAATCCCCATTCATGTAGGACTCCATGAGGGAATTGGCCATCATTACCGCCACCGGCAATGCCGATGGCGGTAACAAGGGCTTTTTTGGGCAGTAGGGTGCCTGGTTTACTATTTAGCTGGAGGTGACCCAAGTGCCCCACCAGCACCCCCGTAGTCAGGTGGTCCGATAAAGTGCAGTATCCTTGGATACCAGCACTTTTTTTACCAGAGGCCGACTCAGAATGAGCCCCTTTGTTCCCAAAATGGACTCCAACGCCATTTCATTTCATATGATGGGCATGTCTCCAGCTTATCACCGTTGGGTCAACAGTTTGGAAGAGTGCTTCAAGAAGATCCAAAAATCTACCACTGACCAAAGAGTGGGATCGCCTGTTACCATGATTGGTGTTTGCCACACTGAGTATTTGCCCGCCCTTAGACAGGACACCAATTCCATCATTTCTCCATCCCACAAGGACTGGTTCCAGAGTCACATAACCATAGCGGCCTTGCAATGAAAACATGTCTGGCAGCAGCCTGGGACAATGCACACTAAAAACATAAACCATTATATATGCCTCTTTTCCAAGTGGCACAGGCACCAGCCAGTCGCTTTGCACAACACAGAATAAAGCCTGCACCTGGCTGGACAGAAAAGCTGGCTCAGTTTCCATATATTCATTTAATGGCGCTTAATCCAGAGCACTTCAGTAATGAGGACATATTGGGATTTAAGCCAATTCTTCAATAACTAAACTCGGAGTTAGTGCTGACCCAAGTAGTGATAGCCTCGTGTTATATAGTTTTTCATGCCACACTCCCTCTACTTCTAGGCTCTGTAACAAAAGGAGATATTCTACCCCAACTAAATGACACTCAATGTTCTGGCCTCTGAAGGATGAAGTGCGTATGTGCACCAAGTTTCGAGAGCGCTTAACTCTTGAGCTATCGTGCCATCCCAAGTGTTTTTTTTTTCTTACCAGGATTGTAAAATCAGTGCCTTGCCTCAGATAGCCGACAAATTGATTATCCAAGTCTCAACAGAGCAAATAATTCATTATAACGAAGAAATCCAGTAATGTATTAATGTGGGGAAAAATAGGGGAAACTGCTCATTAATCTAATTTAACATTGATAGATGAATTGAAGTACTTACGGTAAACATGTTCGCGATTACAAATGTATTCTTAAAATTAATTCAAAGGAACATATGAATACGCCCCCATGTATTGGTTTGTTTATATCATGTCATTGCGATTTCTACGCATAGGTGCACATTTCCCAGGAATAGACGTAATCCGTCCGAAATTTGCGATGAATTAGCATGTTGGTAAATGTTCCCCGTATGTTAATTCCAGATCGTATTGCGATGTGGAAAGTGGTCGCTAGATGGCGATATAACTCAACAGTGCTTTAAAACATTGGCATCTGGCTGGTGCACCATGTTTTATGGCGCGGCCGATTTGGTGCGGCGCCTTCCCCCAGGTCAGGAGTGGACTGGCCTACAGGGAACTCTGGAGATTTCCTGGTGGGGCTCTGTACCCTGCCCCTCTTTTCTCATAGGAACAGGGTTCCCACTCACCAAGCACCAAGATGCCCCACCTCTGCTATTCCTCTGGGGGGCTTGATAGTAATCCGGGCAGCAAGAGGGAAGTTTCTAACATCTGTTAACAGAATGAAGTCCTATAATCCAGAAATCCATAATTCCAGAACCCAATGTTACCCGCCCTGCAGCCGTTGCTGGACCCTTCCTTTCTGGGCACGCGGTGATCTGGCACAGCTGAGAATTAGCAGACGCATTAAGTTGGAACATATCTTTCAATATATCAAAAAGCAGGAAGAACAATAAAACAAGAAAACAAGAAGGAATTGAAGAGTGTGTGTAAGTCTCGTTGTCAGAGCTAGTGAGTGGAAAAAAACAAATACACAGACCGCTCTGGAAAAACCTACTCCATAGGCTGCATCAATTAAAACAAACAAGAGATATACCCGAGTGAAAACATTAGGGAGAACAATTTCCAGGGCTTAACATTTCGAGTATAGAGTAAACATAGGCTCGGTTTCTTCCTGAACACCGACAACACATAATGCAGAGAATCATGAATTATGTGTGGGTGGTGGTGAAGGGGTGGGGGTGAGTTAATGGTTTGTGTTCTTATTTATTCCCAAAATTGAGAATTTTCCAGAGAACCTCCCTGGTCCCCCACGCCCCCACCCCGAGAAAAAATGGCCTACTCTGCGGGCCGGAAGTCAAGCTGCACGGGGTAGATGCTTTGGGGGGGAAAGGACGTGCCTCGCCCTCTACGCACACGTTCTCGTTTCCGCTCATTCTCTCTTTTAGCGCCTAAAGTTTGGAACGCCCTTCCTTTCAGTCCACGTGCAGCACGTGAACTCCTTACTGTGTTTCATTCCATTCGTATTTCCTTCTCAGACAGAATGACTTTTACCAGAAATTACGATTCTGCACACTCCATGGCACTGCTTTCATTTTTCCTGTTTCTGCTCCTCTGTACAGTGCCTTGGCGAGAGCGCGCTATGAATAAAATGCACTTACATGAAAAGAAGTAATACAAGAACCCCAACTTTGAACAAAGGTTTGGCCTCATGTGAAAGCAAATATGTAATATGTTTGGGGGTGCCCAGCACCATTCAGCACGTACGATTTGTGATATATTAATAATGGGCTTCATTACGAGTTTGGCGGTCCATTATCTTCACTTTTTGTGACATTAAAGGAATTACCGCCACACTGCTGGATTCTGACTCTGGAGCTGAAGTGCAGGATTTACCTCCAGCACATTGCTGAAGGGAACTCCTCCACTTTGCCTCAAAATAGTGTAGGATTTGCCGCAGCCGAATAACCGCTTGCTGTAAATCTGCCAAAACACCAATGGAATTCTCTGTATTCCAGAAATGGGGTCCAACACTGCCGTTATCAGACTCTTAATCCAGCAGCAATGTGACCAGACCGAGTGGCAGTGACGCTAAAGACGTTTGGCGGTAACGTTACCGGAACAATGTCAAACTCCTAAGGAGCCCACTTTCTTTTGTTGAGAATACATCTCTGTGTTAACGATCTGCCAGAGTCATCTACTCAGAACCAGCTCAAGGCGTGTGTATTTTATGGCACCAACATTTCCAACAAGGCATGAATATTAATGAGAGCTCGTTCTTTTTTCAGCTCCGGATGGTCCCCCTCAGGAAGTTCAGCTGGAGGCGGTGTCCTCACAAAGCATCAAAGTCGCCTGGAAGGTAGAGTACGCTACAGTCCAGATGTCACTCACTGTCAGAGCCACGCCCATCAGGCAATATGTGTGTACACATCTTTCTGGCATCAACACAGAAACTCAGCAGCCCAACATGAAATCCCAATGAATCCGAGGAACCATATTAGACTCTACCACAATGATGATCCAACCAATAATAGAAATACAGTGCATTAAAACCACGATGCAGAATACGCACCCTATTAAAAAAAAAAACAATCTTATAGTATTTGCGCGCAACACATTCTCCATGCCATAGAAATTAATATGATGGGGTAGTTGCTACAGGCTGAGATGCAATTCTGATAGGATGTGAGAACCCCCAAACTTAAGCCCAGAATATAAACAGTTAAAACCATATCCGCTTGACGAGCTTGCCCTTTGGCCCCCAAAGAAACATATGTGGAGCAGTGGGAGGAGAGCTGGGGATGGGGGAATGTAACAAAATGTCCCTTCACCTAGAGCAGCGAAATGCCCGGCTCCAAGCCTGGTAACATGACCGGTCTGGATTAGTATACACTGTTGTGACCGTTCTTGTTTCGAGACTTGTAGGCAATCAAATGAAGAGGGGGGCGGGGGGTAGCTAAAGGGGCTCAGGAGAGGCAGTAGACAGCACTTTATAATAGTAGGGTAGAAATCGGAGCTAGTGTAGTTTGGGTGTCCACTCAAACCGACTCTGTCGTCAATATTATTTTATGTTTATTTATTTATTTTTGCATGTATGCAGTGCACACACGCCCTCAGCAATCAGGGTGCTACAATCCAGTTACATGGAACCCATAAGCAGGGAACAAGTCCTTAGCTCGAGATTGGACATGGGTACATGTGGATAGGTAGGGTACATAAAGACTAGGATAGCATACAGGTAGAAACATGACAATGTTTGTGCATAGGTTGCAGAGACAAGGACAATTTCAGCGACCTAGACTACTGAATTGGACCACAGTAGCCATGGGATAGTTGACTAGTTAGGTGAATAGCCAGGTTTTTAAATCTTTTTGAAAGGCCCAGTACCATTTTTCTGCTCTTAGGGAATGTGGAAGGGCCTTCCAATGTTTTCCATTAACGACTGGGAAGCTTGAGCCTCTCGCTCTGCTTCCCAGTTCTTAATCAGATGTAATCCCCAATGAAAATCCAACTAGAAGTACTAACTATGCATTCTTTTTTGTTTCATCAGCAAAAAAGTAAAGAATATGAATCCTCACATGTGTCACTTTTTATAAATGGGTTATAAATTAGCAGACCTAATTAAAATGTATGAACCTTGGAAGGGAGGATTATCATTGCATAGTGCCCAGCCTCAAGTTATTGGCCAAGACGGACCCCTCCTGAGGTCAATTAGGCAATTAGGACTTTTGTGGTAAAATGAAATAAAATCTTGCAAGAATCACTGAGTGGACTTCCAACGGCTCTATATGATGTAATAACGGGGCCATTCTGGCATTTAGAATGGTTCATTTGGCTCTTAGGCAAGGCTACCTGCAAGTCAATGTAGCATACGCGCAACCTGTATTGTGGAACATACCAAGACATTTCTAGAGTGCCTTTTCAAGATAATACATTGTCCCTCATATGTAAGTTTGATCTCATTCAGGCCACGAAAAAGCACCTACAGAATGGAATAATCCGTGGCTACCAGATCGGCTACCGGGAGTACAGCTCGGGAGGCAACTACCAGTTCAACATCATCAGCATCGACACTACCGGGGACAGCGAGGTCTACACACTGGATAACCTGAAAAAGTACACCCAATACGGCGTGGTGGTGCAGGCGTGCAACCGGGCTGGCACCGGCCCTTCGTCTCAGGAAATAATCGTCACCACACTGGAGGACGGTAAGTTGCTGCTCTGCTAAAATATCCCACAAGGTAGCTAAGGCATGCAATCCACTTTGATTTGCAACATTTGCCCTGTAGCCCACGAGTCTTACTGACATTTTGTGCATTCTTTGTTTAAACTTAATCTTTCATACCCTCAGTTGGTGAAAATTGTAAAATGCATTGCACTGCACCTTTAAGTGATTGTTTTCATCACACGCAAACTGCACATTACGTGCTGCTGTGTTTGGTGACATCAGACTTTGGAAGGACCTTTTCAGATCCGTTATAAAGAGCTATAGGCCTCCCTTTTAACTGTTATTGCATTGCAATTAAACCTTCCCTGTGTACTCCCTGTGTACTCCATCACCTTCTAAGCCAAACATAAAAAGAGCACTCCCGTTTCCTCAAGTGGCCGTGTGTGAGAAGGCTATCTCTTCCCGTTTCCTACTCCCATTTCCTCAAGTGTCTATGTATGAGAAGGCTATGTACTCCCGTTTTCTACTCCCGTTTCCTCAAGTGGCTGTGTGTGAGAAGGCTATCTACTCCCGTTTTCTACTCCCGTTTCCTCAAGTGTCTGTGTGTGAGAAGGCTATCTCTTCCCGTTTCCTACTCCCATTTCCTCAAGTGTCTATGTATGAGAAGGCTATGTACTCCCGTTTTCTACTCCCGTTTCCTCAAGTGGCTGTGTGTGAGAAGGCTATCTACTCCCGTTTCCTACTCCCGTTTCCTCAAGTGGCTGTACGTGAGAAGGCTATCTACTTCTGTTTCCTCAAGTGACCATGCGTAGAATGCTATCTACTCCCGATTTGTCAAGTGGCCATGCGTGAGAAGGCCATCTACTCCCTTTTCCTCAAGTGGCCGTGTTTCCTACTCCCATTTCCCCAAGTGGCCGTCCCATTTCCTCAAGTGGCCGTGCGTGAGAAAGCTAACTACCCCCGTTTCCTCAAGTGGCTGTGTGTGAGAAATCTGTCTACTCCTGTTTCCTCAAGTGGCTATGCGTGAGAAGGCTATCTACTCCCGTTTCCTCAAGCGGCCGTGTGTGAGAAGTCTGACTACTCCCGTTTCATCAAGTGACCATGCATGAGAAGGCGGTCTACTCCCATTTCCTCAAGTGGCTGTGTTTCCTACTCCCTTTTCCTCATGTGGCCGTGCATGAGAAGGCTATCTACTCCCGTTTCCTGAAGTGGCTGTGCGTGAGAAGGCTATCTGCTCCCGTTTCCTGGAGTGGCCGTGCGTGAAAAGGCTGTCTACTCCCATTTCCTCAAGTGGCCGTGTTTCCTACTCCCTTTTCCTCATGTGGCCGTGCATGAGAAGGCCATCTACTCCTGTTTCCTCAAGTATACGTGCATGAAAAGGCTATCTGCTCCCGTTTCCTCAAGTGGCTGTACGTGAGAAGGCTATCTACTCCTGTTTCCTCAAGTGACCATGCGTAGAATGCTATCTACTCCCGATTTGTCAAGTGGCCATGCGTGAGAAGGCTATCTACTACCGTTTCCTCAAGTGGCCGTGTTTCCTACTCCCGTTTCCCCAAGTGGCCGTCCCATTTCCTCAAGTGGCCGTGCGTGAGAAAGCTAACTACCCCCGTTTCCTCAAGCGGCCGTGTGTGAGAAGTCTGTCTACTCCCATTTCCTCAAGTGGCCATGTTTCCTACTCCCTTTTCCTCATGTGGCCGTGCATGAGAAGGCTATCTACTCCCTTTTCCTCATGTGGCCGTGCATGAGAAGGCTATCTACTCCCGTTTCCTGAAGTGGATGTGCGTGAAAAGGCTATCTATTCCCGTTTCCTGAAGTGGACGTGCGTGAAAAGGCTATCTACTCCCGTTTCCTCAAGTGAACATGCGTGAAAAGGCTATCTACTCCTGTTATTTCTTGGAATTCTCAGACTTGCAGTTATCGAACATTTCAAAAGGGGAAGAAAAAACATGTCCCAAAACCCAATAAGAAAAAAACAGGTCTTGGCGCCAGCTCATGCGTAGCCACTGGAAACTAGAGGACTCTGCATAAAGTGGTTTGCTCCCTGATTGGGCCATTTGGTCTGTATGTTACACATTGTCGCATGTGAATTTTTAATAGTCTTCTGAAATCAGAACATATCGGGGCTATTACACTATAGGGCAGTGTCTCTTGTTTAAATCTAAGCAGAGAGGTCAAGCACCAAAAGGGCACGCTGGACAGGCATTTACATTTCTGAGTGGAAGTGATGCACACTGGCATGGTGTAGACATGGCATGTTTCACAACATGTTTCATGTCTAACATGATTCGCACGTCTACAGCAAACCAGACTTGAAACAATACTCGGTGGGATGTGGAGGAAAAGATGCACCAGATGCTCTTCTGTACAATGAATTCTTGGGGACTACAAGACATTCCTAAACCACCCCATTGAGGTCATGAATGGGTGAAAAAAGACTTCACTTGCAGATACAGTTGTTCCAATGATGGAGGGTCTTGATATGGTTTGAGTGCCCCTAATGACAATGACTCAGCAACACAGGGCTTTTCCTTGCCCTTGCCAGGCCTTCTGGCTAACTATCCTATTCTGAGTTGTGGTATGGTGGTGTTCCCATGGGCTCTAATCCCTTACCCTGGCCATTCAACGTCTACTTGGCCCCTTTGGTCGAGCTCATCTCTACCTTCTCCTCTAGCCTTCAGTGTTATGCGGATGACACTCCGCTCTCCTTCAGACTCCCCTCAGGCTCCTCTCCTCTCTCGCTCATTCCTGGCTGTCTATCCTCGATTCAGGAGTGGTGGGCCTCCAATGATCTCTGCCTTAATGCTAGTAAGTCTGAGGTCTGAGATCCTTCTCACCCGCTCCCGATTTCCCTCTTTCCCTCTGGGCACCGTCATTGTGTCCTCTTCCGGCGCCTTCCTGTGAGTCAGAAAACCTTGGTGTCATCTTCGATTCCACTCTCTCCATCTCTCTTCACATCGTGGACGTTGCCAAGAAGGCCCACTTCCAGCTGCACCTCCTCAGAGGTATTCCTCCTTTTCTCACTTTCTTCCAGAAGCTCACTGTCTCCAGAGCCATGGTTCTCTCTAGGCTAGACTACTGCAACAGCCTCTTTCTCAACCTGCCTTCCTCTAATCTCTGCCCTCTGCAACTAATCCAGAACAGGACTGTAAGACTTGTCCTTGGCCTCAAGGCCAGGGATCGTATCTCTCCAGCCCTGAATACTCTCCACTGGCTCCCGGTGGCTGCAAGGATCAAGTACAAGACCCTCTGCATCGTCCACAAGGCTTTTTGGGACCAGGGCGTGCACTACATCCAACTCTCTCTTCCTAAACACCTTCCTTCTAGAGCCCGTCACTCAGCCACCTACAAATCTCTGAGGGTCAGACCCTTCTCCAGGCAGAGAGTGGGTGGTAGATTTCTGTCCTCTGCATGTGCCTCTCTCTAGAATGGCTTCCCTGGCCCTCTCAACCCTGACCTGTACCACCTGAGGTTTCCCAGAAGCAGCTCAAAGCCTTCCTTTTCACTTGTGCTTTCTCTCTCTCTCCCTCCTGTTGACCTACCTGTCTGCTGCACTGACTAGTTGCCTGGCTACCCACAGAATCTCAATGGGCACCAGGCTCCTCCATGACCAGTAGCCACTACACTGCCTCTGGGTCTGCCATGCCCTTGGAGCTGTATCTGTAACCCTACAGTCCCCTGCATCTGTGCACTTACCCAGAGCCGCGCTGCCCTGGCTGCACTTACTTAGAGCAATGCTGCCCTGATTGCACTTCCCTTTTCCCTCCCCTCTGGCATTTCTCCCCCCTCCCCTCTGGTACTCCTCCCCCCTCCCCTGCACTTGCATGATCTGAATGACACAAGGCCCAGTAAAATCATTTGTTTTGTCCTCCCTCTGACTTCCCTCTCTTGTCTTGTCGCGCCTAGAAACACATGTGTTTAGGCGCGTTATAAATGACGCATCATATCATATTATTTCACATCATATCATTTCAGAACCCTATCAGTAAGGTTTCTGCTTTGAAAATGCTCACTGAAGTCGGCTTCATGGAGGCTGGGTGCACCTTTCTCCACAAGAACATGGCAAAAAGAAAGACGGAAACAGGGTACGCTTCTGATCATTGTCTTCTAGGACAGTGTCTGACTGGTCGCTGAGATTTTAACATTTTTGGTTCACTAAACCATTTTTTGTAGACTGCCATTGATGTGCTGCATTTTTAATGGTCCACTCGTGGTGGTTGGGCAAAGGTGGTGCATTAACTTGAATTATACACCACATCTGTCCGATTGCTCTTTCCATGCTTTTTAAATTAATAGTAGGTGTGCAATCTTTTTCTAAATACTGCTTTGCAAACGAAAGGCCTCCTTGCTGTCGTACAGGCAGTTGCTGTGCATCCTTATACTGAATCTATTATAGGCTGTCAGAACGCGACGTACATGAGCCGTGGACCGAGCTAAGCCGCAGTCATGTTTATGGGCAGCGCGATGGGTCGGCCATGATCAGGGAGAATGAGTGCTGATTGGTTAGCCCACACACATGAACACAAAAGGCAGTGCATCTATTATTTCTGGCTTTGTGAAGGGATTGGGAGCTCCCAGTTATTCTCAAGCACTGCCCTGTTACCATATATGTAGGCTGGGTAAACAGTCTGGGAAACGGAACAGAGGAGCATGTGGGCAGAGCGCTGCTGAGTCAAATACCATTGCATTATGAGTAAATATCTGCACGTGGGGTGATATGATATGATAAATCGTTTATAATGGGTGGAGTGCAACAATTGAGTAGACAAGCAGAATTCCACTAGTATTGAATGCTGCTATAAGCAATGCCAGCCAAGGCCATAGGATATGCTGTTAGGAAGTTCATATTTAATGTAACCAACTAAATGTATCGGGTTCATTGTGTAAAACCCTAGAAAAACCATGTGTTTTCTGACTCGGGGGGGCAATGCCAGCTTCCCAACACATCATGGCACAGATGTATGTAAATAAACCAGCCTGTGCCTGGGCTCCCTCACATCCTCTTTGGAATAGTGGGTGAAAGTGTCTTGCTCTGCCTTCATGCACAATTATGAACCCGCATAACAGATACCTGTTTCTGTAGCAAACTGTAATCCCTTGTTTATCAATTGTCCCAGCTATGTCTTTGGGGCCAGTTCCTCATAGAATTAAGTGATAGCATTTTTAAAAATCATCCTGTTTTCATCCGGTGTTTTAGATAGCTTGGAATATTCTGACTATAAATGGACTTTTGTTTTGCTAGTCAGATTTAACTAAAACCACATAAAAAAATAACTGAGCTCAAAGGCATTGAAGGATTGTATTTTCAAGGGCTCTCCTTATGGAAAGTTTTTCCCTGAGTTTTCCAGCTGCATGTGTGAAATCCCACTCACCTGCCAACCTCTGTTTCCCTTCTTCAGCAGCCTTGGCTATTTACCTGGGAATTCCAGTCCACACTGTCTTTCTCTGACAGCGTCTGCATAGTTTACCAGCAGGTGTCAGTTTCTAATAAGTGTGTGTTGAGACAGGGACCTCACAGGGTATGATAGATTGTTAGTTTATTATCTATGTAGGAGATAATTACATGAGACCCTCAACCATCACTGCAGCCTGCATCCAACTGTTGAATATCAAGGAATAACACTCTCTTAAGAGTTACACAGTCTAGAACCTTGTGACATCACACTCTCGTACAGAATGGGAAGTCGTAATGCAATACTGAACATGAGCATAATATATACAAAGCACATACATAACACCCCCCCTCCCTTATCTAACAACAAAAAAAACATTTGATTACTCCATAAGAGGAAATTAATCACCAAAAGAAGAACCTAGAGAAAAACAATGGCATAACACATTTAACATAAACAGATGAATAGTGATAAACTTTGATACTCATGTGTTGTATGTATAAGGACATAGCAAGTCCCTGGATATAGAGACCCATTTTACGTCCTTATTTTGGCAACTCTTGACAAATTCCATATTTGGCCACTTTCTAATCTTACAGCTCCCCTGAGTACTTGGGCCACTCTGACAGGATCCGAATACAGGGGATCACCCTGCTTAGGAACAACAGCTCTCCTTATCCTGATCCAGTCACCCACTTCAACAAATGTTGTCTTCCTGGGAAACTTCTCATTGGACTTCTTAACCCATTTTTCCTTTCGTACTTCCATCCTCATCTTCACCTCATCCACTACTTTATCAGTTACTCTCGTTCTA
This sequence comes from Ambystoma mexicanum, assembly GCF_040938575.1. Classification (NCBI taxonomy): domain Eukaryota; kingdom Metazoa; phylum Chordata; class Amphibia; order Caudata; family Ambystomatidae; genus Ambystoma; species Ambystoma mexicanum. The sequence continues at coordinate 194,891,785 of NC_090939.1, forward strand.
CCCAGCCACGCTGGAGATAACAAAGTGTTTCCCTTTCGTCCCCTCATCAGCTCAAAGGGACTGACTCCCATTTCAACACCCGGTGCCATTCGCAAAGCAAACAGACGCTCTTTAATTGCAACCTTACGGTCACCACCACATGCACTTGCCCCTCTGATTGCCTCCATTATACACCGATTTACCCTCACAATCGCGCCATTCCCTTGGGGATAGTTTAGTGCAGTCCTCTTGTGCATTATCCCACATTTGTACAAATTCTCCTGAAACAATTTCCCGGTAAATTGTTGACCATTGTCTGTGAGTACACTTCTAGGCAGCCCTTCTCTCTCAAAAACATCCTCTAGGAATGCAACAACACTTTGGCACGCCACATCCCTTATCACCTTGAACTCTGTCCACCTCGAAAACAAATCTATCAAGGCGATCACAAACCTTCCTCCAACCTTACCCATTTCCACAGGGCCCAGGACATCTATGGCAAGATCTTGCCAGACACCGTTGGTGTTCCCACTTTTCTTACCGGCTGCGCCACAGCTGACCAATTTCTTCCAGATTTGATGCAGTCACTACACTCTCCAACCACTCTGTCAACCTCACGATCAAGACTCGGCCACCAATAGTCGGCTTTTATAATTTCCTTGGTTTTGTATACACCAATATGACCTTGATGTGCAACCTTAATCAGCCTCCCCCTCAAACAGCCTGGAACAACCAACTTGTCCCAGCGATATGTCAGCCCATTCTTCACTGACAACTCCAACCTCACCTCCCACATTGATCTCTCTTCACCGGACAACAGTCTCATTTCCGGCCATCCCTCCCTAACAAAACCAACAATGCGTTTCCATTTTTCATCTGACGCCAACGCTTCTACCCATTCCTCCTTCTGTATCACCCCTTTGGTAGTGGCAAACACCATGTTCCCTTCATCCACAAACTTTTGCTTATCATCTTCATTGCCATTATCCACTCTCAGTCTAGAAGCATCGTCAGCTTGCACATTGTCTTTACCCGGTACCACCTCGATGTTGAATTTGAGACATTGTAGCCTAGTTACCCAGCAGGCAACCCTCCTTGAAACTTTATCAAGACCTTTGCTTTAGAATATCGCCTTTAAAGGTTTGTGATCAGTTCTCAGGGTGAACTCTTGACCCCATACAAAATGTTTGAGCTTCTCAATGCCATAATGACAGGCTAAGGCCTCCTTCTCCAAAACCGAATAATTCAGTTCAGCACCTTTTAACATGCGAGAAGCATGCATCAACACCGCCTCAGTACCATAAGCTCCTACCTGGGACATGACAACCCCTATACCCATCTCGCTAGCATCCATGGAAAGAACAGTCCTCTTTCTGGTGTCAAACATTGCTAACGGCTTCGCCATGTCAATTTTCAATTTAATCTCATCAAACTCTCTCTGACATTCTCTGTCCCACTCAAACTCCACTCCCTTCCTCAATAATGCCCTTAGTCTAGTAACTCCATCAATTCAGCCTTATTTCTCAGGGCTTGCATCCTTTTTATTCCATCTACTAAATCTCTCTTTGGTCTCAGGCTGTCCTCAGATATCTCATAACCCAAGTACTCTACTGCTCAGGTAGAAAAAACACACTGTCCCCTCGCAGCGTTATACCACGATCCTTGAAAATCCTCAACACCATCTCCACCTTTTTCTCCAATTCCTCTTCACTCCTCCCACATATGAGTACATCATATTGAAAACACCAAGCATCACTCACCTCCTTTAGCAACTTATCCATTACTTTTTGGAAAACTGATGAGGCTGAAATCACTCCGAAGGGCATGCGGTGAAACTGATAAATCCCTTCATATGTGATAAAAACTGTGAGTTTGCGAGATTCAACGTCCAAATTAATTTGGTGATATGCACTTGCCATATCTAACTTGGCAAAAAATTTCGCATTACCAATCCGACTCAATAGTTCACCCATGTTTGGGAGTGGATGGCGGTCAGCTATCACACACCTATTCAATTCCCTCAAGTCTACACAAACTCTTAAATCACCACTTGACTTTTTTACCACCACTACTGGGGAAATCCACTGTACAGCTTTAGCTGGTTCAATAATTCCTGCCTTTTCTAATTTCTTCAGCTCCTCCCTTAACGCATCGTGCATAGTCATTGGCAATGGTCTGAGTTTAGCACACAATGGTATGCTCCCATCTTTCAATACAATCTTGTGCACCATGCCCTTGAGACACCCCACACCTTTGTTAAATCTTCTGGGTACCTCTCAATCAGGCCATTCACACCAACTTTTGTCTTGTCAGTCCTTACAGCACTACCTATGTTTAGTACTTGTTCTTTGCTGTTGGGATCCAGTGTGATGCCCAAACCCCTTTGCTCCCTCCATGCAAGCAGGGTCTCCCCTTTCTTTGCAACATAAATCTTACCACATGTCGGTTTCCCTTTAAATCTGAAATGAGCGGTACAACATCCCAACAACTCTATTTTTCCCCCATTGTAGCTCGTGACATTAATGTGGTCTTTGAACACAAATCCGCCAACATTCTCACTTGCCGTCCATTCACTTCAACCCAAGCAGATGGATGTTCACACTCGTCAACCTCAGTACATTTCACCATATTCACTATAACAATCTCACTCTCAGACTCTTCACCTTCATCTCACGACCCTATTTCGCATTCCTCAACAAACATGGTCCCCTTTCCCCCACCAATGCGGTAGTTCTTGCAGCAGTTTTCAAACTGCCCCCAACTCTTACATAAACTACAATTAGCTCGTCTCCCAGGGCATACAGGAGAGGTTGATAAATGACGTGCACTTCCACACCTGAAGCACAGTCGGTCATCCCTCTTTTGACCTCTGCACACCCTCTTTCTGGGTCATTTTACTACTCACCTGACCCCCTTCACTCTTACCCTGGACATCACTCTGCTTCACCGTTTTACTTTTCTGTTTCTTTTTCTCCCTTAAACCATCTTTCTTTTTGACACTCACTCTGAACACCTCAATTGCTTGGGAGGGCTTTGTTTCTTTGGTGGCTAATTTCGCTACACATTGCAGAGCATGTTCTATTCTCTTAGCAATACCTATGACTTACTCTAAAGTAGGGTCATCTTTCAACCACACCTGCTCACGGATCTTGTCATTGGAACAGTGCAGCATGAATTGGTTCCTTATATGCTCATCCAACCCCCCACCAAATTTGCAATTTAAGGACAGGTGTCTCAGAGCCGTAATGTATTCTTCCACAGTCTCCCCTTCATGTTGGGATCTCATTCCAAAGTGGTATCGCTTTAGCACTGTGCTAATCTTTGACTCAAAATGCTTGTCAAGTTTCACTAACGCTGCATCAAAATCATTTCCTCCACCCTCCACATCTAATTCTGCAGTGTCTGGCAGCGTCTCATAGATCCTCTGTCCTTCATAACCAAGGAAATGCATAAGCATGGACACTTTCCGCTCAGTGGACATCCCATTACCACATGTTGCCTTCACATAGTGCAACAAGCCTCTCTTCCAGGGGCCCCACTTAATCCTGGGTGGGCCTGGGACAGGCATAAACATTTGCGGGCCCAGAACCCCTGATAGGGCCATATCTGATGCAGCGTACACAAGAAAACTTCAGACAGATAAGGGGCGCGCGAATGAAGAACAGGACTGGAATACCGTTTCTGTACTGTTTTGTAATATTGTACAAAAACACAGCTCTATTGAGGCACAAGGAGAATACCCCCTTCCTTCTCACCTGTGAGATTTGTATCATTCAATAAAATGAGTCACAAAAAACCCTGCTTCTCAGGAAAATACAATCGCCAGTACAGCCCCCGCCTTCCTTTGCGGGCCCTGGGCGGGGAGCGTGTGTGAAAGTGCCTTGAACTTGTGTGCCGTGTGAAAGTCACTTGAACCTTCATGCCGTTTCACACTCTCCCTTTCTTGATGGGGAGGGAGATTCTGATTCCTCGCCGAAAGAGCGTCGTTACGGGAGTGGGTGGCCTCACGTTGCGTGTCACGGGACTAGGGTGAGAGGCTCCTTCCACGCAGAGCGGAAATTCAACCCCTCATGTGAAATGTCCAAACTCCCTGCCCCTAAATCTCCCGGCACTAACCTTGAGAGCGCAGGTGCAGAACTGCATCCAGCGGCACACAACAAATCAGCATCTAGCAGACCTGCTGGCCGCTGAACAGCGAACGGCGAGTGGGCCGCTGTGTCCTCTTTCTCGTTGGCCTTGTGCACTGCTGGGCAAACCTCCCCTTGGCGGACGGGCGGCTGTGCCAAACAGGAAAGTGCGGCGTTTGGCGGCTGTGCACCTTTTCCAGTCCACCAGTAGCCGGCAGCAATGCAGACGGAGCGGCGGCCCCTCCTTGCCAGACGTTGAGGTTGGGGGTTTCGAAGCTCGGGTGAGTGCTCCTTGCTACTCACATCCCATACTCGTCGCCAATGTTGAGACAGGGACCAGACAGGGTATGATAGATTGTTAGTTTATTATCTATGTCGGAGATAATTACATGATACCCCCAACCATCACTGCAGCCTGCATCCAACTGTTGAATATCAAGCAATAACAATCTCTTGAGAATTACACAGTCTAGAACCTTGTGACATCACACTCTCGTACAGAATGGGAAGTCATAATGCAATACTCAACATGAGCATAATATATACATAGCACATACATAACAGTGTGGGCTCTGCCTTTAGAGTACATGCTCTTCTAAATGCTGCTTCTGCAGCGTCTTGCTAACGCTCATTCTCCGGCTCATTCAAAATCCTCTTTTTATTTTTATGTTTTTCAGTCTCTCCCTGTCGGTTCTTTTTTCACTTTCTGCTTGTCTCCTGGGTCCTTGCTTTATCTTCCTTTTATACTGAATTCAGAGTTGCTATTTTTACCAACCAGTCAATTTAATGCTTCCAGCTCTGGCCCAGTGACGTCACAATGTCCGTTCAATCTCTCCATTCAATACAATGGATCTTGTTAGATATGACTTCTTATCCTTCAATGTTTCATCTCTGGAACAGCCTCGTGTTCCACATAGTAATTCTAACTCGCAACATCACGAAACTCCACTAAACACTGCAAATTGTAAAATCCCTTATACTTGCCTGAAACATGTTACCTGTAACAGGATCTCTGCACCGGCTTCAGAATCTTAACACTCTGCCTTTTTTCTGTGTCTCTAGAAAATGCAACTATTTGGAGCGGTTAGTTCCCCTCCAAATCACAGCCCCTGTGTTATTAGTGGTTAGTTAATAGGTGGACAGTGCAGATGTCTTTTCTTTCCTGTCTTTTTGTATTTACAATGCAGAGTATCTTAGTTACTGAGACCATGCTTTTCTCAAATTATCCTGACAATTCTTAAACAATCATTTTCTAAGAACTTTTAGTATGCTTGTTTTAAAAAACATTTTAAATTGTATTTTCAAATATGTTAGTCACACATTTCACTTTGCAAATAACACTTTCGTGTATACCATGGGAAAATATCTGGAGAAGTCCCCCTCTGTCTTATATAGACATGCCATATTACGGTTTCGCTTCGGTTTATGGCCAACTAGAGAGTTGGCTTTTAAACGAAAAATGTTAAATAAAGATCAAAATGTCTATCAATTTTGCCAAGTACCAGATATCCCAGAAACAACTGAACATCTAATCGTAAGCAGTGATTAAACAAAGAATCACTAATTTCAGAAAATATCACACTCACTTAGGCATCATGGATGAACAATCATGTTGGTCTTGCATTATGGGTGCAAATCATCTTATGTTACAAATTGTGACAGTGCATTTTTTGAATGCTTTAAATCTTGCTGTATATAACTAATCATATGTTGTTGTTCCACTGTATATAGATGAATATGAAACATATGTTTGTTTATGATGATTCATTCCAAATTTCTTTAAGCTCTTTTTTTTAACATAAATGAAAATGTAAAGTTGATTAATTTCAGTTGTTTCAATAAAAAAAAAAACACTTTAGTAACACTGGCCACAATGCAGGACTATGAATGAAAGAGAAGGAACATTTTGTGCATACAGACGCTGGAGAACGTAATGAGGCCGTTTAACTGTTTACCAGTGCACTTCCTGCTCTTCTGTGCCGTGGGGTGCATCCTGCTCTCATTCTCACAACCTGCACACGTGACGGGACCTAGCAATGGCACAATTCTGATAAATACTTTCAAAAAACAAAACCTATATTTTTTTCTACCAGGCTAGCCGCAAGAATCAGATAAGAACATCAGCAACAAAAAAAAATGATTTTTCAATGTGGGTCAACAGTAACAAATAGACCCAGTGAACTTTAGATAAACATTTGAAAACACAATGTACGTGTAATAAAGAAGACCCCATTTTGCAAACTCACTCAACAACTATATATGTGATTTGGACATGGCAAGAGGCAGGAGGAGCTCAAGGTGATTCCGTGATACTCCGGCGCCATGGGACTGAGGTTAGAAATTAAAAGAGAACACATTAAAAATGGCAGGCAAGCGAAAAAAAGCTTTTTGGCTGTGTAAAAAAACACAATGAGTAAATGGTGTTTTTTAACAACTGCATAGAGAAAGGTGTTTCAGCAATTAACATGGGTTTAATAATAATGTCATAACTTGTATTTAAAATGGCAATAGCTTTTGCACTGTTTCTCTTGTTGAATTGTATAGCAGTATATTTCTGATCTGTACTCCTCATGACAACACATGGTGAACTCAGGTTGCTACGTGTTTGGGCACGTGTTAATGCATATCTTTTTAACTCACTCTGTGCCTACTTAATTGTAAAAACAAGAAATTGGAGTTAGGCTCTCCTCAAATATAATTTTATTTCCTGAACATTCTTGTCATGCCTCCCAGGGAGCCCAGAGAAACGAGGGAAAATGGAAAGCACATTTAATCACCTCCATTCCATCACCCAGGATATCAGTACAGATGTGGGGATAGCAGGGCCTAAAGCACAGTCTTTTTACTAGCTGTTGTTGCCATATACACAGACTAGTAGTTGTAGAAGGGGCTCAGTAAAGCTGAAGGGTAAAGCCATGACAAATGGATGCGGGGTACTACATTGGGCCAATTCTCAAATAAGTTACTCCGGCCTTACTTTTGTTTTGCTATGCAAGAATACAAGTATGCACAAAGCCACTAAAAAAAAAACACAAGGATTCAAAAACGGATATCCATTTTAGATTTAAAAATAACAGCAAATAAAACTAGAACTACCTCATAGAAAACACTGCAAAGAAAGAGCAGTGTGTCATAGGAGAGAGTGCACAGAAATATCCAGGTTTATTCACCAGGGGTATCATATAGCTGTCCCCACATTGCCTGAAGGAGGGAGAGATTGTTTAATCACCCTGCTAGCAGAGCACCCCACCTTATCCACTGACTGTAGTAGGGAGTGATTTCAATGCAGAGGTGGGTAACGGGTGATTCCCTACTACATATTATGAGGGATTGGGAGTGACACCAATGGTTCACCACAATGGAAATCAGATAAAGAGAAGAGGGCATGGAGAGCGGCATCTTGGCTTTCGGATAGTGAATGGCTGCCCAGCTCATACAATGTATAATGAAGTTATATCCCACACAATGTATAAGTATAGAATATTGCCAGTTTATCGTGGATATTTGTGTTGAATCAGGGATGGAGGGTGATCATTACTTTTTGATTCTCCTAATATAATCTCTATGATTTTGAAGGATTCAGTCAATTGAGGAGAACAGTAATCTTGGACCAGTAATGTGAAGGCCCGGTTACAAGTATTTTAGCAAGGGAGGAGCTTGGCACATACTTGAACGCTGATTAGGAGAAATTTGATGCAGGTGATTTTTAATCCCTTGAGAAAAAGGAACTTTATTGCATCACTCACCCACGCCAGATGAAGGCCACGGAAAAGGGAACACTAATGGCTGGTTTTCATAAGGATAGCAAATAAGTTGAATCTTTAAGAACTGATTAAAGATCCTGCAGAGATTAGGAAACCTAGAGCATATTATTTGAAAAACCTGGCCAAAGCCAATGGGGTGGCCAACACACATATCTGGATAGATCCAAGATGGCTGCTTAGATGCAGGACAGCCATGTTTTCTGCTCTTCGGTTACTCACAGCATCTATAAGGGAAACACATAAAGATCTTTGAGGCCCATGACCCCCTGAGAACACTAGGTGTCACGCCTGTGACCATTGCTTGAAGGAGAGAGTGAACTGGTGACATCGCCCCAAGCATGTCAGTTACCAAGGGCGCTCTTAGTTAGATTTGGCAGCAGGGGTCTATACTTTAATGTTGGATTCTATTTAAAAAAAAACAATATAGGGAATCACTGGGACACTCATGGCCTTTTTCAAGAAGGATCTAGATCTGTGGACACCACTGGTATCCCATCGAATTAAGGCAATACTTATAACATGCAAGATGCTCACACCCAGGGCACAGGGCAGGCTCAATATATTTGTGGTCATAGCTCAGCGCGGGAGAAGGGTGAAATGGGCACCTTTTGCATAACCTATGGTATGTTTGTCTTTCTCACATCACGCTACACATACATGCAATATGAGTCATCTTCCATACTCTACATGGTAATGAATACTGTATTTAAACATCTAAATAAATGACAGTGAGAAACAAAAAAAAGACACAGGGAAGTGCTTTGATCCTTGTGACAGACTGGCAAAACATATAGGGTGTGGGTGGTACGAGACACAGACTAGAAATGAGGTTGCGGCAGTATCCCAAAAAGTTGCTCAAGCAATTTTATTTTGGGAGGGGGTCCCCCTCTCGTTTCCAACCCCTAAAAATCCACCCCCACCGTTCCCCAAAAATAGTTAGCCCTTTATTGCACTCCTAAATGCATTCACTATAAAGGTTTTCAATATAAAAAAATCGATGTATGGGCAGTCAATATAACAAATTCGATATAAACGCTGTATACCGCCACTAAGCACAGATTATTACCATAACACCTTATTCAAGGCAACGCCATCCAACTCTCTAGAAGAAAGCAGGCCTTCTTAAAACTGTGGTTGCTTTTTTTCTTCAATCCTGTCATGAGAGAAGCCATACTTCCACCTGACTGGAAGCCAGACTTTGTCCTGCCTAAGGTTGGACTCTTCTCGATAAGGTTGAGTCTGCCAACTTTGAACCAATCACCAGACTCACATATTGTGGAAAGTCTTGCAAATTAAAGCCAGCACACAAATTCAGTCTCATGAGACCAGTTTGGCTTGGTCACCATCATGCAGCTTTCCAGGCTGGCAGGGGCACAGGAGTGTTCATGGTGTGCAAGAACTATCACATAGGAAACTGGCTGATGGAGGATGTGATGGGCACTCCTTCTCTTGATCTCTCAGTGGCGCCATGTCATTCTCTTGGACCGCTTATTCTGCGGGGCCTATCTGGGAACTGCTCAATGGCTATGATGCTTTCTGGCAGAGAGAGAACAAACTGTGGCCCTGATCAAATCTAACCAATACAAAATATCAACTCTTGTTCAAACCTTTAGCAAATCTTCTACTCCCATTTGGAATTTCTTGGACAATATGCATTGCATGAATGATAGATAACCTTTCAAACCATCAATTCTGAAATCCCCATATGCATGGCAGCAGTTGGCACTTTAATGGATGTTCACAGGCCTACATTCAATACCTTGAAAGAAGAAAATCCAGTTTGTGTATGGGGTCTGTCCATCCATTGGACACAGAAACCCTCTATTTCTGTCACACAGTATTACCCACAACCTGTTTCCCAGGTTAGAAAACTGGGTGCCATTTTGGATAGTTAATTCAATCTTCAAATCCAGGTTAGCAATGGCACCTGTGCCTGCTTCTTTCATTTGAAAATCCTTAAGTGACTGCTGCCATATTTCCTAATCAGCCACCGTGGTACGATAGCGAATTTGTTGCTTTAATTAGGTATTCATTATGGTAATGAAGTCTTTGCTAGACTACATTGCTATTCAATAAGTCGTCTTCATCAGACCGAACATTCTGTACCTCGTTTACTTCTTAAATGTCCATGGAGAGTCCATGTCACTACATCTCTGTAACAAGGGCACCGGTTTCAAGTTTCTCAGTGAATTGATTTCAAAGTGATTTATTTAGCTCAGAAATCACTCCATCAGTCAAATGTAATGTTTCACAAGAAAACATACTCGACTGTCCCCATTGCCATCTTCAATCGGCTTCTTTCTGATTCCTTTCCATTCCCAAAATCAAATCTAGCCTCACGATTGAGATAAACATCCCTCCCCCTTATCTACCTCAATTCCTGCGGAATTCCCTGCCACCCCAACTAATGCTTAATTTCATATGCACCTTCTTATAAAACCTTTCTTCAGTAATTGACACCATGAATGCTAAAAACAAAATGTGTAAACATTGTTAGATAGCACACAATTCATCATATTCCATTAAGAAATAAATGGATTGAAACATAAGACATGCAAACATATACACAGCTATGAAATGATCTACTTGTCATGTATAACATATCACTACTCTTGCACTTTATATCCAAATCATCACATCACACAGGCCTAAAATGTTGATTGATCTTTACTTTAAAACCATAAGGAGCCCTCAAAATCATATATCACATTAACTTGAAATCAGCACATTAAATAAATTGAGATTTATTAACTACGGTAGATGCCAAAGTTAGGAAACTATGTAATCTTAGAGCAGCTGCTATTTCACAGGCACTTTAAATCAGCAACGTCTATCCCAATGTTTTGAATTACAATTGCCATGTTCTTTTGCCACTGAGTATGCTGTTAGGGCTGATGGAAGGTGCAGTCCAAAACATCTGGATTGTCAAAGGTTGCAGACCTCAACCTTATACTCTATATTTAGGAGACCACTTTGAGTAGATCTAATCTTTAAGGCCGTATGGAAAATTACCAAGTTGGATTTCATTTCCAGGATGTAATTAAAAACTAAACACTTCAGTCCCTCTCTCGTAGTAATGGAACTAGTCAGTGCAATCGAATAACCTTGTGCGAGTGCTAGAAAGACACAAATTATTCTGATCCTCAGTTTTGGTAACTCACAATTGCACAACACAGATCTTCTCAGAGACTTTCACCATTTCCCAACATAAGATTCTGATGGTAACAAATTTAACCTGAACCTAGCAATTAACATTCGGTCTTCCGTCTTTGGTATCATGTTCAGGTAGGTAGGCTGATCGCTAATGTATACAATCCTCATTACTAGCCAACAAACTCCTAGTCAATGCCGTGCTAGTACCGTCATTGCTCATTAATTCCACATTAAGTCTTTTGCACAGCTTTTTGCGTCATGGGGGATCTGATTCATCCTAGACTCTGAAACCATGCCCCTTTTCATATAGTACTTAACATTATTTAAAAGTCTTGCACCAGGCGTTGTTCTTCCATTCAGCAGACTCAGCAGTTCTTTAATCACACCTCTGCAAACGGATGGGGAGTAGCTGTACCACAATTTAATCCCAAAAGCTGTTATCCTCTATAGGATTAAATATTGCAGACCCAGTTGACCCATCTCCTTTAAAATCATCAATCGTATTTGCTACCACAAACAGAGTCAAAGCATATATCCTCAATCACTTCCAGGCAAGCCACCTGATATTTCAGAAAGCCTTACAAACACAGTTGGTAACTTTTTCCCTGCTGCAGAATCCAGATGCCCCTCTGGGACGAATGCTGTCTTTACAAATAAAGGTAAAATAACATAACTTTGCAAAGATCAGCGTCAAATGACCTAGCACCGGAGTAAGACTGCCCGCTACCAAAAGAGTTTTTGTAATATGGTCCCTTACAGGGTGTTGTTAAATCATCCATTGTTAACATGGCATAGAAGGGGCAGCCTCCTTGGGTGTTTTCTGCCTCAATTCATTTAAATTAAAACATTATTGTCCTGAGTCCTCAGCCATTCCAAACATCAAATGCTTAATTGTTTCTTATAATATTCATATTAATTAGTAAAGCCCAAATACAAAGAGAAACTATCCTGAAAGCTGGTTTATAGGATAGGTTAAGCCCTAGTTCTCTTACAACACCTGCATTAGATTGTCTAGAAAAGTGCACTAGAAAAAAATGAGTGGAATGTGTTCTCTTAGCGCTTCATTCAGATGCTGCCCAAAAGCACTGGTAACCCAATTTAAGTTCTCAATTTATCGACCTCAGAAGGATGAATGTCTGAGCCAGCCCTATTGGGTTTCAAACATGCATCACACTGTGGTGAAGGAGCCCATCAGGGTGTCCTGTCAATATCTGAAGAGGCAAACTTTAATTTTGACAACATAACAGACCCTGAAATCCATTTTACACCGCTCTGAAATTCGCAAACCAAGTATTTAAAACATTCAAATAGAACATTTTAAAAAAACAGTATTCTTTAATTGTTTTTTTTAAATTGTGTAACAGGCAAAAAACTGCTTTTCACAAAAAAATTAAACAAATAAGCATAATAAAAAAAATTGATCTTATAACAACTAATTTATCAGAATAATCAACAATATATACGTAAAACAATTAAACATAACTATCAATACAAATCAATAAGACCAATCCCTTTAAAAATCTTTAAAACTTCCATAGTCAGGTGAACTTCATTGCCTGAAACCAATCGCTCCCAGTAGTCATCTGAGAATAACCACCAAGTATTATCCACAAATCGAGTGAAGCTTTTTACTCTTATCTCCATAGTTCCATCACATTTGAGCAGTAAGTGTCTTAGGGTTTGACTCTCAGGCTTTACGCACAATGTAGAAAACTCCCTCTGTCTTATAAATGTTCTCTCTCTCGTAGGTAGAATATACAAATGGAATGTTAAAAATTCTGAGTGCCCTCTGGCATCAGGGAAATGTTAGGAATATTTTGAAAGTTGACCACAAGCCTTATCAAACGATGTTAGGGATCTTGCGATTTTTAAACTGCGCATTGTCTTTATAGTCAGGATCCAAAACTGCTGCTTTAGTTTCTCCTTCACTTTTGTTGGGTTTGAGAGCAGGTCGTCTTCAGAGCATTCACAATCATGCAGGATTATTTGCACATCATCCCTTAATTAAATAAAGCATCCTCAGTGCCCAATTAACATCCTCATATAAAGACTTTTTCTGCAGACTTATTATACTCCTAAACAGTGATACAAATCTGCAATCCATATAGGAAGACAGTGATTGCGGCCTCAACTAATACCTCAGTGAAGAAATTGGTAAGCTTTGATGCAAAGTTAAGACTTGTCTCCACAATCTACCTGCCAACCTAATCAAAACCATGAATCTTGCCCAATAACTTACATCCAAACCGTACAAAAGAGTAGGAATCACCTTACTTATGTAGAACCTCACCAAAGGTATCATCGAGAACTTACAATATGTATAAATTATTTTTTTCATCTGGCATCCTAACTGAGAAAGCTTGTTATCCAAATCCAAGGTCAGTTGTTTTAGAGTTGGATAGATCTTATTTTGATCCCCAAATAAATAAGTTCCTTCACAACTGGAATCACCTGATTATTCAATTCCCATTTTTGGGTTAGTGATTTCTTTTGAGGCCTCTTCAAAATTACAATTTTTGAGTTAGCTGAGTTTATTCCACGATTGTTCCCCATTGCATATTCAGCTAAGGCCGACAATAAATGTTGTTACCTCTTTGCGGTTTAATCCAACACAACAATATCATTATATCTTCAGCATATGCCACCCAGGTCAATCTTATCAGGCCCACCTTTAGACTAGCCAAGCTACCTTTTCCAAAACCCTGGAAGGATCAGCTAAATATAGGAGGAAGCGGCAGGGCACCAATATGCAGCCCGACCTCACACCTCTTTCCGTAGGATTGGCTTCAGTCAGATGAACTTCAGAGTTCATTTTAACCTGTAAACCTGTATTCTCATGGAGCTTCACTATTATTGATAATAAAGACTCAGGGAGCCCCCAATCCCTCAACGTCTGCCAAAGATGAGCCCAATTGACAGTGTTGAAGGCTTTTGTGAAATCCACCCAGGCACCATAGAGTGTGGGACCACCCTTCATCAGGGACTTGTTGCTTATCATGCTCAACATCAATCCATTCAGAGAAGTAGACAGTCCTCTTCAAAAGCTGTTTTGTTGTTTTGAAAGAATGTCATTTTCTAAAGCCCAGCTTTCCAATTCAGCTAGAATTTCCATAACAGAAAATCTTACTAGGGTGATCAGGCGATCATTTTAAGGATTCACCCGATCGCCCTTCTTGTAAATTGGTAATATAATAGCTGAACAACGATACCAGAATGGACTGCGGCTCCAAAACCTGATTGAATTGAGTATACAAAACCATTGAGCATAGCTTCACATCTGAATTTAGGATGTAATGTGTTAGGCCATTGGGGCATGCTGCTATTGAGGATGAGGATTTCATAATCTTTTCCTCAATAATATCCTTGCTCAGTGAAAGAGACCATTGCACTTCTTTATTTGTGGCAAAATTCGAATCTAATGTATTTTTGTATAGATGTGTCAAATATGCCAAGCATGACTCTTCAGATACCCCAATAGATTGCATGCTACTTTGTGTGTTCTGGGCTTGATTGATTAAATGCCTGAAGTTCCGGGAGTTGGTATTCCCCAGAGTCCTCCACATGACCTCTCCATCTCGTTGATGCTGCAGGAATCTTTGTGCCTTAGACCATTTTTATAAGAATTGAGCTTCCTCCTTGCTTGGAACAAATATTCAGGCTCACTTAAAGATCTTAATCTGAGCGCTCTCAGGGCTCTCCTTAACTTTATTTTATATAGCCAAGTATCATCATTGAATGAGTGGGGTTTAGATTTAGATTGTTGTTTTCCTTTAATAACCAAAGTATCCAAATTCCAGAACAGATCTTTAAATCTGGAAGGTCTTCAAAGCTCATCTATCAAATTTGAATGGGAATTAATCAAGTTCCATAGTTTATGATTCAGGACTGCACCATCCTTCTTAAAACGCATCACTCTATTTCGTCCCATATTAACACTCAGAAAATCTGAATGATAACTTTTCATGATACCTGTTGAGAGCGAGAACACCCCTGTTAGTATATTGTGATTGCTTGTCCCTTCCTCGACAATAACAAAAGTTTTACATTTCTCAAACCAGTCCTCTGATAACACAAGATAGTCAATTGTAGACCAGGACTATCCCCGCTTCCATGTACAACCAGCCTGAAGAGCCCACATCATACTACCATTAACTATCCGAATATTCCATTCTTTGTGTGGTCCAACAGGAGCCCTCGTAAGTGGGTAATTTAGATTTTGAACCCTCCGAGCAACTTGAAGAGATGCATTGAGAATTCAAATCACATGTCCATATTATTCCAATTGGGCCCTGCAGCACATTCATTTCCAGCAGTATTCCAGACAGAGAGTTTAGCAAATCTGCTAAGATGGATTCAGAGGCGTTCCAATACAAATTAATTAGTACCACAGGTTTGGCTTCTTTATCACCCATAAACTCAGCCTTTATCAACAAAATCCTCTGAATATCATTACTCAGGAGGATAGCGTTTGAAAAAATCGAGTTTCTGATCGCTGTCACCAAACCTCCAGATGGTGGACCACTACCATGATACCTTGCTAATTGTTGAGCCATTAGAAAGCCGAAGACTTTAAAACCCAAGGTGAGCCAGGTCTCCTGCAGCATTATCATATCTTGGCTTCCAATTTTATTCCCTTATTAGTTTATTCTTAAATGAGCTGGAGCCCCTCAAATTTCATCCCATCAATTTAAGTTCTGAATTTGTTTTAGGCATTCCCCCCGATCCCATTCAACTTGATCCTTGCAGCCACCGTGAGCCAGTGGAGAGATTTCAGGGCTGGAGAGGTACGATCCCTGGGCTTGAGGCCAAGGACAAGTCTCACAGTACTTTTCTGGATTCGTTGCAAAGGGCAAAGAGTAGAGTAAGGTAGATTTAGAAAGAGGCTGTTGCAGTAGTCCAGCCTAGAGAGAGCCAGGGCTCTGGAGACAATGAGCTTCTGGGGGAAATTGAAAAAAGGAACAATACCTCTGATGAGGTGCAGATGGTAGTGTGACTTCTTAGAGATGTCAGAGATGTGAGAAGAGAAGGAGAGGGTGGAGTCGAAAATGAACCCAAGGTTCTTCGCCTCAGAGGAAGGTGAGGGTAGAGGGACCAGGATGGGCAGTCAGAGTGAAAGAGGGAAAGAGGGAGCAGAGGTCCCAATGAGGAGGATCTCAGTCTTACTGGCAAAAGGCAGTGATCGCTGAAGGCACACCATTCCTGAGTTGCGGTTAGACAGTCATGTATGAGCTAGGGAGCAGAGGAGGCTGAGGGGAGCCTGAAGCATAGTTGAGTGTAATCTGCATAACACTGAAAGTTTGAACAGAAGGTAGAGATGAGGTGGGACAGAGGCGCCAAGTAATGGTTGGAGAGCCTGTGTGAGAGGTTAGAACCCTGAGAACACCACATGTAGAGAGAGAGGTGGTGGAGAGAAAGGACTGAAGTTGGACCTGGGAGGGCCATCCAGAGAGAAAGGAGGTCAACCAGGCTGGGGTCTGACCCGTGATTCCCAGGTTGTCACTGAGACGATTGATCAGGATGGCGCGGTTGAAGGTATCAAAAGCAGAGGATAGATCAAAAGGAACGAGGACAGAAGGAAGGTTAGCATCGAGATTAGAGAGCAAGTCTTCATGGGTGTACAGGAGAGCAGTTTCCATTCTTCTGGCTGCTCTAAAGCCAGACTGGTGGTCATGGAGACAACCAACATATTCAGTATGGAGAGTAAGCTGGCAGATGTCCAGCTTTTCTAGGAGTTTGCCGAGGAAAGAAGTGATATAGATCGGGCAGTAGTTTGCCAGAGAGGAAGGATTGGCATAGGGCTTCTTGAGGAGGGGGTGCACCAGGGAGTGCTTTAGGGGGGAAGGGAAGGTTCCAGTGCCAAAAGAGTGAATGCAGAAATTGGCCAAGGCTGAAGCGAGGGTGTCAATGGTGTCCTTGATGATTCTGGAGGAGTAGGGAGCACCTGCTTTGTCGGAATTGTCTAGAAACATTGTTGGGAGTGAACATGGGGATGGAGGAAAAAGGAGGAGGAGAGATGGCTGGAGACGGGCCAGGATCGTTTGAGGTAGAGGAAGAGGAGATAGTGGAAAGGATGTCCTGAGTTCATGTTGTGAAGTGAGAAGTCAGTGCAGTGCAAAGGACTTGGGAGGGAACAGGAGAGGTGGAGACTGCAGCAGGAATGGCCAGCTCCTTGCAGATTTGGAAAAGTTTGGCTGAGTTGTTAGGGCCCCAGAGATGCAGACTTGGATGTAATCTCTCTTCTTGGACAGGACAGAGAGTCTATAGTGCCTCTGGAGCAGGCGGCAGGCCAGTTTGTCAGAGGATGAGCCTGATGCCCTCCACTTCCTCTCAGCCACCCTACACTTGCGTTTAAGGGTGGCGAGGTCAGAAGTTGCAAGGAGTACAGTGAAGAAGACAGACCAAAAGAGGGAGAAAGAATATGGAAGAAGAGAGAACAGAAGAAATAAAGTTGTATTCCCTGTGGGACTGTGGCTTCAAGCAGCCCCCCAGGGCATCTCGAAAGAGACTGGCTGGGCTGCATATAATGGCTGCAGCCCAACATGATTCAGAGTCCCAGGCCGCGTGTGGGGTGCAGCTTGGGTGAAGTAACACCCCCGGCTGGAGGCACTTGTGTGGAGTGACCCCGAGATATGAGTATGGCCAGGCCGGACAGGCCAGGAATGATAGAGAGCCCAGGCTGGGGGGCCAAACCGTGTGGACCCAAAAAGATCAAAACCCTGGGCCTCATCATATGCAGTGTCCAGGGTGAAGATGTCAGAGCGACCATGTGGGGAAGTCTACCCACCTGGGGTCAGACGGGGCAGGTGGTGAAGAGCCAGTGGCCTGTGAGTTATCTGCTCTCCCTAGAGCCAGACGGGCAGAGCAGCGAGGGTATGACTTCCCTGGAGCCTGGCAGCATATGTTCTATGCTGTGAGAGGTTGTCGCAAAGTGCTGGTGGTTCAAGGAAGGCTCCGCCCAGGTGGGCATGACCTAGGCGGAGCCCAACAAGGGCTTCACCCGCCCACTGAATGTAATGGACTGTCACCGCCCCAGAGGAAATGGGCAGAGCTGCTTAAACCCTAATCCTTCAATACACCACCACAGATGAACAAACACAGGTTTTTAAAGACCCATTGAGCACTTCAACGGCACAGAGGAAATGAGGGCCTTCACAATTCCAGTACATATAAACACCACCACGAAGGAAACAGTAGGGCTCCACAAGTCCCCTAAAGTGGGTAGCACAGCCACAGAGGAAAATGGATTTGCTCAATCTCTTTTATCAATGCACACCATCACAGAGGATGTGATGGGTTTCTTTATTCCTTCATGCAAACTCCCCATATATAATGAGACCATATAGTGTGGCTTAAAGATGTGGCAGCAACCTGCGGCAGACAGGAGGTGGAAATAGCTGGAGAACGAACATTATCAGACAGGTGGGGAAGAACTTCACAAAGGAAATAGGTTCTGTACTTTGGGGAATTGTTATATGTTTAACGTGACTGGCACATGTGGACATTGGACTCAAAAGTTCAGGAAGTCTGCAGCTGGCAAATGTGATTTAAGTGATTATACTAAAAAGTGTATCAGAATAATGGAAGGGTTGGCATGAAGGAACGGTGTCCAGGGGAAGTGTGATTAGAAGCTTGGTTAAAGTTCATATGGTGTGGGGCTTGTGTCACATAGTATCTACTACTTTGTAAACGAGGTAGCAAGCTTGGATTGAGACCATGGAAGGGACCATAGCGGAATGGTAAAAGGTGGAACTGATTATTAGTTGACGTATTTTATATAAAATATGTAAGGGTAAACAACTCCCCTTATGGTGTACTGTGTCTTATCGAATATTAGGAACCCAGGATTGAGGCCCATCTCCTGTACTAACATTATTAAATTGCAGGTTGCTCAGCGCTTCACTGGACCAGCTTTTCTGGGAAAGTGGGGTGGTTCCAGTGTGGCCCATCACTGGCATGGTGGTAAATTTACAGAGTACTCAGCTGCACCAGGGTCAGAAAAACAAGAGCTACACTTGTGGTGGTGGAAAGGGTGCCCCCCCCCTAAAAATGCAAATCACGCTCTCAAGGAAAGAGGGCTTGTGTGGGGAAGGGCCATTACCTTTTCATTCTGTCCATGCTGCAATATGCACTGATCAAATGGGCCATGAGGACAAGCTTGTCTGCAGTGGCCCTTCTGAGGAAACAGCTAACGTTTGCGCTGTCAAGACTGATGGGCCATCTGAATGTGTAAAGTCAAATCTCTCCGCCGCCGGGAGTTCATTAATTAATTCATGAAAGAAAAGGTAAACGAAACAATGTTGGCCGTTTTCTTGATTCTGTTTTATTAATTTTTTATTTATTTGTGCATTTAGTTCATATATGAGAAACTTTAAGCACATTTGATAGCAAAAAAGCATTAAGAAAAAGAAAATCGTATAATAAAAGGTAAATAGTGTTAGTACATTTCATAATTAAAAGAATGTACCCAAAATTTAATTTTAACATTTGTAGAATTCATAGATTTTTTAAGAACATTTTTCGATATTTGATTCCATGTGTCGTATGGGAGCTGCTATAATGACAATGGACTCAGCTTCAAACGAAGTGGCCCAAAATTGGTCATGGCCAACGTCCTCGATGTTACTCACAAACCTACCCTACCTTTTGTGATAAAACGGTTCGAGAAGCATACAATTGGTCAGTACATTTCTGGAGGTCTCCATGTGCATGTGGCAAAGGCGGCAAGATCGTTTTCCCAGCGGTAGGTTTTTCCAGGAACCAATATGCTCCATAGGGTTAAGTTGATTTGAACTGAGATGTATTACAAAACGTTTGAGCTCCTCTTAGCATCATTTGATTAGATAAGAACATGGCTGTGAGGTAAAAGGTTCTGATGGTAGTACTCATTGTGTCATCTGATCCCCTGTAGTTTGTCAAGGTTTTTTTGTTATGTCCCATTTGGCCAATTTAATTTTGATGTTCTTTTCGTAATTGGGGTCAGTATTAATAATGTCCACATCCAGATCTAAGGCTTCAAGATGTGTCACAGCCGAAGATTCGAGCTCTTTGATGAAAACGTTGGAGTTTCTTGAATCACATCCAAAAAAAAAGTTAAGCTTGTTTTGCAGCACCTCACATTTCATTCCCATAGTCCTTAAGAAGCAGCATGCATGCTGCAAATAATTATGACATTAGGCTACTTTATCTTGCTAATATAACCTTCAGGAGGAGGTTTGTAGACCTACGAAGTTGTCCCTTTTCATTTCGGAATAACACATCCAGTGGTGACTCAAGGGGTGTTGCTAGGTCTGGAAAAGATCAGGGGCTAAGGTAATGTCGGGACTGGTGGGATTCAGGGCTAGCTATAGCCTTTTTGTTGTAGTCCCTGAGCTTCTATCCGGGGCTACAACCAAAAGACCCGGGGCTATAGCCCCCTCGGCACTCCCCTAGCAACACCTCTGGGTGTCGCTTTTCCTTGCATTTGGCCAAGCGTAGACTCACTTTGATAATGTTAAAAGTGATCTACAGGTACCATAATGCATAGAAAGAAGCAATACACGATGTGTCACTCTCACTCTCAGATTGGGCACAAATATATCTTATTAGTACCTGGCAAGGGTCAATGCGCTTGTAAAATGCAAGCTCATTGGCCCTCACCAGGGCCTTACCTTGCCTAGAATGCTGTGAGCCCCGTGCGGTGTCCAGAGTTCTTCCCACGTCTGACCACCATGAAAAGGGACAAGGGACTACATGTAGTCCCTTTGCCCTTTCCTTGGTGGCCATTTTTTTGGTTTACTTTTTTTCACATAGATTTTAATGGCCACCTTCGAAAGGGAGAAGGGACTACATGTAGTCCATTCTCCCAGATCGCTAGCGGCCATTTATTTGGCTTTTTTTTCTCAAGTCAAGAAACGGTTGCAGCGCCATTTCTTGACTCGAGGAGAATTGCAATTAGTATCCCGGTATGATGTGCCAGGGTAAAAATGGCAATATGACCCTCAGAGGGCAGCCATTACCGGTCGGGTAATGCCCCCGAGGCTCAATTAAAGCCCTCGCTTCACTCGGACTTCTAACTATGGCAACCAGTAATGACCCTTGTCCTTGGGTCATATTGCCCTCTTATCACATTTCTGGGCACACACTATCATTGTAACTGTGCCCTGCAGCATGACCTGTATGTTGTCCAGTGTAACATATCAGCAACCCATCCAATCCACACTTTATTTTATTTTATCTTCTTTCTAGTAGCTATGCTTCTGCATTCGTACTGCGACAAGCATAACGTACAGGTACATTAGTGCAAAGAAATGGGACTACTACACTGGAGTGGCACATGCTGCTCACAGTGCGAGGCACACACCGGAGTGGTGACTTCCCTCATCGGCAGTGTCCTGTCCCGCTACGTAGGCCTAATTCATGACAACAGGCACGCTCAGGCAATAAAAAAGACCACCCCATTAAGGAATCTGGAATCAACTTACGTTTATTCATTCACGCCCCTCCCTCATCCTTTGTGGCCAAATGACCCTGGGTTTTCCATATGTTTTGCCGGCATGTAATGTCAATGGCACAACATCACACCCACTACCGTGGGATTTGCAACAACCAGTTGAAGAACAATTGTCTACTTCAGCTGAATTAAGCCACTGACTGATAGAATGCAAGAGACCGGTCTCTCTACTGATAAGGCCTACAAGTGCTTGAAGGAGCTAGTAGGTGAGAGTGTAGCACTCCATAAAACACCCAAATCAATAATGCAGATAAAGTGGCTCTCAGTCCATCACAACGACTTAAATGAGGCGAAGCAGACTTGCAAATGAAAGCTGGCACACTGATTATATACCCACGCTGAGCCGAAGATCACACCGCCGTCATCATCACAGGACAAGGTAACTGCAGCCAAGGTAGGGAAGGGTAGAAACGGTTGGAATATATAGAGTGGTGAAGTGCCCTTGCTGGAGAGGCAGAGAGGAACTATCAGTCTGTTGTTGCTGTTTATGTTCAGCTGACTGGCTCCAGGCTGTACACATAAGGATGCGGAGCAAACATGGATGAGGAACATGGAGTTGCAGTGAACTGAGGTCAACAGATCGGGCTGCCATTCTGAGGAATTGAAGGCGCCAGAGTTGTGTTGAATTGCTGTCTCACTGAAGTCTCGCCCTGAACCTGATTGGCGAGGAGAAAAGTGGCACGAATGAGGGGAAGAAATGTTCAAATGCCACTTGCAGTGAATGAATGAAGTAAAGTTGCTTGGTGATATAATGTGCTGAATTTTGTAAACAAGATGTTTGAACAGATAGTTCTTTTATTAGGTATTAAGCTCAAGTTTCCATCTGCTTATCACCCATAGACGAATGGCACCTGTAAGAGATTAAAGGGACTATTAATGGAAAGAATAGCAAAGCTCAAAATAACCTTACAAAACGGATGGCTACATTGACTACCCCTTGCCTTAAATGCCCTGAGAATTCAGCCTGGTACAGATAACCATCTAACTCTTCATGAGTTGGTGACTGGATGCTATGTGAGAACCCCACTAGCTCCTCCAAGTAAGAAGTGATGCCCACAGTGTAGCAAAGGCATTAGATGATGAGATGCACGATTACCAAACAATGATGACTGCAAGTATTTCTTTCATGTCTCAATGGATCAAAAATAGAAGGGAGGGTCAAAAAGAAGTAACAAAGTGGCAAAGACAATCAACTGAGTTATTTCGAGGATTTGCTGCAGCCACCTGTTTTGTAGGCAGGAGATCAGGTGCTGGAACGGATATATGTGTACACCTGTAGCACACCTCATTTTGAGGGTCTCCACGAGGTGGAGGAAGTTAGTCCCACTGCAGTGAAGTTAAAAGGATGGTTTAAATGGAGTAATAACTGTGATATAATTAGTATTATGATTTGTGTTTTCCTCCTTATTATGATGATGTTTAGAGACATAAAGATATGGAGGATGTTAATAAATCAACTACTATTGTCCCCACTAGAGGCACAGACATATTTTTCTACAATATAACTAGTCATCTATGGTCTCCATTTAAAAGGGATGTTGAGGATTACCATGAAAATATAAATACATATCTAGACAATTCGGCTCATTTAAAGAATAATCTATTGTATCAACACATGAAAATGGTGGGGAGAAGAATGTCAGATGAAAGCTGTTATGTTTGTTCCCTTATAACTTATGCTTTGGGAACATCTAAAATATGTATAGCAACAGAGGTTTCAGTGAAAAAGTCACATTGCCTGATGCACCTTGCAGTTTGCCTGACAAGAAGACAATTCCAAGGCAGAACAGCATCCATTGTATGGGTGAATAAAACAACGTCTCAAAGAGAAGACAATTATGTACAAGATATAAAATCAAGAGAAAACCAAAATACAAAGCATTGAATAATAAAATATGAACAGCCTGGAATGAATGAATGTAGCAAGAATCAAGACAGAAGATAACAAGATGCTCCAATGTGAAGATAAGACTGGGGAGGAAATACGAGAATGCTGGGAAAGAGGCCAGCTATGAATTAAAGGAGCAGTGTAAACTACTGAAGGATGGATTGATTGATTGGTTGTGTGTAAAACACTAGCATTAACAGGACAGTGGGAAGAAGTTGTGATGAACATAGAGAAGGAATGCAAGGACCAATGGCCTAAGACTGGGTCAATAATGTGGGGGGGGCACTTGCAAATACTACCCCTGACGAATTTGTCATTATGTTTCAGAAATAATGGCACAATCAAAGCTGGAGAACATCTCAAGTCTGGCTACGTTTTTGATGTCCCACACATGAAGAAAGGAACTGCAGTCCTGATGGACAACTATTGGGCCTATGGATCAAGAGCATATATGACACTGCGGCCAAAATGGAGAGGAGTATGTTCATTGTTCCTGATAAGTATAACGGCCTTGGTAGTACCAAGTGACTTACAGATAACATATTTTCCAAAGATGGATGTACACCTGAGGAAGAGAAGATTGTTCAGCAGACACCGACAAAAGAGAGAGAATTACTTCTCAGCAAAATCACTAGAACAGAACAGCAGTGATATTTACATCTATCTGCATGCCAGGAATTCCAACTGGGGTAAATGCCAATTGGTTAGCGATCACCAGATGGGAGCTGCTGTAGATGATCAATATGACAATAAAACAATTTAATGCAATCAGAGAAGAAATGAGGGAAAATCAGGCTTTTGGCCCTCCAGAACCGGTGAGTCCTGGAATTAAGGAGGCAGGTGCGCCAAGATTGGGTATTCTTGCTGTACATTTGTACCTGCCCATGATGGTGAAAATGGGACCCTGACAGAAGCAATAATGATGTTGTTAACCCTCTCACCCAAAGATGGTGGCTTAAGTAGATGAGAGGGAGGAGGATGATTGGTTTACAACCCTTTTTTCATGGCTTCCAACCTGGCTGGTGAATGCCTTCAAGGTATTTGGATTAATCTTAGTTTTTTTATATTGCTAGGATTGTGGCTTATAAAGATCATCTTGGGACAATGCCAGAATACAGCCAAGAAAGCTATTGGAATGAAGATAATTGATATAGACACTGAAACTAGACCGCAAATGTAGAATGAAGCTGGCACTCATGAGAATATAAAGAAAAGTACTCTTGCACCTCCAGGAACACAGTTCTACTACCCTAGGGATCATAAAATATATGTAGGATGTTGACTATTCTGTCCACCATTTGAAGATTGCTGTCACATTACCTGGAGTGTGGAGGAATATATAAAGAATGCAGGTCACCTGAGTGGGTTGACAAGGATATGGATCCCAAAGAAATGAGAGTTTGAAGAAAAGATGAAGGAGGCTGAAGAATAGAATTTGTCTGAAGATTCAACCAGAGGGGGGAATGTTTTCTCAATGGTTCCTGCCCCCTTACCACCAACATATTGGAATAGCAGACAAAGGGCTATGGATAGGACCTCTTGTCTAATCCCAATACCGTATTGTGTGTATGCGAGACATTATGCACTCAGATAGCCATATAGAATGTACCCTCGCACTGAAAGTGTGGAAGCATGCCGGATGGAAGAATGTCATCATGCACCTATGGACTTCATGGAGTGTTAAGTGGTGAAATCTGATGAGGACAGAGTGATGTCATAATGAAGATATATGAACCTATGCTCTAACAATATGAAAATACTTAAGCGTGATGATGTAACTGAAACACCAACAGAAATATGTACATAAAGCTAAAGTAATCATGGATATAAAGAAAAATGAAGTAACTTACCGGTTAATAAATGTAAACATGCCGTAACGCATGATAGATGAGACATATAGAAGCTTTCTATCAAGGAGTGTTTAATGTGGCAAAGATGGCCATGATAGGAACCTGGATGCTGGCTCATGTCAAAATCAACAAAGTTACCTCAGAGACAGACCGAGGCTGCAGAATCGGGAGATGTTGGAACTACAGCTTGTGTGCAAAACAGTGATGAGTCGAAGTTGACCAAGGATCAAAGATACTATTTCAAGGAATAATTATAATTAGATTAAGGAAGAAGAAACATCTGCAACAGCCAAAGCATTACTCCATCAAAAGTGTATAAAGTCTACACAAGATAGAGTGAGCAAGTCTCAAGAGGCCAAGAGGAGCAACGGCACCCTGCATAATTGAATCAAATAGCATTAAATAAATAATAATACATTGACAAATGTGTGGTCTCTTGACAACTCAGAAGTTGAAGACAAGGGCTATTCATTAGAGCTGCTCACACTCCCTCAAATGTTCCAGGTCAGTGAGCAGACTACAAGGTCAACAACAGATCGAAGACTTTGGCTTATGGCTGACCGATGAAGGATGATGGATTAATTGGGAGAACAGGGAGTAATCTGGCGCAATTCAAAGCACCTAGGTTTATATTCACGTACGTGCTGCTAGAGAGCTGAAAGTGCAAGGTTAGGATAGTATGCCACTCAATCTGTGGGTCTAAAGGCCAACCTGCTATACAATGTAGACCAATCCGCTGCTATTTTGAAAGCTATAATCAGTACTATGGGGGGTCATTCTGAGGTTGGTGCTAAGGGAACAACGATGCCGGTAAAGGAATACTGGCATCGAATACCGTTACGGGCTATTCTGACCAGCCCGACCGCTATTAACGACATTGTAAAATACGGTGCCGTTAATAGCGGTCTGGGCGTGGGCACACAACCCACCATGCCGGCAATAGCGGAATGCCGTAAACTGGAGTAGATCACAAGGTAAGCGGACATGCAAATTACGGCTTCATGAAGGCATTAAAAGTGCCCACCGGCATGCCGTAAATACCGGCATCGCAGACCTACCGTAAAATGCCATGTGCAGTGATCCCAAATGCCAAAGGTGCACACAGTCAGTTTTCCCCACTACAAAATGAGCACACCCACACACCACACCAGCAACAACACCAAGGAAAACAGCAGGCACCACAGAGGAGATGCAGCAGGAGAAGGAGGGTGAGACAGGCCCTGCATGCCCCACCAATGCAGCTAGCTTAACCACGCATGCAGCCCCCAATCCCAAACATCAAAGCCAGTCCCTGCAACCCAACCCCACAGCACATCCACACCCCGTACCGTCTGGACCGTGACACCATCAACACCATTGTGGACATGATATACGACTGTCAGTCTCATTGAAATATGCACAGCCATCCCCCCTCTACTGAAGGTAGTGTCGGTGCTCCACCTCAAGCACACAACAGAATACATATCTCTACCACGGACTCTCCAGGAGATACTAGAAACAAAAAGGTGGCCTCATGCCATGGAGGTGGTTTAACGCAATCACAAACTATACCACCACAAACAGATGGAGATGGAAGGTGACGCAAGCAAGATCTTCACACATTGTGGTGCACATTATCCCGGATCAACCACAGGAATGCTGCATGTCACCATGGGTAAAATCAGTGCAGAATGTCAAAAATTGCAGAGGCTACTGGCAACGCTCACAATCAGAAAATCCTACACAACACAACAAATCACCAAATTCACACAAACACAGCAATATGCGTACACAATGGATGAGCTACAATACGGCAGAGCACACCGTGTATCATCGAAGATGCAACCCACACCATTATCCTATGGCACAGGACATGTTGAGGGCCAAAAAATAGCTTGCATACAACCAGGGATATGTGCATGTGACCAACGATAATCTGCCGGCATGTGTGACTAGTACAGCTGTCCATCATTATTCGCATGACATTTACCGTTAATTGCCTCACATGCAGGTGATAGTGGCTATCCCTTGATGCCGTGGCTCCTCACCCCTGTCCGAAACCCACAGAACAGGCACGAGGAGGACTACAATTGTTCCCATTCCGTACCCGTGTGGACATCGAGCAGACCTTTGGCCTGTTGAAGGCACGATTTGACTGCCTCAGCCGGTCGGGTGGGGCACTCCGCTACAGGCATGAGAAGGTGGCCAAGATCATCATGGCATGTGTCGAGCTGCACGATATGTGCATCTGCCGGAACGTACCCCTGCCCTCTGACATTGAACTGCTACCATCTGGTGATGATGAAGGGGAGGAAGAAGATGTGGCTGGACATCATCGCGGTGGTGATGCACAGGAGGGCCATACTGTGTGCAAGTCCGTGATTGCACAGTATTTGTGACACACATGGCAGCAGAGGGTGACATGATGGTTGGACAGAGGGCACTGGGTATGGGGGTACAACTACACCATGCACTGTAACTGAATAATAGATGCATGCACAATGATGAATGTCCACTCAGGTCTTGTTTTTCACACAACCAGTGTATTAAATGTAACAAAGTAAACTTAAGTGACAAAACCGTCTACCACCCTCACCCCCTCCCCTCCCCCGACAACTCCACCAGACACCCTCCTCCCCTCCCCCTCACCCCACAACTCCCCCACACACGTCCCATTGAGTCCCCAAAGCCTACATGAGGCTGCCATGACAATTACTCGGCACTCCCTGGCCCAGGGGGCGGCATGTCTTGTTGACGCTGTGTACAGTTCGACCTGCGGAGCGGTCTTGTTTGCGTGGAACTGCAGGACGACGGTGTGGCCGCCTGCTAAGGTTGTGTGGCGGGATGCCCTGCCTCCATGGCATCCGCGATGTGCCCTAACACCGGCCAGAGGGCCGAGACCTCCTCGCAGAGGCGGCTGGTGTTGTCCGAGAAAGATCTCACTATGGAGGCAGTGTTGTCCATAATGGACCGGCCTAGTGCAGCTAACTCCGTACGCCACTCCTCCCTGGCCAGCCTGTTGTCCTGTACGAATTCACGCACAAGGGCAGTTAGCAGGTCAGCCCGCTGCAACCCTGCGGGTGCACTGTGGAGGTATTGGGCTCCTGGCTGTCATGCCCAGCCTGCTCAACCTCCCCAGCCCTGAAAACTGGAGTGAAGTGTCCCTCTGTGTGCTCATGGCCGAAGTGCTCTGGGGTGGTGGCGTTCCCGGTATCGAACGATGATACTTGGGGGGATACAAGTTGAGTTGGGGTATGGACCACATCCAATAGATCGTCCTCCATGGCGCCCCAGATGTCCTCCTGTGTGTCATCCACAGTCAGGGGTGCCGTGGCTGCCACCTCCCCAGCCAAACTCGACTCCTCCGAATGTGGTGCCTCACATGTGTCATCAGGCTGACCAGTGGGTGGGGGTGGTGGTGCTGTGCCCTCCAAGGGCCTTGGTGGCACATGTGCAATGGGTAACTGCGGTGGCCTGGATGCTG
This sequence comes from Ambystoma mexicanum, assembly GCF_040938575.1. NCBI lineage: Eukaryota > Metazoa > Chordata > Amphibia > Caudata > Ambystomatidae > Ambystoma > Ambystoma mexicanum. Next base: position 194,920,498 of record NC_090939.1, read on the forward strand.
GTACACGGCGCCCCTGGCTTGTCCCCTCGAGGTCGACGGCGGGTTGCTGTACTCCTGGGGCCTCTTCCAGGGTGTGGCCTGTGTAGGGGTTGCATCCTGCCCATCACTGTCATGGTCAGTGCCTGTTAGGGTGGAAGAGAGGGACGGCATGAGTGATGTTTTGATAGGCATCACACATACATTGGGACAATTGCTCATCCACACAATTGGGGGTAATAGGCATTTGTGTTTGGAAGGTCATGTCATTTGATACATGGGTAGTTGATGCAGGCATATGTTGGCATCACTCATGTTGGCCAGGAACAGTGCTGTCTGACATGCATACTATTTTGGACATGCACGCTGTGTGCCTCGTGGAATTTCCTACTTTGTGTGGTATGCGTCATGTACAATATTGCCTTGCACCAGGCATTTGCATGCCTCTGTGATGCATCGGCCTACTTTGCGGGGAGTGTGTATGTGTGGGCGACCATAGCTTGACTCTTCGGACTGACATTGGGGTTGACTCATCAGATTTGGCATAGCAGTGCTTACTTTGGACACTCACCTCCAACGTCTGATGTTGTGGCGCCACACTCCATCTCGCCTACACCTTCCATGGATTCCGTCCCAATCATGCTTGCGCATATGTCCTCCCATGGGGTGAGCTTTATCAGGGAACTGGGACCTCCTCCTGTTCCTATGGCCTGGCTGCGATTGACAGAGAGGATGTTGCGCACCCTTAGTTGCAGGTCGTCCCAACGCTTGCAACAGTCTTTTACTGTGCGTGGTGTGTTGCCCACAGCACTAACTTTCTGGGCAACAAGTGCCCAGATCTCTTTTTTCCTTAGCACTGCCTCTCTCCTCATGTTGCTAGAGAAGACTGTGGCAGCATGCTTGTGCAGTGTGTCCACAAGCATCTGGAGCTCATCCTCATTAAATCGTTCCTTTCTCAGGCCGGCAGCTCCCTTCTTCAAGGCCTTAGGCATTGTGGCCTTGGAGGTGGATGTTTTCAAACAATCAGCAGTGTCCCAGGGGTCCTGTGTGATGAGGATGGCAATGGATTGTGTTTTTAAAGATGGCCGCCGTGCTCCTTCCTGTTCCTGTGCGATGACGCTACTTCAGGTTCCGCTTATTAGCAGTGACCGTAAATAGCGGTGACCGCTAATTACGGTCACCGCTATTTACGGTCACCGCTAATGATGCATTGAACAATGTCGGTAGTGTTATCTGTGCTACGCGTGATGCCAGTAAGGGCTTTTTGGGAGCCTTTTGCGGCATGGTGCTAGATACCTTACTGGCATGGCGTAAAGCTTGTGCCCGCAAAGTCGTAATAGTCCTCTATTAGCGGACTGGTGCCAGCATGGACACGCTATTTGCGCCATGCCGGTAAGGGACGTTACTTACCTCCAAACTCGGAATGACCCCAATATGTATTTAGAGGTAGTTCAATGTGTGTCCTGCAGATAAGAGGCAGCCAATGATGTATTCATTCTTACATAGTCTATATTTATATATGTTCCCTTAACCAATCCCTTCCTTTGATAGGTTTTATGATTTGCCACGAAGGATGATGTCATAGATGACACATATTGGGGTATAAGACCTCTATGTAATCAAGCTGCTGTGTGATTGTGCATGCATCAGTCCGATGCCTGTCAGTTCTCCCGGCTTTATTAAATGAGAATAAAGTAGTACTTTGCCATATTCCTTGAGTCTATCCGGTTATCTGGCCTGAGATCTTTATTTGCAATTCCATCTAGCACAAAAGACGCTTCAAGGTGCTAGAGCACAGTCTCAGTCCTGCTCCCTGAGAAGGCATGCAAGAGTCCCGTTACAGAGTTCCATTGTAAACAGCGGGCCTCAGGCACAGAGGCAGTGGGAAGCAGAGGTGCGACTGGAGCCTTTAGGACACCACTCTGCCACTGTGTTATATGTCCTTCTCTGCAATAGGCGTGGCATAACAGGAGCCATTGCTGTCAGTACTGACTAATGGGAACATACCTTTACTGCCAATGGCAGTAATTGTTATGGCTACTTACTGAATATAGTAATAGCTCTGCATGCATCATAATTGGGAAATTTGAAAGTAGAATATGCCATTTCAGCCATGTCGCACATGCCACAGCACTACCCAGTAGCCATCCCTAGAGGTACACCTCTAGTTCAGAGCCACTGAGCAATGCATTACAGTTATGCTAATTACCTTGAACACATGTTTTGTGTTCCAGAAATTGTTTCTGGGGTAATGTTTGTGTTTAAAGGCAAACCCACGCTTTCAATAATGGCAAAGACAGCATACGCATTTCAACCTTTTAAGGAATCATAATCATTGCAATATAGTCTGACATTCTTGTGGGTGGAACCCTGGGGTGTGTTTACCAAACACCATCAATATTTTGGTGGGTCTACAAAAGCATGAAAAAAAAACACTAGCTAAAATGTGAAATTAGAAAAGGCAATAGGCAATTTCAGCTAATTCAAACAGGCCAATACATTCAAAAAACAAAACTAGAATCCTGACTCCACCTATAAAAAATCCATGCCTATTGGCTTTAATAATGCCTGTTTTAAATTGTGTTAAGTCTGGTGGAGTTTGTGGATAAGATGATACATAAAATGTAAACTATTTTTCCCAGTTTGCATGTCTTTAACAAGAACCCTACCCAAAAGAAGAGAAAGGCCTTCACAAAGAGATGAGAACTTGCCTACAGTCTTACCCACCAGCATCACTTCAGTGATCCATTCTCCTTGAGAAGCCACATCACCATGGACCAGTTGTTTTTATACGTGCTTTGACCACCATCTAGTGGTCAAAAGTGAAACCTATTTCTCAGAACATTTCCCAAAGTCAACCCCATTGTATTACTTGCTTAGCAAAACGCCATTATATCACACTTAGGGCCTGATTCATGGAAAAAGGCACATTTAACCCGCAAAACTGGCATGCAGAAAACGAATTTGCATGCCCCTACACAAATAAAATCTGTGCGCTATGCGTATTCACAGAATTTTCCACTCACAACAACCAAATGCGCAAGGAGCGGCCATAACACCCACGACATGCCCCCACACAAACCACACAACATTAGTGCCTACCTCGGCCAGACCATCCAGCACACCGAAGAAATTGCATGTGATCGCTCTGTAACTTGTGTGCAGCCCAAAATGTGCAAGCACCTTGTAACTCATAACTTTTAAGTTACGAGGTGAGGCTCATAACTTGGGTGCGCCTTCGCGATTATACATTCCGTCACATGTATGATCAGCATTTTGCTCATTGTTTCCTATGGTCCCTTGGACTTTACGCCTGCTATAATTTGGCGTATGGGTCCTGGGATTTGCCTGTGCTTTTTCACGGCCCGAGGTTCTGAGTTCAATCCATGAATACGGTTATATTTGCGCAGCTATGGGCGTGTGATTGCTTGACTGTGTACAGTCCCTCAACACAGCCAAATGTTTGCAAGTTCTTCCTCATTCTGCATGTTCCGCCCTTATTTTGGTCAATGAGTAGGCCTGGCCCACACTCTGCGTGGAGTCTCGCGTGTGAGTCTGTGAGAGACATGCCGGGCCTGCGCAAACGCCACCCAAGTCCCAGCAAAGCCCTTCGCAGTCCGTTCCATAAATTGATTAACAGGGATTTGCACATAGATTGACACCCGAATCCCTGATTTTCGATGCAAATATTTCCATTAATAGGCCCCTTAAACTATAAAACATTCTTAAGCATGCTACACTTTAATAAGCAAGTATTTGCATAACTCATCATCTTCTCTGTCTTTAGAGATCATCGCTGTCCTTTTAGGGCTCACATTTGCCTCTCTGAAGCAGCTTTCAGCTTTGTGTGGAGTAAAAATATTCCTCTAAAAAGTAAACAATTTAGCAGTATAAAAAACAGTTGAGGAGGGTAAAACACTTTCTCGCACTCACCCTTATAAAACTGCACCAAAGTGGTACCTAAAGTATTGTCCCTTTTTCCCAGGGCTCCAAATAAAGTTAGAGATTGCAAATGTCACTGTTGAAGAGTTTCCCCCCACCCCAAATACCGAAAATGTAATAATAATTATTTTTATTGGATATTTGTAAGGTCCTTTTACAACAAATGGTGTTTCAAGTTTCCACAAGCCAAAAAAGGCACGCGGAACAAGGGAGAAAGATAAAAATAATGGTTCTCTTACGCCTTGTGACATTCGAATTGTACAAATGCAGTACCAAGAAGTACAAAAGGAGGGATGGGGGAAGTGCTGGTCTATGCGAAATGCTAGGATGGTAAGGGAAGTGCAGGGTAAAGAGGAGAGATTGAAGTATTCTTCCTGGTCTTAAGGTAAGCAATCATGAAGCAGGAACCACTCCAGACCAGGTAATGTAAAAAAGAGGAATGCTTCTTTCTTATGTCTTAGTTACAGGTAAAAGCCAGTTATGAAGACCGATAAAAGAGCATCCTTCTGGTTCCCGTATCTCTCCAATTGTGTCCCAACATCCACTTAGAAAACTCTCATCACACAATCATTTCACATGCATCATACCATTGTAACATTCCATGCAGCCACTCAGCTGACACAATAAAGATATACTAATACAGAATACTAGAGAGTGCAAGTGAAAAAGTGGGGTGAAGGAGGGGAGGAAGAGGGCCACAGGGGCTTGGTGAGTGCTAAGAGGAGGACAGGAGGGCAAGTGCCAGGGATTACATGGGGTGCAGGGGGTGAGGGTCCACATGCTAGGTGCCTGGGGGGGGTAGAGTGGGTGTGGTGGGACTGGTGCCCTGTAAAACTCATAGGTAACCAGGCAGCAAGTCACTGAGGCAGACAGGAGTATTAGCAGGGGAGAGGGAAGGTAGAAGAGTAAAAAAAAGGGTTTTGAGCAGCTTCTGGAACTTAAGGAGATCTGGATGAAGCCTAAGAGGTGCAGGGAGACCATTTCAGAGGGAGGCTCCTGAGGAGGAGAGAGATTTTCCCCTACTCTCTGCTTAGAGACGTCTCTGATCTGCAGAGTGTTGGAGCTAGAAGGCGGAAGGGCTCTAGCTGGGAGGTATTTAGGGAGGAAGGCTTGGATGTAGCAGGTTCCCAGGCAGGGACATCATTTTCGGGTCACCAGGGGTCACAGCTGCAACCCCTGGGGTCTCCTTTGCTGCCCCTGTGGTCTTCTTTGCTAGCCCTGAAACATTGTTTTTGAAAACGTTTTATTTAAGCTACTGGGCTGTGGCTAGCACACGTGGCTCTTTGATTCTGAAGTGACTGGCGCTTTTTTTCAGGGAGTTCCACATGTGTAACACTTTGAGCAGTGACCCTAAATAAGAAAGAATAGGAATAACAAATAATTTGTCTTTCTGGAATTCAATATAATAATTGCTGTTTATTTCGGCACACTTCAGGGGCTCAGTCACTCATTTAGGTTGTTCTTAAACACCTCAGCTCAGATTTCATCCTTCTGAGGTCAATAAATGAGTACCAACATAGGTTGGGTGATATTGTATGTATATTTTTACTACCTAAAGAGCTTAAGCGTAAGTGCTTTATAATAACACATCATTATCATTTGGCCTTGGACATCTGCTTGCATTCACAGTAATTTGATAATATGGGCCTTGTATATACACGATACATATGGTGATCCATTCTTGTGTGAAATGTTTATCACATTATAGTGATATCGTAACCAAATTTTTCGTAGTGTACTTAGTAACAATGCTATGTGATGCCACTTCCTCTTTTGCCAAGGGGTGAAAGGCTGTGTTCTATCATTTCCCGTGATGTTACTTTGGGGGTTAGGTCAAATGACATCACTTCCTGTGATGTCATTAGAGGTCTAGGGTCATGTGACATCACGTCCACTACCTCTGGCATTTTGGTGAAATTATGTCCCTGGTCCCATGCCCAAGAAAGCCTTTTGGATGAAGTAGATTGGATGATGTAGAGGGTCTTCAACTTGATCCTAGCAGCAACAGGGAACCAGTGTAGAGGTGTTAGGGCTCAGACCACAGTAATGTTCTTGCTGATCTGTTCTGGAATGTTTTGTAGTGGGTGCAAAGGAAATTGAAAGCGGATTGTCATTCTGCACAAGCCCTATTCCTTCCTCACCCCCGACGACCATCGCACCTAAAAATCACTTCCGAGGCAGGATTAACAACCGCAATTTCAAGTATAAGGTTCACATTCTTCCTTTACTAGGTTTTTTTAGATACTGGCTGCCCCCAAGAAACTTTAGGAAAAAGTACAATAACATATGTTTGTTGTACCCACTGCAGAAGATGTAATCTTCTACAAGGCCCTAGTAGGACCCTTGAAGTTTCTTACTTTCCCCCATCTGAATGGACCTTTACTTTCCCTGCCTGGATGTGGTCAGGTTTAGCCGAGAAAGCCTTACAAACCGGTCTACTCAATATTCCCTTGACATATTTCATCCACAGATGATTTACAGCCCACAAGCACCTTTATCCCAGGCATCCCCAAACTATATCAGCAAATGTCTAAACATAGCCGGTGTCCCTAAGCTTCTAATATCAAGCCCCTCCATGTCCAACATATCGGGGGAACTCAGTGCAAGAGAGGGACAACAGTAACTTCAAAAATAAAATTCATGAGTTTGCAGCTTTCAAGATTGGACCACCCCAAAGTGTTTACCCATAAAGGGACGCCCACAGCGTTGGTAGTCTAATATGCAGAGAGGGGCACTTTCAGTGATCTTCTCCTGATCTTACTAGTGAACCCCTGAATTCCCAAAGTTCCATGATTAAAAAATAAAACATAGGTGTTCTTTACTACTGGGGAGCCAGAACCCTGTTGAGGAGAACCTCACCCAAAGATAGTCAAATTCAGCCACGTCCATGACCCACCGCACACCATCCCAACAGTAGCTCGTGGGTTAGATCTTTCCGAGAGCCCCAAGTCCTCGGCGTCAATGTACTGGTGTTGAAAACCAATGTCTTCACTCTACGATATGACTCGGAGGACCCCAGGAGCTGAATGATTACATTCTCAGCCCTTGCCAGCAGGACCACATCATTTGCAAATATTAGCACTGGGCTAACCCCAGTGAAATGATGTCTCATTGAAGGTTCTGAAATTAGCTTTCCTGTTAGTGTCTTAACCAATTGCATCGGACCAGCCAGTCAACCAATGATGTACTACTTATTAGAATGCAGACATATTTTACACTAATGTACGTTTTCACATATGGAATTAACACACATTACCTGGGCGTCACCCAGGTGACTTACTACCTCAGTACACTTATAATTGGTGTTATGGGTAGTTAACATTAGTTTGTGTATGTGTGTGTATATGGCATTATGTGCAAACCTATATGCAGCAATCGATTCAGAACAAACCAGGGTTGGCTTGTCCATAATAGGGGGGAGCTGACCCACCACCCATTATGGAGCAAAACTTGGCTTCCATTAAGATTTTCATTTTTCCAGTGCGCATACCCAATGGGAAATGCAAGTCCAGAGTGTTTTGCTTCCCCAGCCTTGCATAGTCCACTGGGCAAGCAGGCTGGTGAACTGCTGGCTGAAATGTGCATGGGGGTGCTCCTGTGCCTTCCCACGCAGTAAAGTCTCCTGGGGTGGTGAGATGGAGGCTCTCTGGTTCTACCATGCATGCCAGGAACCGTGCAGGGTCTTCTGCTTCCTGGTTCCCCCGTGCATGTTGCCAAAAGCCAGAGGCCTGGGGAGCAGCTGGTGAGTCTGTTGCTAGAGTGGAGTAGGTAAGAAAAAAAGCACTTTTCTATATCTGTATGCATATGTGCGAGGATGAGTATGTATGTTGTTGTGTGCATGCCAGGTGTCTAAGGGAGGTTATGAATGAGAGTAGAGTATGAATGATGTGTGAGTCTGGGAATGTGTGCATGTGTGAATGAGAAACTGGTGTGAATATTCTAGGTGCACTTGTAAATGATTCATTGAGTATGTGTGCATGATTTTGTGTGTGAATAGGTATGCATGTGTGTGTGTGTGTTTGTGTGCAAGCCTGGGAAGTCATTGGTGAAGGTTGCATGGAGGTTTCAGCATGGCATCTTTTACTGGCATTATCGCCAAAGCCACCTTGATGAGTGTTACTACATGGTGGGATGCGTGGATTGCAGCATACTCCATTGGGGCCGGCCTCATGGTGGGTTTGACATGTCAAGTTTTAATGGCATTAGGGCCAAAGTCAACTGTACTGTTGGGTCAGGTGGGGACAGGAGGTAATTTATTAAGGATGGCTTCATGGACATTTTCCCACAGTACTATGTTATGTTTTACTGACATTATGGGCAAAGCCAACATGATTGTTCACATGTGCATATACTGGCCTACATTGGTGCATTCAGCATGGGCATGTTTTCCTACAGTTGCAGGGCATTTTCTATTGACATCCATGGTAAAACCAACATGATACATGTTCTTAAGTGGCCATACTGGCCTACATTGGTGCAGCCAATATGAACATGTTTTATATCTGTGGCATAGAATGGTTTAATGGTATCAATGGTTAAGCCAACATGATGAGTATTCTTACATTGTCATATTAGCAGCCAGTCTGTACATATTTTCTTACTGTGGCACAACAGGTTTGTACTGGAATCAAGGTTAAAGCTGTTATGATGTGTGTGCTTTTACGTGGATATACTGGCCTACATTGCTTTAGCCAGTCTGGACATGTGTTTTTTTTTTTTAGAGGCACAGCATTTCTTGCTTGTAAAGACAGTAGGAGTATAATACTACGAGGGGATGCTGGCATATATTAGCAGAGCCAGCATGGGCATGTTTTCTTATAGTATCATTACTGCATTATGGACAAAGAAAGCATGAGTATGTTCTTATATAGGCATACTGGGATATATTGTGCAACTATTAAGGAAAGGTATGGTCACAGCCAGCAAAGAAAATGTTCCTTAAACTGGCATAACTTGGCTTCTATTGGACCTTTTTCATTTGTTAGCCTACAGAACCAATTACAAAGTGTGCATTTTTTATCCAAATGTTCACCCAAAATATGCATCATTTTAACCCATTCTTGCTAACAATGTTTTGGGGGAGAACCGCCATTTTTCCCCTGCCCGTTAGCTGCCATTCGTTGGTGTGGGTTCCCATGCAAAGCTTGTTTACACCTACATATTCATGGGAAAAATGGATGCCCCTCCAATAGAAAAGTCGCCAGCCACTATTGGTAGAAACCATTTGCATCTGGCCAACTGCAATGTACACCAGGAAAAAGTAATCCACAAATTGTATGCAAGCTTCAGTCTTTTGCTTTCATTGTTACATTGACATAGCTGTGATTACCACCAAATTAACAAATCAACATATTAAATAAAGAGATGACTCTTCTAAAATACAAACTAACTGTTTAAAAAAGAACATTTTGTTACAGGCTTCTGCATTCTGCGGATCCTAGTACCATTCCTACTTGCAGTGTAATGCCCACAGCACACCCTGCCCGCTACACAGGTTGAATTCCAGCTGTGGCTTCTGTCTCTGACTGACCGTCTAGATGTTCTTTCCTTCAGCATGGGCAGAGGTGTTTCATTATTGAATAGTCAATATGGTGTTGCTTTATGAATGGTTCACTGCCCTCACCATACCTCACTACAGCAGCTGGGTACTTGTTCCAGTGTGCGGAGGTATATCTTAAGTATTGCTCTCCTTCATAAGGCGTTTTAGCAAACTCAAAAGTAGTCAGATCTGTAAGCCTCTCTCTCTCTCTCTCTCTCTCTCTCTCTCTCTCTCTCTCTATTTCTCTCTCTCTCTCTCTCTCTCTCTCTCTCTCTCTCTCTCTCAAAAGAGTGGAGGTGTTAGTGTAGACTTAAAGACCCACAGGAAGGGAAGTACTGGGCATATGCTAGGTTTTCAAAACTGAATTGGGACCAAAACCCCAGTAGGGCCCTTTGTGCAGGTATATACAACTATTAGAATGATCTATCCAATGAGAGTATAACGTTATTTTTAAAACAAGCAAATACAAAGGATAAACATTGCAATGGTGAGGCAAAATAAGGTCTCCCTGGAAGGAAACGTGGTCATGAATAGGCACTGTTGCTCAGGGAAGAGGGTTCAAAGGGAGGGTGTCTTGAACAGAGAAGGCACGGCCCACTGTCCTGGTATTCATGACTTGCCACTGAAGAAGTGTGCTGAGGACAGAATAGCGAGAGGGAGAGACAACTTAGATTTGTGGGTGAGAAATCGGGGCCTTGCTTGTGAAAGGTTTGATGACTATGCAGAGAGGCATCGAATAGAACCAACTGGCACCATAAAGGCCTGAATGCCCTTGCCATAGTCGTTGAAGGCTTTTCGTTGCTTGGTTTTAGTCACTCACATACCATATATGTTTTGTGTTTTCCAAATGATAGAGGAGCAGGTGAACAATTCCTAGCCTTTGATTGTTTAAGTGGGATACTGCTTCCCAAACAAGTGTTAAATTGCCACAGATTCCTATCAGTAATGTGTTGTTTATTCTATCATCAGCTGCAACCAGTAACAGCTACGATTTGCCCTCTCCTTTCAGTGCCTAGTCGTCCTCCAGAGAATGTCCAGGCAATCGCTACATCACCTGAGACCATTTCAATATCCTGGTCCACTCCATCCAAAGAAGCCCTCAATGGGAATCTCAGAGGGTTCCGGGTGATCTACTGGGCGAATCTCCTGGATGGAGGTAAGCGTCATTACTGCATGTTTCTTTAGATGTTTACCTACATGGCTGATTGTTTATATTAAAACACATACTTATTTTGAAATTCTCAAAAATATCTCTAGGGAAATCACATTTTTGGATCCAACATCTCCTCTGAGACACATTTAATTGATTCGTTTAGGTGGTGCCACAAACAGGCTTCCTGAACAATGATTTGGTAATTTGTGCTTCAGTCTTTAGAGTCTGAATATTCTCTGTAAATGTATTCCTGTCTCAGTTCCTCCAAGTGACTATTGATCTAACAGTAACATTAAGCCTGGTCCTAAAATGGCAGCAGGCCATGTGCATTCTAATGTATGACATCTCTAGGAAGCTTTTTCCAACACAGCTATGAAACTCTATTCAATTATTCATGCACACGTGTACTGCACCACACCTGAAGATGATCATCAAGGTTGGACATGCTCTTTGAAGTGACCCTAAGGCGACATGTACTACGTAACCACCCATCAACCGCTGCACAAACCAAGTGCTGTCAACCCTTACGCAGCACAACAATGGAGCAACATATACATCCAACCCTAACCTCAATCAGCACTACTTCAACTCAACCCATGCAACTTCACAGTCTCACAACGCCCTAAATCAATGCACATTAGCCAGACAACTAAAAGAACTCTCAGTCCAGGACTGCCGAAAAGCAGGACACAGTCCCCCTAGCATACAGGAAATAACTAGACGTAGGGTCTACAAAAGCAATCTGGACAATGGGACAAGGTGAGAAAGAGAACAGAAGATTGGGTGTCTGGTGACAAATTGTCCAACACGTCCATTGGGTGAAGATAATGCGCCCATCCATAAAACCATGAACACTCTCATATAAACACAGAAATCATAGAAATAAGTAGAGAGCTAGGCTCCATTTAATTAATACCCAACTCAGCTAAAAAAAAACATCGCAACCCAGGAACCCCAAAAGCAGCAAGGGAATCTTAACTAATGTAGACCACAAATGCAAATATGAGGAGTGAGATACACTTGGAGCTTTTGCAACAGTCCCGCTATGCTTGAAGGGTGGGGCAGATGGTAAGATGTGAGCCCACCCAAAGATACTGTGATTCAACAGAAAGAAACAGATCATACACACAGATGAGAGAAACTACATAGAGAGGAACAGGTGTAGTAGTGAATGGAACAATGAATGGCAGACCGAAGAACAGGAAAATGCCATCATTATTCAACCACCGCAAACAAGCAAGTAAATAAACTAGGGAAGAAACTTGCTGAGAATAGAAGACACATGTGATAATGAGATGAACTTCCTGAAACAAATGTTGGTAATTGACACACACACACACATTGATGTGATTTGTATCACCCCACCCTGCAGAGGTTTCCCTCCACCCCCAGGGGAGTCTCCAAGCCCCCCCCCCAGTAACCAGCAGGGGCTTTGGTAGGAGTATGTGTAAGGAAAAGCATATACCCATCACTGTGCATCAGCAAAGGGAGTAGGCAACAACACCTGCAGTAGGTGGCTAATCTCTTTCATCTGCCCAGGAGAGGTTTACCAAGGTCACATATATTTGTATTAATAGTTCACTACTCACACGATCCAGTAACCCTTGGTATGTGTATTAAAAGACATATACCATATATAACACAACATTACACAATTCATTTAGATAGCCTGGTTTATTTATAATCAATGGCCAGGAGTTGTTACCTCCCATCCTTCAACAACCTAAGGCTGTTCCATGCCTACAACCACTAACGTTGTCTACACAGGGCGGGAGAGAGACCTGCTCCATAGCAATGGTATCAGCAAACAGCATCAAGTTAGTGTAAACTAAAGCAAGGTCGCTTAGCTCATCCCAATCCGTCACTGGCTTAAAGCTGTTGAGGGAGGACTGTAGTCTTTCTGCGGTGTTGCAGCTCCTTAGCATTGCTGTCTCTTGTTTACTATTTATCAGAATGCTTGGTGCCCATCCCTGAAGAGCCTGCAGAGCAGTGAACAGCTTTGTTATTAGAGAAAGACTATAGTATTCCAGCTTCAAGGTCACTGGAACTCATCCCAGATAGTCGCATAAGAACAGTGATGTCAATAATGTTAGTGTGTTAAAGCAGATCTTGTTGCTCACATTTTACTAAACATTAAAGTAGTTACATCAGGGATGGGCTGTGGCTGAACTATGCTGCTTTAAGCCTGGCTAACATGGTTAGGCATGAAATTACATGTAAACATAATCAGGACTGCTAATAAAATCAACCAATTAGGAATAATTGTATTGACTGTAGGTGGGGGAAAGCATACTAAAAAGATGAAAAAACCGTGCTTCTCTGAAGAAGACTAACATAGGCATTGAGGAAAGCCTAACTCTAGGTAAACGATAGAAATGAAAGTGCTTCTCTAGTTCAGCCTTTGGGAAGACATCATGGGTGCCTGTTCTGGTCTAACCAAAAATACATCATCAGGCATGCAGATGTCTTCCTGCAGTAGAGAAGCATCAGATCACAGCTTGGTTCAGATTGGTTGTTCTGTTTGTATGTGGCCTTAACCAGGAGGAACCAAAATGTTTCAGAATTCTCCATCAACCAATCAAGTGGCTTTCCTTATACAGATTGCACCTGGGTGAACACTAGAACAATATACTGGGCCCTTGCATTTGTGGATCAGTCAATTAGGCGACATGGAACACACCTGCAAGGTGAGTCTTTTAAGCTCTACTAAATTAACAAGACCTACTAGATGTTTGAGGAACGCTGAACACAACACAAAAGGTACAAGACTGGTCATTTTAGTCTCCAGGAAGACACCTCACATTCTTATGAATTTACCATGTTTAAATCAGATGACAAACAGGCACTACTTTTGCATTCTTGCACATTAGCAGGTAATGTCACAGACCACACAACACTCAACGACAGCACTGGCTTTCCCAAAATCCCCATCCATCTGGCGTATCAAAGCGTCACTGTTTCAGACTTACTTGGGAAACCTCTAAAAAACCTCTTTGAATTACATGTCAAGGCAGAAAGCACTCCACACATTATCTGGAAAGCTACAAAAGTACTTCTCTAAAGCAGAGCCATGAGAATGAGGTGGGGAGGGGTCCAGACCAGAGCACTGAAAACAAGATCAAGACTATAGAACATTGTCTGAAAACCATCTCCCATAATTCCTCAGCTATCTACCAAGGGCAACATGTTCATATAACACAATTCTTAGCATCTTTGGGCCTCTACATATGCACAAAAGAGCTGGCTGGGCATTCTATGAACAAGGAAATCAGGCAACTTACCAGCACACCCCTGGAAACGATGCCAAACCTTTAAAACATTGCCTTTATTATGGAAAAGTATAGACCATGCTCCTTCGAAACAAGTGGAAATCAATAAAGTATCGGATACCTATTCATTTTTCTTTTTACAGCAATATATACAAATCCCAAATTCTAAGGGGCACAATTAAAAACAACTTATTTTCTGAGGGTTTTATCCTATCAAAAGTAATGAAGAGGGAAGATGAGGGGCTGGTGTTACCCCCGACAAAAGAAGCTGGCAACATGCTGGCATCATTAAAGAATAGCACAGACAATGCTGCAGATGGCTTTTCAGCTCAAATTCAAAGCCTCACTTGAGCCCCCTCTCATACAGATGTATAAGAGGTACTCCAGTTGTCTATGGCCCACACCACCATTGCCATGAAGCCTAAATCAGAAAAGAACCATTTGTACAGTTCCTACGGCCTATCCAACAGCTCGGGATAGATGTTAAATGTATTAGCAAATATAACAGTAGATAGGTTGTAACGGCATACCAGAAAGATAACACATTCACATCAAAGGAGTTTCAACTCAGCTCGAATGGTCTCAGCCAACTTCTGGGAGTTCTTATGGGCCCCAAAACTATGAAATCCCTGCCACTGTTGCACGAATACTGAGAAGGCACTTGATAGCGTAACCAACCCAAAGACAAGGCATCATGTATTCGCTATTGCTCAGGGACCACTGACTCCAATAAAGTTACACAGAGCCTCTTGAACTGAACACAGAGAGAACACATCTGCTGAGGACGAATCTTGCTCAGACTCCTCTGCAGCCCCAGAGGGAAGGCAACGCACTCGCAAAAGACCAGACTCCTCTGCCACCCTAGAGGGAAGGCAGCGCACTTGCAAAAGATCAAACTCCTCTGCAGCCCCAGAGGGAAGGCAGAGCACTAGCAAAACACCAAACTCCTCTGCAGCCCCGGAGGGAAGGCAGCACACTCGTAAAAGACCAGACTCCCCTGCAACCCTGGAGGGAAGGCAGCGCACTCGCAAAAGACCAAACTCCTCTGCAGCCCCAGAGGGAAGGCAGAGCACTAGCAAAACACCAAACTCCTCTGCAGCCCGCACTCGCAAAAGACCAGACTCCTCTGCAGCCCCATAGGGACACTAGCAAAAGAGCAGGCTCTTCTGCTGCCCCAGAGGGAAGGCAGCGCACTAGCAAAAGACCAGACATCTCTGCAGCCCCAGAGGGAAGGCAGCGCACTAGCAAACGACCAGACTCCTCTGCAGCCCCAGAGGGACACTAGCAAAAGACCAGGCTCTTCTGCTGCCCCAGAGGGAAGGCAGCGCACTCGCAAAAGACCAGACTCCTCTGCAGCCCCAGAGGGACACTAGCAAAAGACCAGACTCCTCTGCAGCCCCAGAGGGACACTAGCAAAAGACCAGGCTCTTCTGCTGCCCCAGAGGGAAGGCAGCGCACTAGCAAAAGACCAGACTCCTCTGCAGCCCCTGAGGGAAGGCAGCGCACTAGTCCTCTGCAGCCCCAGAGGGACACTAGCAAAATACCAGACTCCTCTGCAGCCCCAGAAGGACACTAGCAAAAGACCAGACTCCTCTTAGCCCCAGAGGGACACTAGCAAAAGTCCAGACTCCTCTGCAGCCCCAGAGGGACACTAGCAAAAGACCAGACTCCTCTGCAGCCCCAGAGGGACACTAGCAAAAGACTAGGCTCTTCTGCTGCCCCAGAGGGAAGGCAGCGCACTCGCAAAAGACCAGACTCCTCTGCAGCTCCAGAGGGACACTAGCAAAAGACCAGGCTCTTCTGCTGCCCCAGAGGGAAGGCAGCGCACTAGCAAAAGACCAGACTCCTCTGCAGCCCCAGAGGGAAGGCAGTGCACTAGCAAAAGACCAGACTCCTCTGCAGCCCCAGAGGGACACTAGCAAAAGACCAGGCTCTTCTGCTGCCCCAGAGGGAAGGCAGCGCACTAGCAAAACACCAAACTCCTCTGCAGCCCCGGAGGGAAGGCAGCGCACTCGCAAAAGACCAGACTCCTCTGCAGCCCCAGAGGGGACACTAGCAAAAGACCAGGCTCCTCTGCAGCCCCAGAGGGACACTAGCAAAAGACCAGGCTCTTCTGCTGCCCCAGAGGGAAGGCAGCGCACTAGCAAAAGACCAGACTCCTCTGCAGCCCCAGAGGGAAGGCAGCGCACTAGCAAAAGACCAGACTCCTCTGCAGCCCCAGAGGGACACTAGCAAAAGACCAGGCTCTTCTGCTGCCCCAGAGGGAAGGCAGCGCACTCGCAAAAGACCAGACTCCTCTGCAGCCCCAGAGGGACACTAGCAAAAGACCAGGCTCTTCTGCTGCCCCAGAGGGAAGGCAGCGCACTAGCAAAAGACCAGACTCCTCTGCAGCCCCAGAGGGAAGGCAGTGCACTAGCAAAAGACCAGACTTCTCTGCAGCCCCAGAGGGAAGGCAGCACACTAGCAAAACACCAAACTCCTCTGCAGCCCCGGAGGGAAGGCAGCGCACTCGCAAAAGACCAGACTCCTCTGCAACCCTGGAGGGAAGGCAGCGCACTCGCAAAAGACCAAACTCCTCTGCAGCCCCAGAGAGAAGGCAGAGCACTAGCAAAACACCAAACTCCTCTGCAGCCCCGGAGGGAAGGCAGCGCACTCGCAAAAGACCAAACTCCTCTGCAGTCCCAGAGGGAAGGCAGAGCACTAGCAAAACACCAAACTCCTCTGCAGCCCTAGAGGGAAGGCAGTGTACTAGCAAAAGACCAAACTCCTCTGCAGTCCCAGAGGGAAGGCAGCGCACTCGCAAAAGACCAGACTCCTCTGCAACCCCGGAGGGAAGGCAGTGCACTAGCAAAATACCAGACTCCTCTGCAGCCCCAGAGGGACACTAGCAAAAGACCAAACTCCTCTGCAGTCCCAGAGGGAAGGCAGTGCACTAGCAAAAGACCAAACTCCTCTGCAGCCCCCAGGGAAGGCAGCGCAATCGCGAAACACCAAACTCCTCTGCAGCCCCGGAGGGAAGGCAGCACACTCGCAAAAGACCAGACTCCTCTGCAGCCCCAGAGGGAAGGCAGCACACTAATAAAAGACCAAACTCCTCTGCTGCCCCGGAGGGAAGGCAGCGCACTAGCAAAACACCAAACTCCTCTGCAGCCCCAGAGGGAAGGCAGTGCACTGGCAAAAGACCAGACTCCTCTGCAGCCCCAGAGGGACACTAGCAAAAGACCAGACTCCTCTGCAGTCCCAGAGGGACACTAGCAAAAGACCAGACTCCTCTGCAGCCCCAGAGGGACACTAGCGAAAGACCAGACTCCTCTGCAGCCCCTGAGGGACACTAGCAAAGGACCAGACTCCTCTGCAGTCCCAGAGGGACACTAGCAAAAGACCAGACTCCTCTGCAGTCCCAGAGGAACACTTCTAAAAGACCAGACTCCTCTGCAGCCCCAGAGGGACACTAGCAAAAGACCACACTCCTCTGCAGCCCCAGAGGGAAGGCAGCGCACTCACGAAACACCAAACTCCTCTGCAGCCCCGGAGGGAAGGCAGCGCACTCGCAAAAGACCAGACTCCTCTGCAACCCCGGAGGGAAGGCAGCGCACTAGCAAAAGACCAGGCTCTTCTGCTGCCCCAAAGGGAAGGCAGTGGACTAGCAAAACACCAAACTCCTCTGCAGCCCCAGAGGGAAGGCAGAGCACTAGCAAAACACCAAACTCCTCTGCAGCCCTGGAGGGAAGGCAGCGTACTCGTGAAACACCAAACTCCTCTGCAGCCCCGGAGGGAAGGCAGCGCACTCGCAAAAGACCAGACTCCTCTGCAACCCCGGAGGGAAGGTATCGCACTAGCAAAAAGACCACACTCCTCTGCAGCCCCGGAGGGAAGGCAGCGCACTCGCAAAAGACCAGACTCCTCTGCAACCCTGGAGGGAAGGCAGCGCACTAGCAAAAGACCAAACTCCTCTGCAGTCCCAGAGGGAAGGCAGTGCACTAGCAAAAGAACAGACTCCTCTGCAGCCCCAGAGGGACATTAGCAAAAGACCAGACTCCTCTGCAGCCCCAGAGGGACATTAGCAAAAGACCAGACTCCTCTGCACCCCCGGAGGGAAGGCAGCGCACTAGCAAAAGACCAAACTCCTCTGCAGTCCCAGAGGGAAGCCAGTGCACTAGCAAAAGACCAAACTCATCTGCAGCCCCAGAGGGAAGGCAGTTAAAGTAAAAGTGAACCTAAAATTCTGCAGAAGGACCATACAAAAGCAGGGATCAGGCTACCCATTCTGACCGTTGAATTTTGGAAGAATAGAACAATGATTGTATGTGCTATTTCTGAAATATATCCATGAAAGTTCCACTGTGCTGTTTCTTAAACAAGAGTTCCAAAATGGATCTCTTGCACAATATCCTGCCCCGCCTATCTCTCCTCAACCCCAGCTCACCTCTTTTATTATCCGGTAGACACCCCTGAAACACCTGCCACTCTTCCTTCCCCAACTCCTCTGCTCCCCTCTCCCCCAAAAACCCCAGCACTAAGGCCGTTTTTCCCCATGCCTGACCCCCCCCTCCGCACTCCCCATTTACCATTCCCCTCTGGCCCACTTTCACTTTTTCATTGCATAATGGAGGTTTCATACACATAGGCTATGTTGATAACGTCCATTGTGCAGAGAGGAAAACACACAGACAGAGCAAACACATATGTAGATCAAAGGAGCAGAGAGACCGGTTTGGGCAACCCCCCAAACACAATTCTTGTACATCAGTGATGTCCACTGAGCTGTGTATAAAAGCGAGGGAAGAGAGTCCTCACTAATTACAAAACCAACACGATGGGGAATAATCTCTTCTGCACTGTGAACCAAATTACATAATGGAAGTCCTGGGACAACAAAGGACACACATGTAAAGATTGGATAACTCTGAGTGTAGTAAGGAAGGATGATAATACCCTTAAAAATAAATATAGGGCCTCATTAGTAAAACGGCAGCATTTCCTATGGAAATACCACCATATACCACCAAACATATTTAATATTACTGCCACTCACTCTGGCAATACATTTGCCAGCTTGCTACTGGTGGTAGCACAATGTTAGTCTAAATTCCTGGATTCCCATAAGACTCACTTGAATAATTGGAAGAATTATCTTGGGCAGTGTTTATGCCCATGGCCATTCCGCCATTTTGTCGTAGCTAATTGAAGGAAAGACATCCATGTATATGCTGGAGGCCTTTCTTCCACTTTACTTACAATGTTGTCATTTGGTGGTAAAGAAAATGTGGCACTAAGGCACTAATTCTGTTACCACCACTTTATTCGATAACCCTCAAGCTCAGAATGGGATCCATACTATTAAGGAAGATGAACGCGGATAGTATCTTTCTGAAAAATTGGTGGTTATTCTGCCCATATTATACCCTAACTGATTGCTGATACCACCACTTGGTCAGGCAAAATAACCATCGGTTTACAGGTGTGGGTGTGGCAGTTTTGCTCCCAATCATGTGTTGGTAATTCCTCTACTTCTGGATTTAAAGTGAATATACCTCCAGAATGTTATCTATGGTAAATCCTCATCATTTGGCAGTGTGGTAAAATTGATGGTAATTCCTGTGCCACCAGAAAGTGGTGGTAATGAAATTACCACTAGGCTTTTAGCACACCATCTAGCTCTGATTGAAGCCCATTGTGTAGGTTGATCGTGAAGGTCCAGACCCGCACAAATACTGACATTTGGGACTAGGAAATTCATAGTAGCATAGCCCTGTTCCTTCTTGCAAATGAACACATCCGCATCCATTTCTTAAAAACAAAACTACGATTTGGAGTACGAGAACCCGGAAACCATCTGCATGGGCATACCCAGACAGCGTAGAGACACCCACAATATACAAGGCTCTAACGCAGCAAGACTGGCAGCCAATGAGCTATCACAGGATGGACAGAACCTGTCCATAGGACGGCAGAGCCCCTCCCCCCACACTTCATATGGAAATGCCAGTGTCCATTGGGTGGTCCTGAAAAATGTTCTGGGAGACATGCATCCCCAACCACCATAATAGCCTTACAAGGGTTCACTGTGACCTTAATGAAAACTGTAATATCTAAAACATTTGTAACCAACCTTAATTACTGAATTTTTATTTTTTATTTTTTAAATGTTTTTATTTGGGTGGGTCCCCCACCCCAAGCACCCCATTTCCCTATGAATATAACCGCACCCCAAACCCCTCCCCACCTGTTTAATCCCTTACCCCACCGTCACATATATATTTAATTATAAATGCAGCGTTTTTCATTATTTAAGGTTTGTTTAAAAGGTTATTGATTATTTCATTTTCGGTAATGTCATTGGATACCCCTTAAATGGTGCAGGTTGCGGTCTTTAATAAATTTACCATGAAGGGTAGACAATTGTGGCAACAGGTATTTGGCACATGTGCTTGATGTAAAAATACCACATATACTTTTTTTTAAAAACTTTTTTATTTTAAACGAGCGCCCAAATGCTGACTACATCAATTAGCATTACACAATCAGTAGCTTCCAGTTTGGTACATAGGCATGCACATTGTTTCCCCCGCCTCTGCCCCCCTCAACTGCCATCTTGGTCCGGCGAGGCCTGGGCTGGCTCCAGCCCCACACCACATGGATGAAGGCCCCTTGCGATCAGACGCAGTTTAGTGCCGGGAAGTTCTGATCATAGTCTAATACCAGCGCCCAAATGTTTGAGAAGTGGTGGAGCTGGACAGCGTTGGCCGCGGTGTTCTTCTCTGCTTCCAAAATGTCCCAACATTTTAGCCACCATAGGATCATCAGGGGGCCGTCAGGGGACTTTCATATACGTGCCACTGTGATCTTTGCAGCAAGCAAAAGTTGTGTTATGAGGGCGGCTCTCCTGCCGGTTCTTGGGTAGATACTCGGAATTGGGACTCCCAGGAGGATAGGCTCCGGCTCCAATGGAATTGCCACCTGGGTGATGTCTTTAATGATCGCAGTTCATTGGCACCAAAACTCTTTTACCACTGGGCATATCCACCACATATGTAGGTAAGTCCCCTGAAGGCCACCGCAGCGCCAGCACTGGGGGTCTAGGGCCCGGTTGAATTGATGCAGGTGAAGTGGGGGGTAGTACCATCGCAGGAGTAGCTTCTGCGTGCACTCTCGATTGGTGACACAAAGGGAGGAGGAGTGCGCTCTTGACCAGATGTCTACCGAAGTCTGAGGTTCTACAGAATGCCCCAGGTCTGCTTCCCAATGTGACATGTATGAGGCCTTGGCTACGAGGCAATAATTTATATAGAGTTGAGATTTTCCCCTACGCTGGTAGGTCTTCGATGGTGAGTTTGAGGGGGCTAGGGGCACGTAGAGCTGCCAAGCGGGTCAGCGATGGGAGCACCAGTGTCGGAGTTGCGAATAGGGGAACCTATCCTTTTCTGCCAGCTGGAAGGCAGCCCTGCATTATTCAAAAGAGCGTGTCTAGTTCTCCACAAAAAGTTGACCCAGGGAGGTGAGGCCATCCGCAATCCAGTTTCTAAAGTTAGAGGTGCTGGATCCTGGCGAGAAGGCTGGGTTGTGAAAAACTGGGGAGGAAGGGCCCATGCCCCCTGGGATGCCTCTGTTTCCGAGCCCAATCCCATGCTTTTAGGGTATGTTTAGTGGAGGATAGAATGCCTGGCCATGATCGGCGCAGGGAGGGGGGATGTGTAGGAGGAAGCATAGGGGGAGGGGCATGTGAGACTGCTCGATGCCTACCCATTTTGGGAGTCCGAGACAATGGCCCAGGCCTGGGTGTGGGCTAACTGTGCCGCTACCTGGTATTTCCGGAGGCCAGGGACCCCCAAACCACCAAGCCTAGAGCTGCTCATCATGGTCCTCTGCGGGACTCGCAATTTCTTACCCCTCCAAATAAAGCAGAATATTTGTCTCTCTAGGCGCTGGAGTGAGGGCCTCGGGATCGTGATGGGAAGAGATGTACAAGCATAAAGAAACCGTGGGAGAAGGTTCATTTTGCAGATTGTAATATGGCCCAGGAGCGAAATCTCCTGCGGAAGCCATCGGTCGAGATCTCTCTTCAACTCTCTGAAGAGTGAGGGGAAGTTTGCCGAATAGACGTCCCCCGGACGGGCAGGAATCTGGAACCCTAAGTAGGGAATAGTCTTTTCGCTCAATTGAAGTGGGCATAGAGATCTGAAGGACTCCCGGTCCTCTGGTTCTAACCGAATCCCCAACGCCACTGACTTTCCGAAATTGATGGAAAAGCCTGATACCCTCCCAAACATTTGGATCTCTGTTAGGACTGGTTCTAATGAGGCAGAGATGTTTGTTATCGATTAGAGCACATCATCAGCGTAAAGCACAATTTTGTTTTGGGATGGGCTAACTTGGAAGCCTTTGATCGGGGAATGTAATCAGATTTGTTGGGAAAGGTGTTCGATGGCTAAGGCAAAGAGTCCACTCCATCAAACGCCTTAGTTGCATCTAGGGTTAATAGGGCCAGGCTCCGCAAATTCCGATTCGCAACATCTATCAGGTTCAGAACTCTGCAAATATTGTTCCCTGTAGGTCTGTGCATTATGAATCCCGTCTGGTTGTGGTCTATGATGTCAGGAAGGACACCTGCCAAGCGGTTTGCCAGCAGCTTTGAAAATAAATTGGCATCAAGATTCAGTAATGAGATGGGTCTATACAAGTATTATCCCTGGGGTCTTTCCTGGCTTAAGAATAAGGACCGTGATTTATTCCTGAATGGAGGAAGTGATAGTTCCCGAGGTGGCAAAGGAATTGAAAAGCACTGTGCTACGAGTTGGGGACGAAAAGTTTTGTAAAACCGGGTGGAATATCCATCTGGGCCTGGGACCCTGGATTTGAGGCTCTTGATGGCTGTGTTGATCTCTTCCCCTGTGATGGGAGCCTCAAGGTTTTCCCTCACCAGGTCTTTAAGGCGTGGAAGGGCCACGTCTTGTAGATAGATCTGTTGTTCTTCGAGCGATCTCGCAGATACTGACATGGCATCCTAGAGGTGGGTGGCCGCCAGTTGGAGCTTGTCGTGGTCTGCGAATTGTACTTTGCCCTGAGGGTCACGTAGGCCCAGAATAGTGTTCTGCTTCTTTGCCTTTGCAAGTTTGTCAACCAAAAGTTCATTTGCCTTATTGCTTTTGGCATAGTATCCTTGTTTGCTTTTGGCCAGTAGCTGTGCAGTGTCCTCGGCGTAGAGTGCCTCCAGTCCCTTTCGCGCAGCCTGTAGGACTCGTGAGATCTCAGGGTCCAATTTTTATGTTTACAGACAGCTTCCACCTCATCTTCTAGGGCTGTGTGGATTTGCTGCTTACATTTGTGAAAGTCTGCTCCCTGAGCAATTAATTTACCTTGGACCACTGCCTTCATTGCATCCCAGGTATTGGCTGGCGATGTGTCTTTGTTCCGGTTTTCCATAAAGTAGTTCTTAATCGTCCTTGCTACGGAGTCCCTTATCAACATTTAATTGAGGATGGGGTCCTATGAGGTCCATTTGCATCCCATCATAGGAGAGGGTCCGGGTCGTGGGCCTGAAGGGCCAGGACAACTGGGGCATGGTCAGAGAGCATTCTGGGCCCATGGAGACACTGTTGGTGAAGGCCAAGATCTGGGGAGAGGCCAGCAAGAGGTTGATTCGGGAGTAGGTTCTATGGACGTATGAATAGAAGGAATAATCTCTTTCATTGGGGTAGAGCACCCTCCAAGTGTCTACCACCTCGAGGGTTCTGAGCAGGTGCAGGAGGCCTGCCACCAGTCTGAAGTCTTTGTGAGCTGGGGGGTGCGATTTGTCCTTAAGCGGGTGAGGGACCCCATTGAAGTCCCCTCCGATGATCGTTTGGCCCTCGATGAACTGTGAGAGATCTACCTCCAGTTCGCCGTAGAACTCATCTTGTTTGTCATTAGGGGCATAGACTGAAATGAGGGAGTAAAGTTGGCTATAGATCAAGCATTTGGCCGCCATATAGCAGCCATCAGGGCAGCGCAGGTTGTTCAGGATTTGTGGTCTGAGGGATTTTTCAAAAAGTATGGCAGTTCCTCATTTCTTGGTGCCATTGGAAGCCAGGAATTTAAATGGAAAAAAATCTGCTGAGAAGGCGGGTGAAATCCGCTGGGATTATATGTGTCTCTTGCAGGAAAACCACAGAGGATTCCTTATTCTGTAGGTGTTGCAGCATGGATTTCCCCTTTGGAGGGGTATGGGGGGGGTTTAGGCCCCTGACATTCAGTGTGATGGATTTGAATTTGCGGTGCGGTGGAGGGGCTTCCTGAGCCGCTGTAGACTCTCAGGGCAGAGACTGGGCTGGAGGGAGTTCAGACATCATCTGGAAGCTTAGTTAGACTGTGGGCATCATGTGGCTGGAATTTTACCCAACTCCAATGGGAGGCTGAGAGAATAAAAGTTTGGGAGGCCGGGATTTCTAGTTCGGTGGGTCCCATGGCCAACAAGGCCAAACCTGTCCGGATAGCCAACAGGGCCAGGAGGGTAAACAGAGTTTGAATTTGCCTCCAAGGGGATCCTGATGGCATACACCTTGGAGGAGGGCAGGGGCTGTACGAGGCCCACAGCGTCACTATCGTTGTGTTATATTTAATTGTCAAAGCCCTCCGAAGACGGATCGTAGCATCTTTATTTCACGTTTCGGCGCCTCTGCACCTTTGACCAGGATGGGTGTCTTGGCTTGGGGGAAGGTCTCTTTGGCTCATCCGGGGGGGCGACCTGAAGCAGGGCTGCCTCCGTCCCCAATGGAGCCCGGGCGTAAGAATGTTGCAGCTTCTTCAAGATGAGCGATCCTGCGCAGGGTCCCCTGATAGGAGAACTGTAACGCCGTTGGGACTAGCCATCGATAGCGGACTTGGTGGTCTTGAAGAAAAAGCGTTAGTGGCCGGAGGTCCCTTCTCTTCTGAAACATTAAGAGGGAGAGATCCTGATAGATTTGGAGCGGGGCGCCCTGAAAAGTTAGCTCGTCTCGAGAGCGCCCTATAGCCGAGATGGATTCCTTGGTGGAGTAGAAGTGGACCCTTGTTATGACATCGGGGGTTGGAGTCCGAGTCTACCCCCATCTCGGGTGCAGTCTGTGGATGCGGTCTAAAATAAGTTGTGCCTTGTACACGTGCAGGAGCAGGGATTGGAAGAAATCTCCCACATATTCAGCCAATTCTTTGTCCGGCACTGAGGAGGGGACCCCACGGATCCGCAGATTGTTGCGGCGGGCCCTATTTTCGAGATCCTCCTGCTTAAATTCAAGAATCTCACTCCTGTCAAGTAGGGCCTGGATCGAGCGCTGCATCTCCACAATAGTGGCCGCATGTCCCTGGGTCAAGTCTTCCACCTCTCCCAGTCTTTGCTCAGCTTCTGCAACTCTCTGGTGCGTCCTCTCCAACCTAGTTGTAAACTCTGACATGCATGAATTAAATTCTGCCTTAATGTCTTGCATGAAGGACTGAATGTCTTCCTTGGTCGCCAGCATCCCTTGTCTTCTGGGATCTTCTGAGGCGTAAGTTTGGGAGGGTCAGACTTCTTCCCTTTATCTGCTGAGAGCAACATGGTGGCGATGTCTGAGTTCTTGGAAGTCTGAGATGTTTTGCCATTGCTCCAAGTCTTGGTTCCCGGGACTCTTCTGTTGACCTAAGAGCAACCATGGAGCTGAAGGGGTCCCTGGGAAAGCTGTTGTTGGAGGCGGCTGGATGAGGCCACTGCCACAGTGTAACACTACGTAGGGAAGGGAGCCACCGGTTGAAAGGCTGAAACTTGGAAGATGGGGCCGTGGGCGAGAGGAGAGACTGAGTGAATGGAAGGGCCCCCGTGTTGTGCCCCGTGTGATAAGTCAGGAAGTGGGAGAAAAGTCCGGGCTGGGGCTCCTGCATCGTTGAAGTGGGTCTTGTGCACTATGTTGCTTTTTGTTGGAGACCGTGTAATCAAGGTCCCAATGGATCTAGCCGTTGACCACCAGCACTCTCAGTATAGCTGCTTCCCTCTGCTTGGTGGAGGGAAATAGAGGGGCGGGAGTCTCCTTTAGCGGGCAACCATGGGCCAACCATGGGGCCAACCATGGGGCCTAAGTCTTTAGGTGGGAGGTGAGTGGGCCGGGACACCCCAGGAAGCAACAGGCACAGCAGGCGCAGCTGGGAGAATGCTGGGGAAGATGAAGACTGGCGGGTGAAGGCTGACTGTTTGGGGGGGGGTGGGTGAGAAATGCCATTTGTTTGAATGTTTCCCTGGTTTGGAGCATCACAGGCAGCCATGCTGGCAGGCAAGAAGTAGGAGCAGAGTCCGGGCTAGGACTTGAGTGTCATAGAGGGTGATGCTTGGGCACTATGTCACTTCATGTTGGAGAACACGGTCTCAGGATTCCAATGGACTCGCCCGTTGGCCGCCCACACTCCCAGTGGAGCTGCTTTCCCTTGCTGGCTGTTGGGAATTTGGGAGCGGAAGACTCCTTTGAGGGGGGCAGCAGGGCCTTAGGCTGTAGGCGGGGATAGGTGAAGGGGCCAGGGTGCCCCAGGAAACAACAGGCACTGCAGTCGCGGCTGAGGGGAAGCTGAAAGAGATGAGGGCCAGTGACGTAAGGCTGTCCGGTTAGGGTGGAGAAGGCCCCCTAGAGGTCATGGTGCCTTTTACTGGCCTTTCTGTCGGCTGGGGGACACCCTAAGGCAGCTGGGGCACAATGGGGGAGGAGAGACCAGGCAGTCCCGAGCAAACATTGCCCCCAGCCAGAGGCGGGCGGTGTCGTGCTTCACCCTCAAAGGCTGGCGCTGCAGGCTCCTGCACCCAAGCACCAAGGATCGGTGCCGGTTGCAGTAGAGATCTCCGCTCTGAAGGAAAAGGGGGGGGCAGCCAGGGGCCGATACCAAGGGCAGCAACGTTCTGAATGTCACCTTCAGGCCCCCGGGGGGCAACTCTGTATATAGAGGCCACCCAGGGAGCAAGATGATGTGTGGCTCTGGAAGAGCCGGGGTCCGCCCTGCACGGCCCGGAGCTGCATGCAGCGGTGCTTCTCCTTTGCCGCTGCACCACTCAGGCAGGGACTCCACTTTGTGCAGGGTGAAGGCGCTGAGGAAGACGGAGCAAGAGCCCCGCGTGGAAGTACCTGGTGCCAGCTGGAAATGCAGACTCTGCTCCGTTCAGGGCGGATCTGGGAGGCAGTCTCCCCTCATCCGGCGGTCACCCACATCGGTCTTAGTTGTGGGTCATGGGTAGGCGTGTCAGTCGCGTCTTCCAAGGGAGTCCGACTTCTTGATTCAGGAGAGGCGGGCCGGGGTGCAGGGTTCGTCGGCTTCGGATCAGAGCACCAAAGGACTTCAGGAGCTCATCTTGACTTCGGTAGATGCCCCAGCCCTTCCGATGGTTACCCCTGTTTAATCCGTTCCAGAAGCATGGCAAGGGCTGCACATATTCACATTACTCTGTGGGCATCGCACGGAGGCCATCAAGGGAGCTGCCACATAGCTGGTGCTCCTTGCCACGTCCCTCACCACATACACTTTTAAAAACTCAGAATGTTAGTGTGGGGAACGTGGAGGGTAAGGGAAGGCTGGATACAGGATTAGAATAACTGTACATTTAACATGATAGAGTAATATAATGCCTCAGACAACTTCAATAACATTCTAATAATACACATTGTTGAGCTATGAATGTCGAAAATAAAAAAGAACATGCTAAATGTGAAAAAGAAGAAAAGCCACATCCATTTGAGGAAGTGGACAAATGAAAGTAAAAGGCCTGGAGATCTAAACCTGGGTTCCCTTTAAACAGCCCACATAGACACAATCCTGTTGCCAACAGACCGTGAAATTGTTATCTCAGTTTAAGTAGAATAAGTCATTGAGCCAAGTCACAAATTCCACAGCACTGCCCAGTAGCTTTCACTGGAAGCCCATCTCTAGGTCAGAGCCACACAAGCAAAGCATTGTGGGCATTCAAATTAGCCAAAATACAAGCAATTAGCTCCAGGAAAATACCTTTGTCTTATAGGGCAGTACTGCTTTACACATAGCTTCTTCAACCCATGACAGAGGGTTCTCAAGGCTGCAGACAATGGCATATTGGTTTCACCCTTATTAGAGAACATAGGTGTAGTAGTCTGCAGTCTGGTGGTTGGAGCATTGGGACATGTGTAGCAAACAGCATCACAGTTGTGGTGGGTTTAAAAAGACTTGAAAAAACCCCTCCACCTAAAATGTGACTCAGAAGGATAGCTCTGGGCAACGCGCTTGTCTTGTAAGCAAGACGACGCTGAGCAACTCAGGTGTGATCCCCGGGTCCGTGCTTAGAAACCTCTTGGTATTAAGCGCATCATAAATAACCAATTACAATTACAAAAAAAAATGTGAAGTTTGAATAAGGCATTTCAGCCAAACACGCTACTTTGCCATCCCTTAGCCATCACTGGAAATTTACTTCCAGATCAGAGCCACATAAGAAAAGCATTGTGAATATGCAAATTAGCCCACATGCACGCCCTTAACTCCATAAAACGGTATCAGGTAATAATATCGCCACATATATGGTCGCCGTAAATAATATCGCCGGGAAAATGTTGTGGCAATATTATTTGGGTGACCATATATATGGCGACAGGGGCAAAAAAAAAATGTTTAAAAAAAAAGAAATTGGGGGTTGCGGGGGTGTCCCCCCGCATGTTCCATGCAATAATGTCGCCACAAAAAACAACCATTTTTCGGCAATATTTTTGTATGGCGATATTTTTGTGGGGACATTATTACATGGAACCCATAAAACAAGGTATTTGGCTGATCTCAGTTTGAAAACAAAGCCTTTTTCCAAGCCTATCACAAGTACATGCTACAAAATACCTAATGTAATAATGCATGATTTTGAGAAAGATACCCGATAAAGTGCTTGATTACGATTTTGGTGCTGTTACCTTTGGCAATTCCATGAAACCGAGAAATCATAACTGCATAAAGTAAAACGCTGATAACCGGAAGGGTCCACAAGATTCCAAGTACGCAGTTATTTCCCATTTCGTAGTGCTATAGGACTTGGTGGTTGTTTGGTAATTACTGTGTGTTGTCATTACCGCATGTGGGAATTACCACATGCAGGAATGCTTTTGTGGGTTCCATGTGATGTTACCAAAATGTGTTTTACCGAAAACAGTTTTACTGGGCTGATTTTACCAAAAACATTCTGGGGTATTTTTTGTTTTTGTCCCAGCCCCGTGTTTATTCTAGTTGTAACCCCAGCCTAACTACCCCTGTACTGCTTGTACTCCTTTTCCCCACCCCATCTATCTTTTAAAAATACAGAGAAAAATATTCAGTAATATTCTTTCGGTAAAACAATTTTCGGTAAAGCCATTTCCGTAACATCAATGGATAACCTTTTGTGTGGAAGCAAACACTTCCGCACAAAAGCAGATGCTAAAATGATTTTCGGAAATGAAACTCGAAATTCCACTTTTCCTAAAGAACAGATGTTTTATCATACTACGAGTATGGCCCTGGAGTGGTGGATTTACCTCCAGCATTATGCTGGAGGTAAATCCTCCCACTTTCTACCAAAAATTGACAAAATCAGCAGAATTACCACAGCAGTAATTCCACCGGTGGTAATTTCATCAAAAAAGCCCCATAGTGTCCAATGGACTCTGAAAAAATGGGGATTAACTCTTCCACCACGACTTGTAATTTGGCGGTAATTCAGCCAGACCAAGTGGTGGTAACTGTAATTCAGTTGCACTGTATTTCGACAGATATACCGCGGGAATACCACCCAACTCGTAATGAGGCCAAGGTGAAATACATCAATGAAATAGTATAAAACACTAAACCTCCTGTTTATTATTAGTAAACACGTTCACTGTGCAGTGCTATAGTTAGATATACATGTTAAGAAATAGGTCAGGTCTGTATGTGTACCATGAATCAGTCATGACAAGGAGAATGACATTGGGATGCTTTACAAATAATGAATATTTATTTTGACCAGAACTGGGTGAAATAAGGAATGTGACCACCACGCAACTTTCGCTTGAGCTGGATGGGCTGGAGAAGTACACCAACTACAGCATCCAGGTGCTGGCGTACACCAACGCCGGGGATGGCGTCCGGAGCGAACAGATCTTCACTCGCACCAAAGAGGATGGTAAGAGCAGAGATATGCAGGACTGACCACTTGACGCGTGCTAGTCTCCACACACATTGTTAAAGGGCACAGCCATCGCTGAATGAGGATGCCATTAGGCAGGAGTTAATGTTAATGAGTCTTGTACCGCACACTCTTGCCACTTGCGTGGTCTCTTGGCGCTCTGGAGAATCATCTGCAGTGAGTGAGTGATGATGTGAATGAGAGAGCAGATAAAGGAATGAGTGAGGGAATGAGGTAGCATGTGAATGAGGAAGCAAAAAAGGGATGAGGGAATGAGCAAGGGAGTGAATAAATGAGGGACCAAAACAATTAGTGGACAAGTGTGTCAATGAGTGGGAACAATGAACAAACAAGTGAGTCAATCAGGAATAAAATGAATGAGGGAGCGAGTGAATGAATTAAACAATGAAGAAGTGAGTGGGTGAAAGAATGGGGCAATGAGCAAGCGAGTGAGTGAATGAATGATAGAGTGAGTAATAAAGCCAGTTAGTCAGGGTGAGAGTGAGTCAGTGAATAAACTAGTCTGTGAATGAGTTAGTGAGCCAGATTGTTGGTAGAAGCATGTTTATGTGGATGGTTCTGAGCTGTCACTTTTAGCTAAAGGCTGTCCTGTGACTCCTTCATACATTACCATGTGTTAAAGGGGTAGTATGAAGTAATTGAATCATTTCAAAGATTCTCCCAGTGTCTAGGTATGTCTATTGCCAATGCCACTGTTACAACAACTAGTGTAGAGAAATGTTCCCTCTAATTATTTTTCCCTAAGTGCAGAAAAGGTTAGCTTTCATGCACACATTATTTTTTCATGTGCGCACCTTAATAATGGGTAGGCCACTTTGTGAGTGTGCTTAGTTAGAGAGCTACCATCTCCAAAGAGTTTGGAAGGAAATGTCCTCTTCCCAACCACTGCAATTTGTTACAAATCAGTGTAAAAGGTCCATCTTACAAACATTTTTCCAAACATATAGCCTAAAATAACAAAACATGTATATGTGATTATAAGGAGAGCTCAGCATCCAGTCCAGGACTTCAAGATATGCCATAATACCTACCATGACTACTCCTGTACAGAGAAGAAAAGTGTATGTGCAAAAAAAGCACTGTATGCTCAGGAGAAACAATAGGTTTAGTTCTGGTTATTCATTCGTCGACAATGCTCAGAGACATTGTAGAAAGTGTCTAATGCAACTGGAAAAGAACACTTATGTTGATTACAAAGTACACATCGCTTATCACTGATGTGGCAGTCAAAAAATGTAGACAGGATACGATTTTGGCAAATGAAATAATGGCAACTAAAAGGAATGTGTCAGAAAACAATGGTTCATGTGCCACTTTAATGAAGTAGTTTCAGGGCCAAGAGAACATGCCACTCATATTTTGTGTACTGACAATTGCAGCAGAATAACAGCACCACAGAATATGATGATCAGACTTCCTGGGGCTCTGCTTACTGTCCACATTACACTGTCATGTCAGTTGTGATAACATTTGCGCAAAACCAGGCTTACAGCTAAAAGGCATATACACCATCCAGTTTTTACTTCCTAAAAACAGGAAATGTGCTCAACAAAAACAGGAAACCATGGACATATATGAGCCTACCCACTGCTTCTACCCACAAAGTTCCACTGATATTTTTTTTCAAATCTGTGACCAGTAGAGCAGTGGCATTGGTAGGAACTCAAATAATATTACTGTCTAATTTCAAGAGAAATTTTAATGGAAATAACATTTTAATAAGCATGAACTATCCCTACTCGCAAAGCTAATTACTTTTTTATTCCCTGAAAAATCATTTGATTCCAAGTAGGGAGAAAAATCATAACAGAAACATGCTTCAAACCCTGACATATGAAGTCAAATGACAAGGCACATAACAAAGCTTATAGTTTTGCCAACCCTTCCCCACCACAGCCTAGACACAATTCAACAAGAGCCTTTCTGAGGTTTCTTCAGGAGCCCCTTTGAAGAAAATCACATGTTTGGCCTTTTAAGTCAATAGCAGAAATGCTCAGAGCTACAACAGATTCAGAGCCTTCTTCTTTAACTATGAAGCACTCTTCTGCAATTCACTGCTATTAGTTGAACAAGATGCATTAGTGTTGCTAGAGGCATTAAATGAAAACACATGATTATATTGAAAAGCCCTCAGCAGCAGCACATAGAAAGAAACAGAAGGTGCAGTTTTCCAGACTGTTACTAGAGTTTCCTATCCTTTAGCAGACAGTCAATACATTTTCTTCAGTGTACTGTACTGCCAAAACCTTTTATTTAGTTTTTGAAAAGTTGCTGATTTGTACTTCGCCCCTGCAGACTGCTCTCCTGTAATCTTCCAAGCATACTGCTCCACTGCTCATGTGCTAGCCTCCAATACTAGTGGCTCTGTACAAAGTGAGGGATTGTAGCAGTAAAACTCTAACTGGGATATTTGCATACCCACAATAGTTGTGAGAAAAACGTATGTAAAGCCTCACCATGACATCATGTGCAGTTTAAGAAAATGTCATCAATCTGTATGTGCATAATTACTATGAAGTGGATAGAGGATTGTTTGCAACATAACCCATCTTTAAATTGTTGGTTGGGATTATGGAAGTGCTCAGAGCAACCGTTTTAGTATAGAAGTGAATTGCCATGAAATTTGTTAAGGTCTATGCCCCATAGAACTCTGAGAACTTGGGAAGGCTGCAGATTGTGTGAAAAATATTCTAGTTATCGGAATATTCTTTGCTCTAATAGTATATACAAATAATTCCAGGCATAGTCCATACTGATTATCACTTGCAGGCCAAGTAAATAATGTTGCAATGTTGCTCTCCACTTGTAGAGTAATGTTAGTAATGCTAAAGTAGGATATTTGCCTACTCAAAATCCTTAGAAGGCAAATTAATATTTGAGTTTTATAATGCGTTAAGTGGGCCGCTTCAAAGTACGTGTGACATATGTCCAATACACATCATTGTAGCCTGCTTACTTACCATAAGTATCTGATATTCAAGCTGACAGTCGGGTTACATAGTCTGGGTGACGCTTTTGATAAGGCACCATGAGTAAAGAGAACATGAATGTGCTTAAATGTCATTCACATTATAACAAACATAAAACAAGTAGATATATGTCAAAGTCTGGTAACATTTACAGAGCAATGGCAGACAGTCGAGGTTGTCTGGAAATATCTGAATATGGCTCGGGGCAGATGTTCGAGTCATAAGGTATACATGGGGTAGAGTCATGGGTGGGGAGGGAAGATCATTTGGTTAATGTGTGCAGACATATCTTAGTTATACCTTCTGTTCATGGAGCCACACTTTCATATTAATTTTTAACCTCTTGTGGGTGTATTCTTTTTATTGGGTTTTCAAGGTCAAGCTTGCATAGTAGGGCAAAGTAAGTAGGCTAGACCAGAATATCAAGACTAGTTATTATAATTTAGCTTCATTTTGGGAGAAGCAAATATTAGGTACCTTCTGTGGCGTGTGCCTTATTAAATATTTTTGATTAGATGGGAATAGTCTTTGTGAGCTGTTAAAATTCTTCTGAGCGGCACCTTGAAGGAAGCTGGGCAAGCGCACATGTGCACAACCTAAAGAGAAAATTGGTGTAGAGTGCCAACTAGGCATTCATGACTGCCAAGCCCTGTTCTCTTTAACCATGTGTTGACCTTGTGGATGCCATTTTCTGTGTTCTTTCACTGTTCACTAAATCTGAAAATAAATATTTTTCAAAGGTCTACCTTATTTCCTTATTTCCTTCAGCAACGAAAACGTGTATCTGTATTGGGAACCGAATATTGCTCTTTAGGACAGTTACTAGGTGACGTTATGAAGCAGATATGTGGATGTTACCCTTGTTTTATAGAGCGCCTGCCATTACTACAAGGTGGCCTCTGAAGACTAGCAGGTTGCGAATGAGTCAGGTTACTGGAGCAGACGTTGAGGAGAGACATGCCGTGTTCAGTCTTTTTTAAAAAATGTTGCATGATCAGTAATATTCCTGATGCTCTCGGGGGGAGATTTCCGCAGTGTGGGTCCAATTACTGAAAAGGAGCACCCTTAAAATCTGACAGCAAGGTGGTGGTGTCTGTTTGGGCCCAACACTGATTCTGGGGCTACCGCACCCTTAACGTCGCTATCAGTGTATGTCAGACTGCATCTTTCACTGCAAAGGGTTGTCACACAACATGAAAAGACTTTCATGGCTATGTCATGCGAACAGAATTATACCCACCATGTCACTGATCTGATTGATTTCCTTGATCACTCCAACAAACACATAACACATATTTGTTGCAAGAATCCATGCTGCCCTGGATCTTGGCACTGTCTGAATCCAAGCTACATCACACTCCTTCCTTATAAACACATGTAATCAATGCCCTTGTCTTTGATCTCAGATTCCCCTTAAAAAAAAAAAAACATGTGTTCTTTGTACCCCTACGTAAACCTGGGAAGATACAAATTGACAATTATGTTTTCCCAATGAGATATAGGCCATCATTGTGAGTCTGCCGGTAACCCGCTGGTGCTACCGATGGGTTACAGACAGACTTGCCTTGCCATTACCGCCACCCGATATCCTGGCGTTACCGGGATATTACGGGTGCCGGCAACTGGGGTAAGTTCCCATTCCATGGAGTCCTAGAGGATTTCATGGAATGGGCTTGCCACGATCACCGGCACCGGTAGTAGCGTTGCCGCTGATAGGGGCAAATCTTTGCTGGTAGGGGCCTGAACTCCTGACAGGTAAGGCCTGCTGGTAGTTTACTGCCCCTAGCAGAAAATTCAGAGTGTGCCAGTCTGGGAAAAATGCGCGATCTGCAATTACCAGAAGATTTACCTGCATTTTTCCCATACTGGCATACTTCGGAGGGCCATGGTCTCTTGTAATTTAACATAGGGGCTGATTTTCTATAGTGGTGTATCGTGATTGTAAGGTGTAAAAGCCTTGATTAAGGCTGTAACGCCACCATTGGCGCCATGCCACATTTTCAATTATTTGTATGGCAGAGAGAAGGTGCAGAACGCAACTTGCTTTTCTGCCACCTCCTTCCTCTCCGCCACACAAATGCTCCAGCATTTGCCGTAGCATGGATTTTCGTTCCGGCACAACCGCTGGAGATCCCTGTGGTGTCCACCAATATGCACCAGCATGAAGCAGACGGACCACATAGGGATGCAGTGTACATGTTTATTGTGATTTTTATTTATTTATTTCTACCGCGCCATAGCCCGCAGGTATCAGGGCGCAAAACAGACAACATAAAACTACAATTGGTGAATAGGGGCTAGTTTATTCGAACAGGGTTGTTTTTTCAGAAAGTACTGTAGCTTTCCTCTGATGGCATAGATATGGGAATTTTATTCCAGTTACTTGCTGCTTTAGGAAGGAAGGATCTACCTTGTCTTCAAGCTCTTTAGCTTTTGGTATGACAAGAAGGTGTGTGGTACTTGAAGGCAGAGTCCTGCCTGGGTAGTATTTTGTTAATATTTACTTTAGGTAATCTGGAGCCTCTCCATATCGGCATTTATGGGCCAGTGTCCTAAATTGAAATCGTTTCTCTGCAGGCAGCCAATGAAGCTCCTTTCTGTAGTGTGAAATATGTTCTTTCCTAATAGCATTGTAGATTATCCTGATGGCGTCATTTTGTACAGTCTGCAGTTCTTAAATGTTCTTTTTGCTTGCTCTAAGGCGTTGCAATAGTCCAGCAGGTGCATGATTATGGCACGAACTAGGAATTCGCAATTATTACGTGACAATAAAGGATTTATCTGTCTTAAGATTTTAAGGTGGTAGTGTGCGTTTTTAGTCATGTAGTTGCATGGCAGTCAGTGTTTACAATTATAATTATACCCAAGAACATCAGGCAGGTTTTAATTATAATTGTGAACACTGCTGACCATGCATGCATGCCCGCATGTCTGGCAGGGTTACTTGTTGTGTGGCAAGTGGTGCTCACAATTAAAAGTAAATGCTGCCTGGCATGTCGGCGGAGTGACAAATGTTTTTCAGCGGATCGCCATTTATATTGCATTGCAAACGTAACAGCTTCCTGCTGTCAAATTACACTTATTTGCTAACATATACTTAATTATGTGCTACCAACCATTACCCAACCAATGACAAAAATGATGTGTTGTATTTAAGAACATGAGCACAATGCATTCAGCATGCCCAGTCTCATGGCAATTACTGATCTGTGCACCCCATCTTTCTCTTTCCAACCTTCTACTTCTGATGAAAACACATTTCAGTGCCATTGCTCAATCTAATTTTATGCCTCATTGCAACCCCCCCACACCCTGCAGCCCCCTCGCTTGCCTACCTTTAAGCCACATGGTACCCGTATATGCACTTCTCACTACATCTTCACCAGCGCCTTCATTGTCAATTTCATTACTGTTATCATCATCGAGTCATGATGGTCATCAGTATCATCATTTCTAGCGAGAAGTCACCACCTTTCAAGGGGAGATTAGCAGGATTTACTGAACTAAAAAGCTGAAAAGACCCCTTATCCTCCACCATCATATTCTCTTTGAGCAGAGTACTGCAGTGTCACTGATAGTAGCAACTCAAGTGACCTGCAGACATTTTGAAGTCTTGCTTTTTGATTGTGCCACTTAAGCTCCAAGCGTGTGTTCTCCAGGGATGTCATTTTGGGGTCGCCAGGGGTCGCACCTGCAACCCCTGATGTCTCCCGTGCTACCACTAAAAAAAAGAAAAAAAAAATATTGTTTTTTTTTTACATTAATGCTCCTGTGCGTGTGGGCTCTTTGTTTCTGGAGTGGCTGCCATTTTTGTTGAGGCATCGTAAAAAAAAAAAACATGGGGTTCCACAAGTTTAACACTTTTAGCAGTGGCCCTAAATAAGAAAGAATAGGAATAACAAATAATTTGTCTTTCTGGAATTCTATCTAGTAGTTGCAAGACTCATGGTGAAAGGTTGGGTTCTATCGTTTCCCATGTCACTTCGGGGTGGGATCGAATGACATCACATACTGTGATGGCATCAGATGTCATTGGTCCTGTGATGTCACTTCCACTACCCTTGGCATTTTGGTGAATTGACGTCCCTGGTGCGCTCATGTTACTCCAGATTGCACGTACTTCCCAATTACATCAGCTTTGCCCGTTCCAATGATACAAACATTTTCCTCTGCTACTTATTTTTGCTATTGAATACAAGGCAAACTAGCATCCTCTCCTGAAATGGTACCCATCATTTAATTTCAAATATTGCTATGCTAGGGCAAGAACCCACTGACCATGCTGTAGCTCTTTTTGAATAATTATTCTATTTTGCATGTAACTGTTGCCTCAAATAAATCCATGCATTCTTTTGACTAGTCCTATGTTATAAGTAGCTAGTGTTCAATGACCTCCTCTTATAATGCCATGGGCCTTCAGCGTTCCAGGAAAGGTCCTCCGTCGCGCCAATTAGCTGCAATATTGTAGCATCTACAGAAGCTCTTCTGCAGCATCTGAGTGTTTGCATTGGGCAAGTTCATTCATTCCAAAGTGGATAGTGGCACTATCAGAATGCCCTGGAGGGAAATTCTTGTGGTTCAGAGGGTTCAAGAATGTAAGCCATGCTCTAAACGGAATGTTCCACTAACTAATGGAGTAGACAAGGTGATTGTATGCTCTCTAATACCGAGAGTCAATGAGTTGGAAAGGGAGTCAGAAGCCCAGTTGTTGTATTATATGTAGTCATGTAGTTGCATTCTGAGCTTTGTGAATTAGATTTGCTTAATAGCGTGAGAAGCTTGAATGTAGGGTGTTGACGTAGTCCAGCGTGCTGTTCATGTTCTACCTCCACTGCACGTACCTCTCTATAACTATAGGGATGATCTTTACTAAGTTGCCATAGTAACGAGGAAG
This sequence comes from Ambystoma mexicanum, assembly GCF_040938575.1. NCBI lineage: Eukaryota > Metazoa > Chordata > Amphibia > Caudata > Ambystomatidae > Ambystoma > Ambystoma mexicanum. The sequence goes on from NC_090939.1 coordinate 194,958,381, forward strand.
GGGGTACGTGGGAGAGTTGAGGTTGGGGCAGTGGCCCACAATACATCTTCAGATGTAGCCCCATTTGGCTTGAGCCTATGTGTAGCTTGCCATATTGTTATTAGGTCTTGCACCTGTGTAATCATGTGCTATTCCCAGATGTGCCTATTTGTAAGGTAGTGTGTTCTTTACTCGCTAGTCTTTTGTCAAGATTTTCCTAACTGTGCATGCACATATTGGTCACTCATAAAGTGTGTAACCCCAATGTAATGCCCATTGTCATACAATCCCACCCCACACCTCTGGGAACAGGAACAGGCTCATTTAAGAATCAACATTTTGTTTTATTGAAATGAAATCAATGTGAAGGTGGTCTGCTATGTTATGTAGGGGAGGTCACCAGAGGTCATCAGATTACATTACATGGGCTTAATTATCCTGTTAAACCTGGCCTGCCTGTGACAATCTCAAGAATACAATAAACACATCCAGTCACACACAGCAGGATTACAAATGTTTCTAACATTTCTAATTCTTCTCAAGACCCTCCTTTTCTCTTCCTCGTTACCTCTCCCTCACTAAAGTCCCCCTCTGCCTCTTTTGACTTGCCGCCTGGTTCCTTCAGATTCTTACAGGCCACCAAGCCCTGCTCGACCATTCTACCCCTGCACTTGGTCTCCCCTGCCCCCCCCCGCCCCAACCTGCACTTGTCATTTCCGGACTTCCTCCCCCTGCACTAGCCTGTCCGGGCATGCACCCCTTGAGTCCTTCCAGCCACGTCCCTCACACTTAGCATGTGGACATTTGTTCCCCTGCACTCTCTGCATTCCCCTGGCACGTGTCCACCTGGCCCCCCTGGTACTTGCTTAACCTATGGGCTCTTCCACCCTGACCGGCACATCCGCCTTCCCTTATCCCCCGCAATTCTTGTTACTGCACTTGCACAATCTGAATGACACAAGGCCTAGTGGGACCTTTTTTGTTTTTCTTTCTTACCTGTCCCACCCTCACTTGTCTGTCTTGTTGCACCGTGAAACAACTTTGCTGTATAGGCACATTATAAATTCCCAATAAATAAATATATATATATCATCCAACATCCAAATTAATACAAGGCCACCTCTAACCAGCACGTAAGTCACTAACCACACAGCCACTTATTGGCCAGGATATTAAAGCTCTTTTCAGTTTTCATTTCCAACATCAGATTCAATCAATAGTTAACCATATCAACATATTTTATATATCCACTACTATCAAAAACAAGTAATGATACCTGAGAATGTTTGCATAGAAAAAATATACCTACATTAATTCCCCCACCCGACATGGGTTAATTAAGACCGGTTCTAACAATTGTAATCCTAAATAATACAGCTCCACTCTAAACAGCACATATATCGTGATTAATTTTACCCCTTATGTAAATGTGGGTCTATGAGTTTCTAATCTGTGCTGTGATTTAAATCCAAGCTGAAATAATTGCATAATAATTCTATTGTTTTGGTTCTGAAAATAATGCTACCACTTTAGAATGCACAGGATGTCAGTCCAAACACCCAAGATAGGAAAATACTTTTGTGATTTTATGAAACCAGGATAGGTACCTCTCCCACTTCAAACACTTCAAACTGGATCACTGTGTAATGCCAATAGTGCGCAACGAGTATTTTTATATTGGGAATATTTTCTATGCCACTGGTGTTAGAATAGCTTACTCCTTATCACTTACCCATGCACTTCTTTATATCTTTGACTTTTACAGATCACCCACTATCAAGCATTTCTTCATTAGGCTATGGCATGGATGTCTTCATATCACAGCCCAATGTAACTATATCTGTGAAAACACGTTGAGTACAATTTAACTTTCACCTACAAAATGCTATGCTGTTAGCTCTGCTGGGAAAAGTTCCCTTTTTTTAAACATTACACACAGCTCATGTAGGACTAGAGGCGATAAAATTGTCAAAAGGTGTTTAAAATTCAAAATGCATCCCAGATGTGTCATGTCATAGCAGCAAAAAACCTGGGAGGCTTTAAACGCATGTCAGGTGTGAAGAGGCATAGCAGATGTTCTCAATACATCGCACTGAGAAATCCTTCACAAATAAAGAACTTGGTTTACTTCCCTGTTCATCATCAAAACAAAGCACCGCAATCTTGCATTTTATCCCTCCCTCTAATTAACCAAATGCACCCACTCTAATCCAGATCTGCCAGAGCCCGCTACAGATCCTAATAACATACTATGTATAGAAGGCATAGCGATATTAGAAGGGGGTATTCACATTAGACTGTAATGTATTGCTATGTTCCTGCTCTGTTAGGGGCCAGTCTATTTGTATCCTGAGACATCCATGGCCCGTCTGGCTGGCTTTGGTTGAAGGTGTGTAGGCCTAGATCTATCCTGACCTACCCAATCCTAATAGGGGAAATCATTACTGATAGTGCTTAAACCCTAGTGATGGATTCGGGTGATTGTGGTGGGTTCACTGGCGCTATACTGGCCTGTCTCTTAACCTTGGCTGGTCAAGCAAGGGAGAGAGGCAGGAATGGGTGTGCCAACCAAACCACTAAAGATCACTGTTGGCAAAGCCGGTCAGTTAGATGGACACCCAGAGGCAGAACTGTGCAGAGACCAAGAAGAGGCTGGTCTGGGATGGCCAGAGAAATGGTGGAATGGGCAATCAGTTGATGTAAACATGGGAAGAGAAATGGAAGTGTGAGAGTAGGAGTGGAGGGGGATTGATTGTTAGAGGGATGGGGTGCGTGTGTAGTAGGCCTTCTATGTGTATTGTTATCTGATGTGCCTTTTCAGTTATGTTAAGTGCAAAGTGTAGCTGTATGTTATGTGGTATGAGTGGCTTGCATTATATTATCGTATGTATATGTGTGGAATAGCGTATGTGTTTTTCAGTGTATTTGTGCTGTTTTAAGGGGGTTGGAGTGTGTGTTGTGCTGTGATATTGTAGGTTGCAATATGTATGATCGGGCAGCACATGTGTTGTGTTGTGCTGTGGAATGGGCAGTGTGTGATAAAGTGTGTAGTATGTGTGTTCTGCTATTAAAGTGTTCTGCAGAGTATATGCATTTCGTTTAGTTATGCAGGTTATGGGATGTGCACTGAGTGGCATGTGCAAGGTGTGCTGCATTGTGGCATGTTCATTGTTTATCATTGCACTGACTGTTTATTTATTAATTTTCTTTATTTATTTTGACACTTATATAGCGCACCTAACCTGGAGGCATCTGGGCGCTTGTACTTAAGAGGATGGTTACAGTAGATGCTTATATAGCATGGGTACGGTTACAAATGTGGTTACAATAGTTACAAAGGTGCAAGTGCTAAAAGTCAAGTCAATTCAGGTTGCATAGTATAGAATAGTCAAGTATGCAGCGCCTGCTGCAATGTCATATAGGAAGGATGCATAATAAAGACAAGGGCAGTGTGTGGGCAGCGCTGTGCTACATGTTCAGAACAGAAAGTACTGTTACAGGTAGGTGAGCTGGCAGAAGCACACCTCATGTTACAGGGGCTGCAGCAAGCAAACAGGCAATGGGATATATTGAGTAAGTTACAGGTATAATCAGATAATCAGGCATTTGGTCAGCGCAGGGTACATGGTCAAACTAGGTAAGTTGCATTACAGGTCGGCCAACTGGCAGAGACACACCTCATGTTACAGGGGCTGCTGCAAACAAACATTCAATGGGTCAGATCAGGTAGGTTACAGGTATAATCAGGCATGTGGGCAGTGGGGGGCTACATGGTCAAATCAGGTAAATTACATTACAGGTAGGCCAACTGGCAGAGGCACACCTCATGTTACAGAGGCTGTAGCAGTCAAACAGGCATCATATGGCGAATGAATATGACAGTAGTTTAAGGTTTGGCATGCAAGTGAAGAGCACTTCTGGGTACTACAGTTTGACATGGTACACAGTGCACATGAGGGCAGGCAGATTTTTAAAAAAAACTTTCCAAAACAGGATCTAACTGAGCGTAGTGAAATGGCACAGGCCGGGAGTGCACCCAATTGCCAATTGCAATGAAGCAGTGGTTGAAAGTCATTTCTCGGCAAACCGATCACATCGTACAAGACCGCTACAAATAGTGTGAGTAAAAGTCAGGCGGCAGCAATTACTACCGCATTTGGATTTATTGCAGGCAGGATGTTAGCGTGTATATAAGACAGCAAAGTGGCATGGTAAGCAAGGCAAGGTGGGTGGTCGTTAGATCATCAGGGTGCAATGGTGATAGTTCAAGTGAATAAGTGCAGCTCAGGTTGCGATTGTGGAGTGGCCGGCGGATATGAATTGGCATGAATTGAGTATGCAAAAGTCGGTGATGACACGGGCAGCGTGGCGATCTAGACAATCGGGGGCATCGCACCCGAAGAGGATGACCTGAAGTAGGATTGGAGGTCTGTGGCCCCCCCAGGTGCAACGAACGTTGTTATTCAGTAAGTAGCGGTCCTCCATGGACAGACAGGGAAAGACAGGGGCAACGGACATTTATGGCACACGGACATTGAAGGGTAAGAACAATGAGGTGTATGCTGTGTGTTTGGTAAGTACATATTTTGTTTGCTGTGTGTTTTGAGTTATGGAGTGTGTGGTGTGTGCATGTTTTGTCATGGAGCCTGCATTTGTATGGTATGTATGTTTGGCTGTGTATTGGGCTATGTGTTGTGTGCGTTTTTTGGAATGTGTGGTGTGTGGTAAGCGTGTTGTGTATGTGTGTATTGCGAGTGTTGTGTGATGTCACGTGTGTTGTCATAAGTAGTTTAGGTCTGAGCATGATGTTTGAGCATGTGACTTATCGCCATATGCTTCGTGGGATTTAATAGGTTTTTCTTGTCTTGTTGTAAGTGTAGTTGTGTGATGTGGAATGTCCATGCTATGTTTTTTTTCTTCTGTGCTGTGTTTGGTGTATGCATTACGTGTTGTGTTGTATATTGAATGGGAAAAAAAGTTGCAACGTACGAATGTCCTGTATTGTGTTTGGTGTAGTGTGGTGGGCACAATGTGGGGTAAGATGAGGTACATGCATAAAGAGGTGTAGACGTGTATGTATCATGTTGTGAAGCTTCCTTGCTAGTGCTGTGGTCTGTGGTTTTGCTGTACTGCCATGCATGGAGGAGTCCTCTTTCAGTGGACAGGACCTTCCAGGCGTCAGGGACGCCTGTCAGGCCATTGTGGGTCTGACTTGTGTCTATGATGACATCTCCCCAGACTTTCTGAAGCCCGAAAATGTGCGCTTCTTTCATTGCTGTCATCATCGCCACCATGTCTTTCCTTTCAATACTGTCGTTTCACTTCAGTGTCATTTTGGAAGAAGTAGCATATATGCTATCAGAGAGTTGAAAGTATAAATATCGATTATCGATAAAAGACTAAGTTGTGGTTTGTAAGACTCCTGAACCTTTCAACAAAGATTTTTTTTTAAATAAATTGACTTAATCCACTAATCAACACCAACAATGTGCCAACGTTTTCAGTTTAGGAGAATTTGGTTTTGGAGGGTTCTGATTTGTGGCTCTGAAAATTCTCAAAATAGCCAGTCTCTAAATTTGTGGGTAAAACTGATTTTCTAAACTGGGGGGTTTTGAGGAAATGGCAAAACACTAAATGTAGCATTCTCAAAAGTCACTTGTTTCAATTTTGGATGAAAACAATATTCCAGAGACTCATTATAAATTGGGTGGTGTGGTAAAATGCAGTGGTAAAACCATTTACTGCTGCATTACTACACTGCCCAACTACGATTTTGGGCAAAAGGTGGAGGAAAAACCTCCAGCAAGAAGCTGGAGGTATTTCTGCCATCTTACCGCTGCAAATTGTCCAATTTGGTGGTATTACCGCCAGTGGTAATATTGCCGTAATCCCCCATGGAGTCAAATTGACTCCAATTAATAGGGACTAACACCACCTACTGCCATTAGTAATGCAGCGGGAATACCGCCAGACCAAGTGGCAGTAACAATTGGCAGATTTACCACTGAGATAGCACCAAGCTCGTAATGAGGCCCATGATGTCTGTGAATTATGTTATTTACCTCATGGAATATTTAAAGAACTCATGCTGCAACTTCGGAGAGATACATGACAAAAATGAGGCAGTGAACAGTTAATAAGTAAGACATGAACGTCAATGTTTTCAACACAGCCATCTGTGTATAGTTCCTGAAACGTAAATTTGAGACACGTGCCTATAAAGTTAATGGGCAGCACCATCTTTGCAGTTCTCTGCCTGATTGAAAGGTATCCCCTCCTACTAAAAAGTGAATTCATTCTGGATTAGAGGGACATGATAACAACACCTTTTTCATTAGACTCGCCATAGATGTGTGGAGTTATATCTCCCTTGAAAGATTAGCACCCCTATCTTCTGGGTCTTTGCCTTGGATGTTGGTCTGAAAGTACAATGCATGATTTTCAGTTCATTTCATACATCTGGGCCGGGTCACCTAAACTGCACTAGAGCTGGGAAACGTTTGCAAGAAAGGCAGGCAATTTTGGATTACACTTTGTGCACTAATCGACCGGTGCCAAAAGTTGTTTTTGCCATGATCTATCAGTGCAACAGTTGTTTGTGGACTTACACCGGGTTCATGTTTTTCAATGGTCACCTGGTCTAAATGTAATGCCATGTAACATGTCCTTGTATAGTGCCCCTCTGCTAAGTTTACCTCGTTGCATGTGGGGTTCGTTGTTAGGGGGAAGACAGATTCCAAAGCCTCAAGTTCTAATGTTTTCATGCTCGAAGCACTTGAGTCCAGGGTACTGGTACGATTCTAAGTGGTTAGTCGTGGAGACACTAGGGTTGTGTATCATCCGGAGGCGAGTGACCAAATTATTGTTCAGAGTATTATGCCATTGGCTTGGGTATTTTGTTGAGTTGTTGTGTCTCAAACTGGTTATGGAACAATTTTGACTCCATTTTATAGGGGCGCAGGGAGATAGATGAAAATGGGCCAGCCTCCTGAATTCATTGGCTAAATTTCAGTGTAAGGGCATTTTTCATGTTTAGTACCAGGTTTTGTATTTGAGATGGCGTCATAAAATTATTTTTGAAAAATTAGCAAAGCTGTACATGTAATAGAAACATAAGGTTCGTGTTGCCATTTTCTAGAGCCTTTTCAGTATAGTTTATCGAACGATATGGAATTTAGCCACTAGAGGTCAGGCTTGGCTTAAATATACCCTCTTCTTGCTCACCGTAGGTATTATATGTAATAGAGGAAGAGATAATCCTATACATAGCTGGCTAAAAACGCTTCACAAATATGTCTCAAATGTATAGTACTTTCAGATTTAAATCAAAAGGGGTCCCATACATTTCCTAGAGATACGTGTGTTACAGGCTATTAAATCCTGTACATACATTTGCCCCAAATAGTGTGCACCCGGCTCGAAACAATTTACCGCAGTCATTCAACTCTTGCATTGCAAGCTGCAATGGCCGAAAGCGTGAATTAAACCTGTATGCGAGTTGCTGGTGTTAGAACAGAAAAAGGCAGACCATTCACTTGTCTGTGCAATCTAATGTCTACTATGGAGCCTGTGAGGACTGCTACAAGAGCACCATATATAAACTCAATACAGGTCAGTGGTCTGCTCGACTGTATGCATTGATGTGAAGTCCCACTCTCGCAAAGGGTTCATAAGTGCATGCAATTCTATATATACGCAACTCTCTTTGGATATTTCTGCACTTAGGAATAGAGCAAGTGTATAACCTGCCTTAGCCTGAGATATGACTAGGAAAGGAACCATTGGGCCTCATTACGAGTTTGGCAGTAGCCGTGCCCTTACTAAGGGCACGGCTACCGCCAAACTCACTACCGGCCCCGGCACCCGCGAATGGGCCATTACTTGCCCATTACGAGATGAATGGGCCGGTAATTGCCCATTCGCGGGTGCCGGTATGGCATGCGTGCAGTCCAGCACCGGCAAGCAGAACTCGTAATGTGGCGGAGGGGTAACAACGGCGCCGGAAGCACTACCGGCGCCATTGTTGCCTTTCCGCCACATTCGTAATGAGGCCCACTATCTTGCAGGAGGGCTGTGGTTCTTTGCAAAAACAGTTATTAAACAATGAGATCTGATAAATGCAAATGTTTTCTCTCTCCCCCTGTCTTGTTCCCTCTTTTCCTCTTTGTCTCACTCTATGGCCTCATTACAAGTCCGGCGGTAACCCTGCCGGTGCTAACGGAGGGTTGCCGCCAGACTTGCAATATTTACTGGTGCCTGACTTGCCAGTAACACCGGAGGATTACAACCCCAGCGTTCCGGGAAGTAATGCGCCGGTGAATTGTAAATCCCCATTCCCATTTGAGTCGCATAAGACTCAATGGGAATGGGGAACACAGAAGCACCGTTAACAACCGTGAAACTCTGCGGGTGGGTGCTGTTCCGCTCGCCAGGTCTCACCCTGGCTGGCAGGACGGCACCTGCCCGCATAGTCGTACTGTGCTGGTCCAATAATAGTGCAGGTAGGCTTACCGGCACCGTTGTTACCGGACCGTCACAGATGTAATGAGGCCCAATGTCTTTGTCTCTTTCTATGTTGATCAGGATCGCATTGCTAAATGAGTAGATGCACGTTTGCTAAAGACATCGCCGGCCATTGTTAAAAGCTGCATGACCAGAGAAAAGACACAGGGCCTCATTATGACCCTGGCGGTAGGCTTTAATGGCGCTGGTAGAGCTGCGGCACCTTTAACCCCCTACCGCCTCATTACGAGGTCTGCTTGCGGGTTCTGTTAAGGACGCCTGGTAAAACCAGACGTCCTTAGCGGGTCCCGCGAGCAGCCCAGGATGCTAACAACGGGCCCATCATTAACAGGCCCATTGTTAGCTCCCTCCCCATTCCCATTGAGCCCTATAGGGGCTCAAATGGGAATGGGGATGGACCGGGTCCGGGTTCCCTGAAAGGGGAAATACCGGGGAACCCAGACCCGAGTTTGGGGGTAGCCATGCCTTTATTAAGGGCATGGCTACCTCCAAACTTGTAATGAGGCCCAGTGTTTTTTTCCCTTTGTCACATAGTTGTCAGCAATGGCTCTGGTGGCTACAGAAAATGCAGACCTGACTTTGCTACTGTCACCTATAGAGAAAGACAAAGCAACCGAGTGAGACAGAGAGACAGATAGGGCAACAAGTGCAGCGAGAGAAAATGAGAGAGCGTAGGAGAAAGAGAGGGAGGTGGATAGCGAGTGAGAGAGAGAGAGAGAGAAAGATGCTGGCATGTGGTGAATTAAAGCAAAGACACGTAAAGCACAGAACATGCTTAAAGCAACAGTAGAGAAGCAAGTGGTCCTTTTCCAGGTAGATAACTACATGTGATTATGAGATAAGCAGCAGTGAGTCAGTACATGAGTGAGTGAGTGAGTGAGTGAGTGAGTGAGTGAGTGAGTGAGTGAGTGAAAGACAGAGATCATTTTGACACCACCTGTGACAGATTGAGCAGTCTTAAGGCACGGGTTGTAGGCTCTCGTTTTGTTGCAGTTTCTGAATGTTGAAGACCCCTCCCATTGCCCCTCCCACATGCCTCCCCTGAAGGAGGTTTTTCTACAGCCCTCGTGAGAAGGGTGTGAAATCATCTATCCCAATGGAAAGACAGGGGCCCAAACCAAGACAATTTCATGCATCGGCGCCTCAATGCCTTTGGGCTTTAGTGCGCTTTAAAAATCCAAATAAATAAATAAAACCCAAAATGAGACTAAACTCTCTTTTTGAATAGCTGTGGCAGAGAACTCAGGCTTCACTCACAGGCTGGGAGAAGGTTACTGGACAGGCATTGTAGTTATTCCCAATACACAGCACAAAACAGCACAGTACACAAATATACTGAAAACATATACACTATTTATTAGAGGGTTACAAACAACAAGCACAGAAAGTTCAAAAACGCCCTCGAGTTGCAGTACACTAGAGCAGCACATATACATAGAAACAGTAAAGGGCCTTCGGCAGATCCTTCCCACTTCTAAGCCAAGTGTGTGGCCTGCGCCTTGTGGTAAACTACCTACATATCAGGCTGAGGGGTGGGAAGAAAATCGGGAAACCCAGACATCAATAATAATTCACTCGTGTTCAAGGCCCAGAATGCCAGTGTATGAACAGTCACTGTATTCCCCACAATCTTTAGCATATAGTAGCATAGGTCACACACAGGGAGATCACATAGTCAGTTTAGAGGGAGTGAAGGGGTTAACGCTTCTAATCAATTAAAAGGGTCAGCAAAGGTTGGAATAAAGGTAGACTCATATTAACTGTGTCTTGATACCTTTGCAGAAATGATTGGATGCAAAAAAGCAAAAGGTAGATAAGGGAATCCAATCCAGTTGCACAGATAGGAGTGTGGTAATATATCACATCACACTATTTAATACATCTGGGCTGAATGCGTAAAATACAGTCTTTGGTTTTACAACTCCAGTGACCCATGGGGGAACCAGAAAGAATGTCAAAGTTCAGGTAAGTACCCATTTAGTCACTTTAGGGGGAGTTTTGAGTCGTGCGAATGCCCCCAATCGGAATGAACAGGAACAAGTTAATTGTGGTTCACAGTTAAAGAGAGATAAGTATGTGTTCTTTCCCTCAGGTGTGGAGTAAGGAGCATCCAACGCCAAAAGATGCCAGGGGAAAATCTTTGGAAGAGCTCCAGTGCCAGTTTCAAGACCCAGCCACCAAAGATAGAAGGAAGCAGGGCAGGATTTGATCTAATTCATGCCAATGCCTAAGCATGGCAGCGAGGGCATGGAACACACCTCTACAGCCGGAGAGAATTCAGAAGCCAGGTCCAGGGGTAGGGACTCACAGTACCAGCCAGTCATGTTTCAGCTCAGAAAAGACAGGATAACCCCAAGAACTGGGCTTCTAGGGCCTCATTACGAGGTGGGCGGAATGGGTTTAACAGCTCCGGTAATGGTGCCGGTAAACCCATTCCGCCCTATTACGAGTGGTCAGACCAGACGTCCTTTGCGGGTCCCGCAAGGGGACCAGGGAGCTAAAAACGGGCCCGTTAGTAACGGGCCCGTTATTAGCTCCCTCCCCATTCCCATTGATCCCTATGGGGGCTCGAATGGGAATGGGGATGGGTATTTTGAATGAGGAATTTCTGGGTCCTCCAAGGTTGGAATGACCTGGTAATTCCTCCTTCAAGGAACCCGGACCCGGACACGATTTTGGAAGCAGCCATGGCACTAATAGCACCATGGCTACCTCCAAACTCGTAATGATGCCCATAGTCCGTTACTCAAAACATTGAATTCTGGAGCAGCAATGACTGTGACAGATTGTATAATTGGTCATTTATAATGCGCTTAATACCGATGTTGGTTTCTAAGCGCGGACCAGGGATTCAAACATGTGTTGCTCTGCATCATCTTGCTTCCAAGACGAGCACGTTGCCACTGAGCTATACTACCAGATGAAATGAAGAACAATAAGTGTACCCAGCTCAATCTCCAACCAGCTCGAAGAAGAAGCAGCATTGGGGAAGGCACCAAGAGGATGAAGGAACCCAACCGAGGAGATCAGGGCAGCTCAAAGGGCATGACGGGTAAGCCAGCAAAGAGAAAATAGATTCAGAATGGTTGACTCAGGATGAGTAGTGTCTAAACTTCCTACTCTGCCTCACACTTCTACATCCAACAGGGATCCCAATCATAAAGGTAAAACAGGCACGGATAACAGATATACCGCCTTCAGCTTTTTGATTGACAGGGGCTGAGATAATTCTATAATCTCAGAAGGCGTGTGCATGTGATCAAGTAGAAACCAAAATAGTAATACAGTTCCAAAACAAAAGAATGTCCATTAAAAGTTGTACAAAAATATAAATACTTTACTAAACAAATCAATTTCACGAATATTTAAATGTATTAAAGAAAGCACCCCTACAAAAGAATACAGAGAAATATAATACAAGACTGTAGATACTCTTGGAATACTTAGTTTAGAGGAGAGAAGACATGAAATGCAAAATTATATGTTGTTGAAGAAAAAGATCGACCAAGGGTGACTTCCAATCTCTCGTGCGCCAACACGTTGACAGGGGAGCAGGACCTCTCAAAGTGGCATATTCCAATGTTGAACAGTTTAACAGTGTTACATCAGGCTTTGAGCTGTACTGTGGTGTGGGTCGAACCAGATTCAGGTGTGACGAGTCATGCTAGCTGAAAAAGAGAGCTGACTTCTGCTTGGTATTCGGATCATGCAGGTTTCATGGTTCACCAGGGCTGGTTCAAGTTCCATGTTGGTTTGGGACGTTGGTCACTGCTGTTTCGGGCCAATGAGTAACATGATGATCCAGCCGTTTATGTCGAGGTTCAATGAGGTGACCTTGGTGATGCAGGTTTCAAAGAGGCAGTGGTTTCAGTTTGTCCACAGTAGCACGTTGGTTATTGAAGCTGAATGGGTGATGTGCTCTGCATTGCATGATGTCACCTTACCCAACCTCACCCACTCCATGAACGCCACCAAGTGCCAATTATGAATGTTAACAGTTACCACTTTTGGACGGAGCTATGGACGTTAGCATGTGCAGAGCCCGGACGGAGTTGTGAATGATGGCAGATGCCGCACCTAGACATAGCTACGAGTGTTGGCAGGTAACTTGCTTGGATGACAGGGTTGTGAGCGATGGCCTGCGTGAGCAGCTGGGTAGGATTGTGATTGCCGACCATTGCCACTTCTGGATAGAGTAGCGGTTGTTGAGCGAAGCCAAGTCCGGACTGCATCGGGAATGCCACCAAGGCCAGATTAGGATGGAATCGTGAATACCGGCTAGCCCCAGACATAGAAATGTTCCAATGGTGGGCAGCGGCCGGATTTTTGGGCACAGTTGTGAATATTGCCAAGCATCATTTATGGAAGGGATAATGATCATCTGCTGATGCCGGAGCTAGATTGACATGCAGTAATGTTCGCGCGCCACACCTAGAATAACATGGAAATTCAGCACACCGCTGCCAATAACCAATCCACTGACAATTTCACCTCTCTGCCTACACCTCTCAAACTTTAACCAAACACAACCACAACCCTACACCACAACAAACCACACAAACTTCACTACACTGCAACAACAAAACAAACCTCACATAGACTTGCACAACAGCACACAACGTCTACCGACCGGAATACACCACAAGCCCAGCGAACGGTGTTAACCGTGTTGAGGCTGCCAACAGCACATTACTGCTCCCTTGGACTTTTCTCACTTACTCCCACTAACTCACTTCCCTTCCCATTTCAGAGCCGCCAGAGCGCTAGGGGACCACTCCAGTGCTGATAGTGCGCAGTACAAATATCCTTTAACATTAACATGTCTCAGTGAGCCAGTATGCTGGATGCACAGTAGCAGTGGTTTGAAGTTCAAACAAGTTCAATCAAGTGCCAAAAGCAGCAACGGCTGTTTCCTGTGGTTCAAGTGTGGCGAACATGGTTCACATGCAGTTCCACCATTTCAACATAGCAAAACAGGGATTGTGGCTGTTTTGGATCTTCAGATGCTGTGAGAACCGACCCACTACAAGGGCTCTAGGAAAGCGTGAGGGAGTTTTGGAGCAAAGTGACAGAGCCGTGTCCCCAGCAAGAGTCACCCAAAATCTGCTCTGGGAGTGGATAGCAAGCAGTGCTCACCTCTGCCTTGAAACATTAAAAAACTGAGGGCTTTGGAAATATCAAACTCTCCCAACAGGGGTCCAAATTAACTCTTCCTCATGTCCATGATGGTCCAAAGGTGAATCAAAAAAGGTGTAGGCAAAGGGCTGAAGTGGATTTATGGAAAGAAAGTCTGCTTTAATGACTCCAATCCGCAGTACCACTTGTGAAAGCAAGAGGAAATATCGAGGCTGAGTATCCCAAAAGGAAATACACCAAACATGGGCTTAAAAAGATTCACAGATCATTATTCTAATACTGTACAGTTACAAAGAAACAAAATCAGATACAGATAGCTATCTGGCCCTCAGTACATCACAGCGAATACCAGCCCTTTCGGTGTGAGAAGTGAGAGGTACTGGACGTCTAAACAGTTGTGCATTTTATACATTTTCAATAATAATGTCCAGCCCCTCTGAAAGTTAATAATCCATGGTCTAAAGTGCGTGCCGAGTTCACTTATGGTTTGCATGACAATATGCACATGGATCATCCTCAGTTTACATGCAAACAGGTTACAATGGCAACAGTGTATTCTTGGATTTAACAATAAGCCTTGCACATGTCCTTTACAATGCAGTTCAGCTAGTGTCCACATTCAGTATTTGTTCTACATTGTGGTCGACGTATGTCCGTGGATCAGACTTATTGGCGCAGACAATGCGCTGTTTACAAGTCAGGCATGGGACAAGGTCTCTTTACGCAACCCAAACTTTCGGCCAACGGACAGTTTACACATTAACTTCCATACAAGGTTAAGTACGGCTCAGTTACAAGCGGGAAACACTGCCCACCATTTTAGACACAGAGTTACATTGGAATGGAAATCAAAATGGTGGTTGGACCTAAAATGGCGGCAAAGTCAATCTAGAATCAAAACTTTGCAATGCGGTTTTCTTCGCAGAGCGACTGGGCTTAGGCCAATATATACAAGAAAGGAGGCACGATATGATATCCCGTTTAACAAACCCTCCTTTTGGCCTAAGCCAAGCGCTAAACTACGTCTAGTCACTTTACGAGTAACTCCAAGTCTCAATGTCCATACATCCTGAATCACTATCAGAGATATCGATCGCCATGAGGTCAGATACTGAGATTTCTTTCAACACAAATTCGTTGGTCATTTTCTCAGGGGTGCATACCTTGTGTCCTTGTACCCATCGCTTGTGCACAACATCCTCCTATCATTGAACATATACCAGGAAGACATTGTATACAACAACAGAAAAACAACAAAATACCTAAAATGATCAGCAAGACCAAAAGTAGCTTCCATCCCTAAGATCGCAAGAAGTCCCTGAACCAAGTACTAAGTTCCTAGTTTCCTTCGGGAACATGCACTTCTGAACTAAGGACATGCAGATTTTTTATTGTTCTAAAGATAGTTGTGAAGGAATCTGGCATGAAAACGCAACAAGCGGACCCCACTAATTTACATACCCCACCAAGCTGAGCCTGGATGACGTCTAATGCCATTTGGTTCTGAAGTGCTACCAACCTTATCGCTTTTTGTTCTAAAGTCATGTTATAGAGTATGTCAGTGGTCTGGTTGATGGTTCTCTCCAGCACTCTCGCTAGTCCTCTGATATCCTCTGAGTTCAATATTTGCCCCCAAAACGGTATGAAGGATTTAGCTACGTCCCCCAGAACTTGTGCTGAAGTATCGCCATTCTCGTTCCACCTTGGATGAGCCTTAGAGATCTCTATGGTGTTTACTATGAATACCCCGGGTAACAGAATCCCTAAATAACAGGTTCCCTGCCAATCCCTGGGTAAGCATGGAAAAGCTACATTACTGCAAACAAAGTAGACAGGTTTGCCTACATACAAAGGTCTGTCCTCACTAGTCAAGCTTGCAACGTTTGCACAACCCTTGAAATCACCCATTGACTGAGTACCATTCCTCTGTATGCAGAAAGAAACTGAATCGGGGCTGTGGTTAACAGTATAAGAAGGTGGCGTGGCATCCCTATTGCCTATGGGAGCCATCTTGAAAGAGATTAAAGATTGAAAGGACGGGACAGTCTATCAGAAGTCCTAATAGAAGCAACATTAAGCTTGCTCCTATTCGCAAAGAGTGAGCATCCCAGGGGTGTTAGAACACGTTTCTCAAAGTCATTCAAATTAGTTCCATCAAAGTTCCCTGAGATGCATTGTTCCATTGGCCAAAGAATAGTTCCCTTAAAGAAGCATAGCATGCAGTAGTCAAAGGTAGAGGATGAATATACCAGCCCAGCCCCTTATCCCCGTGTTGTGGTAAATGTGAGCAGACCCAGCAATTGGATTTGTTAAAAATGGCATGTGTGCCATTCATGATAAGTAATAGAGTATTGTTATGGTAACTCTGTCTGTGCTGAGAGTCTCTAGGAGATAGAGTGTGCAGATGCACAAAAGGTGTAGAAACAGTAGGTACATTTTCAGTGGGTAACAAAATGTCATGTACTTCTTCCAAATACCCAAATCCTAAAGCAGTTACTATTGTGAAACCAGTTAACATAATCAAAAGACAACAATACGTATTCGGGGCCCACGCGTTCGATTGTACATTATTACAGTCAGTCACACAGTCTCTTATCTGTTCCATACAAGTGGGAGCGGTTGCAGGCATTGTTTCTTCAAACGAATATGCCAAAGTCAATTTGCTGGCGATCGCCAGATCAAGCGTTTTCTTAGTCCTTTCCCAAACCCTAGCCAACAGAATTCCCTTGCGTGCAAAAGAACGGGCCAAAAAGACAAGCCCTCCGATGATTTTTTCCTGATGGCACAGCCGAACCGTGCAGTAAGTCTAACTCCTCGGACTCAGGTGACTCCTGGTGACTCCTGGTGATCTGCAAACAACGTGTCGTTACTTCCTGATGGAAGCGGTGATTTGAACGAAGCAGAATTTACAAAAGGAACTGTTGGAGAGTGTGGAGATAAAGCGGCTGTTTCCCCAGGCCCCACGCGCTCAGGGAGAGTCTCCGACGCACTCTCGATGCTGTTTGATGCTTCGTGATCATTGGTTACAGCACAGGTAGGGAATCCTCTTGATGTGGGATGCTTGGATCCAGTGCTTCCGCCCCTCCACTCGCACAGCAGTCTGTGTGACCAGGAGAACTTGGTGTGGGCCCCGCCAATGAGGTGCGAGGCAGGATGCTCTTTCAAATGCTTTAACAAGCACCCACTCCCCAGGTCGGATGCTGTGACCTGGGCCCTCATACTTTGCAGGGAGGGTTTCTCGCACCTGGTGGTAAATCAAATACAGATTTTTAGTTAACTGCCCACAATAATCAAAAAGAAGTACATGCTCAATGTCGCGCAGTGATCGGGGTTTAGGAAGATTCCAAATGTTAGCTGGCCTACCCATGACCACCTCAAATGGAGAGAGCCCAGTCTTAGTTTGAGGGGTCGTTCTCTTAGACAATAACATAATCAGTAAGGCGTCCGGCCATTTCAGTTTGGTGCCGGCATACGTCTTAGCGAGCTTGTTCTTGATGATGCCATTGTGTCCTTCTGCTAAACCAGCACTCTGAGCATGCCTAGCCGAATGGAACCATTTATCGATCTGTAACCCTGCACATATTTGCAGAATTACAGCAGCGATACAATGTGGACCATTGTCCAAACAGATGACTCTTGGCAGACCAAACCTAGGAAAATATTCCTTCACCATGGTCTTCGCCATTGTCATGGCTGTGGCATCTTTGATAGGAAAGGCTTCAACCCATTTACTAAAAGCGCAAATAACCACCAATACGTATTTGTAGTTGTTGCAGCGCTCCATTTCAATAAAATCAAAATGTATCACCTCGAAGGGGACAGAAGGTGGACCAAAGCTACCTCTAGGAGTCGATGTGCCCTTTCCCACATTATGCTGCAAACAGATCATACAACTTTGGACAAAGCGCTCAGCTACTTTGGAGATTTTATCGTTCACCCAGACATTTTGCAACATTTTGGTAATTTTCCGTGCACAGATATGGGTGGGACCATGAGCCATAGCAACCATCATTGTAATATACGCACCTGGCAGCAACCATTTCCCTTCTGCCTTGTCCACCCAACACCCGTCATCATCCAATTTTGCCAAACCCTCAGTCCATTTCTTAGATTCCTCTAAAGTGGCAACAGCTTGAATATCTTTCACAGATTCAATACCCTCATCCAAAGTACAGGCTTTTGTGGCTTCCCTTGAAGTATACATTTCTGAAGAGAGATCAGTGGGAGTCTGTTTGGCTATTTGGTCAGTGAAAGCGTTCCCTTTTCCCACATTATCTATGATCTTTTCATGCGCTGTGCATTTCATAATTGCTAACTAAGTGGGGAGTGCAAGCGCTGAGAGTAACCGTACTATCAAGGAGCCATACTGGATTTTAGTGCCATGTGAGGTCAAGAAACCTTGTTCTGCCCAAAGTCTGCCAAAGTTGTGAACCACCCCAAAAGCATACTGACTGTCAGTATATATATTTACGGTAAGCCCTTCGGAAAGTTCACAAGCTCGAGTCAAAGCTATAATCTCTGCGGCCTGCGTGGCTTTATGCATGATTCTTTTGGTTTCCACGACCGTGCTCAATGTGGTGATTGCATAAGCAGCCATGGATGTACCATCCGGGAGTTTGAAACAGGAGCCACCACAAAACAGCTACCTTTGCGGATTGTTCAAAGGATTATCTTTTATATCAATTCTGCCTTTTGTCTCTTGCTCTGTGGTATAAAGGCAGCCATGTGACTCTTCATCACTGCAAGCAGTACCTTGCGGGAAAGGTAAAAGTTCAGCCGGATTGAGGACGCAACATCTTTGAATTTTAATATGCGGTGCAAACAAGATCAACTCGTATCTCGTTAATCTTGCAGAGGTGAGATGTTGCGTTTGTGTTCTGTTTAATAGAACATCTACAGAGTGAGGTACCATCAGGGTTAAAGCATGGCCTAGGACCATACCCTTGCTCTGTTTCACGGACGCAGCAGCAGCAGTGACAGCTCTCAAACATCTTGGCAAAGCGCATGCAACAGGATCAAGGGCAGAAGAAAAATAGCCGCATGTCCTATTCTTCCCTCCATGTTCCTGCGTTAATACATCCAAAGCACATCCATCACGTTCATGCACATACAACACAAAGGCCTTTTCATAATTTGGTGTGCCCAAAACTGGTGCCCAACACAATGCAGTCTTGAGCAAATCAAATGCTTGCTGGTGTTCCAAGTTCCAGGGCAATGGTGAAAAAATGCCCTTCTTCGTCAAAGCCAACATTGGTTTAATTGTTAACGAGAAATTGGGGATCCACTGCCTACAGTAAGAAGCCATTCCTATCAAGGCTCTGACTTCCTTCTGTGTATTTGGAACAGACATGCTAGAAATTATTTTTATCCGCTCAGGTGTCAACCTTCTTCCCTCCTTTGACAGGAGATAGCCTAAATCGACCTCATGTCGACAATACTGAAACTTCTTTAGTGAAGCTTTGTGTCCATGTTGTGCTAGGTGAATAAACAACAACACAGTGCCCTCCTTACAGGCACTCTCTGAGTGAGAAGCTAAAAGTAGATCGTCTACATACTGAAGCAGTGTGAAAGTGGTAGGCAACTCAAATGTGTCGAGCTGCTCTTTCAAAGCCCTACTGTAGATGCTAGGACTCTCCATGTAACCTTGCGGCGCACGGGCGAAGGTAAACGAGCGTCTCCCCTAAGGTGAACGCGAACAGATATTTACTATATTTGTGTATAGGAATACTAACGAAAGCGTTCTTCAGATCCACAACACTAAAGTGAGTAGCAGAAGCCGGAATCATAGTTAATATCGTCACATCAGGCACAATGGGAAATTGTGGAGCAAAAATCTCATTGATGGCACGTAAATCAATAATGAAACGAAAATAATAATGCATTATCGCCTTTTTTGTACACGGGCAAAATCGGACTATTGCACAAACTACCAGCAATTTCCTCGATTACCCCATGATGCACAAAATCAGAGACTATGCATTTCAAAGCTTAGTCACCATCGACCGAGATCTTATACTGGGGAATACGTGGCAACTTTACTCCATGTTTCAAAATAATCTTGACAGGTTCAATTTGTAAAACACCAACATCATTATCATCAATTGCCCACAAACACTCCAGAACATCACTAAATTCCGGCGGCAAAGGTCTGGTCAAAAACTGAGAGACAGAAAATTGCTGTGGTGAAATCGTCAAACGCACTCCATCAGAAGAACATTACTGCATTTAATTGTTTCAACAGATTCAACCCCAACAAATTCTCTCCACAGTTCGTAGTCAAAAGGAATGGACAGTGGTCCGTAAATGGACCCAAGGTAATCGGTACCGGCGAAGAAACCAGACAGACTACTTGTGTGCCAGAAAACCCTACAGAAACATTGGTTTGCCCTGACAGTGGAATGTTTGGAACCCTTGAATGGTCAATGGAACACTTCTGTGCCTCTGTATCTATCAAGAATAGATGCTTCATATTTCCCACTATCATCTCAACGTAGGGACCTTTCTAATTAACGGGAATAGGCGTCGGTTCCAAACCCTGCTTTGGGCAATCATAACGAAACTGAATGTCGTCAAAAGGAAGTTCTTCAGAGAGGTAAGCAGCAATAGGATGATCAAAAATGTTTCTGTTATCCACACTCAGTACCTGATTATCCTGCGAAGAAGGTTGCTGCGAATCTTGTGAAAACTGACTTCTACCAGGTCCCCTGCCCCAGGGCGGCCTCTAGATCGTATATCCATGTTACCAAATGCGTTATTCGACCTCTGCTGGAGGATCGGGTATTGTGCACGCCAATGACCCTCTTGTCTGCAATAATCACACTGGTTTATATTTACAGGATACAATGGCGCATTTCCCTGTGGAGCATACTGACCCCTAAATTGCAAATTACCCACTCTGGGGCCTCTAACAATTTGCTGTAATAGAACTTTTGTTTTCAAGTCTCCCTTTCTTTTTCGTTATTGACATGATTCTCATAGTACTGAGCCATATGCAATACTACTGACTGAGACTTGGCTTGCCAAGCGCTCTCTGAAGACATAATTTGCGACTTGATGTCAGGCAGCAATCCACGCACAAATGTGTCCACAAATAGTCGTTTCCCAGTCTCTGTGCTCAAATCTTGTCCACTGAAATCTGAAAACACTTGTTCGAACCGATTAAAGAATTCGGTAGCACCCTCAGATTGCCCTTGGACACAAGCAGTAAGATTGTCCCAAATAATCCTTCTCTCAGGAATTATAGCCTTTAACTTCGTAACTATCCTATCAGGCAAAGTCAGTATTACCTGTGGTGGTCTCTCACCAGCTGGCCTCTCTCTATGTAGTCTAACCATATGACCCCTTGTATCCTAACCCTGGTACATCGTCTACAGTCCTAATCCGTTTCCACAAATCAACAGGTAGGAGCACGGGAAATAACAAATCAATATCACTGAAAGTAAATACTGATGACTGCAAGATAGACTCTATCTCTTTGTAGAACCCTGTTGGATTCTTCCTAATATCGGAAATGGATTGTTTAATGGTGTTCACTTCTTGTCTCGCGAACGGGACGTGAACAAACTGTGACACATAATGTGCAGGAATATCCTGAGCAGGTGTACCTGCTGCGACATTAGCTGGAATCTGAACTTTTGGGACAAACGTCGGAGGAACCTCTCTCATAGGCAACTGAGAAGTAGGCAACTCCGAAAGCTTACTGAGCAACAGAGCTAAATCAAGCGCTAAAGCAGCTGAGGAAGTGTCAAACGAAAAAACTCTTTTATAGATATTTCATCATTCTGCGGGACAACAAATCTTTCTTTTATACATTCATCCTGCAGGTATTCTACCATAACCAGTATCACTTTCCTCTGCATTTCTGGCATATACTGACTATACGTGTCATATATTTCTACGGGAGTTATTGACATATCTGAAATCCACCTAATTGCATCTTTTGTGCAAATTTGTGTTTTTTCATTTATCGGCTTACGACAAGGAAAGAACCGTTTCTGTACAAACATAGCGTCCAAACTATCACCATCAATATCTTCATTCCGTAACGTTTCCAACTCCCTTCTGTACTCAAAAACCCTCTCGACATGCTCATGTACTTTCTCCGCAGTATCTCTTGAATATGCTAAAACATTCCGAACCCTCAACCCTTGTGGGAGATCTATATCATCTAATCTGTTCCACATTATACGTACATGAACTCCCAACCCTTCCATAAAAACTTTTTTCTCAGGGAAATTGTCTAAGTTAGAGAGTGTGGCAAAAACATCAGCTTGTTCACCCTTCTCCATGCAGTGTCTAGCCCATGAAGTCAATTCATGCTTTCTCTCTGAAGACACATTATTACGAGTTACACCCCTCGATCCCGCTCCTCGATCAACTACAAGTGGTACAGAACCACTTGGAAGAGGAAGAGTAGGCAAATCTTGTACATTCGGCAAAAGGGGTGCTATCACTGGTGCAGTAGGTGAACCCACAAAACCTGTAACAGCAGGCAAAGGTGGAGGAACAGGTGGAGGAGCAACAACAAGAGGAGGAACAACAACCAGAGGAAGAGGAACAATAAGAGGAGTGATAGGAAGAGTAGGAGGAACTACGAGAGGAGGAACAACAGCAGGAAGAGGCAAAACAACAGAAATAGGAACATACGGAGGTGGCGCAGTGGCACCAGGCCTTCGTTCATTTAGAAGATTGTCAATCAGCTCATCAGATACATGAAAGTCTTTAGAAGGATACATTTTCTGGATATCAAGTGAAAAAGCCCTATCCATATTCCTAACTGACTCAGACTGTTTATTTTGTTCATATAACAACGCTTTTTCGGCGTTGGTCATATGACGGCGCACATGTTTTTCCCTACTTTTAAGTTCCTGCAAAGCTTCTTTCTTCCAATTCTGTAATACATCAAATGCTGCAGGCCTAGCCTTTTTCTTTAATAATATAGATTCTAAGTATTCTATGCGAGGAATTTCAAAACTACCACTGATTGGCCACTAAAGTTCGGAAGCATGTCTAGTTTGTCTGTGCCAAATATCATTAAACACTATACTACCAATGCCGTGCTTACAGTACATAGTACATGCCGGCGACCCCTCCATTGGCGCCGGTCGGCCAGATTCCAAAGATTGTCTGTCACTGCGGAATAATGCCCTGAAGCAGGCAGACAATTTTCCAGGCATATCACAATACTGGTGTTACCTGGTCAATAATTGTACTTGCAACTGCAATACGCCAAAGCAAATTATCAGGATACTTAAGAATCGGGTCATGACTCACCTGATCAAATTCTAAGGAGGTCCGATCGGATTACTAAGAACTCAAAGGACACACGTGGTTGGTGATTTCGGCAAATGTGCCTGCCTCGGTAGGTATCGCGTCTCATCCAAGAAAGGGGCCCCCTTTTTCACCGTCCGACCCCGGTCCGATAGCCATGTCAACCTTCAACGAGATGGCATCAATCTTGAGGGTCCCTGTTCGGGCTCCATCTGAAAAGCAAGAGGAAATATCGAGGCTGAGTACCCCAAAAGGAAATACACCAAACACGGCCTTATAAAGATTCACAGATCTTTATTCTAATACTGTACAGTTACAAAGAAACAAAATCAGATACAGATAGCTATCTGGCCCTCAGTACATCACAGCGAATACCAGCCCTTTCAGTGTACGAAGTGAGAGGTACTGGACGTCTAAACAGTTGTGCATTTTATACATTTTCGATAATAATGTCCAGCCCCTCTGAAAGTTAATAATCCATGGTCTAGAGTTCGTGCTCAGTTCACTTATGGTTTGCATGACTCTATGCACATGGATCATCCTCAGTTTATATGCAAACAGGTTACAATGGCAACAGTGTATTCTTGGATTTAACAATAAGCCTTGACACATGCAGTTCAGCTAGTGCCCACGTTCAGTATTTGTTCTACATTGTGGTCGATGTATGTCCATGGATCAGACCTATTGGCGCAGACAATCCTCTGTCTACAAGTCAGGCATGGGACAAGGTCTCTTTACACAACCCAAACATTCGGCCAACGGACAGTTTACACATTAACTTTCATACAAGGTTCAGGACGGCTCTGTTACAAGCGGGAAAAACTGTCCACCATTTTAGACACAGAGTTATATTGGAATGAAAATCAAAATGGCGGATCGACCTAAAATGGCGGCAAAGTCAATCTAGAATCAAAACTTTGCAACACGGTTTTCTTTGCAGAGCGACTGGCCTTAGGCCAATATATACAAGAAAGGAGGCACGATATGATATCCCGTTTAACACACTTGCCTTCCGAGAACATACCCAGAGTGCCTTCTTCTGCAGGAAGTAGAGCGGATAGGATGGAGAGAAAATCCCACAGAAAGTAAAATGGAGAATCCCTACTCCAAAATGACTTGTGTTCCTTGGATGTAGGACCCCTTACTCACTATGCAACTTCAAAGGGTTTCTATTCTGCAACCCCACTGTTGTGAGGCAGCTTTTCTTCATGTATCTAGCTTGTTGATGCAAGCTTCTCCTTTGTCTCCAGCTGGCTGATCCCAGGCCTGGCAAGAGGGTGTCACTTTTCCTGCTAGAGAGTCAAGAGAGGCTGGCATCTTGCCCCATTGTCTTATTCACTGGAATGCAGACAGGCAACTGCACACAGTCTGCATATTGTAAATATATTTTTCTGGCTCAGTTTGTAAATAACTCACGGTTTGGAAATACAATATTCTCTAATTATATGAACGATTTAATAAATGAGTAAATCTGCTGCATTCTGTGAATAAATCACCTTTGGGAAAGGGTATAAATGACACACTATTCCCTGGCTGCATAATATTATAGAGCATTTTGGGAAAATAAAAAAGGACATATATTTATATATTCAACACATATGATTGTGGTAATGACGAAAGCATGCATCTACTGTGAGAACACAAAGCACAGTGGTCTAAGTTTTCATTTGGTACAATACTGACACTAAAAGTAAAAAAAAAGAAAAAAGTAGAAGACTAAGTAGAAGAAAACTAATTTTCTTCTCCATTGTACATGGAATTAATGTTGCTGATTAGTATGGGAAAAAAGCTTGTCACTGTGGTCTCTTTTAGCTCCCCTCCACCTGCTACGGGGGCCCATGCTACACCAGTGCTGCTGGTAATGTACCTATATATATAGATTGTGCATGTGTAATTGAGAGAGTAAAGTCAGGATTGTAGAGAGTTAGTAGTCCAGGAAAAACAGACAAGACAGGTTATTCCCCAATATGGCTCCTGACAGCCTTTCTAGGGGCATGCGTTCCCCATCTTTTTTGAAATACGCAAGGGTCCTGTAGCCTCTCAGGTTCTGTGGTGAGCGTGTTGGCTGTGTGCCAGGCGAGCATAGCCAACCATCAACTCTGCTACCAACTTGTTGGGTAGTTCTCCCAGGTATGCCAGAGGATGGCTGGGGGTCCGCCTGACCTTGAGGGTCCAACACCGTCCCCAGAATAAATGGAGGACTCAGCCAACGGCAAGTTAGAACTGCTGTTTATTGCAAAAAAAACAGGGATCAATAAAAGACAATGAGAATTCTCTGGTACGTCTCGGCTCCCCATGGTGTGCGATCCAGTTTTGTAGATGCATGGCGTCATCATCTGGGCCCTTCCCCGAAAAACCTATCATCACTGGGGATTGGGGATTGAGAGCACTATTACCAATAGAGGATCCCTATAGAGGTTATTCTACTGGTCCTTTTATGTCAGGTGACTGGCCTGTCCCGTTCCCAAAAACTATCTATTAAATTGTTGCGGTGTAATGGGCTTACCATTGTTTCATACCCTTTGCCATCCACCCCTGACTTTCTAAGCTGTGATTGGCTAGGGCTGATCTCCCCAGGTCTGGGACTCGTTTCGGTTCTCAGCCCTCTGTGCACCTCTTCACGGTAATGTGAACGATTATGTGCCTGTATTGTAACTTGTGTGTACCACCTTTGCCTATGAGAATGCGCTCCTTACGCTGCAACACTTGTTGCCATCTGCATCTGACTTGCTGGGATCGGCTCTGCTTTCCCACCACGGGTGAATGTCTATTGTCTCATCTGGGTGTACCTGGTGCTTAGGGACCACATAATCGAGCTCTTCAGCCTGCATTTATGAAGATTTATTCTGTTTCTCTGCAGCTGGTCCCCTTGTCATCTGACGATTGGAATGTGTCTGTGTATCTCTGACCTTGGCTCTGAGCCTGCTTCATGCTCGGTGCAGCCTGAATCAGCTCTCCTCATCTCAGGCTCTGTGGCTGTCGGGCCTTCTGTAATTTTCTTTAGACTTATTATATGATTTCTACATGTTCATGTTATTATAAGTACTCTATATGTCAGTCACACATATTCCTATCAGGTTCTATATGTATCCCTGTAGTCCCATAGAGTTGTTTGCCTTTGAGCATCTGCAAGCTTACACTGGATCTCTTGTGCCTTGCCGTTCTGCGTTACTGCATTTGGCTAATGCAAAAGTAATAAAACATTGACAGTATGTATATGTATTGGTCCTTTACCTATAGAACTGTGTAACTATGTTCTACATGTCTGCGAATGCGGTGCAGTACTGCGAGTGTACTTTGTGACTAGTGCTGCTACGTCATGGTGTCACTAGTGACGTCAGCATCGTGGCTTCTTGGTCCTCAGTCGAAACTGTCCATATAGGTGTTTCCGTCCACGATCTCTGGTTCTTCTCCTATACCTGTGACGATGTGTATTAGTTTTGTGCTGCATGGCTGCCTGGGAGGATACCTTTATGTGTACTTGTTAATCATTGGTGCACTTGAGATTCACCCAAAGTAGGATGGGTGGCTGCGAGTGTTTCTGGCTCTTCCTTTTGTCATGAATCTGGGTGTAAGGAGGGGCATTTAGGCGACCCTCTCTTCAGGTGCGGAGGCAATGATGGTGTGGGTGATAGGAATGTTAAACACATGTGTGGCGCATTGATTAATATTTATTAGCACATTGAATACATTATTGGCCTCCTCTCTGCCAATCAAAATATTCAGAGTACAGTCAGTAACCAGTGGTATTGACTGCATTCTGAATATTCAGACTTCAAAAGCAGACATGGAAACAAAGATGCAACTTCCAGGGATGGTATCGTTTTAACAAAACACTCCCTTGCTGGGAGGATCTTTTTTCACACAGCAGCAGCCAATTTACCGCACCAAACAGAAAGCTAAAACATGTGAAAGGATGTCACTTCCTCATAGCGAAAATGCTTCTTTTACATTACACCGAATGCATGCTCACGTTAACACCTTTCCAGTTCAACCAAGTTTGTAATTAAAATGCCTAACATATAAAGATGCCCTTGTTTTAAAAAAAAAGTATTACAAAATGAAAGCACTTTTCGTTTAGTTTAGTTTAGTTTATTATTTGTTATGCGCTCCAGACCCGAGGGTATTCAGGCGCAAGGCATAAGGATATTCAAAGCTTGGTTACAACATGTAAAATACATTTGTGTGCAGGTGCCGATTGGTTACATATGGGCACAATAAGGTTACGATACATACAGGCAGGTACATTGAAGGCATGCAAAGTTTTACAAAGTAGTTGGTGCGGTTGGTGCATGCAGTGTAGAGAGAGGTGCCGGGGTAAGTTAGCAAGGTATATGCCTAGATGTCGGCATCTTTGAGCCAACTAGTGATACTCTGGCGGAACTTGTGATAGGTTTGATCGATTCTTAGAGGGGATGGTAGTGAGTTCCATAGGAGTGCTGCCTTGACCTGGAAGCTGCTGCCTCCGATTTTGGCACGTTTGTATCTGGGGACCCAGAGGTAGTTGGTGTTGGCGAGTCTGGTGATTCTTGTGGTAGGCTTCAAAGTGAATCTGTCGGATAGGTAACGGGGTGCTGCATTGTTCAAGCATTTGTGGGTGAGGGAGGCAGTTTTTAGTTTTATTTTATCATGAGAGGAAAGCCAGTTGTTGGCTCTTCTGGTATTAGAGATGTGTTCTCTCTTGGGGATTCCTAGGGCTGCTCTCAGCGCATTATTTTGTAGGAGTTGGATTTTTTTGATGGTTTGTTTATTGGCTCCTATGTAAAGAGCGTTGCAGTAGTCCAGCCTGGATAAGATGAGGGCTCTGGCTAGGGTGATGCAACTGTCCTGTGACAGGAAGGCCTTGCCAGCTCTAATCAACTTACATGTATATGCTGTGGCCGAGGCCAAGGCATTGACCTGCTTGCTGAAGGAGAGAGTGGAGTCCAGATAGAAACCCAGGGTTTTAACCTCCTTGGCGACAGTAATAATATTATTGTCTATGTTGAATGCTGAGTATTCGGGGCTGAGTTTTTTGAGGGTTGAGGGAGTGCCCAGGATGATGATCTCTGTTTTGTCATCATTCAGGCATAGACAGTGGGTGGCCATCCATGCCTGGATGATGAGAAATATCCTTTTCACCAAGGCCAAATCCTTGTCGTAATCACCGGTAAGCGGTAGGAGAATCTGTGTGTCATCTGCATAGTTAGTGTAGGTGACACCCAGAAGGTCCAGATCATCGAAAAGGGGCTTGGTAAAGATATTATAGAGGGTGGGTGAGACGCAAGTTTAAGTTACTAACATGGTTTAAGTATTTATTTTACTCACTAGTAAACTGTTTCTGCATACCAGTCACAATTCCAAAACCTATATTTCTATTAACAGTGTGTGCTAATAGCATTGTATACCTCAGCAGGGCTAATTATCCCTTTGGATAATGCCCGTTCTCCAAATGAGTGCCCTTGGCTTTGCCTCAGGCCATAACTCGGTGGCGGGTCCTTATCAATCAAAAAAGACCCTTCCCTCGGTCTATAAGGCTATAATAATATTCTCCACTATTACTATCAATTGGAAACCTGAAAGGTGGGCCAAATGATCAAACAGTTTTATGATGTGTTAGTCCATCCTCTGACATCAAAACGCCTGTGAGGAATTTCCAGAGGAGGCATCTAGCAGCAGGCAACCCCAGCCAGCATGTACACAAGCAACAGATATGGCTTGTAATCTACTAACGTGAGTCACCTAGGGTGCTAGCCATGGCTTTGTCCCTAGACGCGCATCCCTACTGATGTCACTGGAGCGCATACTACCCTGTAGGTGTTCACGAGAACAACCCTGCAGTCGGCCCATTGACATCATCCACATCAAATGATGGCATGGGAAGAACAGGAAGTAACCTTTCCTCCCCAAGCACTATCTAAATGTGTTCATTCTAACCCAGCATTCCACACTGCCATCTGTCAGTCAGTGAAATCCAGTCAACCCCACTGACAACCCACATCACACGTCTCACCACAGGACATGCTCAGTCTGTTACTGGGGTATTTTACCACTTGGTGGGTGGTTCTCATCATCGGCCAGTTCAGAGCGACATCAGCAAGGCATTGTGGGTATCTAATTAGTACCAATCGAATCCTTTTGCATCAGAAAATTGCCTTTGTCTTATAGCGCAGGTAGCGTTGCAACATGTGTGACTAGGACAAACTGGATTCCTCTACTTTCAAGCATGTTTAAACCCGTCATCACTGAACACATATATACATATTTAGCATTGTTAACCAAAACAACATTGGAAAACCAACCATCAGAACGCGGAATAATGTGTTACAGGAAACCAAAATCTCCCAAACACCTCCTTGCATAACTGTACACATGACATTAAAGGTCCCAGAGCTGTTGAGCCGATGATCTCCGAACCTAAAGATAGTGCCCCATTTCACATGCTTAATTAATCCTGGATTTTCGAATCCTTCCTCTTTCGTTGTCTATTAGCCTATCATGATTCTGCTTAGCATTTCGAGGTTTAGACTCCCACAGACAACATCTAAAGGACAATTAACATATTGGCGCAATTAATGCACCCCAGGAGCGCTACAGGGCCTGGATGTTAAGTTTAGCACCAGCAATTTGGCACTTAAAAGAAGAGATGTATTATAGCCTAAAAAACAGCTTATGTATCAGTGCACTTCATCTGGGGCAGTGGAAAGGTCACTACAATTGATGGCCGAGCATCCTTTGCATCAATTGGAATTCCTGCCTCCGACGTGATTTAAACCATTGACTGTGACATATTGAGCTTCGCGACCGAGTGTTATCCCTTAAATCAGCGCTAATTTGACAAGGAATTGACTAGACCTCACAATCCCCAGCCTTAGCATATTGCAGGACATATATTACCAGCCAGGGAGGATTTTGCTTCGAGGGGCCATAAATAGTGCGGCGGTGGGTCAGGCCAGGGTTCTAATGAAGTGGATATCGATAACGAGCCGAAGGCTGTCCGCTGAGTGCTGCCGATGCAGAATGGCGTCGTGCAAATGGATTGCCCGTCGTGGCGGAAGGAAGTGGCGTGAGGCTGAGCAATGGGGTCCCGGTTGCAATTTTGGTTGTCGCTAACTCTCTTTGTTAAACCAGGCTGAGCTGTGGGAGATGCTTATGAATGGATATTTGTTTATGGAGCCCTTAAGTGAGCAACTCATCTATAGTTGCCCTCAAGTTCGGTCCGAAATCTGATTGAGGTATTAAATATCATTCCCCATTCATTTTATGAGCATATCCCCACTCCCTCCGCCACTAGTAGGAGGGCCATGATTTTTGCATTATGTAAATGACCTGCTGAATACCCACCTTACACTATATAGCAAACCTTACAAAATCTACTATAACTTTCATGCTTCTTTTTTAAATGATATGCATAGTGCTCAGTGCAGACCTCAATCACTTCTTGGCATGTTAGTAGATTTTGGGGGTTCGGGGGGTCTTTTCTGTTTTCTTATTAGAGCAGCTGCTGTCATTCCAGGCATCAATCCTTAGGGAACCTAAACTACATACGTGAAACATGCTATGAACTTAGAGTGCTTTACAGATTAAGAATAGAGGAATAAAGGACAGGACCAGGAAGAGAGAACTTAAACAGAGGTGCCCCCTCCCGCCCCCACAAAAGGCACTCCTAGGAAACAGGAGATGCTGGTTAGGCCCAATACGATTAGCCAAGGGGAAGGGTGCTCAAGGGAAACCGGGTAAAGGGAAAATCAGGGAAGGGAGACACTCAGCCTCAGGACCAACAAGATAACACGAGTAATGCACCAGACCCCCCAATAGATAAATCTCGACACCGCCGTAGGGTGTGGAGGAAGATGAATAACTGTTCCTAGCGTGTCCCCGTACACCATTGAACACATCAAATAGGGCTAGACATAGGGTTGGCAATAAGAAATCAGACAGCCCAACGAATTCCGCAGAGGCTTAGAAATCATGACCACTCAGGGAAAACCCAGAACGGGCAACTAGGAGGGGAGACAAACATCCTGGCTGCCACTCGTGACACAGTTGGATGTATTTCAGGGGTAGGAAATGTGACACACTTGGACAGATTTCAGGGGTGGAAATTGTGATGCACTTGGGTGGATGTCAGGGTTAGGGAATCTGACACACTCAGGTGGATCTCAGGGTTAGGAAATGTGACACACTGGGAGGTGTGATGCACTTGGATGAATGTTAGGGGTGGGAGTTGTGGCACATTTGGGTGAATTTAGGGGGTGGGAGATGTGAGGCGCTTTGATAGATATTCGAGGGGGTGTTACGCACTTGGATTGATGACTGGGTTGAAGGGAATGGAGCACTTAGGTGGATTTCTGAGGGGGGTGGCACACCTGATAGACTCCTTGGGTGGGAGATGTGGTGCACTTAGGTGGATTTCAGGGGTGTGGGGTGTGGAGCACTTGAATATTTCCAGGACACCATAAACTGTACTAATAAACTCACTCCTCTGCATACACCTCTCAAACTCTGGACTTAACACAACCTGGCTTCTACAGCACCACAGTCTGAAAATACTTCACAACACCACAACAACAAAACAAATCTTGCACAACAGCACATGGTGTCCAACTTCCTAAAATCACATTCATACTCAGTGAACAGTGTTTCTGAACTGAAGCTGGCAATAGCCCCTCACAGCTCGCTTGCGCATTTCCAGCTGAACAATGCTAACCACCCACCCTCCCTCCCTCCTTGCCTTACAGATCTGCCTGAGCATCTAGAGACCACACAAGTGGAATCGGTGTACGGTACAAAAACCTTTTACATTAACATTATAAACTATGCTATTTATTGGTGTCCTTGGGCCATTGTCAAGGGCATTAAGTATTTTGGGGTGAAAGTCACTTGGGACAGGACTTGGATGAGGGGAACTGGCCTCTTCTTAACTTCTTGCCCTGTTTGTGAAGGCCCACACTAGGATATACCCTTTTCACTCTGGGAGACTCTCTGAGCAAACCGAAGAAGGACTGTGACTGGAAGCATCAACATGATGAAAGTGAATGTTATCCTAAAGGATTGCTAGTGGTTAGCAGAGGCTCAAGCATGTTGTTGTAACTTGGGTTATGTGTGCATCATGTCAAGGATAGGAAGATGAGCAGAATGTGGTGAGGTCATATTGGAGTGCTGGTGTGTGACTGATATGTGCGTTCCAAGTGTGGCAGTTGGAGCTTAAGGCTGGCTGGATTGGATGTGCCAGTGTCTCTGTACTTACCAACATAGATGGAATACAGTTACTTACCATTTTACCTGTGATCTCTGGTGTGGTACATTTCAGGAAGACCCCCATTGCTTCACCTGTCCACCTATTAACTTTTTACTGTTCTCCCGGTGTTAAAAGACCTCTCGTTAACATAGTCTCCGATCTATTTTTGTAGTAATTTCGGGTAAGTTATTCATCAGAGGAAAGCTGGTGGCTTGGTTTCCCTTGAGATTACTGAAAGGTCATTTCTGGAGGCCACCAGTTGAATCAAGGACAGTCGGACTGTGGGCCCTCTTTCTGCACCATCTGTAGCCTCACAGTCAAACCATTGTGTACTGTTACGCAGGACAATGCAGAACCTCGCGGCATGATTCACAGCGATTTGCACCGGCACGAGAGCATCTAAGTTCCACCCCTGCTGCCCCAGACCACATTAGTGAAGACTTAAACTGGAGCCAATCCCAAAAGATCTATATCATGTTTGAGATTCCAGTGATGAAATCTGTTTGGTTCACGTTTTCTCATGTGCACCT
Organism: Ambystoma mexicanum; assembly: GCF_040938575.1. Classification (NCBI taxonomy): domain Eukaryota; kingdom Metazoa; phylum Chordata; class Amphibia; order Caudata; family Ambystomatidae; genus Ambystoma; species Ambystoma mexicanum. The sequence goes on from NC_090939.1 coordinate 194,991,039, forward strand.
CAAGGGTGCTCCAGTGTGAGGCTTTGGGAGTTTGGTACAGAGAGGCAGCTGCAAATCTGATATGCTCACAGTACTTTTCCAATTTGCTCCAGTGATTGCTAATTGACCCCCTGCTGAAACAAGCAATAATATTAAAGAGTTAAGCATATGATCTGTCCGTAGTGTATCATAGGCAATCTAGCACTCTCTCTGTCTCTCCCTCTCCCTATCTCTCTCTCTCTCTCTCTCTCTCTCTCTCTCTCCTTCTCTTTCTCTCTCTCTCCCTCTCTCTCACTATCTATCTCTCTCCTCTCCCTTCTCCATCTCCCTCTCCCTCTCCCTCTCCCCTCCCTCTCCTTCTCGTTCTCTCTCTCTCTCTCTTTCTCTCCCTTTCGCCCTCTCTCTCTCTCTCTCTCTTTATCTCTCTCTCTCTCTCTTTCACACTCTCCTTCTCTTTCTCTCTCTCTCTCTCTCTCTCTTTCTCTGCCTTTCACCCTCTCTCTCTCTCTGTCTTTATCTCTCTCTCTCTCTCACTCTCTCCCTCTCCCTCTCCCTCTCTCTCTGTCTCTTTCTCCTTCTCTCTCACTCTCTTTCCCCCCTCTCCCTCTCCCCTCCCTCTCCTTCTCTCACTCTCTCTCCTTCTCTGTCTCCCTCTCCCTCCCTCCCTCACTTTCTCTCTCTCTCCCTATCTATCCCCCTCCCCTCCCTCTCCCTCTCCTTCTCTCACTCTCTCTCTCTCTCTCTCTCTCTCTTTCTCTTTCTCCTTCTATCTCTCTCTCTCTTTCTCCCTCTCTCCCTCTCTCCCTCTCCCTCTCCCTCTCCCCTCCCTCTCCTTCTCTTTCTCTCTCTCTCTTTCTCTCCCTTTCGCCCTCTCTCTCTCTCTCTTTATCTCTCTCTCTCTCTCTCTCTCTCCCTTTTGCCCTCTCTCTCTCTTTATCTCTCTCTCTCTCTCTTTCTCTCCCTTTCTCCTTCTCTCTCACTCTCTCTCTTACTCCTTCTCTCCCTCTCTCCCTCTCCCTCTCCCCTCCCTCTCCTTCTCTTTCTCTCTCTCTCTCTCTTTCTCTCCCTTTCGCCCTCTCTCTCTCTCTTTATCTCTCTCTCTCCGTCTCCCTCTCCCTCTCTCTCCCGCTCCCTCTCTCTCCCTCTCTCTCTATCTCTCTCTCTCTCTCTTTATCTCTCTCTCTCTCTCTCTCTCTCTCCCTCTCTCTGTCTCTCTCTCACTTTCTGTCTCTCTGTCTGTGGGTGAAACGTGGATATGCAGGGGCTCATTTGCTACACCCAACTCCACCGTCTCTGACAGGAGCGCAGCCAGAGAAACAAAAAATGAAGATGTTTTGAAGAAGGGGGTGTTAAAAAGGGATTATACAATTACTGTGTCCCGTTTATTGTGACCCCCGAAAATGCTGACCTTTCTTTTTATTTGGACCCCCTTTTCACCCCATATATATGTGATGGGATGGATACAGTATATAATGGATGAAGAAAGGGATGGTAGGGGTCTCCTCCCTCATATATATGAGGTGAAAAGGGGTTTGTAGTCAAAAGAAAGTCAGCATTTTCGGGGGTCGTAGCAAACGGGGTGCAGTAATCACATGGATCCGTTAAAAATAGAACTGTCTTGTTTTTCACCGATCCTTCCTTTTTTCCCTCTAATTGCCTGTGTTCTCCTTGCAGTTCCGGGCCCCACCGCTGGAGTGAAAGCAGCGGCCGCCTCGGCTTCCATCGTGTTCGTGTCCTGGCTACCTCCCCTCAAGTTAAATGGCGTCATCCGGAAGTACACCGTCTTCTGCTCCTTTCCGTACCCTACGGTAGGTTTGGCCAATTCTCACTCCCTTCAGCCATTGGCCTATACGCTTGATGTGTACCTCTGGCAAACCGCTCTAGTGTGCCTTTATGTATCTGGGTTTTATATAGGAGAAGTCTGCTAGGTAGCAAGCAAGTGCTGTGCGTGCCATTCAGGGAAATATATTGGGTAAAGAAAGGGATACAAAATGTGGCATGTTCTGGCCATCAGGGTGCAATGTTATGCAGAAACGCAAGGATCGTGGGTGGCACCTAGGCATTGACTGTAGAGTAATATCTTGAGTGACTTCCTGAACTGCAGGAAACAGCATCTTTATGTATACCCCAGGGGTAAACACTTTAGAGGATCAAGCAATCGGGACCTCTTTATATCATTACACAGGAGTGCATGAGTCCCTCTGCCGAGAACAAACATGGGTCCAATACCCTGTTCTATGGAATTTCTTGCCCTCAGGAGGGTCTACAAGTCTTAGCTCACTGCACCCTTCAGCGCAGAGAAATAACCATTTGCATATCAGTCTGGTCCCACCCACAGGGGCAGTCCAGCACCAAAATGCTAGGAAAATCTCCTCTGAACAAGAGAACCATCAGCAACCCCAGACATGCGTATCGGCATTGTTAGGCCTCAGCAGTGAGGTGAAGCTGAGCCTCTCTAAGGCACAGTGAGCATGGGGTCCACGTCTGGATTACCCTTGGTCACTTAGGGTGTAACCCCAGGTTTTGCAAAATTGTAGTGTGGTAGCCCCTTTACTGAGAATGAACATGGGTCAGATACCCTGTTCTATGGAATTTCTTGTGCTCAGGAGGGTCTACAAACAAGTTTTAGTTCACTGTACCCTTCACAGTGGAGAAAGAACCATTTGCATATCAGGCTTTGTCCTATCCACAGGGGCAGTCCAGCACTGAAATGTTAGGCAATTCTCCTCTGAACATGAATACCATCAGCATCCCCAGACACAGGTTTCGGCCTTGTTGAGCCTCCTCAGTAAGGTGAAGCTGAGCCTCTCGTTCCTTTTAGTTTCTCATCTTCTGATGTGTCAGATCACTGTTGCAAGATTGGTGGGTTCAGTTTGTGGTGGTTTAATATATGTTTGTAGACCAGGCTTTTAATTAATTGATTTTGTAATGTAATTGTGTTTTTGTAGAGAACGCCTTTCATCTTAATTGTATATGTGTGTATTGTTGTGCCTGTATTGCTTTGACATTTTACTGGCATTGTTTTGCTAACAGTTACTTGGAAGTGATTTCATGTTACTGCGTGCAACAGCAAAATGCAGGTTTTGTGTAGACAGGGAAGACAGTGCATTTACAGTGCCGTGTGTTAGGTTGTGATGTCCTTCAGAGCTGATGCTTAAAACGGAGTGATAGTGATACGCAAACAGTCCTGTTGTTCAGCCATCTGCATGACAAGAGGAACGCCTTTATTGGAAGAAATTGGGAAGGGCTGGTGCTCAGTTTGATGAGCTGGTGTCATGTTCAATCTGAAGCCATGGAAAGATGGTCTATTCTGTATGGTGTTGTCTACTCAAAAACTAGCCGGAGGAGAGGCAGATTGACCCTCAGGGAAGTGCCAGAAAGCCCACACCTCTCTTCTGACTGTAGGTAGGGGAAACGGCAAAAAGGGGGGAGGCAGACATGCCCTTAGAGAAATACCTGCAAGCATAAACCATACTGCTGATTGGAGGCTGGGGAATAGCAGATCTGGTTTTAGGGAAATACCAGCAGGGATAAACCTCCCTTATGACTGAGGATACGGGTGGGCAGATTAACCTTAGGTAAATCCCAGAGAGCATAAACCTCCCTTTTGTCTAAAGGTCGGGGGAAGCAGACCTACCCTTAGGGAAATCCCAGCAGACATATATCACCCTTCCAATTGACGGCAGGAGAAAGGAGACTTACCCTTAGGGAAATGTCAGCCAGGATAAGCCTCCTTTCTGACTGAAGATAGGGGTGGGCACATTACCCTTAGGTAAATCCCAGAGAGCATAAATCTCCCTTCTGACTAAAGGTAGGGGGCAATGAAACCGACCCTTAGGGAAATCCAAAAATCACCTTTCCAAATGAAGGCAGGGGACAAGCATACCTACCCTATGGAAATCCCACAAGGCATACACCACCTGTCCAATTGAAAGCAGGGGACAAGCAGACTTACCCATACGGAAATCCCACAAGGCATACACCACCTGTCCAATTGAAGGCAGGGGACAAGCAGACTTACACTGAGGGAAAGATAAACCTCCCTTCTGACTGAAGAGTCGGGCAGATTACTCTTAGGTAAATCACAGAGAGCATACATCTCCCTTCTGACTGAAGGTAGGGGGCAAGCAGACCTACCCTTAGGGAAATTCAAAATCACCTTTCCAAATGAAGGCAGGGGACAAGCAGACCTATCCTTAGGGAAATCCCACAAGGCATACACCACCCGTCCAATTGAAGGCAGGGGACAAGCAGACCTATCCTTAGGGAAATCCCACAAGGCATACACCACCCTTCCGATTGAAGGCAGTGGACAAGCAGACTTACGCTTAGGGAAATCACAGCAAGGATATACCTCCCTTCTGACTGAAGGGTGTGGCAGATTACCCTTAGATAAATCCCAGAGACCATAAACCTCCCTTCTGACTAAAGGTCGGGGGGAAGCAGACCTACCCTTAGGGAAATCCCAGCAGACATTTACCACCCTTCCAACTGATGACAGGAGAAACCAGACTTACCCTTGTGGAAATGTCAGTAAGGATAAATCTCCCTTCCGACTGAAGATAGGGGTGGACAGATTACCCTTAGGTAAATCCCAGAGAACATAAACCTCCCTTCTGAAGAAAGGTAGGGGGCAAGCAGACATAACCCTAGGGAAATCCAAAAATCTCCCTTCCAAATGAAGGCAGGGTACAAGCAGACCTAGCCATTGGCAAATTCCAGCAGGCATTAACCACCCTTCCAATTGAAGACAGGGGACATGCAGACCTCCCCTTAGGTAAATCACAGAGAACATGAACCTCCCTTCTGACTAAAGGAAGGGGGCATTCAGACCTACCCTTATGGAAATCCCAGCGTAGAGGGCAGGTATATCTACCCTCAAATAAATCCTAGCAAATATAAACCTCCCTTTTGACTGAAGGTGGGAGGAAGGCACATCTACCCTTTGTGAAATGTCTGCAAGCATAAAGCTCCCTTCTGGGTCAATAATATCTCGACCCACGTTTTGGGGGATGAATAGTAACGCCCCCTAGTTTTTTTCTAAACACAACTTGAAATGCCTTGGTGATATCTTTTGTTCAAGAAAGAATCTGTGTGTGTATCCAGCGAGAGAGCTTAAAACATATCTGCTTCTCGCATGTAAATCCATGATCGAACCTTCTTGCTCCAAATGGATTGTTGACTCCCCTGTACTCCCATGTAAGGCATGTTAATCATGTTTCCATGGACACGCATAGAATGCAGTCGGGGGCAACTAGTGTGTGAACATGTTGCAGAATTAGCCAAAGCCATTTGAGTGTTTCCATAGTTGGTGCCCTTGAGCTGTAGAAAGAGCAATTAATGAATGTATTCCCCATGGTGTGTGACCATCAGCACTGCCAATACAAAAGCAGGCCTGCCTATGCTATGCATACAATGATATGGGGTGTTTATGCTTTTCCCGTGAGCTGGCCCATTTGCGGTAAAAATAGAACACACGAGATATATACACAAAAATGCATGTATAATTTATAAAAAATAGAAAAGAACATGGTATTACCCAAACAAAAAATAATGTTTTCTAGTGAAGGTGGGCGCGGTCAGATTACAAAAAATGTAAAACTATTTTATTTTCAATTCCAGTGCAGTCGCACAGACAATTCCCCACTATAACATTGTGCCATTATGTCCCGCCATAGCATGTGTTGTAGTGTGATTCTGCTCGCCAGTGTCTCACTGCACTTTTTGTGCTACTGTGATGTTGACCCCTGGTGCCCTATCAAAATATGTGTCCCATTGTGAGTTTGACCCATGGCCCTAATGCACCTAGTACCCTTCTGGCATTCAGCTCCCTTGTGTCAAATTGTAACTCGCTTGTCTGGCTCCTATGTGCCACACTTCAACCTCACAGAATGCTGAGAACATTGTATATAGGCACATTATACACCCAATAAATACAAACATTGCTAGGGAACCCATCAGGAATCCCCCCTCTCTGGAATCCCTGCTCTAATTAATCTCAAGCCCTGCCTAGTCGGTGCTCACAGCTGCATTCTCAGGGAGGTCCCGGGAGGATAGCTCAGCGGCAATGTGCTCACCTTGGAAACAGACGACACGGAGCAACACAGGTTCGATTCCCGTGTACGTGCTTAGAAACCTCTGGGTGTTAAGCGTGTTATAAATATGCACCTAAGATATATTCCTGTAACAGCGCCTCGATGCCCCCGGGCTGATGCTCCCGTGCTCTGTGAGCGCTTTAGAAATGCAATTTAAAAATGCAAAATGCAAATAAATTCTCCCTGTGTTTTCCTCTGCCCCACCCGTGTACCCCACTGTCATCCAGAGCCAGTTGCTGCACACACACTGTTGCTGTACACACACTGTCCATAGCCAGTGGTACCAGTCTGCACCAGATGCCTCAGATTGCCCCAAGGGCAACACTAGCAAGAGAGCATCTAATAGGCATCTCAACTCATGCACTGTCACTGGAACTTTGCTTGGCGCCCTAAATTATCCACCAGACCCTCCAATAAACTTCCATCATTTCCATTCTCATGCTCTAGGCTTGGGACAACAAAGCTACTCACATACAGACACCTGATAACAGACATCTGATATCCCTCCCACAGACATCAAACATCAGAGCATTACAACTCTGGAACTAACGTGTATTGCACACAAGTCTCCTTTCTGGATACAGAGGCCTCTATGCCAGTGGTAGAAGTGTACCAAACAAAGTAGTGGAACTGTGGTCTCGGTCAGGGGAGAGTGTGGATGGAAGCACAGTGCAACACGTGACAAGGTGTTGCAGCCGGGGGATTGCAATAGTCTAAGTGACTAGTCACTAAGGCCCCTATTACAACTTTACACTTTCACAGGAACTGCATGGACAAATCCACTATATAGAATGGTGAATGTGGTGGCAAAAAGTAGAGGAATGGTAAACAGAAAAAAAAGTGGAACGCTGCTCCAGACTGTTCCCGCTCACTTCGATCACTGCCAGGGTCGGACTGGGGCATAAAATTGTCTCGGGCACCAATGAAAAAGTGGCCCACAGTTGCAAATGGGAATTCATTCCTTTCGTGATGCTGTTTGAATAGTACCCAAGGGGGAAGTTTTTGAAAAATATGATGCAAATTGTACATTTTAAAGAATATTTATTCAGCAACACTGGTCAAAACTATTAGCGACGTAGTGAAGTAACCCATCAAACTAGGCCCATATTGGCCAAAAAAGTGCCCCACTTTGACCCCAAAAACGGGCCCACTCCAGCATTTTGTGTTTTCGCTTCGGCCATGGGCATATGATATCATATGATATGATATGATAGGGCATTTGTAACGTACCTATACACAAGTGTTTCAAGGCGCGACGAGGCAGGGGGGGAACAAGGGGAGACAGACAACGATCTTACTAGGCTAGGTGTCATTCAGATCGCGCAAGTGCAAGGGTAGAGGGGAAGGGAAAAGTGCATGGGGGAAAGGGAGAGGGGAAAGTGCAGTACAGGGTTATAAGCATACAGCATACAGGATAAATAACAAGGGCCAGCTGGTGGCAAGTGCGAGGTAAGTGCAGACAAGTGCTGGGAAGGGGGGCTGTATGGATACAGACACAGTCCCGTAGTGCAGGGGTTGCCGTGGAGGCAGTGCAGGGGAGAGTGGCTGGGCCGAGAACGGTGAATGGCCCAGTTGCAGATTCAGTGCAGTTTCAGTAGTATTAGCAGGGGAGAGGGGGAGAGAAAGCGGAGGCAAAGAGGAAGGTTTTGAGGTGCTTCCGGAACCGGAGGTGGTTCTCCTCAAGTTTCAGGGAGGTAGGAAGGCTGTTCCAGAGGGAGGCCCCTGCAGTGGAAAGAGATCTGCCCCCAACTCGTTGTTTGGAGAAGCGGCTGACCCTGAGGGAGTTGGAGGCGGATGAGCGAAGAGCTCGAGAAGGAAGATATTTAGGAAGAGAGAGTTGAAGGTATTTTGGCCCAAGGCCCCAGACGGCCTTGTGGACAATGCAGAGGGTTTTGAACTTGATCCTCGCAGTCACTGGGAGCCAGTGTAGTGATTTCAGTCCTATAAGCCAGTTCGAGCCTGATCACTGCTCCATGCGCTGTGAGCAGAAATCCTAGGAAGAGACGTGCACACAGAGCTCATAGTACTTCAGCTCTGCATCCCTCAAGGCAGTAGGGAAACTGTCTCGCATGTTCCCTCACTCCCCGCCAACCTAACCATGACCTTTCCATTTCACCAGAGCAACTGGGGACCATGAAAATGGATGCCGTGTGTGGTATTCATGCCAGTAATTATTTGTAATATATTTTTGGACATAGCATAACGTAATTTGAGTAGAAGAGTAAATTATAATGAGAAGGTAATGTTATGTTGAATGGATTTTGTGGAGCACACACAGGATCAAATCAGCATTGTGGTGCTGGCATAAACTGAGGATCAGCTCATATCAGAGAATATGCAAGAAATAGCCATATTTCATTCGGAACATCCGTAAATTCGTCACAGATTGAAAGGATAATGATGAGGCATTCAAGTCTCTTGCCGCTAGATTTCAAAGGATCTCCTCCTACTCCTGTCTTCTTAATCCTTGGGACAGTCTGAAGGTACATTAGACCTGATCACAATGCTCTCGCGGGATTGTAAAGTTGTAGGCGCTTTGAGAGAGGTATGATATGATATGATAAGATATGATATTTTATTTGCATCGCGCTCATACACATGTGTTTCAGTGCGCAAGATCGACTAAGGGTCTGAGTATTCCTGTGTGTGAGACATAATGCCTTAAAATAAATTACATATGTTTTGAATTGGAAGCCAGTCCTAAGAGCTTGGACCAGATGAAATTTGATCATGTTTTTTTTATTGCAAGTGTGGCCTCATTTTGAACCATCGTCCATCGGGTCAGTGGGTAATGAGGCAGGCTAAGATATATTCTGTTCCCATAGCCAAGGTGTGATGAGACAAAAGCATTTATAACCAAAGCCTTATGTGGATAAGAATGAGTGGGAATCAGATGTGTCAATTTCCCCGGATGTCAAAATCATGATTTCAATAACTCCAGAAACCTGAGCAAACGTAGAAAGATAGGCATAAAAAATGATTGCAAGATTCTTCACGACTGATGATAGCGTTAACAATCACTGAGAGTTTGAGGGCAGCATATCTAATTCCATTGGTTTCTTCAAGGATTTCTGTCTAATTCGGATTAATCTCCAAGGATGTTGCATCCATCTCCTTGTCAATCCTTTCGAGGCATTGTCTACGTCATCAGTTAGGGATACCAACATCTAACTATCATCCACATAATTCATAAACCGGAACCTATAGTGTCGGCTGACAAATGCCAGCAGACACAGATAGATATTACACAGTAGATAGGAGAGCACAAAGCCTCGAGGTTCCTGAAGATGTAATGAGCGGGAGGGGCAAAAGAAGGGCCGTAAGTTTAATACTTGCGTACGAGAGAAGAGAAAGTATAAAAGGCCGTTGTAGTCGGATCCACATATGCCATTCTCTTTAAGTGGCTTCATCAGGGCAGAATGAGCCACTTTATTAAACGGGCTCATCACAAAACTGTACCTGTGCAGCTAGATTGAATAAAAAAGCCAGTTGATCCTTCCACTAAACAAGGAAAAAAGGAACGATCAAGGATTTTCTCACTGTGTATTCATAACACAGGGACCTAAAATTTCTATTAAGACAAAAACTATATTTGAAAAAAAGAAATTGACAGGAGGACCCAAGGTCCATTATATACTAACTATACCCACCCCCCACACACCACAGTCACAGTGGTAAAAATGCTACAACAGAAATTATCGGACAGTTGGTTTTTAGAAGAAAATCTGCCCTCTACGGAAACCGAATAAAAGTAAAAATTGTTTCACCTAGAGGACAGTCTTTTTCTGACATATAACAAAGTATTTCTGACCAAAAATCCTTTGTTGTCTTTTAGCAAACTATTAAAATAAAAATACCCGGATCTCATTGTGGGACTATCATAGCCAAGGGAAGATTTGGGTACTAGCCCTCCCTTTAGGTGCAGTACGTGGTAACCCACTTTATTAAAAGCCATGTATAGGTCCAGCAATACGAGGGCTGAAGCATTTCTTTCTTTGACCTTCTCACACATTCATGGTAGAATACAGGTGGTCACAATCTCAGTGGTGCATCCTGCTCTGCATCCCATTGGGGAGGATCCAAGGTGCTGTGAACCTCTACAGGCTTACTTATGTGTTTGGTAACCATTTGTTGTGCGAATAAAGGAAGCTGTGAAATGGGGTGAAAGATGCATGTTCTGGTTCAGGCTGGGCTTCTACAACAGTGGGTCAAAAGTCGGCCTTCTTCCAAGTACCAAGCCTGAGGAGAGAGGCTCATAAAATATTTCTTGACCCAGTCCTCTGCCTAACGGGGAAAGATTTTGGCGGAATGGTGTTCAGGGTAGAAACGGAACACTGAGGGCCCGATTCTTATCTTGGCGCAGTGAGCATGCTAAACAGCATGCCTCACTGTACCTTTTCCTGATGCCCAGGCACCAGGCCTATTCTGAAGTGGGCCTGGGCGTCAACGCAGTCAGCGACAGTGCTCTGTCTGCAATCCGCCTGTTTTCTGTAATAATAGGAGGATTGCAGTCTCGGCAGCATTTTCGTTCAATTGCACAGTAATCGCAGCTTAACAAAAGTGCCGCATAGGAGTGTTCTGTCAAAATTGCTTTTGTATTATATAATAGCGTAGCCCAACCTCCAAATGTGTGGAATGTAGGAGGGCTTCCTTGGGGTGAGATCACTTTCAGTACTTTCTGCAGAGGGTCCACACTTTGAGATTCCCAAAGTCCCATTCCATAGAGGCCTACAGATATCACCCTTGCATGAGCATCATTTTAAGTGGCTGAGCCATAAATGTCCTTGCAAAGGTAAAGATTCCCTCTGATATTTTCATGCAAATATATGACCATGCATGTAAGTTCCTACAGGTACTCAAATCGCTGCCAAAGTGAGCCACAATGTTTATAGCCAGTGTCTTGGTGGAGGAAAAAATGTAGCAGTGAAATAAACAGTTTGCTTAAGTGGCTGTTCACAGATAAGTTAGATTGTAGCAAACAAATGACCTACCCGAGAGCTCCTCAAAGTGACTATTGTGTAATCACCCTCATACACGTATATAATGTCTGTCTCCTTCCTCTATTCTGGTGTCACTCCTCCACAACAGTGAAGAAGAGATAGCGTATATATCTGTGGCAATTTCAGCCTGTTGCTATTGTGGAGTAGTGTCTCCAGAATAGCCGAGCAAAGAAATGATTCCCGAAAATGCCAGTTGCTATATTGATTTTCAACCAATCCTACCAGCCTGCACACAGGTTCCAAAAATGGTACTTTCTGTGCTTTCATGGGGAACATGTGCATACTTTAGAATAGGTATTAATTACCATAAACGTCAGAAAGCCTTTATACAACTTTCTCGGTAATTAACACCTCGTTGAGAATTGGCCTCTGCGCGGCTTTGAGAAGAGCTTCATCTTCTTCTAAGGTAAGGTGTTGAACATGATCCAGGGCGTCTTGGGGACCTCGCTCATTAGCGATGGTAGTTTCTTTCACAGCTGAGTAAATCCGCTTGGATCAAATTGATCCTACTGCTAAAGGGATCAGCAATCTGGTCTGCCATGTTCTGGGAAGGGGTCATGATAGATTCTGCAGCTTGAGGGCTACACATGCTGTTTAAGATCTGACATAGTTCTGCTAACATATATTAGTTTAATTGTCAATCTGCATAGATATGAGGTTCTTTATCATGCTATGCATGGTTGACTTGTAAATGCACGTCTATTTTCTATACAGGTTTCGGCCACGTGTCTCTGCTTCCTTTCCAGGTTTTCTAGTTGGACATTCAGGCCACGTTAACCTCTGGTGTATACGGATCAGGGTTGGAATACCGTGACGGAAATGTTCGAGAGAAAAGACAGACGATAGTTTTTCCCAAAAATAACCTTTGGTCTTTTCTCCCCTGAAACTGTCCAACTTGGCCCCTGCCCCCACCACACCCCACCCCCCTACTTACCTTTCAGCGGCACACTTTGCTCTGTGCCACCGACTCGCTGTGTCCCTGCAACACCTGTTCCCTTTCACTTCCGTGATCGGGAAAAGGCGCTGCAGGGTCCTTTCTCCTTTCCTTTTTTTTAAATTTTTGTTTTTTACTTTTTTGGGATCGGCTGCGGGGGACACTCCTGCAAACCCCGCTCACAATATAGTGATTAAGGGTACGGGGGACACCACTGCAGCCCCCGCAGCCTTTAGCACCAAATGTGGGATTTGATCGAACTTCTCAGCCGTTCAGAATTTTCAAACGGCCGAAATTCAGCCAGATCTCCCATTTAGGCTTTTATTTACAGGCTTTTTGGACGTTTCCATGTATACCACCTGCTCCTGTTCTTAAGTTCTCTGTGATGATGAAGTTCGACTGGTGTAAATTCCTCTGCCATTTGAGTTACACACTTATTTAAGTATCCAAACAATGAATAGCTTACGGAGCTTCTATTTCCTCTGGAGCATTTGCCGGTATCTTACTGCATTGTCCGTGACGCGGTGCCAAGCGCATCATTTCAAGCCACAGGAAGAAGGATTGAGAAGAGGATAAACCAAGATATCAATTCTTGAACAGATTTCGATCTTCGAGATGGGAGCGTGACTTCCTTGAGTCTTATAGTACATTTATAGAAAACTGCCCCTCCCCCACCACGGTTTCCCTAATGTGAATGAGAGCAGATGTTATAGTCTGGGGGGAGAGCGTCAAGGAGCAGAGATGTGTGTGTATCAGATAGCCAGACATTAGTTATAAATAAGATAGAAATGGGTTCTTGGCAGGTGGGCTAGCATTTAATAGCCTACATGTGATGGACGGTGGGGATTCAGCATTGCGTGGCACTGCTCGCTTGCGTTGCGGCGCTAAGTGGATGATGGAATTGATGAAACTGCTGCGTTCAAGAGAAGTGGGGTTACAAAACAAAAACCCTTAGAGGGATTGAGTGGGAAAGATTATGGACCTCATATCAATTTACCACCAAATTCCTTTACCATTAATGCCATTCAGTCCCATGGATTTAGCCCAGGGTCACAAGTGGCGGCACAGTGGTTACTCCCCATTTTTTGGAGTCCATAGATCTCCATGGGCATTTTTAGCAAATTTACCATGTGGTAAATTCAATGATAGTTGGCGGTAAAGTGGTAGATTTACCACCAGCTTTTTGCTGGTGGTAAATCTCCCATCTTAATGTCAAACTTGTGGTACGGTGAATTGGTAAAGCGGTGCTGAAGTGGCATGGTAAAAGAAGTACCGTCACATACAGCCAAAGGTCACTACACCACCGTGCCTTCTTTGAGTCTGTGAATTGTGTCTTCTGTTTGGGTGCATTCAAAAGGGAAGCCTTGAGCTATGCTCTGAAGTCGCCTGTTTCTCTGACAGCACACGATCAGAATCTGTGGCTTCCGGCCCGGCCACGGCAAGAAGCCGCCAGCAGAGAAACGGCCTTTCATCAAAACAAAGGTAAAACACCATGTACACCAATGAGCTAGGAGTGAGTCGAAAAGATTGCCCCTTACACATGCCAGGTAGCACGTTCCCTAGTGTATCCTAAGTGTAAGTTTAATGGCGGCTGCTCATATCTAGAGAGTTTAATAATAATAATTTGCACTTATATAGCTCTACGAAGCCTTAGGCATCTGAGCGCTGCTTGTTATTACCCAGGGTGTGTGGTGCTCATTTATAGACCTCGGAAGGATGAAATGCTGAGATTGGCTCTGCCGGGATTCGAACCTGCATCCATAGGTTCTACTTGAATGTCAAAGCAAGCCTCTACTCTAGCTGAACAGCTAAAGTTTCAGCGCTGGGTAGTCGCACTCAGCCACCCAAAGCGAACTTTGTCAGGTGCCAGATCTCCCAATGGTTGTGTACCCCTTGCACCGGAAGCTTTTACCAGCAATTGATATGTCTAAATAGCATGTTCCATCCATGTTGCATCGCAGCACAGGAGAAGGGGTTTCAGGTTCTACTGGCGGGACATCAAGACAAGGGGATGCAGCCTTTTCTTCTGGGTCCCCTGGAACCTGAGGAAAGAAGAGCGAGCCCACTGCCACCACTCCTCAATCCACAGACCCCCCCCCCCTGATCACTGCAGGAACTATGATTCTAAGAGCGGTGCATAGCCATCGTATTCCACTGCCCTTGTGAGAATGGAGGCCACTGCTCTGGCAAGCTGTCAGAAACCTGGCTCCCGCTCTTTCAGGGGGCCACGCTGTAAAGGATACGTATGGTGAAAGTGAGGGAGGCGGAGGTGGGGGTGCATGACGCCTGCAACCCTATTTCTTTTTTTTGTGGCTATTGGGTGGTGCAAATGCACACCTATTAGCCTAAACTATTGCATTCGAGCACAGCTGGGTGGGAGATGGGATATGAGGAGAGACACAAAGCTTATGGGAGTCCTTTGGTTATTTACCCACTCATTGACTGCCCAACACCATGCTAATCCCTATGGCCATTGTCACCCACCTTCTTCTCCTGCGTGCTGAAAACACAACCTCCTGTGATTTCTTTGAGCTAGCTTTTTCAAGAAGTAACATCAAACATTCTGCTCAAAGTTCCTTCCAGTGTTATTTTACGGCAGAGTCTTTCGAGTTAATGGCTTTACTGTAGCTGTAAATGATCTTGGTTACAATAAAAATGCCCTAACCAAGTGTGCCTTCAGCTACTTGATTTATGAGTGTGTCTTTCACTAAAGACGTGTTAAAACATGAATTGGCAAAGCCAACGGTTATGCCTTGTGTCTAGGAGTTAGAAATATTTGACAGGTATTGCTATACGTCCAGATATTCACACCATGTTGCCGCTGCTACCATTAGTGGCAAGTTAGCAACATTAGGGCAGTGCCTGACAGATGCGTATTCTGTGCCCACACAAACGCCTAAACTGTTGGCATTGCCCTTGCTTGTTTTTCATGGGGGACAGCCTACAAAACGAGGGAGATGGGGAGGGCGGAGAGCTGCACACATGTCTTATTTTGGTTTGGGATAAACATAAAGGGGGTTGCAGAGGGTGGCAGGACCCCAGCTGTGCAGGTTCCTGTTGGGTGCTCAGATGGGAGAGGGAAGTAGACAAGGGAATTAGGGCTGGCACTGGATGGGGAGTATTGTTTTCTGTTTGATGTGGGCAGGGAGATTTCTTATGCTGTATGTAGTCTCCTCACCCCCTCCTCCCTGCAAAATTGTCCTACGGACAGTACAGAGGGTAGATGAGGAGAATGAGGGGTTGAGGGCATATGCAACATCAAATCACAGGTGGGTAGCTATAACCTCTGGGGTATATTCTGCCTTGGGGACCCGAGTGACATCGCTGCCATTGTCTATCAGAAGCCAATCAAAATCATTCGGTAACATATTTCTGGCGAATGGTTCTTAGATGAGGCCTGCCAGGAGCGGCGCCAGGAGCGGCGCCAGGAGCGGCGCCAGGAGCGGCGCCAGGAGCGGCGCCAGGAGCGGCGCCAGGAGGTTGTGATGGAGAGCCCTTGTTACGGGTGTGCTCCATGGACCGCATTGAGTAGTAGATTCATTTGCATTTCACCTAGTGCACAGAAGTGGCCATAAGCGACAGCTGTGCGCTTTGAATATCACCAATAATAAATACATTGAATACTAGAGAGCATTGTTTTTTTTATCAACAAAGTATATCCAAGGGTATCATTTTAATCCATGTATTGTATTCTTTTGGTCATGTATTAATTATTTTAAAAAAACATGGTTTGATTTTTTTTATGTCAAATCTCTGAAATACACTACATTGGAATTAATTCAATTTTAGACGTCAGTTCTTGCTATGCAATGTAATTTGGTCTTCGCATACCGTGTGTGTGCAGCAGAGGGCGCTCTTTCTCCTTTGATAGCATTCAGAATAGGAGTATTTCAGCACTTCGTTTGCTGAAACCTTCTCAGTTGACGTTTCCCTGTAAGGGAGACTTGGAATGCTGAGTTCAAGGCGAAAGCATTCTGTATTCTGCGATTCATAGTTGCTGTTTTCCCAATTAAACATGTAGGCCCATACATGTCAGCTTGCAAGGTGCTGTTGGCTAACACGCCAGCACCGTATAGAGATGCACACATCACTCACGACACGGCCACAAAGATAGTCCCACAAATTAAGATTTTGTCTCCGAGATTTGTGTAAACCTTTCGTCACAGCCACGAATTCCAGCAGGACCACCTCAGCCCTCGATTAATTGAATACCTAGTTAGTATGGATTAATAATACCTACAATTGCAGTGCTTAGAAGACACCAGAATGCAGCATTATTGGGTACAAATGTGGCGTTATTATTGGACCACAGTACTGCTATGTAGATTCAGGAGATATTTTGATGTTGAGCTTAACCACGTTCATCTGTCAAGCTGCTCTTGCATATGAGCTGGCAAACATGTGTCTCGGGAGGATAGCTCACAGGCAAGCGCTCGCCTTGGAAGCAAGACCACACGAAGCAACAGGTTCGATCTCCTGGGTCCGCACTTAGAAACCTCTGGGTATTAAGTGCGTCATAAATAACCTATCATATTATATCATTCACAAACTGCAGCACACTAGTGGTGCATTGTATTTGAGGCCAATTTCACAATGACAAACAAATCCCAAAAACATTCCTGAGTAAGCAGAAATCAGTGATCTTCTCTAGACGCCACAATGTACCATACGTCCCTCATCCCTAATCTGGCTGGGAGCATAGCTCAGGAACCACGTGTTCTTCTTGGAAACTGGACAACGCCGAGCAGCATGGTCCTGCGTTTAGAGGCTGGAGCCTGGCATGCAGCGTGCAATGGAAATCGCATTCATTCTTTTAACTAATTCGTGTTTTGTGATGAATTGACTTCTGCTTTACAGGAGTGCAAGGATGAGTAGAGGCTATAGCGCCCACTCAGCCCTCACACTTCTACAAACTAAAAAACAGTGCAATCATAAAGGCAAAACAGGGCACAGTTAGGAGATATACCAGCCTTCCCGTTTTGTGGTAACGTGGGCCGAGAAAAGGCTATACTATCAAGAGGGGTGTGAATGTGTTTCAGTAGCAACCCAACAGTGAAGTATAACAGTCCAAAATAAAGAAATGTCCAATCCATGTTCTATAAATACATATATATATATATATGGACACACAGGAGGAAACGCGCCACTAGGTTGAAGAAAAGCACCCTGAGTCAATCCATTGGTCCAAGGTAATCAAAAAAGGGGAATCAAACAGCGTAACTTAATGAAAACAAAATGTATTGTTTAAACAATATCTTCGTGCAAAAAAGACCACATATAGTAATTGCAGGACACCAGTAAAAGGCAGTCCTGCATGATGTGTTTCGCGCTGTACTAAGCGCTTGTTCACATATACATCAGTCGGCGGTCGAGGGTCGACAGCCGTTGAGCTGGTACCAGGAGCTGCGATGAAGAGGCTGGTGCTTCAAATTGTGACTCGAGCAATGGAAGGCAGTGGTACTTCATTGGTTCGAGCTGAGGCAACATCACGCTTCAGCGATTGTGGTGCTGTGGCAAACGGAGTCAAACAGTAAATAGTGGTTCAGAGAGTGGTGAATGCCAAAGGCAGCTTTGAAGGGTCCTGGAGGCTCACTCGGTATCATACACCCTTGATTCACAGCTCGCAGACACTCGGCATATAAAACAAGGGATCTTGGCTATTCATGCTTTCAAGAGCGATGCATCCCACTACAAGGTCTCAAGGCCCAAGGCTAGTCCTTTTTCCAGTGTTCCCAAACAAGGGGAGGCTGGCACACCCCTTCAGGGTTCCTGCAACATGATGAGGTCACAGGCAACAAGGTCTGGCAGAGATGCAGTCTTCTTCCAGCAGCAAAATTCACCCAAATCATCCCTGGGGATGGCTAGGGGACAGAGTCCGCCTCTGCCCTCACCTCACAACTGGAAGACTTTAGAAAGGACTGCTCTCTCATCAGGGTCCAGCAAAATCTTCTTGCAGGGTTGCATTTCAGAGATGATTCAAAGTGGTTTGCATCCCCGTTAAGGTGGATTTCCAAACTCTGAACTGGTGGGCTGAAGTTTAGGAGGCCACCCTCAGTTTATTGAAACAGGTGAATCTTCTGGATAAGCCCAACCGATCTAGGTAGCTTGGCGTGCGGTCAAGACTTAGTCTCAGAAGGGGTGAGAGTGATCGGAAGCCCACAATGAGCACACACAGAAATGAACCACAAATTACTCGTAGACAAGTGTATAGGAAAAATATCTATACATTTATTGCAGGCCGGACCAATAGACACAAGTAACTTTAGCATGCAAAGACAGTTATCACACAAAATCCTTATACTATATAATAGAAACACATAAAGTTTCCTGATGCACTACAGTGGTAAAATCTAGCCACAACCTGTAAAGAGATGGTTGAGTTAACACAGTTCTAGCATCAGGCAATTCTTTGGAGTCCGTCCCCTAACTTTCTAGTTCAGCCCTAAGATGCGTGGAGCGTGGTGCTCAACAGCACAGTTGTAGCAAAAAAGCAAGTCTTCTTGGGAGGGCTGTAGCAAGTCAGGAAGGGGCTTGAGACAATGAAGAATTGGTTCCCACTATTCAAGAAGGCCTGTCCCTTGGCAGCAAAGCAGTGTTCAAATGGTGAGAATAGCTAGGGAGCGCAGGCTAACTCAGCCAAGTTTGAAAACCTTTTAAGGGATACTCATGCGTAAAAGTGATTGGTTGTGCTAGGGAGCCCCCGGTAAGGGATGCAAGTACTCACCGACCCCCGGCACAGTCCGGACCAAACTTTGGCAGTTTATTTGAGGCCATGAGTAGGTTCGAATTCTGCAGTTTTGCTGTGCTCTAGCTCTCAGCGGCTGCAGGGGAGGATGATCGGCAATGACGGGACAGTTGCCTTTTCTCAGCTTCAGAAGGAGTTATGAAGAACATTCTGATGCAGCAGTTTTAAGGGCACAGGGGAGCAGAGAAGCAGGGGATCTGCAGCGACCGTTACCAACAAGTAGTGACGTGGGAATCACAGATGCGGGCAGCATTATGCACTCTCCTAATTCGGGCCCCAGATGAGCTAGACCTGCAAAATGTGGCAGAAGAATGCACAGGACCATACACAAGCTATGTCCCAAGTCTCAGGTTTGCACTCTAGACGGCAGCAGTGCTGCAGGATACCCGGTGGTAGAGCTGGACAGTTCATCGGATGGCCCAGGAACACTACCAAAGAGGCTCGCTTGTTGGTAAGAAGGGAATGCTGAGTGTAGTTGTTCTCTCTACTCCAAAGGGGCAAAGCGCCTTGGAAGGCCTTCTTGGTCAAAGAAGAAAGCAGGAGTCCAATAGGACAGCAGAGGGTGAAGGGTGCCAAAACCTTCTAAAGCATCTCAGGTGGTTTCACAAGTCTGTTTCTTCATGAGGGAGGCTTGGCTCCTTCTGTAGTTTGGTAAGAACTCAGGTGATCGACCTGGAATGGATACAGAGCCCCTTTTTTATCCAAGATTAGCTTTGTGCAAAAATCGAGGACTTCCAATCGAAGACCTGCTCTCTTGCAGGCATCCCAGTGCAGGTGCCTTTCCCCGTCTTACTACGTGTGAGAGAAAATAAAATAACCGACACTACCCCTTGTCGGGGAAGGAGGCACTGAGACCCGGCTGCAAGAGTTCAAAGGATGGTTTATTTCTCCAGCTAGGAAATAACCCAAAAAGCCCTCCAGCCCCTCATTACATCACACTTATATTTATATTAATTAAAGTAACTCTAACAAAAAATACTAAATGGATCCGATTGACCAAGCGGTGTGGTGCTGTAGGTGTGGGTGGCATCTCTTCCTCCTGGTAACTGAGTTGCTGACGAGATGACGGACGTCAAACATCTTGTGCTCCACGCAGGTCAGGGTCCGGTCACTGTGGTCACTACCTAAGCTAATATGTTACACACTAAATAACAAATGATTTAAAACATTTTATGCTACTTGTCACATTTCTACATAAGTCACACACAATGATTATTGTCAGTACAATTGGGTCATTCGTGGCTTTAATTGGAGGCATTGACCTTATTGTGTAGAAGAATCAGGCTGTGTTTCACATCTTTTCCTAGGTTTCAAACTCATTAGTACAAATAAAAACATATATAGTAGTAAAAAATGCTTAAGGTTAGTAAGGAGTGTATTGGGTGGGTTTCGCAGCACAGGCGAGGGTCTGGCACTTGAAAGAAATACCTTACAGGGGGTGCAGGGTCAGGATGGCAATAAATTGTTCTAATGGGGGTGGGTGGCTTGCACGTTTATGAGGATGAATCGAGCAGAAAGTGCTTAGCTCATTCTGGTTCAAATGCCGGTTCTCAGACGAACAGTGATCTCAGAGGAAGAAAACTGTAGCATATTGATTGTTGCAACTTTCTCCAGCTTCAGCGTGAGAATGGAAGCGCAGAGCTTGCCTTCACAGGGGGAGTGCAAGGGTGGGGGCCAGCCAGCTGCCTGTGCGCCTTGTGTGTGTGTGTCTCTGTCCTTGGCTGCTGCGGTGGAAGGGAAGCTGAGCATTGCTGTACTATCGCAGTGAGGCCTGTTTACCCAAGATGGAGTCGAAAGGGGGCACAAAAGATGGATGCCCCGTGTCCTGCTCAGTAGTCCCATTTATGCAGCAGTCAACCATGGTTAACTTTACATAAGGGCAAGGGGCAATCCCACTACCGGAGGCACGTGGTCCAAGCCTTGTACTGAGGAGCGTACGACGCGAGGGGGCCTTAGGACCCCTCGCTCCCATACACCAGTCATGGTCCAATCACAGCCCACGGTTGTTTCAGTCATTCAGGCACTCCAGACATCCTGGCACCAGCAGTGTAGATTGGAACCAGACAGCCCCAACCCGCTTCCTGGGCACACACGTGACAGGCAGAAGCCCGCAAAAGAGATCTGTTTTCACGGGAGACTGCATACCTAAATAAGGAAAACCCGGGTACTCGACCTGGGTGAAGGCAAGGGACAAAATGGCCATGGGACAGAGAAGACTTTATGGCTCTGCCATTTTCGGTTCTGGCCACAGTCTTGAACCAAACGCGTTAAACTCAATATGATTCAGTGAAAAGAAGTAAAACATTATAAAAAGTAACTGCTGCCACAAGTTCATCCCATGCACACTCGTACAATCACCAAAACATCCTTTGAGGGTGTCTAGGGCCATAAAACAAAAAGAGGCTCCGGCGCATGGTACTGGAAGGTACATTGTGCACTGTTAAAAAGTTACCAAGAAATGGCAACATATTTAAAGACTAAGGGAAACATAGTTTCCCAGTACTGACAGTCTGAAGGACATGTCAGTTTCCACATAACAAGTGACCAAAAGCCCAGGGGAGTTCAGCTGAAGGCTGGGCTCCACTGGAAAAAGGCAGGATAGGAAAGCCAAACAAAAACAAAACATTTGGGGGGTCCATAAATGGAGGAGAAATTGTACATATATGAAATCTTTCCTAACAGTCCCATTCCTTTGAAAGTGAAAGTCCACAGCTGATTGGACTAACGCTAGGCCTGCTTTAGGGATTCAATCCCTGCTCTTGAAATGAGTGGACTTTGCCTGTCTGAAATGCCACCCAATGTGCTTTGTGCTACGGGAATTGGACGGGACAGGAGAGAGAGAGAGAGAAACACAATGGAAAACCTTCCCCAAACCCATACAGATGTCTCCCTGTCTAAACTAACCCTGCCTCCTTCGCTTCTCAATAGAATCAAAAGCCTTTAGAAATGCAGCACCCTTTTGTGAGGCCTAGAGTTTTGTGAAGTGAGGCCTAGAGTTTTGTGAATGGGTGTGCCCTTTGATTCTTGTTGCCAGGGCAGCTTCCTTTGGAGTGACTGTCCCTGGGGAAAGTGTGTTACCTGCCCTTCCAAAGGATCAATGAGAGGCAATACCGGAAAGCTACAGTCCTGTCAGCGGGCAGGAGGAGCCTTGTCGGCAACAAATACACATAACCCTTCTACAGCTGTACTGGGCCCACAGGACTGACATGTGTGATATCAATTTAATGTGGCTAGGATAATTTTGAGAGATGCAGGCCCCCATGCCCTAACTCAGGTATGACTTATATTTACAGTTTACTGTGCAAACAAGACAGGATCGTCAGTTATGCAGGTTTTGGAACAGGGGTGCATACCGTTAAAGCAGCCCTTTGCTGCAGAGACTCGGCTGTCATTGCAGCTGTGAAGATGGCACCTGTGACCTCTGAACCTACCCTCTGCCACTGGAGGGCAGACGCTGCAGAGCACGATACTGATGCGCCAGGGCACAAGCACACACTCTGCTTTCGGCATGGAGCTTTATGAAAGGGATATCTGATCAGCAGAATTCCCCTCCTGAAATGGAAATACCCCCATCATTTATTTACATACAACATTTCTTTTAAAGCCAGGGCTTCTACACCTTTGCCAGATGGCATTATATATGTGCAGTGGCTGCGTCGTTATCACTGTTGCGCAGAGCCTGCGGGGAGTGGTACTATGCCAACCAGAGAGCAGCCGCTTTTGAGGTAGTATAAGGGTGGCTCAGTAAATGTGCAAAGCTGACCTTTCTGTCTTTCATTTATGGTGAAGCTTTAAAAATGGCCCAAAACACTTAAGCGCATAAGGGTTTTAAAAAAAGGTCTAGAGTCAGCGTGTAAGTTTCCCTCCTTGATGATGCAGCTCGTTTCCTTCACGTAAAGGTCCTCAATGTAAGTCTTTACAGCACTGGTTAGGCTGACCCAGCAAAACTGGAAGACACATTGATGAGTGCTCATTGGCTCAAGGCCATGTATTCATGCCACGCTCAGCTCCACTAGTCTAGTAGCTTCTAATTGCTGTCGCAGCTTTCGAAGCATTTAGGAAGTGAAATACAATTTGACTCCACAGACATTATCGCTCCTAGCTCCTAATTTGGCAGCATTAATGGAATGTTCCATAACTGGTGGAACATACACATACATATCAACACAGTATATGGTATAACTGAAGCAGAATGTTGGTGTTAGGGAGAATTCTCATAAATGTGCTCATTCCCTCCACCTTAGAGACCCCCAGCAACTTTGCTGGATTTTGAGGACTTGATTTTATTTTTTTTACCTGGTGAGAGTGAGACCCTTTTTCCCACTCTCGCATATATTTTAATGTGAATTTTACCTCTGTGTTTCTTTTGGTTGTGGAGTCTGACAAACTCCATAGGCATCATCTTTTACATTGTGTAACAAAGCACCATCAGTACAGTGACACGGGGAAGTCTTCCAGATTTCCCAAAGGTTGAAATACCTTCTCTGGGATAAACTACTGTTTCCCAGAGCAGTAAAGTGAAATGGACTTTACTTACCATTGCATCTCTAGACCCAGCACACACTGTCCTACAATAGGGTGCTGGGGGGGGGGCTACCTAGTATCCCCTATGTCTAGATGCTCATGTAACATTTTTATGTTACCCTTGTCTCACTGAATGGCTGGTGGCAGGCGGTGAGGATAGATTGTAGAGTTGTTATATTGAGAGTTTGCTTTACTTTTGTTCAACTAAAAACCTTCAGAAGGCTAAGCTCCACTAGAAAAGCAATTGTAACATGCCAGATATGGATAACTTCAGACAGGAAGCCCTGATCATTTTACCAGTAGAGCAACTGAAAGAAATGTGTAAAGTCAGGAATCTCCCAGTTAAAGGAAACAAAAATGAACTCATTACACGTTTGTTGAATAATCAAAGTCTGGGTAGTGGGCCTGTCACACCTACTGTCCCAGGAAATGTGAAAATGATGATGAGGATGATAATTCAGAGTCTAACTCTAATAGTGTTGAAGAGTCATAAGAGTTAGAGGAGTCTCAGGAAGAGAGCCCCTCTTTACCTCAACAGGCCCTTATGCCTCGACCTTTAGCCACAGGGACCCTACCAGGTCCAGTACTGAGTCCAGAATGTGTCTCTCTTGAAAAAATGAGACTTGAGTTAGAGTTAAAAAGATTGCAACTCCAAGCTGAAAACAAACATCAGGTCATCAAACTAAGGCAAATGGAAATTCAACATGCTCTTGAAATGTAGAAATTGTCTCTTGAAAATGTTTCTATCTCAGAGTCTTCAAGGTCTTCCAGGCCAAAGAGACCTTGCATGCCTAACGAAGCAGTGAGTATGTATGATGTGCAACTTGATATTTTGGATTGGTTGGGTGCTTTTGAATATAACTATGGGATTCAGGGTTTCACTGGGAATCAGTTGATTCCTTGGCTCTTGTCTAGGCTCCCTCAGGTTGCAACTGATGCTGTAATGGAGTTGGGGGAATTGAAAGATTGGAATATGAAAATGTGAAGCTAGCTTTGATAGCTAGATTTGGGAAAACTCCTTCCCAGTAACTTAAGAGGTTTAGGACCCTCACAAAGACTGATGGTATCCCTTTGGCTACTTAGGTGTATGAATTTTTGAAAAGTTTAGATGGTTGGGTTAAGGGTTACAGAGTGAACTCTTTTGAAGGAATGAGAAATCTGTTTTTGTTGGAATCTATATTTGATGCCTGCTCTCCTAAGCTGAGACATCACTTGGCTGACTCTAAAGAGAGTGATCCCAAGAAGCTAGCACAAGCTGCTGACTTGTGGGTTGCCAACAGGGCTACTCACAAGGATTCTGGGGCCACTCATAAAAAGGATGAGAGGAAACAGCATAAGAAAGATGGCAAAGAGAATTATAAAACCTCCCATCCAAAAGAGGGCCACAAACATAGGAAGGGTAAGCCACATGGGAAACCAGGTCAGTCTAGTGAAACCTCTGGTGCCAAACCAGAGGGAGGTCAGCAGAAGCCCCCATTTGTCAAAACATTTGGAAAGTGTTATGCTTGTGGATCAACTGACCATGTGAAAGGGGATCCCAGATGTAAGGGTAAACCTTCAGGGGTCCACACTGCCTCCTTAGCCTTCATCCTTGAGGGAGAAGTACATATGGCAAGTGGAAACTTTCAACTATTGGCTGAAGACCCCATTGGAGTCTCTTGGTCTGTGGGAACAACAGAATGTAGATGTGTATAGCTCTATACCAGATAACACAAAAGAATACTACAAGAACAGTGCACGTGTAAATGGTCAGGAGACACATGCCATTAGAGACACTGTGGTCAGCATCACAGTGGTTGAAGAAACCTTTTTCAAACCTGAGGATGTTGATAAGGCACCCAAGGGCCAAGTTTGCATCAACAGAAAAGCCCCTGCAAGGATGATTTATCCCTTTGAGTTGGTGGGACCAATCAACTCCAAAGTAAGTGACATGGATATCCAAGGAGAGGAACACCAGATTGTGTGCATTGCTTTTAAGCTGGCCTAGAGCTTTTGAAAGACCCTCCGGACTCCCAGGAAGCAGGACTGATCAAGCCTGAGTCCCCTCAACAGAGTGCGGGACCCCAGAAGCAAGGAAAGTCCATCTCAACAGCCAGGAATCACAGTGTTGCTATTTGCGGTAGACGCGAGGAGCTGAAACACTGAACAGCCACTGAAAGTGAAGTTTGCCGGTTTCAGGTTTTGACCATCCAAGCGCATTGCAGGAGTCCCCCGATGTCCTCCCTCTTGTCCCCACGACTGAGGCACAGGAGCAGTGAGATCTGCAGAGCTGCACAGGAACAGAAGTCATCAGCTGCATCTTTTTCTTCATTTCTAAGGTACTGTAAAAAGTCTAAGAGAACTTACCTATTACTGTGGTAGTGCTTGTAACATCTGCAACTCACAAGTCTAATCAGCTTGTGGCCCCACATTTGATTCTTCTTGTCATCAAAGTCTCATAAGAACATGTGCAAAGACTTTTCCATTTACTTACCAGTAGTGCTGTATCCTATACAAGACTTTTGCCCATTGACTTTGGCTTAGCCTATTTAATGGTATGACTCTTCTTGGAGGATTGTAAAGTATTTGCCTGCTTAAGAATATTGGTGGTCTCTTGTTCTAATAACCTTTTCCTTTTACCCACTTCTAAAAGTATTCTAAATGCCAACAGTAAGATATTAATGTCCCCAGCACCCTACTTATTGAAGTCAACTGTGGGTGTAGGTTGGGTCTGTGGGCCATCCCAAAAGGGTCTTTACTGATTTAGAATCTAAGAGTGTACAGTACTGCAGTGTATTTGTGGGTTACTAATATATTGCTCTCTTTTGAAGAAGGCTTTCTAACTGACTGATAAATGCATTAATAATTGTTTATACACGAAACCTTGAGTGTAAGAGTTGATTTGAAAACCTGTAACTGTAAATCTCTGTGTACTCCACAATAGCTAACATTTGCCCCTCTTGAGATGAGCCTGGCTGTTCAACACACTATCAAAACTGTGTGGTACAAGCTTATACCAAAGGTTGGGTTGCCTATACATGTAGTCAGAGTTGTGTGTAGTGGTCCCTGAGGGTACTGCATACAAACTTTGCCTAACAGTTGGACCTTATGAGACGATTACATATCGTCACATTCCTGAGCATACACAATGCAGTGCGCTTCCAGTGTAACACCACACGGTCTGAGCTCTCGACTCGGAATACTAAATAAAGGAGAAGAGATTTTTAGAGTTTACCGTGAATGTTTTCCATTTCAGAGACGCATCTCGAGTGTTAGGCCACTGATATGGCACTTGCCCACTGGATATAATGGAAGGTCGGAGGTGGAGAACGTTCACCATGTTGTGGTCCATAAAAGAGGACGTTCTGAAGATAATGTTTAGTAGAACGTCCTGCGGGTTAGTCAGTAAGTGTCCTGGACTTTGTGCTCCAGCATTTATGAAGTATGGAAGAGCATAGAGGGGTGGCAACTGGTGACCTCGAGTACAGATACTTTTGAATAATTTGAGTGTTTCGGCTGGTCATTGGCATTACCGTGGTCGGGAGATGTTTTAGGTGTTTCATTTTGGGTTTTTCTGTTTTGTTTGCAGTGTGGATTGCAATGGCCCTGAGGAAGATGACTATATCAAGTTAAATATTAAAGGTATTTGTACCGCGCACCGTCACCAACTGAGTTTGTCCCCAGGCGCTCTGGCGGATCTGAAAACGAGAAGGTGGGATGGGTTAGTAGGTGAAGCGGGATTAGGATAGTGAGAGGAGTGGTGTTCTGTTGGCAAGTAGTTGTTGAAACTAGGTGCTGCACCGTTGGAGCTACTATACTAATGTTGGAGTATTGACTCATTGATGCATGCTATATATCATTTATATATGTGCTACCTAAGTCGTTTAACATCTGGTGCCTTGTTGCACACTAGTCGCCTGTGGTCTAGTCGTGTATCCCTGGGGTGAGAGAGTGCAATCTTGTGATTGCAGCTACACAACTATGGGTATACACGTCCTAGGTTTTGGATAAACAGCACTGGCACTTTCAGATGCTTACGATGTCTGCATGGTTACATGATGTCCTTAGATTTGTTTTGCTGTTTTTGTATGAAAAATTAACTATGATATGTTTTGTACTAATTTGGAATATGAGGGGTTTGGTTCCAATTAAATAGTTACATTGCTAATGTTGTAGTAATATTGTCAATCTATGAAGAGTGTGTGGTGTATATATTACATAACTTCTGCCAGACATGACTACAGAATTATATTTTATAGGCAGTATACATACCTATGATTCCATATGGTTGATTTCAATCAGTGTAGTATTTGGTGAGCAACTCATGAATGCTGCGTGTCTACACGCACAGTTCAATCATTGAAATTGTCTTTATAAATGTTTGTCCAGTATCTGACATGCTTTTTCTAGCATACTGTTATGTCATGTTAAAGGATATTTATCACTTGCTCTATCACCACCTGAGTGGGTCCCATGCTGCTCTGGTGGATCTGAAAAGCAAGAGGGTAAAGTTAGTAGGGCTGAGGGGGGAAAAGGCGCAAGAGAGCTGTGATGTGCTTTTGGCAGCTTGAGTTCAGTTTGCACCCTTCGCTGACTGTAGGTGTGAAATTTCAGGTGGTTGTTGTCATGTGCTGTTGAGCAAAGCTATGTGTGGTTTCTTTTCTTGTTGCTGTGTAGTGAAGTGTGTGCGGTTTGTTGTGCTGTAGAGGTATGTTTATGTTTAGAGTTTGAGAGGTGTAAGCAGACGGATGAGTTGTTTAGTGGGGTTGGTTAGTGGTGTTGCTTTATTGTGCTCCCTCAGTTTTGGCAACCTTGTGGCACTTGTCCCTGCCAGTGCTGTGCATTGTGGTGCGCTAGAGGGGGTCTCCTGTATTCTGTACAGACTTGTGGGTTGTTAGCAGCGCTATTTAGTGGTGGGACCCACCCACCCCGGCCACCTGTGTTCAGACTAATTTAATGTCCACACTGCTTTGTCCCCTGGCATATCCTGGTGTGCAACCACCATCACCTCCTGAGCCCCTTGGGGGAGGGAGACTTTTTTTCTGTTCCCTTGAGCTCCCTGGGCCATGTGGTTTATCTGTTCAGTTGCCAATCTTTCCCCTTTCATTCTATTGCCCTTTGTCTTTGGTTCAACCTAGGACGTTTCTATCTCTCTCCTTGGTTTCCAGTAGGGCTCTCTAAGGGAACGGGTGCACCTGGGTCTCCCTCCCATTTGGAGGTCTCTCTACTTCCCTGCACTTTGTCGTGGTCTGGCCTAGTCCCCTGTTCCCTGTCTTACTATTTGTGTGTTAATCCCGGTGGGTGTGGGTTTTGCTCGTTCTTCTTCATGCAGTTCTGAGTTGAAGAGCTAGGCTTTAAGTAGTTTTCTGAATTTATTGATGGTCCTTCATGTTTCGTATTTCTCTAGGGAGCGAGTCCCACATTTTTGCGACTAGACAAGAGAATGCTGATCCAGGAAGCATCCTCTTGGTCTAGAGACATGAGGAAACCTTTCAGTTGGTCCAGGATGTGTTGCAGCGTTACCATGGCAAGATTTTGAGACTTGAGGAATTTGTAATAGTGTGTGAATACGTACTGTTCGGCCTCCCACCGATCACATCAATTTCACTGTCCCCATCATTGATCATCAAACTTGACATATAGGAATAGCCTGCTTGATTTTCATCGGTATGCGACAATGCACATGCCAACAAATGTTTGCCAATCAAAAAATTGATCCTTCTTTCTTCAGTGGTAGTAGATTGGCAACTGTATGATGCTAAGTGACTGCTGCGGTCAAATGTCCCAGAATTTCGACAAAGAGATGAAAGAAGGTTCAGGAAATAGGAGGAATCGCCATGCACATTTGGGCATGTGGGTGAATCTAAGTGTAAGCAAATGAGCTTTTCGGAAGGAGTAATTGGTTTCAATGTGTGGACGTTCTTTTGCTTAGAAGCATTCACTCAAGAGAATAGCTATAGACACCTTCAAATATTTGCTATGTGTCCACCTCCAGAACCCATGATTCAGGCTTCCATCCTCTCCCACTTGCTCATGGAAAAAGAGAAGTATTTGGGGCATCTGCAGTGCCCCAGTCTGGTCTTCAGTGTAGGAACCCAGCTTCCACCGATTCAAACTCCTACCTGAAATCTGCCCTCCACTGCCTGAATATCCTGTATTCTTTGGGAGGTCTGTTACTTCATTTAAAACCATAGAGAAGATGCCTCCCCTGCCCTATCATGTACAGGCTCCTCCTCTCAAACCGCTTGTTGCCTTCTCTGCAAACCTCCTAACATGCCATTGACTTGATTTGCAGAATGCAGTGTTTATCTCTGGATTTGTGTTATTATGAGCATATCTAGTTCCCTGATTGAACTGGGGCTAGAGGCAGCAGTTGTGTATCTGACTTTTGTGCATGCTTATTTCTTCTGGTCCTGCGACCTGGCATCCAGCGGGTTAATTGCTTCTTTCACCTGTCTGACAGTCACATGGCAGCCACTCATCAGTTTCATTGGTCATCTGCAATGTTTGGAGTGAAGCACTTTTCCATAAAAGGGGCAGAGCTGTACCATGCAGCATTATGTAACCTGGAGAGTGTAGGCAGAAAAACAAGTGTGAGAGACTGGCGAGAGAGTGGGTTCTGACAAGATTCTCTCCTGTGAGAATGCACAGCAGGAAGGCAGTTCTGAAACAAGCCACGCTATTTGGGAGATGAGCTCCTGACACGCCGTGAAATGCTCCGGTACTGAGGTCACACCGGTATGCCTTGGCGTCTCCTTATGACTCACGGGTGTTGCTGCAGATCTCTTCTGGGCATTCTCTGCTTCTGACAGAGCTCCTCTGAAGGACTGCACAGACTGTGGCAGTAAAACCAGAGCTGGCAGAAGGTGTACCAATTAGGGGACCATTGTAACCCGCATTGCCAAAGCCAGAGAAGAGGAATATCAAGGCAAACTGGGCGCAACTCTTCTAACAAGGGATACCAACTAGCGGACAATTGTTACCCACATTGCCATCAGCCAAGAGGTTGCATAAGCAGAAGACAAAGGCAGCAGGATGAAAGCCCTTGTTGTATGAGATACCAAGGGGAAACTGTAACCTGCATTGCATACAGACAACTGGCGAGCAAGAGAACAATTATTCTTTTTATGGAATATATGAAATGTATGAAATATCAATTTGTGAAGAGATGTAACCTACTTTGTTAAGAGACTATAAAGTGAAGCTGTTGTCAGTTCAAGTCTCCTCATTTATGTTCCTGGTGTGGAGAGTTTTGGAAGAAAAATTACCACAGCGTACCACTGTAATAATAGGAGTTTTTATCCTGGCAGGCGAGTAAACCAGGAATGGGACCAATTATAGTTACTCCTGGCAGAGGAGTATACCAGGAAGAAGATGATTTAAAGTGCTCTGGTTGTGGTCAAAAGGTGTGATGGGAAAGACGTGTTAATTTCATCTCATTGCCTGATGAAGTATTGCATTTCAGAAAGTGTTTTTTAATCATCCTAACTCAAGTGTTTCTTGATGATGGATTATCAATTGCTTGGCCTTTTGAGAAAAGAACATTTGCCCTTATTTAAGAACTTGTGTTTTGAGGAAAATCCTTTTTTCTTTTTGTCAAGCAGGAAATTGTGGAAAATTGATAGTTACTTTGATTCATGAACAACCATTTGGAAGAAAGATATTAACTTTTCCATAAATTGCATGGAAAATACTTTATATACTACATTGAGTGGAACTTTGTTACTGCACAACACTTTCTTGAACCTGAACTTTGCTGGAGGTATTACTGAATTGATCATATCCACTTCCACTAGACCTATCAGAACTCCTTACTCTAACCTGCTCACAATTTTAAAATCAAGCGAGTCGGAGCAGGAGCAGCCAGCTTTTCCTACCTAGCTGCCCTGCAATGAAATACCCTTTCACCTTCTCTAAGAGCCGAAAACTCACACATGGCCTTCCACAGAGCTGTCAAGACCTTACTCTTCACCTAACCACCACTGCACACGACCTGAATACAACTTTCCCAACACTATCTGCCTGTAATGCATAATGTATGTACGTATCTAATCTGTATAGAATCCAAAGGTCACTTCAAAGGCCTGATGTAACTAAGCTCATCACATGTAACAGCGCCTCGATTCCCAAGGGCTGTTTGCATGCTATATACATTTAAATAAATAAATCCAGGGGAAGGGAATCCAACCGTCACACGGAGCAACACTTAAAGCTTTTGAGTTTTAATTGGTATATTATTTTGTGGAATGTAAGACAGCCAACCGAACCTTGTATAATTTGTTTGTATGTATTAGTTTCAGGGTGAGATGCTTTCTGGACACTAGGTCATATTTTCTCTTTAGCCTTAGTTTGTTAGGCAGGGCCATTCTTGTTAGGCTAGGGAAAGATAGGCCTTTGTCTCACCCCTTTTCATTTAATGAAATGGCTACTTGTGAGAAAACTATACCTTTGTGTCCGTCTCTCATTTCTGACCCCTCACAATAGGCTCATGAGTTTAGCCACATCAGCGCCCATATTTCATATACTGCTTTTAGTCATGCTTAGGAGCTCAGAAGTGTGCCAAGGCTTTCTCCTACCAACACTCTATTGCCCCTGCGGTGACCAATTTGCATAATAATGTACACAAATGGTTATGTTAATTTAATGACAAGACCCTGTGTTGTAAAGGGATTTTGCTCCATTTCACCAAAGGCACTGTGTGTATGGCACGATTGTTGAAAATGAGGGCATAGCACAACCCTAAAATACATTTTGGGTTCCTGCAGATCAGGGAAATGGTGCTAAAGGCAACAGTACACCTTTCCCACCATTTTTACAGATCTGCTGAAGTGTATTCTATCAGTCAGACGGAGTCAAGCGGAGTCGAGGAGCAGCACAGACTTTACATGTCACACTCTGCCTGACAAATGAGGCGGCATTACTCCCCTGCATGCATTATCACACGGGCAATAATCCTATTGAATCCTTCTGAAATCACCCCCTGTTAAAAGCAGGCAAATTCCATAGGAATCCATTTTAATTTCCACTTGTAATTGTTAATTGCCGCAGGCATTTTCCTTTTTCCGCAAGCGTAGCAGTAAAGTGAGGAGTAAAGGGGATGTTATCTTTGTGTTACTCTACTTTCCCACTGCCTGGTTGAAAAGTTAAAACGTGCACAATGGGAATTTGATTCAGAAGTGGTCCCCACCCTCAGTGCAGTTTACGATCAAACGAAAATGACCCACAAAAAATGCTTCACGTTTCAACATGATTCGTGTAAAAAAACAAATTGCAGCATAACTAGATACACTAGCCTCAGAGACTTGCCCTCAAAATGAGGCATCCATGTGGCTGCGCCATTGAACCCAACCTTGAAGTCAAGTGCATGCAGGTATGCTGTATGTTGCTAATTTCAAATACATTGTTCTGAGACTTGCAGCATCCTCTCAGTGCATGCTCCATGCATGGTTTACATATGATATGACACTTTTCCCAATGCATAGGGCCAGCCATCCAACAATGGCCCCCATCACAGCACATCATCTCTTGCCAATGTGGAATCATGCAGTGATGGGGAAGCACAGTACACTCGCTGTATAGTCACAGCCGGGAGGCATGATCAACCAATGGGGTGACTGGGAACATGGGCTGAATCTGCCGGTTACCACCCACATCCTTGCAGCCACCTGCACCTCTTCTATGGGGGGGCAGCCATTTTTTTAATCCCCTCCCTTGCCTCCCTTCCTTGCCGCTGGCCCATGCAGCACCCCACACCACCAAACCCTTGGTGGTGCCACTCTCAGTGTAAAGTTGTACCCATGCTTAGGGGTGAAGTCCTACAAATTAAAGTGGGGGGACTCATCAACAAACGCAATGGGATGTGACATCACCAGAAATTAGCATATTAAGGTGAAATACGCACATTTCATTAAATTGGCTTTGCATAACCACCAAAATTGCACCGGACGAATGGCATTTGCCTTTCATAAAATCAACACACATACAAAACCAAGAGAGGACATTTTCTTCTAACAGTGTTTTTGAAAACGTTAAAAGGTGTGCATGTTTTAAACTCCAAAAACCAATAGAATGTTTTCCCTGGAACTTGCAGTACGGAAATGGGTCATCTTTAATTCATAAATTCCAAGAGGACATTCAATGTTTCTCATTTTAGCTAGGGGTAGGAACTGATTCCAACTCTCCACTAAAAAAGTGGGTGAACTCGGTCCACCTGCGTGTACCCTCGACTTGGGCCCTGCCCATGCTCGTCTCCATTTTCATAAAACACCACTTTCCTTGTTTTCAACATTCATTTGAAACACCCTTATTCCCGAAATCAAGGTAAACAATTACAGCACCCTGAGGCTTAAAAATGTCTTGCCTGCACAGGACAACCATACATTTCTGTGTACTGCCCTACTTGTCTGCACATCACATAATTGTTTCGCACAAGCCTCTTTTGAATAAAATGTGTAAGTGTGCATGCATTACATGGTTGCAGGCTTATGTGATGCAGGCATTTACTGTGGAGAATACACAGAATTAGGGGTTTTGGAATGCTAATGGCCCTTTCCCAGTGAAATGTAACTTGTCAGGGAAAGGGGCATTAAGCACTTTCCATTTCACACTTCTGTCTGACCCAGCATAATAATAAAAGATAAGACATCAAAGAAACAGACTTGGGGAATGTCCTGGGGACTGTGAAGCCCTGCTATTGCTTTTACTTCAAAGCCCTGGTTAGTGGAAACCTGCAGTATGCACATTAAGTCCCCCCTTTTGTTAGACATTCCAGGAGGCAGACCTCTGTGTTTACACTTCAAAAAAGCACCCTTTTCTGAATTTTTGGGGAAGAGCATGTGTACCACAGAGCAGTTTAAGTGCCACCACCAGGACCAAACTTCATCACTCTACTAACTTGCTTGCTTGCCTGGGGTTTCCTTCTACAGCTTCTGCACTCTTGTGCCTTCTGCACTGCCCAGCCATGGAAACAGAAAAGGGACTTAGTCCCTTTTCATTTTTACAACTTTGATGTTTATTGGCATTTTCGTAAGAAAATACAAACACACAAATTTAACAATAACAATCATCAACACGTGTTACTCCCACCCCCCTCCCATAAACTCACCTTCTTGGGTTGCACCACCATGACCATTCCATGTGACAGTACATTGAATCGGTTACTTAAGGCTGAAGTACAAACATTATTGGCGACACGGGTTCTGTGCGTAGCCTGCCAGTTCCACTCAGCTCATGTTCGGCATAGGACCCAGGAATGCACATAAACGCAGCTGTTAGGTCATAAATCAAAGTTTCAAGTTTCCACCCCCACATTTCAACATAAAAGCTCCCCACTCAAGAGAAACCATTTGCATAGGGTCACTAGGGTGTTCTGGAACCGATCTACAGTGGCTCCGTACTCTGTGTACTCTTCTCTATAGAGTGTTTTATAAAATACCTGAAACTGCTCAGCTATCTGGGCATCTTCAAGGAGCTTTTCTACTCCTGTTGGTGTATAGCAGCCGCCCTTCTGGCATTTCTCTGCTCCTTTAACCTTCAAGCCAGTATTTTATCTGCCTGGTCCCCCTTGTCCATATATTTCTGTTTTAGGAATGACAACTTTCATTCCATTTGGCCGATCAAAAGGACCTTCAACTTTGCTGTGTATTCCTGAAGTTTGTTCCATTTCCCTGAAAACATCTGGGATTTCAATTTCCCTCCCAGTTGCAGTGATTACATTTTTCCCCTAAGTGCCCCCTCCTCTGTGGCTCTTTCTCTTGGCCACTGTTTCCTATCAGGACTGCTCGAATCGTAGCCTTGAAGGCCTCCAAAATTTCCAGAATCCCCACTTCGCCATTATCGTTTAAGTCGAAGAATTCTCTAATTGCCTTCAGCAGCACCAGAGCACCAGAGTGAGCTCCTTGTCTCTCAGAAACAGATCATTGCATGAACACCTGGATTCATGTTTCACTGGAGGCAGTTCACCTATTCTGACCTTCACCAGGTCGTGGTCTGACAACAGGAGAGTTTCCTAGTTGATTCCTGAACCCTATTTTGTAGAGGAGTTTCAACGATAATGTAGTCACTCCTCGAGAATGTATCATGTACTCTCGAGTAGTACGTGAATGGGGAGTCCCGACCATGCACCTGGATGTGAGAGTCCACCACCCCCACTTCTGTATTGACCCGTTGAAAGCAGAAGGCCTTCCTGTACTGCGCCTACGATGCTTCATGGGGGCCTGCCCTTTTCCTATCTAGATCGGGGTCTAGGACCATGTTAAAATCGCCTCCTATTATCAGCGAGCCTTCAACAAATGCTTGGATCTTACTCTTAACTGACTCCCGGTAGTGCTTTTCAGCGTCATTCGGGCAGTACAAAGAGAACACGGTTAGTGTGTACTCTCTAACATCTCCCTTCACCATCACGAAGCGGCCATCTGGGGCTTTAAATTGTGCCTTCAGGCAAGGTTAAGTTTACTAGCAACTACCACTGACACCCCTTTTTTGGGGACAAACATGAAGATTGAACAACCCTGCCTATTGACTTAGCTTTCAAGGATGGCTCCCTTCCCCTCTGCCAGTGGGTCTCCTGCAGAAACATGAGAGCTAGCTTCAGACAGTTGAATTCATGAATAGTTAATGATCTCTTGTGTGGGGAATTGAATCCTCTAGCATTTAGGGAACCCGATGCCATAGTGTTCACAGAGCTAGCCATTTAGGGCCATGACCAGGGAGATGTAACTCCTCCTTTTAATGCTGTGTAGGCTATGGTTTGGGGTTGGAAGACAGAGGTAAAAAGACCAAAGATTATTTTTTTAAATAACTTTCTGTCTTTTCTCCCCTGAACATTTCAGATTTGGCCAAAGCCCCAACCGCAACCCCCCACCTCAAACACGCAGCACAACCCCAACACACCCTCACCCCCACCCCCTACGTACCGTGCCTCCGTTTTGCTGGTCCCTGCGACACCTGTTCCCTTTCTCTTCCGTGATCAGGAACCGGCGCCACAGGGTTCTTTTCTTTTTTTTTTTGTGTCAGCTGCGGGGGTGTCACTCCTAACCCCCGCTCACTGTACTGTATGGTATAGTGAGTGGGGTTGCGGGTGACACCCCGCAGACCTTTTTGTTTCTTTCTTTTTCTTTATTTTCAGGTCAGCTGTGGGGGTGTCCCCCACAACCCTCGCTCACAGTATAAGGTGCCCTTTTTTTCAGAACTGTGGGACAGCTCCAGGGTAACCCCCACAGGCCCTGCAGCCCTAGACCGAATTGAGAAGACCTACCCAACAAAAGTCAAACTTTTAGTAAAGGTAGAACATTTGGTAGTACCTTATTTAGGACTTTTGGTTGGGTAGGTCTGTTCAATTTGGTCTTTTTGGACGAAACCGTAGCCTATGACCCAGTGCCTTAAATACTCTGAACTTTAATACCCCAACCTCCTGTCGAATGGTCTTGATTTGAAATAACTTGTACAATTTGAAAACCCTTTTGAGAACAACGTAAACCCAAACCACCCCCTCTGGCACCTGGACTCTCGGCAACATCCAAAACATTGCTGGGACAGACCACCTTTGCTGCCCCACCCTCGGGCTTACAATGTTCAAGTTGCCACCTCTGAGCCCCCCGATTGTGCACGATTCTTTTGACACTCAACCCACCACCCGCTCCCCCGTGCATTTGGAGGACACAACTCCACAACAATGATCACATAGGCAGGTTGGAGAACGCTTCCATGGTGAGAGGCTGGAAGAGCCTCTCGGCCTTTCGACATCTGTAAGTTAACTGCTCCACTTCCAAACTCTGGAAAGGGCACGGGCCCCGAAGACCCCTGGGACACCGGTGAATAGCACACTAAGGCTCCCTCCATAGAAAGGCTGAAAAATGAGACAAATCCCCAGGACTGTGGGGGGGACACTGGGCTCAGTTTCTTCAATTTGTGATGCCCTCTGACTCGGCATCTGTCCACAAAACCTTTGCTTTTTGGGGCTTCGCTCTGCACACCTCCTGGGTATTGGGGGTGGGCGCCGGGGCCGTTTTGCCAAGGATTTCCTGTCGAATGCGAGGGAAAAGGGGAAGCCCAATCTATATCGCACTCCTTGGGAGGTGAGTCATTTCATCAGGGGTGCACAGAGTCTCATTCTGGTCAGGGTGAAGGCTGGTTAGGTCTTGGAATACAGTAATTTGCGAGGCTCCGCAGTCCTCTGGGCCACTCTTTCTCGCCATGTCCAGAATCTTTGATTTCCCTGTATAATACTGCAATCTAGCCAATACTGACCTTGTACCGCGTGAGCCCCCCCCCTCCCTGAGTGCTCTATCGATGGTGGGCTCATTGGTGTTGCCCTCATTGAAAAGCTTCCTGATGACATAATTTATGGCTTTGAACATATCACTCTGCGTTTCTCCCTCTTGTTCCGGGAAACCAAAAAATCATAGGTTATTGCAGCGTTTGCAGTTTTTCAAAGTCATCCATTTTCAATGTACACTTCTCTTCACTTGTCTCGAGCTCTGAAAGTTTCATATCGATTTGGGTCTCTGGTATGTCCACCGAAGATTAATTTGCCTCAAGCCCCTGGATTCGGTCATCCATACTATCTACATTTCAGCCTTTTGCTAATATCAGCCCTAAAGCCTCTTATTTCTTTGAGGATTGCTGCCATGCCTATGGTCATTGACTGGCCCTCCTCAGTGTCTGGTGCTGTCGTGGTGGGCATGGTTTCCTGGGAGCGCTGGAGCTTTTGTTTGTATTGGAATTTCTGGAGGGAGGTTGCCCAACGCATGGCTGGCCGCCTACTTCAAGGCACCCCCAACCTCGGGGAGGAGCTCCACCAAGGGGAGTGCTGGACCAAGGCAGGGGCCTTGTGATCAACTAAACCAGGCTGAGAGGCTGTTTGCATCTTACTGCGCAACCGTGGGAGGCACTATACATTTCTTCTGGCCCTGTGACCCTTCTCGTCCAGGCAGAGACCAAGGGTGCCCCCAGCCCTTAGATGCAGGGGAACAAGTGACGCTTATGTTAGGCCCTGAAGAGATTGATGTCTTGGCCTCCTGATGTAGGTGGGTAGGTGCGAGTCAAATTGGTGTGAGGAGGGCAATGCACATTGTAAGGGAGATGCTCAATGGGGCACCTAAAGAACTTCACTCACTGCGGGGCAGAGCAGGAGTCCTCGAGGCCAGATCCTGAAACAGACCATGCTGCCAGCCCAGGGGGGTGGCCGCAGATGGGAGGGGGCCAGACCCCACCCAGTGCCAACAGCGGGGGCCCTCAGATAAGATTGGGAGCATGGTCTCCCACTCGGTGCCTTATAGGTCGATTGGTGGTGTGGGGAATCACCCTGGTGGCAGGGACGCTTTTCACTGGGGGCTGACTCTGCTGTACCTGCACACGGTTTCCCTCCCTCTCCTGTGACTATGGGAGAATTGGATGGCCTCCGCACTGCTCCGCTTCCAGCTGGGGAGGTCCCTCACTGCGCCTCCCTCTCTCGCCCTCCTCTGAGCCTCTGGATTAACACTACCCCAGGGGTGGCAGCTGGCTCGGGTACCAATCGCTACAGGTCCAACGCGCTCAAAAGCCCCTGCCACGGTCGCAACATCATCAAAGCCACCACTGGCCTCTGTACTCTGCTCTGAACTGACTGGTCCTCAGAGGCAGCTCAGAGGCAGAGTTTGCCCCGCCACGACAATCAGTGAGTGCTTCTCAGGATTCCCTGGGACCCGGATCTCAGGAGCTCTTTCTGCCAGCTCACGCTAACAGGACACACATGGGGGGGCTGGTTGAAACCTCAAGCAGGGGCTTTCTGGGGGGGCTCTGGTCCCATTTGGACCTGTGGTTGAGGAGCAGCACAGAGAGATTTCTACATCTTTCCGCCCCCTGGTGGCCAATCGACTTAGTCCCTTTTCTATTCACTATGGCTGCAGCCATCTTTTTTATGGGCGATTAGGCACACATAATATCTGCAGAGCCTGTTTACTGTAAAAAAGATATATATTTTTTCACTATTCGCACCCCAGAGGGAATGCAAATAGTTATCACTGCTTTGTTCAAGGGCATACAGGACTGCTACCAGCACTGAACCCTCGCTGAAGGATTTGCTTTGCTCGTTTCTCCCTAGGCTTGGGCTGGTGGCCCGTTACCATCCTTCTACGCCACGTAACATGGGATTGATGGCTAAAATAAATCAACAAGAATCTGCCTCTCTTTCATGGCACTGGGTATGGTGGCCGATAGCCAAAATGTGGCCTCTAGTGCCTGCCTGGCGTAAGTTACCGACGGAGTGGAAGGACACAGTTATTTATTTGCCATCTTAAAGAATGCATCACGAAAAGCCAAATAAGGAAACAATGATGCAAAGGGAGGTGGTGGTGATGTTGTTGTACAATGAAAGATGTATGGGACAAAAGACTCCTCACCTCCTAGTAAGCACGCAGACAGGTAGGTATTCTAGAAATGTCAAGTCAGTTACTGAGCTATTCAATACAAGCTGGCAAGAAGATGAATTGTGCATATAGTACAGCAGAATCTTAAGTCCACCTCCCAGAAGCCTTTTCTCCTCCCCTGAGGCATCGGCCTGAACCATTAAAAATATGTTGTCATAAGCAAGTATTGGTTATTATTTCAAGCATATTAAACATGACTTTGCTTA
Organism: Ambystoma mexicanum; assembly: GCF_040938575.1. Taxonomy (NCBI): domain Eukaryota; kingdom Metazoa; phylum Chordata; class Amphibia; order Caudata; family Ambystomatidae; genus Ambystoma; species Ambystoma mexicanum. The sequence continues at coordinate 195,030,907 of NC_090939.1, forward strand.
ACCTTTTCTTATAAAGACAGTGGGCCTTATTACGAGGTTCGCGGAACGAGTTAACGGGCTCCGCTAATGGAGGCGGACCCGTTAAACCCGTCCCGCAAAATTGCGAGGTCCCCTCACGGGACCCGGTAAGGACGCCTGGTAAAACCAGGTAAAACCAGGCGTCCTTACCGGGTCCCACGAGGGGAAGAGGGAGCAAATAACGGGCCGCTCGTAATCGGCCCGTTGTTAGCTACCTCTCCCATTCATGCGAATGTGGAAGGCCTGGGCCCGGGTTCTCAGAGGGAGGAATTACCGGGCCCTCCGTACTTGGAATGGCCCGGTAATTCCCCTTTCTGGGAACCCAGTAAAGGAGCCCGGTTTAGCGGCAGCCATGGAGCTAATAGCTGTAATGAGGCCCAGTATCTAAGTTTGTTGCCAATAATTAAGGAGAGCAACATGTGAATACTTCCTTCATCTCCATCAATATTTAATAATGTATCATTTATATCTATACATTTAGAATTGTCAAGTCATTGGACAGCTGTTTTTTCCTGGAGGAAGAGGACATCTATTTGTGTCTGATTGTATACACATTGATTTGCAAAGTCCTCACAATGTCAACATTGGGGTGAGGTCATTTCTTGACCAAACACTCAAGTGATTTACTAGCCAGCCCGCAGCGCCGGAAATTAAACTTCCGCCTCTAGGGACCTTCTCCGGCATCTCTGTGTGATGCATCCTCCTCATCATACGCGATGAATGTCAGGTGCATGTTGGCTAAACAGGAAAGTATGATTGAGGGTGTAGATTTCAGCTGCTTCAAAGTCACTTTTCATTATTTATGGGGTCTTATTGCACGGTGGAAGGGGATATCGTAGCATTTCCCTACAGAGAGACAATGAAACATGAGATGTCGAAGCAACACAACATTAAGATGGATGAAATAAAGGATTGTAATGACTAATATAAAAACACTGCTCCACTAAAAAACACCCAGCATTAGCACCCGGCTCGCCGGTTCACTGAATAGTCAGATCAAATCCCATTTTCTGGATGTCGCAAATGCATTTGGGGTGTGTAAAATGTATGCACTGCACATTTCACTGTAGATTAGTTGCATGTTTGTTAGTGGTTCTGAAAAGGCATTTGGACTTTACAGTGAGGTAGTTCAAGAAGCCCAGAACATGGCAAAGTAAAATATAATTTATATACTGAAACGCAAAGTTAGAATTGAAATCGGCAAAAGGACCAGAAGTACATTAACCCCAAGGACGTAATTTGGGGGTAGCCAGGGGCCACACCTGCGACCACTGAGGTGTCACTTTCTACCCCTAAAAAATATATTTGTATTTGTATTTGTTAATCAAAGCTCCTGGTCTGTGGAAAGCACCATGTGGCTCTTTGTTTCTGGAGTGGCTGCTTTCTTGTTCAGGCCTCTTGAAAAAAAAAACAGGGGGTTCCACAAGTGTAACACTTTGAACAGTCACCCTAAATAAGAAAGAATAGGAAAAACAAATAATTTGTCTTTCTGGAATTCTATACAATAATTGCTAGACTCATTCAAGGTTTATTCCAGGCACACTTCAGTGGGTGAGTCACTGATTTAATCTGTTCTTAAACGCCTCAAATTTACAATGCAGACAAAAACGTCCAAAAAGCATTTTAGAGTGGAATAAACATCCATTTCGGACTGTGTATTTTTTTGCTTTTCGCAAGTTGCAGTTGTAACATGTTTTTTTCTGCCATTGTCTCAGTTACGGTCATCATAGGACACTCCATCTCGGCGTCCTCAGTCACTTGACAGAATCCTTGTGCCAAAAAGCTTGTGTATAGTATAGAAAGGTTTGACCATAGCACATAAAATGGCACTGCTTTGTTGTAATGTGTCTATCTTTCCTAACTTCATGGCATCCTGTTCAGGATGTTTGTTTGCATGTATGAGGTAACGAGTGCCCCGAGTACGGGATGACATGTGAGTGCGCTGCTTTCCCTGCGCTTGTCTAAATTCTTTAATACACAGTTATGAACCCTCCCAATGGTGTGTATTTTGCCAACCTCTGCTGGCCTGCTGTTAAATCTCAATTACATGTTTAATGGTATCCACTACAGAGTGTAATTTGCTTTCTGACTTTGAGTGCATTCAGACATGTAATTGCTCATTTTATTATAGCCGGTAAGATAGCTTTAGCCGGTAAGATAGCTCAGTGGGTTGAGCGCTCGCTGCTGCGATATGTGTGTGTGTGTGATCTGTAAGTTGCAGGTTCGAATCCCGGCAAGATCAACTCGGCCTTTCATCCTTCTGAGGTTGATAAATGAGTACCAACACAGGATGGGTGATATTGTATGTATAGTTGTTCTATATATAGGGCTTAAACTTAAGTGCTGTTTAATAACACATAATTATCATTTGGCCTAGAACGTCTGCTTGCATTCACAGTGATTTGGTAATATGGACCTGTAAACACTGGTATTACCAATACATATGGTGATCCATTCTTGTATGAAATGTATATCACATTACAGTGATATCGTAACCATATTTTTCATAGTGTACTTAAGAACAATATTATGTGATGCCTCTTCCTGTTTTGTCAAGGGGTGAAAGGTCCTGTTCCAATGCTTCCCAGGATATCACTTTGGGTTGGGGTCAAATGGCATCACTTCCTGTGATATCATCAAAGGTCAAGGGTCGTGTGATGTCACTTCCGCTACCCCTGGCATTTGGTGAAATGACATCATTGATCAATCCCTGAAAGCGTAAATACTCAGGCAGAGAGGAAATAAAGCTGGGTTAGCCACAACCTGATTTGAATGGGCCTCAGCAGTTTTGCGCCATATTTTTGGATGCAGATAGCCCAGGTCGCAGTACCAATCCTGATTACCTGCCGTAATTCCCCATCCACCCACTGCTTATATTTTGTGAAGTAGTTCCATTGCTGTCTCTGTTTCCACCAACCTGTTGTGCTTGTTTACTCTGTACTCTCTCATTGCTTGTTTACTTTGTATTCTCTCATTGCCTTGTATCAAGATTCACCGTCACGCCTTATGTCCTATACAACAACTATGCATTTCTACTAAATACGCTGCATCTTCTGCGTTGCCAGCCTCATTGCCTTAGACAACTTGCCATGCATACTCCGTTATACCTTGTACCATTGCCCCCTGCATAATGTACTGTACCCTCTTTGGATTATTCGAACCCCCGTGCAGATTTAAGACCTGTGCATCGGCACTGCCATGACTTATCATAGAGCTATCTTCCATATCCATGATTTTAGTACCACTGTCTCCTACTCTACTACTCCTGTGATAGCGACTGTGTTTGGGCACTAGAACTACTGTCTCCCGCCTTATCACGCACATATGGGTGATTGTGTCAGCGTTCTTAGAATGATTACCTCCTTCTACCTCAGCACTGTGCATAACTAATGATAGTGACTGTGTCCGTGATCTCAGGACTTAGAATTATTGCCATGCTTTATCAGCCCTGCTCAGAACTACACAGCCTACAGTGCATCCGCATTTTGCTATGCTGTTTCATCTCTTTGCCTGCCACCTCCTTGCACACTGGGTCCTGGCTGCCCCACCGGCCTGCACATGCAGCTCATCGCGCAACACTACCTCAGAGACCCACCTTTATTACCCTATTACCATGCCCTCAGCCATGAACCCTGTCATCAAACCATTGGTTCACCATACTACTACGCCCATCTTGCCTATTACACCCACTCACCGTAACACCCAAAACTCCAACCTTCCCCATACTACTAATCCTTACCTCAACTCGCCTGCCCTTTGGCTACAGCACTTTGCAACAAAACCCACACCCAATGAACCTTGCTCGCTCCACCTGAGAAACCACAGATTGGGATCGAGATTCCTTCACACACCACATCTCTCTCTTAATACTCTTCGGCGACTAAACATTACCCCACCTCCTACCACCCAGGTACAGTCCGACAATCTCAAGACCCCCTTAAGGGTGAAGGGTGCTCTCATCAATGCTAGATCCCTTCCGGCCCATGCTCTTGACATCGCAGATCTCATTACCACACAAAACCTTGACTTCATCACCATCACGGAAACCTGGCTACATGAAACCTCAGGTCCTCTATTGGCATTAGCCATTCCTGACGGATACTCCATTATCAGAAGCGATCGCAACTCCAACCTCTCTAAAGGAGGCGGCATTGCATTTATCCACAAATACGACATCAATATGAGATTTATTCCTAACACACAACTTAGTTTAGCTGAGTCCCTATCAGTCAAACTTTCTCTATCACATAATAACACAGCCACTCTGCAGCTCATCTACAGACCTCCAGGCCCTCTCTCTACATTCTCAGATGACATTATGACCATCCTTACTGACAGCACTAAACCCAATTCCCAAGTCTTATTACTTAGTGACCTCAATACTCGGACTACTGGACCCTAATGACCTCTATGCTGGAGAGATTGCTAGCAATATTTCCAACTTAGGATTCTCTCATCGCATTCTCGAACCGACCCACTCCAAGGGAAGAACGCTCGACTGGACTGCTGACCTAAACTGCAACACGCATATTGGCTCCAACCACCTGTGTGCTTGGTCCAACCACCACATCATCATCATCTTTAACATACCCGCCAATGACCCACGCACCAAACTTATTATTGCGCCTTCCATCCCTACAAGAAACAAAAAGGACATCACCAGGGACAAACTGCTCCCTCTCATTTTGCCTCTACTCAATAATTGTGCCTTGACACATGATGACCCTGCGGTCTTAGTGGACACCTTTAACCAAACTCTGCTTAAAGCTATTAACACAATAGCACCTCTAAAATCTAGGAAACCTAAACAGCGCGCCCACCTCAACTCCACATCTCAGAATACTATGCAAAGAAAAACATAATGCTGAAGCACTCTGGAAAAGTCTCCCATGTGAGGCTAATAAAGACCTCACCATAGTGTCACTTAACTACAAGGAAGCAATTGTACAAGCAAAAAAAGAGACGTACAACCAACGCATCTCCCCAGCAGAATCCAATACGAAGGAGTTATTCAAAATTCTTAAAGAACTAGTATCCCCCTCCTCCATCCCCGATACATGCAGTAAGGACAGCACGTGGTGCGACAACATTCAAAAAGCTCTCCTTACAAAAATATCTACCTTACAGTCTAAAATCAATGCTAAGCTAAACTGCCTACAATCCATCTCCCAAACTAAATTCTCAACTAGTAACACTAAAACCTCCCCATTCACTCATACATCGTTTAGTTTTGCTCCTCTTACCATCCCAGAGGTAGAAAGCATCATTAGTAAACTGAAACCTTACAATTGTCAGGGTGACTCCTGCCCTGCCCCTATCATCAAGGAATCTGCGCATGAACTTGCCCCTTTCATCACCGCCTTTATCAATTCCTCATTTCACTCGGGCACTGTCTCTGACAACCTCAAGGACGCTTGGGCCATTCCATTGTTAAAAAAAACCCTACTCTTGACCCTAGTATACCCACCAATTACAGACCCAGCACGACGGTCCCATTCTTACTGACAATCTTGGATAGGGCAGCGTAGCTACAGATTCAGAAGTATTTAGAAACCAACAATCTACACCGCACAAGACAATCTGGTTTTCAACCTAAGCACGGGATGGAAACAGCCCTATTAGATCTCAAAACTCAAATTGAGGACCTAAAAGACAATGGCAGAATGGCCTTATTATTACTCCTCAACTTATCGGCAGCCTTTGATTTGGTCAACCACCAAATCCTCGGTCGTCACTTGAAATCAGCTGTCCACTTCTCTGAGAAAGCCACCAAATGGATTAGTTCCTTTCTGGACAATAGACACATGAGGGTGTTCTCACCTACTGCATCGGCCGAGCCTACACCAGTGCCGTGCGGGGTGCCTCAAGGCTCTTGCGTCTCACCAATGCTTTATAATGTATTCACTAAACCTCTGTTCGATGTACTTGATTATCTGGGTGTCACTTATACCAACTACGCAGACGACACCGAGATACTCATTCCCATCACAGGTGATTACATGGTGGACTCAAAAGCCCTGAACGATATCTATCAAGTCATTCAAGCCTGGATGGCCCATCATGAGCTCTGTCTTAATGATGACAAGACAGAGCTTCTCATCCTGGGCTCCCAACATCGGCTGAATAGACTTGACCCTTCATTCAAAACCTTCAACATTGACAGAAACTCCATCAAAGTCTCCACCAACACCAAAACATTAGGAATCTATCTTTACTCCACATTATCACTCAATAGACAAACTAATGCTGTTGTCTCTGCATCCGCTTCTTACACATGTAAGCTGATTACAGCTTGCCGCATCTTCCAAACCACACAGAACTGCATTACTCTGGCCAGGACATTGGTTATGTCTAAACTCGACTACTGCAATGCCTTACATCTAGGGACCAACCAACGTAACCTAAATAAACTCCAGGTTATCCAAAATAACGCCATCAGAGTTTCCCTCAACATCGCTAGATCCTCACACATCTCTAAAACAAGGAGAATTCTACACTGGCTTTCAGTAACACAAAGAATATCCCTGAAATCTCTCACCCTCACACACAAATTTAAGAACAATCAGGCCCCTATCTACCTAGCCTCCCGTTTCTCTCATTACTCGCCTACCCGGCTACTCAGATCAGCCCAATCACACTGCTTGACCATCCCTAGATACAAACTACAGAAAGCAGGTGGTGCAACCTTCCCAGTCCTTGCCTCCAAACTATGGAACTCGCTTCCATTGACCATCAGATCCGAATCCTCTCCGTCCCTTTTCAAACAAAAAAACAAACTCTGGTTATCCACCGTATAAGACTAAACTCCTCACCACCTCCACTCCAGGACTACAGCTCGCTACCTTCCTTGCGCTTGTAATTATATAGTGCTTACCCTGATATTGTTAGGTCTTTATATTGTATATCGTGTATACTATGTATTGTGTATATAGTGCCTTTCTTGCTATCACGCCTCTCTTCACCACTGTAATCCTAATCTACTTGCATGCCTTTGGAGTACATTACCCAGTACGATTTTATGAAACTTTCACACTGTAACTGTTACTATCTGTACCAATGTTGTACCATTGTTATTGTTCCAAGATATGCGACCGGATGCCCTTGGGCCTGGTGCGCTATACAAATAAAATAAATACAAATACAAGGAAACCAGAGAACCTCCCTTGACTATCACTCTTGCTTAGAAAGCTTATGGGGAATCCATGGTATTCACTACAGCTAATGAAACTGCACACAGCGTGGTAGAATCCCTAAGATTCCCCATGGTTCCGATGTATCAGGCATGCTTAACTAGCCCACGATGCCTGGGATCACTATAGGATGACCCCAAGTCTGGGGAGGTGGAGCGGACCTCGGTCAGCTCAGAGCCTGGGCCACATCCAGCCCTCCTCTGCCCACTCTCCATGCCTAACATGGTTGGCATCGGATTGCATTTACCACTCCCCTGATCAACATGGCAGAAAACTGGTACCATGCAGTCCTCCCTTGATACTCTGGTATTGTTCCTCTGTGTTTTCCATGTTTTACCTGACACACTCACTGATGGGCTCATCAGACAAGAATACTGTATGTGCAACCTGAGGGATCCCCTGACCATCAGAGTCAGGAACAACATGTATCTGTTTTCTATAGGTGAGTCCCCTCACACATCTGGTTGTGAGGGATCCACTGGTAGGGGTCAACCAGTTCCTGATTTAGGAGATGCTATTACAGTACCGATGTACCCAGAAATACACCTATATGTGACCCTCATATAAAATTAAAGCTGCCAGACATGGTTTCTTTCTAGAAACTGATAGAACTGCTTGGTCACATCCCTTCTGCACAAGACCACGAGCATCCCCACACATGTTTCGGCCTTGTTGGGCCTCATCAGTGAGGAGTAGCTTGGGTCTCTAGGCCCAGCAGGCATGGGACTCACGTCTGGGCATACCCGTCCCCACTCAGGGTGACTAAAGCAAAACAAAAGAGGTGATGGCTGGACGGTGTTTAATTAATCTTAACTTCTGGTATTGCTCTGGGCAATGCTCCAGACCATCGTTCTTCGCCTGCCAAGCCATTACAAAGTTGGAAAGGCCATACGCAAATCAAGCTTGATCCCAACCCAACAGTGATTACCCCGGAGTAGGGGTTGCTCCAGGGTATTCACATGTATTGAAGTGACTTAATCGACCTAAACCCTGCAAGCTCTAAGAAGGCACATGCCTGTGGGGCAGTGGCTCAATTTCCCCAAATCTCAATGCCGGTTTATGAATCCCACCTACTTCCTGCCAGGCTAGTGGATGCAAGGCTCTATGGATTTTTCCATGTCCCTCGTTCTTAAGTCCTCCATCATACAACCGCGGGTAGGTGCAGTGTTCTCCACCTCTCTGTGGCTCTCATCTTTCCCACCCACCTGTTAGCACAGAGGGGACTATAGCATTATTTAAGATATTTCCCCAATAAGCAAGTTCTCCCGCAATGCCAATTTAGGTTGAGAAATGTCAGCCTCATCTTGCACTGCCTGACATGTAACTGACTCATCCCCAGCCCTTCTGAACTAGATGCCACAGAATGCCTGTTGGGAAGTTTTCTGATTTCCACACATTCTCTCCTGCTAATAATTTCTCCACATCAGCATTACTTTGTGGCTATATCTCACATAAATAGAGTTATCAGAGAGTTCTCACACCGATCTCTCTATACTGCCTCTGGCAGAGGGCCCCGCAGGGGATCTGGAGAGTTCTCACACCTATCTCTCCATACTGCCTCTGGCAGAGGGCCCCGCAGGGGATCCGGAGAGTTCTCACACCTATCTCTCCATACTGCCTCTGGCAGAGGGCCCCGCAGGGGATCCGGAGAGTTCTCACACCGATCTCTCCATACTGCCTTTGGCAGAGGGCCCCGCAGGGGATCCGGAGAGTTCTCACACCGATCTCTCCATACTGCCTCTGGCAGAGGGCCCCGCAGAGGATCCGGAGAGTTCTCACACCGATCTCTCCATACTGCCTCTGGCAGAGGGCCCCGCAGGGGATCCGGAGAGTTCGCACACCTATCTCTCCATACTGCCTCTGGCAGAGGGCCCCGCAGGGGATCCGGAGAGTTCTCACACCGATCTCTCCATACTGCCTCTGGCAGAGGGCCCCGCAGGGGATCCGGAGAGTTCGCACACCTATCTCTCCATACTGCCTCTGGCAGAGGGCCCCGCAGGGGATCCGGAGAGTTCGCACACCTATCTCTCCATACTGCCTCAGGCAGAGGTCCCCACAGGGGATCCGGAGAGTTCTCACACCTATCTCTCCATACTGTCTCTGGCAGAGGGCCCCACAGGGGATCCGGAAGAGTTCTCACACCTATCTCTCCATACTGCCTCTGGCAGAGGGGCCCCACAGGGGATCCGGAAGAGTTCTCACACCTATCTCTCTATACTGCCTCTGGCAGAGGGCCCCACAGGGGATCCGGAGAGTTCTCACACCTATCTCTCCATACTGCCTCTGGCAGAGGGCCCCACAGGGATCCTGAGAGTTCTCACACCTATCTCTCCATACTGCCTCTGGCAGAGGGCCCCACAGGGTATCCAGAGAGTTCTCACACCGATCTCTCTATACTTCCTCTCCGATCTCTCTACCACCTCTGGCAGAGGGCCCCACAGGGGATCCGGAGCAATTTCTTAAGATAAGGTTTCCCTGAGACCTCTTACGTGGGGACATGTCATTCTGCCTGACCCATAACTGACTACTGGCCCCCACTACTGGTTAGGAATACAAGTATCTCAATAGGATTTCCCAAAAGAACAAACCATTCTCATCTCTCACCCATCCTCAAATCTCCTTCTCTCCAAATCTCAAACACGTTCACTTTAGTGTTATACTTAAGTGGCCATACTTTCAGAGAACGTTTCATTTCATTTCCCTTTGCAAAATTCACTCCATAATTGAACGAATACTTATTTAGTACAACGTTAACTTCAACATTATGTGACAGTCATAACCTTTAACTGTGTCGCCATTGCTGTGGAAACTCCCAAAACAGACATGTGTGGGCCACTCTACCAATCTAAGGGAGCTTAAGTACTTGTCGGTCTTGTCATTCCTTTTGGTTGTCAGGTGGGCTTTCTGAGCTACCAATAAGCTGAAACTATTGCTTTGGGGTACAGCTAGCAGTCAAATGGTATGTTATCAGAGATACACAGCGTGCAGGTGCTGTTTGGTCACTTACCCACCCAATGGCTGCCCATGAGAGTTAATAGGTTGAACGCAGCTGTAAAATGTGCTACCGATGTCATACATATGTCTTAAACAAGTGTGCCTTCAACCCCTTTATTGACATGTGTTCCTTGCACTGATGTCCTGTTAAAAACAAGGGTTGGTAAAGCCAACAGTTTTCTGACTTTCTCATACAACTCACTCCTGACATGGGGCAGTTTGAGAGCTGTGAAGTTATTTAATTGACTATGATACAAGGTTTAGTCCCAACCTTACAACGTGCTGTTCCACACATGTCTTCCGGGGCCAAGAACATATTCTGATTTGTGATGATTGTTTAGAAGCATCGTTAAACCTTCTGTGCCCATTGCACCTCATTATATTTTCTGTGTGTGGATGTATTCTTTACCATTTATTAAGTGGCCATCACTTTGTTTCTCAAAAAACAAGCTGTATCCAATGAAATACCAACATGTCTTTTTCATGCATGACCTTCTTTGCAAGAATATCTTTGGCCATTTTGAGGACGATGATTAAGACACGCTGTGATGTTGATTTTCAAAAGATAATTATTTGTTTGCAACACGAGTTGGCACTGTGCTAACTGGGACAGTGGCACAGTGGTAGCTTTCAAAAGGTAAACACTTCCAAGTCCTTTATTATTTCATAGTTTACTGCAAATGAGTTTTCTGCGTGTTGTTCGCTCAATTCCTAGTTTGTCTATGCCTGTGCACACCTTTCTTTCTCTGATTTGTGAGCGTCTAAAATCCTTGCATTTCCCATAACCTTTTCTCAAATAGTTACAGCAGCTCTTTTTTTCAGTTTGCCCTGTTTTAGAGACTGGAATGGGGGGCTGGAGGGGAAGAATGGCTGGGGGCTAATCCCAATAAATCTTGCACTATGTTTGAACTGACTGGTAACATTGCAGTCCAAGCTCATGTGTTTAACTATCCTGAATGTGGGAGGGAGGCAGGAATCACAGAGCTGTTTAGTTTCCCATGGCCATGCGTGAGAAGGAAATCCACTCCTGTTTTTGCTTGGAATTCTGGGACTTGTAGTTTTTCTAAATTTCACATTTCAAGTGATAAGGATACAACAACAAGTCCCAGGATCCAAAGGGACAAACACTGGCCTTCTCACACATGGTTACTTGAAATGTGAGAGCTCTAGAAGCACAAGTTTAAAAAGTAGCACAATAATCATGTAAAGTACTTAGGGGTTTGTGTCTATAAACAGTTTTAAGTTTTGGCAATTAGGTGGTACATTAAGCATTGTGTTCGAGCTACAACTATTGGCATGCAGCGGTGCCAGGTATGTGGGTGCTCAATGGCCCAGACTCTGCCCGGGAAACCCGATCTCTGGCAATGTTAATACCCTTCAATGCCACTGACCTAAAGTCTTTGCAATGGCACCCCCTGTGAAAATTCATAAGTTAGCTCCCCTGTTGGCATAGAAAGTGAAGCTAGGAGAGACAGACATGGAATGTGAGGGAGGACACACATGCTGTAGGTATTAGTTGGATGTTTATCTACCCATTGAAAACCTGTGCCCCTGCTCTTCCCTATGACCATTCTCATCTACTACCTGTGCCTCTCCATCTAAAATACCCTTCCCCATGATCGCTTTGAACGAGCTCTGTGCTTTTAATTGGAAGCCCATGTTATTCCTAACCAGTCATTTGTAAGTTCTTGGTGTATTTGCAACTAAAAACCAGCTCCTGGGGTTGGAAGAATGTATCAAAAAGTGTGCCTACTGTCACTTTATTTATTATCAATATGTATGACCTTGCATCTGTTCCTTGCACTGAATTCATGTTAATTATACACATTTGAAAAGCCAATAGGTTGGGATATTTTATAGGCATTAGAAAGGTGTTTGACAGGCACTGTTTTAATAAACTGAGGTGCTAACACCATGGGCCTCATTACGGGTTTGGCGGTAGCCATGGCGCTATTGGCGCCATGGCTGCCTCCAAAACCGGGTCCGGGTCCCCTGAATGGGGAATTACCGGGCCATTCCAAGTTCGGAGGGCTGGTAATTCCTCCCTCTGGGAACCCGGGCCTGGACCTTCCCCATTCCCATTTGAGCCCCCACAGGGCTCAATGGGAATGGGAGCGGGAGCTAACAACGGGCCGATTACGACCGGCCCGTTGTTTGCTCCCTGGTCCCCTCGCGGGACCCGCTAAGGACGCCTGGTTTTACCAGGCGTTCTTACAGGGTCCCGCGAGGGGACCTCATAATCTTGCGGAATGGCTTTAACGGGTCCGCCTCCATTTAGCAGAGCCCGTTAACCCATTCTGCAAAGGTTGTAATGAGGCCCAATGTGCCAGCTGTTGCCATTTTGTGGTCCAGATTGTACCATTATGTCACTACCTAAAAAGGTCTTTCCCATGACCATATAAAAGCCACAGGTGTTGGCTTTACCACTTCTTGTGTTCATAGTGCAGCTTGTATTTTGTTCCAAAGTTATGCCATTGAGCCCCAAACACACCCTCTGCCACCATCTCTTCATCTGCCTTCAGTGGCCGAGGAGTTCCCTGCACTCTTTAGAATGGCACTATGCCCTGTTTTGTTTGATTTATGATCAGCCTTTTACGTGACCACATATGGCCCTGCACTTTCTCCTTGTACTGTGATCTGTAGTCTGCATGTTTTGGCTACTTATGGCCCTGCGCACCCTGATTGGATTGTGGTTTCTGATTTGCATGTTTTGGCCACTTATGGCCCTGCGCACCCTGATTGGATTGTGGTTTCTGATTTGCATGTATTGGCCACTTATGGCTCTGCGCACCCTGATTGGATTGTGGTTTCTGATTTGCATGTTTTGGCCATTTATGGCCCTGCGCACCCTGATTGGATTGTGGTTTCTGATTTGCATGTATTGGCCACTTATGGCCCTGCGCACCCTAATTGGATTGTGGTTTCTGATTTGAATGTTTGGCCACTTAGTGCCCTGTGCACCACGACTGCAGTTTGACTTGGTTGCCTATCACCCTATGCACGCTAATTGAGCTTCCTACAATCACTGCTATAGCTAACTCCTGCTTCTGGCCTATTCTCCAGTCATGACCAGCTTACCCCACCTGCCTGTACTTACCTGTACATTCGGCAATGGTCCAATCTCCTAGGTTACCGTCACACTCCTTTTTCCGTCAAACCCTTCACACTAGACCTCCCAACCTCCAATCCCTTCTCATCATGAGCACACCTAACCATGTCCTCCTAATCACTCTCCTCTCTTTACCTATTTTTCAGGGTCCCCAATGAATACACTGCTCAGCCCCATCAATCCTCTGAACTCTCACAACTGCCCTCTCCCCCATTCCTACCCCCCCTAAATGGCATCCTGATTGCTCATCTCTTCTATGCTCCACCCTCTCTATTCTGTCCACCATCCCTCAGCCACTCCTCCTCGCTTATCCCATTCCACCCTAATGACCTCACCCGGGCCTCTGGAATGTCCAGTCCATTTACAATAACACGTATTGCATTACTGACCACCACAACCTCCTCCATCACTCCAATCTCTCTGCAATGACCCTCAATGAAACGTGGACCTCCCTGCATGACACTGCATGATTCCATGCAGCACTACACACTGACTTCACCAGCTACACCCACTCCCCTTGTGGCAGTTTTCAGCAAGATCACGCCATCGGCCCCATTTCTCAGACTTTCTACCCAAGCATTGTCCAGCCAACACCCGCTTTGTTATGACGGGGGACTTTAACCTTCCATCATATCTAAGGATTATCGATTACCATTCGACCCCACTCTCTCTACTGCACCTTTGTGCTCAAGCAGAACCTCCAGACTCAAGCAGGCATCTCCCTAAACTCCGGCTCACGCACTCACTGCTCCCCCTACGTCCTGAACACCTGTGTCCCCGCACGGCCATGATCTGCACTTTTAGTCCCTTTTGCCGACTAGCCCCACTTTACTGGAATCAGCTCCCCAAGATATCAAAACTGCCCCATCCCTTGAGCACTTCAACATCAAACTCAAACTCCATCTTCTGTCCTGCAGAGCCCCTGACACCCGCCCCCCAGACCACCTCACCCCAGTACACCCTGGCCACAACACCCCTTTCTTATGTTCTGCTATAAATATGTGAAGATCAGAATATATATAGTTCTATCTATAGTGGCTCTGCTCCTGTAGGAAGTGTGATATCTATATGTTGTTCATTGTCTGTTTCCCATGGTTCTGTTCCCTATTATCTGTCCTCCTGAAATCTATCTTGGGACTGCCTCCGTCTCCTGTATTTCGAGTAGAAATGACACCCCAACTTTCAATAGATACAAATATGAAGGCAAATCATTTTCGAAACACGCTTAGAGGCTGCTATTGCAGGCACTAATCAAGGATGTATTTTAATTTCTTTTAACATGCATTGAAAATAGTAATAATATGCAATATATATATATGTTTAAAATATGCATGTTCACCCAAAGACAGCATCAGTTTAGGTTACAATGTGACTTTTGCCAGCATGTGAAATTTCGCTAGGTTTCTGCACAGGGCTGATTAAAAATGAGTTATTTGTACAGCTGTTTCTGGTGCTCGACTGTCTCGTGTTTGTCTGCGAGTTACCATTGCTGGAGACTCTCATAGAAAATTCAACATTCATGGTTGTTTTGTAGACGCCTAAGCAGTGGTCGAAGTGTACGAAAAGAAGTAGTGGAACTATGCTCGCTGCTGGCCTGCCCCCGCCCCCACAAACCCCATCGCTGCACGCTCCCACAAGCAATCCAAACCCCAAACAAACACACCTTCTGTTTAAGGGAAGGTTCAGTACAGACTCTGAAGTGCACGTTTCAACGTCTTCCTACCCTCTCATTTTAAAACGGAGCCATTCCGGAACGGTTTCTTTTTAATATGAAAGGATAGGAACTGTAAAAGGTAGGAGCACTGCTCCCAACCACTCTCCCGCTCACTTCTACCACTGTGCATACGCTATATTCCTCATTATCATGCGTATATTTCAGATGTGTTGTCTTTCACTGTGACGTTAGGTACGTTGTGATATGCTGTTCATTACGCAATATCATACTTATGGCACTGTTATATCATCCAGTTTTGCAAATCATACCGAGTGTAATAACCTTTATTAGCTCTGGGAATGTGGGATGGGAAAGGGAGATGAAAACTAGACTACTCTGCGATCGAGGTTTCTCTAGTTGGTCAACTTGAGTTCGACTTGCTGAGTGCACTCACCCGTCCCCAGACCCGTGCTCTGGAACAGCCCTTAGTCAGCAGTGTTGACTTTGGCTTCCTCTGTCTCGCTCCCACTGGACTGTCAGAGGCACCAATCTCAATAGTTTGTTAAGGACCCATGTGAGCTAGGTCCACTGCAATCCACTATCAAGGGCAGGGTCCAGCCTCAGCATTTTTTTTGGGGGAGGGGGGATTGAGTGACATTTTTAAAAGCTGGTTGTAAGTGGGGCCATTGACCCATTGGTCTCATGACCACTGCCCTCCCCTTTCTCTTGAGCCCAAGACGGTGAACAACCATTAAGCCTTCCTTTGGCCCATTCAATGCATTTTTCGACCCAATTCACAGGCTGTTTAGCTTCACAAAGCGATGCTAATCATTGGAGGTGTGGCCATCTAAAAGCTTAGTCCAGCAGTTAAGCTTTCTCTGCAACCTAAGTGGCACATTGATATAGTCTGGGAAGGCTTTTTCCCTCTACAACTGTGCTTTTGCTGCTGCCACGCTACTGATTGTCTCAATGTATATGCATTGCTGTCACCAGTGAGAAAGTTGACAGGCTCTTGCTGTAGCACCCCTTTACTGTCGGCTGCCTTCTGTATGTAACCTCCTCAATGTATGGGGGCTTAAACCCTCTCAAGACAGGGGGTGGCTCTTCCACGAACCCTATCTCCTGGACAGTCGATCCAAAAGGCTCAAATTGTGACTGACCCTGACACATTCCCAATAACCGCTTAATTGAACTGTGACCACCTGTACGGAACTCGCCTGACTTTTACTATGGTGCAGTTTGTGCTACTCTACTCAAGTACAGTGCCCCGTCTCCAGCATGTATTTGTCTTACTCCTTCCGTGCCCTCTGGACTTTTGAAATACGCCAGCCTTCATGGAAGGCAATGTTCTTCCAACGTCTACTCGTCCCGCGTACCTGCAGATGTTCCGAAGGAGCGCATGAGGCCTACATATATGGTACATCAGTGAATACCCTCTAAGAGGGTGACACTTCTAATTTCTATCCATGAACTGTCTATGTTTACCTGTTCCCCTTTTCCACTCTCTAGTTCTTAATAAAAACCCTAATTGATGGAAGACCAAGGGGACACCCAATCTAGAGTGATGCTGTGACTATCATTTGCTCTGCCTTTTGCCCCCCTGCTCAGTACCCTACGTCTTTATATTTGTGTGTCCTCAAAACCTGATTCATCTGCTGGTTTGTGACTGTTTTGGCTGAGGTTGTTCTCTCTTTCACGACAGATCATCAGTGAGTTTGACGCCTCGCCCGACTCCTTCTCCTACCGAATCCCGGGCCTGAGCCGGAATCGCCAGTACAGTATCTGGGTGATGGCAGTGACGGCGGCCGGCAGAGGCAACAGCAGTGAAATCATCACCGTCGAGCCCTTAGCAAAAGGTAAACTGGTGAAACATTGTTTGCGATAAAGGAGGCGCCTTCTTCCACAGGCCCCACTCTGGAGGTACCCATTGTGGATATAGCTCGGAAACTGCATATAAAACATGCGGTAGGTATGTAGACTTCCATATATAAAAAAAAGTCATCTTATAAGTGCACATGTTTTTAAGACGCCTGTTAACAGCATCTGCAGAACTTAACAGTACAACACTTGAATCATGGCAACTCTCCAAGATTTTCACCTCCTCCTTCCCTTCCTTTTTTAAATCCCACGGTTGCTGAGATTGGTGACCAGGGCCCTTATGTGTCCTCCTGGGTCCTGGCCGTCCACACCCAAACGCCTACAGACCCCCCAGCACTTTGCCCTGGCACCCAGTGGCCTATGTCACCGTAGGCCTGCACTTACTTATTTTTGTGGCTGACCACTCCACCTATGCACTTACAGCTGCTCACTCCCTAGCACTTCCCCTCGATACATCTAGCACTTCCCCCACCCCGATCCCCTCGACCCTTCTCTCCCTCTGCACTTGCACGTTCTATATGCTCCAAGGCCTAGTAGGTCTGCCTCTATCTTTCATTGTTGTATTTGTTCTTCGTTCCCATGTCCCCTCCCTGTTGCCCAGTGGGCGCTTTGAAATACAATTTACTTTCTGTATAAGCGCATTACAAATACAGAATTAAATAAAATAAATAAAAAATAAACAATGCAGTAGACATTGAGTTAGTCCAGACGTTGCTTCAATTGAATGCCACTTATTATTACTATTTCAGGCCATATATATCATAGAGACCTAATGTGTTGTCTCATGTAAGTCAGTCTGAAGAACTGACACAGTATAGCATAACAAACATAATGACAGAACAATCACTATAACTATGCTACTATTTATAATAATAACTGCAAATTATTATTATAAACAATCATTATTAGTAGCACAGGGAGATTGTTATTGACAATTTTTGCAACACCCTATTAAACATACCAAAGAGAAAGCTAAAACATGGGGAACATGCTTTCACTTTCTTATGGAGAAACCATTACTTTTGCACACATCTAATGCAGGTTCATGTTGAACCCTCTCCAGTTTAACCAATTTGCAATTAAAATGCTTCATGCATGAAGACAACTTTGTTATTTAAATTCTACGAAATTAAACCACATTTGCTTGACTGATTTTGTTCAGCAGTGTATAACCTTTGCGTAGCGGATACCTCTGTAATCGTGACTGTATTGCAAGTGAAAGAAACACATCCATTTTGAATTGACATAGTCTTAAGTTTAAGGTACTGGAAGATGCAGTGCTTGGACAAGATCCACAGTGTATTTTAGTCCAGTGCTGCAGCTAGTGGTTGTACTCAGGTCTCCACGAGACCTCACCTCCACCGGTAAAGCAAGGCCTTCATTTTGTTTGCCGTATCGCAAATAAAGTTCATGCTGTGGACTGCCACGGGAATAGAGACTAATGATAACTCTGTGGTGGATTTTGGAGAAACGTGAAGGATGGTGGTAGTACCCAGGAGCTGACACCAGCCTCTGCAATGAGGTTTGTCTATTGAAGAAGCATTGAAGACCATCAGATGCAATTCATTGACACATAGGCAGGGTCATGGCATGTGTCAATCAGATGAATAATCAATTTGAGCAAAGACCTTATGCCGATCGATTTCATGGCTAGGCCATATGACCTAAGTATTGCCCTAATTCATAGGTTCATTCTATAGCTGCCCATTTCACATTTTTACTTGATTTAAGGTTTTAAATAAAACTAAACAACTGATTTAATAAAAGAAATTGCCAGTTCTTTCCAATTGCCTATTCATCCTGTGTTTTATATAGCAGTGGCAATGCTTCTCATATCATAAAAAAAAATCTAACAATATAATAAAAGGCCAGATGTATGTTTGTCCGATGCAGTAGATCTGCCTGTTGTCACCACTAGAGGGAGCTGTTGCCTTAGGATATATAGATACAATGCCAAGTAGCAAAGCTTTGCCTGTTGTCACAGCTAGAGGGAGCTGCTGCCTTAAGATATACAGTGGTCCTACTGTGTTAATGAAAACCTGTACTTTGGCCTGTGTATCCGGGCTCTTACACTAGTTATTATGTAAGAAGATAGGCTTCAAATACATTTAATATGCACTTCATGTTGTTCTATCCATTGTATGAGCTGCCACGCAGGCAATGGCACTTCCCAGTGCCAAGGTCACGTCAAACCACCAATTGCGCTGAAGCCATAGCAATTTTACATAGTGTGGTTGGTATCGTACCAAAACATCGAACCCTTTTACTGTGAATCCCATACCATGGGATTTTTAACATCAAATTTAACTGAAATTATAGATGGTAGGTGGCGCTGGAACTCTACATTAAAGTAGAGTGATACAGGGGAGAGGTGTGGGGGGGCTCTCCCCCACATATATTGGCAGAGAATGGGGTAAAAGAGAAAATATTATTCGATGTTATGGGACTCGCAGTAAAAAGTTTGATGTTTTGAGGTAGATCGATGCGATTGATTGTCCAACAACCAATAATGTGGCTTAGTTTTTAAAGGCCATTTGGCAGATTAGGGCCAATTTTTTTTTTTTTAAATATCCTCTGCCATTTTCCACTTTTTTATACTGCGAAATGATTATTTATTTGTGCATATTTATCTAGAGGTTGACAAACGTTTGTAATTGATGTAAATATCTGCTGTTTTATGAAATGTTAATATTTCGAAATAAAACATCAAATTATGATATTTAATATAGTCCAGCCCCATTATATTGGAGGAAAAATGAGTGAATGTGTTGAGCATCTTGAGAAGTAATATAGCAGAGGGGGCCCATGCTTTTATGTCCTCAATTCATGGAGCCAGCCCATAACACCAACACTTCAGCAAATAACAGCTAATCCATTTCCTATATTGTACCTGCACACCCAATGCACCATCCTGCACCAAGTGCACTCCAGCCACCTGCCACACCTTTAACTTTAAAGACAGTCTTGAGTCATTCCACACCACAGCTTTCCCCACCCAGGATTCTACTTTGCAACCATTTCTAAGATGGGTGCCTGCTACCTTTTAAAAAAAGAGAATGCAAGGAACTTGGGATTGGTCACCCTAACTTACCTGGGGGAACCCAGACGTGGACCCCCTGCTCACTGTGCTCAGAGAGGCACAGCTCCACCTCACTGATGTGGCCCAACAAGGCCGAAATAAGTGTATGGGGTTGCTGTAGGTACTCTTGTTCAGAAGGGACTGGCCATAGCATTTCGGTGCTGGACTGCCTATGTGGGCAGGACAAAGGCTGATATGCAAATGGATAATAATAATAATAATAATAATAATAATATTTTGGCATTTATATAGCGCTACGAACCCTCAGGTATCTGAGCGCTGCTTATTATTACCCACGGTGTGTGGTGCTCATTTATCGACCTCGGAAGGATGAAACGCTGAGTTTGGCGCTGCCGGGATTCGAACCTGCATTCGCAGTCTCTGCGTGCCACTTGACCGGCTGATGGATATTTCCCATCTGTAAAAAGGTACGGTGAGCAAAAAGTGATGGCTGCAGACTCTCAAAGTGGGAAAAAAACTCAGAACAGGTTATCATGCCATGTTCTTTCTAGAGAGGGGCGCCTGATACCTTTTAAAAGTTTCTACAGCCCCCTGTTGCTCACAAGCTGGCCTTGCAATTAACAAAAGCAAAGACAAATACAAAATTACATCTGAGAACCTGATTGCCAATGTCCTTCATCAGTTTAGTAGTTCTTCCCGTTGTGTGCGTATCTTTGCAGTATAGATGTTTGTGCAGGCAGAACGTGATCTCTGACAGAGGAAGCTAATCCAAGGCTCTCCTGATGCCTTTTACTAGGACGCCCATGATCCCTCATTATGGACTATGCTTGCTAAGTATGATGGGAGTTGTAGTCAGGGACATCTGGCAAATCAAAAGTTGCAGACTCCTGCCCTATAGACTGTCCTATTCTTTCAGTTTCTTCACAATGGCCACTGTGTGGTCTCCAGCTTTACCCTTTGCATTTTAATTTTGCACAGAGTGCCGAGTGTGAATCTATAGAGATGCTACACACATTTGTGGGTATATTGTTCAGAATGTAGTCAAACTTGGCATGTGTCTCTGAGTCAGCCTTAAGAGAATTGAAAGAGCTTTTAAGAACATTTAAATACTCCTTACCCCATATATGTAAATATACTCATGTGCTAGAAATGTGTTTGCCAATGATGTGACTGTTCTTGACCTTTAGAAGTGTGTGAGAAGCACATAGCAGATGTGTGCTCTTGTCAGCGCCCCTGTTGCTCCTCCCTCCTAAAATATCTTTGGACTTCACCATGAGAAAGCCAGGGGGAAGGGAGGGCCTTTCTGCAGGTACTTTTGGGGAAGAAGGGACCACTGCATGTCGGGGACCTCTCTGTTCTAATCCCCCTCCCTAAGTATCAGCTATCCCTCCTGCAAAATGTCAAGCCCTCCCTCTGGACAGCTTTAGATCCACCGTTCAAGCACTGGTCCTATCCCACCTGGATAAGGGAAAAGAACTCCTCGAAGGGCTCCAGTCTTCCTCCCTTGTGCCTCTAATAAGTGTCCTACACATGGCTGCATGCCTCATCCACGGTCTACGCAAATAAGAGCACATCACGCCGGCCATCATCGACCTTCACTGGATCCCACTGCACACACAAATCACCTTTAAGTCTTGCTGCATCATCTATAAAGCAGTCGCCCTCAAGTCACCAAGCTACCTTGCAGAGAAACTCAGCATGACCGGTGGACAGCGCACCGCCAGATGCCCGGGCGAATGGAGACTTTAAATCCGTTGCTGCAAGACGGAAAGGGCGAGAAAACAAACCTTCTCTGCCTACGTCCCAAGACTATGACACCTCCTCCCCGTCAGCATCAGACTCGTCCCCACACTCCTACAATTCAGAAAATAACTCAAGACTCACCACTTCAAGCAAACTCTCTGCCTCAACACCTAAGCCATCACATCGCCCCTCGCTCCTCCTAAGGTGTGCCCATCCCTTTCCTCCCCACCACATGTTACAGCTGGACCCCTCCTCTGTGCCCCTCTGTATCCCACTCCCTCTGTATTTCTTTTCTGTTGTTACTTCTGAAAAGCGCTCCGTTATGCACCTGTACTGTTGTATACCTCTGTAAAGCACTCCGTTATGTATCTGTATTGTTATATACCTCTATAAAGCACTCCATTGCTTCTTGAAGCTAGGTCCATGCTCAATAATTACCATAATAATAAGAATGCAAAAAAAGTAAACTTCAACCTGTTTCTTTTCACCATTCACGCTTTCTCTTAAAATCTTACCTCTGCCTCGTCGCCCTCGTCCATATTTCCCATACCCCATATCCCTCCCCTTAAGTGATTTAAAGCACCCTAATTTGGATTTATGTGCTAAACATACCTTTATAAATACAGGTCAACATGCACATGGAAAACATGAATGGTAAATGATACAGGCCAACCTGTGATGACATATACTTATTTCTGATTAACCAATGATGCTGCAGAGATTTGACGGACAACAGCAATCAGAGTCAAAAGTAACATTAACTCCATGTTGTCTCTATCCCTGTCTAGCTCCAGCCCGGATCCTGACCTTCAGCGGCACAGTGACGACTCCATGGATGCGGGACATCGTCCTCCCTTGCAAAGCGGTTGGCGATCCGGCTCCGACGGTCAAATGGATGAAGGATAGGTAACCAGCAACTTATTGTACAAGCTAACAAGCTGCTTTCGGCGTCATCGCTGATTAAAGGGAGGGGGGTTGCTTAATAAGAGCTAAGGTTATCGAGAAAATACGATAAATGTGAGCCATTTTAGCTAGAGGAATTTCAGCCCGGTTTTAGGCACAGTTTGTCTTGAAAACTAGGGCCACCCTCTTTGACCCACCCATTTTTGAAATCGAGATTACTTTTCTGAATCAAGTACATATATGTTAATGTTAATAATTTCCTTTTTTAAATGTTTTATTAATTTATTAAATATCTGAACGATATACTTTATCTGTCTGGGCTTGTTCAGCAGCCGATCATTTTGCTCAGAAAGAGGGCTGACTGGTAGGGTAAAAGACTGCATTCCGAGTAAACTGTTGACTGCTGTACCTTTGTCACCATGAATCCTCTGATACCTGCTTCCCGTTTCAAAAATACCCAGCTGAAAAAAAGTATGCATAAAAATAGTTATATGTCTTGCTGCCACCTGCCTTGTTTCTGGGCCACCGTGAACATAGAAAATGGACTCTTCCAAAAACGTTCTTATTTCCATGGTAGCCATCTTGGTTGTAGATTTGTAGGAGGGAATAGCCTTGCACGACCCGCAGGGTACTGTTTAACACAAAAATGACATGTTTACCCACACAATGTAAATACCTCAATACAACTGAAAAGTAAAGAAATATAAGATTTTTGAAGAGAGACAATCATTACTCTTGGCCTATTAATCACCCTTTTACCAAATCTGAATGATCCATCTGATTTCCAAGGTTCCTCAGCCAGCATTGAGAGGTAGTCAATGAGAACTCCCCATGTCCCTGGAGGGCGTCTTGAATGCCAAGTGGTTTCTAGGATTGCTTTTTCCTAGCTACATTTTTCTATTTGTTCTCTGAGCCAATGATCTAGAAAAAGGGGAGGCAGGATCATTCCAATTCTATAGGATAAGTGCTCTTGCCAGATGCATTACTGAAGCAATAGAACCAGAGAAGTGGGGGCATTACCGTCAGGTAATAGTTAGAAGCCCGAGCAAATTACCGGACTGGTAATGACCCACCTCTAAAGGTTCTATTGCTATTAGTACCCTGGCACATTGTACCGGGGTACTAATAGCCATTTTTCGAGAAAGAAATGGCCGCCAGATATCGGGGAGAAGGGACTACATGTATTCCTTTCTCCCTTTCCATGCAGCCATAAAGTAATAGAAAAAATGTAAATAAAGAAAATGGTGACCATGGATCTGCACGAAGGGACTGCACATAGTCCCTTCTCCCTTTCCATGATGGCCAGACAGAGAAAGTAAAGGAACAGCGAGGGATGCAGCACATGTCCCTCGCACAGTTAAGCCCTACCCAGCCGGGCAACTACCTGGCGAAGGCCAGTCAGAGTGATTGTAACAATCTGATTGTCCCTCGCTGGGTACTAATTAATGAAAGAAGTTCATAGATTCTCCTAATAGGAGAGCAAAGCTAATTTTAGTAGATGTTAATGAAGACTCTACAGGTAAATACATTTTTCAAGAAACATTGAAGTATTGGTTGAACTCATCCACACTATCTTGAACTCCTTAACCCAGACCCCACTATAAGGTGTGTTCATTGGATCCCTTCAACTCGCTTGCACAATGCAAGAATTATATCTGGGTATTGCACCTGTTCCATTGACAGCAAAGTCAAGCCTGGTTGTGGAGTAGGCACGATATCTTAATGAGGAAAGTCAGAGAGAAGCTATCTAGCTTTTAATATGAAGGCCTCCAAGGCATTCTGATATTTTAGCCAGGACAGCATGTTTTCCCTTCTACAAACAGCCTGCCATCAGGAGTGCCTTCTAATCCATTCGACTCCAATTGAGAGTTTCTCAGAAAGGGTCAGATTACCACAACCCTTGGTATAGCTGTGGAATTGCAGGAAGTTTAGCTAATGTATCCTACCCTTCTACAAGAACATACTTTGAATGTCGAAGGTAAGCTATATCTTAGAGCAGAGGGTCACATTTTATCTTCACCACTTGCTCTACCAAACCAGCTTCATAAGTAGTAAGTATCTGGTCTGTCAAAAGGTTTTGACTTTATCCGTACATGATGCCCATTTCTACCATTGGAGGTTGGGTAGATTCCGACTGGCGTGGGCTTAGTGTTGGGTTATCATAGCTCTCTTCTGTATAGATTTCCCATGTCCCATATAAAGATGGAGATATGTAGTCAGACTGGCATTGGCTTAGTCTTGAGCCATCATAGCTCTCTTCTATCTAGCCTTCCCATGTCTCATATGATATGATATGGCATTTGTAACGCGCCTATACACAAGTGTTTCGAGGCGCGACGAGGCAAGGGAAGGGGAAACAGAGGGAGGACAGACAACGATCTTACTAGGCCAGGTGTCATTTAGATTGCGCAAGTGCGTGGGAAGGGGGAAAGGGATAATTGCAGGCGAAAGGGTGGAGGGGAAAGTGCAGTGCATGGGAAAGTAGAATAAATAAGATAATAGAGTGGCCAGATGGTGGCAAGTGCAGGTAAGAGCAGACATGTGCTGGTAGGGGGACTGTAGGGATACAGACCAACAGTCCCCAGGTGCGGGGGTTGCCAGGGAGGCAGTGCTGGTGTGCAATTGTTGGGTCCAGGGCCCGAGATCAGAAAGGTGGCCAGGTAGCCAGTGTGATTACAGACAGGAATTTGGCATGGGAGAGGGGGAGAGAAAGCAGAAGCAAAGAGCTAGGTTTTGAGGTGCTTCCAGAGATCATGTAGTCAGACTGGCATTGGCTTATTGTTGAGCCATCATAGCTCTCCTCTGTCTAGCCTTCCCATGTCCCGTATAAAGATGGGGATCATGTAGTTGTATTTACTCATAATCCAGAGGTGTACAGTAGTAGAAAATGTTCCTTAAAAATGTAAACTGAAAGACTAGAGGGTGTAGTTTCAGTAGAATATAATAGGCTATTAGTGTGAATCTCCTCAGATTTCTTGGGATGGCCCAGATTTCTAAGATATTTAGTAGCTTCTTTGAAACCCTCCTAATTTTTCCAGGTCATTTATCGCATTGTCTGTGTATCCTGACACTGATCCAAAGTCCTCAGGAAAAGAACGGCTAATGAAATGTAATTGAAGGATAATATGTGGGCACGATGGTTGTGGTTGGTATACGTAATATCATCTGTATAGGCAGCTACATTTAAGTAGAAGTGACCCGCACCCCAAGCTTATGCGTCCTATACATCAACAACCCTTTTAAAGGGCCTAGTAAAAGTCATTGGGCCTCATTACGACCCGGGCGGACTTCGCGGTGCTAAATGCACCGCGAAGCATGGCGGAAAGCCGCCGATAGCGCCATGGGGGTTGGCGGATTTACCGCCCCATTCCGACCTCGGCGGAGCGGTAAATCCCCAATCCCCATTCTGCCCTTCCCCATTCCCATTTTCGCCCCATAGGGTATAATGGGAGTGGGGAAGGAGTTAATTACGCCACCGTAAAATACGGTGGCGTAATTAACAACGAGGTCCCGTAGCGCCATGGTTTTCTCCGGCTGGTAAAACCAGGCGGAGAAAACCTCCATGGCGCTACGGGAACTCGTAGTATGGCGGAGAGGTACGCCATGCACTACGCTGGCGTAATACCCTCTCCGCCAGGGTCCTAATGAGGCCCATTGACTAAAGGGAGACCCTGACTAGGCCCTTATGTTTGGCCCTCAGCCACATGGCTGGTAAATGTGGCCATGAATGGCCAGTCCCAGCTGGCTCTTCGTTTCTTGGATGTTGAGAAGGCATTTAATAGGGTCAGTTCACGTGGTCAGGTTTGAATATAATGTCACTTTAAGACACATTTTTGATTAATATGATTATCTGCAGGCCCAGGTCTTGGTGAGAGTACCTTCATCAGCAGCTTTTAGGGGTTCCCTTTCTCGGTTGCCATTCACCCTTTACATTGAAACGTTGATTCTCTGCATGACAGGGTGCACCCACTCTTAAGCCTTTTAGTCTTATCTTCCCCATCTATATCTACAAATTAATGATATGAAACCTTTCCATATGGATACCGCAATAATATGACTGATTTGTATTATTAGGTGGTCACTGAGCCAGATTCCTGCTGACCACAGCATTCACTGAGGTTTCAGAAGGTTTGTTTAGGGTGTGAACTTTGCTTCTATGGGTGGTGAATTCAGCAGATTTCACCTCACTTTGATCATGGTTCACGCCGCAGCATTGGACCACCTCACTTGTTATGTAATGTTATGTTATGTTATCAACATTTATAACGCGCACGGTTGCCCAAGGGCATCCTGGCGCGAGGATAGCAGAGGCACAAGACTAAAGAGCAACAGCAGTCTAAAAGAGATGAGTTTTCAGAAGACGACGAAACTGAAGATGATTCTCGACGCGTTTAATGGCGACAGGCAATTCATTCCACAACTTGCATGTTAGAGCAGTGGTCAAGTCCTCGTTTTTTAAAACATAGCAAATATGGGCATATTTAGAAATCTAGCCCAAACTCACTCTTGGGAAGAATACATAGAGGGAGACGAGGAACATGAAGAATCATGTTGCCCAGTAGAACATGACTGTTGTGGAAGAATAGGACATTTCAGCTTTGCAGGCTTTAATGAAGTCAGGTTGTCTGTCTTGTGATATTGATAGAAAAGCCTTGTTGCAGAGGAAGACCTCATCACACCAATGTCTTCCCATCCAGTAAACAAGGTGGAGTAACACGTTGTACTTCATCTGGCTGGTAAAGCCTGAGCCTAAGTCCTCACACTGTGCTTTGCTCCCGGGGACTCAAGTCGCCATGGATTGATTGGTGCATGGGTGTGGATGAGCAGGAAGAGCGGATGGCTGAATCTGACCTCTCCTTTCACCAGTATGTAGAGGGGACCACCATATCTGAAACTGTCCTCAGTTCAAGGCTCTCATCAACTTATGCTACAGCTTCAGCGGGATGACCTAGGTATCCTTTCCTACTTTGCACATGAACAGAACAGTTGAGGGGCCACGACAGATACTGAGCTGGGCTCAGAGGCAAATTGCAAGACATGTGTATGTAACCCCCGGATTGTACATACCTACAAGCAACCAAACTGGTAGAACAAACTACCAATGAATCAGGAACATGTCGGAAGCATAATATCACCATGAAGTGCCTAGCATGACAGTATGTAGGAAAGACTTTCCAGAAAACATTACAATTACTGAACAGGGGTATGCAATATCAAAATGATGCCTACAGACACCATTTCACACATGTCAGACTCCACCAACAGGACTTCTCTATGCCATGATGTTGAACGGCTTTCGTGACCACTTGCCAGTGATGAAGGTGGCATCTCAGATACTTGAAGATACTAAACCCAAGGGATAAGATAGGTCTTTGGGTTTCTTGCCGGACCACTGTGAATTTTACAACCGCAACTCTGACGACCACATACTCAATGCCATGGTTCAACCAGGCTATGTACGTGACATGTCCATTTGACACAACTTTACAGTGCCCTTACCAGATGGCATCCAGTCAGAGGAGCAATCTAAAAGCATGACAGGTTAGACTTCTCGGGAGAAGACCCATCCCGAGTCCTACACAGCTGGGAATGATTATGAAGCATGCCATCTCCACATGTTGGTGATGCACATTCAAGTTGAGGAATTCTAGGATGCTTATTAATTGACACAACATATATCTAATGTATGTTTTGTGATGGATTTCTGGGTCAGCAGTGTAACCGTGGGCGCACGCATTCTCCTCACTTTAAGGGCATGCCGATCAAGCAGCGGGCATGGTCTTGGGGTCATTGTCTTCACTCTGAAGACACCTGCACCTTTATGTGTGTGAAGCCAGCAATGTCCAAGGGGCTGCTGCTTATCCTGCATCCTCTGTATTCCTGCCACCTAAGGAGGCCTGGGCATGCCCTGAATCCTAGGTATTCTGCCATCCTGTCAATGCATTCTCATTATCTCCAGTGAAATGTACAATAGCCTGAATCATTTGGCTATTTTAGACTACATTACTTTGAAATCAGATCTTCCATTAACACACACACACACACACACACACACACACACACACACACACCCCACCTACCTCGTTTCCAGGCGTTGCTGGGTGAATACATTTTGGAATTGAGGTTAGCAGTGATTTTGAAGTTTTTATAACTTTTTTGTATGATAGCTCCTTATTGAGCAGTGCAATATAAATTAAAAACTATTTATTTAAAAGGAACGGCTATGCAGTCTAATGTTAGTGGCAAATATGGGGGGGGTGAGAAGTGAGAGGAAGCTGAACTCTGATTAAACGATTCTGAGGTTCCACAAGTCATGCAGCAGATGCAAATCCTGGCTGAACTGAAACTGCACTGGTTACCTGGCCACCCTCTGACCTTGGGCCCAGGTCCCCTCCCCCGCCAGTTGCATACCTGCACTGCCTCCCTGGCAACCCCCGCACTTGGGGAATGTTTTCTGAATCCCTACAGTCCCTTAGTAGCACTTCACACTGACACCTTGCACTTACTCTTGCACTTGCTACCAGCTGGCCGCACTTTTATTTATTGCTGTTATTTATTCTATTTATTTGTTATTGTCCATCCCATGTGCTGCACTTTCCCCACACCCTTACCCCCCACGCTTTTCCCCTTCCCCTGCATTTGGGTGATATCAATGACACCGGGCCTAGTAAGATAGTTGTCTCTGTCTTCCCTCTGTTCCCCCTCCCTTGCCTTGTTGCGCCTTGAAACACTTGGCGCATTATAAATGCCATATCATATCATATCCTTCGTTAGCCAATCTTATTCACTACATTAGCAACCCTACTGACATAGTGCCTAGAAAGGGTTTTTGAACAGCGTAAGGTTTCCACATTTGTAAGGTATTGCAAATCAAATGTACTAATAATGGCTAAATGGAAGCATAGGAAACAAATGACACGCAACATACCTTTCCATCCTGTATTCATCCAGAAAGCAGCACTCACTCAATATTCCTTGGCGGGCATTTAGATTCAGTCCATGGTGGCATCAGGGCCTTCATCAAAGCTGGAACTGTTTGCCCGCCTCTCGCATTGGTTTCAATCACTATTGCCCCATTGATTCTTGCAAAACTGCTTCAATTCACTGTTGAGGACCTTCTTGGAGAGAGAGTTCGCTTTAGGTCCTCGTATAAGAGTTCAATAGGGTTTTGACCTGGACCTTGACTAGACCATTCTGAAATATAGAATTTCTTCTCAGTTATGTTATGTTAAGGTTCTTATACCGCGCACTGTTGCCACCTGTGTGGTGTCTCGGCGCCTAATCGCCATGTTGTCTTTAAATGTGGAACTTCAGTTACTTATGGCCCTGAGCTTACAAAGGTGCGCTTTGTTAGATGCTCTTTTCGCTGCACTTTGGTCAGGTTTGGCCCTGTGCTCGCCACCTGAAACTTAAAAAGAAGCATGTTGGTTGTTGTTATTTTTAAAGGTGCACTTTAGTCACTTTTGGCCTTGTGCTTGCAACCTGCAGCTTAACCATTTGCCCTTTGGTTGCTGTTATTTTTAAATGCTCCATGTTTTCACTTTGCCCATTTGTGGCCATGTGCTTGCCAGCTGTATCTTAAAATACCCCATCTTTGGCGCGCAACTTTCAATGTTCCACTTTGGTCAATTAAGGCCATGCGCATGCTAAATGTGTGTTAAACAATGCATGTTTGTACTGAACTCTAGAGCAACCTTTACTGACACTATGATCCGCAGGCCAGCAACCCTCTCCCTCTTTGCAAGCCATATCACTTCTTCTCGGCATGCACCCTCCACTGCCCATCCTCCGTAGCCTGCTCTCTTTACTGATCTCAGAATGCTTCCCTCTCTCCCCCTGCCGCTGCTTCTTACTTTCCCTACAGCCCCCACCCTGTGCATATCCCACTCATCAGATTGTGCTCTCTGACGCTCTCTGCATGCACCGTTGCAACTTGCCCAACACCAAAAGGCCAACTATCCAGCATGAGTTCTCAGGCACCCTCCCTAACTCTGATGCGAGTCCGACTCTCCACCAACCCCCTGTCTGACCATCTGCTAGGGTGGCTGTGATATCATTTGAATCAGCCTAGCACTACATGAATCTACATGAGCGCTTTGAAACACGTTCCTGTGTATAGGAGCTTTATAAATAAACAATACCATACCATACCATGTCAATTCTGCCTGCTGTAGGTTGCCCATCTTAACTCGACATACATTCAGGAAATAAAGTATCATGCCGAGTCTCTGACACAGTCACGTCTTTGTTGCTTTTAACAACTAATGTGACTGAGAGAGTGGCTTCAGCAAGCATTGTATTAATACTGTCTGAATATATAAGCACAAGTGTCAGCCACAGCAGCAGCAAGGTAAATCCCTATTATATACATCACTAACAAATTCATCGAAATAAACAGTGATAATGTCAGAGCCATGAGCACAGCACATTAATCAATGCAACACACCGTTCCACATCTGGGCAACTCAAAAGTGACCCTTTTACTCACTATGATTTCAACACATCCCCAGGGATGGTTATCTTCTTGTAGGCCTTCTTTGCACACTGTCTCCTCTCCAGGACCACGTGCGTCTGTGGGCGTGTCTAGCATGGCCTCCCACTACTGCTTGAATCACCTCTGTTTAACCCATGCACAGATGTTGTATATATTTACTGCTTTTCCAAAAATGGCATCTACTGTGACGTCAACATTTCCCTTTCATATGTTATCAGAGTATGCCAATCGTAATGGCATGAGCAGGTTTTCTTATGTTCTGCTTGTGTGTGCACTTACACTGACTCTTAGATAATTGTAACTTCTACTTTTTCCAATTAACATGCACTGGCCTCAGATCTTGCTAAGATCTGCTTCTGGTAGGCGCCGGCTTCTGAAGGCCTGGTCTACCTTTAGTTGAGTGGGCGAAGAGGCTTTGAGACTCAGGAAGAAATGGGGAAGCCCTGGGTTCACAGCTCACACAAACAGCTCTTCCCTAACCCAGTGTACATAATCAATATTGTTTTGTTGTACGTCCGGTGAGGCTTGACGCCTCCTTCTGCATTCTGTGGGCTGCATTCTGTGTGCTTTGGTGCTTTCCTCTGAGTTTTTTTCTGCGCAGCCCTCTCTCTTGCCGTTTTCTGTGCAGTCCATCCTGCTGATCTCTATCTGCCCCGCTACTGGTGGTGGGGGTAAAAGCTATGGCTTCGGACGGTGGGGCTGCCCCCGTGCATAGATTTCCTCAGGTCTCTTCTCGAGTCCCTTCCTAGGCTGCCCATGTTCTACCTCACATCAGAGCTCGAAGAGCCGCTGGAACCACAGCGGTCACGCTGTCTCGTGCATGGAGCAAGCTGAGGAAAGATGGCAGTTAAGGTTGACGCTGAAGTAGCCGGGCGCTGCTGCTCCCTATAAGTTGTGAATTGTTGTGCATTGTTGGTGACTCTTGGATACACTAATGACAGACTTTGAGTGCAGAGGACGAGTGCAGCCTACCGCAGGAGCCCAGTGTTTTGGCTAGCTGATGTTCCTCTGAGGATTGTCTTCATCACTACGTACATTTAAAAGGCACTTTATCTCACGTAGAGTGCAGAGTACGAGTGCAGTCTACGGTAGTGCTCTGCAGTCCGCAGCAGGCTCAGTTCCGGAGTGTTTGCGTGCCAGAGACTTACAAATTCTACGGAGAGGTGCTTAAGACCAGAGTGATCTGCTCATTATCGTGCATATGGCCTTTGCACTGCACCTTTGATTACCTCCTACGCTTTGTGGCATCCTCCTGATCATCCTACAGTGAGGGCAAGTGCACCTATGATGCAAGATTTAAGTGCTGGACAGAGTTTGGTAACATCTTCTACCCCAAAGCCGGCGGGCTGTTACAACGAAGTGACTGCAGGCCAGGGTGCATATTCTAACACTTCGGGGTTGCAGGAGGGTGTTTCATAAGCTAGAATCACCTCTTCCTGAATAGATGCATTGCCCGCCCTTCCGCGCTGTACTTTGGTGAGCTACCTGCCCCCCCAGAATGATCATATCAGTAATTTATGCAATGCTAGTTCCCACGAAGAAGTGCCTGACCCGGCCCCTCTGACCATTGGTGTGAATACGAGACATGCTCCCAACTTTGATAAAGTGCCTGACTCGGCTTTCTTGAACATCTTGGAACCCACAAACTTAAATCTTGCAGGTGCCCCCAATCACTCAAATGTCCAGCCTGAGGTCTTCGGCACCCCCATCCCCTGTTTTTGACTATCTTGCGGCCTCTGAATCTAGTTCTTGGGACTAGCAATGTCGGTATGAATACTTCTGGAGGCTTTTCGCAAACCGGTATTCTGCCCGGTTGTTCAAGAAGCTCCCGTCCTCTCTTCCACTGGAGCAACGACAAGGACAGCCCTTCATTTTGTGTTGAAATCGCTTGTAAGACTTTACTCGAATATCAATGAGAATATTACTGACCAACGGAACTCACTTATTCAAAAGAACAGCAAGATCTCCTTCCCAGAAGGCTACATAGTGGGCTCGAAGAGTCGTTCCTTTGTCTTAGCACCTAGCATGATATATAGCGAGAAGCCTCAGGATTTCCATCACTGTGCCCCCAGTGGCACATTAATTGCTAAAAGGAGCTACTTCTGTATGTATGGCTGTGAGAGGAGATTGATCTGAAATGTCTCATTCTTCCAATATTCCTGGTCCATGCGACTAGATTATAGACCTTGTGGAGGAGTCGGAAGAAAATTACTCAATCTTTTGTTATCAAAGAAAGAAGCGTGCCTCGAAACTTGTGAAAGAACCGCACACAAAGAAAATTAAAAATCAGGCGGTAGGGAATCTAAACGGCAATCAAGGATCATGCAGGTTTTTGCGTCACACTGCCTTCCCAGAGATGGCTCCCTTGTGTAAAGATCCCTCTAAACTTTCGAAGAAAATACAATCTAAAAACAAAAAGAAAAAATAATTCCACACGCTGGCTAAAGTTAACAGTCCTCGGTCGGTGTCTGGGGCCACATATTTAGATAAATGGGGTGAGCCTTCGGGATATCCTGAAGCTAATGTGAGCCTTGGCTCATCTACAACCCAGCTGCTCCAAAATATTTGGATCTATTCTGAGGAATCTGGGCCCACATCTAAAATTATTTCAGCCTCTCCAGAAATACAAATTGTGAGACCCTGCAGAGATGCACTGGGTGCTCAGCCAGCACACCCGTGCAAACTTAATAATCTTTCCCGAGCAAGGCACCCTTGGGAGATCTGGAGCCTTCTTAACCTTGGAAAAGAGATGCATCACAATTTTAACTAAGTTGATTGCAGAATATGGCCTCTGATGAGACAAATTGGGCCTCATTACGACCCTGGCGGCCGCGGTATGAACAGTGCCGGTACGAGATTGCTCAGAGGAAGCGGTATGCACGTCTGGTCTGGCCAGACGTGCATACTGGCACCCGCGTGCAGACCAGGATGCTAACAACAGACATACTTTGTCCTCCTCCAGATTTGATTATATCTTTGTTTCCGAAACTTTTATTTTATGATTGTGTTACTTTTTCGGTTTTGGAGACCTTAGTTAGTGACCGCTGTTTCTTTTGGCTAGACATGAAGAACACATCTCGGACAAGGAGTATAGTCTTCTGTAATAGTACCAGTTGTAAAAAACGCCTAGCTTGGAATGGCAGATCTGTGGAGCAGTTCAACACTCTCCTAGAATCAGTCCTTGATGAATCCAATTTAGAGTGCTTACTAGAGGAACATGCTTATGAGGACATCCTGGAGTATGTTTATATATTACTCCTGCATCGTAAACTCAGAAACACTCGCCATTTGCATGGGTTTGATCCTGTAATTTAAGTACGGAAAAGGGAATTGAGAAGGGAATTAATTATTATAATGAATTATAAAAAAATGTTTGTTACGCCTGACTACCAAAGAGATTTCAAAGCCCAGACCCTGGTTTCGAACTTGTGTTGCTCTGCACTGTCTTGCTTCCGAGACTTAGCACGTTGCCACTGAGCTATACAACCTGTGAATGCAATTGCGAAGATCCCTACTACTAAAAATGTTAACAATTCGTAAATGCCAGATCAAAACAAAATCCAAAAGCTGGATGTAGCAGCATACATCTATCTTAGGTCAACGTGATGCTGAGCTCATGCTAGATACTCTCAAGGTTCAGAACATTTCACAATTCTGGAAGTTCATTAACAACCAATCCTCTTTGCAAATAAATATACTGGAATAGCCTATCCCAGAATGCTATTGGGTTGCATTGTATTCCAGGATTTGCACTGATCATGAGAATGTTTCCCTGGGCCAGGAGACGCTAGACAAACCCTGATGATGTCTGCAATTTGATGAGGAATACATTATTAATAAAAAAAAGAGGAGTAAATTCTCTAGGGCCCCAGGTCTGGACAGCCTTTCCACATTAAAAGGTAATCCCCTTCTATTGTCAACCATCCTTTTAACTTTGTTTCAAAGGGTTGTAGCACACAAGATAGTGCCCGACTCTTCGAAAAACTCAGTCATAGTTCCAATATTAAAAAAAGGGGATTGATCCTAGCCAGCGAAGTATGAACCTATCGCTCTACTGGACGGCCCTGGAAAAATCTGTTGCTCCTTGTTTGACTTCCAGCTAAGGAGCTGGGTCACCTAGTAAAGAGTTTTGGAACCCTTCCAGACAGGATTCGTTAAAGGAATTGGTACTGCTCTGAATGGCCTTTTGATAAATCTACTGAAAGAGAAATTCTTTGAAGCAGGCGCATGTCTATACACCTGCTTCATCGATTTCTCTATGGACTTTGATAGTGTGGATCACCAACTCCTGGGGTTAAGACTCTTGCATTGGGGTTGTCCTACTTACCTAATTGAGATTATTAAGCAAATTCATGAAGGTACCCCCATTATAGTGAGACTAAATGCAAAGGGCACACCATCTTCACCTATTAAAATATCTTGAGGACTGAAGCAGGAATGCACCATTGCCCCAATCCTCTTTAATTTGTCCATAGCGGATTTAGGTGTCGTTTTACAGCAGGCGCGTTCCTTTCCACTGAAGCTAGTTTCCATTACCATCAATTGGCTGCTGATGCAGACGATCTTGTGTTATTCGACCAAACACTGATTGGACTGCAACGCCAGATACAGGTGCTTCAGCAGTAGGACTCTGATTATGCACTGACAGTGAACACACGCAAAACTAAGGTGATGATTTTTAAGCCTAGAAAGAATAAGTGTGTACCATCTTTTGAAGGGTCCCTTGTGAAAACATCAAGGTGGTCACAGAATGTGTGTACTCAGGGTTTTTAATATCTGATACTGGCAATCTGCAGGCACCAGTATTATTTCCCAGAACCAAGCTGAAGGTGTTGAATTCCCAAGCAAAAGTGAGTGATCGATAGTCACTATGGTAGATTTTCTGTTTGGTCTTTGTTAAAGTTCTATAAATCTAAAATGTTGCCAGTTCTAACTTATGGATCAGAAACCTGCTTGTGATTGGAGAGGGTTCTTTGGGAGATGTTTGAAGGTCTATTCTGGAAGCATGTGCTGCTCCTACCCATGTGTACTCCCACCCCTCGGTCTGCTTCGAGCTGGGCCAATTATCCATCAGGGCCCCAGCCACATAGAACATGCTAGCATTAATAAGAAAAATCATCATTGTGGAGCGGTCTTCTCTCTTTTGTCACCTACTGCAAATAATTGGTGACAAAAGAGTTCTATAGCTCACTAATTGGGCAGAGACTTATGTAAAAACTTTGTCCAGGATTGAGACTTCATCAGAATTTCTGATTAAAAATGCAATGGAGGTGAAGAAGCAGCGTGGGGAGGCCGACTGGCTACAAACCATCGAGCGGTGTAAAGCTTACTCTTTCCATCATTACATTGTTCTCGAGGGTAAAGCTTTGAACAAGCCTCCTAATTATTTGATTACATTTTCTGAAGTTCGCTGGAGAAAGTATTTTCCAAAAATAAGGTACAATCGTTTACCAGCTATGGAGATTTTGGGTGCTAGAAAGAATAATCCTCGTGACGAAAGTACGTGTTGATTCTGGAAATCACCTCTCACTGAAACATTGAGACATGTAACATGTCGCCATGGAATTCGTTGGTTTGTACGAGCTGATAATGCAATTTCTTAGCAATTTCATTCAGGATTTTAGAACTAATTGCCTTGAGACTCTGTGGCACTTGATACTTGAAAGCCCCCAGGTTTCCTGGAAACTTAATTTAATGAGACTTTTAAAGTTAATTGTGGTTGAAAATGTGGACAATGAGGTTAGGAAGTGTGATAACATTACACAGTAGCCTTTTTATATTTTAATTGTTTTTTTTTCGACTGTCAAGTTTTATGGAATCTAGTGGTATATGGTTCTGTTCTTTTTCATTCTTTTCTCTTTCTATGTCCTGCCTGTTTTAATTGTGCTTATTTTATGATTGTTTTCTAATGATACAATTGTGAAAAGTTCATTTTTATGAACAAGAACACAATAACAAAAAATATAATGGGCCTGATTCATGGCAAAGTGCGCATTATCCCGCAAAGGCTGCATGCCGAGAACGACACTGCACGGCCGGTTCTCAGAAGAAAATCTGTGTGCTCCGAGTATTCATGGAAATATCCACGCAGAACTACCCAATGTGCAGGCTGCGAGAGGAATGCCCACGACACGCTCACATGCAAAGCCATACCAGCCATGAAGAGGGACCTTTGCGCACACCTCCGATTCAAAATCAATACACTCCAACAAGACTGCCTGCGAACGCCCACAACCAAGCCAAAAACCGGGCAGTGGTGTGTGGGGTCCCCCATTCACATGCGGAGCACTAAGCATAAAAATCAACATTTGCTGGTAAAAATGCGTGTGAACTCTCGCAAAATGCTTTGGCACCCTTATACGCCACTTAAGTTCCATTGGAACCCTGATTACATGCACACACCCCTATATCAGACATGCCATCTTACCTTCGTACAGAAAATCCCACGTGCAAATGCCTGTACGCCTGCCTTCGGATGGCAGATAGAATGACGGCTTTGCATGCCCATTTCCCTTCCTAGAGGTTCTGCGGTCGGATCCATGAATCCGTATTATTCTGCACAATAGTGGGTGTGCAATGGACTGTCTGCAGGTCGTCCCTCCTAATGCCCACATTCTCCCTTGTTCTTCCTCATTTTCTGAGTTCCGCCCCTTCCCTGCCCTCTGCGGAAGCAAGCCACGCCCGTGCTATGCGTTGCGACTCGCGCAAGGCACTCAGCCACTCACAGAGAACTGCCGGGACAGCACGAAATCTACATAAGTCCTGGCAGAGTCCTGCTAAGTCGATTCCATGAATCGACAAACAGGGATTTGTGTACAGAAAGGAACGCAAATCCCAGATTTTCCACGCAAATGATACCATGAATCAGGGCTATTGTCTTTAATTTGAGCTCAAATATAATACTTTTTCATTGCTTATTATTTATTGAACCACATACACTGCAATTGCAATATGCATAGCTATTATTGTTGCTAAAACTCCTGTTTTCCGTGTCTACATGCAACCAACACTTTGAGTGCTGCTATAGTCTGTGGGAACACTGTTCATTCATTCGATTGGCTGCTAAGGAACCTCTGCCCACCATCTTGGAAATTGTTCGAAAGCAGCGGCGCACCGCATTGGCGTGCGCGCCTTGGCTCAAATGGTTCGTTGAGTGCTGTCGACTGGTAGCGGGTGTGTGGGGGTGAAGGCCGGCTCACATTGAAGTTTGCAGTCAAGGTAAGATCTTCCATTTACGAAATGTTTACCACTTCATTTCGAGGGCCCTTGTTTACAAAATATGCCTGGGAAGGCCGTGTGCTGAGCATCAAAAGACAACCTACGTAACAATAAGCCATACGGGAAAACAAATGTCTTCCAAAGGGATGTGTAGAGTGGCAGAGGTTTAGCCAGTCCACACGAGGGGGAACGGGCGCAGGAAATGATTACCCCGCTGCAGCTCAACTCCAGGCAGCCTCAGTCAGTGGTCAGACTACTACTTACTTTAAGCCTAACAAACGTGCAAAGGGCACCGTAGTACCTAGCAGCAAAACCACATTTGCCCAGGAAGTGGACGCAGGGAGTGTTATGGGCTTACCTCCAGATTTGTCAGAATTGTTCGGAGAAATAGATGACAATTCTTTACTGAAATTGTTATTCTATGTGCAATTCTACTCGCCTCCCCCCTCTCAACACAAATCTCAATGGAAACAATTCTTCCACAGGGGATGAGCCTAACCTATCGGCAGATCATCTATCACAGCATTTATCAGTTTCCCTGAACTTGTTCCTGGAGTCAAACTGTTCTCCTTCTTCTTCTGTCCTCCAGGACATTCCAGTACATGATGTTCAAACTAATGTGTCAGAGGTAGAGGCCACAAAAGTGACTACTTCACATTCACAGTGTTCATCTAATCTGGGAATGGTCCCCTCGCCAGGCGTGCTCCACTTTGCTATCAAAATCCTGCTGAACCTTTTTATTTTGTATTTGTTTATTATTTATATCGCGCACCGAACCCTGAGGGAACTGGGCGTTGGAAAAAGAACTTAGGCGTTACATAAATGTAGAAAAATGAAAGGTACAAGATATTTACAATAGGATGGACCAATGGTTACAGGGAGGTCTGGCGACAAGAATCATAAATAACATAACAAGTGCACAAGTGCAGTCAATGATCAGCAATCATAGGAGGAATTTGAGGGATTAGGAGTGGAATCAAGTTGCAGCCGAGGGGGTCTCATGGGGGGGGGCTTATTGCTTAACCAGTTTTTGATTCCAGCCTTAAATGTCAGGAAGGATGTTTCTTGTCTGAAAGTAAGCGGCAAGGAGTTCCAACGTTTGGCTGCTTGGACATATCTGCAAAAATATTCAAAGGCATGGCGAACAGTTAGATCTTCTATGTTCTCATTTACATTTTGAAGCTGAGCCAGATATGGGGGCTTGCACAGCTAAATACTGTTTCGAAAATCAAGTTAGCTTGAGGCCCATAGTGATTGATTTGCAGGAAGCAGCCCAGGACCTGATGGATACGGAGGCACCCGTTTCTTCTCCAATCGCATATCCAACGCATAAAGAGATCCAAAGGAGAAAGAAGCAATAAAAAACTATTACTTTACTGATAACATCGGAATTAATTTCCATAAATGGAGGAACAGACCAGCACATGAATGCAACAATTGAATCTGTTGCTTCCCTGCGCCCAAAAACAAAGTGGGCAAAGAAAAGAGAGGCACGCAGAGGCGTTGCTAGGGGGTGGCTGAGGGAGCTATAGCACCTGGTCTTTTTGGATGTAGCCCAAGATGGAAGCTCAGGAGCTACAACCAAAAGGCTATCTAGCCCCGGGTCCCATCAATCCCGACATTAGCCTAGCCCCAGTTCTTTTCAAGACCTAGCAACACCCCTGGAGGTACGTCACAGGAAACGTGTCCGACGTGAGTCGGGCAAGTTACCCAGCTGGCTTTTGAGGGAAAACTAGAATGGTGGTGTTGAAACCACTATGAGTAATCTAAGTGCTCTACCCGAGCAGCTGTCTGGAGGGGCAGAGGAGGGGGGAAAGGAGGCCCTGGTTTTTCAAACTGTTTTGCCCCCAATTGAATTAGCCGCCATGACATCAGGAACATCTTTGGCTGCCATTAAAACTTCAAACGAATCTTCTCATTTGGATGCATGGATATGGACTATAAGGGAAAAACCGGACGTCTGTACAAATAGACAAATAAACTGGTAAAAAACTTCTTGGCTTGTTCGTTAAAATCTCTCTTTTATGGATTTTGAATTTATTGAACCTCTGAAGCTAGGCTTCGGCGGAATGTACCGTATTCATTGTATATTACCTGCAACAGCAGCATTAATCAGAGAGCAACATGAATCCCTCAGTTATTTGGGCTGTGATTTGGACAGAGCTGCCCCCACTTCTTCTCTTGTGGTGGGCGATTGTGCACACTCCAGAAAATGCAAGAAAGCTAGTAGCATTAGCAGTGTGTCAGCACCCAACCATGTGCCATCAGAGGTCTTTGATCATGCAAAGGGATTGCACTGGTTTAAGAGTTTGCTACCAGGCATACAGTGCAAGCAAAAGTGAGAATTCACATTGGCCTCTTGGAACACCAGAGGCCATTCACATTTCATAATGGAGGGGCCTTCTTTAAGTGTGCTAACTAAATGTTCAGTGTTTATGTTGCAGGAAACATGGTTGTGTGCACATTTTCATGTGGACGTCTATATCAAATTGTGGCAAAAAAAGGTATAAAGGGTCGCCAATATAGAGGTCTGTTTATGGGGGTTCGCAATGAGTTGTGTTCCTCCGTGATACTACCTCTGGATCCCTGTGGAACGTGCTTGCAGGTGACGTACGGGTCACTGTTTTGGCTGGGGTCCACCGCATGTTGATAGTCAGTGTATATGATCCACCTGGCGGGCACTGTACTGCCGACGTCTGTGACTATGTGGAAACTATTGTAACTAAGTGGGGCAGGGATGGTGAAAATGATATGATATTGCTGGGGGGGATTTGAACGCACAGTGTGGCGAATCCACCGCTGAGGGTCATTATAAATCTGTTGCCTCCAGAAGCCCCTTCGATAAACATAATGTGAACAGTAGGGGTAAAAAGTGGATGAGGTTTCTAGAGGAGTAGGATCTATCAGCCAAAAATGGGAGGACTCTAAGTGACAGTCCTGGCAAGGCTCCATGGAAATCTGGGACTAGGCGGCCCAATCTTGACTATTTAAGTGGCAAGCCGGCCCTAATAAGGTGGTAAAAGGCTTACAAGTGTGTGACACCCCTTCTAGCGACCACTCTTTGATAAGATTGCAACTATTACTCCCTGAGAAGGAATAGTGGAAATTGCACAGAGAGTTAAAGCAGACTGGTAAAAATACCGATCTCGTATCATTACAATTAGTTGAGGCAAAGAGAATAAAAAATAAATACAGTAATTGGTTGAAAAGAAGAATTGGCCATTGGTCCATCCTATTGTAAATATCTTGTACCTTTAATTTTTCTACATTTATGTAACGCCTAAGTTCTTTTTCCAACACCCAGTTCCCTCAGGGTTCGGTGCGCGATATAAATAATAAACAAATACAAAATAAAAAGGTTCAGCAGGATTTTGATAGCAAAGTGGAGCACGCCTGGCGAGGGAACCATTCCCAGATTAGATGAACACTGTGAATGTGAAGTAGTCACTTTTTTGGCCTCTACCTCTGACACATTAGTTTGAACATCATGTACTGGAATGTCCTGGAGGACAGAAGAAGAAGGAGAACAGTTTGACTCCAGGAACAAGTTCAGGGAAACGGATAAATGCTGTGATAGATGATCTGCCGATAGGTTAGGCTCATCCCCTGTGGAAGAATTGTTTCCATTGAGATTTGTGTTGAGCGGGGGGAGGCGAGTAGAATTGCACATAGAATAACAATTTCAGTAAAGAATTGTCATCTATTTCTCCGAACAATTCTGACAAATCTGGAGGTAAGCCCATTACACTCCCTGCGTCCACTTCCTGGGCGAATGTGGTTTGCTGCTAGGTACTACGGTGCCCTTTGCACGTTTGTTAGGCTTAAAGTAAGTAGTAGTCTGACCACTGACTGAGGCTGGCTGGAGTTGAGCTGCAGCGGGGGTAATCATTTCCTGCACCCATTCCCCCTCGTGTGGACTGGCTAAACCTCTGCCACTCTACACATCCCTTTGGAAGCCATTTGTTTTCCCGTATGGCTTATTGTTACGTAGGTTGTCTTTTGATGCTCAGCACACGGCCTTCCCAGGCATATTTTGTAAACAAGGGCCCTCGAAATGAAGTGGTAAACATTTCGTAAATGGAAGATCTTACCTTGACTGCAAACTTCAATGTGAGCCGGCCTTCACCCCCACTCCCGCTACCAGTCGACAGCACTCAACGAACCACTTGAGCCAAGGCGCGCACGCCAATGCCGTGCGCCGCTGCTTTTGAACAATTTTCTAATGGAAAATGGCAGTGTATGATTAGGGCTATGAGTGGAAGCAGCTATGGGTCTATGTAAAAGGTATCCAAGCTGACTAGGGGTGAACTGGAACTCAGGGTATTACATCCAATTGCTGACGAAACGTGGGTGTTCGTACATTGAGTCTAGAATATTTGAGCCATGTAGGGTGGAGCCAATGACAGTTGAAGGAACACAAGCATGGCCACTGCAATTCACTATAGAAAGTGTGAGGCTACTTATTATGAAGTGAAAAATCTCCAGGGTGCCTGGGCCTAACGGGTTGGCCTTCGCTGTGCTGAAAGAGGACCCGGCACTATGGTCAAGAGTACTTGTAACACTATTTAGTAAAGTATGTGACAGAGGCTAGGTTCTGGCATCATGGAGGCGGTCAATTCTGGTCCCTGTTTACAAAGCGGCTGATCGGCTACTCCCGGAGAACTACCGATTGTTGTCACTTCTAGATACCACTGGTAAGGTATTTGCCTCTTGTGTCCTAGATCATCTTCAAGCCTGTGTCACTCACAACAAAATTCTTTACCCATTTCAAACTGGTTTTCACCCAGGTTCTAGTACCACACACAATATTAGATTACTGCACAATTATTTATCACGTGCAAGGTCAGGATTGGGTGCATCACTATGCATTGTGTTTATCGACTTCAGGGCAGCGTTCGTTCGGGTAGAC
This sequence comes from Ambystoma mexicanum, assembly GCF_040938575.1. Classification (NCBI taxonomy): domain Eukaryota; kingdom Metazoa; phylum Chordata; class Amphibia; order Caudata; family Ambystomatidae; genus Ambystoma; species Ambystoma mexicanum. The sequence continues at coordinate 195,074,057 of NC_090939.1, forward strand.
CGAAATGTTCTTTGCGTAAAATTAGTGAAGGTGACCTGCCCACAATGGCTGCTGCAGATAATTAAAGCTATGCACTCTGATACAACAGCCCAGATTCGATTGAACGATGAGGGGATGCTTTCCAATGCAATAAGAATAAATAGAGGCGTAAAGCAAGGGTGCATGCTTGCGCCTCTGCTCTTTAACCTGTATGTTGCAAACCTACCTGCACGTTTGGCACTGTAGTCAAAATGTCCCTGAAAGGTTGTTCAAACCCCAGTGCTCTATGCTCTACGCTGATGACCTGGTTCTCTTTGATCAATTTTTTTATGGAAATGAAAGCAATGTTAGAGGAACTGGGTGTCTATGCAGAGGAAAATTGCCTAACGATTAATCTTTCTAAAACCTAAAGTATGCTGGTTTCTCCATTAAATACTTCTTGGGGTATGATTGAACATACGGATACCTGCAGGTATCAGGGCCTACAGATGTCCAATGGTCTTGGACATAAGAATATAAAAGAGGACACAACAAGGAGGGCTACACAGATCACATTGGTGGTACGAAGATTCGCAAATCAATATGCCGGGTTATCATTCGGGGGTATACTAGTCCTGTATCGACAGTGCTTTTGCCCATCCGTGCTGTATGGTTTGGAGGCACTTGGATTAAAAGATGTGAAATGGCTTAATACTATTGAGTTTTTTGGGGGGAGTAGTGTTTTAGGTGTATCTAGTTCTACCCCGATTGAGTATATTTGTCTCGAGCTGGGCCTGCTTTCCTTGAAGGCTCAGCTGTTAGGGGTGAATTTTTCCTGAAAGCTAAAGCATCTCCTATGTGCCCCCTCCCAGGGTTCCTCGGACTCAATTTTAACGTATCCGCTAAACGTAAAGTGGGTGATCCTTATATCACGCTGCTGAGAGAGTTGTGTAACATGTTGAATTGGCTCCTAGACTTTAAACGTTGAGAGCATTATCCCACACTTACGAGGGCATTCAGCAAAAGGATTGCAAGATGGGATTGAGGGATGAACTATGGCCACCTGATGACGTTGCATAACTACCCACAGGAATCACAGGTGGTGCATAAGTATATGAAACCCATAGCTTTTGAAATGCCCAGCCCCAGGTGTGCGCAAATTCCCATTACAACTACATAATAACCAGTTGCTGGTTCGGGCAACCTGTGGGACAAAATGGAAGCTGCCCCTTAAAGAACGCTTCTGCAGAATCTGTCAGGTACGGACCAGTAATGAAACTAAAGCCACTCCTAACAGAATGTCCGAAGTTAGGTTCCATATACATGACTATTTTGGGGAAGATGACTCACAATTATGAGTCTCTGATATTGCCGGAACTTTAGGCATACTGTATTAATACAGGCTCTAATGCAATGCACACAGCACTTTATAGGGTGTGGTTGAACGCACTGAAATATTTGGGGATAACGGTCCTTAATTTTAGCATAAAGTGGATTTGATTATATGTGTGTAATGGACATCTGATGTAATGAATTGTAAGTTGTAATGAATTGAAGTGCAACTGTACAATACGGTATTATACTGCATGATATTAATTATATGATATTAAGGACATGCTGTTTTGTTTTAGTTTGCATCGTAAATGTTTCTTTGAAACTAAATACAGTGTAATAATAATAACTAAATATAATAGAAATAATGTTACACGAATAAAGCTCTCTTTTTTGCACTATATTTTCTACGTTTCAATATGCAAACTTGCAAGATGCTACATTTGTGTGATGCATTGTCAGAAACATTACTGCATTCCTTGCAAGCAGATATAACCGTGAGCCTCTTTTAGAAAAATGCATGTAACTCATTCAATGATATTTTGAAACGTTTGCTGTTGTCTCAAGCATCCAACACCTTCATAGGTCCTCAAACATGTGTTGCTGGGAATTATACGTCTATGCTCATGCGTTGCTGAGTATCAGCAAAGGTGTCAAAGGTGGCATATACCTGTGTATCTATGTACAAGACAAAGGTGCAAGGGAAGCAGCATGTAATCTCTCCTGTGTATTTTCCGTGTGCCCCCTTCTGCCCGTACTGCTTTCTAAGGTGTTTGTAATTAATCTCTAAGAAAATGTTGACTGCCACAGGCCCCTTTTAGCAGCCATTGGTATCAATGACACTTGGACCAATCCACTTGACTTCTCTTCCACTGTCGCCTTGTATACTGGTTCTGCTACCTCCTCACACTCCTCTATTTCACCTTAATAGGTGGTGGGATTGGCCTAATAGTCAACAAGGCTCCACCCTCAAATGTTCTAACATAACGGGCGTATTTGTAGAGCACACGTTCACCCCCAGAGAGGCATCTTGATGCTACCACCTCTTTTGAATTCACTGTCACCCAACATCTCCCACCAGCCCTTATGATCATCCTCCTTTTATATTAACCGCCACAACTCTCAGCTTCTTTTTCTCTGATCTCAAACTCCTCCTTGACTCCCCACCAAAATTTCAGAAGCACTTATCCCCAAGATAAATTTGGTCTAGCTGCACACATAATGACTCTCCTGCTCTTGCATACTCTCCAGACTACCTCCAGCACACATTCACTGCATGCACTACTCTAAGACACATTGCACAACACTTCTGCCATAAGAATGCAGCTAGCCCCCACAATAACAATTCGGTCTAGCTGCACACATAACGGATTCTCCCGATGTTGCGTACATCTCCAGACTACCTCTCAGCACCCATCCACCACATACACTGCACTGTGACACATTGCACATCACCTCTGCCATAAGAATGTAGCTATCCCCCACAATAAATTCGGTCCAGCTGCACACATAACTGGTTTCTCCTGCTCTTGTGTACTTTCCAGACTACCTCTCAGCACCCACCCACTACATACACTACACTAAGACATACTGCAAAACACCTCTGCCATAAGAATACAGCTATCCCCCATTACGAGGCCGGCGGCAAGGGGTTAACGGCACCGGTAAGGATGCGGTGCTGTGCGTTGGTACCATACCAATGGTGAAATGAGCTATACAATTGACAATTACTTTATATTACATTAGACTTATGGGCAACCTAAACCTCCCTAGATCTTTCCCAAATATCAACATGAACTCAACGTTATCTTCTCTGACCACTCCCTTACCATCCTTCACACTCTACCCGCTCACTCCTAAGGCAACTCTTTGAATTTGGTCCTACTCTCCCACTCTAAAACCCCCTGCAAACTCAGCATGGACTCTTCTCCTTCTGACCACTCTATCCTTCACTTAAAACCCCCTCGTCACCTGCTCTACCTCTATGTCCTGCTATCTCCAAATGTAAATTCAAACCTGACTCCCTAGCCCCTTACTTTGTCTAAGTCATATCCCCCCTGCTTTCTCATGCTCCTCATCAGGCCTCTCCCAGTGAAGAGCCCTTCTCTCATTTTAATGTAACCCCAGCCTACCTTTGGACCTCCACTATCTCTATCCACCATTTACTCCTACTCACTGAACATATTGTAGATCAGAAGAAAACATGCATGGTGCTTGCCTCCAGGTCTTTTGTTCTTTTTCCATTTGCCCAATTTTACGCCATCATCAAAATGGTGCCCATAGTGGTGTTTCAAGGCAAAGTTGGAGTGTCAGAAGGTGTCCTGACTGCCCACTGCACAATGAGGGGTACTGGGCTGAGGTCATTGGCTGTTTCCAGTACTACATCAGAAGATAGAAGACAGAAGTAGGAGTTGGAAAAGGCCAAACATGTAGTGACCCCAACCAATGTATGATGCTTATGACACATGCACGTATGCAGCCATCCGTGCATGCCCTGCAATTGTTTTCCAGCCATTTAAACCTATACAGTAAATGATCTTCTTTGGGGACAGGACACAAAGCCTTTGCAATTGAAGCTAGAGGTAGGAATGATTGTGCTGGTTATTACATTGTGCACACATAGCTGTGACTTGGGGGAGAACTGCACAAGCAGAGGATGCAGGGATGGGGTGTAATAATGTGGATAGTGTTAGAAGGACAGAAAATAAGGGCGCACTTGGAAGGATATTATGATATGGGCCAGGCTGGGCAGATACCCCTACCTTGAGGAAAGGAGAAGAAAAGGCTTGCATCCATGCAAGTAATGCAATAGCCTTTGCAACAGGGGTGATGCACCTTCCATGAACCCTACATAAACCATCATAGGTAGAAAAGGAGTGGTTGCTTTGCTAGTGGTAAGATAGCTCAGCAGGTTGAGCGCTCATTTCTGCAATCTGTGTTTGATCTGCAGGTCGCAGTTTCAAATCCCAGCAAGGTCGACTCAGCCTTTCATCCTTCCGAGGTCAATTAATTGAGTACCAATTTCAATTGGGTAATAATAATGGATGCAAATATGTTCTATGTAAAGTTCCTTGGATAAAAGCCCCATATAAATAACAAGATATTATTAGTGTGGTTCCCATGGGGCTGAGGAACCACACTGCTGCTGGTGGTGTGGCCACCAGCACAGCATTGCTACAGTCCAGGAGCCATACATGACACAGCAACATGCGTCCCCCCAGCACCCCGTCCTCACGTTTGTGAGTGTTGCAGAGGGGAGCAGTGGTGGCCGGAAGGTGTATGACTGAGGAGGGTAGGTAGGCTTTCAATTAAGGATAGTGAAGCTGTGAGAACCAAAGTGTGTTAGTGCTAATATGTATTATCTTTTGTATGGTGCTCCAGTGCCTTGCCCCCTCACTTCCTCACTAATTGAGGATGAATTGGAGCGGGAGAGTTAAAGGGATACGCAATGACGATGCACAATCTAACAATTTGGCTTAAATCATTAGCAATCAAGCCCTTTTCACAAAGTGGAGTAGAGTGACCCATTCCCCTTGGAAGTGCCAGTGCTTTAAGTGGGCCGGGGCCAGCTGGGGCCGGGCCCCGGCAGTCTCCGAAAAGTGGAGCTGGGCCAGGGCCCTGCTGGGGCCTCCTGCTCCCACCACAACATTGGCGGGACAGATTATCCCGCCTTGGCCTCAGTTGCAATGGAAGATGTGCCCGCCATTAAGTCAGAGAAACTGACATAAGCAGTGAGGGGTCACCAGAGAAAGTTACTGTCGATTTATTTCCCCAACCCCTCTCCCGGTCGCTGCGGCATCTTTAACCCTCAGCGAACTTGGGGATTACTTGCCATATTTCGAGGTTTATAAAAGATGGCTCAAAAAGTACACAATTCAAGCCATCTTTTATAAAGCTTTGCTGACGGACAAAGACGCCTCCGTCTTTGTGCGACGTCAAAGCTTCATAAAAGATGGATTGAATTGTGTACTTTTCAAGCCATCTTTTATAAACATAGAAATGTTTTTATAAAATGGCTTGAAAAGTATGCAAACCATAAGGTATGTACACAAATATATCAATGTTATATATTTGTGTGAGTACCTTACTATGGTTGGTGTACTTTTCAAGCCATCTTGAAGTACACAAACCATAGTAAGGCACGCAAACAAATATATAAATATGCAAGCATTTATATATTTATATGTGTACTTTACTATGGTTTGTGTACTTTTCAAGCCATCTTTTATAAATATAGAAATATGTTACATATTTCTATGTTTATAAAATACAGCTTGCATACTACAAAAACCATAATAAGGTACTCATTTAAATATATAAATGCTTACATGAATTTATATATTTGTTTGTACCTTACTATGGTTTGTGTATGTGCTAGGCCACGCCCATCCCACTAACCACGGCCCAAATGAGGGCCCCCCTCGATTTCTTACCCCACTTAAAGCCCTGGCCCCCCTCGATTTCTTACCCCACTTAAAGCCCTGGCAAGCGCTGCACACTCCAATGCACTCTCGAGTCGCTCAATGACAATAACCACTGATTTTGTCTGTTGATCAACCTTGTGTGGAATTTGTCATGGTATAATCGCTGGAGCAAAAACTGTCGTGGTGCAAATACCTTTCAGTCAAAGCATTTTTGCATCATGGCATTGTTTGCCCTGATACGAATACGGTCCCCTGTTAGCACTTCCGGAAACATTACTGTGGTGAAAATGTGGATTTAATATGATAGGTTATTTATAATGCGCTTAATACCCCAAGATTTCTAAGCACGGACCCGGAGATTGAACCTGTTGTGCTCTGCGTCATTTTGCCTCCAAGGCGAGCACGTTGCTCTTGAGCTATCCTCCCGAGAAATTAAATAACAGGTTTTTGCAAGGGGTTAATTATTGCCCTAGAATTAATACTTTGTAATATTTCACTTGGACTGTGATGAGGTCTCTGGTAGACATTGGTGCCTGTGTTAGTTTCCCTACACCTTGCGAGCAGCCGTGGAGCTGGGAAGCTCAACTCTTTCATCTCTAAATATACCTGCTTCAGTCCCCAACAGATGAAAGGGTCCCTGGACGTGAAGCAGATATGGATCAATGAGAGGAAGCAGGTGGGCCCCACGGGGACGCGCTTTCCATCAGTGCTACTCCCCACCGTGCACGCCGTAGTAAAGGATATGCGGAGGCTTTGTTGAATAAGCCAAGCGTTTAATTAGTCTTGGCTATTTTAAGCCCCCTCATTATGCTTACAAGGTTACATCATTATCTCCAGACAACAATGGCCTGTGTTAATGGAAACCAGTGCCTTCTGGCGAATGGAAACCCTCTTGCAATGCACAGGCACAGAGGAGACGAGTGTGAGCTATTGAAATGCAGGAGTCCTCTACAGTGTCATGGCATACAAAACACTATGGTCCTCATTATAAGGCTGGCGTCCCCGTAATGAAGGGGGCCGGTACGGGACCGGCCCCCTTCATTCCGGAAGCGCTGATTACGAGCTTCCCATCGCGGGACACGGATCGCACACCTGGTAAAACCAGACGTCCTTTCCGGGTCCTGCGAGGGGAAGAAGGAGGCAATAACGGGCCAGATGTAATCTGCCCGTTATTAACTCCCTCCCAATTCCCATTGAGCCCTACAGGGGCTCAAATTGGAATGGAGATGGGTTCCTGCAAGGAGGAATTACCGGGTCCTCCTATGTCAGAGTAGCCTGGTAAATCCCCATTGCAGGAACCTGTTAATGGAGCCCGGAATGGAGGCAGCCATGGGGCTAATAGCTAATATTGGGATATCCTTTTTGATAAGTGTCAACAGTCCTGAATAGGGTCTAGCCCTCTGACCCTTTAGAGCTGAATTAAAGAATGAAACATATCTTTCACATGATGGAGGTTCTCCCAACCAAGTTTCCTGACAAAGTAAAATATCATACTGTGACCAATCTATGGAGTTTTGATTAATTAAATGCGAGAACGCCCTGGTGTTGCAGGATCCAATTTGTAGCACGGCTATTCCCTCATTCTTTAAGCGTTAATTCCCCCTTGAAGGCACAAGGGCAGCATGAATCCAGAACCAGTCTTCATCCTTCGGAAGAGACAAGATCCGGAAATTTCCACATTCGACTGATCTTCCAACCTGGGGTTTCTTGGAAAAGGTGATTTTTAAAGAATGGTCCTGCCCCATTGATGACCCCACTGATTTATATTCTAGGTTGTCCAGACATCTATCAGCGACCTTCACTTGTTGTTGTTCTTTTACACAGGACCAATTTCCCGTTCGGGCCCTCGTTGAATTGATGTCAGGTTTAGATGCTGATTCTGGCCGTGAAACTTCATAAACTCTCTTTTGCCAAGCCGAGACCCTGGGTCCAAAAGGCTGAAACGGAACCCCATAGGGCTTTCCTAATCTGTTCTGATCTGACATACAATCTCACACAGTCAGTTATATCTTCTTTAACAAATTCAACCACGAAGATGACTTTTGAGGACAAAAATCGAAGAGCCAGTATATGGTGTAATAGAATCATTACATTAGATCGATTCAGTATGAAGCCATCAGATACTTGAATTCGACGTTTTAAGGATATAGTTATGGTCTCTGCTTTCTTTGTTTCCACTTCCGTTCCCGTTGGCCTCCTGTCCCATTTATTAACACTAACTTTAAAAAACGAGGGTGATTCCCAACTCTCCCGTTTTTTTCCCCACCATTGCCCTTAGCTCCATCAAAGTCATGAAGACATCTTCCCCTTCAAAAAGAGTGTTGAGCCGATCAGGCTTCCTAGCTAAGGGAGGGGGCTGAAAAGAGTTCCCTGGGGCCGCCTTCTGGACTGCGACCTCAGTCAGTATTTGATTTCCATGCAGGTTCTCCTCTGAAGATTCAATCGAGTATGTGGCAAGATCCAATATGTTTATAGATTCATTGACATCACTCTCTGGACATTCATTTCCCACCTCTTTCTGAACGTGGACACTAGTTGGAGGTTTAGGGCTTGTAATCACTATAAGAAGTTCATCAAGAATGATATCATCCACTCTCTTCACATTCGAGGTCTTCTGGGCTCCATCCTCCAAGGGTTTCAGATTCAGAATAAAAACTTTTATGTTTACATTTCTTACTGAGATGGAATAAGTCTGCTCTGTGCCAACAAAGGTTTTTAGCTGTGGTTGTGCTTCTTTTGCTCCCATTATTCCTCGATGATCATATGGACCCTCATATGGACCCTCAATTAAGGCTTTATCTCCCCTTACTGTCACCACAACTGGTTCCAGGGCCTTGATCCTAGGTGTTATAGACTCTTGGGCCTATTCACACACTTTATTCAATTTAGACCAAATGTCCTTTAGATTTGGGATCTCCAAATAAGGTATGGCAGTAATTTCCTCAGTTTGGCTATGCACGGTGGATCAGTACCAGAACTCAGGCAGGAATTATTTTTACATATGGCCTTTATACTCCTATAATCTCTACCTTCGTCCGTATAGTCTCAGCAGTCTATTGCTCTTCTATTCCACTTCTGAGAATCTAAAAATGGCTTCCATGAGTGCCATTTTGTTGATCTGTTCTGCACAGGCCATGTCACATAGCCTTTTTTGGCGATTTGCAAGTTTCTTCAGCTTCCTGGTCCAATTTGGCTTGCAGTTTGTTTGAAAATGCTTCTAAATAAATCAGTTTAGAGTGGATCATTGCCGAAAGAGTGACTTGGTCCTTAACATCCTCGTTGATTGCTTCATAAAGCTTATGAAAGGGACAAAGAGACCGATAATGCTGACATGATTAGAAATTGAGTTTACTGCATTGATGGACCGCAAGCTTGGGGGGATATGATTATGGGTGTTCAGAGAGAAAACTGAATCACTCAGGGTTGAAGATTCCTAGTCCCTCTTAGATTCTGGCAGAATTGTGGACAATAACGGTGGGCACTCAGCACAGGCAACCGGCGGAATCTCCTCCTCCACCGGCGATAAGTCTGCCATTGAAGACTTTTCACAGTGTCTTCAGTTCAAACTAGCCGTAACAGCCAGGCTGTTCCCCTGAGAAGAGGCGATCTTAACATTTTCAGGCAGATAACTCAATTAACTGGTTCTCCCCAAAAATATAGGAGAAGCAAGGTCTTTAGTAGATTAGTCACCTGCGCCGGATGGTTTTTCCGTTGCCATGTAGCTTTGTTGTTTAATGAAGCTTGGATAAGAGCTATGTCTTGAGATAGGCGTATGGCCAGCAGCGAGGGTGATAGGGCTAACAGGGACTGTTCCCCGATATTATCCACTGTTTTATCTTACATGGGACTATTAAGGGTCAAAGCCTCTTTGTCCATCAATAAAGGGGAGGCTCCAGATAACACCAGAGACCCACCAATCTTGCCCCCCTTGCTCAGAGGAGTACTCAAAGTGTTTGTTGTTCTCAGGTGTGGCTGTGGCTTAATAATATGCAGGGTAAGGTCATTTGAGCATTGATTTGGGGTACTAATTCCACAGTCAAAGGCTAAATTGCCTGCACCATTTCCATCATCTCGATTTCGTACCTCAATCCCGAAAGGACTCCCCAACCCCCCTCCAGTCCCAACATCTCATCATCGGTGATATCCAATGTGTGGTCTGCCCACCTTGTACCAGCTGTCATGCGAGGGGGCATTCCCACTTTTCTGTGGCCCAGGGAATGATGGGGAGGAGCAGATGGGAGAGTACATATCCCCCCAGGGTTCTGGACAGCTAGGGAGGAAGACGCAAAGTCCCCGCTTTGGGAAGAGAAAGAGGGCCGGGCGTGATCACCTTGGATAGCGTCTGCCGCCTCGTCCGACCACTCATTGTTTCACTTTCCAACTCCATCACCATCACAAGCAATCAAACGCATCCCGAGCGAATCTGTATACAGGGGTGGGGGAGGAACACTCCCTGCCGCAAACTTCTGACAACTGCCGTAAGACTCAGAAGATTCCGCTGCGCTCTGCGGTTCACCGGTGGTTTTGTCTCCACCTTCCAAAAGGCAGCAAAGAAAGACTGCTACTGCTCGCCAGCCACCACACACTGCTAACCCTGGTTACAAATGCTGTAAGACTCAGCAGACTCCGATATTTTAATTAACCCACTGTACCAACACCCTTTCCAACATACTTTAGGACTGGTGCAGTTATGTTAACGAACTACAGTCCAAGAATATTTCGGGAAAGTATTAGATAGTGGCTAAAAACCAAAAATATTGTTTCTCCCTTGATGTTTATTTCCAGCGATTAAATCAAGGAGTACCGATTTAACTATTCATAGTTTACATGCAATAGGACACAGAGCCAATAGTCCGTTGAGTAACACACTAATGCCATGCAAACAGACACAGGTAATTGCTCATTGAGGCTTTGTGTGGCTGACACAGTCGAGAGAAAGGATGAGGGAGGCTCGGTTTTCTGGCAGTGCCGCTGCATCCAGGAAAAAACAGAGGGAGTTGAGTTTCTGTCCCTTCACTTGCAGGCCTTTCATGTGGCAAGGAGATGACTAGCATATGTTGTCCACAGCATTGTGAAGTGAAGAGCTGAAGATGCAGAGACACTGACGTGGTGAGGACGGGATTCTCCATGCAGATATGGCTAAGAGACATTTGTAGGCACCTGCAGGTCTGGGTTAATATGTGAAATGAGGTAAAGAAAATTGAATGAAGAAAATGTTGGCGTAAATAAATTCCTTATATTATGTAGTACATGCTCTAGATTGTTCATAGGCATTCTGCCTGACAGACAACCGGCTAGAGAGAGAAATGCCATGTGTAACCACACATGTCAGTCCAGATGGCATGTTCAGGTCACATGTTCCAGGGACAGAATTAGTGACAGTCCTGAATGCAAACACAGGCTACCTGCCAGTAGTCCTCATCCTCTCACATTGAGAAACCGGCTACCAACTATGTTATGTTATGTTTAAGGTTCCTATACCGTGCACTGTGGCCACCTGTGTGGTTTCTTGGCACTCCTGCAGATCTGTAAAGCGGGGTGGGGAGTTAGTAGGATTGAGCAGGAAAAAAGAGCAAGAGAGCTGTGATATTTTGTTGATAGCTTCAGTTCGGTTGACACTGAGCGTAGGTGTGTTTTTCAGCTAACTATCAAGAGTCCAACATATCACCATCACACGTGACAAATTCAACATTCATTGCAAGAGGAATCAGTCATGTGTTTCCTTACAGGGCAACAATCCCCCCAAATCAGTCGAGGCCGCTGAGCATCTACAAAATGAAGACCATCTTAAGTCTCAAAACTACCACTTGCGTATCATGGCATCCAGTCAGATTGTGTGGTTAATTAAGGAGGGAAAACCAGGTCGCTAACGTTAAACTATTACGTGCGAAATCTAGCTCTTATAAAGTCTTATATATAGAAATAGAGCAATGGCAGCCTGTAATAAGACGCAGTGGGTACAAAAATAATCAATTCACGGTAAATGAGACTTTATTAGATATAAAAACATGAATGTCATCATAGAAAAATACAAAACACAATGCAATGGTATATGTGGGTAATCTAAACCCTTTCAATTACTAAAATAGTGACTCAAGTCTATATAAAGTAGGCAAACTCCTGTATATAGACGTCTTGATGTGTTATTGTATTATTGGGATTTATAATATTTATAGTCTCCAGTATATTGTCTATGTCAGCACGTATAGCTTAAGCATTTTGGCTTAAGTTCTGTCTCGACATGTTTCTGTTCAGTATCCTTGGTGAACATTCCTCAGGAGATTTATCAGTGTGGTCACTAACAGTGACTGAACAATTACAATCTTATTCCGGTCATTGTTTCATAAAATAATAGATTTTCAAAACTGTTCTCACAGTACAGGCAGTAGATATAAAAACAAGAGAACAATGGTGTTGTTAGTGCATGGTATGTTGTTTTAGATAGTAATTTGTCTCTATGCCAAACTTCAGTATATTATTTACCTTCATTAGCTGTTGGGGGTATAGGTGGAGCGCTAGGTCTCTTCACATAGCCCGTATAAGAATAGCTCTCTAAAAAAACACAAAAATGGGATTAAGAATACAGTCTTGCATTCTATACTCACTTTGCATACTGTCATCTCCCTCTAGAGTAAACATTTCAAAGTGAACATATTCAGCTGAATAATTAGCTGTGATGATAGTTATTTTATTTTTTTTATTTTTATTTTTTTTATTTGTTACACGCCCAGACCCTCGGGTGTCACGGCGAGGTTATAAGATAGCTTAGAAATTAGTCACATTCAAACATTACATTAGTTGCATTACATGATATAGGTTACAACATATTGACAACAATATACAGTGGCCTAAGTATTGACAACAGTATCCGATGGAAGGGGTCCTATCTTTGGGTGCTAATATTGGTTGAATAACCAGGTTTTTAGCTGTTTCTTAAAGATCGTGAAGGAGGATGCTTTTTTGATGATGATGGGTAGGGTGTTCCAGTGTTTGGGGGCTAAAGTGGTGAAGCTGCTGCCCCCTGCTCTTGTGGTTTTGAATCGGGGGGGTCCAGGAGGAGTTTGTCGTTGGATCTCAGTAATCTTATGTTAGTTTTAGGATGCAGAGTGTTATTGAGGTAGATAGGTCCTTTTTTTGTAATGCATTTGTGGGTGATGCATAATGTTTTGAAAATGATGCGGGCTTTGATGGGGAGCCAGTGGGCATCTTTCCTGGTCTTGGATATATGGTCTGATTTTTTTATGCCTAGTGCTGCCCTCAGGACTTTGTTTTGCAAAAGTTGCATTTTGGCTAGGTTGGTGTTGGAGGTGCCCAGTAGTAATACATTACAGTAGTCCAATTTCGATAGGACCAGTGCTCTGGCTAGGGTGAGGCAGTTTGCTGGGGTCAGAAATTGTCGGCTGAGTGCAATTAATTTGGAAGTGTAGGCCGTAGAGGAGGAAAGTACATTGATCTGTTTAGACATGGTCAGGCTAGCATCGAAGTACACGCCCAGTGTTTTTACTTGTTTTGACACTGGAATATTGGTGCCGTCGATGTTGATGGTTGAATATTCTGGCTGAAGGGTTGCTAATTTGGCTGGAGCTCCTACGATGAGGACTTCCGTCTTCTCATCGTTAAGACACAGGCTGTTTAATGCCATCCAGTTTTGTATGATGACGTAAATTTTATTGATTGTTAAAGTGTCCTGGTCATAGTTGCCTGTAAGAGGTATAAGGATCTGGGTGTCATCCGCAAAATTTGTGTATATGAAACCCATATCGTCAAGTGCTGAGAACAGGAGCTTGGTATATGCGTTATACAGCGTGGGAGAAAGGCAAGAGCCTTGGGGCACTCCTATGGGGACTGGGATGGGGTTGGCTGCTTCTTTGCCAATGGACACTCTGGAGGTGCGGTCAGTTAAGAATGATTTCACCCAAGCAGTGTCTGCCCCAGAGAAATTAAATTCACGGGCAAGTGAGTTGCAGAGTTTGTCGTGGTCCACCAAGTCGAACGCAGCTGAGAGGTCCAACAGCAGGAGAATGCAAAGTTTCCCTGAATCTCTAATGGCATCCATCTGGATTTTGAGGTCCAAGAGAGCTGTTTCAGTGCTGTGGTTGAGCCTGAAGCCCGATTGTCTGGTGCCGAGGAGCTGGTTAGATTCTAAATGGGTTTGAATTTGGTTGTAGGCTAGTTTGTCGATGATTTTGAGTAAGAATGGGACCGTGGTTATGGGGCGATAGTTAGTTGGAATGGTGGGGTCTAGATTTGGTTTTTTTAGAAGTGGTGTAACCCAGGCTTCTTTAATGCAAGTCGGAACTGTATTGGAGTTGAATGAGGCATTGACAAATTTAGTGATGAGGGGGGTCAGGGTGGGTGCACAGGCTTTGACTAGTTTGGCTGGGACAGTATCTCCTTTGCAGTTGGATGCTTTTAGTTTGGAGATAGTATCGAGTACGAGATTGTGGGTGACTGGTGTGGATTGGAAGGGGGGGTTGGAGTTGTCACTGGAAAGGGTACAGGGATTAGGGAAGGGGGGTGTTTTTGTAGCTAGGAGTAATTTTTTGGAGTTGATTTTGTTTTGTAACATAGTGATTTTGGAGGCAAGAGCATCTTGTATGGTGGTACACCATTCTTTGCTTGTGTTTATGGGTGTGTCGGTCGGAAGTGGATTTTCAAGTTCTCTAAGGATAGAGAAGAGCTCTTTGGAGTCTGATGCTGCATTGCTAATGCGAGCATTGTAGGCGTTAGCTTTATGTGAGATGATAGCTGATTTGTAGAGGGTATTTGCGACTTTGAATGCTTTAGCTGAGTCCGGGGAGGGATGTTTATTATGGGCATGCTCAAGAGAGCGTTTTTTCCTTCTAAGGGCGATTAATTCCTCGTTGAACCAGAAGTTGGATTTTTTGTTGAGGCGCCTTAGTTTGGAGGTTACAGGTGCTATGGTGTTAATCGCTGTGGAGAGGCATTTGTGGTAGTACTCAGCGATAGTAGTTGGGTCATTGCTGAGGATTGAGTGGGTATCTAGCAATTTGTTCAAGGTGGGGTCGAAGTTCTCAGCTGTGAGCTTTTTAGAGTTTCTACTTTCGATGATGTCCATAGATATGTTCTTGGGTGTGCAAGGGTCGTCGCTAGTGATTGTAAATTCTATGCAGTAGTGGTCTGTCCAATTCAGTGCGGTAATCGGGCATAAGGTGATGTTGGTGTTGAGGGTGAGGATCCAATCAAGGGTTCTGCCCTTGGTATGGGTGGGGACATTGACGTGTTGGCAGAAGTTCATGTCATTTAGTGCCTGGATGAGGGCGGTTGCTTTGGTGTCTTGGTTATCATTAAAACCTAGATTCAAGTCACCAATGATGATACATTTCGTTTTGGGTTTGAGGAAGGGCGCCAGTATTAGTGGGATGTCTGTTTCTGGGTGGCTGTTTGTGCTAGAGGCTCTATAGATGACCACTATGTTAATTGTGGTGTTTTCATTCAATGAGAGTTTAGCGAGTAGTAGTCCGTACCCTGAGATTATTTCAATGGAACTTGATCTAAGTTTGATAGTGTTTTTTGCAATGATGGCCACACCGCCCCCTGGAGTGGTGGTTCTATCAGATCTGAGAATGGTGTAATCTGGTGGAATAGCCAATGCTAGCAGAGGGCCTGATGCTTGGTGTAGCCAGGTTTCTGTGATTACTAACATGTCAAGGTCAAGTTCGATGATGAGGTCATGAATATCAATGGCGTGGGCTCCAAGGGAGCGGGCATTGATGAGTGCATTTTTGAGACTAATGGGAGAGTTGGGCTCCTTGGTGGGAGTATTTATAGTTGGTGGGCCACTTAGTGGAGTAGTTTTAGTTGCTCTAGGCTGGGTGTGTTTGTCGTTTGTTGTGTGGGCCGTGGGTTTGGGTGATCTGGGAGGCTGGGTCTTGGTAGTAGGGTTGTGGTGTGGTAGCCTTGTGCGAGCTCTTAAACAGGATGTTCTCTCATATCCTAGGATAGGGTGTGTTTTACCATTGCTTGAGGGGTTGGGGTGTACATGTGGATCAACAGTGATGGTCGAGGTGGGATGGTGTTCCTTACTGGTTGCGTAGGTGTCCTTGAGCCTGGAAAAGAGAATGGAGGAGGATGGGAAGGGAGGTGTGGTAGGGAGGAAGGGGGTAGGACAGGGGATGGGATGGTGTCTTGGGCAAGCTAGTTTGGTGAGCCCATCACTGAGAGCGAGGAAGTGAGTGCCAGGGCACGGGGTGTCCGCTCGGACAAGGCAGAAGGGGAACATGACGCACAATATCCAATTTAACATAGCTAGGGATATAGGGGGGTGGTGTAAAGTGAGGCTCGGCTCGCTTTATTTGCACCAATTGGGCTAGACACAGTAGTCAACAGTAAAATACTGTTAGGCTAATAGCAAAAGTCCTAGGAGGGCCTGTGAGCGGTCAGGAGCGACCATAAGGCACAACACAGTATCACAGAGGTCTCTGAGCGACCATAAGGCACAACACAGTATCACAGAGGTCTCTGAGCGACCATAAGGCACAACACAATATCACAGTGGTCTCTATGCGACCATAAGGCACAGCACAATATCACAGTGGTCTCTGAGTGACCAAAAGGCACAACACAATATCACAGTGGTCTCTAAGCGACCATAAGGCACAACACAGTATCACAGTGGTCTCTAGGCGACCGTAAGGCACAACACAATATCACAGTGGTCTCTGAGCGACCATAAGGCACAACACAATATCACAGAGGTCTGTGAGCGACCATAAGGCACAACACAATATCACAGTGGTCTCTAAGCGACCATAAGGCACAACACAATATCTCAGTGGTCTCTGAGCGACCATTAGGCACAACACAATATCACAGTGGTCTCTAAGCGACCATAAGGCACAACACAATATCACAGTGGTCTCTGAGCGACCATAAGGCACAACACAATATCATAGTGATTTCTGAGTGACCATACAATTGGCAAGCGACCAGGAGGGTCTCAAATGGGTCATAAGGTGTATTAGTAGGGGACCATGTTTATGCAGTAGGTGGTGAAAAACACACTGTTCAGGGCTGCTCAAGCTGTAACAGTACTATGAAGGTCAGCCTATTGTGGATGCTAAATTTCAATTAGCACGGAGAGCTGGATAGGCTATTTCAATTGGGCATACTGGACAGAGAATAGCATATGCACAGTAGGCCACAGTGGCTAAGGTTCAAGTAGCATAGGCCCAGTGGGTAGCAGAAACTAAGTTACACAAAATCAAAGAGGGCATGGTTCAGCATAGTCTCCATAGGCTGCAATGACTACAATACTCATGGGCACAGTGGGCAGAGATCAGCAAAGGCTACAGTGACTAAGATGCTTGTAGGCACAGTGGGCAAAGATCAGCCTAGGCACAGTGGGCTGCAGTGACTAGGGTGTAAGTAGCAAGGCACGAATGGCTATAATGATTGCATTTCAAATGGCATAGGCACAGTGCAGGCAACAAGGTAAAAGCAGGTGACCATATCGCTGGCAGGGAGGGATAGCATATTATAGCTACCTATTGAACTGTGATGGGCAAGCCTGAGCACCCATGTAGTGGCTAGTTTCAACACATATGGGGAACACCTTATTGAAATAGTGCGGTCATTATGGAAAGTCGAGCCTCGTGCTTTGGGACTGTGTGAGCTGCACGATAGTGGGCAGAGTTATATGGGCACAGCTCGCAGCAGCGCAAGAAGTGTTACAGAATGGCTCTATGTCATTAAGTGGAGCGTAGATACTGGATCTCGATTTCAAGGTTTTTCGTTTCCCTGCTAGAGGTGCAAATTAAGGCCCCAAGGCTTACCGTGATGGGGGCCCATCGTAGAGGAGGACGAGGCTCCCTCCGAGCTACCTTTAGAAAACAGGGGTGAAGGGATGGGCACTTCCTCGCCTTCCAGTCGCCAAACAGGCGCAAACAGGGCCTTTATACGGCCTTAATGCAGGCCGCCGGCGCATCCGCCTACCGGCGGATACTGGAATCAAAATATGGGGCAGATCGAGGCTCAGCCTCGCTGTGGTGCCGCGTCGCGCCCGGCATGGGCGGGTCAGGCGGAAGATTGGGACACGGTCAGGCAGGCCGTGTGATGCCGGTCTGCGCTAGCTGTAGGATACAGCCTGGTGTCCGTGGCTGCAGGATAGGAGGGGGGCTCCTGCCCGCTACCCTCGAAGGTCGTCTTGAAGATAGTTAGTTCTTAAACGATGGGAGTCTCGAGGTTGTGTGCCATACATTCTTAGTGCATTGATTGTTAGTGACCCAGAAAGGGCAGCTTACCCTTTATGCAGGTGGTTCACCCTCAGATTGTGGTGAGATAGTGGGACAGTATTCCTTTTCTAATGTAGATAGAAAGATGGACCATGATTACTATCTTGTGGAGTATTGAGATTTTAGAGTAGATACTTAGTCTCTGTCAGTAGCGCTATTGTCTGACTCTAAACTGTATATTGCTATTGTCACTTTTAGTGTGGAGGTGTATAGAATGGTCTTTATCATTCATAGCCGTTTGTATAGATACTCTTAGCTTTACAGATGTGAAAGTATTGCCACGCCCATAATGCATCGACGTAATTAAAAAGATCTATTTAAAACAACAAGCCACGGCTGAATTAGGCATCTCATAGCATACATATATAGTATCCAACAGTTTTCTATGTGGCCGTGAGTTTATGTAGACTACGCCGTGACTTTCTATACACAGAGGTGATATTAAGTTTACCACAGGTGAATCGTGGTGCATATTCATCTCACACTTCCTGCTATCCAGTAAATAAGATGACAAGCGGTGCTCTTCTCTGATCACATGAAATCCTTTTATCGTATTGATCATTTGCAGCAGCTGACATCTGGTTTTCTGTAACTACTTGGCATTTACTGCAGTCTGAATTCTTAGCAGGAATATATCTGTGTGCTGGACAATGTATGCTCATCTGGAGTGTCATAATAGGCTTCTATTGATTTTTCTGAGAAGTAATTATCTCTCCTCTGTCTGCTTTGATGAAACAATCTTTTCTTCCTGAGGCGCGTGTCCATTTTTGGGAAGTCTGTGATCTGCACTTCACTTTGTGGTACTTCTAAGACTGGTATGCTTATCAGCACCAATGAACAAACTCCTACACATTCTGGTGGCTACTGTATATATGCACTTGATCCACAGGCCCAGTAATGGTGCATCAGTACTGCTAGGCATTACTTCATGCCTGGTACATCAAAAACTCGGCCGCACTTGTGGTTTTCTTCAACTGTCACTGTGCCATTATTTCTTAAGCATATAGACGCATTATTCAGGGGCAGTATCAGCAATGATCCACCCTCATGGTCAACCCATGTCAACAATCTTGCAAACTTAGGCCATTGGTTTTTACATACCTTTTCTGCATTTGCCAGAACTACTTGCCATTGTCCAGTTGCTTTGCACATAACTAATCCATCAGCCCATCCTTTGGGAGTAAACACTACCTTTAATTTGTAGTTGACCTCTTTCCCATCATTCTCGTATTTCCTTCCCATTCTCATCCTTGCATTGTAGCATCTTGTTTTCTTCAATCTTGATTCCTGCTCCATTTATTCCAGGCTGTTCGTATTTTATTATTTGATGCATTGTTTATGGCTTCTCTTTTGAGTTTATAACTTGTACATAATTGTCTTCTCTCTGAGATGTTGCTTTATTCACCCACACTATGGAGGCTGTCTGCCTTGGAACTGTCCTCTTGCTAGGCAAAGTAAAAGGTGCGTCAGGCAATGTGCTTTTTCACTAATACTTCTGTTGCTATGAATATTTTAGAGGTTCCCAAAGCATAAGGTATAAGGGAACACGTGTAGCAGCATTCATCTGATGTTCTTCCCACCTTCTTCATGTGCTGATACCAGAGTTTATTCTTTAAATGCGCTGAATTATCAAGATATGTATTTATATCATCATGATCTTACACAACATCCCCTTTAAATTGAAATAAATGCCTAGAAAGATTATAGAAAATGCTGTTTGTGATTTCATCAGGGGCAATAGTAAATGTTTAATTGTTACCCACCATATCTGCATTATTTTTTATAATATGTCTTAATGTCATAATAATCAGGAGGAAAACAAAAATCATTATGCAAATTGACGCCACAATTATCTGTAAGTCTCTATGAATCACACCTTTGTATCAAGATTATTGCTATAGTAATTCTAAAAATAATATGATTGTTCTTAGGATTTCCAATAAACGTTATGACATTGACGTATCTTCTTATTCCCTCTGGCTCGACTCACTCTGCAGGGCACACCCTGGATTTTCTGATCTCCTCAGGCCTCCCCTTTTCTAACCCTCTCATCACTCCTCTCTCTTGAAG
This sequence comes from Ambystoma mexicanum, assembly GCF_040938575.1. Classification (NCBI taxonomy): domain Eukaryota; kingdom Metazoa; phylum Chordata; class Amphibia; order Caudata; family Ambystomatidae; genus Ambystoma; species Ambystoma mexicanum. Next base: position 195,094,095 of record NC_090939.1, read on the forward strand.
TGATCACTTTCTCCTTTCTTCCCACCTCTCTCTCTCTTCCCCACAGGTCAAACCGACTCCAGCACTGCCACCTACCTTCTCGGTCATCCAACCCATGAAGCATGTGTCAGTTGAGGGTTTTACCGCTACTTTCTCTCCTCCTCCTGCACCTTTGGCTGACTCACACCCTGACACAGCCCTCTCTAACCATCTCTCTATCTCTAACACTCTGGATGTCCTTGCCCCTGTCATGAGGACCTGCTTGAAGCCCAAACCAAGTGCAACTCTTGGTATGATTCCGACCTTGCCCCCTTAAACACAAGTGTAGGGCGGTGGAGAGGAACTGGAGGGCATCAGGCACACCCCCTGACAAACTGGCCTGCCGCCTGCTCCAAAGTCAGTACAGACTCTATGTCCTCTCTAAGAAGTGAGCCTACACACAAGCCTGCATCTCTGCGGCATCTAACAACTCGGATGAACCTTTCAAAAATGTTCAAGGAGTTTGCCAATCCTGGTGCAGTCTCTACCTCTCCTGTTCCCTCCAAGGCCCTCTGCACTGCATTGGCCTCTCATTTCACTACTAAAACTCAGGACATCCTGCCCATACTCTCTTTCTCTACATTCTCTTCCTTCTCCTCTACCACTCCTGGCCCGTCTGAGGCCGTCTCCCCTCCTCCTTTGTTCTCCTTTTCCCTGTTTACCACTGACAATGTTTCTAGACAAGTCTGATCTATGAAAGTATCATCAAAGCAGGTTCTCACCTGCTGCTCATCCAGAACCATCAAGGACCACATCGACTCCTTTGCTTCAGCCATGGCCGATTTCTTCAAGCACTCCTTTGTCACTGGTACATTCCCCTCCGTGTTAAGCACTCTCTTGTGCACCCCGTTATAAAGAAGCACTCGGCTGATCCTTCCTCTCAGGCTAACTATCGCCCTATCTCCATCACTCCTTTCCTGGGCAAACTCTTGGAAAAGATGGTCATCTCCCTTAACCCTTAACCTACATACTGAATCTGTTGGTTGCCTCCATGACCACCATTCAGTCCAGAAACTGCTCTCCTGAACACATGTGAAGACTTGCTCTCCAATCTTGACTCTAATCTCCCCTCTGTCCTCATTCTCCTTGATCTATCCTCTGCCTTTGACATGGTCAACCATGCCATCCTGCTAAATCACCTCCACGACAACCTTGGTATTAGTGATCAGTCCATGGCCTGGTTGACCTCCTTTCTCACCGACCAACCCTCTCAGGTCCAACTGGGGTCTTTCCTCTATTCTCTCTCTCTCTCTGTTTCTCTCTCTCTCTCTTTCTCTCTCTCTCTCTCTAATTGTGGTGTTCCCCAGGGGTCTAACCTCTTTCCCTGGCAGTTCAACCACTACCTGACACCTCTTGCCCACCACTTCGCTACTTTCTGCTCCTATTTTCAATATTATGTGGATGACACTCAGCTCTTTTGCAGGCTCCCCTCCCTGCCACCTCTGCTTCTTCTCTCATACCAAGACTGTCTGGCCACAATTCAGGAATGGTGTGCTGCCAATGATCTCTGCTTTAAAGCCAGTAGCACTGATATCCTCCTCATTGAGATACCCGCACCTTCCTTTCCTCTCTCTCTCTGGCCACCCACTCTGCGCTCTCTTCCTGCTCCTTCCTGTGAGGTTAAGAACCTTGGTGCCATCTTTTACTCCACCCTCTCATTCTCTCCTCACATCTCTGATATCTCTAAGAAGTCAAACTATCAGTCGTACCTCCTCAGAGGTATTCTTCATTTTCTCACTTTCCCCCAGAAGCTCACTGTCCCTCTGTAGGATGAACTATTGCAACAGTCTCTTTCTAAATCTTCCTGCCTCTACTCTTCGACCTTTACAACTCATCCAGAACTGGACTGCGAGACTTGTCCTTGGCCTCAAGCCCAGGGATCTTATCTCTCCAGCTCTGAAATCTCTTCACTGGCTCCCTGTGGCTGCAAGGATCATCTTCAAGACCCTCTGCATCACCCACAATGCTTTCTGGGGCCTGGGGCCGCTCCCCTTCCAACCTTCTCTTCCAAAACATCTTCCTTCTCGAGATCTCTGCTTATCCACCTCCAGGTCTCTGAGGGTCAGACGCTTCTCCAAGCAGAGAGTTGGGGGCAGATCTATCTCCTCAGCTTAAGCCTCCCTCCGAACATTCTTCCTGCCTCTCACAAAATATCTGTAATGGTTGCATGTCTTCAGCATGACCACATAATCTATATGTAAATGCTGAAATGGGCCGTTGGGTCTAGGAATTGCTCCTCACACTGTTCGCAAAGTGTGTGCTGCAGTACATTTCTGGCACACGATGCAGTTTACAATGAACTGTGCCACATGCTCTAACAGATTGGCAAAAACCACTCTTCCGCTATTGTAGCAGCTACACTCTCTCGATTCATACCCATGGGGTAGTGGAGCTGCTCCAGTGCTACCCTCAATAATGCTAGAGGCATAACTTACTTTCCAGTGCTAGCCTGTCTCCAAATTGCCTCAGTGGCGGATACAGAAAACCCATGTTTCTTCCATAAATCCTTCTCTTCTTGTGGTGTTCGCCATTGTATCTCAATTAACTGGACAATAGACAGCATTTTAAAGCCCTCCTTTACCAATATGCATCGTCCTGTAATTTGTTTAACACTTTCTATTTCAAAATTAGAAATGTTTGGGAAATAGGCTGCCTTTTTGGCTTCTAAATCTTTGGCTTTATTTCCGTGTGAAATTAAATCTGTCCTTTTAGAATGTGCTGTGCATTTTACAACTGCTAGATTCAATGGGAGTGCTAGTACTTCCATACGTTTATCCACCAGGGCCGCATGTTGCACTGGAGTGCCATCTGCACAGAGGAAGCTCGTCCTTTTCCAGCATTTGTATTTTGTATTTGTTTATTATTTGTATCGTGCACCTAACCCTGAGGTAACTGGGCGTTGGAAAACTTAACAAGTTACAGGAAACATACTTACATATATAAATATACATAGGAATTCAACAGGTGGGTCGACCAAAGGCTACAGGTAGGTCTAGCAATCAAAAGGTGGGTCAACCAGAGATTACAGGTAAGTCTGGCAGTCAAGTCAATAAGTACAGTAAAGGGCAAATCAAACAGAACAGTGAAGATAAAATACAGATCCACTGGCACCCGGGAGCTTCAGTTGTTAGCTTTATCAGTGAGCCAGAACTTTACTCTGGTTTTGAAAGCATTGAAGGAGGGTTCCATTCTAATGGAGGGAGGTAAGGTGTTCCAATACTTGGCAGCTTGGACAGGGAAGCTGGCTCCTATTGCAGTTTTCAGGTTAAACCTAGGAACTAAGAGGAAGTGAGTTTGGCAAGATCTGGTGGGTCTGGCTGGTTGGTATTTGGAACTTGTCTGAAAGGTACTTAGGCACGAGTTAGACAGACATTTGTGGGTAATTGCCAGAGCGCGAACTGATATTCGATCGTTCACTGGGAGCCAATTAGATTTCTGTCTAAGGCTGGAGATGTGGCTGGATCTCGGAATGTTTAGTGCTGATCTTAAGGAATTGTTTTGAAGGACTTGAAGTCTGTTGAGATTCTGTTTAGAGGATCCTAGGAATAGTGTGTTTAAGTAGTCTATTTGGAGAGCGCTAAGGCTCTAGCTAAAGTCATGGAACTAGAGGGGGACACGTATGATTTACATGCATTGATGCAATGGAGCTCACTTGTTTCTTTAAGGACAATGTGGAGTCGAGGTAAACTCATAGGGCCTCATTACAACTGAGGCAGTAAGGGGTTAACAGCGGCGGCGCAATTAATCCGGTAACGCCTCAATATGAGGTTCCCTTGCGGGTCCCGCTCTGGACGTCTGGTCAGACCAGACGTGCTTTGCGGGTCCCGCGAGGGGTCCAGCATGCTAACAACGGGCCCGTCATTAACGGGCCCGTTGTTAGCATGCTCCCCATATCCATTTAGCCCTACGGGGGCTCAAATGGGAATGGGGATTGTCTGGGTCCAGGGTCCCTGAATGGGGAAATACCAGGCCTTCCAAAGTCGGAATTGCCCGGTATTTCCCCATTCAGGGACCACGGACCTAGACTGAGTTTGGAGGTAGCCATGCCCTTAATAAGGGCACGGGTAATGAGACCCATAGTGTTTTTATATCCTTTGCAACTTTAATCGGGTTCCCATCAATGTTGAAGGACATATATCACGGGTCAAGCTTGTTAAGGCGAGCCTGCATGCCGACAATCAGGAGCTCCATTTTTCATCATTGAGGCAGAGTCTGTGGGCAGCCATCCATGCCTGTATTTCCAAGTAGATATTGTTAATTAGCTTAGAGTCAGCTTTGTAGCAACCTGACTGAGTGATGAAAACCTGGGTGTCATCTGCGTAGTCCGTGTAGATGACACCCATGTTGTCAAGACGGTCGCAGAGGAGCTTAGTGAATATGTTATATAGCATTGGTGAAACACATGTGCCTTGTGGCACCCCGCAGTGGATGGCGATCGGGTCTGTGCGAGGCAGAGGGCAAAAAGACCCTGGTGGTGCGGTTGGATACGAAAGGTTTAATCCAATTGGATGCGTTGATAGAGAATGCTGCTGCAGTGGTTAAATGTTCAGTGAGGATCTGGTGATCGACCAGATCGAATGCAGCCGAGAGGTGTAACAGGAGAAGGATGGCCAGTGTGCCTTTGTCTTTCGCCTCGTCCATTTGTATTTTCAGATCCAGGACGGCTGTCTCAGTGCCATGTCTGGGGCGAAATCCAGATTGACGAATGCCAAGTAAGTTATTGTCCTCCAGGTGTTTCTGGATTTGCAGGTAAGCAACCCTGTCCAGAATTTTTAGAAGGAAGAGGACGGTTGTGATAGGCCTATAGTTCATTGGTATGTTAGGGTCATTTTTTTTGTTTTGTTAATAGTGGCATGACCCAAGCCTCCTTGAGGTTGTTGGAGACAAGGCTTGCCTTGAATAAGGAGTTTATCACTGTGGCGATGAAAGGAGACAGCTCTTTGGCGCCTTCCTTGATGATGGGAGCCGGGCACATATCTCCTTGACATCTTGAAGGCTTTAGACCTCTAATGATGTCTTCCACTTCCTTAGGAGTGACCGGGGAGAATTTAAACGGACGGCAATGAGGGAGTTGATGCTTGGGAGAGTGTTTATCGAATGAGCAGTGTGAGAGGCTATTCTTCTTGGTTTGTATTTTTGTTTGGAGTGAAGCTATTTTGTCCACTAGGGCTTGTCGTATTTTGGTGCATCAGGCCGCACACTTTGTGCAGTCCGCTGATGGCGGGGCTGGGGATTCCAATTCCCTTAGGATGCTGAAGAGCTCCTTGGACCTTGATTTGGCATTAAGGATTCTGTCATAGATTTCTTTTTTGGTGGTGAGAATGGCAGTTGTGTAGGAGGCAGCTGCTGTGGTGAACAGTGCATTGTTGTAAGTGGTGGGTGATTTATGCCAAGTGGATTCCGCTACTCTTTTTTTCATTCCTCCGGCTTTTTAGTTCTGGTGTGAACCAATTGTTGAGGTGAGCAATAGGTTTGGCTTTATTTAACTTGATTTGTGCAATAGTGTTCAAGGATGAATCTAAAGTATTGTTAGAGAGGTAAACCAGGATAATGGGGTCTAAGTTCTTGTAATTGGTATCGTCCAAGATGTTGTTGATTAGAGGGTGTAGATTGGGTAGTGTTATTATACGGGAGTTCCTGGAAAGGAATGGGGGGTGAGTCTAGGACTCGAGGGTGTGGTTCCTGAATGGCAAAGGATATGTAATGGTGATCTGTCCAGGCAATATGTTCATTCTGAAGTATTTTAATGGAGCAAATGAGGTCAGACAGCCAATCTAGACTACAGCCCTTGACGTGTGTAGGCTCTTTGATTCAGTGTTTAAAGCCGAGCTGGGAGATGGAGTTTTCGAGAGCTAGAGCATTGGTATCATTGGGGTCCTTGAACCCAAGGTAAAGGTCTCCAAGAAGTATGATTTGAGAGCCTGATTTCACATTGGATGATTAGAGGCCTGTGATGTCTTCCTCAAAGGAGGAGATGGGGCCTAGTGGGCGGTAGACAAGGTGTAGGAGGATGGTTTGGGTGGCTGTTAGTGGGAATTTAACTGATAGGAGTTTGGCAGATGGTAGGCTAGTGAGGGTAGTATTTCTGAGGCCTAGATGGGTTTTTGCTCTAAGGGCGATACCTCCTCCTCTGCCTGAATTTCTGTCAGCTCTGATAATAGTGCAACACTCTGGGAGGGCTAGGGACTGTACACGGCCTGCTGCCTGGTGGAGACAGGTTTCTGTGATAGCGAGAAAATCCAGGCCATTTTCAGAGATGAGGTCTTCAATATTCGGTGCATCGGCAACTAGAGACTGTGCATTGATCAGTGCACCTTTAATGGTAGGTGGCATTGCTGCGGGGAGTGGTCTGCACAGGCTTTGAGAGACAATGGGTGATGTTTCCCTAGTAAGGGCCATGGTGGAGTTTGGTAGGTTAACTATTTCTGTAGAAACTGCTGTGTGAGTGGTAGGCAGGCATTTTTTAGATTTAGAGATAGGGGTTTGAGGTGGCAATCTAGTAGGTGTTGTATGGGTGATGAAACAGGATCCTAGTCTCATATTCCTGATATTCACGGGGCATGGTATGAATGGTGTGAGGGGTGTGTTGAAGCGTGGGTTCCATTCAATGGGGCTGAGTAGGTTTGTGGGGGTGACCCTGGAGTGGGATTTGATTCTAGGTGTGTAGTATTTTGCAACTTTGATTGGCGGGAGGAAGTTGGTCGGCGAGATGGATTGGAATAGTGGGAGAATTGAGGGCATGGTGAGGGTGACTCTGTGGAGGTCTGCCATGAGGGCAGCATAAGGTGTCTTGACAGTCGTAACTGAGAGTGCAACTGAGGGGGCCTTGCTGACACCCTAGTAAGCCTGAGGGGGCCTTGATGACACCCTGGTAAACCAGGGGTGGTACTCTGAGTAGGGTGGCACTGTAGAGATCAAAGGGGCTGATGTGAAGACCTGTAGGGCTTGGTGCAGGCTAGATGCTCAGTCCTCGTGACCTGGAGACTAAACAGGGAACAGAATGTTAAGAGTGAGGTCTGATGTCCTCATGTTAATTCACTGGACTCAGGATAACTGGGCGTGATACAATGTGCAGTAACGCAGTGTAATAAAAGGGCTGGATAAGGTGCCTAGGCTAGGACAAGCTAGTAGATGCGTAGGCAAGCTAGACACAGCTCAGGTAAGTCTACAGAGTATAATGCAGGTCATAATAGTAGCATGCTGTAAGAGTAGCAGGGTGTAAAGGCTGGTAAAGACTAGTAAAACGGAGGCAGGCAGGCGCAACACAATTCACAGGTATGAACCTTACACACAGGCACAGGCATGACAGACCTGTGTGTAAGGTTGACGTTGCATAGGCGGAGTCAGAGTACACTGTCACTTCCTCATTTTCGAATCTCTAAAGTGCAGCGATAAGCACCACTAATTCTGCAACCTGTGCTGAGCAACGCAAATGCAATCTCACTACTTCAAATTCACCCTCTCGGTTCACCACCACTGAGACAGTATGTCTTTCACTAGTCATTTTGTCAATTTTTTAAAACCCATCAATAAAAACAACTTCTTCCCACCCGAGAGCATTCTCTCTAGCTTGAGGAGTTCCAGTATAGCTTTCAGTATACATTGTGCAATCATGCACATAATCATCTTCCACTACTGGGTCAGCTATGAACGTTACTGGGTTCACTGTCTTACATCTGACAATTTTAATTCCAGGATACAAGATTATTACCTCATGTCCTGATGCTCTTTACATGATCAAAGTACTTTTGGGTTTCTCTAAAATTGCAAATAATGCATACTCAACAAATAATGTTACTGAACACCCCATTGTTATACTTGAACTGTGAATGCAGTGGCAGCTAAAGAATGCTCACAAGGATAATGCCCTTTCATAACTGGATCTAACATCCTAATATAATAGGATAATGGTTTGTGTCCGTGTCCGACTGTCGTTTTATGTGTAAGAACTGCTGTCATCACTTCTCCATTTAAATGGAGAAATAAATACAATTCTTCATGATAATCGTGAATTCCCAATACAGATGCTGTACTGATCGCCTTTTTTAATTCTTCAAATCCTTCAGTCATTTTATCTGTCCATATTATTTTACTCTTGCCCACCTGTGCTTCTTTAAGCCCTTTTATAAGTGGGTGAATATATGTACTGTAATCGAAACCTCAGGCCCTGCAATAATTACATATGCCTAAACATTGTTGCAATTCTCTCACTGTTTTAGGTTCTGAGGTCTTCATAATTGCTTCTGCTCTTTTAGGCGTCACTTTCCTTACCCCATGAGAAATCAACTGTCCTATATACAAGACTTCTTCATGGCAATATTGTAGTTTCTCTTTTTCCACTTTATATCCTTTCTCTGAGAGGAAAGTCATAGCTTAGTTTAATCTTCTCTACATCTTTGTCTGTCTCACTGCACACCAAAATGTCATCCATATATTGAACTATTGCACTTTCAAGCAGAGCATTGCCTAGGTCCATCTGAAGGACTCTATTGAAGATTCAAGGGGACTCCCGGTAACCCTGGGACAAACGAGTAATTTTCAGGCAGATATTTCTATATGAAAAGGAAGTCAAATCCTGTGGCCTTCATGGAGGGGAATTGTGAAGAACAAATTCTTTAAATCTATGACTGTAAAATATTTGGCCTTAAGTGGGATGTTGCACAATAGTGTTGCAGGATTTGGAACAAAAGAAACTAAGCTTCAACTATATTATTTAGAGGGCGAAGGTCCTGTATAAAGCTCCATGAACTGCCCCGTCGATTTTGTCACTGGGTACACAGCCGTGTTACATGGAGAATTGGATGGTTCCAATATACCTTGCTTCATTAAATTGGAAATGGTCTTGAATAAACCTTCATACGCCTCTTTAGACATGGGGTATTGTTTTGCACATGGCAACAGTGCTCCTGGTTTAAGCTTTATTTTAACTGTGCCTACTCCTTTTAATAGATCCATCTCATATGTACTTGTGGTCCATAAAATCTTTAGCACGTTCTCTAAATCTTCTTGAAAGAATAATGGTTTCTTTTTTACCATCGCGGTTCTCTGTAGTATTTCTCTATTCTCTAATGTTATCCAATAAGTGAGACTTATAAAAAATAATAATTCATCATCCAACTGAATCAAATACCCTCAACTTGCAAACTAGCGGTTCTTATTCCAATCTTTAAACAAGGAGACAAAGAGATTCCTACAAATTACACCCATTGGGGAAAATATTTGCTACCATTCTATTGAGGGCACTAACGGAATGGGCAATGGAAAATAAATGGATTGCGTCTCGACAAACTGGTTTTGTCCGCGCAGTCGGTACAAACATCAATCTCTTTCTCCTGAACCTTATAAATCATGAAGCAAAGACCTCCAACCAACAGGTCTGGATAGCTTTTGTGGACTTACATCTCACGTGTAGGAAACAACAAATATTAATAGCACTAAGAAAAGAAGATATAACAGATGAAATGCTACAAATGAGACCTCAACATGCCAAGAACCAATTAATGTATAATGACTGGATAAACACGAATGAATACATAACCTGGTATAAAGAAAATCAGACAAGTAAAACTGAGAACGGAGCCATCAATGAATTGCCACCATACTTGGTTATATTCCCCAATAAAGACATAGGAATGTTTTTTTTGAAACTTCGGTTAAACATATTACCCACAAGGGAAAGATTAGTAAGAACTAAACAGCAAGTAAAGAAAGAAACCTCTTGTCGATATGCAAAAATCAGGCGTAAACAGAAATCTTGTATCATCTCGTTATGTCTTGTCCTGCTCTCGACCAAGAGAAAAATGTATGTCAATCCTATTTTGAGATCGCACATAAGACATTGAGCCCGGAGGAAAGATGGGCCTGGATACTGCGAGGGACTGAGAAACAGATGATTTACATAATTTTTCATTCTTGGAATAAGATTATGGACAGAATTGAAAAAGAGAATTGATTGAAATGTATAAGCCAAATGTATGATATTTGATGAGACAAAATGAAAAGTTTATTGTAAACTGAAACATTTTAATAAAAAAAAAATAATTAAAAAAAAATTCATCATCCGAATACTCATCCTTAAACAACTGCTCGTCTGTCAAATATGTAAGCCTATTATATCCTTCACTGAGGGCTATCACTGTTCTCCATCCTCTTCCCTCATCATCTGTCCCATGAAGAACCACTCTTTCCTCTCTGATCATTGCAGCGTCTAACTCCAAAGGAATAATCTGACCTTCTTCATCATACATGGGGATTTCTGGTCTGAACAAAAACTCATCAGGTATTCTTAATAGTTTACCTATCAATCTGGGTAACCATGGTAATAAAACAGTCACTCCATACAAAAATACTTCTGGGTCCAAAGGGACCCCTCGCCATGCTTTCTGGCTGGTAAAGCCTAATATAAACTCTCTGACATTCATATAATGTATCCCTGGAGCGGAACACACTATTCCTTCATCAGTAAAAGATATTCAGGGTAATTCATGGAATAAATGTCATGCTAAATTCTTTCATTAATTCACGCCCTAGTATGTTAACCGGCGTTTGCCAAGAGTATAATAATGGCATAGACATGTCGTGTTCTCCTATAGATATTGCTAATTCGTCTGTAAAAGGAACTAAACGCATCACCACAGAGAATCCCTACACATTCATTGCATTGCCTGACATTGGATATTTCCCCTCACGGACACAGAAACAAGTTGCTCCAGTGTCCACAAGAAATTAAAATGTCTTGCCTCCTATCATCACCTTGACCCTTCATTCCTCTTGGGGGTCTGGTGTCACTGATAGTACTGAACACATCAGGTCGCTCTGTGGGCTGCCCTATTGTGGATATAAATTCATCGCTGTACTGTGAAAGGATTTCCTCCTACCACAGGCACA